>NC_080750.1:60461679-61711679 GCF_020826845.1 Diceros bicornis minor | reverse complement strand
GACTTCACTCGTTCCTTTATTATATTTATTACCTTTGCATATGGCATCCCTATAGTTTTCGTCTTGCCCAATTCCAGAGTAAAGTCTCTGTTCTCATTTTACTTGATATCTTGACAGCATTTGACAACGGTGGTCTTTCTCTCTACTTTTTGAAACAATTTTCATCAGTTTAGGACTTTCTGCTTCCTTCATGGAAAGCCCTTCCGAAAGGCTTTCAAAACCATCGTATCTAAAAAAGCCATTCTCTACGTGGTTTATATTTAAGCCACACTTATTTGTTTTTAAAATATTAAAAATTTCTATATTAGTTGATAAATACTATAATAATTGTGATAGTGAAAATAAGTGATATAAATTATAAATTCCTTGAATTATGAAATTGCTACTATTTACAGAGTTTTTCCTTTATTAGCTTATTGTAATTCTATGTATTTAACTTGTTGTATATTGGTATTCATAAATTCAAGGATTTATAGTAAAATATTAAAAATGAATATGCAGATTTAAGAGAGAACAATTGAAGAATAAGTCTTTTTGTATTTCTCTTAAACATAATAAACACAAATACCTGAATCTGCAGAAGCACAAAGAAGAGACAGAATTAATATTAAAGCAGACCTCAGGCAACCTTCTTTCCCAAGCAAAATCAGAGCATCTCAGAACATCCCTAATGCCATTTAAAGTAAGAACAAAATAAAACTACTTTAAAAAAGAGATTTGAAGTTAATAATAAATATTTTAACACAGTTGTCAATATTTTCTTAGCCTTACAAGAAAAAATATTTTAGTTATTAATACTGACAATTTGACAAACCATAGGAATGGGAGAGCAAATAAACTAAATAAATGAAATACAAAAAAGATGTAGATAGTTTCATAGAAATTAGGAAATGATATACTGTTGAAATAAATCATATCGTAATATAGACTCAAGTAAAAAATTAAATGGCCTAATAATTTGAAAACGTGTTTGATGAATGAAGTGAAAAAACAGAGTGAAATCCTTTCAATTTATTAGTTTTAATATTTGGCCAAATGTTGTTTAGCTCTATAGGTTGAAAAAATGAAATTTATTTAAATAATTTAATATGCTATACCAATAAACAATTCACATGCCTAAATTGATTGTAAAAATATTGAGTATATAACAATATCAGATAGTTTTTAAGCATCCAAAAATCTTTGGATGTTTTTGCAACAAGTTCAGCAAAGTCTAAACCTTTATTACTGAACCCCTGGAATCCAGGGTGCTCCTGGGCACAATGTTTGAATCTGCTCATTCTGTGTCTACACTCATGCCCATGGTGATCTCATTCTGTCTCCTGGCTTCATTTATCATCTGATAGGTGGATAACTTGCAACTTGTTCCAAGACTCTTCCGCTGAATTCCAGCTTCCTATATCCATCTGTAATAGACATCACCACTTGTATAGCCAACAGATGTCTCATATGACATGTCCCAATGGAGCTCTTGATCCAAACACCGCAATCCCTGCCCACACCACCAACACACACACACACACACACACACACACACACACACACACCCACACACAATCCACCCCTCTTCCTCTCTTCTCATTTTCAGTTTATGGTGCCCCTTTCTTGGATTATTTCAATAGTGTCCTAATTAATCTTTTCTCTTTTATCCTCTTACTCCCTGTATTTTCATAACAGCCATATTGAACTTGTCAAAATCCAAGTCAACTTGATTACAACTCTACTTATTACCAATGGTGTCATCTTACTGAGAATAACCACTAACTAGCCAAATTTACATAAGTGTACTATCAGGCCCTGCAAAGTATGGCTCCCTTTTCTTCACAGACCTCCTATCCCACTACTCTCACCATGTTCAATATGTGGTTGCTCAAACATGCCTGAAGCCCTTGCCACCTTGAGATTTTTGCTTCTGAGAGCAGCCTTCTCTACCCACAGTATTTACAATGTAATACCCTCAACTCTCTGTATTCCACTTTCCTGCTTAATTTTTCTTCATAGCATTATCACCATCTCACCTATTATATATTCCTTACTTAGTTTTGCTTACTTTCTGCCTTCCTCACTAGACTGCAAACTCCAGGAGCGTACGGAATTTGGTCCTTTTGTTCACTGCTATTCCCAGTGCCTAGAATAATGCCTGGCACATGTTTGGTGCTCAACAGATATTTGCTATATCAGTGAATGAACATTAGTTGCTGTGATAGACTGAATAATGCCCCTTCACAGATGTCCACATCCTAATCCCCAAACCTGTATGTGTGTTACTTTACACAAAAGAAGGATTTGGCAGAGATGATTAAGGTTGGTACTTTAGACCTGCTTCTAGGAGGAAACAGAATGGGAGGATGAGGCCAACTACTGCTGGAACCAATTACCACTCACAGGACTGAGGGCCGTTGTTAGAATGATGGTCACAGGAGCAGCAAGCACAGGAAGAAACAGGTGCCTCCTCCCACTACCACCTTCCAGTAGCTCTTGAGCACCCCCTGTTGGCAGAAAGCCATCTGGCAGAGGAGACGTGTCGTTTGCAGAGTACTTGTACTGGCAACACAAAGAATATAAAAGTGTAGTGTTCGACCTTGAGTCAATAGTTCGATAACCATGCCATGGTTTCATACTAAAAGAACATGGCAGGGTAATTTGAAATAATCCTGAGAAAATGGGCCCAATTATTTAAATACTTGCAAGCTTTAATTGGGCTGTTATCACATTCAGGACTCATATGCTCTTTCCCTTCATTTCTTATTTTTCTTTCCTCTTTAAAAATGCCTAAGCATAACAGGAATATCCTGCCATGTTCTTTTAGTATTGGTGCCCTGCCATGGATTTCCTTTAGTGGGCTGGTGTGCCCATCCCTCCAGCTGGCTATACCCCTCTTCATTTAAACTGACATGATGGTAGGCTGCTACTGGCTCACAGCTGCACTCTTCTCTTGAGAATTGTCCTTGGATCAACCTGAGTAAGGGTCCGAGGCTGGATGGTGTTATAATCGTTCTCCCTTCCTCCAACAATTGCTCACCCAAGCAGCGTACAGCCAATGACTGACTGATCCTGAGGGTACCAAGCAGGGCTAACAAAAGGGCGTTTCTCTTGCTTCAACATAAAATTTACTCAACGGTAAAATTCATGTTCCAGAAACACCTGTGTGGATGGGCTCACATTACATTCTAGAAAAAACATATTCTTCCTTAGCTCTTTTCCTTCTGTATCCCACTTTCTTTCTTTCTTATCACTTTTCTCTCAGAGCATCATCTTTGTAAAGCACCTGAAGGAGAATCCTCATCACAAGGCATGAGTCTAGGGAACTTGATCTAAGGTATTAGAGGACCAGAAATGTGGTATAATAGTATTTCCTATAAAAGTCCCTCTATATTTGGAGAAGTGAATGACATCCTGTAAGAAGTTTCTGTTACCCACTTAAGATGATTTGTCTTCTAGTTGGAATCAGAAGTTTAGGATTTGCAATGAAGTAGCTGGAGGAGGTGTCCATGAAAACCTTAGTTATAGTGCTGTCACCCTCTACAGGACTTATCCTTCTCCTGAGCTTTCTAGTTACATATACCAGGACTCTCGCCCTAAACGAGACATTGTCAAAACCTGGCAAGATCAATTAAAATGTTTTGAACAAGAATTCTAATGATTCAGCCAGTTAAATCACTGTTATTATTGAGAGAAAAATAAATAAAATCTGCTTATCATAAAATAAATAATAGTACAAAGAAACAAAACCCACCAATACCACCAAAAACAAAAAAATTCTCAAGTTAAAAGAAAAAGAAAGAAAGCACCTCAGTATAAATTAATCCTCCTGAGATGTAAATATTTAGCTAAGCAGAAATAGAATTTAGAAAGGATGCCTTGTCATTTTGTGCGGATGGTAGAGGGCTTATCTCTTCACAGCTGAGTCAAAGGACATTAGGCATCTGAACTCAACTTCAATTGAGGCAGAAAATAAATTTATATTCAGGTTTTCAGATATATGGTTTGTGATGTATTTGAAGTTTCTGGCAACGACCTTCTTTGGTGAAAAGATTCCAAAGAACTGCTGCAGTTATAAACTCCCATACTAATTAGCAGGTAGAACTCACAGTGGAAGAGCTGTGATCTACAAGCAGTGGACAGTTAGAGTCAAAAGCTCATAAATTCACTTCCAGAAATCATCACCACATGCTTTTTAAACAAATTTATATGGAACTAAACATCTTCCATTTTAAATCATTTCAATTGAAACTCATGTTGTTCTGGCTATATTTACATTTCATTCAAGATCTGTAAATACAGTACAAACGGTTGGAAAAATCCAAAAATAATTCTTAATAATTGTAAATAAAGATGTCTGTGGATACCCAAAATAGCCCTCTAGCTATTAAAAAGTAATGGTCTGCCTGATTCTTCAGTGCGGCTGTTTCCTTTTCTCTTCAGATGGAGCAGAGAGCAGAGAAGGGTCTGATTGCTACTGCTTTATATTTTACTCCTAGATAGACAGAAATTGGTGCAACAGCTGGGTGTTTAAGAGGTGAATGTCCTTAAAGTGTTAGGCTTTATATTCTCTTAGTGCCAAATATCTCAAGCAGAAGGAGGAATCACACACATTGGGCATGAAAATCTGTGGGGCATTTTTTTCAATTGAGTGCATGTCAGTGAGTGAATAAATATAAATAACAGGATAAGATACCCAGGTAAAAGTAACACAAAGCTGTAAAATAATAAACTGTCACTTGTATTAAAATATTGCGTAGCATTATGCTCATTACAGAGTGGATACTCAATAAATGTTGATTAGCAACCTATCTTTTAAGAATACACAAGACAGATGAAAGAAAATTGTGAGGAAAGTAATTTCTGTTGAACTGTTTGTTAAGATTTGGGAAAGGTAGTCCTCCCTGTCATAATAGTGCAGTAATTCATATATGTGCTAAGTCAATTGTTATATATGAAGACCTTGTATTTATAATGTTTTTCATTATTACCAATGAAAAGAGAAAGCGGCATAAATGTGTGTGTATGTGAAGAAAGGAAAAATAGCTTTACCTCAGATGGAAAGATATATCAGTTTTTCATATTTGGCTGCATTGATTTGTAAAGCATTATGTTAAATATATGGAATAATGCATTTTCAGAAGTGTGCAATTGAGTTTCTAAAAAAATTACGTGTATAATTTTAACGAAGCAATTAATTCCACAAAACCCACCTTTTAAGGAGATTCCACAAGGTGATAAGAATGTAATCTGGTGCCAGATTTCCTGAGCTAATAACCTAAGATCTGTATGCAACAGTGTTTTCATCCCTATAATAGAGCTCTTGTGAGAAGGAAGAGTCACGCTCAGCACAGTGATTAGCGCCAATAAGTGTTTTCTATTGTCATTACTACTGCCACTACCATGACCACCATATGCACAGCACTGAGTATACTGAGCACAAAGCACAAAGCCGTGGTATTATAAATGGAGTGATTCTACAGCCCTGACTCATTTTTACATCCCAACCTCCCGCATTATTTGAATATAGATTTCAAGAGATTTATATATGGACATATTTTCCTTATTGGTGCTTATATGCCACAAAAAATAAAATATCTGTTTAGAGATTTGGAATAAATATTTTTGAACAATATTAAACAAAAACACAAATAAATATACATTAGCAAGATCAAATTGTTTACCGAATGCAATATGTACAGATGTTGAGGAAGCAACAGTTAATGTAGTTGCAGGGAACTTCATGGAGTGGGAAAGGTGTGTGCTTAACTTTGAATGAGTAAAGGATCTTTGAAGAATGAGTACTCATCGAAGATCAAGGAGGATTGGATCAAGGAGGATTGAAGAAAGCTTCTGCGTGAGAGGAATGATTTAAAGTCCTAAGGGGATGCTGAGGAGAATTCTGAAGGCTATTTGAGAGATTATTAGCTATACATTGTGAGGCTAGATTATGATGAGTTTTAAGATGTGATCATAAGCATGTTTACCTTGTCCTAACCAAAAAAAGTTAAGAACCTAAGGTTTCTAAATAGGAAACGTCATAAAGAAAAGGCCTTAAACAAAGCTATTATGGGGCTGGACCTGTGGCGCAAGCAGTTAAGTGCACGCACTCCATTGCGGTGGCCTGGGGTTTGCGGGTTCGGATCCCGGGCGCACACCAATGCACTGCTTGTCAAGCCATGCTGTGGCGGCGTCCCATATAAAGTAGAGGAAGGTGGGCATGGATGTTAGCTCAGGGTCAATCTTCTTCAGCAAAAAAGAGGAAGATTGGCATCGGATGTTAGCTCAGGGCTGATCTTCCTCACAAAAAAAAAAAGCTATTACACAGAAACATCTAATTTTCATTGCTGAGTGTTGAAAATGGAGAGAAGTGACCAATAAAATTGGTAGTAGAATGATCAATGCGTGAGACAAAATCTTGCTTCTTTGGATGTTTTCCAAGGAAATTGTATATGGAAAGGCAGAAAAGTAATACCTAGTAAAGGCTTAGGGTGAATAAATTTTGACATTTAGATTTCGAATCTGCACACTTAATATACGCATTAGATCTTCACTTTCATCATGAAACATATGGAGACAAACTGATCTGAGATCTCTAAATGATTGCAGTTATAAAATAGGACAATATACATTGCATATCAAGTTTTGCGGTCTTATGCAGCTGAAACTCTTAGTATTGGTTCATTTCTCAATTTAGCGTTGTTTTGCTTATGTTTATATATTTCTCCTAATTTAAAAATAAAGATATTTGCATAAAATAAACAACTGTTTGTTGACATGTGCAATAAATTGGCAATGACTGCAATGCTGATTTCTCCCAGATGTAAGCATGAATCTTTCTCCAAAGAGGCATAAAGGAAAAATAAAATCATTTTTCCATTTATATAGTAACCATGAAACATAACATCTTATTGTACTAAAACAATAAACAGTGTCCAGTTTTTTTTTTTTATATTCATGCTTTCTTCTTCCCTCATCTCCTAACAACACAGAATATGAGTTATTCTAGCTCAGGAGTAGGGGTGGTTTTTCCTCTTATTCTGATCAGACAATTCATGGTTTGATGAGCCAGGTATTTGAAACATCTAGCTCAAAGGAACCATCATGTCGTACCACTTCGTACCTCGTTCTCAAATTCACGGTTCACAAAGCATAGCAGTGATACGCCTGATAGAAAGATAACTTCTCTCCATTATATTAGACATTTCAGATATCATATTTTGAGAAAGATACCCTCAAATCTGCCGTTAACATATATTTTATTAGCTTTATTTTCTTTCATTTTTTCTTTTTAATCTTTTTTCAATAGCTAATCTATGTTAATAAATTTTAGTAATGTTTTATGATAGAAATCTGATATATATAAATGAAATAGAAAGTACAAAGTATCTACTGTCATATATTGAGTGATTATAAAATGACAAATTTGCAAATAAAAAGAATAACTTAAATATACATCAGGAATATAGTGTTCTTTAATGAACACTTGTAAAAAGGAACTGAATAATAACATTCTAACCAAGCCCACTCTTTCATATATTTAAATGTGTAATCTACTCAAGGTAGATGATCATCCCAATATTCGGCAACAAACCACACACTTCTAAATAACCTCACAACTCAAAGAAGAAATCACAAGGGGTATCAGGAAAGATTTTGAACTGAGTGTAATAAAAAAAAAAAACAAAGTACAAGATTTATGGAATGCACCTAAAGCAGTGCTTAGTGGAAAATAGATTGTATCAATTTTATATATATATATATACATATATAAAGAATATTTATAATTGTAAAATTATAAATATACATAAAGAAGAGCAAACTAAGCATAAAGTAAACTGGAGAGAAAATTATAAAGATGTCAGCATATATCAATGACATAGCAGACAAAACAATAGAGAAAACTCTCAAAATTAAAAGATTATTTGAAAAGATTAACAAAAATGACAAACTTTAGCTAGATGATCAGAGTAAAAGAGGGAAGATGGATGTAGAAACCAATACAAACTTGAGGGTAAAGTAATACGTCCTTACACAAATATCTTATTGATTTTCCAAAAATATGCCCAACTAATTCTGGGGGGGGTGGAGGTCAAAAGAATAGATATGTCTTTTCTACATTTTTCGTTTGGACAGCTAGATATCCATAAGCAAGGAAATAAAACAACTTAAATCCTTACCTCGTGCCATAAAACAAAATTAACTCAAATGGAATTACAGACATGACTAAGAAAAACAATCTACTTTAACTTAGAAAACAGGAGAAAACGTCTTTGTGACCTTCAATTGGGCAAACAGTTTTAGGTATGAAACCAAGAGCATGATTCATAGGAGAAAAAAAGAAAAAAATTAGGGGTCATCAAAATTAAAAACTTTGTGTTTTAAAAGAAACCAATAAAAAGAAAAGACCTACAGACTGGGAGAGAATATTTGCCAATCACATCTCCGTAGAAGACTTGTATTCAGAATATATAGAGAATTCTTATGACTTGTTAATGAGACAAAAATCCAACTAATAAATAGAAAAAACATTTTTATAGACAATGTACTAAAGAAGGTATGTGAATGGCTCACAGGCAATTGAAAAGGTTTTCAACATCATTATTCATTGGGGGAATGCAAGTAAAAACCACAAAGAAATACCACTGTATCCACTACTAAGGCTGTAATAAAAAAGACAATATTGAGTTTGAGTGAAGATGTGAAGAACCTGGAACTACCATGCATTACTTATGGGATTTAATGTGTTGCAGACATTTTGGGGAATAGTGTGATAATTTCTTTAAGAGTTACACATAAACTTACCATGTGACCTAAGAGAAATAAAAACATATGTCCACACAAAGACGTGTACTTGATAATCATGGAGAAATTATACACACTAGCCAAAACCTGGAAACAATGTATTGTTTATGAACTGGTGAATAGATAACCAAAATAAGGTACATCCATACGATGGAATATGATTCATTAATGAAGAAATGAATAAACTTCTAATACATTTTATAATATGGGCCTCAAAAACTTATTCTAAATGAAGGAAATCAGAAACAAGTGACTATATATAATGTGATTCCACAATATGAACTGACAGGCAAAGGCGAAGTCATGGAGTCAGTGGTTGTCTAGGGTGGGAGGTGAGTGCAGAATAAACTTCACACAGGTGTGAGAGAAACTTTGAGATGATGGGAATATTCTAAAACTGGATCCTGGTCGTGATAGCACAACTCCATAAATTTACTAAAAATTAAAAAATACTGTACTTACAATGAGGGAATTTTATGGTATGTAAATTTTACTCAATAAGAAGTTAAATTAAAAATACTTCAATAAGGGGCTGGCCCAGCAAAGTAGTGGTTAAGTTCATGCTTTCTGCTTCGGTGGCCTGGGGTTTGTGGGTTTGGATCCTGGGCGTGTACCTGCTCTCCACTCATCAAGCTATGCGGAGGCCACGTCCCATATAGAAGAGCTACAGCTCTCCAACTATGATACCCAACCATGTACTGGGCTTTGGGGAGAAAAGAAGAAAAAAAATAAAGAGGAAGACTGGCAACAGATGTTAGCGCAGGGCCTATCTTCCTCAAAAAAGAAAAAAAAAAACGCTTCAATAAAAATGAGTATTCCAACAGTGTCTGGAGTACTGCAATGGGGTGTCTAATGTAAATTTAGAGTGATAGTTCTCAGTTGTTTTTTATTTTATTTATTTTTTTAAGTTCTGGCTCTCAGTCTTCATTTTCAAGTACATCCTGCTTATTCACAGTGTTAATGCTAATGGAGGAGGCAAGGGAGAGTTTTCTTTTGATGAAGGCAAATACCCTGTTGGTGTTTTTTTCTTAGTCCCTAGTGGACTTCTGTGGTAAGTGGCAGAAGTGCATCAATAGTTCCTTGTTAGATGGTACTTTTGAGAATTGGTGAGAAGGTACAAAGTGTTCCAGCATTTGTCTAACTATTTTACTGGCAGTTGTTTCAGTGTATCTGACTTAGAAGCTCAGTTTTAAAATGTGCACTTATTTAGCCAGGATTTATATTCATGGGTGTCTGAAGTTTGGATGGTGCTCTCTTGTGTCATTTAAATAGGAAGAAGCAGATGACCCATCAACTTTTGAAACTACTTGAATGCTTTGAGCAAATGAATTTAATGTGTATTTTTTCTAGCATAAATTTTGTTTAATTTCCTGTTGTAGTTTAAAAGTGAAAACAGAATACTTGAAAATGTTATAAAATAAGGCACACACACAAACATGATTTTCCCATTATATTTAACTAATTTTCAGTTTTCTGGATTTTGGATAATCCAACTTAAACTGACCAATTTTTTAAGGCTGAAGAAAAACTAATTTAATTACAATGTTTTGAGTCCATTAACTTTCTAGGTCTTGTATATTTACCATCTAGAAATGTTTAGTTGCTGTGCAAGACATAAAAAAGGAAAAGGAAGTAAGTAATTAGTAAATATAGGAAAAGGATATACCATCATTTAACACACTGGGATTTTGTCTTAAAGTATAAATCCTGAAACTTTGGGCCGGCCCCATGGCTTAGCAGTTAAATGCGTGCACTCCGCTGCTGGCGGCCCGGGTTTGGATCCCGGGCGCGCACCGATGCACCGCTTCTCCAGCCATGCTGGGGCCGTGTCCCACATACAGCAACTAGAAGGATGTGCAGCTATGACATACAGCTATCTACTGGGGCTTTGGGGGAAAAAATAAAAAAATAAAAAAAAAAAAAAATCCTGAAACTTTAAGCTATAATCTTTATTAATGAAATGACCAAATGAAGAAAAATATCCTTATATTAACTCACTACTATTGATGATCCAGTTAAAACTTTTTTTAAAAAATGAGATTGTTCTTAAATCTTAAATATGTTCTTAATAACGTGTATTTGATGGTGACTTGTTTAAATGTATTGAAACATGGATGAAAATTCAGTTATTTCTTAAAATCTTTCTATTCAAATCATGGTATAGTTTATAATATGTCTTTATTTAGCAATATTATCCAAGGATTAAAATGTTATACTAAAATAGGTAATGGGATTCAGGTTAGTTCTAAGTAGGTCAATATCCTGTTAAATGTAAAAACTCTATAAAGATTAGTAGGATTTATGACCTCATATTATGCAGCAACACCACCAGCAGAAAATTAGCCGCTTACGAGAATCAAACGTTTAATTTTGCTGTCACTTATCTTTCTCTGTGTACTTCCAAATAATAAACATCTTTATAACAACTTCTGGAAAAGGACTTGTGATTCAGATATGAATAGTTTTGATTAGTTACTCTAGTGATTTTACTTTGATTTTTATAAATATTTAGAGTTTTATATTTGATTTAATAAATTTTACACTTTTTAAAGACATTGCCTAATTTTAAGTGAGAAAGAATGAGAGGAATAACTCAAGTTTTAATAAATATGTTTTAGCCTTAGTATGTTTACTATTATAAATATTGCTTATCTGAATACTGCTGGCGTGAGTTTGACAGGAAATTTAATTGTGCTATCCTTATCTGCATCAGTTTTCAAGTACCTCCTTATTAAATATCAAAATTTAGGTTCAGCTCTAAAACGATTTTAAATAGTCAAAGATCTTTCGGTGCCAGCTCAGTAGCATAGTGATTAAGTCTGGTATGCTCTGCTTCATTCATGGGTGTGGATTCCAGGCACGGACCTATACCGCTCATCAAGCCATGCTGTGGTGGCGACCCATGTACAAAGTAGAGGAAGATTGGCACAGATGTTAGCTCAGGGCCAATCTTCCTCATGAAGAAATAAATAAATAAATAAATAATTAAAAGACCTTTCAAACATTTGAATTTATTTTTAATTAGAAGCATATCTCTGATATTTGAACAGGACTTTACACTACTAATGTATCTTTCTTATCTATTCTCGAAACATCATAAGTATGTTATTGTCAAACTTGTTCAACTCAATTGCTGTGAATGATAAAAAGAGTGGAATTGCTGGATTATAGTTTTAAAAAGAAATAGCCAGAATGTTTTCTATAGTAATTATACAGTTTTCACTCTCCTACTAATAATAGTTGAAAATTCTGGTGCTTCCACATTTTTGCCAATATTTGTAAATTTTAGCTGTTGTGGTTCATTTTCTTAGTAGTAACTTTGGATGGTGAGAAATTTTTATTTTGGATGAACCTTATTTATCACTTTTTAATAGTTTTTGTTTTCTGTTGTCTAGGAAATCTTTGCATGCCCCCATCATGAAGATATTTTCCTAGGTTTTCTGTAAAATTTTTATGGGTTTTGGGTTTTATTCAGGTCTACACCCCATCTCAATTGTTTTTGATGTGTTGTAAGGTAGAAGTTAAGGTCTATTTTATTCCATATGAATATATATGTATTCCCATATCATTTTTTAAAAGAGTTTTGTTTCTTCCATTTTTATAGTAATTGAAAAATGAATGAATATATATGTATGTGTATAGTCCTATTTTCAGAGTCTCCATTGTGTTCATTGATCTATTTGGTGAACATTATGCCAGTACTACACTGTCTTGATTAGCAAGACAGAAACAGGTAGTGTAAGTATGCCAACATTGTACTTCTTTACAAAGATTGCTGAAGATATTCTAGGTACTTTGAATTTCTATATAAATTTTAAAATTAGCCTATCACTTACCACAGACACACACACACACACACACACACACACACAGCCTGATAGAATTTTGATTAGGCTTGTGCTGAATCTGTATATCAATTGGGGAAGAACGTTATCTTAAAAAGATTGAGTCTTTATATCTATGAACTGATATATATGTTCATTTATTTAGATCATTTTCAAGATATCTCAGCAGTGCCTTATTGTTCTCAAGAGAGAGGTCATGCATACAATACCTATGGCGTTTTTATGTTGTATTTTAAATTGTACATGTAATTTATTTTCTAACAATTTGATGTTGGTATAAAAATACAATTCATTTTTTAAATTTACATAGTGCCCTACTCACTAGCTAAATATACTTTTGACTTCAAGTAAGTATATTTTAAGGATTCCTCAAATTTCCTGTGAAAACAACCACGTCATTTGTTATTTGAGAAAGTTTTATTTTTTGCTTTAAATGTACAATATGAACCTGGAGCTTCTTCTAATACCAGAAAATAAGGAAGGGCTCAAAACCCAACATGGTGCTATGTCAGAGGGACACGAGAACTGACTGAAAGTCCTCTCAATGGTCAAAGTTGGAACACCTTGTGCATTTACAACATGTCGTGAAATAAATATCAGCCCATACTGATATGAATAAACGACTGAAGAGAGAAGTAAGTGGGGGAGAAGAGACCACTCTGCCATGCAGAATTCCACATACTTTATGTCCATACTCTTCCTCAACTCCCATCCTTTATGGGGCTGTGCTTAGTGACTGCTTTCCAAAGAATACAGTATGGAAGTGGGCAAGGAGGAGTAGCGTTACATAGAGAAACCTGACCAAGACTGCCTTCTCGGTGATCAAGGCTAGTACGGGATCCTGGGCCAAAAAAGGAACATAGGATACAAACTAAAGAAATCTGTAAAAATATGGATGTTAGTTAATAATAATGTGTAAATATTGTCTCATTAGTTGTGGCAAATGTTTGATAGCAATGTAAGATTTAACAGCAGAAACTGGGTGCAGGATTTGGTTTACAGGAATTCTCTGAAGTATTTTTGCAGCATTTTTGTATATCTAAAACTATTTTAATAGAAAAAGTTTATCTAATTCATAAATAAACAGACAAATGAATAAATACATAAAAATAAAACTTACCTGATTAAGCTAGCATAAACATAGGAAGTCGGAACACTATTTCATGTTTTCTAATTTTTGAGCTCATGACTGCCTTAGGGGAAATAACTGTTAACCTTTAGTTATCCCTTAATACTGTGTGTGTTCAGAAATTAGTTGGCCCTTTAAGCTTGCTTTTTCATACTATCCTTATATGATTGTTTTATTTCATTTTGCTAGTTTTGTAAAATGAGTTATATTGTATCCCTATTATATTATATTATCTTGGAGAATTTGCATACAATTTGGAATTTTTTGATCCTTGAATATTTGGAGACTTGTCTGTAAACACTCCTGAGACAGCTGTTTTTGTTGTGGGCACATTTCAAACTAATAATCCAATTCCCTTTTTTTTTTACACTTTGTTTGGGGTTTAAAATTTATTTTTGTGTTTGTCACATTTTTCAAAAAAGTTCTCTTAAGTTTTTAAATAAATTCATATTAAGTTTTCATATTATTCTCTCAACATTTTATTAGTATCCTTCGGATCTGTTGTCTGGTCTTTGTATTTTGCCCTACCGTTTTTCATCTTTGTCTTTTTTTTTTACTTGATATCCCCAAAGTTTTATAAAAGCCATTAATTTTTTTTTCATTTTTTTTAATAGAGGTAACATTGGTTTATAACATTGTATAAATTTCAGGTGTACATTATTATGCCTCTATTTCTGCATAGATTACAGCATGTTCTCATGTTCACCACCCAAATACTAATTACAATCCATCACCACACACATGTGCCTAATTATCCCTTTCACCCTCCTCCCTCCCCTCGTCCCCTCTGGTAACCCACAATCCAATCTCTGTCTCTATGTGTTGGTTTGTTGTTGTTTTTGTCTACTACTTAATGAATGAGATCATACGGTATTTGACCTTCTCCCTCTGACTTAGTGACACTTAGCATAATACCCTCAGTGTCCATCCATGTTGTCACAGATGGCTGGATTTCAGCATTTCCTATGTAAAAACCATTAATTCTTAATAGTACCTATATTTGTTTCCTTTTCTAAGTTTGTGTATCTTCAGTGATTTATTTTCTAATTTCTTCCTTATATACTTGTCTTTTTTATTAGCTGCTTTTTCTTATGTAATATAACCGTGTTCTAACCTAACCTCTATCATTTCTTACTTGTCATTTTATTATGTGTACCCGTTGACATACAAATTTATATGTTTTAAGATTTACGTATTAAAGTAATTCTAAAATGATCATGAAAATATGGACTTTACTTTAATATGGATGTGCCAATTCATCCTAAGAAATCAGTGTTCCTATGCTTTGTAAACTAAGTAGTATGCTGAGTAAAGAATTCTGACATAGAGACATGAGAGTCACAAGATTAATACATGTAAAAATAAATAAATTTCATTAAAGAGGTTACTAAGTCACATACCAAAGTTACATTATTAAGGAAATATATGCACCACCTTTGCAAACATTGAGTCTACATGTCAAAAAAAAAAATGGAGATTCACAATTCTTCTTTTTCCTTTAATTTGATTAGTATAACCAACCAGTGAAAAAGGTCAGATCAAAATATTGGTCAGGCAGCTGTGATTTGAGGTAACCATCTTTATGATTCAAATAGTGAGATTATTATTTAATCTCCATTTCAGATTTTTCTTAGCAGTTGCACACATGACCATAATAATTATTCCACATACTATACTTTCTTCTTTTATCTCAGTGTTTTCTGAAAAAGTTTCCATTACATGACTATGTTGCTAAGTTATCTGAAGTTCATCGTGCTGACTAGTGTTACAAAGAATGACTTCTGTTAATATTATTGAATTTAGAGTAAACATGATTTTTTAATTGCTGGAGGAGTAGACAATGTTGCCTGTACTTCCACAAAATTTAAATGATATAAAAATCACTAGAGAAATTACATTTCATACTAAATTTCTTTTCCAAGTCAACTTCTTTTTTTTTATTGATGTTTTAATAGTTTATAACTGTGAAATTTTGGGTTGTACATTTTTGTTTGTCCGTCACCATATATATGTCTCCCTTCATTCCTTCTGCCCGCCCCCTACCCTGCTTGACCCTGGTAACCACAATACAGTTTTCTCTGTCCATGTGTTGGTTTATATTCCACATATGAGTGAGATCATACTGTGTTTGTCTTTCTCTTTCTGGCTTATTTCACTTAACACAATACCCTCCAGGCCCATCCCCGTTGTTGCAAATGGGACAATTTTGTCTTTTTTTTATGGCTGAGTAGTATTCCATTGTACATACATACCACATTTTCTTAATCCAATCATAAGTTGAGGGACACTTAGGTTGCTTCCACTTCTTGGCTCTAGTGAGTAATGCTGCAATGAACATAGGGGTGCATAAGCCTCTTTGGATTGTTGATTTCAGGTTCGTTGGATACATTCCCAGTAGTGGGATAGCTGGATCATAGGGTATTTCTATTTTTAATTCTTTGAGGACTCTCCATACCGTTTTCCATAGAGGCTGTACCAGTTTGCATTCCCACCAGCTGTGTATGAGGGTTCCTGTTTCTCCACATCCTCTCCAACTTTTGTTGTTTTTTGTCTTGGTGATTATAGATAGTCTAATGGGCGTGAGGTGATATCTTAGTGTTGTTTTGATTTGCATTTCCCTGATGGTTAGTGATGTTGAACATCTTTTCATGTGCCTATTGGCCATCTGTATATCTTCCTTGGAGAAGTGTCTGTTCATTTCCTCTGCCCATTTTTTGATTGGATTGTTTGTTTTTTTGTTGTTCAGTTGTGTGAGTTCTTTATATATTATGGAGATTAACCCCTTGTCAGATAAATGTTTTGCAAATATTTTCTCCCAGCTGGTGGCCTGTCTGTTCATCTTGATTCTGGTTTCATTTGTCTTGTAGAAGCTCTTTAATCTGATAAAGTCCCACTTGCTTATTTTTTCTTTAGTTTCACTAGTCCGGGTAGGCATGTCATCCAAAAAGACTCCTTTAAGACCAATGTCAAATAGTGTGTTGCCTATATTTTCTTCTATGAGTTTTATAGTTTCAGGTCTCACCTTCAGGTCTTTGATCCATTTTGAGTTAATTTTTGTGAATGGTGATAGCAGATGGCCCACTTTCATTCTTTTGCTTGTGGCTGTCCAGTTTTCCCAGCACCATTTATTGAAGAGACTTTCCTTTCTCCATTGTATGTTCTTAGCTCCTTTGTCGAAAATTAGCTGTCCGCATATGTGTGGTTTTATTTCTGGGCTTTCAGTTCTGTTTCATTGATCTGGGTGTCTGTTTTTGTACCAGTACCATGCTGTTTTGATTACTGTTGCTTTGTAGTATGTTTTGAAGTCAGAGATTGTGATGCCTCCAACTTTGTTCTTTTTTCTTAGGGTTGCTTTAGCTATTCAGGGTCTTTTGTTGCCCCATATGAATTTTAGTATTCTTTTTTCTATTTCCATGAAGAATGTAATTGAGATTCTGATTGGGATTGCATTGAATCTGTAGATTACTTTAGATAATATAGACATTTTAACTATGTTTATTCTTCCAATCCATGTGCATGGGATGTCTTTCCATTTCTTTATGTCATCATTGATTTCTTTCAATAATGTCTTGTAGTTTTCATTGCATAGGTCTTTCACCTCCTTGGTAAGATTTATTCCTAGATATTTTATTCTTTTTGATGCAATTGTAAATGGTATTATCTTTTTGAGCTCTCTTTCTGATAGTTCGTTATTAGCATACAGAAATGCAACTGATTTTTGTAGATTGATTTTGTACCCTGTGACTTTGCTGTAGTTGTTGATTTTTTCTAATAGTTTTCCAATGGATTCTTTAGGTTTATATATATAAAATCATGTCATCTGCAAATAGTGAGAGTTTCACATCTTTGTTGCCTATTTGGATTCCTTTTATTCCTTTTGCTTGCCTTATTGCTCTTGCCAAAACCTCCAGTACTATGTTGAATAAGAGTGGTGAGAGTGGGCAGCCCTGCCTCGTTCCTGTTCTCAGAGGAATGGCTTTCAGTCTTTCCCCATTGAGTATGATGTTGGCTGTGGGTTTGTCATAAATAGCCTTTATTATGTTGAGGTACTTTCCTTCTATACCCATTTTATTGAGAGTTTTTATTGTAAATGGATGTTGTATCTGGTCAAATGCCTTCTCTGCATCTATTGAGATGACCATGTGGTTTTTATTCTTTGTTTTGTTGATGTGGTGTATCACATTGATTGATTTGCAGATGTTGAACCATCCCTGCGTCCCTGGTATAAATCCCACTTGATCATGGTGTATGATGTTTTTAGTGTATTGCTGTATTCAGTTTGCCAATATTTTGTTGAGGATTTTTGCATCTATGTTCATCAGTGATATTGGCCTGTAATTTTCCTTCTTTGTATTGTCTTTGTCTGGCTTTGGTATCAGGGTGATGTTGGCCTCGTAGAATGAGTTAGGAAGTGTTCCATCTTCCTCTATTTTTTGGAATAGTTTGAGAAGGATGGGTATTAAATCTTCTTTGAATGTTTGGTAGAATTCACTGGACAAGCCATCTGGTCCTGGACTTTTATTTTTTGGGAGGTTTTTGATTACTATTTCAATCTCTTTACTTGTGATTGGTCTGTTCAAATTCTCCATTTCTTCTTGGTTCAGTTTTGGGAGGTTGTATGAGTCTAAGAATTTATCCATTTCTTCTAGACTTTCCAATTTGTTGGCATATAGTTTCTCATCATATTCTCTTATAATCTTTTGTATTTCCATGGTATCCAGTGTAATTTCTCCTCTTTCATTTCTAATTTTATTTACTTGAGCCTTTTCTCTTTTTTTCTTAGTAAGTCTGGCTAAGGGTTTGTCAGTTTTGTTTATCTTCTCAAAGAACTGACTCTTGGTTTCATTAATCCTTTCTACTGTTTTTTTGGTCTTGATTTCATTTATTTCTGCTCTGATTTTTATTATTTCTCTCCTTCTGCTGACTTTGGGCTTTGTTCTTCTTCTTCTAGTTCTGTTAGGTGTAATTTAAGGTTGCTTATTTGGGCTTTTTCTTGTTTGTTAAGGTGGGATTGTATCGCTATGAGTTTCCCTCTCAGGACCACTTTTGCTGCATCCCATATGATTTTGTATGGCATATTTTCATTTTCGTTTGTTTCCAGATAGTTTTTGATTTCTCCTTTAATTTCATCAATGATCCATTGGTTGTTCAGTAGCATGTTGTTTAATCTCCACATTTTTGTCACTTTCCCAGTTTTTTTTTTATGGTTGATTTCCAGTTTCATAGCATTATGGTCTGAAAAGATGCTTGTTATGATTTCAATCTTCTTAAATTTATTGAGGCTTGCTTTGTTTCCCAACATATGGTCTATCCTTGAGAATGTTCCATGCGCACTTGAGAAGAATGTGTAGTCAGCTATTTTTGGATGAAGTGCTCTGTATATGTCTACTAGGTCCATCTCATCCAGTTTCTCATTTAAGTCTACTGTTTCTTTATTGACTTTTTGTCTGGATGATCTATCCATCGATGTGAGTGGGGTATTAAGATCCCCTTTATTATTGTGTTGTTGTTAATATCTCCTTTTAGGTTTGTTAATAGTTGCTTTATGTACTTTGGTGCTCTTATGTTGGGTGCATATATATTTATAATTGATATGTCTTCTTGGTGGAGTGTCCTTTTTATCATTATATATTTCCCTTCTTTGTCTCTCTTAACCTGTTTTATCTTGAAGTCTACTTTGTCTGATATGAGTATGGCAACACCTGCTTTCTTTTGTTTGCCATTAGCTTGGAGTCTTGTCTCCCATCCTTTCACTCTGAGCCAGTGCTTGCCTTTAGAGCTGAGATGCATTTCCTGGAGGCAGCATATTGTTGGGTCTTGCTTTTTAATCCATCCTGCCACTCTGTATCTTTTGATTGGAGAGTTCAATCCATTTACATTTAGGGTAATTCTTGATATATGAGGGCTTAATGTTGCTGTTTTGTCATTTATTTTCCGGTTCTCTTGCATTTCCTTTGTTTCTTGTCCCATTTGTTTCCAACTGCCAATTCAGTTTGGTTGTTCTGTCTTATGACTCTTCTAGTTTTCTCTTTGTTTATCATATGTGATTTTGTTTTGATTATTTGTTTAGTGGTTACCTTGAGGTTTGTATAAAAAATCTTGTGTATGAGATAGTCCATTATCTGATGGCCTCTTATTTCCTTATACTAACTCAATTCAATCAGTTTCCTCTTCCCCTTCTAAGTCGTTCTTGTTATACCTTATTCTATCTTGTGTTGTGGCTGTGTGTTTACAGTGATGAGGTTATATTTGTTTTTGGTGAATTCCTTCCATTGATCTTTGATTTTGGTATTTAAGTGGTTGCTAACCTAGTCCTGTAAAGATCTACTATTTTTCTGATTTTGTCTGCCTATTTTTCTCCTTGCTCCAAGCTTTGTATTCCCTTTCTCTTCTTTTCTTCAGGCCTGAGGGCCTTCTTGAGTATTTCTTGTAGTGGGGGTCTCATGGCCATGAACTCTCCTAGCTTTTGTTTATCTAGAAAGTTACTATTTCTCCATCATATTTGAAGGATATTTTTGCTGGATAGAGTATTCTTGGCTGAAAGTTTTTGTCTTTCAGTATTTTGAATATATCATTCCAGTCTCTCCTAGCCAGTAAATTTTCTGTTGAGAAATCCACTGAGACCCTGATGGGAATTCCTTTGTACATTATTTTTTGTTTTTGTCTAGCTGCCCTTAATATTGTTTCTTTGTCATTGACTTTAGCTAACCTTACCACTATATGTCGTGGAGTAGGCCTGTGCCTGTTGACATATTTAGGCGACCTATTGGCTTCACTTACTGATATTTCTTGCTCCTTCCCCAGATTTGGGAAGTTCTCAGCTATTATTTCCTTGAATAGGCTCTCTGTTCCTCTTTCCCTCCCTTCTCCCTCAGGAATACCTATAATTCTTATGTTACATTTCCTAATAGAGTCAGATATTTCTCAGAGACTTTCTTCATTTCTTTTTAGTCTTAATTCTCTCTCCTCTTCCATCTGGAGCATATCTGTATTCCTATCTTCTATAATGCTAATTCTTTCCTCCATATTGTCAGCTCTGTTCTTTAAAGTTTCCAGATTCTCCTTTATCTCCTCCATTGTGTTCTTCATCTCCATCAGTATTGATTGGTTTTTCTTTATGATTTCAATCTCTTTTGTGAAGAAACTCCTAATCTCATTGAATTGTTTGTGTTATCTCATATTTCATTGAGTTTTTTTATGATAGCTATTTTGAAATCTCTGTCTTTTAGGTTATGGATTTCTGTGTCTTCAGAGTTGGTTTCTGGGTGCTTGTCATTTTCCTTCTGGTCTGGTGATTTTATGTACCTTTGCATTGTGTTTCCTGTATTTGCTTTGTTTTTCCTCATCCTGGAAATATCTGGTTGCAATTTCCACCCTCTGCCACTGTGTCGGGGCTAAGGGCTATGTATTCTGAGCCCCCTGCACTCTGCCCCGGCTGCTTGCTGCAATCGGCCAGCTGCTTGTTCTGGTCTGGTCGGCTGAGCTGCAGTGTCTGGCATGCGGCGAGGGGGGTGGCTCTCTCTTTTGCCCGCTGGGTCCCAGGCGTGGGGGGCTTCTCACTTGCCCCTCATTATCCACTCTCCTGGGGTGCTCAGATGTTGATGGTACCCCTGTAGCAGTTCTGAGTCATCTGTGTGGGAGTTTCCCACTGGCTGAGAGATCCTGAAGAGCTACGGTTTCCCCGCAGAGAGCCGCCCCTCCCCCCTCTCTGGGAGCCCCATGGGCCAGCATCACTGATCTGATGGGGAGGGAGAGGAGTTCTCCTTACCTCTCCCTACTTTCTCCGGGGGCCCCAGCACATTCTACTCTCAGAGGTGTGGCAGTGTGGATATTTCCAATGTTGCTTTTCGGTGTCTAGGATTCCGTTGTTGTCTGTGACTGTTCCTTTTGTTGTATCTTATTGGGGGAAGAGTTTACGGGGAAGCTCACTCCGCCATGACCCTGACATCACTCCCCCCCCTCTATTTTTTAACAGGAAAAAAAAAAACTCTTCCAGGAGGCTCTTCTAAGTAAACTTCCCTTTACATATTTTTTACCAGAACTGAATCTCATGCTCCCACCTAAAGCAATCACTTGACATTAGGAATGGTATTACATATTACATGCTCGTCTTGGACCAGTCACAGCTGAGCCTTTGAGAATAAAGGCTGCTGCTATGTCAACAACCTCTTTTTTTATTTCAAAATATTGGTGCTATCAATTAATGAAGAGCTTCTACTGAATGAGCATGGCTTTTAATTTTAAATATCCGGTTTCTTCCCTCTACACTCACTAGTACAGTTTTTGTTACATGTCTATGAATAGATTCACTTTAATTTCATAAAATGACTTTCCTAATTGATTTCACTGTTTTATTTAGTTTTTCCATTTTGATTCTTAAAGGACTCATTTTATATGTTTAAAAATGTACTGTTGAGGCTGGCCTGGTTGCATAGTGGTTAAGTTCACATGCTCCACTTCAGTGGCCCAGGGTTTACGGGTTCAAATCCCAGACGTGGACCTACACACTGCTCATCAAGCCATGCTGTGGTGTTGTCACACATACAAAATAGAGGAAGGTGGGCACAGATGTTAGCTCAGGGACAGTCTTCGAGTAAAAAGAGGAAGACTGGCAATAGATGTTAGCTTAGGGCCAATCTTCCTCACCAAAAAAAAAAAAAACTACTATGTACTAAAACAGACAAAATATTCAGCTATTCTAATAAATATATATTTTGGCATGAATCATCTATTTGAAGAGAAATCAGATTGCATTATTTTTTTCTAAACCAAAATGAGGCAAAGAGAGCAGTCAAGCTTGGCCAGGCAGCACCCCAAAAAAGCTTTCAGAAGGTCTTGTTTTCAGAACTTACATTTTTATATTATCTAAACTTTTCTGTACTTTATGTTATTTATTTTAAAATTTTGTATTTAGGTAAACTATGCATACTTTGTGTGTCCTGCAAGAAAAAGCCCTATCCTGAGTTTTAATAGCCTGGATTAGTTTCACCTGTTTTGTGCTTCCTATAAATGAACATATACCTTTTATAAGTTCATAACTTTCATAACTTATAAAGTGGACTCTACTGTAGCTCATTTATTTCACTCAATACTCTGTAAACTCATTCATTTTGTAACATATATTGGTAAAGCATTCCTTCCTGTTCCTGTGTAGTACTCTAGCGTGTGAATATAACACAAGTTATTTATCCAGGCTACCTTTGATGGACATTTGTTTGTTTTCCGGTTTTGGGCCATTCTTGTTAGTATTTCTATGAACATTGTAGTACATGACATTCAGTGAACATGTGGAGAAATTTCCATTGGGCCTATAACTCAGACTGAATTGCTCACAATATATAATATATTCAGGCATAGGAAGTAGTTCAAGGCAGTTTTCCAATGTGTGTCTACCAACTTTCACACCCAGCACCAATGTATTAGAGTTTTAATTATCCATAACCTTGCTTACATATGATATGTTCAATCAAACTTTCATTTTAGCCATTCTGGCATGTATAAAATGTGATCAAAATGCAGTTTAAATTTGTATTTCCCTGGTAACTACAAAGTTTATCACCTTTTTATATGTTTACTGGCTATTGGATATCCTCTTTTGAGAAGTGACTGTGTTCTTTGGCCAGTTTTCCATTAGGCTGTCTTTAATATCATAGTGTTGTTGCAAGAGTCCCATATATTCTGTATATGAATCATTTTTCGTATATGCATTTTGCAAATATATTCTCTAAATATCCAAGTGGCTTGCATTTTCCTTCTTTAATGGTGTTTTCTGTACAACAGACACTCTTATTTTTACTGTCCTATTTAGCAAGTAATGTTTTCACTTACAGATTTTGTTTTTGTTCAAGTAAACTTTGCCTTCTCTATGGTCTTCAAGTCATCTTTTTCTGTTTTCCTTTGATAGCTTTATTGACTTACTTTTGACTTTAGATCCTAAATCCATCTGGAATTGGTCTTAGTGTACAGTGTGAGGTAAAGGTAAAGATATGTTGTTTTCACATGGATATCAATTGACCAGCGCAAGCTATTAAAATGTCCATCTGGTCTCTCTGTTCTTTTTCACTGGTCAGTACCTATCTTAATTTCCATAGCTTTAGAATAGCCCTGGATATCTGGTACTGTTTTTTTTCTTAAAAATGTAAGGTGAATGGGAGTTCTAGAGTGCTTGTGTGAAGAGCTAAGTAGATCCTCTCCTTAGTGCACAATCATTTAACTGTTGGAAATTTTTTTAAAAATTAATGTTTCTGGAAATTGATCTAAAGGCATACGAGAAATAGAGAAACATTTGTCCAAACAGATCTTGTAAAACTTGATAATAGCTAAAAGAAACTGTGGCATTTGACCTATAACATAATCTCTCCCTCCAGGTCTGTGTTATTTTCTGTATTCTGGACAGATGTCGCCAAGACAAAGGGGGTTCGTTCAACCCTAAGCTCCCAGTCTGGTGCTATAGTTTCACCCGAGTAGAGCAGACCTCACACTTACCTATTCCTGCCATAGCTTCCTGTTTTGGAAATTATATATTATGTGGACATGAACAAATTTAATTCCCCAGCTCTCACTAAACGATGAGAGTTATGCGTCAGGCACAACAGGCCTAGAATACTGAGTCCCAATTTTACTTGACCCAGCTCATTTGTAGAGCAACTGTTCTAAGCCAGGAGGGGCAAGCTAAGAAGACCATGATCTACCATCTTCCTCTTGCATCAACTTGTGGAGTGGGAATGTCACTCTGATAGAGAGATATACTGTCTACACCTAGAGCTCCTGTGTAGTGGCATAGATGTGCTGCTGGGAGAGAGGCAGGTCATAGGGAGAGCTCTGATGAGGAGACAGACTTTATTTGGTACAGAGAATGGTGAAGTTCATGAATAAGGATATTGTTGAAAAGAATGGATTTTGGTGCTAAGTATTAAGAGTGGGCTGTCAACTCCATGAACCTAATAGCAACAAGCAAAATGGCAATCCACCAGAAATTTAACAAAGAGACAAGGGAAAGAGAGCCAACAAGATTCCTCCTGGAACACACTCATCACTGTGTGTCTAGAAGGCTGTGCACATGTGCTAAGGTGCATCCACTCAGTAGCAATCAGAGTATGCTATACAGCAGATTTGAAACATTCTCAGGCCACAATCAAATTCATCAACAAAGGATAGAGGCCTCAATGGCTTAAGGGGATTAAGCACAACTTCTGACCAAATAGTAGCCGTAGATAAGCCATTCTGAATATCAGTAAAGATGTAAAATCTAAAATAAATAAACAAACAAATAAATAAGAAGAATTTAATGGGAAATCTTGAGCTGAAAAGTATAATAATCACAATAAAAAAATTGGTAAGGGAGATCAGCAGAAGTCTTCAGCAGGCAGAAGAATCAGCAAACTTGAAGACAGATTATTAAGAATCTCACAATCTGAAGAAAGAAAAGAAAGGAAAATTGACCGTGTCTCTGAGACGTAAGTGACCTACTCTGAAGCAATAGGTTGATACCTTTTCTCCCTTTTAAAAAAATTGTCAACAAGTATCTGCTGAATATTATTTCTATTCATTCTCTCTTTTCACTACCTCTAGGTCTCCAATATTAGGGATGTTAGAGCTTTTGATATATTCCATATATTTCTTACGCTCTCATTTTTGTGTTTTTATTTTTCTGTATACATCACTGTGAAGATTTTTCTGTTGACCTGTCTTCCATGTGAGTAATTCTGTAATCTGATAGGTCCAAACCACTTTTCAAACTATCCACTGAATTCTTATCATACACAGTAATTTTTAGTTCTAAAATGTCCATTTGATACTTTTGTATAGATTCTACCTCACTGAGAATATTCTATATGCTTTCTTGTATTTTGTATATTTTTCTTCTATTTTATCTTATTTATTTTTTATTTTTTTTGCTGAAGAAGATTCGCCCTGAGCTAACATCTGTTGCCAATCTTCCTCTTTTTGCTTGAGGAAGATTCGCCCTGAGCTAACATGCATGCCAGTCTTCCTCTATTTTGCACGTGGGTTGCCGCCACAGCATGGCCAGTGATGAGTGGTGTAGGTCTGGGCCTGGGAACCAAACCTCAGCTGCCGAAGTGGAACATGCAGAACTTAACCACTAGGCCATGGGGCCAGCCGCATCTTCTCTTTTAAAACGTATTAATCATAGTTATTTTTTTGTGTGTACACTTGCCCCACTATCTGGATCATCCTGACACTACCTGTAGTCTCTCCTTCTTTTATTTCCTTCTTTTTTTCCTTCTCTTAGTAATAGGTCAGAAGATTTGACTCTTTGCATATATGATAATGTTTTACTGTATGCAGGTGATTGCTGTGTAAAACAACCATAGAAGCTCCAGGTGGCTCCTCTGGAGAGTTTTCTCTTTCCTCTGTTAGGAAGATACACTAAGGAGCTGGTTCCCTAAATCCAATCGTGGATTGTGCCAGGTCAGAGGTATGTTTGGCACATCTTGGACTAATTCTCCTTTTCTGGTGTTGCTCAGGCATGGGCCTGCTAGGCTTTCAGTTGTGAGTTTCTGTGACTCTATTTTCTCAGCTCTGAAAGATTATGGGGGATTAATCCCTATTGCCTAGAGGTTCACAACCCAGCTCTCCAACCTCTTGCAATATGCAACATCAAAATCAGATAAGTGCATTATGAGGAGACACTACATGTGCTTGAGATAAGCCTGCTTTTACTATGTCTTGTGTCCAAAATATAATGGTTCTTAAATTAAATTGTAATTTTTTAGGTTTTTTCCTAGAGGAATCATGGTCTGCCAAGACTTATATATCCCGTATAGAATTGTAACTATCTTCTTTATCCTATGTTATAACTAAAGTTACAAAGAAGTTGGGTGGCAAGTATTATTTTCCTATCTTTTCAGATTTTGAAGTAATTCTATGAAAGTGTAAATCATGTCCCTAAGATGGTAAAGGCAGTGGTATGAAAAATTCAAACCTGCTGTCAGTCTCCTTCCTGCGTTCTCCCTTATACCAAGATAAGTACTATGTTAGTCAGAGTTCAGTCACAAAAAGGGAAATGACACCACTGAGATAAAACGTGAGTTACTAAGAAGATGCAGCTATCATTCCTAGGATTGGAGATCAAAAGGAAGAGGTGGGGTTATTTGAACCTACACCTCTGGAATAGGTCCCTTGCATCTAGGACTTCGACCTCTGAGGAGAGGGTTAGCCAATCTGGTGCTGAAACCTCAGGATTTGGTGGAGGACTCAAAGACCTGGGTCTCAAAACTCTTAGGGTAAGATGCTTGGTAGCTGTGCCAGTAACACTGAGAATGACACTACTTTTGGTTCTGGGAGTTAACAACAACAAAAAATATATATATATATATGTGTGTGTGTCTAAGTATAGTATACTCTCTCTATATATATAATATATAAATAGTATGCATACTGAAAGGTACTGTCTTTGCCAAGGTCAGAGCTGTTAATGAGGCAACCGTGACATGAACAGCAATCCAAAAATTTTCTAGGTTTCCAGTCTCCTTGTAGTTCCCCCTGTTGGCAGAAAGTAGTAGGGAGATGACTGACAAAGATGCAATGCGATTTGTAGGTTCCCATTCCCTGTGTGACAAAGCAGAGTACAAAGGGGAAGATGTTTGATATTGAGAAACAGCAAATTAAACACACACACACACACCCCATCTATGAGCTGTGCCTTTACTCAGGAAATACAAAGAGACTAATTCCATGAAAAATTAACCACTAAAATTGCTTAAAATAATGGAAAGTAGAAATATGCTAGGAATTAGTATATTTTGCTAATTTTTTAATGCCTAATGTTTATGATCCCGAATGATAGAAAATCTCAGAGATTTTCTGTCAATGATTATGACACATACTGTAACATTTCTACTGCCAGGAGACTAAAACTTCAAACATGAGAAAGTTCATTGGGGATTGGGTTTCTCTTTTGAAATCTAAACTTTTTGCTGTCCTTTCTAAGGTGAAGTCAAAACATTTTGCTCTATTTCTGCTGCTGTTCTTTTTCATTTGTTTTTTGGAGTCTCTTCAAAAGAAAAATTATCGAACATAATAAAACAAGAAAAGGAATCAACCACAATAGTGTCAGGTAACTCTTCCCTGGCTCTTTCTTTTCCTCTTCTGTTTCAATCACTTTTCTCTGAGGGGGTGGGCCACTATCAAGACTACCTCCACTGCCTTCCTCCCTGCAGGTGGGAGGTTCCCACTCAACGTTGCAATGGCAGTGGTGTCTATTGTTGCAGACTCCTTTCAAATTGCAGAACCGAGGTGTACACTGACTGTCCAAATGTGATATATGGACACACTTCCTTCGGATGCAGACATGATCTGTACCACAATCTGTACCATCTTTCACTTCACCAACATCGGGTGTGGTAATTCCAAGATGGTAGTCTGTACCCCAGCAGGTGATGCCATTGATGTGAGATGAAAGCAAAGTAGAATGGTCTTTCAGAGTAGGAATACCTGCCACATACTCACACTGAACCCTCCCGCACAGGGCATCTGAGATGTTACATCTTATATATGAATAGGCCGTTATACCACAGTTACCAAAACGGTCACCTCGGGTGTTCACTTGCTGGTAGCAACTCTGAGGTCCACTCCTGGACAGTTTGCCAAAAAGTTTTCTACACTGTTCATCACGATTATTGCATCTCTTTTCATAGCAGTGGCCACCGCCCTTGCATGGCAACCCGTTCTGTACGTACACATCTTCTGGACACTCAGAGGATGTCCCATTGCACCACTCTGGAAGATCACATTCATTTTCCTCTTTTCTACACATGGTGCCTGATGGCATGTACGTGCAGTCTCTGCAACAAAGCCCAAAAGCACAAGCAGCCCCACGACTCAGAGTGCAGTTTGAGTCACAACATGGATCTTTTGCACACAATGCTAAGGAGCCACAATCACATTTTTCTCCTGCTTCAACCACACTGTTCCCACAGCGTTTCTGGGCAAAGAACCTATCTGGGTTTGGTGAAAATTCCATACATCTTCTATATGCTACAACGCCGAAAAATCTATTATAACTGCAGTTGCTGAATTTAGGTGTCACTGTTTGTGTATCAGCCATTAGGCAGTTTGTAAACCCACACTTGCACGTTGTATCATCATGGTGCATACCCAAAAGATGACCGAGCTCATGTGCCGCCATCGTTGCAAAATACTGTATATCATCAGTTTTGAAAGCCACGACTCCACAATCAAGAGTACCAGAGCATATTGTTTCCACGTGGGAGAAGCCAGTACCACCATGTGCAGCCCTTGAGAAAAGTTGTGTAGCATCATGGGGCAAGCGTGTATTCAAGTTCTCGCTCTTCCAAGGACAAAAAGTATCCAGAGTGCTACGTACATCACTTAGTGCAATGTGGTCTTCATTAGTCCAGATATCTATTCCAACTAAGATCACATCCATTCCCAGTTGGTCATAAATGCTATCCATCTGATGGACTATAGTACATACGTCCTGCTGCACAAGCGAGACATTCCTTCGGCGATGAGTATATTGGCTGTTGTCTATCACCGATACATATTCAAGATACCGCCTGTGGATCCACCAGCCTTCATACGTTGTTTGCATTAAAGTGGAATTATCACTCTCTTGAAACTTCAGTTGTCGTGCTATTTCTTCATTTGTTAATCCACATCTTATGGGTGGGGATTCTGTTTCCTCACTGCCCATCATATATACTAGATGTTCAAATGTGGTAGAAAGCCTTTGGGGCTTGATTTTATAAACAATGTCATTTGTCTGTAATATTCCTTGAAAGCCTCCAAAACAGGTATTGAGGGAAACCAGGGATTCTGGGTCCCCCTCCACATAACCATGGTAGTAGCAGTCATTCTGGACAAAAGGCTGGTCCTCAAGGAGAGCACCCTGGTCTGTATAGGTGAACACTGGGAGGTGTCTGGACAGAAAATGCTTCGTGACCTTCATGTGGACAATGTGTCTGTGGCCCCCAAAATGTAGGCTGTAAGAGAGCCAGCCTAAAGGATTCCTGCCAACACTAGTGCCTGTTACCTTCAAGGGGATTACCACTTCTGGGGGACCATGGCGTTGGGAGAGCCCAACCTGGGACCATGCAGAAAGGAACAGAAACACCCTCAGCCAGAGCAGCAGGAGAGTGATCCTCGCATGCACCAGGGCCTCACTGTCAGCCATCATGGAGCCACCATATTCAGCCATTGATGAGAGCCAAAGAGGACAGAGCAGGAAGCATCACTGTTCGGTCTCCTCCCTCTGAGATGGCTATATGCAGTGTTGTTAAAGTGCTGTCCTCTGGCAGAGTCACACCATCAGAGCAGAAACACTAAAGGAAAACATATAAAGAAGGGCAGGGACAGAGGTGGGGGTTATGAGCAGGTCAAGATAGAGGAAGAATAGAAGGGTACGGGCTCAAATGGGTTAGTGTTTGGCTCAAGACATGACAGTATACTGCATTGCGTTTGTTCTTAAATAATGGTGATGCAGAGTGAGACTGTGGGTGTACACAAGAATGGTGATTGACCATAGGATGACATGTATTGAACCTAGATGAAGGACACGTAGTGATTCATTATACTGTTCTCTAAATATGTGAATATGTGTGAACATTTCCACAACACATATTTTAAAAAAAGGGGGCTTAACGGAAATGTGAACATATATCATGTTTTAATGAAGGAATCTTGATTTGTACATGTGGACTTGGTGTAGATATCAATATATGGGTCTTCGTTTCACCTTCAAATGATAAATTATTTAGTCACATTACTCAGGAGAGATATAAAAATTATTTCTGTATATTTTTTTCTCATTGTCAGTAATGTATACTTCCATGTAACAAATATTGCTTGTCCTATCTCTTTTCTGATTCCTCTTTTCATCTAAAACTGTGAAACTGCAAAAGTCATCGTGTCAATTGTCTTTCACAAATGTCAGTATCTACTGTAATGGCACCTCAGCTCCCTAACAATAGACAATGATGATATTGGAAGGGGAAGTATATTGGGTTGATAGATGGATGTTATCCAAAGTGTTTATATTTGATTTCACTCTCAATTAGGACAATACTTTTCAAACTTCTGGCCATATAAAATGGAAGGAAATCAAACAAACTGGGAAAGAAACGGTTGGAGATGAGAGTATACTGAATGCAAAATAAAGTTTCTTCAGAAATTCAAAGGAAATCAATGAATCCTAAAAGGAGAAAGGAAAGCTTTGGGGAAGGGAATATTGTCTTACAGTGGCAAAGGCATCAAATCCCCACATTTATAAAATGCAAGGTAACCAGTTCCTGAGTTCAACCTTAAAGTGTATTTATTTCATAATTAAAAATGCATGTATATATTTTGTATGAAAAATAGAAACAAAAATTATCTCAATAACACAAATGTATTATCACATATTTGTTAAAATGAAACTTGGTACTAGCACAATGCCAATACTAATTTGCTGCTTTCTTCTTTGAATAAGGTATTAATGAAAACATATTTGCAGACACTCCCCTACACACTTGGGAAACATAAATGAACATACAGGTCTAGATAATTTAATGGTCTGGAGCTCAAATTTGGACAGAGTGGTTGGGACAAAGATACACATTAGGAATATGTAAAATTGCATTCAGAATTTTACATGTACAGTGCTTATTTTTATTTCTCTAGTAAGAATATCCAGTCTTCATCAGATCATTAAAGTAACAAGAATGCCTAAAGTAATGACACCAAGAAGCCTTGTCCTAGTTGAAAAAATAGAAAAGTGAAGTCTGCTCTAAGGGATCTAGTACAGACTGATCAAATCCACTTCCTATAGTTGGTAATATAAAAATGAAAGATGCCTGATTAAGGACGCATTACCTCCTAGACCCTCTACCCATTTCTACTTAATTCCTTTCTATCTTGATTCTAAGTTCCTTGACCTATTTTCTCCGGAATCATTTTGCTGTCATTTATGGAAACTTCCTTTCATGAAAAGCAACAGCTTTTGCTCCTCTCTACTCACATTTCTTCATGGAAAGCTCCTTATTCCTACTTTATTCTATTAAACCTACTAGTCATCAATGTGAAGCCCAGCAGAGGGAAAGATTTCCATTCTCAGAATCGCTGTATGCCATGTAGACCAGATGTCTGATTGCAATTTGCTTTGACTCCATAAGCCACTTCCAGACCACTAAACTGGTAGCCATCTCAGTAAACCACTATTTACCTTTCTTTCTTACTCGTACACCAACTCCCAAGTCAATCCTGCACAAACCTCAAAGTAATGAGCATCTAATTTACTAATTTCTCTGAACATGATCCTCATCATTAAAGTGACTCGAGTTCCTAGGGTACTTGGGTACTTTTCTAGTACTAAAAGGGAGGGATATTTCACAAAATGCCAAGCACACATAAGAAGTTTAAGCTCCCTAAATGCAATCTTAGAAGAGAACACCTCTAAATTCTGTGTAAAATCAAAACATACTTATTTATTCTCCATGTATCTCGATATATATTGGATAATTATCATGGCTTATGAATTGTGATGGAAAAGAATTATTATGAATAATATAGTGCTGTTGAGAGTGAACTTAACCAATATAAATTGGTCAGAATTTATTCCTAAGACTTCAGCTTGCAAGCAGGTAATATAAAAACAAAATCCAAGAATATGTGAGCCAGACTACATTTGTTCCGGTAACATTATTTTATGCATTGACTCAAGAATATAACATTTTCATGAATAATGTGGTATAGTGCCATAATAGTACAGAAACTTCAAAGTAGACTGTCTTACATCATCTTTTATAATTTCTTTTTCATCTTCCCACAGCCTCATCAAATTATCAACCCCTTACCCTAAATACCACCCCCTTTCACTCTCATTTATAGCCTTATTTAGTTTTTTCCAAACTATGAGTTACAACTCATTAAAAACACAATTTGATGGCTCTCAACCAAGTAAAATAGAGCAGATTAGGACATAATAAAGGTTATAGACCCTCCTCACGATATGAAAAATTGGCAGAGAATCATGTGTTTGTGTGTATGTTTGTGTGTGTATATTCATGTATGCACAAATATTAGTACCTCTCTTCTTTATAGCTAAATTCTTAAATGACTTACCAGCAGTAGAATTAGTGGTTTCCATGGTCCTTTCTAGCTATAGCCATATTTATAGATAGTTTATACCACTGATGTCTATGAACAAAGATTTTTATTTGAAACCTTATATGACAGAAGTAAAAATCCCCTCCCTTTCATCTCTCATTTGATTATGTTCTAGATTTCACTGCTTAGCAACAAGACACTCCCAATTCTAAAGACCATAGAAACTGGCTAGAGGTCCTCCTCACTCTGGCTCCACTATCTCCCTCAAACTTTATCTCTAATTACTCTTCAATGTGAGTAAACCCAATATCAGAGTACCTAAATATATTAAGCAAATACTAACAGATCTAAAGGGAGAAATAGACAACAACACAGTAAGAGTAGGCGACTTAAATACCCCACTTTCAAAAATGGGTAGATCATTTAGACAGAAAATTTACAAAGAAACATTGGAATTGAACCCTCTTTAGACCAAATGGACTTAACAGACATAGAACATTCCATCCAATAGCAGCAGAATAACATTTGCCTCAAGTGTACACGCAACACTCTCCAGGATAGATCCTATGATAGGGCAGAAAACAAGTCTTAGCAAATTCAAGAAGGTTGAAGTCATACCAACTATCTGTTCTGACCATGACAGTGTCAAACTAGAAGTTAACACCAAGAGGAAAGTTGGAAAATCTACAAATATGTGGAAACTGAACAACACACTTCAGAACAACCAATGAATCAAAGAAGAAACCAAAAGAGAAATTTTAAAAAATCTCAAAACAGTGAAAATGGAAACACAACAGAGCAAAATCTATAGGATGCTTCAAAATCAGTTCTAAGAGGGAAGTTTTTAGCAATAAATGCACACATTAAGAAATTAGATAGCTCTCAAATAAACAACCCAATTTTATGCTTCAAAGAACTAGAAAAAGAAGAGCAAATTAAGACCAAAATTTACAGAAGGAAGTAAATAATAAAGATCAGAGCAGAAATAAGTGAAATAGAGACCAGAAAATCAACAGAAAGGATCAACAAAACTAAGAGCTGGTTTTTCATAAAGATAAGAAAAATTGACAAATCCTTAGCTAGACTAAGAAAAAAAGAAGACAAATAGATAAAATTAGAATGATAGAGGAGACATTATAACAGATACTATAGAAATACATGGGATCATAAAAGAATACTATGAACAATTATATGCCGACAAATTATATAACCGTTAGAGGAAATGGATAAATTACAAGCTACACACAATCTACCAAGACTCAATCAGGAAGAAATAGAAAATCTGAACAGACCAATAAAGAGTAAAGAGATTGAATAAGTTATCGAAAACCTTCCAACACAGAAAACCCCAGAACCAGATGGCTTCAGTGGCAAATTCTACCAAACATTTAAAGAAGGTTTAACCCCAATCCTACTCAAAATTTTTGAAAAAGCCGAAGAGGAGGGAACACTTTAAACTCATACTACATGGCCAGCATTACACTAATACCAAGGCCAGATAAGAAAGGACACTATGAGAAAAGAAAACTCTAGACCAACATCTTTGATGAATATAGATGAAAAAATTCTTAAAATATCAGCAAACCAAATTCAGGAACTCGTTGAAAGGATTATACACCAGGACCAAGTGGGATTTATTCCTGCGATACAAGTATGATTCAGCATAAGCAAATCAATAAATGTGATACACCACATTGATAGAATGAAAGAGAAAAGTTACATGATCATCTTCAAACATGGAGAAAAAGCATTTTACAAAATACAGTATCTTTTTATGATGGAAACCCTCAACAGATTGGCTATAGAAGGAACATACCTCACATAATAAAGGCCATATACGACAGCCCCACAGCTAGCATTCTGATTGGTGAAAAATTGAAAGCTTTTCCTCTAAGATCAGGAAGAAGACAAGAATGCCTACTCACCACTCTTATTCAGTATAGTACTGGAAGTCCTAGCTAGAGCAATTAGGCAAGACAAAGAAATAAAAGACATCCATTTTAGAAAGAGAGAAGTAAATTTGTTGTTATTTGCAGAGGATATGATTTTCGTATATAGGAAATCTCAAACGCTCAACCAAAAGAACTGGTGGAACTAATCAACAATCCATAAATTTGCAGGATATAAAATCAAATTACAGAATCAATGTCATTTATATACGCTATAATAAATTAATTGAAAAAGAGTTAAGGAAAACTATCCCATCCACAATATCATCAAAAACAATAAAAAACCTATAATAAATTTAACCAAGGAAGTGAAAGATCTGCACAACAAAAACTACAAGTTGAAATCAGAGAAGACATAAACAAATGGAAAGACATCCTATGTTCATGAATCAGAAGAATTAATTTTGTTAACTTGTCCAAACTATTCAAAGCCCTCTATAGATTTAATGTAATCACTATCAAAATTCCAATGACATTCTTGCCAGAAATAGAAAAAATAGAGCTAAAATTTTTATGGAACCACAAAAGACCCAGAATAACTAAAGCAATCCTGAGCAAGAACAACAAAGCTGGAGGCCTCACACTTCTTGATTTCAAAATATATTACAAAGCTACTGTAATTAAAACAGTATAGTACTGGCATAAAAATAACACATAGACCAAAGAAACAGGATAACGAGCCCAAGATTAAACCCCCACCTATATGGTCAACTAATATTCAACAAGGGAACCAGGAACAACAAATGGGGAAAAGATATTCTCTTTAATGAATAGTGCTGGGAAAACTGGATAAACAAATTCAGAAAAATACAATTGAACCCCTATCTTATACCCACTCACAAAAGTTAACCAAAATGGATCAAAGACTTAACTTTAACTTAAACTTAATACCTGATACCATAAACCTCCTAGAAGAAAACAAAGAAGAAGCTCATCGACGTTTGTATTGGCAATAATTTTTTTGGCTATGACAGTGAAAGCACAAACAACACACACCAAAATTAACAATAGGGATTATGTCAAATTTAAAAGCATCTGCACAGCAAAAGCAACAATCAACAAAATGAAAAGACAACCTACACAATGGGAGAACATTTTTGCAAATGATATATCAGATAAGGGGTTACTTCCAAACTTTATAAAGAACTTATGGAACTCAATAAGAAAAAAACAAGAAAATCTAATTAAAAAATGGGCAGAGAAACAAAAGAGACTTTTTTTCAAAAAAACACATCCAAATGACCAACAGATTCATGGAAAGATACTCAACATCACTTTTGTTGAGCCAACTAATAGTAAATGCAAGATTTTGGAGACAAAATTAATGTGTTTATTTTGAGCTACTTGAGGTAACAAGTTTTAAGATAGGAAAGCTAATTAGCATATAATGCTGAATTGAGTGTTCTCAATTCAAGGGATTCCTATCTGAAGGCTAGTTTGGAAGCTTCCCTGCTTGGCCATAGCAGATATCTGACACCACTTATTGGTTCTTACTTGGTTACTGGCCCGTTGTCAGTAACAGCTTGTTTTAGATTACTTCAGGCTTTTAAATTTCATATGCTAACAAAAGTTCAACGAAGTTGGAAATTTATATGGCATTTTTATTGTGCCAAACAGAGCCCTAGAAAACAATTTAAGATGTACAATCATCTTCCTTTCAAAAAAGAAAGAATTTTAACCTTAAAAGACATGCTGTCAGAATCAAGGACAGTTCTCCAAATTGAATAACTTTAGCATCAAAAAAAAAAAAAATAGCGCTGGCATAAATTTAATAAGTAAATTGACTACCTGGCGGTTCACAAACGCCAACCTGGGAAGACTGCATTTGCAAGTTGAATGGGGTGAACCACGGAAGCAAGTATAGTTTGATATAATCTTTGAGAGATTATCCTGTGGGACAGAGAATAGGTTGGTAATGTCTGCTGGTTTGACATCTGCCAGTGTCTTTCTAATGCCCCTCCACCTTAGGAAGTCCATTCCAGATCTGCACCTCTTCCTTCATGGGACTTTTTCACTTTCTCTCCAACTTTCATCACAACTGGTTCTTAAAGGACCAAATTTGACCATGACGGTTTTCAATCTCTCTATTAATTTTCTAGGGATGCTGTAATCAAGTACCACAAAATGAATCACTTAGAAATTTTTGTCTGAAAATTCTGGAGGGTGCAAGTCCAATATCATAGATCCGCAGGGCCATACTCCCTCTGAGGGCACTAAGGAAGGATCTCTTCCAGGCTTCTCTCCTAGCAGTGAGTAGTTCCTTGGCTTGTGGCAGCATAATTCCAGTCGTCACATGGTGTTCTCCCCACGTCCAAAATATGTCTACTTATTAAGACACCAGTCATATTGGATTAGAAGCTCACCTTGCTCCAGTAAACCTTACCTTAACTAATTACATCTGCAACAATCCTATTTCCAAATTCGATCACTTTCTGAGGTTACTGGAAGTTATGACTTCAACATATGAAATTTAGGGGATACAATTCAACTTATCACACTCTCTTAGGTTTAATTTAATGGCTGGATAGTGTCTTTTAATTACCTAGATATTAGACAAGGAAGGACAGATAAATGTAAGAGAATGTTAATATGTATTATGAGAAAATTTTGGATCATCAAATTTTCTATTTGCTCCAGTCTTAACTAGAATAATAAGACCAAAAGATTTGTTTGGTCAACTTCAATTAACTGTATCTTTCTTTTCATAATCGATTATTTCATCTTTATTCAAGTTTTACTCAGGCATAAAAGATGTACTATTTATTGCTATTGTCTGAATGTTTGTGTCCCCCGAAATGCATATGTTGAAATCCTAACCCCCAAGGCACTGGTATTAGTAAGTGGGGCCTTGGGAGGTGATTCAGTCAGGAGGGTGTAGCCCTCGTGAATAGGCTTAGTGCTCTAGTAAAGGAGATCCAATGAGCTCCCTAGCCCCTTCTGCCATGCCAGGATACAAGAGAAATATTTGACACGGAAGAGGGCCCTCTCTCTCTCATGCTGGCTTGCTGATCTCTGAATGACAGCCTCCAGAACTGGGACCAATAAATTCTGCTGTTTATAAGCCACCTAGTCTGTTGTATTTTGTTATAGCAACTAGAACAGACAAAGACAGTTAATGTATGGATTTTTTCGTGAGTGACGAGTAAATAGTTGAGAACTGTTCTGTCATTTAGGACTGTTTTAGCCACCGAGATTATATTTGTTTGTTGAGTCTCTATACATTTGAAATTGTTCCATTTATTTGGACTTTAGTCACAGAAATTATCATCATACATCATAGTTTAGGAACTTTGGGCCAAGGTAAGATGCTCAAATACAGAGGTAAAATCAAAGTTAATATGTTTCACTTGCATGAAATATGGGCAACTGATGGGGATATTTTAAGTTCTTGGAAAAAATTCTTATCCATTTACAAAATACCTTTACGTTTGATAAAGCCAGGAAGGCCATTTGATTATTTAAGAAGTGAAATGTTTGCATTGAGAAGATAAAAATGTTTGGATGTGGTTATCAGTAGAAATCAATTATATGCATTTAATTGGTCTGATTGTGGAGAAGAAAATTGAGGGAGAGGTTAAACAATTATTAAATGGTTGTATACAGTGTCATGAGAACATAATTGAGCCCTGATTTCTATTATTGGTCCCATTATTGACCCTTTATTTCTGATGTCTTTGGGGTTTCTTTGAGGTGCTGGGAAATACTTGTCATCCAGTAATTTCTGGGGCTTAGTGTCTACTTAAGCATGTAGAGGTTTCAAATTAATGATACTTTAGAATGTTTTGAGGCTAGATAATAAACTCAACACATAGAATAAAATTACAAACATTGCAATTATTAGAGGATGGCAAGTTAGGAAATAAAAAGCATTTTGTCTTAGTCAGCTTGGGCTGCTATAACATATTACATAGAAGGAGTCAGTTCAACAAACAACATTTACTTCTCATAATTCTGGAGCCTGGGAAGTCGAAGATCAAGTTGCCAGTTGATTTGATTCTTGGTGAGGAACCTCTTCCTGGCTTGCAGGAGGAAGGCCACCTTCTGGTTGTAGCCTTACGTGGTGGAGAGAGAAAGCTCTGATATCTCTTTCTCATCTTATAAAGTCACTAATCACAAGGTGGGAGCTCCTCCGTCATGACCTTATCTAAATGTAATTACCTCCCAAAGCTCCACCTGCTAATACTGTTATATTGGGGGTTGGAGCTTCAACCTATGAATTTGGGGGAGAAAATAGACATCCAGTCCATAACAGGTTTTACTGAGAAGAGAATGGTCAACAAAGAGGCAAGATGAAATAAAAGAGCAAGATTTTGCTTGCAGCTGGTCTACATCAGGCAGCATTTTCTTTGATCTGTAGTTTTAGGATGAAGCAGTCTACTCAAAGTCATCTGGTGCTGGACACATTTTAGTGTGCTACTGCATCAGCTCTCCAGTGGGACAGGATGTCCCTGTTTTATGATTGAAAGTATAATTACATGAAGAAGCATGAATCAATTAGTGTATGTCCTGGAGTTTAAAACAATATTCATGATTAAGAATATTTGGAATAATAATTTTTGACCTAGTTCTATGCCTGACATTTTTCAGCATCATTTCCAATATATTTAACTGTTTCATACTTACATATAGTATAGAGTTGTATCCAGTAATGTATGTCCCTTTTGGGCATGAAACTTCTTCCCTTGGATGTATGGCTAGAAATAATGTACTAATTTTCTGAAATTATCTGACATGATCATAATGTACCAAGATAGCATCTGTCATAGGAGGTGTCAAGCCAAGAATTTGGGTCTCTGTAAGAATTTCATACAGCAAGCATTATGGATATTTTGAAGTATTGGATTATTTTTTATTAGAGATAAAAATAGACCTCTAGGCCGAGAATGAGTTAGAATTTTTGAAATCTTGGATGGTGTTGAGTTTAAAACACTGCTAGGTTCTTTTTTGCTCCTCCTAGAACTATGTGAAGTAAAGAAGACCTTAAGTGTCTATTTAATGAGAGTATTTTACATGCTCCCTTAAATATTTTGACTATATAATGAGGTTTGTTTTTTTTTTTAATCTCCGGAGAGTATTAAATACATTCTCCAGGTGGAAAAAACACAATGACTAAGATTTAAAACTTTAGCCTTTGACAATGGAAAGTCTTAATTAAAGTGGCAACAAAATAAAAATTAAAGCATTTTTAAATCCTTGAAGCAACTGATTAAAGTTCATTTGTTATTGTGAAAATGTCTATTGTAGTAGAGATTCAGAAGCTTGTTCTACCTGATTTCACCTGGGTTTCAAAAGTGTACACAAGACAATATTGGGTATCCAAACACTTTGGGGCAGAAATTTCCCCACATTATGCTTGTAATGTTTGAGGTGGTTTATTCAGTCACTTGTGTTTTTCTTTGTTGCATAAAGAGAGGTCATAAGATTGTTGGAAGAATAATGAGTATATGAGAGAGATTGAGAGAGCTGATATCATTTTAATTTGTGAGGTCAGCTTGATGTATTTTAAAGGTAAATCCTTTCTATTAGGAAATTGTAGTGAACAACTGTCCTTATAACATTAATTCTGTTTAAGTTAGTAAGAACTTTTTAGTTTTTATAATAGTCAGATAGGGCATATTCTTTAGTATAGACTTTAATCTAAATAATTGAGTTGCTTTGGATAACTGTTTCAAAGATGAGTAGAATCAATCAATTGTGATTAACAGAATATTTTATAACAAAGTGTCTAGGAGATACTGCCTCTCCTTAAAAAGTATACCTTGATTATGTTTGTGATACTAGTCATAAATCAAATACTATCTTGACAGAGTTATCTTCAGTGTTGAATATCAGCCAGATTAGAAGAAAGGCATGCATTGTATTTTAGTACTACCAGACAATCGTGAGATTTACCTTTATTAAAAAGTACAGTAAAAGTGACGTGCTATGCTATTAAATGTTACACAATTTAACAGTTATGTAGAAAGCAGAATTCTTTAGAGAGTTAAGTGGCAAGCTGAAAAGGATTGGCTGCTATTCATCACTCAGTTATAATTGGCAAAAAGAAAAAGATGTTTAAATTTAACTATTAGGTCAAGAGTAGTGTCAGAAAGGCAATGATCTTATAATGATTCCTTAATTTTGAATAAACCTCTTTAAAACTTAACATTGTATTTTAGGCACAAATAGTTAAAAGAGACCAGCATGTTATAAATGTCCAAAGTCAGGGGTAATATTTGCTTAGGAAAGTAAAAAGCTCATTCAGCATCCAGAGACCAAGAGAAGAGTTTTGTTTTGCTTTTTATTTTATTGTGATAACATTGGTGTATAACATTATATAAATTTCAGGTGTACATCATTATATTTCGATTTCTATATAGATCACATCATGTTCACCACCCAAAGACTAATTACAACCCATCACCATACACACGTGCCCAATTACGCCTTTCACTCTCCTCCCTCCCCCCTTACCCTCTGGTAACCACCAATCCAATCTCTGTCTCTACGAGTGTGTTTGTTTTTGTTTTTATCTTCTACACATGAGTGAGATCATATGGTATTTGACTTTCTCTCTCTGACTTATTTTGCTTAGCATAATACCCTTAATGTCCATCCATATCATCACAAAATGGCCAGATTTCATCCTTTTTATGGCTGAGTAGTATTCCATTGTGTATATATACTACATCTTTCTTATCCGTTCTTCCCTTGATGGGCACCTAGGTTGCTTCCAAGTCTTGGATATTGTGAATAATGCTGCAGTGAACATAAGGGTGCATATATCTTTATGCGTTCATGTTTTCACATTCTTTGGATAAATACTCAGCAGTGGAAAAGCTGAATCATATGGTAGCTCAATTCTTAATTTTTTGAGGAATCTCTCTACTGTTTTGCATAGTGGCTACACCAGTTTGCATTCCCACCAGGGGTGTATGAGAGTTACTTTTTCTCCACATCCTCTCCAGTACTTATTATTTCCTATCTTGTTAATTATAGCCTGATGGGCATGAGGTGATATCTCATTGTGGTTTTGATTTGCATTTCCCTGATAATTAGTGATGTTGAACACATTTTCATGTGCCTGTTGGCCATCTGTATATCTTCTTTGGAGAAATGTCTGTTCAGGTGTTTTGCCCGTTTTTTAATTGGATTGTTAGTGTTTTTGTTGTTGAGATGTATGTGTTCTTTATATATTTTGATATTAACCCCTTATCAGATATATGGTTTGCAGATATCTTCTCCCAGTTGTTAGGTTGTCTTTTCATTTTGTCAATGGTTTCCTTTGCTGTGCAGAAGCTTTTTAGTTTGATGCAGACCCATTTGTTTATTTTTTATGTTGTTTTCCTTGCCAGGTGAGACACAGTACATGAAAATATGCTGCTTAATACCGATATTGAAGAGTCTACTGACTATGTTTTCTTCTAGAAGTTTGATGGTTTCAGGTCTTACATTCAAGTCTTTAATCCATTTTGAGTTAATTTTTGTGTATGGTGTAAGAAAATGGTCTACTTTCATTCTTTTGCATGTGGTTGTCCAGTTTTCCCAAAACCATTTATTAAAGAGACTTTCCTTTCTCCATTGTATGTTCTTGGCTCCCTTTTCGAAAATTAGCTGTCCATAGATGTGTGGGTTTATTTCTGGGCTCTTGATTCTGTTCCATTGATCTGTGTCTGTTTTTGTGCGAGTACCATGCTGTTTTGATTACTATAGCTTTGTAGTATATTTTGAAGTCAGGGAGTGTGATACCTCCAGCTTTGTTCTTTCTTTTCAGGACTCCTTTGGCTATTTGGGGTCTTCTGTTGTCCATATAAATTTCAGGATTCTTTGTTCTATTTCTGTGAAAAATGTTGCTGGAACTTAGATAGGGATTGCATTGAATCTGTAGATTGCTTTAGGAACCATGGACATCTTAACTATGTTAATTCTTCCAGTTGAAGTGCACGGACTATCTTTCCATTTCTTTGTGTCTTCTATTTCTTTCAACAATGTTTTATAGTTTTCAGTGTACAGATCTTTCACCTCTTTTGTAAAGTTTATTCCTCAGTATTTTATCCTTTTTGGTGTGATTCTAAATGGGATTGTATTCTTAATTTCTCTTTCTGCTACTTCATTGTTAGTGTATAGAAGTGCCACTGATTTTCGTATGTTGATTTTGTATCCCGCAACTTTACCATATTCATTTATTATTTCTAAAAGTTTTTTGGAGGATTCTTTAGGGTTTTCTATATATAAAATCATGTCATCTTCCAATAATGACAGTTTCACTTCTTCCTTTCCAGTTTGGATCCCTTTTGTTTCCTTTTCTTGCTTGATTGCTCTGACTAGGACTTCCAATACTATGTGAAATAAGAGTGGTGAAAGTCGGCATCCTTGTCTGGTTGCTGTTCTTAGATGGATAGCTTTCAGTTTTTCTCCTTTGAGAATGGTATTAGCTGTGGGTTTGTCATATATGGCTTTTATTATGTTGAGGTACTTTCCTTCTATACCCATTTTATTCAGAGTTTTTATCATAAATGGATGCCGTATCTTGTCAAATGCTTTCTCTGCATCTATTGAGATGATCATGGGTTTTTTATTCTTCATTTTGTTAATGTGGTTTATCACATTGATTGATTTGCAGACGTTGAACAATTTCTGGCATAAATCCCCACTTGATCATGGTATATGATCTTTTTAATATATTGTTGTACTCAATTTGCCAGTATTTTGTTGAGGATTTTTACATCGAAGTTCATCAGTGATATTGGCCTGTAATTGTCTGTTTTTGTGTTGTCCTTGTCTGATTTTGATATCAGGATAATGTTAGTTAAGAAGCTTCCCCTCCTCTTCAATTTTTTGGAAGAGTTTGAGAAGCATAGGTATTAAGTCTTCTTTGAACGTTTGGTAGAATTTACCAGGGAAGCTGTCTGGTCCTGGACTTTTTTTGGGCGGGTGTGGGGTTCTGATTACTGTTTCAATCTCCTTACTGGTGATTAGTCTATTCAAATTGTCTATTTCTTCTTGATTCAGTTTTGGAAGGTTGTATAATTCTAAGAATTTATCCATTCCTTCTAGATTATCTGATTGGTTGGCGTATACCTTTTCACAGTATTCTCTTATAATCATTTGTATTTCTGAGGTGTCCATTGTAATTTCTCCTCTTTCATTTCTGATTTTATTTATTTGAGCCTTCTCTCTTTTTTTCTTGATGAGTCTAGCTAATGGCTTGTCAATTTTGTTTATCTTTTCAAAGAAGCAGCTCTTAGTTTCACCTATTTTTTCTATTTTTTTTAATATAGTCTCTATTTCATTCATTTCTACTCTGATTTTTATTATTTCCTTCCTTCTACTGATTTTGGGCTTTGTTCTTCTTTTTCCAGTTCCTTTAGATGCATTGTTAGATTGTTTATTTGGGATATTCCTTGTTTCTTGAGATAGGCCTCTATTGCTACAAACTTCCCTCTTAGAACTGCTTTTGCTGTATCCCATAAATTTTGGCATGTTGTATTTTCATTTTCATTTGTCTCCAGGTATTTTTTGATTTCTCCATTGATTTCTTCTTTGGGCCAATCGTTGTTCAGTAGCATTTTGATTAATCTCCACATATTTGTGGCTTTTCCAATTTTCTTCCTGTAGTTGACTTCTAGTTTCATATTGTTGTGGTCAGAAACAATGCTTGGTATTATTTCAGTCTTCTTAAATTTATTGAGACTTGTTTTGTGGCCTAATATGTGATCTATCCTGGAGAATGTTCCATGTGCGTTTGAAAAGAATGTGTATTCTGCAGTTTTTGGATGGAGTGTTCTGTATATATCTACTAAGTCCAGCTGGTCTAATGTGTTATTTAAGGCCAATGTTTCCTTATTGATCTTCTGTTTGGTTTATAAATCTGTTGGTGGAAGTGGAGTGTTAAAGTCTCCTACTATTTTTGTGTTGCTGTCTATTTCTCCTTTTATGTCTGTTAATAATTGCTTTATATATTTAGGTGCTCCTATATTGGGTGCATAGATATTTACAAGTGTTATATCCTCTTGTTGGATTGTTCCCTTGATCATTATGTAATGCCCTTCTTTGTCTCTTGTTATAGTTTTTGTTTTAAAGTCTATTTTGTCTAAGATAAGTATTGCTATCCCAGCTTTCTTTTCATTGCCATTTGCTTGGAGTTTCTTTTTCCATCCCCTCACTTTCAGTTTGTGAGTGTCTTTAGGTCTGAAGTGTGTCTCTTATATGCAGGATATATATGGGTCTTGTTTTTTTATCCAGTTAGCCATCCTATGCCTTTTGATTGAAGCATTTAGTCCATTGATATTTAAAGTAGCTATTGATAAGAATGTACTTATTGCCATTTTGTTACTTTTTTTCTGGGTGTTTTAGTAGTTCTTCTCTGTTCCTTTCTTCTTCTCTGGCTCTCTTCCTTTGTGGTTTGATGGCTTTCTTGAGTATTATGTTTAGGTTCCTTTCTCTTAATTTTTTGTGTATTTATTCTAGGTTTCTGGTTTGTGATTACCATGAGTTTCATATATAATAACCTACATATACAGCAACCTATAGTAATTTGATTGTCTCTTTAGTTTGACCTCTTGCCAAAAGTTCTACTCTTTTACTCCCCTCCTCCCACATTTTATGTTTCTGATATCATATCAAACCTCTTTTTTTCAGGGTGAGTATCCGTAACCCTGTTATAATGAAAATATATAATTTTAGTATTTTTGTCTTTTGACCTTCATATTAGCCTCATAGGTGGTTGATCTGGTATGTTTATTCTTTATTTGACTTTACCAGTGATTTTATTGCTTTTTTTTTTGGATAATTTTCTTATTCTTAAATGTGGTCTTGTCTTTTCCACTTAAGTCCCTTTATCGTTTCTTATAAGGCTGATTTCTTGGTGGTAAACTCCTTTAGTTTTTGCTTGTCTGGGAAACTCTTTATCTATTTCTCCTTCCATTCTGAATGATAACCATACCAGGTTATCTACAGATATAATCTATACAGCCAGAGTATTCTTGGCTGTAGGTTTTTTCCTCTCAGCACTTTAAATATAGTGTGTCACTCCATTCTAGCATGTAAAGTTTCTGCTGAGAAGTCAGCTGATAGCCTTATGGGGTTTCCTTTGTATGTAACTTGTTGCCTTTGTCTTGCTGCTTTTAGGATTCTCTCTTCATCCTTACTTCTTGACATTTTAATTATAATGTGTCTTGGTGTGGGCCTCTTTGGGTTTATCTTGTTTGGTTCTCTCTGTGCCTCCTGTACCTGGATGTCTGTTTCCTTCCTTAGGCTAGGAAACTTTTCAGCCATTATTTCTCCAGATATATTCTCTGCCCCTTTGTCTTTCTCTTCTCCTTCAGGGACACCTATAATATGGATGTTAGTGTGCTCAATATTGTCCCAGAGGTCCCTTAGACTGTCATTGTTCTTTTTAATTCTTTTTTCTTCTCTCTGTTCGGCTTGGGTGATTTCCTCTAGTCTTTCATCTAGCTCACTGATCTATTCTTCTGTCTCATCTACTCTGCTTTTGAGTCCCTCTAGTGAATTTTTCATTTCCAGTGTTGTATTCCTCATTTCTAGATTGGTCTTTTTTTGATATTTTCCAATTCTTTGTTGAAGTTCTCACTGAGTTCATCCATTCTTCTCCCAAGATCAGTGAGCATCCTTATGACTCTTTCTTTGAACAAACTTGTCAGGTAGATTGTTTATTTCTGTTTTGTTTAGTTCTTTTTGGGGGCTTTTGTCCTGTTCCCTTACTTGGAACGTATTCCTTTGTCTCCTCATTTGCCTCTTTCTCTGTGCTTATATCTATCTATTAGGTAGGTCAGCTATGTCTTCTGGTCTTGGAGAGGTCGCTGTATGTAAAAGATGCCTTATGAGACCAGCAGTGTGCTTTCCTCTCATCACCAGTTCCAGAAGTTCCAGGAATGTCTCCTGTGTGGGCTACATGTGTCCTTATGTTATGGGAGGTTGGCTCTTGCTGCAGGTGCCCGAGAGGGCTATGCTCTCCCCCTGACTGGCTGGTTGCAATGCTCAGCTGCATGTGCTGCTTTCATCATTTCAGTCACTTTATTGAGTGGGGGGAGCCCCAGCATAGTTGGCTGCAAGGTCTAATAGCACATGTCTGTTGCAGTTTTTCTTTGAAGTGAGTAGGTCCCCAGCGTGGCTGGTTGCTAGGCTCAGGGGCTTATAATTGCTGCAGGCCTCTGGCCTGCAAGGCTGTTGTTGGCTCTGTCATTGCAGCTGAATGGGGCCAGCCCCAGGCATGGGAGCTCCCAATTGTTTCAGGCTTCTGAAGGTGGGGCCAATCCCCTATGTGGCTGTTTGAGAAGCAGAAGTCTGCTGTAGCTGACAGGCCCCACTGCCTGCACGGTGTTGACACACCCTGTCAACACAGTCCCGCCCCATGTGTGTGCCCCGACCCACTGAAGTGGACTCAGTCACCCCACTGCAGGGGCCCCACACACTCCACCAATGCAGGCCCACGCCTCGTGTATGCCCTGTGCTGCAGAGGTGGACCCCATTGCTTGGTTTCAGAGTTTCCAGGCACCCCACTGATGAGGGCCCACAGGTTGCCCAAAGGCTTGCTGTTGGGTGGGGCCAGTCCCTAGGAACGGCTGCCTGCCCTAGCTGAGCTGGATTAAATCAGTGCTCTAGTGGATAGGGCAGACCCCTTGGCAAACAGGCCAGGAGAAGGACTCCAATGGTGTTTGCCAGAGTCTGTGTCAGCACACCTGTACTAGGTCACAATAATGGCTGCCGCAAATGTCTCAGTCTCTGGAGAGGTCTCACCTCTCACTGAGATGCACTCAGAGCCTATCAGGTGAGTCTGTTTTCACTAAAGGACTGTGCACCTTTCTTTCAGCTGATTTTGGGTTGCTTTCTGAAATGGGTGAATTTGTGCCTGGGCCCTTTAAGAGCAGGCTTTTTTTTTTTTTGTTCCTCTTATGTCTGATAGCTTTTCTGGGGGTATTCCCCATTGTAGTTAATAGCCATCAAAGCCAGGTATTATGACACTTGTCTCAGTTGTGCTGAGTCCAAAAGCTTTTTATTGTGGTAACACTCCCCCATTCAGATCCTCCACTCCTCCAGGGAAGGCTTCATACCTTAAGTTTGCTCCCAGTTGGCTGTGAAGCTTCATGGCTAGAAGGTGGCTTTTTTCTCTCCAGAAAGGAATTTCTGCCTCTTTCACCTCAGTCAGCACTGTCCCTTGTTGTAGGGGTTCTTTTTATCCAGTTTTCAGTTCTCTCTTAGGGGTAATTGTTCCAAGAGTAGTTTTAAATTTGTTGTGTCCATGGGAGGAGGTGAGTTCAGAGTCTGCCTACACCGCCATCTTGATACTGTCCTATCAAGAGAAGAGTTTTGAGTACATAAAATATGGAGAATACCAAACATATAATTTTTTTGTATCCCAAGTTTCCTAAGATAAAGGAAAAAAGTCTTACTTATTAATAATTACTTAAAATATAAATGGATGAATCCCCCCAGCCAAAAAACATTAAGTGGTTGAATGAATCAAAAAACAAGATCCAAGTGTGTCTACCACAGCCTCACTTTAGATTTAAGGACACACATAAGCTGAAATTGACGGGGTGGGAAAAGGTACTCCATGCAAATGGTAACCAAAAAAGAGCAGTGGTAGCTATCCTTATATCAGACAAAGCAGTCTTTAAGTGAAAAACTGTCACAAGAGAGAAAGAAAGTCATTATATAATGATAAAAGTGTCAATTCATCAGGAAGATATAATAATTATAATTGTATACACACTCAACATCAGAGCACCTAAATATATAATGCAAATATTCACAGATCTGAAGAAAGAGAATAGACAGCAATATAATAATGGCAAGAGGCTTCAATATCCCATTTTCAATAATGTAAAGAATATGAATTTAAAAAAAAACATGTTGAACAACACTATAGACCAAATGAACTTAAGAGACATATAAAGAACATTCTATCCAACAGTAGTTGAATATACTTTCTTCTTAAATGGCCACAAAACCTTTTCCAAAAAGAAGGATCTCAAAAAAACAAACTACTTTACACCTTAAGGAACTAGAAAGATGAACAAACTAAGCCCAAAGTTACCAGAAGGAAGTGAATAATAATGATTAGAGTAGAAATAAATGTAATAGAGGTAGAAAAATAACAGGAAAATCAATGAAACTAGAGCTGCTTTCTTTAAAAGATGACCAAACTGACAAATCTTTTGCTGAACAAACTAAGAAGAAAAGAGAGGAAACTCAAATAAATGAAATCAGAAATAAAGAGGAGACATTACAACTGATAACACAGAAATAAAAATGGAACATAAATGAGTACCAAAAATAATTATACCAGCAAATTGGATAACCAAGAAGAAAAGGATAGATTCCTAGAAACATAAACCTACCAAAACTGAATCATGAAGAAATAGAAAATATGAGCAGAACCATAATAAATAAGAAGATAGATTCAGTAAACAAAAACCTCCCAACAAAGAAAAGAGTAGGACCAGATGGCTTCACTGGTGAATTCCACTAAACATTTAAGGAATTAACACTAATCCTTCTCAAAGTTTTTCAAAATTTAGAGAAGAAGGATACTTCCAAACTCATTTTATGAGGCCAGTATTAACGTGATACCAAAGCCAGACAATGACACTATAAAAAAAGAAAACTACAGGCCAGTATCTCTGATGAATATAGATGCAAAAATCTCAAACACTAGCAAACTGAACCCAACAGAACATTAAAGGGATCATAAACCGTGACCATGTGGGATTTGACTGTGGGCTACAAGGATGGTTCAGCATCTGCAAATCAATTACTGTGATAAACCAAATTAGTAGAATGAAAGATAAAAATCACATGATTGTCGTTAATAGATGCAGAAAATTTTTTTTTGGCAAAACTAAACAGGCTTTCATGATAAAAACTCTCAACAAACTGGGTATAGAAAGAATTTACTAATTTTTTTTTTTTTTTTTTTTTTTTTGGTGAGGAATATTGGCCCTGAGCTAACATCTGTGCAATCTTCCTATATTTTGTATGTGGGTTGCTGCCACAGCATGGCTTGATGAGTGGTGTAGGTCCACTCCTGGGATCCAAACCCACCAACACCAGGCCGCTGAAGTGGAGCGAGCAGAACTTAACCATTATGCCACTGGGCTGACCCCTAGAAAAATTTTTTGACAAAATTAAACAACCTTTCATGATAAAAACTCTCAACAAACTAGGTAGAGAAAGAATTTACTCCAACAAATAAAGGCCATGTATGAGAAGCCAACAACTAACACCACACTCAAGAGTGAAGAATGAAAGTTTTCCTCTAGGATTAGGACCAAGGCAAGAATGCACACTCTCACTACTTCTAATCAACATAGTACTGGAAGCCCTACCTAAAGCAATTATGCAAGAAAAGGAAAGAAAAGCATCCACGTCTGAAAAGATGACATAAAATTATCTCTGTTTGCAGATGACATGAACTTATATGTAAGCAACCCTAAAGACTCCATAAAAAATACTATTAGAACTAATAAACACAGTCAATAAAGTTGTAGGATATGAAATCAGCATGCAAACTTAATGGCATTTCTATATACAATGAACTACCTGACAAGGAAATTAAGAAATTAAAAAACATTCACAAGTACAATATTGTCAAAAAGAATAACATACTTAGGAATAAATTTACTGAAGGAGATGAAGACATTAACACTTAGAAAGTAGATAAGTGGGACTACACCAAAAAACAAAAACCTGCACAGCAAAGGAAAGAATCAACAAAATGAAAAGGCAACATGTAGAATGGGTGAAAATGTTTGCAAACCGTATATCTGATGAGGGATAATATCCAAAGCATATAAGGAATTCTTACAACTCAACAGCAAAGAAACAAATAATCTGAATAAAAAGTGGGCAATAGACTTGAATAGACATTTCTCCAGAGAAGACCTACAAATGACCAAAAGATATATGAAAAGATGCTCAACATCACTAATCATCAGGGAAATGCGAATCAAAAACAGTGTGAGATATCACCTCCTACCTGTTAGTTAGGCTACCATAAAAAAATACCAAGTGTTAGTGAGGATGTGGAGAAAAGGGAACCCTAGTACACTGTTGGTGGGATTATAAATTAGTGCAGCTGCTAGAGAAAGAGTATGGATGTTCTCAAAACATTAAAAATAGATCTGCCATATGCTCTAGCAATTCCACTTCTGGGTATATCTCCAAAGAACTGAAATCAGTATCTCAAGCGTATCTTCACTCACATGTTCATTGCACCATTATCCACAATACCTAAGATATGGGAACAACTTAAATGTCCATCAACAAATGAATGGATTAAAAAAGTGTGGTATATATATACAATAGCATATTATTTAACGTTTAAAAAGAGGAAATCCTGCCCTGCATGACAATATGGATGAACCTGGTGGACATTGTGCTAAGTAAAATAAGGCAGTCACAGAAGAACAAACCTGCCTGATTCCACTTTTGTGAGATATCTAAAATAGTCAAACTCATACAAACAGAGAGCAGAATGGTGGTTATCAGGGGTTAGGGGCGGGGGAAATAGAGAGTTGCTGTTCCGTGGGCACATGGTCATAGTTATGTAAGATGAATAAGTTATAGAGAATGCTATACAACACTGGGCCTGTAGTTGACAATATTGTATTGCGCAGTTAAAAATTTAAGAGGATAGATCTCATATTAACTGTTGTTTCCAGAAAAAAAAAAACCTATATGTGAATAAAAAATAAGCAAATTTATTAGAATTTAAAGAGAAAATAAACTAAGAAAAAAGATTTTCATTAGGTAGATTATGTTAACTTTATTTCTACCTACTGATAAAATGAGAGAGTGAACACTGTGTTATTACTTAACAGATCCAATTGTGCCAATAATAATCTTCTTTAGGAATATTGTTCTATTTTTTCAACTACAATTAGATATGAAATATTAAATTCTTATATTGCTTATAAGTAGTACATTTCCCATTAATTCTTTTCATTCTTATTGTATAATCAAGTAATCCAGGCCGTGAATATTATGAGAGCTAAGCCAATTCTCCCCCTGAGTTACAGGAGCAGCATATTTAAAGCATAAGTTGGACATCTTTTCTAGAAAACTTGAGTTTCCTTTATATAATTTACTTATATACTGCTTATTAGTTTTTATAAACTAGTCAAACAGTTACTTCCATGCAAATTTAAGAAAATCTGTAGTTGGATATATTAATTCCCTCCAGAAGTAGAAAAGTTATGCAAATTTTTTTTTTTAAATAGTTTACATTTCCCGAACTGACAATTTTTATCAAATCTTGGGCACATTGTCATAAAGCTGCAAGGTTTACAGTTGAAACAGAAATAATGGTTTTTATGAAGAATGTCAATTAGGTAATGAATAAAATAACAATATAATTAACATCATTGGATCTTTCAGAGGATCATCACTGGTGAATGAAAATGTTCTGTGAATTTCCTTGTCAGTCCAGCAGGACAGTTATTTTTCCAGTTGGCAGGGAGCTGAGAAAGACCCTCAGCTGACAGACAGTAATAAGCCAGAACTTTTAGACATATAGCCCCAATAAATGAATTGTGCCAACAATGTGAATGAGCTTGGAAGTAGATTCATTCCCAGTGGAGCCCCCAGATGAGAACACACCCTGACCAACATCTTGATTACAGCTTTGTGAGACCCTGAGTAAAAGACCTATTTAAGCTGTGCACAGATGCCTAATTCACTGAAACTCTGAGATGATAAAATGGTCTTGTTTTAAGCCACTAGATTTGGAGTAATATCTTACACAATAATCAATAACTGTTGTACTTTTGAAGAAGCACTTTTTCTTTCTCTGCCATCATTAGTCTTATTTAAAGAATCTTGAAAGGATAATAATGCTATGTGCTTTTTGTTTTGCATGCTAACCTCCCCCTCTCCCCCCCAAAAAGGTGACCATTCTGCGCTAGAGATTCAGTTTTCTATTTTTCTAAAGCACTACTTAAGAATATCACTGTACTAGATTCAAAACTTCCCACAGTGGGCCATTTTATGAATGGCCATGTATAAATATCATCTTTGTTATAGGAATTTGTTTTTGTAGATATTGTTAACTATGTGGCACATAATGAGTAGAGATAGAAAAGGATGAAGATTTCGGAGGTGTGAAAACACAGAAGTTTCGGTTAAAAAAAAATCACACTTGGGGCTGGCCTGGTGGCGTAGTCATTAAGTTCACGTGCTCCGCTTTGGCAGCCTGGGGTTCACAGGTTCAGATCCCAGGTGCAGACGTACACACCACTCATCAAGCCATGCTGTGGCAGCATCCCACATACAAAATAGAGGAAGATGGGCACAGATGATAGCTCAGGGCAAAAGTTCCTCAGCAAAAAGAGGAGGATTGGCAATGGATGTTAGTTCAGGGCCCGTCTTCCTCACCAAAAAAAAGTAGAAATCACACTTTCATGCAACACAATGCAAACATAGATACTCTATCTATGATAGGAAAGCCAAGGTACTAATGAATTCTGTAGCATGTAGTCACAAATATCAGCAAATATATAAATTCTAAAGAATTATATAAATAAACAACAAGAAAAATCCAAATTCACACTCATCTGCCACTTGAAAGAGAATAGATCATCTGCTATTGAACAGAAATCTCTAAACGAATGTACCACAAAATTAAAAATCAGAATCCACACCAATGTCACAAATGAAGAAAATTGTCAATGTTCAAACCAAAATCAAAACCAAAATTACTTTTGGATAAGAAACTTTTGGCACTGGAGGAATTAGGAGAAATAGGAGGAATTAAGGATAGTGAACAAGTATTCTGGGAATGCCAAGGTACGTGTGAAAATGGTACATTTTATTATCAGTATCTAAGTGAAATCTCCAGATGTATGTCAAGGAATACATCAAAGACTGAAAGAAGAATCCAGTCAAGTGTTTGACGTAGATATTGTGGAGTGAGTCTTAGGGAGATTCTTGGCCGAAAATAAAGGGAGACATCCCACCTCCTCTCTGAACCCAAAATTAACTGTGAGGTTTTTTTGTATTGTTTTGATTTTTTTTTTAGGCAGCAGTAAGATGGTTCAAAATCCCAAGATTAGCTACTAGTCAGAAGCATTTTCCAACATAGGTCTTTGCATTTTCTTCTGTTAAAGACATGCAATTCACATTGATTTCTTCAGAGTTATGCTAGTGAGGTTCCCTTCTTGAAATGTTTTGTCTATTAGAATAGATCTGGAGACTCCTCTGTCTCAGGATGGGTAAGTAAAGAGAAGTTTGCCCACAGAAAAGATAACTGGACACAATTTGTTCATGTTGCTTATTGCTGTTTAACAAATTATGCTAATTTAGTGGTTTAAAACAAAATATATTTCCTATAATTTCAGAAATATGTAGGTCAGGTTTCAGCAGGACATGGTTGGGCAATGTTTTTGCTCCGTGTGATATCAACCAAAGTTCTCCTGGTGGCATTCAGCTGATGGTTTGGCTGGTCATGAGGGTCTGTGTTCCTCTCATTTATATGTCTGGTAGACTTCGCAGAGATGGACAGAAGGCCGAGCTTGGCAGAGTCTGTTTATTAGAGAGCCTACATATTACCTCTGAAGCATGGACTTATCCTTACACTAGAGTGTTCTGATCGCAAACTTTCTAGGAGGCCCAGGCAGAAACTGAAAGGCTTCATAGGACTTAGCTTCAGAAGTGCCAGTACAGCACTTTTGCCAAATTCTGTTAGTCAAGGAAGTGTAAGACCAGGTCAGATCTAAGTCGGGATGGGAAGGTGGTGAGAAGGAGGAAGAATAAATTCCATCTCCTAATGAGAAAAAGGCATTTGTGCAGAGAGAAGGAAGATATTAATGACACCCATAATGGACACAAGCTACTTCAGTCCACCCTCTAACTCTAAAAATACATCTAGGGTGATGAACTACTTTTTGTAATCGACTTGGTTTTTTGAGCATTTCAAGGATCACTGTACAAATGAGCTGAAGGTACAGAGATTTCCTATATATTCCCTGCCCCCACAATGCATAGCCTTTCCTCATTTTTCATTTCCAGCAGCAATGAAGGAGCCTTCCACCCAACAGCTAACAGAATGCCCATTCTTCTCAAGTGCACATGGAACTTTCTCCAGGATCACAATTCTGTATACTAACAATGAACTATCTGAAAGAGAAATAAAGAAAACAGTCTCATTTAGAATAGCATGAAATACAATAAAATACTTAGGAATAAATTTAACCAAAGAATTGGAAGATCTGTACACTAAAAACTATTAGACGTTGATGAAAGAAATTGAAGAAGCCACAAATAAATGGAAAGAAATTCCAGGGTTCATGGATCAAAAGAATTAATATTGTTAAAATGTGCACACAACCTAAAGACACCTATAGATTCAATTCGATCTCTATCAAAATTCCAATGATATTTTTCACATAAATAGGGAAAACAATCCTAAAATAACAAAGCTGGGGGCATCATAATTCCTTGATTTCAAAATGCATTAAAAGCTACAGTTATTAAAACAGAATATTACTGCCATAAAAACAGACACATAATTACAGACACAACTACAGAATGGAAAAACTAGAAATAAACCCATGACTTTATGGTCAACTAATGTTTAACAAGGGAGCCAAGAATACTCAATGGGGAAAGGGTGGTCTCTTCAATAAACAGAATCGGGCAAACTGGATGTTAACATGCAGAAAAATGAAATTAGAACCCTATATATACCACTCACAAAATTTAAATCTAAATGGATTAGGGACATAAATGAAGCCCAAAGTGTAAACTCCTAGAAGAAAATTCAGGGGAAAAAATCCTTGACTTTGGTCTTGGCAACAATTTTTTTGAATGAGACATTAAAAGGACAAGCAACCAAAGCTAAAATAAACAAATGTGACTGCATCAAACTACAAAGCTTCTTCACAAGAAAAGACACCATGAACAAAATGAAAAGGCAACCTGCAGAATAGGTGAAAATATTTGCAAACCATTTATCTGTTAAGGAGTTGCTATCTCATATATATATGGAACTCATACATAGCAATTTCAAGAAAGGCCGCAAGAATCTGATTGAAACATATGCAGAGGATCTGAATAGACAGTTTTGCAGAGAAAACATACAAACGGCCAACTGGTACATGAAAACAGAAATGCAAATCAAAATTACAATGAGATGTCACCTCACACCTGTTAGAATCACTATCATCAAAAAGATTAGAGATAACAACTATTGGCAAGGACTTCTATAAAACGAAACGCTTGTGCACTATCGATGGGAATGTAAATTGGTACAGTCACCTTGGAAAACAATATGAAGATTCCTAAAAATGTAAAGTAGAACTACCATATGTTTCAGCAATCTCAGTTATGGGTATATATCTGAGGGAAATGCAGTTGATGTCTCAAAGAGATTCTGTGCCCTCATGTTCATTGCAGCATTATTCACAATAGCCAAGACATGGAAACAACCTAAGTTATAAATGTCCAATGATGCCTGAATGGTTAAAGAAATTGTGGTGTATATATGAAATGGAATGATATTCAGCAAAAAAATGTAATCCTGCCTTTCTTGACAACATGGATAAACCTTGAGGGTATTAAGTGAAATAAGTCAGATAGAGAAAGACAAATATCCTACAGTGTCACTCTATGTGGAATCTAAAAAGCCAGCTTCATAGAAAGAGAAAATAAAATGGTGGTTTCTAGAGCCTGGGAGATGGGGGAAATGGGGACATGTTAGTCAACAAAGGGTACAAATTTCCAGCTATAAGACAAATAATTTCTGGGGACCTACTGGACAGCATGGTGACTATAATTAACAAAACCATATGATATATTTAAATGTTAAGAGAGTAGATCTTAAATGTTCAATTACCACAAATTAAGAAAAGGTAGTTATGTCAGGGGATGGAGGTGTTAACTAGCTTTATTGTGGTAATCATTTTGTAATATATACCTGTACTAAATCATCACATTGTATGCCTTCAATGTACATATTTTATATTTCATTAATATCTCAATAAGGTGGGAGGAAAATGCAAAAAAATCATTTTGAATTTCAAAGAAACTTTAAAAAATTATATATCTTTGTTATCATCCCATTTTATATCTTACAAATTTAAGACAGATATACCATAGAAAAATGCCCCAAGCCCTTTCAGAATAGAAAATAAAACAAGAATTAGAAAAACATTTATTATCACGAGGTCTCAAATAAGTTTTATGCTAAAAACCATTTTACCTCGTTTTACTTATTGTAGAGGATTTATGTTTAATGTATCATGATACAACTTCCCTAATCAAATCATATACTGCATGTGAATCCTATGACTTCATAAGACTTCGCTGGCTTTTTCAGATTTTTGGGGGACACTGTCTCCTTTTCAATATTACTGTAATATTATCCACTTAAGACATATACTGTGTTTAGTGTTGTTTCCTCTCTATGAGTTCAAGGTTATATTTTAGATAGTGTAATTATTTTTCAGAGAAGCATTTGTAGTAGTCAATTTGTGTGTGTGACTGGGAAAGTGGTGGATGATTAGCTTTGAAATAACGTAATTAATAATTAAGGTCAATGTATAAACCTTTTTTGGTCAATATTGGTTAATTTCATATGTAAAGTTTTCATTTGAAATAATCAACTCTTGCTGTTTCGTATTATGACGTTCAGAAACAGAAAAACATTGAATTCTTTTTCTCCATATTAGTTTGTATTAATCATGGTTGTCTAATAAAATCAGTGCAGAACAATTTCATTTTCATAATTGATTCATGTGGTCAGTGTGAAACTCATGACGTGAAAAATTAACTGGAATCTGTACCAGAAGAAACACGAAACTGTTAGCACCTGAATGTATGCATAAACTTTAGTATCCCCCAAAGTGAGACAACCAGTCTGTGTGTGCTTCCCGATGTAACATGAAGCAATTAGAACTATCTATGACGTATTCTTGCTAAAAGACATGATCTGCATCTAATCACCACTCGAGAGTAAATTGCATTTGCATGGAAAAACAAGTGATAGAGGAGCGATTTAAAGTACACCTCAAAAACAAACAGACCTATCCAATGGCACTTTCTTCAGAACAACTAATTGGGTTTCCACAATAAATTAAAGACATTAACGACAACAGCAAAGACAAAAACATACAGGTGAAGGGGAGCTGATCTAGAATACAAGAAACTTGAGAAACAAGTGCAATGTAGTGTAAACCTGGCATGGATCCTCATTTACATAAACATAAGGAGTGATTTCTTTATGACATCAGAGAAATTGATTACTGATAATTAACTGATATCAAGGAAACACTTATTAGTTTTGTTTGATATGATAATGGCTTAATGGTCTTTTTTTTAGAGTTTCAAGGGTAACATAACACGTGCAGTTTGCTTTAAATGTTTTAGCAAAGAAAGAGAAAAAAAGCGATGCATGAACCACACGTGGCAAAATCTTGATAATTTGGGTAATAGAAGGTTACATTATATTTTCCTTTATACTTTAAATATATTTTAAAATATTTTTTATGTATGATGGCTCCACAGACAGAAATTACCTGGCAGGATAGGCAACAAATTTTAATTTAGACAAGGTTTGGCTTTACTTAATCTGCCTCTATGAATAATTATTGTACTCAGCTAACAGTATGGGTCATGGAAAAGGGATTTAATATTTTGTTTGTTACACTTTTGAATAAAATTTTAAGTTGCCTGGAATTTATTGATTAAATATTAGTTTAGACTAAAAGGTAAATATTTTTTGTTTCTTTAAATTATTTGAGTGTTTAAAAAAGGCAGTATTCGCTGCACTCTAGAGCTCACAAAGGTCTAAAAAACACTAAACCAAACGCATAACTGAGAGGATTAGAAAACGTGGAGGAAACTGACACAAATACTTAGGAGGCCATAACTCACCATTTACAATAAAGACTATTTTACCAAATAGCAGTTGTATTTGTTGGACTAGATATTCCTTTCTATGCACAAATTTTGAAGTGCATTAGTACAGTATTGAGCTTTTTAAAAACTGAGTGTATAAAAATGTAAAAGTCATATGTCATTAGGGAGCTGTAAATTAAAAGAACAATGAGATACAAATGCACCTATTGTGATAGCCAAAATCCAAAACACAGACAGCACTAAAGCTGGCAAGGATGTGGAACAACAGGAACTCTCATACGTTGCTGGTAGGAATGCAAAATGGCACAGACCCTATTGATGACAGTTTGACAGTTGCTTACAAAACTCAACATACTCTGACCATAGGATCCAGCAATTCTGCTCCTTGGTATCTATCCAGAGGAGTTTAAAACTGAGGTTCTCACAAAAACCTGCACACAGATGTTTACGGCAGCTTTATTCATGATGGCCAAAACTTGGAAGCAACCAAGTAGTTTTTCATAGGTGAATGGATAAATAAATGTTGGTATATTCAGACAAAGGAATGTTATTCAGTGCTGAAAGGAATTTGCTACCAAGGTGTGAAAAAAACTTGGAGGAAGCTTAAATGCATATTACTAAGTGAAAGAAGTCAATCTTAAAATGCTACATACGGGCCGGCCCCGTGGCTTAGTGGTTAAGTGCGCGCGCTCCGCTACTGGCGGCCTGGGTTCGGATCCCAGGTGCGCACCAATGCACCACTTCTCCGGCCATGCTGAGGCCGCATCCCACATACAGCAACTAGAAGGATGTGCAACTATGACATACAACTATCTACTGGGGCTTTGGGGGAAAAAAAGGAGGAGGATTGGCAATAGATGTTAGCTCAGAGCCGGTCTTCCTCAGCAAAAAGAGAGGAGGATTAGCATGGATGTTAGCTCACGGCTGATCTTCCTCACAAAAGAAAAAAGAAAAAAAAATGCTACATACTGTATGATTCCAACTATATGACATTCTAGAGAGCACAAAACTAGGGAGACAGTAAGAAGATCAGTGGTTACCAGGAGTTTTGGGGGAGGGAGGAATGATTAGTTGGAGCAAAGACTTTTAGGGCAGTGAAAATATTGTGTGTGATACTATAATGGTGGATACATGTCATTATACATTTGTCAAAACCTACTGAATATATGACACCAAGAGTAAACTCTAATGAAAAATTTGGACTTTGGGTGATAATGATGTGTCAATACAGGTTCATCAATTGTAACAGAAGTACCATCTAGGGAGAGGGGATGTTGATGGTGGGGGAGGCTCTGCATGTTTTGGAGCAAGGGGAATATGGGAATACCTGTATCTCCTGCTCAGTTTTACTGTAAAAATAAAACTATCCCCCCAAAAAAGTCTAATAGAAAAAAATGAAAGGTCTATATAAACTAATAAACATAAAAATTGAAGGTAAACCTTACCAAATAAATCTGTTAACCTGTTATATAAAAGTTGGTGCTTTACCGATAGTTCATGAATATCTCATAAGAAAGGGATTTAGGAAATTTTCCTTCTGAGTGTGTGCAGAATTCTATATGTATGTCTTCATAGTGTATGGCAGGGCAAGCAGGCCCAAAGAAGTAAAGAAGCAATGAGGAGATGGTTTCAGTGAAGTCACAAAGACCTGGGTTGTAGAGCCAACTCCACCAGCTGTTAACTACTGATGTTGTATAGACTCTTGAGCTGTCTGACTCTCAGTGCTGTCATCAGTAAGTGAAACTTAAAATAAAACCAACGATGTATGTGCAATGTGAAATACAGTGACTAGCAATTATTAACCACTCTAGTTTCACCCAGAGTATGAATTCATAATCATGAAATGGAGTGGGCCAATGAAAAGTGTATGTATACATGTCTAGAAGGGCATACATATCTAGGAAGCCAAATAGGTGGCGTATGACATAAATATGTTACCTACTAATAGTTTTGAGAAAATAAATGTAGACATAAATATGGTTTTAAAATAGTTTTAGTATAATCTTGTTTTTACTCATAATGTCATTTTTTCTGTGTATATCAGAAAATGCTTTCTTAAAATATTTTTTTCTTTAGAAAATATACCTTAACTATCTATTCAGTTTTATATCAATATTGATATACTAATATTTTAAGATATGGTGTCAGTATTGTATATGGTCACTTTTTGTCAATATTGGATGTGGTCACTTTTAGAAGAAAGACATTTGAGAACATTGTTGTGCACCTTCTGCAAATTACAACATGCTTTTACCTGTAAGTTGTTGTGTACATCAAAGCATTCTAAAATTTTATCACCCACAGACGCGTGTTCTTGATTCAGACCTCCCCTATAATTTAGATAGGGTATGGGAGTAGATGCTTTTTAATTTTCACACTACTTCTACATATTTACTCTTATATAAAAAAGTCCCTCTTCTAAAGAGGCTTACTTTTTGCCTAAAGAATTTAGTAAAGGCAAAATATAGAAATATTTATTTCATATCAACTGTATGCCTGTTATTGAGTGACTCTGAATACATAGAAAACAGCTCTATAATTAGTATCCTTGAATGACTCAAATGACTTCAGGTAAAAAAAAATAAAGTAAACAGACAATCACTGTAGAGTGTGGGCAGTCCTCTGATGGCTCCAGATTTTCTGTGTAGGAGAAACTTAGGTTGGAAAGTGGTGGTTGTGGGGAGCTTAGAGACTTGCTGTAAGCTGCATTTTCCAATCATTTTGCTGATTTTACATAGATTATATATTTTTTGGAATTTCAGGATGCTAAGAGAATTTATTAAGGCTCACTGCCTGTTCTCCATTAATGAGCCACAGTTGAGCATCAGCATAGGAAACCTGCTATCATGAAAATAAACTTGATCAGCAAAGGGTTTAGGAAAGAATTCAGAGGATCTAAAGGTGACTTGAATCTTGAAGGATGAGTAGAAGTGAAGCTCGAGGACAACCATGGTGACTTAGTATGAGTGATAATACTTGGCACAAAGAGGGCCACCACTACGTATTGATTGGATTGATGGAAGAGAGAGAAATAGAAGGAAGGTAGCTCTATGCAGAGATTCCATGGGGTAGAAAGTCAGAGAGATATGAGAGAATCTGCCACATTCAGGCATTCTACCTTCAGCATTTACTTTATTGCTGTGTGTAAGGATTTGGAGAAGAAAAATATAAACCAGGAATGTGCCTTCTATTTGTTAGTTTACATGTTATTTTAAAGGTGATGAGGAAAAATTGAGGGATTCTAAGGAGGTGAGTTACATGAGCAGATTTACACTATTTTTATGTACGACTCGAGCTGCAGTGAAGGATGAGATGGGGATACCGAAGCCTGGATTAGAAATGGCTTTTAAAGGGTAATGGAATGATTCAAGTGAGAAATGAAAGAGAAAGGTTAAATTCTTTACTCCATAGTGTTAAAGGAAACAACACTCTTGAAAAAAGGATAATTTTGAGGAAAATAAATGAGTGAAAACTTCTGTTCAGTAAGATTCTAATCAGCATAATTCATATTTTTAGTGCACATTATTTATGTTATTGTGAATTGCTGTAACAAATTTAGTGCTGAAAATAGATTGCAGACTCTTAAAGGTTCAAGTGATTTCTTGGGAAGCCTATGTTTATTTAACTAAACCAGAAATTTTCTCTGTATTATTTTATATTATAGATACAAGTTTAATATATATAAAGCATTTACTAAGTGTCTGGTGCTGTTCTAAGCACCCTGTATGCCTACAAGTTTTAAATTCTCAGAATCCATGAAGTAGATAGTATTAGTCCAGATTTACTTAAGTGTATATTGGGATTCAAAGAGAATAAGTTTCCTAAGGTCACACAGCTAGAACATAGCCTTGCCAAGAACTGAATTGAAGCTGTCTGGCAAAGCATTACGATTGGACCTGACAGGACAGTGTAACATCATGCATTCTGCTCTCGTGTTATTAACTGGGAGAGTTACCACCCTGATTGCGTTATCTCTTAATGTATTTTCGAAAGCAACATTACCCTCTTGTATCAATTCGATTAATTATTTAAACCCCAACAGTGTCCGAATCTAGAAACCTAAATGCATCCTTCTCCAGTCTTTACTGTATCCACTATATTTTCATGTCTCACCAAAATCATTGACTAAATTCTGTTTTGTTTTGTTTTAATATAGGCTTTATTTTTTAAGTATTTTTTGGTTCACAGAAAACTTGATGGAAAAGCACAAAGAGTTCCCGTATACCTCCTCCCCTACAGTCTCCCCAACCATCAACATCCTCCACCAGAACGGTACATTTGTTACAAGGGATGAACCACCATGACACATCATTATAAACCAAAGTCCATAGTTTACATTAGGGTTCGCTCTTGGTGTTGTATTTTCTAATGGATTTCACAAATGTATAATGACATGTATCCACCATTATAGTATCATACACAATAGTTTCACTGTCCTAAAGACCCTCTATGCTCCACCTATTCTCCTCTCTACCCTCCAAACACCTGGCAACCACTGATCTGTTTACTGTCTCCATAGTTTTGTCTTCTCCAGAATGTTGTATAGTTGGAATCAATCAGTATATAGCCTTTTCCTCAGATTGGCTTCTTTCAGTTACTAATATATATTCAAGATTGCTCCATGTCTTTTCATGCCTTGATAGCTCATTTCCTTTAATGCTGAATAATATTCCATTGTCTGGATGTTCCACCACTTATATGTCTGTTGACATACTGACTTACATCTTGGTTGTTTCCAAGTTTTGGCCATTATGAATGAAGTTGCTATAAGCATCTGTGTGCATGTTTTTGTGTGGACAGAAGTTTTCAAGTCCTTTGGCTAAATGTCAAGGAGTAGGATTGCTGGGTCATATGGTGAGAGTATGTTTAGTTTTGTAGGAAACTGCCAAGCTGTCTTCCAAGGTAGCTCTTCCATTCTGTATTCCCACCAGCAATGAATGAGAACTCCTGTTGCTCCATATCCACATCAGCATTTGGTGTTGTCAGTGTTTGGGATTTTAGACATTTTAACAGGTATTTGGTGGTATCTATTTGTTGTTTGAATTTGCAGCTCCCTAACGCTTATGATGTTGAAGATGTTTCCATGTGCTTATTCGCCATTTGTATATCATATTTAATTAATGTCTACTCAGATCTTTTGCCTAGTCTTTATCAGTTTGTCCATTTTTTATTGTTGAGTTTTAAAAGTTTTTTGTATATATTTTAGATAACAGTCCTTTATAAGATACGTCCTTATCTTATAAGAGATAGATATAACTGGAGATATAAGAGGAGAATATATTTTCTCCCAACCTGTGGCTTGTCTTCTCATTCTTTTAACAATGTCTTTTCAGAGTAACACTTTTTAATTTTAATAGAATCTAACTTATTATTTCTTTCACAGATTGTCTCTTTTGTTGTTTCTAAAAAGTCTTTTCAAACCAAGGTGATCTAGCTTTTCTCATATGTTAGCATGTAAGAGTTTAGTTTTACATTTTACATTTAGGACTTTGATCCATTTTGACTTGGTTTTATGAAGGACGTAAGGTCTATATGTATCTAGATTTTTTATTTTGCATGTGGGTATCCAGTTTTTTCAGCATCATTTGTTGAAAAGACTATCTTTTCTTTATTGTATTGTTTTTGTTACTTTGTCAAAGATAATTTGGCTATATTTCTGTGGGTCTATTTGATAAGATGTCTATTTTGTTCCGTTAATCTATTTGTCAGTTTTTTCATATACACTCTTGATTACTGTAGCTTTATAGTAAGTGTAGTTGAATTGTGTCAATCTTCCAACTTTGTTATTCTCTCTAAATATTGTGTTTATTCTTCTGAGTTTTTTGCCCTCCATATGAACTTTAGAATCACTTTTTCAGTATCCACCACATAACTTGCTGGAATTTTGATTTATATGTGTTGGATGTGTAGCTCATGTTGGGAAGAACTAACGTCTTGAAACTGTTGAGCCTTCTCATCCATGAACATAGAATATTTCTCTACTTAATTGGTCTTTGATTTATTTCTTCAGAGTTTTCCTCATATAGATTTTGTACGTATTTTGATTTATACGCAAATATTTAGATTTTTGGGCTGCTAATGTAAATGATATGATGTATTAATGACAATTCCAATTGTTCATTGGTGGCATATAGAAAAGCAATTGACTCTGTATATTAACCTTGTATCCTGCAAACTTGGTGGAATATGATCACTTATTATTAGTTTCAGGATTTTTTTATTTTTGGTCAATTTGTTTGGATTTTCTACTGAACAATCATGTCATCTATAAACAAAGAAAGTTTTATTTCTTCCTTACAAATCTACATACCTATTTATCCTTTTCTGATCTTATTGCATTAGGTAAGACTTCCAGTACAATGTTGAAAAGGAGTGTAAGAGGGGACATCCTTGCCTTCTTCCTGGTCTTAGTGAGAAAACTTGTAATTTCTCATTATTAAGTATGATGTCAGCTATAGGTAGGTTTTTTTTGGTAGGTTTTTTTTGCAGACATTCTTCATCAAGTTGAGGAAATCCTGTTATTTTTGCCTCAATATATGCAATAGGTTACTGATTTTCCTGGCTTCAGTTATATCATGATCCCTTCTTCATGTCAAAATACCTCCACTTATTATCCAGGTTGAGTTTTCCAAATACAACTTCTTGATATTCCAAAATATTTGCTGGTTGCTTGAAAGTGGTTGAGAGGTAAAATAAATAGTAGTGGAGTCAAGGAAAACTTCAGAGTTTTAGTCTGATATGCCCAAAAACATAAAGTGGCCATAATCTGAACTGAAGAAGAAAGTGAATGAGGCAGGTATGGGAAGAAATATGAGGAAGTTTGTCTTGGACATGTTAAATGTGAGGCATCCAATGCATAGTTCAATGTAGCTATGATGTGAGCTATAGACTGGAGATATTGATGGCCTGGACACTGATGGCATTAATAACCATGAAATCACAAAGGGAAGGAGGGAGAGAGGGAGGGAACAAGGGAAATAAAATAGAGACTAGCAGAGGACCAAAAACTGGGACAAGGTTACATCAGCATCATGGTGAGATGAGTCATTCCTTTATTCTCTCCCTTTTGATTTAAATCTAATTGCACATCCATGACTGAAAAAAAAAGTACCTCTGCACATCACATGAGGACACCTGAGAGATCCATTCATCTATGCTCATCAATGTGATGGATTAAACTTCAAAGGAAGCTGTGGACTGAGGGGAGTGTTGGTGGAGGTGGTGACAGCAGGTCTGGCAGTAGGCCAGCATGACCTTTTTGGGAGAGAAGGAGGAGAGCGAATGGGGGTCTGCCCAGTTGTGTGTGCTCTAGCTAGAGGGAACTTTTTGCTGTCTCTGAAGGGAGACCACAGTGACTGGAGGAGGGAAAGGAAAGAGAATAAGGCAGACAAAGAGAACTGAAGGAAATCATTTTCTTCTATCTGCTTTGGGGATTCTGGCAAAGGGACTGCCCACAGACCTTTGGTACTCCCCCACTCAAGGATCCTCCTACCAGGTCATGGGCACACCCAAAACCCCAAGTGCCAGGCACATACCTTCCCCTACTCTGCCGCCACCTTCTATTTTCTCTCTCTGCCAGCATCTTTTTTAAGCATGTGCTCCCAAACTTAGCAGCAATCAGCTCTAGTAAGACAAACCAAAAACTCGTGCTACAGTGTCACATTTTGGAAAACAAAGGGAAGACTCCTAATTACCAACCCCTTGAGCTGTTGTAATCACAGTAAACAAAGCCTTACCTAGATAAGAAAGGTGTTTGCTACTTCAAATGCAGAGGCAGAGGCACTTTTCACCAAACACTATGAAACATCACGGTAATACAAGAGCACAAAAAGAAAATGACAATTTTCTAGCAACCAAACCTCAAAACATGAAATATTGTGATCTAACTGATAAAGAATTCAAAATAGTCATTATGAAGAAATTCAGCAAGCTATAAGAAAACACAGAAAGGCAATACAGTGATCTCAGGAATAAAATTAACAAACAGAAGGAGTACTTTACTGAAGAGATTAAAATTCTGAAAAATAACCAAACAGATTTTCTGGAGCTAGAGAGCTCAACAGATAAGGAATGCATTAGAAAGCATTGAAAATAGAGCAGATCAAATGGAAGAGAGAATAAGTGAGCTTGAAGATAGGAATATAAAAATGGTTCAGGTGGAAGAGGAGAGAGAACTAAGATTTTAAAAAAGGAACAAAACCCTATGAGAACTATCAGACTCTACTAGGAGGGCCAACATAAGATTAATGGGTATATAGAAAGAAGAAGAGAGGGAGAAGGGAGCAGAGAGGGTATTTAAAGAAATAATAGTTAAGAACTTCCCAAACCTGAGAAAGGAACTGGATATACAAGTCCATGTAATTAATAAAACACCTTATTATCTCAATGCAAAAGACACATTGTATAAAACTGTCAAAAGTCATTGATAAAGAAAGAATTTTAACAGCAGCTAATATAATAAAAGACTTTAATCTACAAAGGAACCTCCATTAGGCTCTCAGCAGATTTCTTATCAGAAACTCTACAGACCAGGAGAGAGTGAATGACATATTCAAAATATTAAAAGATAAAAACTTCCAGCCAAGAATACTCTATCCAGCAAAGTTATTCTGCAGATGTGAATGAGAAATAAAAGCTTTTCCAGACAAAGAAAAGCAGAGCGAGTTACCACCACTAGACCTGCCTTACAAGAAAGGTTGAAAGGAGGTCTTCAAGGTGAAACAAAATGATGAAAGTACACAAAATCTTATTAAGGTGATAAATGAATGGTCAGAATTAGACAACCATAACTCTTTTTTAGAATCGCATATTAAACTCTTAATCATAGCCTAAAGATTAAAGAAAAAGACTTTAAAAATAACTGTAGCTATTACAACTTGGTAACAAAATCACAGCATAAAAAGAGATAATTTGTGACTTCAAAAAATATGAAAGAGGAAGAGTAAAATGATGGAACCTTTATACATGAATGAAGACAAATTGCTATCAGGGGAAATACGACTGTTTCATCTATGAGGTGTTTTACGTTAACCTGTGGTAACCACAAAGCAAAAATCTAGAGCAGAGTCACAAAAGATAAAAAAAAGGGGAAAATGAGCCAATCAGCATGGAAAACCACCAACTTACAAAGGTATATAGAAGAAGAAGGAAAAAGAAACAGTGGAGAGACAAAATAAGCAGAAGGCAAAAAATAAAATGGCAGTACTAAATCCTTATATATCAATAATCACTCTAAATGTAAATGGATTGAACTCTCCAACCAAAAGGCACAGAGTGGCTGGATAGGTAAAAAAACAAGACCCAACTGTATGCTGCCTACAAGAGATTCATTTCAGCTCTAAAGACACACATAGGCTCAAAGTGAAAGGATGGAAGATGATATTCCAAGTAAATGGAATCTAAAAGAAGGCAGGCATAGCTATACTTACATCAGACAAAATAGACTTGAAGCCAAAAAGGGTAACAAGAAACGAAGAGGTCATTATATAATGATAAAGTGGTCAGTACATCAAGGGGATATAACAATTATAAGTATATATGCTCCCAACACGCGAGTACCAAAGTACATCAAGATAACACTAACAGATCTTAAGGTAGAAATAGATAATAATACAGTAATAGTAAGAGACTTCAGTACCCAACTATCAGCAATGGGTAGATCATCTAGAAAGAAAATCAACAAGGAAACATTGGAATAGGATCACACTTTAAAACAAATGGACTTAACAAACATATACAGAACATTCCATCCAATGGCAGCAGGATACACATTCTTCTCAAGTGCACATGGTACATTCTCTAAGGTAGATTAAATGATAGGCCAGAAAACAAATCTTAGCAAACTTAAGAAGACTGAAATCATACCAACTATCTTTTCTGACGATAATGGTATGGAACTAGAAATCAACAATAAGAGGAAAGCTGGAAAATCTACAAATACATGGAGACTAAACAACACACTTCTGAACAACTGTTGGGTCAAAGAAGAGATTACAAAAGAAATTAAAAATTATCTTGAAACAAATGGTAATAGAAATACAACATATTAAATGTGGGATGCAGCAAAAGCAAATATAGAGAGGAAAGTTAATAGTAATAAATGCATATATTAAGAAATTAGAATAATCTCAAATAAACACCTAACTTTACACTTCAAGGAACTAGAAAATGAGGAACAAATTAAGACCAAAGTTAGGGGGCCAGCCCGGTGGCACAAGCAGTTAAGTGTGCACGCTCCGCTGCGGCGGCCCGAGGTTTGCCAGTTCGGATCCTGGGTGCGCACTGATGCACTGCTTGGCAAGCCATGCTGTGGCAGCGTCCCATATAAAGTGGAAGAAGATGGGCCCAGAAGTTAGCCCAGGGCCAGTCTTCCTCATCAAAAAAAAAAAAAAAGAGGAGGATTGGCAGATGTTAGTGCAGGGCTGATCTTCCTCACACACACACACACAAAAAGACCATAGTTAGCAGAAGGAAGGAAATAATAAAGATCAGAGCAGAAATAAGTGAAATAGAGTCCAGCAAAACAATACAAAAGATCAATGAATCTAAGATCTGGTTCTCCAAAAAGATAAACAAAATTGACAAAGCTTTAGCTACACTAAGGAAAAAAAGAGAGAAAGCTCAAATAAAATTAGGAATGAAAGAGGAAACATTATAACTGATACTTCAGAAATACACAGAATCATAAGAGACTGCTATGAGCAATTATATGCCAAAAAAGTACATAATCTAGAAGAAATGGACACATTTCTGGAAACACACAACCTACCAATACTGAATCAGCTAGAAATAGAAAATCTGAACAAACCAATAATGAGGAAAGATATTGAATCAGTAATCAAAAAACTCGCAACAGAGAAAACTCCAGGACTAGATGGATTCACTGGAGATCTCTGCCAAACATTTAAAGAAGAAATGACACCAATTCTCCTTAAACTCTTCCAAAATATTCAGGATAAGGGACGACTCCAAATTCATTCTATGAAACCAGCAGTACCTTGATACCAAAACCAAAAAAGGATACCACGAGAAAAGAAAACTAGAGAACAATAGCCCTGATGAATATTGGTGCAAAAATTCTCGGTGAAATATTTCCAAAGCAAATTCAAGAACACATTTAAAGGATTGGCCACCATGACCCAAGTGAGATTTATCCCTGGGATGCAACAATGTTTCGACATATGGGAATCAATAAATGTCATACATCACACCAATGAAATAAAAGATAAAAATTACATGATCATCTCAACAGACACAGAAAAAGCATTTGACAAAATACAACATTCTTTCATGATAAAAATCCATAACAGATTGGGTATAGAAGGAACATAACTGAGTCAGTGAAAAAACAGTTGGAATTAATCGACAGTTTGGGTAAAGTGGCAGGATACAAAATCAACATACAGTTGCATTCCTTTACACTAATGATGAAGCATCTGAAAAGAAATAAAGAAAACTATCCAATTCACAATAGCATCAAAAACAGTAAAGTATTTAGGAATAAATTTAACCAAAGAAGTGAAAGATCTGTACAGTGAAAACTATAAGACTTTGCTGAAAGAAATCAAAGAAGACATAAATAATTGGAAAGAGATCACATGTTCATGGATCCTAAGAATTATTATTGTTAAAATGGCCATACTACCCAAAGCCATCTACAGACTAAATGCAATCCCCCTGAAAATACTAAAGGCATTCTTCACAGAAATAGAAGAAACAATCCTAAAATTTGTGTGGAACCACAAAAGACCCCAAATAGCCAAAGCAATCCTGAGAAAAAAGAACAAAGCCAGAGGTATCATGCTTCTGGATTTCAAAGTACACTACAAAGCCATAGTAATGAAAACAGTATGGTACTGGCACAAAAATAGACACATCAACCAATGGAAAAGAGTAGAGAGCCCAGAATTAAATCCGAGCATATGTGGTCAACTATATTAAACAAAAGAGCCAAGGATAACCAATGGGGAAAGAATAGTCTCTTTAACAAATGGTGCTGAGAAAACTGGAGCAACACATGCAGAATAATGAAATTGGACCCCAATCCCTCACCACTTACAAAAATAAACTCAAAAGGGATCAAAGACTTAAACATAAAACCTGATACCATAAAACTCCTAGAAGAAAATGGAGAGAAGACGATCTTTGATATTGGTCTTTGTAATGATTTTTTGGTTATGATGCCAAAAGCACAAACAACAAAAGCAGAAATCAACAAATGAGATGACATCAAACTCAAAAGCTTCTGCACAGCAAAAGAAACAATCAACAAAATGAAAAGAGAATCTACGGAATGGGAGAAAATTTTTTCAAACCATACATTGGATAAGGAGTTAATATCCAAAATATGTAAAGAACTCAGTCAACTTAATAACAGAACACAAACAATCTGATTAAAAAATGGGCAGAAGGACTAAAAGGACATTTTTCCAAAGAGGACAACAAAATGGCCAACAGGCACATGAGAAGGTGCTCAACATCACTAATCATCAGGAAAATGCAAACCAAAACCAGAATGAGATATCACCTCACACCTGTTAGGATGGCTATCATCAAGAAAACAAAAGACAACAGGTGCAGATGATGTGGTGAAATGGGAACCCTTAGACATTGTTGATGGGAATGTAAATTGGTCCAACCTCTATGGAAAACAATATGGAGGTACCTCAAAAAATTAAAAATAGAGCTACCATGTGATCCAGCAATTCCATTCTGGGTATATACCCCAATGAAATAAAAGCAAGATTTTGACAGGATATATGTATTCCCATGCTTATCCCAGCAGTATTCACAATAGCCAAGATATGGAAACAACCCAAATGCCCATTAACAAATGAATGGATAAAAAAAAAAAGATGTGGTATATATTCACAATGGAATATTATTCAGCCATGAGAAATGAGGATATCCTGCTATTTATGACAATATGGATGAACTTGAGCATATTATGCTAAGCAAGATAAGTCAGACAGAAATAAAAGTACTGTATGATATCACTTATATGTGGAATCTAAAAAAGTTAAACCTGTAAAAAACAGAGAGTAAAATGGTGGTTACCAGTCAATGAGGGAGGGGGGATGAGGGTGCTGGTGATTAAGAGTACAAACTTGTCATGAGTAGTAAATAAACCATAGAGATCTAATGCACAGTATAAGAAAGATAGACAATAATATTGTACTATAAATATGCGATGTGATAAATATCGCTACATTGGCAATCATATTATAATAGATAAATGTATCGAAGTAACACACTGTTAAGCTTACACAATGTTACATATCAAATTTCTTCAATTAAAAAAAAAAACTGGGACAAATCTAGGTAAATAGATTGTGAGTGAGGAGAGTAAGCAGCCGGAAGGAGTGACCAGAGAAGTAGGAGAAAAATAAAGTGAGTTGTTTGTGCAGGACAAAAGTGACCACAGTGTTTCAAAGAGGAGAGAGTGAACTACCCTGTCAAAATCTTTAACAGGTGAAGTGTGAGGAAGATTGAAAATTGACATTTGGATTTAGTAAAAGGAAATTATTAATGATGTTGACAAGAACAGTTTCAGTGGTATAATCAAGGAGAAAGCATGAATGAAGTGAATTTAAGTGAAAGAAGAGGAAGAGAGGTCTTGGGGACCATGGGTACAGAAAAATATTTCAAAGAGCTTAACTGCAAATGAGATAATAAAATGGAGCCAGAGAGGAAGGGGAATTGGGATCAAGGGAGAATTTTTATGAGACAGAGAAAGAACCAACATGGTTAGTTATCAGCTTGAGAGTGAGAAATGACTGAGGTAGATATAGAGAAGAATTACTGGAATGATGTTCTTGAATAAACTAGAGGGAATGAAATACAATGCACACTTGGAAGATTTAGCTTTATATATGAGCACAAATACTCTTATAATTACAGGAGGGAAGGTAGAGTTATTTGACACATCAAATAGGTGGAGTTGAGAGTCCCATTTGATTGTTTTGATTTTCCCAGTTAAATGTGATCCAACAGAATAGATTGGAACATTAGAGTATCACAATAAAGTCTATTTTCAGCACCACTTCAGTAGGCTCCCTCATTCCTCCTCCCATTGATTACCTGATACCTCCAAAGGTAATTTCAATCACAATTCCAATATCTGTTACAATAGATACATTCTTCCTAACATTGAATTCTACATGAATGGAACCAAACAGTATGTAGACTTTTTTCTGACTTCTTTCACTCCTCATTATGTCCATGAGATGCATTCATGTTACTATGTGTTGTTAGTTCTTTTTGTTATTATTGCTTTACTTCATGGTTATTGCACAGAATTCTGTCATGCAAATATTATATTTACTTATCCATTCTACTACTGAGAGAAAGTTGGCTTATTTTCAGTTTGGGGCAATTGTAAGTAAAGCTTTTATGAGCGTTCTTGTACATGTTTTTGGTTCACATAGGCATTCCTTGATGTTAATAAATGCAGTAAATCTCAGAATATACTCATTATAATTAAAAAAAAATTCTCTGAATCACCTCTATTCGCTCCAGCATTGTTAATTGCTGCCTCTTTGGTCCTTCTCTTTGTTATTTTTAGTTTTCCTCATATGTCTGGTTGTCGTTGGTTGCCTGTCCTTGTTTATGAATAAAAGACACATTGGTTTAATGTAGGTCCTTGAAAGGGTTGTTTCTATTGATATTTACCTACGTGGTTTCTTTATTTCACACTAGGAAGTGAAAGTACTCGTTGGATGTATATAAGAACACAATCATGTCTTTAGTATAGAGATTATAAAAACAACAGACAGGATAAAGAACCCCTTCAAATGCCAAACTGTAGAATATTATACCCATGGGCACTACATCCTCTTTAGGTATACTCACATTGATCTTGCAGACTGTGTGAAATCTTCACACCGAGTTCCTTGGTTTTAACCTGAAGTATATATTTTCCATTCACACTGGGAGCAAGTGGATACTAGGAAAACGTTACAGATATTCAGCATACATATTAGCATTGTTCCTATCTTGTTTCCTACTCTTTTCTCTCTGAAACTTTCTGGGACTCTGAGTGGAAATGTGGTTTCCACGTCTGACTTAGACTTCTTTTGAAAATTCTGGTTATAACACTATGATTCCATATGCCTTTTGTCTTTCAAAAATTCTTTAGCTTGATGATGTGAACTCTTCCAGTCCTCTCCCAGTAGTACTATTTCAAATTGTTCTGATATTCTTTAGTTACTGACATTCCTGTTGTGTTAAGGAAGGTTCTCAGAGTACCATCTTGAATTGCTGTATTTAGTTTTTGTGTGCCTGTGTGTATGTGGTTTGCTGCACACTACCTTTTGAACTTCTTGAGGACAGAGAAGAATGACTCTCTCTAGCACCTCAAAGCCATAAGCTCCTCGACTTCATCAAAACTTACAATCCATATATCCTATCAACATTTTAACAACCTTTGCCTTTGTATGTCATCCATCCACTATCTATCCAGCAAAGTTTAAATGACATGTTCCGGTTTTGTAATTTTTTCCTTGCGTATTCATTCAACTGTATTGTTTCTTACTCTGTAAGTGGTTCCTGTCTGCAGCAAGTCTGACCATGTTTGAAACCAAGTATCCATAGACTAATTGTGTGCTAATGCTGCAGACCTTTGCTGGAGAAAACCTCAGACATGAAGAGTAGTTTCTTTATAAATTCAAAATGGTTAAGCCCAAGGGCATCCTTAGTCTGAGCTTCCAACCTTACTAAATTTTCCTAGTTTATTCTTCTCTCGGTCAATCTAGATCACTCTAGATTACTTTTCTATACCTTTTTCTCCGTTCTCAGTCTTACCGAACCTCACTCTCAGCTAATGATCTTGCTTATAAGTTTATCCATAAAGTGGAAGCAATCATGATTCCACATCCACATATATTCCGCTGTCTGTATCCGTGCACTCCTTTATTTTACACTTTGCTCCAATCTAAAGCCAAATACTTGACTTTTGTACTACGTCTTATCACTGCTTTCCAAACATGTTTTTACCCCTCCACTCCTCCATAGCTGATTTGCTCAAGGTTACTAATACCTCCATATCATTAACTCAAAAATTCAGATCTCAATTCTCAAATCAACCAGTTCATAAGCAGCATCTGACACGGGTAACAAATAAATACTTTCTTCATTTGACTATTAAGACACCATATTATCCTGCCTTGCTTCATATCTTTTAGCCATTTTTTCCTCAAATATCGTTACTTTCTTTTTCTATCCATAACTTATTAAAATTTTAATGGCTTCTCGCCTCAGTGTTTGAAAATCTTCACTATTCTAGCTACCTTTGCTGTCTTGATGCTATTCAGGTTCATAGCTTTAAATATGATTATGTTGATGACACTTTGATTTATATTCCTGGCTTGGCTTTTATTCTGAAGTCTAGACTTTTTATATATTAATTAGCTGCTGAATGCCTCCATTTAGAATTCTAACAGTAATCTTAAACACATCAAAAACTAAACTTTTTTTACTCTTCCCTTTTAATCTTTAATCTCCTTGTTTTACGGCCTGCCCCTTTTCAGTTAAGTGCAAACCCATCTTCTATTGCTCAGGCCGGAACCTTGGTATCAACCGTGACTGCCCACTTTTTCTCACATCTCTTTTTAGTGAGATGGGAAATCTTGTTCTTTGGTGTCAAAATATGTCTAGAATCCCACCATCAATCCCATCAATTCCCCTTCTATCACATTTATCTAAGGTAACATTATCTCTCTCCTTGATTTTTTTCCTCAATAGTCTCCTAACCATTTTCTGATTCTTCTCTTAGTTCCATACAGATTCTTCTCAACAAAAGAGCCACAGACTTTTTAAAATGTAACCTACTTTCATTCCTTCTTTGTTCAAAACTTTCTAATGGCTTTCCGTATGATTAATAGTTACTTACAGTATTGTAAAACCCCCAATCTTTTACGGTTACCCCGTGGGCTTCCCAACTATATCTTCTTTTACTCTCTCTTATTCCTCTCACTGTATTTCCACCATATTAGACTTTTTGCATCTCCTTGAATACACCAAGGCACTCCCTCCTCAGGGCCTCTGCCCATCTCTTAGTCAGCCAATGATGCTATCCTTCCGAGTATCTGCAAGACACAAGCATGGACCAAATGTGGAGAAAGAGGGAAAAGAAATTGGGAGTTGTAGACAAAAAAGTGGTATTTACCTTACACTGTAAAACAACTAGATTCCTTTATACTGTGCTGAGGAGTCTCTCATAGGATGATGCTGATTATGGGTACACGTGAGATGAATGGCTCTTCCATAGCAACAAATCACAAGAGTTTTCTGCTATTATGGTCCTTGGATTCTTATTTGTGAGATGGGCTCAATATCATGGTGTTCTTACTGGGGAACAAGGAAGATGTAGAAGAGAAATTCTGAATCATATTAATTAACCAACAAGAGAAAAGAAAACTCTCAAAGGCCTCTTTGGATAAGATTTTTACATTTTTACTTCTTGGCCAGGAAATGAAGACAGACAGGGAGCCCAATAAGGCTTCCCAGTGATTTTGCAATGGGCATGAAAGCCAAAGAGGATAAGTAAAAGGATGCAAGGGATTCCAGTTAATAAAGGGCCTAGCATTGGAATGAGGTAAATCATTAGAAGAGATCTGTCAGCTCTGCCCTGAGGTCTTTATTATCAGGTACACAGCAGAAGTAGCTGGAAGCCCCATCTGCTATAGTCCGAGTGTGATACAGCCAGCAGTAAAGCTGCCCAGGAGAGGGAAGTAATTTAGGAAAGGTCAGTCTGTGTAACAAAAAGATGAAGGAAACATTTCCACAATACTCAAATCACAAACAATATCAAACAATAACATCTGGAGTGAATACAATTAGCAGCTTGTAGTTTTCTTTTTTCTAGGTTTCCAGCACATGTTTTGCGGAAGCATTGAGTAATCATCTATCTTTCTTCTTTTGGCCTGTCCTCAGGTAAGTGGGAGATAGGGATACACATTTTACTACTGAATCTATAGGTAAAAGTTGTTCCCATATCTATTCCCTGGCTAAGAAATGGGCATTTGACCTGGGTCCACCAATCAGATGCTCCTGACCACAATTTTGAGTCTGAACATAGGGGACTATAGGAGCAGGGGGACTGTCTGCAATCATTCCCAGTGACGAAGGGAGGATTACCAGGATTAAGTGTCCAAGGTCTCACAATCTCTCTCTGTATACACACACACACACACACACAGAGATTAAATACACACACTCTCACAAACATTCCCTCTCTCTTTGTTCCTTCTCTCTTGTCTCTGGCTCCTCTTTTTTGAGATCTTGGCACTGATGGTCTCTCCCTCATCTTTGAAACAACTTTTTCATTTGTAGGATTTTCTGCTTCTTTCATGGTACCCATCAGGTGAGGCTTTCAAAAACCACCATGTCTATAATAGTTGTTCTCTCCATGGCTTATGGTTAAGACATAGGTATACTTGTATGTAAAATATTGAAAAACTTCCATATCAGTTTGTTTGTATGTATAATATTAATTGTGATGAATGTTAGGAGTAATTAATGATATAAGTTAGAACATAAATAGCTTGAATTATGAAATTACCACTATTTATACTAAATTTTTACTTTATTTTTAGCTTATTGTTATTCGTGTGATAAGCATGTAGTATATTGATATTTATAAATTCATGTATTTATAATGGAATATTAAAAATGAATACCCAGATTTAAGAGAAAGTAATAGAAGAATAAGTAGTTTGTATTCTTCTTAAACATAATAATGATGAATCCTTGAGTCTGCAGAAGTACAAAGAAGATCAAAAGTAATATTAAACCCCATCATGCAATCTTTTGCCATACAAAATTGAAGCAGCTTAAATACCTCTAATGCCATTTAAGGTAAGGACACAACGAAATGAACATGATTTTTAAAAAGAAATTTGATGTTAATAGGTAATAATTTTACAATGTCATCAATACTTTCTTTACCTTAATGAGAAAACAATGTTTTAGTTATTAATTCTCACAACTTGACAAACCACAAAAATGAGAGAGCCGATAAATTAAATAAATAAATTGCCACAAAAGATGTAGGTTGTTTTGTAGACATTGAAAATGGTATACTCTTTGAAACCAAACATATTGTTATATAGACTTAAGCAGAAAAATTATTAAAAGGCCTAATAACTTGAAAACGTGATGTGAAAAATAGAGTGAAAACCTTTCAATTTATTAACTTTTAATACTTGGCCAAAAATGTTAAGCTCTGTAGGATGAAAAAATATAACTTATTGAAATAATTTAACATGCCATTTCAATACACAATTCTCACGTCTTCCCACGTCTGTAGACATAATGGATATATATAAAACAATTACACGTGGTGTTTAAGCCGTAGAAAAACCTTGATGTTGTTGCCACAAGTTCAGCAGAGTCTGAATGTTCTGACTGAGCCACTTGAACCAGAGTGCCCTGGGCACAGCATTTGAATCTCTCCTCATTCTGTGTCTACACTCATGCCCTTGGTGATCTCATTCTGTCTCATGGCTTCATTTATCATCTGATAGATTGATAACTTGCAACTTGTTCCAAGACTTGTCCCCTGAATTCCAGCTTCCTATATCCGTTGTAATAGGCACCACCACCTGTACAGCCAACAGATGTCTCATATGACATTTCCCAATGGAGCTCTTGATACAAACACCAGAATCATGGCCCATACCACCCACCCACCCACACACACACACACACACACACAGACACAGACACACACACACACACACACACACACACACACACAATCCACCCCTCTTCCTCTCTTCTCATTTTCAGTTTATGGTGCCCCTTTCTTGGATTATTTCAATAGTGTCCTAATTAATCTTTTCTCTTTTATCCCCTTATTTCTTCTGTCTATTTTCATAATAACAGCCACAATGGATCTATTAAAATCCAAGTCAACTTCATTACAACCCTGCTTATTGCCAATGGTGTTATCTTACTGAGAATAACCACTAACTGGCCAAACTTACATAAGTGTGCTATCAGGCCCTGCAAAGTTTGGCTCCCTCTTCTTCACAAAACTCCTATCCCACTACTCTCACCGTGTTCAATATGTGGTTGCTCAAACATACCTGACATGCTCCTCCCTGAAGCCCTTGCCACCTTGCGATTTTTGCTTCTGAGAGCAGCCTTCTCTACCCACAGTATTTACAATGTAATACCCTCAACTATCTGTATTCCACTTTCCTGCTTAATTTTTCTTCATAGCATTGTCACCATCTCACCTATTATATATTCCTTACTTAGTTTTGCTTACTTTCTGCCTTCCTCACTAGACTGCAAACTCCGGGAGGGTACGGAATTTGGTCTTTTTGTTCACTGCTATTCCCAGTGCCTAGAATAATGCCTGGCACATGTTTGGTGCTCAACAGGTATTTGCTATATTAGTGAATGAACATTAATTGCTGTGATAGACCAAATAATGCCCCTTCAAAGATATCCACATCCTAATCCCCAAACCTGTATGTGTGTTACTTTACACAAAAGAAGGATTTTGCAGAGATGATTAAGTTAAGGGTCCTGAGATGAGAAGATTATCCTGCATTATCCAGGATATCCAATGTAATCACTAGGGTCTTCATAAGAGGAAAGCAGGGGGTCAGAGTCAGAGAAGGGGATGTGACCTCGGAAGTAGAGGGTCAGAGTTAGAGAGAGATTGGAAGAAGTACACTGCTGGTTTTGAAGATGGAGGAATGAGCCTATAGCCTGGGGGTGCTGGTGACTTCTAGAAGATGGAAAAGGCAGAGGAAAAGACTCTCCCCTAGAGTTTCCAGATGGAGTGTGGCTGTTGATTTCAGTCCAGTGAAATCCATTTCAGACTTCTGACCTCCAGAACTGTAAAATAAAAATCAATGTTGTTTTAAGCCATTAAATTTATAAAATTTGTTACACAGCAATAGGAAACTAATATAGTTACATTGTCAAAATATCATTTAACAAATGAAAGCCAGAAACTTTGGACTTTTCTGGAAATTATGGCATTTAAAGTCGTTAGTGTTATATGAATTTACAGATACATGTAATCCAAACAGTTGGCAGGTTTTCCTGACTCAGATATTCACAAACAAATGTTTTATAGAAAATTGTTCATTGTACTTGTAACAATATCTAAATAACTTATCTTTCTACTTAGAACTTATGTGGTTTAAGAAGAGAATGCAGTTAATTTATATAAAGTTTAACAATTCAAGGTAGAGTTGCTGATCAGGAGAGAAATTTTGTATCTTTGTTTGTAAACATTACTCACTTAAACATAATAATATATGAATCATGGGTAAGCAATGAAGTATCTCTGTGTCTTAGTTTCCTCTTTTGTAAAATGGACATAAAAGTGATACTTACCTCAAAGAACTCTTTTCAGACCAAAAAAGTCTGTGAGCAAAGTGTCTAGAACATTGACTTTTATAAATACCTAACAAATTCCAGCGTTTGGGATGACTGTTTCTAATATGAAAGCCCATTGACTACATTCTTCTCTATTTAATATTAGTCTAAGAACATATAATATTTCTCAGTCTAAAATCAAACTCAATTAGAATGCTTATGTCTTATTTTTGTCTACATTTTTTCTTTATAAACTGAATTAATTTACAGAGGCATAAACTTATTATTGTAAATATTCTCTTTTACTTGTTAGTGAAGGCCACAGATGAATTTAAAATATTGTTTTACCACACTGTATGTTTATTTGAGGTACAATCCCATACATATACCCTAACATAATTCCAACTTTGGTATCATTGGAAAATTAATATTCCTCTAAATATTTTATAGTACTTACATAATTAATGAAATAAATGTTTATGAAGATAAAAAACTATATCCCCAATTTAATATTTATTCAATTATAGTTAGTTAAACCTTTGACAAATCTGATATAGCTTATTCTCCTAAATGTTTTAACACCCTTTATAATTATGTACACAAGAACATAAAGGAAATGAAATGAGTCAGTTCATTTAAAGTATTAATTTTGTGACTATCCAATTTTCTCCAGTTTTCAGCTGAAAAATAAAGCAAAACAAAACAAAACCACATTTGGCATTTTCTTTTTCCTTTCTTTCTTTTTTCCTTCCTTCCTTCCTTCCTTCCTTCTTTCCTTTCTTTGTCTTTCTTTCTTTCTTGTTCTTTCCTTCCTTCCTTTGTTCCTTCCTTCCTTCTATGCTTTTTTTTCCTTCCTTCCTTTGTCTTTTTTCTTCCTTCCTTCCTTCCTTCCCTCCCTCCCTCCTTTCTTCCTTCATTTCTTTCCTTCCTCCCTCCCCCTCCTTCCTTTCTTTCTTCCTTCCTTCTATCCTTCCTTTCTTTCTTTCTTCAGACAAACTATAATATAATATTGTCCTACTACATTTTTTAGGCTGAAAGTGACTACCAATGTAACAGAGAAATGATGACTATCCTTTCTGACTCCCAAGGTTCTTACTTTATAGAAGCTGTGAAAAACATGCTTCCAGGAGGAAGTAGAATGGGCAGATGGAACCAACTACTGCTGGAACCAATTACCACTCACAGGACTGAGGGCCATTGTTAGAATGACGGTCACAGGAGCAACAAGCACAGGAAGAAACAGGCGCCTCCTCCCACCACCCCCTTCCAATAGCTCCTGAGCTCGCCCTGTAGGCAGGAGGCCATCTGGCAAAGAAGAAGTGTAATTTGCAGAGTACTTGTACTGGCAACACAAAAGAAGAGTATAAAAGTGTAGCATTAGACCATGAGTCAATAGTTCAATAACCAAGCCACGGTTTTATATAATTTTTAACCCAATAAAGAGATTGAAATTAGGAAAGTCTACAGTAATTTCTCAGTACCGCTTCAAACAATTTTCACATCAGATCTTTGATATGAATTCAATTGGATGTATAAAGAAAGATTCTTTCTGTTTTAAAGTTAAAACAAAATACTATAATCTCTCAGTTATTTTGTTAGAAATCTAGCTGGACATGGAAATAGTGAAGCGTTGATAAATATTTCCAATGTCTTTCTAAAGACAAAGGGTGATTTGAAATAATCCTGAGAAAATGAGCCCAATTACCTATATACTCTTGTTTAATTGGACTATGCTCACATTTTCAGGACTCATAGCCTACTTCCCTTCCTTCATTCCTTATTTTTGTTTCTTGTTTCCTCTTTACAAATGCCTAAGCATAACAGCGATATCCTGCCATGTTCTTTTAGTGTAGGAGACACTATTGGTGCCCTGCCATGGTTTTCCTTTAGTGGGCTGGTGCGCCCATCCCTCCAGCTGGCTATACCCCTCTTCATTTAAACTGACATGATGGTAGGCTGCTACTGGCTCACAGCTGCACTCTTCTCTTGAGAACTGTCCTTGGATCAACCTGAGTAAGGATCCGAGGCTGGATGGTTTTATAATCGTTCTCCCTTCCTCCAACAATTGGCCACCCAAGCAGCGTACAGCCAATGACTGACTGATCCTGAGGGTACCGAGCAGGGCTAACAAAAGGGCGTTTCTCTTGCTTCAACATGAAATTTACTCAATGGTAAAATTCATATTCCAGAAACACCTGTGTGGATGGGCTCACATTACATTCTAGCAAAAACACATTCTTCCTTAGGTCTTTCCCTTTCCCTATCTCTCTTCCTTTCTTTCCTATCACTTTTCTCTCAGAGTATCATCCTTATAAAGCACCTGAAGGAGAATACTGATCACAGGGCATGAGTCTAGGGAACCTGATCTAAGGTATTAGAGGACCAGAAAGGTGATATTAAAACATTGTCTATAAAAGTCCTTCCTTATTTTGAGAAGTGATTGACAACTTGCATGGCCGAGAAGTTTCTCTTACTCTTTTGGGACCTTTTATCTTCCAGATGGCATCAGAAATTTAGAAGTTTAGGATTTGCAATGAAGTAGCTGGAGGAGGTGTCCATGAAAACCTTAGTTATAGTGCTGTCACCCTCTACAGGACTGACCCTTTTCCTGAGCTTTCTAGTTACATATACCAGGACTCTCGCCCTAAACGAGACATTGAAAAAACTTGGCAAGATCAATTTAAATGTTTCAAACAAGAATCCTTATGAATAAGCTAGTAAATCATTGTTATTATTGAGACAAAAATAAATAAAATCTGCTTATCATAAAATAATACGAAGAAAAAAACACCGAAAACACACACAAAAAAAATCTCTAATTAAAACAAATAAGAAATAAAGCACCTCACGGTACAAATAAATCTGCCTGACATGCAAGTATTTAGCTAAGCAAAATAGAATTTAAAAAGGATGCCTTGTGATTTTGTGTGGATGATAGAGGGCTAATCTCTTTACAGCTGAGTCAAAGGACATTATAGGTCTGAACTCAGCTTCAATATAGGCAGAAAGTAAAATTGTACTCAGATTTTCAGATTTGAGGTTTCTGATATATTTTAAGTTTCTGGTAATGAGCTCCTTTGGTGAAAAGATTCCAAAGAACTGCTACAATTATAAACTTCCATACTAATTAAGAGAGAAAATCCACAGTGGAAGAGCTGTGATCTAAAAGCAGTGAACAGGTAGAGTCAAAAGCTCATAAATTCAGTTCCAGAAATCATCATGAAATTTTTTGCTTTTTAATTTATAAAGAACGAAACCTCTTGCATTTTAAATCATGCCAATTGAAACTCATGTTGACCTAGCTACACTTGCATGTTATGCAAGAGCTCTAAATATGGGACAAAATGGTTGGTAAAATCCAAAATAATGCTTAAGAATTGTGAATAAAGATGTCTTGGGGACACTCAAAATAGCCCCCTACCTGTTAATAAATAATGGGCTACTTGAATCTTCAGTGCAGCCATTTCCTTTTCCCCTTTGATGGAGCAGAAAGCAGACCCAGAGAGGGTCTGATTAGTGCTGCTTTATATTTTACTCCTAGATAGACAGAAATTGGTGCACCAGCTAAATATTTAAGAAGCGGATGTCCCTAAAGCATTAAACTTTACAATCTCTTAATGCCAAATATCTCAAACAAGAAGTAGGAATCACATTGGGCATGAAAATCTGTGGGGTATTTTATCTAACTGGGTGCAATTCACTGGTTGAATAGATAAAAAAATAGGCTAAGGTATCCAGATAAAGGTAACAGGAGGCTGTGAAATAATAGGCTATCCCGTGTATTAAAATATTGCGTAGCATTATGGTCATTGCAGAGTGGATACTCAGTAAATGTTGATTAGCAACCTATCTTTTAAGGATATTCACAACACAAATGAAACAAAATTGTGAAGAATACCTTCTGTTGAGTTTTTTTGCTGAGAAGATTTGGGAAAGGCGGTCCTCCCTATCATAGTAATACAGTTAATTTTCATATATGTGCTAAATCAATTATCATATGTAAAGCCCTTGTATTCATAATGTTTTTCACACTATTATTGGTCTAAAGAAGAAAGGGCTTAAACATTATTTGTGTGTGTTTGTGAAGAATGGAAAAAAATAGCTTGACCCAACATGGAAAGATACATCAGTCTTTCGTATTTGGCTGCACTGATTTGTAAAGCATTATGTTACAGATATGGAAAAATGAATTTTAGAAAGTATACAATTTGTTAATGAATTTTTATATAGAAGTTAACTAAGTAATTAATTCAGTCAAATCTACCTTTGATGGAGAGTCGATAGTGTGATAAGAATGTAATCTGGAGCCAGATTTCTTGGGCTGATTACCTAAGATCTGTATGTGGCAGTTCCAACCCTGTAGCAGGGATCTTGTGAGAAGAAGAGTCATGCTCAGTACAGTGGTTAGCGCCAATAAGTGCTTTCTATTTCTATTTACTACTGCTGCTACTACTACCACAGCCACTATATGCAAAGGGCTAAAGCCATGTGTCTGTGTGTGGGTGTGTGTATGGAGACTAAAATTGATCTGAGATCTCTGGATGACTGCAGTTATAAAATAGGACAATATATATTTCATATCAAGTTTTGAGGTCTTATGCAGCTGAAACTTTTAGTATTGGTTCATTTCTCAATTTAGCTTTGTTTGGCTTATGTTTATATATTTCTCCTAATAATTTAAAAAGACTTAAAGACATTTGCATAAGGTAGAACAATTGCTTGTTGATCGATATGTGCAATAAATTGATGATGACTGCAATGCTGATTTCCCCCAGATGTAAACATAAATCTTTCTCCAAAGAGGCATAAAGGAAAAATAAAATCATTTTTCCATTTATATAGTAACCATGAAACATAACATCTTATTGTACTAAAACAATAAACAGTGTCCAGTCTTTTTTTTATATTCATACTTTCTTCTTCCCTCATCTTCTAACAACACAGAATATGAGTTATTCTAGCTCAGGAGTAGGGGTGATTTTTCCTCTTATTCTGATCAGACAATTCATGGTTTGATGAGCCAGGTATTTGAAACATCTAGCTCAAAGGAGCCATCATGTCCTACCACTTCATACCTCGTTCTCGGATTCACGGTTCACAAAACATAGCAGTGATACGCCTGATAGAAAGATAACTTCTCTCCATTATATTAGACATTTCAGATATCATATTTTGAGAAAGATACCCTCAAATCTGCCGTTAACATATATTTTATTAGCTTTATTTTCTTTCATTTTTTCTTTTTAATCTTTTTTCAATAGCTAATCTATGTTAATAAATTTTAACAATATTTCATGAGAGAAATCTAATATATTTAAATGCAATAGAAAGTACAAACTATCTACTGTCATATATTGAGTGATTATAAAATGACATAAATTTTCAAATAAAAAGGGAATACCTTAAATATACATCAGGAATATAGTGTTCTTTAATGAACACATGTAAAAAGGAACTGAATAATACCATCGTGACCAAGCCCACTCTTTCATATATTTAAATCTGTAATCTATTCAAGGTAGATGATCATCCCAATATTTGGCAACAAACTATACACTTCTAAATAACCTCACGAATCAAAGGAGAAATCACAAAGGGTTTCGGAAAAGATTTTGAACTGAGTGCAAAAAAAAAAAAGTACAAGATTTATGGAATGCACCTAAAGCAGTGCTTAGTGGAAAATAGATTTTGTCAATTTTATTTATATACACATATATAAAGAAGATTTATAATTATAAATTATAAATATATATATAAAGAATAGCAAACTAAGCATAAAGTAAGCTGAAGAAAGGAAATAATGATATAAGCATAAATCAATGACATAGAAGACAAAACAATAGAGAAAATCCACAAAATTAAAAGTTGGTTATTTGAAAAGATTAACAAAAGTGACAAACTTTAGCTAGATGATCAGAGTAAAAGAGGGAAGACGATGTAGAAACCAAGACAGACTTGAGGGTAAAGTAATACATCCTTACACAAATGTTCAATTGATTTTCCAAAAATATGCCCAGCTATTTTTAAGGGGGGGAAAGAACAGTTGTGTCTATTCGAAAGTTTTTGTTTGGACAACTGGGTATACATAAGCAAAAAGAAAAACAACTGAAATGCTTATCTCATACCATAATGCAAAATTAACTCAAATGGAATTACAGATATAGGAGGGGAAAAAAATCTAACTTTTAAGAGAAAACAGGGTAAAAAGTCTTTGTGACCTTTGATTGGGCAAATAGTTTTAGGTATGAAACCGAGAGTATGACTCAAAGAAGAAAAAAAGTAGGATTCATGAAAATTAAAAACTTTGTGCTTTAAAAGAAATAATTAAAAAGAAAAGACCTACAGACTAGGAGAAAATATTTGCCAGTCACGTCTCTGCAGAAGACTTGTATTCAGAATATATAGAGAATTCTTATGACTCATTAATAAGACAAAAATCCAACTAATAGATATAAAAAACATTTTTATAGACAATGTACTAGAGAAGGTATCTGAATGGCTCACAGGCAATTGAAAAGTTCCCCAACATCATTATTCATTAGGGGAATGCAAGTGAAAAACCACAAAGAAATACCACTATATCCACTAGAAAGGCTATAATAAAAAAGACAATATTGAGTTTGGGTGAAGATGTGAAGAACCTGTAACTACCATACACTATTTGTGGGAATTAATGTGTTACAGACACTTTGGGAAATAGTGCGATAGTTTCTTTAAGAGTTACACGTAAACTTACCATGTGACCTAAGAGAAATAAAAACATATGTCCACCCAAAGAAATTATACACACTAGCCAAAACCTGGAAACAACATATTGTTTATGAACTGGTGAATGGATGACCAAAATAAGGAACATCCATACAATGGAATATGATTCATTAGTAAAGAAATGAATAAACTTTGAATACATTTTACAATACGGGCCTCAAAAACATTATTCTAAATGAAATAAATCAGAAACAAATTACTATATTTAACACAATCCATAATATGAACTGACAAGCAAAGGCAAATTTGTGGAGTCAGTGGTTGCCCAGGGTGGGAGGTGAGTGCAGAATAAACTTCACGCAGGTGTGAGAGAAACTTTGAGATGATGGGAATATTCTAAAACTGGATCATGGTCATGATTGCACAACTCCATAAATTACTAAAAATTTTTTAAAAAATTATACTTACAATGAGCGAATTTTACTCAATAAGAAGTTGTTTTGTTTTTTCTTTTTTTGCTGAGGAAGATTCACCCCGAGCTAACATCTGTTGCCAATCTTCCTCTATTTGTATGTGAGCTGCTGCCACAGCATGGCCACTGACAAGTGGTGTAGGTCTGCGCCTGGGCACTGAACACAGGCTGCTGAAGCAGAGCGTACTGAACTTAACCACTAGGCCGCCGAGGCTGGCCCCTCAATAAGAAGTTAAATAAAAAACACTTCAATAAAAATGAGTATTCCAGCAGTGTCTGGAGTACTGCAATGGGGTGTCTAATGTAGAATTTAGGGAGAGAATTCTCAGTTGTTTTTTATTTTACTTATTAATTTTTTTAAGTTCTGGCTCTCAGTCTTGTTTTGCAAGCACATCCCTCTTGTTCACGGTATTAATGCTAATGGAGGAGGCAAGGGGGAGTTTTCTTTTGATGAAGGCAAATACCTCGTTGGTGTTTTTTTGTTAGTCCTTGGTGGACTTCTGTGGTAAGTGGCAGAAATGCATCAATAGTTCCTTGTTAGAAAGTTCTTTTGAGAATTGATGAGAAGGTACAAAACGTTCCAGCATTTGTCTGATTGTTTTACTGGCAATTGTTTAAGTATAACTGACTGAGAAGCTCAGTTTTAAAATGTGCATTTATTGAGCCATGATTTATATTGAAGGGTGTCTGAAGTTTGAACAGTGCTCTCCGTGTCATTTAAATAGGAAGAAGCAGATGACCCATCAACTTTTGAAACTGCTTAAATGCTTTGAGCAAAGGAATTTAATGTGTACTTTTTATAGCATCAATTTTGTTTAATTTCCTGTTGCTAGTTTAAAAGTGAAAACGGAATACTTGAAAATGTTGCAAAATAAGACACACAAAACATGATTTTTCTATTATATTTAACTAATTTTTAGTTTTCCAGATTTTGGATAATCCAACTTAAATTGACCAGATTTTTAGGGATGAAGAAAAACTAATTTAATTACAGTGTTTAGAGTCCATTAACCTACTGGGTCTTGTTTATCTACTGCCTGGAAATGTTTAATTGATGTCCAAGACATAAAAAAGGAAAAGGAAGTAAGTAATTAGTAAATATAGAAAAAGAACATGCCATCATTTAATACAGTGGAATTTTGTCTTAAAATATAAATCCTGAAACCTTAAACTATAATCCTGAATAATGAAATGACCAAATAAAGAAAAAAATCCTTGTATTAACTCACAACTACTACTGACCCAGTTATAATTTTTTTAAAAAAGTGAAATTTAAGAACATAAAACATATTTGGTGGTGCCTTAATAAATGTATTGGAACGCAGATGAAAACTCAGTTATTTCTTAAAAACTTTCTATTCAAATCATGGTACAGTTTATTTATTTATTTTGTTTATTGTGGTAACATTGGTTTATAACATGGTACAGTTTATAATATAAGGCTATATTTAGCAATATCATCCAAGGATTTAGAATGCTTTACTAAAGTAAGTAATGGGATTCAGGTTAATTCTAAATAGGTCAATATCTTGTTAAATGTAAAAGCTCTATTCAGATTGGTAGGATTTATGACCTCATAGTATACAGCAACACTGCCAGCAGCAAATTAGCCTCTTATGAGAATCAAACATATTTAATTTTGTTGTCACTTATCTTTCTCCATGTACTTCCAAATAATAAACATCTTTAAACATCTATATATGTTGTTACATATAGAAAAGGACTTCTGATTCAGATATGAAAAGGTTTGGTTAGTTACTATAATCATTTTACTTTGCTTTTTATAAATATTTAGAGTTTTATATTTGATTTAATGTTTTATTTATAAGCTTTTAAAGAGATTGCTTAATTTTAGGTGGGGAAGAAAGAGAGGAATAAACTCAAGTTTTAGTAAATGTTTTTTAGCCTTTGTATATGTACTAAGTGTTGCTTATATGAATACTGTGGGCATGAGTTTGACAGGAAATTTAATTGTGCTATCTTTATCTGCGTGAGTTTGCAAGTACCTCCTTATTAAATATCAAAATTTAGGTTCAGCTCTAAGATGGTTTTAAATAGTCAAAGATCTTTCAAATGTTTGAATTTATTTTTAATTAGAAGCATTTCTCTGAAATTTTGAGAAGGACTTTACACTACCAACTTATTTTTCTTATTTATTCTCAAAACATCATATCTACGTTATTTTCAAACTTGTTCAACTGAATTGCTATGAATCATAAGAAGAGTAGAATTGCTGGATTATAGTTTTAAAAAGAAATAGCCAGATTTTTTTCTATACTAGTTATACAATTTTCACTCTCCCACTAGTAATAGTTGAAAATTCTGGTGGTTCCACATTTTTGCTAATATTTGTAAATTTTAGCTGTTTTGTTCATTTTTTTAGTAATGACTTTGGATAGTGAAAAATTTTTATTTTTGGTGAAAGTTGTTATCACTTTTTAATAGTTTCTATTTTCTGTTGTCTATGAAATCTTTGTGTGCCCACATCATGAAGATATTTTCCTATGTTTTCTGAAAAATTTTTGTTGGTTTTGGATTTTATTCAGGTCTACACTGCATCTTAATTGTTTTGTTATATTGTAAGGTAGAATTTAAGGTCCATTTTATTCCATACGGATAAACATGTATTCCAATATCATCTCTTTAAAAGACTTTTGTTTCTCCCATTTTTTTGTTATTGAAAAATGAATGACCAAATAAATATTGTCCTATTTCCAGAGTCTGCATGGTTTTTATTGATCTAATTGTTGAACATTATGCCAAAACTACATTGTCTTGATTACTGAAGCACTCTAACAAGTCTGAAAACAGGTAGTGTAAGTATACCAACGTTGTACTTCTTTATAAAGATTGGTAAAGATATTCTAGGTATGTTGAATTTCCATGCAAAATTTTAAAATCATTCTGTCATTTACCACATACACACACACACACACACACACACACACGAACACACATACACAAAGCCTAGTAGAATTTTGATTAGACTTGCATTGAATCTGTACATCAATTGAGGAAGAATGGTCATTTAAAAAATATTGTCTTTATATCCATGAACATGATAAATATCTTCATTTATTTGGATCATTTTAAAGATAATCAGCAATGCCTTATTGTTCCCAAGAGAGAGGACTTGCACATGTTTGGTTAAATACATATGGTGTTTTTATATGGTGCATAATATTGTACATGTAATTTATTTTCTAACAACTAGATGCTGGTATAAAAATACAATTCATTTTTTAGATTTACATAGTGCCCTACTCACTAGCTAAATATACTTTTTACTTTAAGTAAGTATATTTTAAGCATTCCTCAAAATTTCCTGTGAAAACAACCATGTCATCTGTTATTTGAGAAAGTTTTATTTTTTGCTTTAAAAATATGATATGAACCTGCAGCTTCTTCTAATTCCAGAAAATAAGGAAGGGCTCCAAACCCAACATGGTGCTATGTCAGAGGGATGCGGGAACTGACTGAAAATCCTCTCAATGGTCAAAGCTGGAACACCTTGTGCATTTACAACATATTGTAAAATAAGTATCAGCCCATACTGGTATGAGTAAACGACTGAAGAGAGAAGTAAGTGGGGGAAAAGAGACCACTCTCCCATGCAGAATTCCAGATACTTTATGTCCATACTCTGCCTCAACTCCCCACCCCTTAACTGTGGGCTGTGCTTAGTGACTACTTTCCAAAGAATACAGCATGGAAGTGGGCAAGGGGGAGTAGCGTTACATAGAGAAACCTGACCAAGACTGCCTTCTCGGTGATCAAGGCTAGTATGGGATCCTGGGCTAAAAAAGGAACATAGGATACAAACTAAAGAAATCTGTAAAAAGTATGGGTGTAGGAGGCCTGCCTGGTGGCCTAGAAATTAAGTTCGCGGGTTCCTCTCCAGCCTGGGGTTTCCTGGTTCAGATCCTGGGCGGGGACATACTCACCACTCATCAAGCCATGCTGGGGTGGTGCCCCACTTAGAAGAGTTACAACTCTTTGACTATGATACACAATTATGTGCTGCGGCTTTGGGGAGAAAAAAGAAAAAGAGGAAGATTGGCAACAGATGTTGGCGCAGAGCCAATCTTCCTCAAAACAACAACAACAACAAAAACAAAACAAAAAGTATGGATTTTAGTTAATAATAATGTGTAAATATTGTCTCATTAGTTGTGACAAACGTTTGATAGCAATGTAAGATTTAACAGTAGTGGAAACTGGGTGCAGGATTTGATTTACAGGCACTCTCTGAAGTTTTTGCAACATTTTATACATGTAAAACTATTTTAAGGTAAAAAGGTTATCTCAATCCATAAATAAACAAACAAATGAATAAATATATAAAAACAAAACTTACCTGATTAAGCTAGCATAAACACAGGGAGTCTGAACACTATTTCATGTTTTCTAATTTTTGAGTTCATGACTTCCTTGAGGGAAATAACTTTTAGTTATCTCTTAATACTATGTGTGTTCAGAAATTAGTTTGGCTTTTAAGCTTACTTTTTCTTACTATCCTTATATGATTGTTTTATTTTGTTTTGCTAGTTTTGTAAAATAAGTTATGTTATATCCCGTATTATATATTATCTTGGAGAATTTGCATACAGTTTTGGTTTTTTTCATCATTGAATATTTGGAGACTTGTCTATTAACTCTCCTGGGCCTGTTGTTTTTGTTGTGGGTACATTTTAAACTAAAAATCCAATTCCTTTTCTTATTATAGTTTGTTCAAGGTTTTACATTTATTTTTGTGTTTGTCACATTTTTCAAAAAAGTCCACTTACGTTTTTAAATTTATTCATCTTAGGTTTTCATATTATTCTCTCAACATTTTATTAGTCTCTCTTGGATCTGTTTTCTGGTCTTCATTTTTTGCCTTATAGTTCTTTATCTTTGTCTTCCTTTTTTCCTTAATCAATACCTCCAAAGATTTATATACTATAAAAGCTATTAATTCTTAATTGTACCTTAATTTGTTTCCTTTTCTATATTTGTGCATCATCAGTAATTTTATTTTCTAATTTCTTGGTTATATACTTAACTTTTTTATATTCACTGCCTTTTCTTTTGTAATATAACCCAGTGTTCTAACTACACCTCTATCACTTCCTAGTTGTCATTTTATTATGTTTACCCATTGACGTAAAATTTTATATGAGTTTTAAGATTTATGTATTAAAGTAATTCTAAAATAATTTAGAAAAATGGATTTTACTATAATATGCATGTGACAGTTTATCCTAAGAAATCAGTGTGCATATGCTTCTTGAAAACTAAGTAGTATATTCAGTAAAGAATTCTGGCCTAGAGAGATAATGAGAGTCACAAGATTAACACACGTAAAAATAAATAAAATTCATTAAAAAGATTACTGAATCACAAAACAAAGTTACATTATTAAAGGAAATATATGCACCACTTTTACAGACATTGAGTCTACATGTCAAAAAGGAAAATGACGATTCACAACTCTTTTTTTATTTTAATTTGCTTAGTATAATCATCCAATAAAAAAAGTTCAGGTCAAAATATCGGTTAGGCAGCTGTGATTTGAGGTAACCATCTTCATAAATGAAATAGTGAGATTATTATCAAATCTCCATTTCAGATTTTTCTTAGAAGTACACACTTGACCATAATTATTCCACGTACTATGCTCTCCTCTTTTCTCTCAGTGTTTTCTCACCAAGTTTCTGTTACATGACTATGTTACTAAGTTATCTGAAAGTTCATCATGCTAACTGGTGGTACAAAGAACAACTTCTATTAACATTGTTGAATTTAGAGTAAACTTGATTTTTTAATTGCTGGAGTAATAGGCAATGATTGCCTATACTTCAACAAACTTAGATGATAATTACTTGAAAAAGTACATTTTAAACTAAATTCTTTTCACGAGTCAATCCCATTTTTTATTTCAAAACATTGGTGCTATTAATTAATGAAGAGCTTCTGCTAAATGAGCATGTCTTTAATTTTAAATATTCAATTTCTTCCCTGTGCACTCGCTAGTACAATTCCCATTACATATCTATAATTAGATTTACTTTCATTTTGTAAAATGACTTTCCTAATTGATCTCATTTTATTTAGTTTTTCCATTGGGACTCTTAAATCTCTCATTTTATATGTTTAAAAATATACTATGGAATAAAACAGATAAAATCTGCACCTACTCTAATTAAACATATATTTTGGCATGAACCATATATTTGAAGAGAAGTCAGATTGCATTATGTTTTTCTAAACCAAAATAAGGCAAAGAGTTAGAGCGGTCAAACTTGGCTGGTCAACATCCAGGAAAAGCTTTCAGAAGGTATTTTTTTCAAAACTTACATTTTTATGCTATGCAAATTTTTCTGTGCTTTATATTATTTATTTTAAAATTTTGTATTTCTGTATACTGTGCATACTTTGTATGCCCTCCAAGAATAACCCCTATCTTGAGTTTTAATAGCATGGATTATTTTCACCTGTTTGGTGCTTCCTGTAAATGAAATTATATACCATGTGTACTCATACTGTAGCTCTTTTATTTCACTCAATATTTTGTTTGTAAATTCATCCATTTTTGTGACATGTATTTGTAGAGCATTCTTTCCCATTCCTATGTATTACTCTGCCATGTCAGTATACCACAGGTTATTTATCCAGGCTACCATTGATGGACGTTTGTTGGTTTCCAGTTTTGGGCCATTATGATTAGTATATCTATGAACATTGTAGTACATGACATTCAGTGAAAAATGTGGAGAAATTTCCATCGGGCCTATAACTCAGACTGTAATTGCTCACAGTATATGATATATTCAGGCATAGGAAATAATTCAAAGCAGTTTTCCAATGTGTTTCTACCAAGTTTCACACCCAACACCAATGTATTAGAGTTTTAATTATCCATAACCTTGCTTACAGTTGATATGTTCAGTCAAACTTTTATTTTAGCCATTCTGGTGTGTACAATGTCATCAAATTAAAGTTTTAATTTGCATTTGCCTGATAACTAAAATGTTGACCACTTTTTCATATGTTTACTGGCTATCGGATATCGTCTTTTGAGAAGTGATTGAGTTCTTTGACCAATTTCTGTTTCTATTCTTTAATATCATAGTGTTGAAAGAGTCTAATATATTCTTTATAAGAATCCTTTTTCATATATGCATTTTACAAATATATTCTCCAAATATCCAAGTGGCTTGCATTTTCATTCTTTAATGGTATTTTCTGAATAACAGACACTCTTATTTTTAATGTCCTATTTAGCAAGTAATGTTTTCACTTGGGGATTTGTTTCTTTTCAAGTAAACTGCCTGCTCCATGGGCATGTAGTTAACTTTCTCTGTTTTCATTTGATAGTTTATTGATTTACCTTTGACACAGAACTTAAATCCATCTGGAATTGGTCTTAGTGTCCATTGTAAGGTAGAGATAAACATACTTCATTTCCATATGAACATCAATTAACCAACACAAACTACTGAAAACTGCATTTGGCCTCTTTATTCTATTTCACTGGTCAGTAATTATCTTAATTTCTATAGTTTTATAATAGTCCTGGACATCTGATAGTTTTTTCTACTTCTTCAAAATGTCAGTTGAGTGGGAGTTATAGAGTGATTGGTGAAGAGCTAAGTAAACTAATTGATTTAAGGACATACAACAAATGGAGAAACATTTATCTAAACATATCTTCTAAATCTTAGTAAAAGTATTAGAAACATATCTTTTCTTAGTAAAAGAAACTCTGGCATGTGACCTATAACATAATCTCTTCCCCCAGGTCCGTGTTACTCTCTGTATTCTGGACAGATGTGGCCAAGACAAAGGGAATTCATTCAACCCTAAGCCTTCAGTCTAGTGCTGTAGTTTTGTCCAAGTAGGGACAGACCTCATACTTAGCTATTCCTCCTCTACTTTCCTGTTTTGGAAATTATGTATTATATAGGCATGAACAAAGTCAATCACCTAGCTCTTACTAAAATGGTGAGAGTTATGCCACAGGCAAAACAGGCCTAGAATACTGAGTCCCCAAGTTTACTTGACCCAGCTCGCTTGTAGACCAACTGTTCTATGCCAGGAGGGGCAAGCTAAGAAGGCTAAGAAGAGGACCATCTTCCTCTCATATCAACTTGTACAGTAGTGATGTCATTCTGATAGAGAGATATACTGTCTACACCTAGTGCTACTATGTAGTGGAATAGATGTGCTGCCAGGATAGAACCAGGTCACAGGGAGAGCTCTGATGAGGAGATAGACCTTATTTGGTACACAGAAGGGAAAAAATTTCATGAATAAGGTATTGTTGAGAACAAGGGGGATTTTGGTGCCAAGCATTTAAGAATGGGCTGTCAACTCCATGAATATAATAGCAACAAGCAAAATGGCAGATTGGCCAAGAAATTAACAAAAAGACCAGGGAAAGAGACAGCCAACAAGATTCCTCCTGGGATCATACTCATCACTGTGTGTCTCCAAGGCTGGTGGTATGTGCTAAGGTGCATCCACTCAGTAGCAGTCAGAGTATGGTATGCGGCAGACTTAAAGCATTTCCAGGCCATAATCAAATTCATCAACAAAGGATAGAGGCCTCAATGGCTTAAGGAGATTAAGTGCAACTTGTGACTAAATAGTAGCTGTACAAAAAGCCACTCTAAGAATCAATAGAGACATAAAACCTTAAATAAATAAATAAATAAATAAACAGAAATAAATAGAACTGAATGGAAAATCTTGAGCTAAAATGAATAATAACCAAAATAAGAAACGTAGTAGAAAAGATCAGCAGAAAATTTTGGCAGGTAGAAGAAAGATCAGCAAACTTGGAGATAGATTCTTAAGTGTCTACAAACAGGAGAAAAGAAAGAAACTAGAGAGAGAAAAATTGTCCGTGCTTCTAAGAAATAAGTGACCTACTCTGAAGCAATGTGTTGATTACTTTCCTACCTTTTAAAAAAATTGCCAACAAACATCTGTTTAATATTATTTCTATTCATTCTCTCTTTTCACTTTCTCTAGGTTGCCGATATTAGGGATGTTATAACTTTTGATATATTCCATATATGTCTTAAACACTTATTTTTATGCTTTTATTTTTCTGTGTACCCTGAATGTGGGGATTTTTCTGTTGACCTGTCTTCCAGATAGTAATTCTGTAATCTGGTATGTCCAAACTACTATTCAAGCCATCCACTGAATTCTTATCATACATGGTAATTTTTAGTTCTAAAATGTCCATTTGATACTCTTCTATAGATTCTAACTCATTGAGAATATTCTACATTTTTTCTTATATTTTGCATATTTTTTTGCTATTTTAAAATGTATTAATCATTGTTATTTTTTTTTCGTGTATTCTTTCTCCACTATCTGAATCATCTTGACACTACTTGTAGTCTCTCCTTCTTTTCTTTCCTTCTTCTTTTCTTCTGTTAGTAATAGATCAGAAACTTTGACTCTTAACATATACGGTAATGTTTCATTGTATGCAGGCAACTGTGTGTAAAACAACCATAGAAGCTCCAGGTGGCTCCTCTAGAGAGTTTTCTCTCTTTCCTCTGTTACATAAACTGAGGAGTTGGTTACCTAAATCCAATCATGGCTTGTGCCAGGTCAGAGGTGAGTGAGCATTTGGTAAATCTTGGACTAATTCTCCTTTTCTGATGTTGCTCAGGCATGGGCCTGCTAGAGTTTCAGTTGTGAGTTTCTGTGACTCTATTTTCTCAGCTCTGAAAGATTATGGGGGATTAATCCCTATCACCTAGAGGTTCACAACCCAGCTCTCCAACTGCTCTTGCCACATGCAACATCAGAATCAGGTAAGTGTGTTATGGGGAGACAGTACGTGTGCTTGAGATAAACCTCTTTTTATTATGTCTTGTGTCCAAAATATAACATGATTATAGGAAACTATGCCTTTGGGAAATTTCAGATTAGCTCACCAGCATCCCACACAGCTCTCAACTTAAGCAATTGTGACTTGGGGAAAAATGATTGTGAATTAGCGGCCCCTCAATGTCTAATTTATCAATCTATCTGAACCTATGTAGTCACTAAGAACATTGGGGATTTCTCTTTTTGTCAACAGAGGGTCTCTCACTGGGCCCAGCCTAAGGCTCAATTCCCATCCAGCATCAGCAAGTGCTCAGAGGAAACAATGGCGGGGAAGATTAAACATTTTTCAGAATTGCTTTCCTGGCCTGAAAGTTTAGTTCATCTACTCTACATTGCTTCCTCAGCTCTGTGATGTCTTCAAAACGTGAGTTTCAAAATATAATTGGACTGAGGTGGCCTGGTGGCATAGTGGTTAAGTTCACATGCTCCACTTTGGTGGCCCAGGATTCGCAGGTTTGGATCCTGGGCATGGACCTACACATTGCTCATCAAGCCACGCTGTGATGGCATCCTACATACAAAATAGAGGGAGATTGGCACAGATGTTAGCTCAGGGCCAATCTTCCTCACCAAAATATACACATATAATATATATATATATATAAAATTGGGTTTTTTTCTAGGTTTTTTTCCAGAGGAAACATGATTGCAAAAATTTATATATCCTACATAGAATTGTAAGTATGTTCTTCATCTATGTTATAAGTAAAGTTACAAAGGAGTTGAGTGGCAAGTATTATTTTCCTATCTTTTCGGATTTTGAAGTAATTCTATCTAATTGTAAATCATGTCCCCAAGATGGTAAAGAGCAGTGGTGTGAAAAATTCAAACCTTCCGATGTCAGACTCCTTCCTGTGTTCTCTATTATACCAAGATAAGTACTGTATCAGTCAGAGTTCAGTCACAAAAAGGAAAACAACACCACTGAGATAAACCATGAGTTACTAACAAGAGATGTAGCTATTGCTCCTGGGACTGGAGATCAAAGGGAAGAGGTGAAGTTATTGGAAATTACTCCTTTAGAGTAGGCCCCATGGATCCTACCTCTGAAAAGAGGGTTAGCCAACCCGGTCTTGGAACCTCAGAAATTTGTTGGAGGACTCAAAGACCTGAGACTCAGAACCCTGGGGGTAAGATGCTTGGTAGTTGTGCCAGTATGTCTGAGGCTGACAGTAATATCACTTCTGGGAGTTACTAAAAATATATATATTATGTAGCATATAATTATGATATATATAATACATAAATTATGATATATATAATATATGCATATGTAGCATATAATTATGATATATATAATATATAAATATATGATTATAATATTATATATATATAGCAATAATGTGCGGACTGAAAGTTACTGTCTTTGCAAAGCTGAAAGCTGTTAATGAGGCAACCCTGACATGAACAGCAATCAAAAAATTTCCCAAGTTTCCAGTCTCCCTCTAGTTCTCCCAATTGACAAAAGTTAATAATGAGAGGAGTGGCAAAGAAGAAATGTGATTGGCAGGTTCCCATTCACTGTGTGACAAAGCAGAGTACAAAAGAGAAGGATGTTTGAAATTGAGAGACAGCAAATTAAAAACACACACACACCATCCATGAGCTGTGATTTTTCTCAAGAAACCTTAAGAGCTAATTCCATGAAAAATTGACCGCTAAAATTACTTAAAATAATGGAAAGTTGAAGTATGTAGAAATTAGCATATTTTGCTAATTGTTTAATGGCTAATGTTTATGATCTCAAATAATAAAAAACCTCAGGGATTTTTTGTCAATGATTATGATGCATGCTGTAACATTTCTACTGCCAGGAGACTAAACCTTTATACATGAAAAATTTCATAGGAATTGGGTTTCCCAAATTTTTTGCTTTTCTTTCTAAAACGCAGTTGGACTATTTTGCTCTTTTTCCATAGGTGAAATTGGAACATTTTGCTCTTCTCCTTAACTGACTTTTTGAGTCTTATAAAAAGAAAAATTAACAAACATAATAATAAAACAAAAAATGGAATCAACCAAAAAGGTAACAGGTAGCCCTTCGCTTGCACATTTTCATTCTCTCTTCATTGAGGGGGTGGGCCACTGTCAACACTACCTCCGCTGCCTTTCACCAGGCAGTTGGGAGGGTCCCAGGCATAGTTGCAATGGCAGTGATGTCTATTGTTGCAGACTCCGTTCCTATTGCAGGTCTCTAGTGAACGATTACTGTCCAAATGTGACATAGGGACACACTACCTTTGGATGCAGATACGTTCTGCACCACACTCTGTATCATCTTTCAATTCACCAATATCAGGTATGGTCATCCCAAAGTGGTAATCTGTACCCCAGCAGGTGATGCCATTGAGGTGAGTCCAATGCATAGTACAATGATCTCTCAGGAGGGAAATTTCTGTCCTGTTCTCACACTGAACCCTGCCGTACAGGATATCTGAGATGTTACATTGTACACATGTAGAGCCATTGAGACTACAGTGACCAAAACGGTCACCTTGGGTGTTCACTTCCTTGTAGCAACTCTGATTTGCACTCTTGACCTCTTTGCCAAAAATTTTCTTGCACTGCTCATCATGGTTATTGCATCTCTTTTCATAGCAGTAGCCACTGCCCTTGCATGAGATCCCATCCCACATATACACATCTTCTGGACAATGATAGGACGTCCTGCCACACCACTTTGGAAGATCATTTTTGTTGTCCTCTTTTCTACACACTTTGCCTGATGGCATGAAGTTGCAGTCTTTGTAACAGAGACCAAAAACACAAGCAGCCTCAGGCCTCAGAGTGCAGTTTGACTGACAACATGGATCATTTCTACAAAATGTAAGGAGCTACAGTCACACCCTTCTCATTCTTCAAACATACCGTTCCCACAGTGTGTCTGCATAAAGATGTTCCCTGTGCTTGGTGAAACATACAAACATTTTGTTTTTGCAACTCAGCATAACTGAAGTTGCTAAATCTAGTTGCCTCCATTTTTGATGCAAACATGCATATTTGATGCCCACATTTACAGGTGTTTTCATCATGCCTCATACGCCAATTATGACTGATCTCATGTGACACAATAAATGCAAAATCAAACAAATTGTCATCCAAGAAACTATCAACTCCATAATAATAAAGATCATATACTGTTCCAACAAAGGTTAAGCCAAGATAGATACGATATGCTTCCTTTACAAAAATATGTGCAACGTTATAGGGCAAGTGGGTGTTAACGCTTGTTCTCTTTTGGGAGCAAATCCCCCACAGAGACCATTTCTGATATCTGTTGGAATGGGGTTTCCTTCAGTCCAGATCTCAATTCTACTTAAAATTACATCAACATCCAGTGAATGAAAAAAGTTATCTATTTCATTGACAATCAATCATGCTTTATTCTGCACATTTGAGGTATTACTTTCGTGGTGAAGATATCAACTGTGGTGTACCACCACTGCCAGTTGAAGAAACCACTTGTGGGTCCACCAGCCTTCCTACCCACTTTACATCAAAGTAGAATTATTGCTCTCTTGAAACCTCAATTGTCATACTATTTCTTCATCTGTTAATCCACATCTCATGCATGGGAATTGTCTTTTCACTGTCCATCTTATGTGCCAGATGTTCAAATGTGGTAGAAAGTGTTTCAGGCTTGTCTTCATAAATGATATCATTTGTCTATAACATTCCTCAAAAGCCCCCAAAACGGGTACTGAGGGCAACCAGGGATTCCGGGTGCTGCTCCACAAAACTGTGCTAGTACCAGTCATTCTGGACAAAAGGCTAGTCCTCAAGGAGAGCACACTGATCTGTTTCGGCGAACACTGGGAGGTGTTTAGACAGCAAAGGTTATTGACTTTCATGTGGAGAATATGTCTCTGGCTCCCAAAATGCAGGCTGTAAGATAGCCAGCCTCGAGGCTTCATGCCTTTGCCAGTGCCTGTTACCCACAAGGAAATCACCACTTCTGGGGGATCATGGAGTCAGGAGAGCCCAACTTAGGACCATCCAGAAAGGAACAGAAACACTGCTAGCCAGAGAAACAAAAGTGATCCTCACTTGCACCAGGGCCTCACCCACAGCTGTTATGGAGCCGCTGTATGGAGCCATTGCTGAGAGCAAAAGAGGACAGAGCAGGAAGCATCACTGTTTGGTCTCCTCCCTCTGAGATGGCTATATGCAGTGCTGATCTTAAAGATCTGTCCTCTGGCAGAGTCACACCATCAGAGCAGAAACACTAAAGGAAAAAATGTAAAGAAGGGCAGGGACAGAGGTGGGGGTTATGAACAGGTCAAGGTAGAGGAAGAATAGAACGGTACGGGTTCAAATGGGTTAGTGTTTGGCTCAAGACATGACTCAGCATACTGCACTGCATTTGTTCATAAATAATGGTGAGGCAGAGTGAGACTGTGGGTCTACAAAAGAATGGTGATTGACCATAGGATGACATTTATTGAACCTAGATGAAGGAAACATAGTGATCAATTATACTGTTCTCTAAATATGTAAATATGTGTGAACATTTCCACAATAAATATATAAAACAAATGGGAAAACAAATGGAAAAGTGAACATATGTTTTGAGAGGGAATCTTTATTTACACATATTTACTTGGTATAAATATCAATATAGAGTTTTTCCTTTCACCTTCAAATGGTAAATAATTTAGTCACATTACTCAGGAGATACCTATTAAAAATACTCGTATATTATTATTTTTTCTCATTGTCCTTAATATTTATATCCATGTTAACAAATTATTACTGGTCCAATCTCCTTCCTGTGTTCCTCTTTCATTTAATTCTGTCAAACTGCAAGGGTCAAATTATCAATTGTCTTACACATGTACTAGTATGTACCATAATGTTCAATCAACAATAGACAACTGTGGTTTTGGAGGGGGGAGTATCACTAGTTGAGATGGATGTTACTCAAATATGCTTATATTTCATTAACCCTGAAGAATATTTTTCAAATCCTCTGGCCATATAAAGTGGAGGGAAATCAAGCTAACTGGGAGAGTAACAGCTGGAGATGGGAGTACACTGAAGGCAAAATAAAATTTCTTCAGAAATGCTAAGGAAATCAATAAATCCCAAAAGGAGAGAGGCTAGTTTTGGGGAGTGCAGCATTGTCTTACGGGGGCAAAGACATCTAAAGCTCTGCATTTTTATGATTGCAAGGTAACCAATTCCCAAGTTAGATCTTCAGATGCATTTATGTCATAAACAAAAATATGTACATATCTTATATGAAAAATACAAATACAAAAAAATTTATCTCAATAATATAAATGTATTGTCACACATTTGTGAAAATGAGAATTCTGGTACTAGCACAATGCCTGTCTGTCAATACTGATTTGTTGCTTTCTTCCTTGAATAAAATATTAATAAAACCACATGATGTACAGATATTGTGCTACACACTTGGGAAACATAAGTTAAAAATACAGGCCCAGGGCCAGCCTGGTGGCATAGTGGTTAAGTTCATGCACTCCACTTCAGTGGCCCGGGGTTCATGGGTTTGGATCCTGGGTGAGGACCTACATACTGCTCATGCTGCGGTGGCATCCCACATACAAAGTACAGGAATATTGGCACAGATGTTAGCTCAGGTCCAATCTTCCTCACCAAAGAAAAAAAAAGAAAAAAAAAATACAGGCCTAAATAAGTTAATGATCTTGAGGACAAATGTGGGCAGAGCAGTTAGGGCAAAGATACACATTAGAAATTTGTAAAATTGCATTCAATATTTTACACATAATATGCCTATTTTTATTTATCTAGTGAATATCCACAGTCATCATCAGATCATTAAAGTACTGAGAGTGCTTAAGGTAATGACATCAAGAACCTTTGGACAAATTTAAAAATCACAGGAAAGTGAAGTCTGCTATGAGGGATGTAAAACACACTGATCAAATCCACTTCCCATAGTAGGAATATAAAAATGAAAGATACCTGATTCAGGACTTTTCTCCTAGACCCTGTACAGATTTTTGCTTAATTCTTTTTTCATCTTGATTCTATGTTCCTTGACCTCTTTTGTCTGGAATAATTTTCCTTTCACTTATGGAATCTTCCTTTCATGAAAAGCAACAACAGTTGCTCCTCCCTACTCATACTTCTTCATGGAAAACTCCTTATTCCTACTTAATTCTACTAAAACTACCAGTCAACAATGTGAAGCCCAGCAGAGATTTCCATTCTGAGAATCCCCATATGCCATAAAGACCAGATGTCTAATTTCAATTTGCATTGAGTACCAAAGCGACTTCGAAGCCACTAAGCTAATAGCCATCTCATTAAACCACTATTTACCTTTCTTACTCTTATACCAACTCCTAAATTAATCCTACACAAACCTCAAAGATTTGGACATCTGATTTACTAATTTATTATCCACCAGTAAGTTTACCCACTTTCTGTACTTGATGAGCATATAGTCAACCCATACAGCACTCACTTTATTTTACCTTTACAATTCATGTTCAACACTATTTAGGCAATGACATTGAGCCATTACCTTTAGTATCATATCACCACCCTCGACTATCCTAACTCTTTTTTTTTTTTTAATTTTTTGTTTATTGCAGTAACATTGGTTTATAACATTGTAAAAATTTCAGGTGTACATCATTGTACTTCTATTTCTGCATAGATTACATCATGTTCACCACCAAAATACTAATTACAACCCATCACCACACACATGTACCGAATTATCCCTTTCACCCTCCTCCCTCCCCCCTTCCCCTCTGGTAACCACCAATCCAATCTCTGTCCCTATGTGTTTGTTTATTGTTGTTATTATCTACTACTTAATGAAGGAAATCATACGGTATTTGACCTTCTCCCTCTGACTTATTTCACTTTGCATTATACCCTCAATGTCCATCCATGATGTCACAAATGGCTGGATTTCATCGTTTCTTATGGCTGAGTAGTATTCCATTGTGTATATATACCACATCTTCTTTATCCATTCGTCCCTTGACGGGCACTTAGGTTGCTTCCAAGTCTTGGCTATTGTGAATAACGCTGCAATGAACGCATGGGTGCATGTACCTTTACAAATTGGTGTTTTCAAGTTCTTTGGATAAATACCCAGCAGTGGGATGGCTGGATCATATGGTAGTTCTATCCTTGATTTTTTGAGGAATCTCCATACTGTTTTCCATAGTGGCTGCACCAGTTTGCACTCCCACCAGCAGTGTATGAGAGTTCCCTTCTCTCCACATCCTCTCCAACACATGTTGTTTTCTGTCTTGTTAATTATAGCCATTCTGACGGGCGTGAGGTGGTATCTCATTGTAGTTTTGATTTGCATTTCCCTGATAGTTAGTGACTTTGAACATCTTTTCATGTGTCTGTTGGCCATCTGTATATCTTCTTTGGAGAAATGTCTGTTCAGGTCCTTTGCCCATTTTTTAATTGGGTTGGTAGTTTTTTTGTTGGTAAGATGCATGAGTTCTTTATATATTTTGGAGATTAAGCCCTTATCAGAAGTATGGTTTGCAAATATCTTCTCCCAATTGTTAGGTTGTCTTTTCGTTTTGTTGATGGTTTCCTTTGCTGTGCAGAAGCTTTTTAGTTTGATGTAGTCCCATTTGTTTATTTTTTCTATTGTTTCTCTTGCCCGGTCAGACGTGGTGTTTGAGAAGATGTTGCTAAGACTGATGTCGAAGAGCGTACTGCCTATGTTTTCTTCTAGAAGTTTCACAGTTTCAGGTCTTACATTCAAGTCTTTAATCCATTTGGAGTTAATTTTTGTGTATGGTGTAAGGTAAGGGTCTACCTTCATTTTTTTGCATATGGCTATCCAGTTTTCCCAACACCATTTGTTGAAGAGACCTTCTTTTCCCCATTGTATGTTCTTGGCTCCTTTGTCAAAGATTAGCTGTCCATAGACGTGTGGGTTTATTTCTGGGCTTTCGATTCTATTCCATTGATCTGTGTGTCTGTTTTTGTGCCAGTACCATGCTGTTTTGGTTACTACAGCTTTGTAGTATATTTTGAAATCAGGGAGTGTGATACCTCCAGCTTTGTTCTTTTTTCTCAGGATTCCTTTAGCTATTCGGGGTCTTTTGTTGTTCCATATAAATTTTAGGATTCTTTGTTCTATTTCTGTGAAAAATGTTGTTGGAACTTTGATAGGGATTGCATTGAATCTATAGATCGCTTTAGGAAGTATGGACATCTTAACTATGTTAATTCTTCCAATCCAAGAGCACGGAATATCTTTCCATTTCTTTGTGTCTTCTTCAATTTCTTTCAGAAATGTTTTATAGTTTTCGGTGTACAGATCTTTCACCTCTTTGGTTAAGTTTATTCCTAGGTATTTTATTCTTTTTGTTGCAATTGTAAATGGGATGGTATTCTTAATTTCTCTTTCTGCTACTTCGTTGTTAGTGTACAGAAATGCAACTGATTTTTGTATGTTGATTTTGTATCCTGCAACTTTACCATATTCGTTTATTACTTCTAAAAGTTTTCTGGTGGATTCTTTGGGGTTTTCTATATATAAAATCATGTCATCTGCAAATAGTGACAGTTTCACTTCTTCTTTTCCAATTTGGATCCCTTTTATTTCTTTCTCTTGCCTGATTGCTCTGGCTAGGACTTCCAGTACTATGTTAAATAGGAGTGGTGACAGTGGGCATCCTTGTCTGGTTCCTGTTCTTAGAGGGATGGCTTTCAGTTTTTCACCATTGAGGATGATATTAGCTGTGGGTTTCTCATATATGGTCTTTATTATGTTGAGGTACTTTCCTTCTATACCCATTTTATTCAGACTTTTTATCATAAATGGATGCTGTATCTTGTCAAATGCTTTCTCTGCATCTATTGAGATGATCATGTGGTTTTTATTCTTCATTTTATTAATGTGGTATATTACGTTGATTGATTTGCGAATGTTAAACCATCCCTGCATCCCTGGAATAAATCCCACTTGATCATGGTGTATAATCTTTTTAACGTATTGTTGTATGCGATTTGCTAGTATTTTATTGAGGATTTTTGCATCGATGTTCATCAATATCCTAACTCTTAATATCAAAAATTAACTGCAACTATTATTCTTAATCAGAACTTAGTCCTTAAATTTATAAAAGACTCAAATCCCTTTTCTTTGCATTTTTTCCCACTTTTTAAGTTCCCTTTATTTTACCTTTTATCCCTATAGCCTAGCTCTAGACTCCGTCAATTCAACCACTGTTGGCTAAAATCCTCAACCCAAACTAGATTAATCTTTTCTCCCTGCTTTTGTCACTCCTACAACAAACTACCAATGCTGCTGGGGAAATAAATCACAGAGTATGTTTAGGAGAATGAGTAAAAGGTGGAAACTGGGATGAGATAGCTTGATACTTCAGCCTAAAGAATGAAATCATGAACATATTGATTTCAAACACTTTATGCTTTTAATAATTTGAGCTTTGTTGTCCACATTGTTTCTTAACTTTCTGATTGTCTAACTTTCTTCATCGATATATAGAACCCTCAGCTGAAAATCTACATTGTCGTTGTTTTTTAAAGTTATTTGTATTAAATTTCAATAATGTTAGTTTAAATTGTAAAATTTAAGAATTCTTCATCTTGTCCACGTTTAATACAGGATCTAATATTTTTCTTAGTGTTTGCTTTGTGGTTGCATATGGTTGACAGGGGAATTGTTTTAGGCTCCACATTATCCTTATCATTGAAGTGGCAAGAGTACCTAGATTATATGGGTGCTGTTCCAGTACTAAAGAAAGGCACAGTTCACAAAATGCCAAGAGTTCGTAGAATAAAATAAGATTAGTAAATGAAATCTTTGAGGATAACACCTCTAAATAGTTAGTAAAATCCTAATATACTGATTTTCTCTCCATGTATCTCTTCATATATATATTTGGTAATTATTATAGAATATGGATTGTGGTTGTGATAGAAAAGAGTTATTTGTCAATAATATAGCACTGAGTGAACATAACCAATATAAAACCATCTAAAATTATTCCTAAGACCTTAGCTTGCAAGCAGGTAATAGGAAAACAAACTCCCAAGGATAGTTGATCCAGACTGCCTTTGCCCCCTTTGCGTTATTTTATACAATGACTCCAGAGACTACACCTCCTGAGAGAGTAGAATATTTTCATCATGCCATAATATTACAGAGACTTCTAAGAAGACTGTTATACATCATCTTTATAAATTCTTTTTTTCTTCTCTCCACAGCTTCATCAAATTCATTGACCTCTGTTCCCTAGTACCTCTTTCCCGCCCAGTCCCATGTATAACCTAATTCAGTGTTTTCCAAGCTATGAGTAACAACTCATTAAAAATACAATTTGGTGCTCTCAAACAAGTAAAATAGTGTAGAATAGGAAATGACAGAGGGTATAGAACCTCCTCAAAATATGAACACTTGTCAAAGTATTTGTGTCTGTGTTTGTGTGTCTGTATTCATTCATACTAGTGCTTTCTTATTTACAGGTAAATTCTTGAATGACTTACTACCAGAATAATTAATGGTTCCCATGGTCCTTTCTAGCTGTAGCCATATTCACAGATAGTTTGTGTTGCCCATCTCTTTGAACAAAGATTTTTATTTGAGACCTCACATGACAAAAAGACATATCAATCCCCTTACTTTTTGTCTCTCATTTGATTAATTTCTAGATCTAGCTGCTTAGCAACAAAATTCTCTCCATTCTGCAGTCCTAGGCAATTGGCTAAAGGTCTCCTCACTGTGACTTTACCATCTTCCTCAAACTTTACTTCTAATTACTCTTTAATATGAATAAATCTGACTATATTCTTTATCTCCATTATATGTACTCCCTCTCTACAGTATAAACACTTTAACTTCAGTACTTTTGCTCATACTGTTGCCCTGGTCCCAGATTATTTTCCCAACATTGAACCATATTATAGAACACTTCAAGTTCCAGAAAAAAAGTTTGACCTTATTTAAACAATTTTACAAGGAATCTAGACATCAGTAATCATCTGTAACTTTCTTCTTTCTTTCTAAAGTTAATGAATAATTCAAATACATTTCATATTGTCACATAAATATGCTTCATCTATTAGGGAGAACAAGTTTTACTCAAGCATAAAAGATGTATTAATTATTACTATGGCCTGAATGTTTTTGTTCCCTCCAAATTCATATATAGAAATCTTAACCACCAAAGTTGATGAAGTTAGTAGATGATGTCTTTAGGAGGTGATTAAGTCTTGAGGGTGGAGCCCTCATTAATGGGATCAGTGTTCTTATAAAAGAGATACCACAGAGCTCCCTAGTCCCTTCCACCATGTGAGGATGCAACAAGAATACTACCACCTGGAGGAGGGCCCTCGCTCAACCATGCAGACCCTGATATCTGATGTTCAGCCTCTAGAATTTTGAGCGAAATATTCCTGCTGTTTATAAGCCATTTAGTCTGTGGTATTCTGTCATGGCAGCATGAATGGACTAAGACATTTATTGTATGGATTTTGCATTGGTTCACCAGTAAATAGTTGAGAACTGTTTTATTATTTAGAACTATTTTAGCCGAAGAATTTATATTTGTCCATTGGGCACACTTTAGTGTGCCTCTGCATCAGACCTCCAGTGAAACTAGGTGTCCTGGTTTTATGACTGAAAGCATAATTAGATGAAGAAGCATGAGTTGTTTAGTTAAATCAGTATTCATGATTAAGAATATCAGGAATGCTAATTTTAGACACGGTTCTAAGTTGACAATTTTTGGTGTCTCTTACAATATATTTATTCAGTCTCATAGTTACATATAATATAGAGCTGTATCCAATGATGTATGTTCCATTTGGGAATGAAAACTCATCCTTTGAGTATGTGGCTATGGACAATGTACTAGTTTTCTGATAGGATCTGACAAGATCAGAAGGTACCAAGTTGGAATCCATCACAGAAGTTGTCAAGCCTAGAATTAGTTCTTTTTGGAAGAATTTCATATGGCAAACTTTACAGAGATTTTGAAGTATTGGATACTTTTTCACTAGCTATAGGAATAGACCTCTAGGCCATGGGTGATTTAGAATGTTTGAACTTTTTTGAATTTGTGGAACTAAGTGGAGTGAAGTAGACCTTGAAGTGTCTATTTAATGAGAATATTTTACATGCTCCCTTGAGTATTTTGATTATAAAATGAGGAATTTTTTTAACCTAAAGAGAGTATTAAAGGTATTCTCCAGGTGGGAGAAACACAATATTATCTGAGGGGTGGGATAAGATTCAAATCATTAGCCTTTTGACAAGGGAAAGTTTTATTTCCATTAGAATATGTAACAGCAAAATAAAAATTAAAGGCTTTTAAGTCATTGAAGCAACGGATTAACATTTATTAGTATATATTGAAATGGCTCTTGTGGTAGGAATTCAGCACTTATTCTATCCTATTTCAATTGAGTTATAAAAATTGTACACAAGATAATATTTGGTTTCCAAACTCTCTTGGGTAAAATTTTCTCCATATTATGCTTGTAAAGTTTGAGTTAGTTTATTCTATCACTTGAGATTTCCTTTGTTGTGTAAGTAGACATCAGAAGATTACTTGGATGAAATCTGAATATATAAGACAGATTGAGATAGCTGATATAATTTTAATTTGTGAAGTCAGTTTGATATCTTTTTAAAAATGAATCATTTTTATTAAGAAATCCTAATGAGCAACTGTCCTTATAACATTAATTGTGCTTGAATTACTAAGAGTTGTTTAGTTTTTATAATAGTCAGCAGGAGCATTTTTGTTAGTATAGACTTTAAGTTAAATAATTGTTTGGAGTTGCTTTGGATACTTGTATCAAGAGTGAGTAGAATTAGTTGTGATTAACAGAATGTTTTTTAACAAAGTGTCTAGAAAACACAACATCTCCATGAAGAGTACACCTTGATTATGCTTGTGATACTAATCATAACCAAATAAAATCTTAATAGAGTTATCTTCAGTGTTGAATATCAGCCAAAGTAGAAGACATGCATTTAGTGTGAGCATTTACTAGACACTTGTGAGACTTGCATTTATTAAAAAGGAGAACTAGTTTAGCAGAATTTGGACTTGTGTAACATTTAATGGTGATGTAGAAATGAGAATTTTTTAGATAGTGAATGGCTAGCTGAAAAGTATTGGGTGCTATTTATATTTCAGTTGTAACTGGTTAAAAACAAGATGTTTAAATTAAACTGTAAGGTCAAAGAAATATTAAGACAAGCAATGGTCTTGAATAAGCTTCTCTAAAACTTGACATTCTGTTTTAGGCACAGATAATGAAAAAGATGAGCATATTACAAATACCCAAAGTCAAGTGTTGTTGTAATATTGCTTAGGAAATTAAAAAGCTCATTCAGCATCTGGATACTAAGAAAGGAGTTTTGAGTCAATAAAATATTGAGACTACCAAACAGATATAATTATGTTAGTAGCCCAAGTTTCCTAAGGTAAACAAAAAAATCTCACCTATCAATAATTACTTTAAATGTAAATGGATGAGGACTTTGGGGAAGATGGCAGCATAGGAGGATCCTGAACTTGCCTCCTCCCATGGACACAACAAACCTACAACTCCCTGTGGAAAAATTTCCTGTGCCTTGTGGAAAAATTTCCTCTGAGAGAGATCTGGAAACTGGATAAAAAGAACCTTCACAACAAGATACAACACAGAGACGGATGGAAGAGGCAGAGATACAGCCCTGCTGAGGGAAAAAACCACGCCCTAGCCATGGCACTTCATAGTCAGGAGCGATTTCAAAGGTACAGACCTTTACCTGGAGGATTGGGGGATTTGAGCTCCATGTTAGGCACTCCAGCCTTTAGATCCAGCACAAGAGAGATGAGATCCCATAATACCTGGCTTTGAAAACCAGTGGGGAACATGCCAGGGAAAACTGTAGAACTTCAGGGAAACAAAAACCTGCTCTTAAAAAGCCCCCACACAGAAACAAGCACAAAAGCACCAGATAGAAAAGTGCATAGTCCTTTGGTAAAAGAGACTCACTTACGAAGCTCAGAGTGCATCCTGGAGAGGCGAGAGGTTCCTGGGCCCACCTCCTAGAGACTGAAACACTGATGGCAGCCATTATTGTAACCCAGTTCAGTTGTGCTATCACAGACACTGGCAGGTGCTATGGGAATCCTTCTTCTAGCCTGTTAGTGCAGGAGTCTTCCCGCCCACTAGAGCACCCAAAGCAATTGCGTGCAGCCAGGCAGCAGGCAGCCCCCCACCAAGGATTGGCTCCACCCACCAGTGAGCCCACAGCAGACTTGCCCCACTGGGCCTTGGAAGCAACGACGCAGGAGATTTGCCTCACCTACCAATGTCTGAAACAATTGCATGGTATCACACCTGGGGCCTACCCCACCCATCAGTGCTTCCTGAGGCAGCTGTGCATTGCAGGGCTGAGTAGCAAGTTCTTGCCAGAGGTTTACCCCACCCAAATGCAAGATGGCAACAGCTGTGTGCAGCACAGCTAGCCTCACCTGAAGCCTTCCCCATCCACCAATACATCTGGGGCAGCCGAGTGCCACAGGGCCATGCAGCCAGCCACACCAGGTGTCTGCAGCAGTTGTGTGCCCACAGGCCTAGCGACCAGCCACACTGGGGACCTGGCTAACCAGAAAAACTGCAGTAGTTGTGCACTACCAGACCTTACAGCCAGCCATGGCTGGGGCTTGCCCTACCGAATAATGTGCCCATAGCAGCCACATGTGGCCAGACCTTACAACCAGCCAGCCTGGGGGCCTGCTCAGGCTACCCACATGCCCACAGCAATAGCTATCCCACCACAACAGAAGAGTACATGCAGCCCACACAAGGGACACCCCTGGAGCATTTGGCATGGGTGATGAGAGGATAACACACTGCTGGGCTCCATAAGACATTTCCTACATAAGGCCATATTTCTAAGATTGGGTAGCTGATCTACCTAGTACATAGAAATAAACACAGACAAGTAGGCAAAATGAGGAGACAAAGGAATTTGTTCCAAATAAAAGAATAGGACAAATCCTCAGAAGAAGAGCTAATTGAAAGAGAGATAAACAATCTACCTGATAAATACCAACTAATATTAATAACGATGCTCACTGAACTGGAGAGAAGAATAGATGAACACAGGGAGAACTTCAACAAAGAGTTAGAAAGTAAAAAAAAGAACCAATCAGAGCTGAAGAACACAGTAATGGAAATAAAAAATTCACTAGAGGAAATCAATAACAGAGTAGATAATACAGAATGGTGAATCAGTGATCAGGACAAAAGAGTAGAGGAAATCACCCAAGCTGAGCAGAAAAAAGAAAAAAGAATTGAAAAGAATGGGAACAGTCTAAGGGATCCCTGGAACAACATCAAGTCCACTAACATTCACATTTAGGTGTCCTAGAAGGAGAAGAGAGAGACAAAGGGATAGATAATTTATTTTAAGAAACAATAGTTGAAACCTTCTCTAACATGGGGAAGGAAACAGACATCCAGGTACAGAAAGCACAAAGAGTACCAAACAAGATGAACCCAAAGAGGCCCATACCGAGACACATTATAATTAAAATGTCAAGAATTAAAGATAGAGAGACAATCCTAAAAGCTACAAGAAAAAGCAGCAAGTTACATAAAAAGAAAATTCCATGAGGCTATCAGCTGACTTTCAGCAGAAACCAATCAGGGTGGAAGGGGGTAGAATGATATATTCAAAGTGCTGAAAGGAAAAAACCTACCACCAAGAATACTCTACCTGGCAAGGTTATCACTCAGAATGGAAGGAGAGATAAAGAGATTTCCATACAAGAAAAAACTAAAGGAGTTCATCACCACTAAACTAGCCTTATAAGAAATGTTAAAGGGACTTATTTAAGTAGAAAAGAAAAGGCCACAAATAGGAATAAGAAAATTATCAAAGAAAAAAATATCACTGGTAAAGGCAAATATATAGGAAAGATAGTGGATCAATCACTTATAAAGCTACTATGAAGGTCAAAAGACAAAAGTACTAAAATCATCTATATGATAAGAGGTTAAGGGATACCCCAAAATCAAACAGGTAAAATATATCAAAAACAAAATGGGAGGGGGGGCAGAGTAAAACTGTAGGGCTTTTAGTAAGAGGTCAAACTTAAGAGACCAGCAACTTAATATAGGGTTACCTTTTACGTAGATTATCATATATGAACCTCATAGCAGCCATGAATCAAAAACCTACAATACATAAACAAAAAATAAAGAGAAAGGAACCCAAATATAACACTAAAGAAAGCCATCAAATCACAAGGGAAGAGAGCAAGAGAAGAAGAAAGGAACAGAGAAGAATTACAAAAACATCCAGAAAAAAGTAACAAAATGGCAATAAGTACATACTTCAATAGTTACTTTAAATGCAAATGGACTAAATGCCCCAATCAAAAGACATAGCGTGGTTGATTGGATAAAAACAAGACCCATATATATGCTGCATACAAGAGACATACTTCAGACCTAAAGATACTCACAAACTGAAAGTGATGGGATGGAAAAAAAGATATTACATGCAAATGGAAATGAAAAGAAAGCTGGGGTAGCAACATTCTCAGACAAAATAGATATTAAAACAAAAACTGTAACAAGACAAAATAGGGCACTACATAGTGATAAAAATGACAATACAACAAGAGGATCTAACATTTATAGATATCTATGCACCCAACATAGAAGCACCCAAATAGGTAAAACAAATATTAACAGAAATAAAATGAGAAATTGCAGTAACACAATAATAGTAGGAGACTTTAACACTCCATTTACATCAATGAATAGATCATCCAGACAGAAGATCAATAATAAAACTTTGGCCTTAAATAACACAATAGACCAGATGGACTTAATAGATATACACAGAACATTCCATCCCAAAACTGCAGAATACACATTCTTTTTGAATGCACTTGGACATTCTCCAGGATAGATCACATATTAGGCCACAAAACAAAAAATCTCAATATATTTAAGAAGATTGAAATAATATCAAACAACCTTTCTGATAACAGGGGTATAAAACTAGAAATCAACTACAAGAAGAAAACTAGAAAAGTCACAGATATGTAGAGATTTAAAAAATGCTACTGAACAACTGTTGGGTCAACAAAAAAATCAAAAGAGAAATAAAAGAATATCTGCAGACAAATGAAAATGAAAACACGACATACCAAAATCTATGGGATACAGCAAAAGCAGTGTTAAGAGGGAAGTTTATAGTAATACAGGCATACTTGAAGAAAGAACAAAAATCTCAAATAAACAATTTAACATTACACCTAAAGGAACTAGAAAAAGAAGAACAAATGAAGCCCAAAATCAGTAGAAGGAAGGAAATAATAAAAATCAGAGCAGAGATAAATGAAATAGAGACTAAAAAGAGAGTAGAAAAGATCAATGAAACTAAGAGCTAGTTCTCTGAAAAGATAAACAAAATTGACAAACCTTTAGCTAGACTTACCAAGAAAAAAAGAGAGAAGGCTCAAACAAATAAAATTGGAAACAAAAGAGAAAAAATTACAATGGATACCACAGAAATGCAAAGGATTGTAAGAAAATACTACAAAAAGCTGTACACCAACAAATTAGATAATCTGAAAGAAATGGATAAATTCTTAGAATTATACAACCTTTCAAAACTGAATCAAGAATAAATAGAGGATATAAATGGACCGATAAATAGTAAGGAGATAGAAACACTAATCAAAAACCTCCCAAAAAAGAAAAGTTCAGGCCCAGATGGCTTCCCTGGTGAATTCTACCAAACATTGAAGGAGATTTAATACTGATCCTTCTCAAACTCTTCAAAAATTGAACAGGAGGTGATGCTTTCTAACTCACTTTACAAGGCCAACATAACCATGATACCAAAACTAGACGAGGACAACATAATAAAAGAAAATTACAGGCCAATATCACTGATGAACATAGATGTAAAAATCCTCAACAAAATATTAGCAAATTGAGTACAATAATACATTAAAAGGATCATACACCATGATCAAATGGAACTTATTCCAGGGATGCAAGGATGGTTCAACACCTGCAAATCAATCAGTGGGATATACCACATTAACAAAATGAAGAATAAAAATCACATGATCATGTTAATAGATGCAGAGAAAGCATTTGACAAGATATAGCATCCATTTCTGATAAAAACTCTGAAAAAAATGGGTATTGAGGGAAAGTACCTCAATATAATAAAGGCTATATATAAAAAACCCACAGCTAACCTCATACTCAACAGTGCAAAACTGAAAGCTATCCCTCTAAGAACAGGAACAAGACAAGGATGCTCACTTTTGACACTCTTATTTAATAGAAGTATTAATAGAGAAAAATTAATAGAGTATTGGAAGGCCTAGCCGTAGCAATTAGGCAATAAAAAGAAATAAAAGGAGTCTAAAATGGAAAGGAAGAAGTGAAACTGTCACTATTTGTGGATGATGTGATTCTATATACAGAAAACCCTAAAGACTGCCAAAAAACTATTAGAAATAATAAAGGAATACAGTAAAGTTGCAGAGTACAAAATCAACATACAAAAATTAGTTGCCTTTCTATACACTAACAATGAAATAGCAGAGGGAGAAATCAAGAATACAATACCACTAACAGTTGGAACAAAAAGAATAAAATACCTAGGAATAAATTTAACCAAGGAGGTAAAATACCTGTATGCTGAAAACTATAAAACATTTTTGAAAGAAATTGAAGAAGACACAAAGAAATGGAAAGATGTTCCATGCTCATGGATTGAACAAATTAAATAGTTTAATAATTAAAACATTCATACTTCCTAAAGCAAGCTACAGATTCAATACAATCCTAATCAAAGTTCCAACACATTTTTCTTGGAAATGGAACATAGAATCCTAAAATTTATATGGAACAATAAAAGATCCCAAATAGCCAAAGCAATCCTGAGGAAAAAAGCAAAGCTGGCAGTATCACACTCCCTGATTTCAAAATATACTACAAAGCTATAGTAATCAAAACAGCATGGTACTTGCAGAAAAACATACACACAGATCAGTGGAACAGAATGGAGAACCCAGAAATAAACCCACACATCTATGGACAGCTAATTTTTGAAAGAGGAGCCGGAAACATACAATGGAAAAAGGAAAGTCTCTTCAACAAGTGTTGTTGGGAAAACTGGACAGCCACATGCAAAAGAATAAAAGTAGACCCTTATCTTACACCATACACAAAAAGTAACTCAAAATGGATTAAAGACTTGAATGTAAGACCAGAAACCATGAAACTCCAGAAGAAAACATAGGCAGTATGCTTTTTGACAATGGACATTTGACATCTAAGACAATTGTCTTAGCAATCTCTTTTAGAACATCATGTCTTCTCAGGCAAGGGAAACGAAAGAAAAAATAAACAAATGGGACTACATCAAACTAAAAAGCTTCTGCACGGGAAAGGAAACTATCAGGAAAACAAAAAGACAATCTAACAATTGGGAGAAGACATTTTCAAATCATATATTTGATAAGGGGTTAATATCCAAAATATATAAAGAGCTGTTACAACTCATCAAGAAAAAAACAACGTGATCAAAAAATGGGCAGAGGATCTGAACAGACATGTTTCCAGAGAAGATATACAGATGGCCAACAGGCACATGAAAAGGTGTTCATCACTAATTATTAGGTTAAGGCAAATCAAAATCACAATGAGACATCACCTCATACCCATCAGAATGGCCATTATTTAAAAGACAAGAAATACCAAGTGTTGGAGAGGGTGTGAAGAAAATGGAACCCTTGTAGACTGTTGTTGGGAATGTAAACTGGTGCCGCCACTATGGAAAACAGTATAGAGATTTCTCAAAGAATTAAGAGTAAAACTACCATATGATCCAGATATTCCACTTCTGTGTATTTATCCAAAGAACACAAAAACATTAATTCAAAAGGATACACACACCCCTATGTTCACTGCAGCAATATTCACAATAGCCAAGACTTGGAAAAAACCTAAATGCCCATCAATGGATGAATGAATAAAGAGGATGAGGTATGTATATACAATGGAATACCACTCAGCCATAAAAAAGATGAAATCTTGCCATTTGTGACAATATAGATGGACCTTGAGGATAGTATGCTAAGCAAAATAAGTCAGATGAAGAAAGTCAAACACCATAGGATTTCACTCATATATAGAAGATAAAACAAGATCCAACTATATACTGTCTACAAGAGACTAAATTTAGATTTAAGACCAACATAGGCTGAAAATGAAGGGATGGAAAAAGATATTCCATGTAAATGGTAACCAAAAGAGAACAGCAGTGACTATAATTATATCAGACAAAATAAATTTTTAGTCCAACACTGTCACAAGAAACAAATAAAGTCATTATATAGTGATAAAAGGGTCAATTCATCAGGAAGATATAATAATTATAAATATATATGCACCCAACATCAGAGCACCTAAATATCTAAAGCAAATATCGATGGATCTGAAGGAAGAAATAGACAGCAATACACTAATAGTAGGAGACTTGAATACTCCTTCTTTCAATATTGTGAAGTATATCAATAATGAAATAGCAGACTTCAACTAAACAATAGGCCAAATAAACATAACAGACATATACATAACTATCCATCAAACATCAGCAGAATACACATTCTTCTCAAGTGCACATGGAACATTCTCCAAGCTGCATCACATGTTACGTCACAAAACAAGTCTTAACAAATTTAAGAAGATTGAAATAATACCAAGTATCTTTTTCAACCACAATGGAATGTAACTAGAAATCATTAACATAAGAAAACTGGAAATTTCACAAATATGTGGAATATTAACAACACACTCTTGAACAACCAATGATTAAAGAATAAATCAAAACAGATATCATAAAATATCTCAAGACAAATGAAAAAAAATAAAAAATACTAGAGCTTATGAAATGCAGCAAAAGCCATACTAAGAGGGAAGTTTATAACAATAAGCACCTACATTTAACAAGAAAGATCTTAAATGATGACCTAACTTTACATGTGACGGAATCAGAAAACACAAACAAACTAATTCCAAAGTTCCTAGAAGGAAGTAAATAATAAAGATTAGAGCAGAAATAAACACAGTAGAAATTAAAAAAACAATAGAAATATCATTGAAACTGAATAGTTTTCTTGAAATGATAAAGAAAATTGTAGAAACCTTTAGCTAACCTAATTCAAAAAAAAGGGAGAAGTATCAAATAAATAAAATCAGTAAAGAAAGAGGAGACATTACAACTGATGCCACAGAAATAATAAAGGATCATAAAAGTCTCTGTGAACAATCGTGGATATTGGATAACATAGAAGAAATGAATAGATTCCTAGAAACACACAACCTACCAGAACTGAATTATAAAGAAATATAAAATATGAAAAAGACAATAATAAATAAGGAGATAAGTAAACTTATAATAAAAACCTTCAAACAACGAAATGCCTAGGACAAAATTATTTCACTGGTGAATTCCACCAAACATTTAAAAAATTGATAGGAAGTCTTCTCAAAGTCTTGCAAAAAATTAAAGAGGAAACATTTCAAACTCATTTTACGAGGCCATCATTAAGCTGATGCCAAAGCCAGACAAACACATTACAAGAAAAGAAACTACAGGCCAATATCTCTGATGAATGTAGATGCAAAAATCTCAAGAAAATACTAGCAAACCAAATCCAAAAGCACAATGAAAGGATCATATATCACGTGGGATTTATCCCTGGGATGCAAAGATGGTTCAACATGTGCAAATACATTATTGTGATACACCACATTAACAGAATGAGGGATAAAAATCACATTATTATGCCAGTAGATACAGAAAATTATTTGATAAGATTAAGTAGAATTTCATGATACAAACACCTAACAAACTAGGTATAAAGGGAACATAACATTATAAAGGCATATATGAAAAGCCCACCACTAACATCATACTCAATGGTGAAAACCTGAAAACATTTCCTCAAAGATCAGGAACAAGACAAGGATGCCCACTTTTGCCACTTTTATTCAACAAAGTAATGGATGTCCTAGCCAGAGCAATTAGGCAAGAAAAAGAAATAAAAGCATCCAAATGTGAATGAAAGAAGTACAATTATCTCTACAGACAACATAATCTTATAATCTTATTAAAAACCCTAGGGGCTGGCCCCGTGGCATAGTGGTTAAGTTCGTGTGCTTGGCTTCAGTGGCCTAGATTCACAGGTTTGGATCCCAGGTGAGGACCTAAGCACCGCTTATCAAGCCATGCTGTGGCGGCATCCCACATAAAATAGAGGAAGATGGGCACAGATGTTAGCTCAGGGCCAATCTTCCTCAGCAAAAAAGAGGAAGATTGGCAACAGATGTTAGCTCAGGGCTAATCTTCCTCATACATACACACAAAAAACCCTAAAAACTCCATAAAATAGGTTAAAACCAATAAATGAAATCAGTGAAGTTGCAGGCTACAAAAGCAACATGCAAAAATCAGTTGTGTTTCCACACACAAAGAACTGTCTGACAAGGAAATTAAGAAATGCAGAAAATAGTCCCATTTACAATGCATCTTGAGTAATAAAATAGTTAGGAAAAACTTAATCAAGGAGATGAAAGACTTGAACACTTAAAACTACGTAATACTGATGAAAGAAATTAAAGACGACAAATAAATGTAAAGAAATCCTATGTTCATGGATTGGAAGAATTAATATTGTTAAAATGTCCACACTACCCAAAGCAATCTATAGGTTCAATGCAACCCCTATCAAAATCCCAAAGCATTCTTTACAGAAATAGAAAAAATAATCCTAAAATTTATATGAAACCACAAAAGACAATTAATATTCAAAGCAGTGTTGAGAAAGAAGAACAAAGCTGGAAGCATCACATATCCTGATTTCAAAATACATTACAAAGCTATAGTAATTAAAGCAGTATAATCCTGCTTAAAAACAGACATACAGACCAATGAAACAGAAAAAGAGCTCAGAAACAAAACACACAATGTGGTAAATTGATAGTCAAAAAAAGATGACAAGAATGCACAGTGGGAAAGGATAATCTCTTCAACAAATGGTGTTAGGAACACTCGATAGCCATGTGCAGAAGAATGAACTGGGACCCTTATCTTACATACACAAAAATAGATTCAAAATGGATTAAAGATTTAAACATAAGACTTGGAACTGTAAAACTCCTAAAAGAAAATGCGGGGGAAAGGCTTTATGACATTGGTCTTGACAATGGTTTCTTGGATATGATACCAAAAGCACAAGAAGCAACAACAACAAAAATAGACAAGTGGACTACATCAAAGTAAAATCGTCTGCGCAGCAAAGGAAACAGTCAACACAGTGAAAAGACCACCTTTGGAATGGAAGAAAATATTTACAAACCATATGTCTGATAAGGGGTTAATATCCAAAATATGTAAGGAATTCATACAGCTCAATAGCAAAAAAACAAACAACAACAACTAAAAATGGGCAAAAGACTTGAACAGACATTTCTCCAAAGAAGACATGCAAATAACCAACAGGTATGTGAAATATGCTCAACATTAATCATCAGGGAAATGAAAATCAAAACAACAATGTGATATCACATCTCACCTATTAGGATGGCTATTATCAAAAAAGAAAAAAAAGAGCAAGTGATGGTAAGGATGTGGATAAATTGGAACACTTATACACTGTTGGTGAGAATGTAAAATGATGGAGCCACTATGGAAAACAGTGTGGAGATTCCTCAAAACATTAAAACTCCCATATGACCCAGCAATTCCACTTCTGGATATATATCCAAAGTATTGAAATCAGTCCCTCAAAGTAATAGCTGCACTTCCATGTTCATTGCAGCATTATTCACAATAGCTAAGGTAAGGAATCAACCTGAATGTCCATTAACAGGTAAATGGATAGAGAAAGTGTGGCATATTCATGTGATGAAATATTATTCAGCTCTAAAAGAAGGAAATCCTGCAATGCTGACAACATGGATAAACCTGGTGGGTTGTTATGCTACATGAAATAAGTGAATCACAGATGGACAAATACTCATGATTCCACTTATATGAGGTATCTACAATAGTCAAACTCATTGAAACAGAGAGTGGAATGGTGGTTGTCAGGGCCTGGAGGAAGGGAGAAATAGAGAGCTGCTGCTTAATGGGCATGAAGTTTCAGTCATGCCAGATCAGTAATTTCTAGAGATCTGCTATACAACATCATGTCTATAGTTAACAGTATTTTATTGTGCAATAAAATTTGTTAAGAGGATAGATCTCATGTTAATGGTGTTGCCATACACAAAAAAATCCTTATGTGAATAAAAAATAAGCAAATTTATTAGATTTTAAAGAGAAACAAAATGAAAAAGTAGATTATCATATTAACTTTATTTCTACATGTTGATAAAGTGAGATAGTAAACATTATTTTATGACATAATTATTTAACAAATACAATTTTGATAATGATAATCTTGATTAGGAATATTGCATTAAGTTGTTATCTTATATCTATATATAGGATATCTTATATGATGTCTTATCTTAAATATCTACATATTATAGATATCTACAATTATCTATGAAATATTAAATTTTAATATTGCTTACAAGTATAAATTTCTCATTAATTCTTTTGCTTCTTATCTTATAATCCAGTAACCAAGGCCATTAATATTATGAGAGTTAAGCCACATTCTCTCCCTGAATTACGGGAGCAACATATTTAAAATATAAATTGAATATTGTTTTCTAGAAATCTTGAGTGTCCTTTATGTAAATTTATATATACACTGCTTATTAGTTTTTTCAAACCAGTCAAAATCAGTTAACTTCATGCAAATTAAAGAAAATCTATAGTTGGATATATTAATCCATCAAGAAATAGAAAAGTTATGCAAATTTGTTTGCAAAACCATAGTTCACACTCCCCAAACAGAAATTTTTTTATTGAATCTTGGACATGTTTTCATAAAGCAGCAATGTTTAAAGTTGAAACGGAAATATTGGCTTACTAGACAGATCTGTTCAGGTTACTTAGGCTTTATAACAAGTTATTCTAATTTAGTGGCTTAAAACAAAATACATTTAGTTAAATCTCACAATTGTGTAGGCCAAAAATTTATGCAGGACTTGCTTGTGCAATTTTTGTTCCATGTGATATCAACCAAAGTTCACCTGGTGGCATTCAGCTGATGGTTTGGATGATTATGAGAGTCTGAGGTCCTTGCACTAAAATATCTGGTGCCTTGGCAGAAATAGCCAAAATTCTGGGCTTATCAGGGTCTGTTTGCTAGAGAGCTTATATATTGATCTGAAGCTTGGAGCTATCCTTACGCTAGAGTGTTCTAAGTGTAAACCTTCCAGGAGGCCCAGGCAGAAACCTAAAGGCTTCCTAGGACTTAGCATCAGAAGTTCCTTTATGTCACTTTTGCCACATTCCATTAGTCAAGAAAAGTGTAAGGCCAGGTCAGATCCAAGTGGGAATGGTAATATAATAAGGAGGAAGAAGAAATTTCATTTCATAATGAGAAAATAGCATGTGTGAAGAGGGAAGGAATATATTGATGACACTTATAATGGACACAAGCTACTTCAGTCCACACTCTGACTCCAAAAATTTATCTAGGGTAATGAACTATTTTTATTTAACAGACTTTATTTTTTAGTGCACTTTTAGTTTCACTGTACAAATGAGGTAAATGTACAGAGATTTGCCATATATCCCCTGCCTCCCCACTTTCAGGCCATTCCCCTTATCAACATTTGTTGTAATTGATGAACCTATATTCAGATATCATTATCACTGAGAGTCCATAGTTTATATTAGGGTTCACTCTTGATATTGTACATTTTATCGGTTTACACAAATTTATAATGATATATATCCACTCTTATGGTATCATACAGAGGAGTTTCAATGCCCTAAAAATTCTTTGTGCTCTGCCTGTTTAGCCCTTCCTCCTCCCAAAGTCTCACAAGTTATTTTGTGGATATTGACATACTGATTCTAAAGTTTATATGGCGAGGCAAAAGATCCAGAATCACCAACAAACTATTGAAAGAGAAGAACAAAGTTGGAGGACTGAAACTAGCCAATATCTCTCCATTTTTTAAACTTACATCTAGAATATCTATCTAGTGTATTAAGAATATCTTTTCATTGATTGATTGATTTCATTTAGCAGAGTTTTGTGGTTTTTCTCATATACATCTTGTAACATATTCTATTAGAATTATACCTAAGTATTTCATTTGATAATGTAAATGGTATTGAATTTTTTCAGCTTTATTGAGGTATAATCAACAAATTAAATTGTAAGATATTTAAAGTGTGCATCGCATTGAAATGACTATATATATGTATGTATATAGGATTCTCCCGTCTGTTCAATTAACACATGCAGAACCTCACCCGTTTAATTTTTTTTGGTGAGATCATTTAAGTTTTACTCTTTTAGCAATGCCAATTATACAATACAGTGTTATCAACTATAGTCACTATGTTATACATTAGATCCTAAGACCTTGTTCATCTTTTAGCTGGAAGCATGTACCCTTTTATCAACCTCTACCTATTTTCCCCAACCCTAGCCCCTGGCAACCACGTTTCTACTCTATGATACTGACTTTTTTGTTTTGTTTTTTTTTAATTCCACATATAAATGATACCATGTAGTCTTTTTCTGTCTAGCTTAATTCACTTAGCATGGTGACTTCAAGGTCCATCATGTTGTCACTGGCAAGATTTCCTTCTTTTTCATGGCTGAATAATATTCCATTGTATATATGTACCAGATCTTCTTTATCTATGCATCTGTCAATGGACACTTAGATTGTTTCTGTATCTTGGATATTGTGAATAATGCTGCAGTGAACATGAGAATCCAATATCTCTTAAACATCCTGTTTTCATTTCCTTTAGATATATACCCAGAAGTGGAATTGCTGGATCATATGGTAGTTCTATTTTTAATGTTTTGAGGAAATTCCATACTGGTTTTCATAGTGGCTGCACCAATTTACATTCCCAACAACAGTCTACAAGTGTTCCCTTTTTTCCACATCCTCACCAACACTTGTTATCTCTTGTCTTCTTGATGATGGCCATTCTAACAGATGTGAAGTGATAGCTCATTGAGGTTTTGATTTGCATTTCTCTTATGGTTAATAATGTGGACCATCTTTTTCATGTACCTGGTGGCCATTTATATATTTTCTTTGGAAAACGGCTATTCAGTTCCTCTGCTATTTCTAAAACAGATTTTTTTTTTGCTATTGAGTTGTATGAGTTCCCTTTATATTTTGGATATTAACCCCTTTTCAGATATAGAATTTGCAAATATTTTCTCCTGTTCCATAGATTGGCTTCTCTTTTTGTTGATGGTTTCCTTTGGTGTGTAGAGCCTTTTAGTTTTATGTAGTCTCATTTGTTTATTTTTGCTTTTGTTGCCTTCGCTTTTGATGTCAAATCCAAAAGTCATTCACAAGACCAACATCAAGGAGCTTATTGCCCCCCGCTGTGTTTTCTTCTAAAAGTTTTATGGTTTCAGGTCTTATGTTCAGGTATTCATCCATTTTGAGTTAGTTTTTGTGTTAGGTAAAAGTTTTCCCAACACCATTAAGTGAAGAGACTATCATTTCCCTGTTGTATATTCTTGGCTCTCTTGTTGTAAATTAATTGAACATATATGCATGGGTTTATTTGTGTGCTCTCCAATCTGTTTCATTGATCTATGTTTCCATCTTTATGCCAATATCATACTGTTTGGATTACTATAGCTTCGTATTATAGTTTGAAATCAGGAATTGTGATGCCTGCAGGTTCATTCTCTTTATCAACTTTGCTTTGGCTATTCGGGATCTTGTGGTTCCATATAAATTTTAGGATAGTTTGTTCTATTTCTGGTATTTTGATAGGGATTGTATTGAATCTGTAGATTTAGTAATGTGGACATTTTAACAATATTAATTCTTCCATGACCATGGAATTTCTTTCATTTATTTTTACCTTCTTCAATTTCTTTCATCAATGTCTTATAGTTTTCAGTATACAGATCTTTCACTCTCTTGATTAATTTTATTTCTAGGTATTTTATTCTTTTATATGAAATTGTAAATGGGATTGCTTTCTTAATTTCTATTTCTAATAGTTCATTTTTAGTGTATAGAAACTAAAGTGATTTTTGTATATTGATTTTATATCCTGCAATTTACTGAGTTCGTTTATTAGTTCTAACAGGTTTTTTTTTGTGTGGAGTCTTCAGGAATTTCTGAATATACGTAATACTACATCATCTGCAAATGGAGACAATTTCACTTCTTCCTTTCTGATTTGGATGCCTTTTTTTCCTTTTTCTTGCCTAATTGCTCTGGCTAGGACATTCAGTACTATGTTGAATAAAAGTGGTACGAGTGGGCATCCTTGTTTAGTTCCTGATCTTAGAGAAAGTGCTTTATGCTTTTGACCATTGATTATGATGTTAACTGTGGGCTTGCCATATATGGCCTTTATTATGTTGAGGTACAATCCCTCTGTACCTAATTTGTTGAGAGTTTTTATCATGAATGAATTTTGAATTTTGTCAAATTATTTTTCTACATCTATTGAGATGATCATATGATTTTTTTCTTTTATTTTGTTAATATGGTGTATCATGTTAATTGATTTGCAGATAGTCATGTATCACATTAATTGATTTGTGGATGATGAACCATCCTTGCATCCTTTGAATATTTCCCACTTGATTTTGGTGTATGATCCATTTAATGTATTGTTGATTGATATTGTATTTTTAATTTCAAATTTCACTTGTTTAAAGCAGTTGACTTTTTTATATTAACCTTGTATCCTGCAACCTTGCATATCTCTTATTAGTTTCAGGAGTTTTTCTTGATTCCTTCAGATTTTCTACATAGATGAACATGTCATCTATAAACAGAGATATTTTATTCTTCCTTTCCAATCTTAATACCTGTTATTTCCTTTTCTTCTCTCATTGCATTAGCAAGGACCTAGAGTACAATATTGAAAAGCAGTGGTGAGAGGTAACATCATTGCCTTATTCCTAACCTTAGTGAAAAGCTTTGACTTTCTCATCATTACATGTGATTTTAGTTATAGATTTTTCTAGAGATTCTGTTTTGAATTGTGCAAGTTCCCTTCTCTTTCCAATTTACTTAGAGTTTTTATTATGAATATGTGTTGGATTTTGTCAAAAGCTTTTTTTTGCATCTATGAATATGATCATGTGATTTTTCTTCTTTAGGCTGTTGAGGGATGGATTACATTAATTTATATTTGAATGTTGAATCAATCTTGCATATTTGGTATAAATTGCATTAGGTTGTGGTGTATAATTTTTTATACATTGTTGGATACAATTTCCTAATATTTTGTTGACGACTTTGCATGTATGTTCATGAGAGATACTGGTCTGTAGTTTTATTTTCTTGTAATCTCTTTGTCTGCTTTTTGTATAAGGTAATTCTGGCCTCACAGAATGAATTAGGAAGTATTCCCTTTGCTTCTATTTTCTAAAAGAGATTATAGAGTATTGATATGATTTCTTCTTTAAATATTGGTAGAATTCTCCAGGGAACAAATCTGTACTGGTTGCTTTCTGTTTTGAAAGTTGTTATTTATTAATTCAATTCCTTTAATAGATATGAGCCTATACAGATTGCCTATTTCTTCTTTTGTGTGTTTTGCCAGCTTGTCTTTCAAGGAATTGTTCTATTGCATGTAGGTTATCAAATTTTCAGGCATAGATTTATTGATTCTATTCCTTTATTATCTTTTTAATGTTCACAGGAGCTATAGTGATGTCCCCTCTTTCATTTCTGATATTAGTATTTTGTGCTGTCTCTCTTTCTTCTTGGTTAATCTGGCTAGAGGCTTATTATTTATTGATAATTTTAAAGAATCAGCTTTTGGTTTTGTTGACTGTCTCTATGGATTTTCTTTTGAAATATCATTGATTTCTGCTCTAATTCTCATTATTACTTTTCTTCTGCTTACTTTGGATTTAATTTGGTCTTCTTTTTCTAGTTTCCTAAGGTGGAATCTTAGAGTATTCATTTTAGATATTTCTTCATTTCTAATATTCAGTCAATGCTATAAATTTCCCTCTGAGCACTGCTTTCACTGCATCTCACAAATTTTGATGTGTGTTTTCATTTTCAAAATATTTTCAAATTTCTCTTGAGAATTTTTCTTTGACTCACGTGTTATTCAGAAATGTTTTATTTAATCTCCAAGTGTTCTGGGATTTTCCAGTTATTTTTCTGCTATTGACTTCTACCTTAATTCCCTTGTGGTTTGAGAGAAGACATTGTATGATTTCCATTCTTTTAAATTTGTTCAAGTGTGTTTTAATGCCCAGAATGTGGTCTATCTTGGTGGATGTTCCACATGAATTGAGAAGAAAGTATAATCTGCTGTTGTTTGATAAAGTAGTCTACAGATGTCCATTGTATCCAGTTTATTGATGGTGTTTTTGAGTTCAACCATTCCTAACTGATTTTCTGCCTGCTGGCTCTGTCTATTTCTGATGAAGGGGTGCTGAAGTCTCAACTTCGTCAGTGGACTCACTTATTTCTCCTTGCAGTTCTAGATTTTTTCTCACAAATTATTCAACTGCCTGCTGTTAGAAGCATACTCATTAAGGATTGTTGTGTCTTCTTGGAGAATAAAGAATCCTTTATTATTATGTAATAAACTTCTTTATAACTGATAACTTGTTTTGCTTTGAAGTCTGCTCTGTCTGAAATTTGTATAGCTACTCCTGCTTCTTTTGAATGTTGTTAGTGTGGTAGTTTTTTTCTCCATCTATTTACTTTTAATCTATATGTATCCTTATATTGAAAGTAGTTTTTTGTAGGCAACGTATAGGTGAGTTTTGTTTTTTGATCCACTCTGAAAATCTCTTTTTCATTGCCACATTTCAACTATTGTCTTTCAAAGGGATTATTGATATAGTTGGATTAATATGTACCATATCTGTTATTGTTTTCAATTTGTTGCTCTTGTTCTTTGTTCCTATTTTTGTCTTCCACTCTTTTTCTGCCTTTTTTGGTTTACTTGAACCTTTTATATGATTCTCATTTTGCTCTTTTCTTAACGTATTAGTCGTACTTCTTATTTTAGTCATTGCTCTAGAGTTTGCAATATATTTTTACAGGTAATCCAAATCCACTCTCAAATAGCAGTATACCAGTTTATAGGTAGTGTGAGTACCTTATAATAACAAAATAATCCAAATTCTTCCCTCCAATCTTTATATATAGTTGCTATTATTTTGATCAAAATGTTATCTGTTAGATAAATTAAGAATAAGAAAAATAAAAATGTTGATTTTACCCTCATCTTTTTTTTTAATGCTCTTCTTTTTTTTAATGCAAATTTGAGTTTCTGACATATTTTCCTTCTCTAAATAACTTCTTTTAACATTTCTTGCAAGGCAGGTCTACTGGTAACAAATTCCCTCAATTTTTGTTTGTCTGAGAAAGTATTTATTTTTCCTTCAATTTTGGGGAATAATTTTTCAGATACAGAATTCTAGGTTGGTGGCTTTTTTCTCCCAATATGTTAAGCATAGAAAATGATTTTCATAAAATTCAAGTAACCAACAAATTATTTGTAATAATGATATATGAGAGTTCTTATATTTTCCCCTAAAGCAATTGCAATTTATACTGCAAGTTTAATTAAAGACTCATTACAAGGAAGTGACAATGGTGCCATGGTTGGCCAACTGCTCCTAATATATTTCTTTTTACTAATATCTAAGGTCATTTTGGGGAAGTTTATGTGTTTATTTTTTTTTCAAGGCTATATGCATATCCTCCCTTAAGTTTTCCTCTAATATGGATCCATTGCCAGAAGATGAAATTAAAATAAACATGTAACATCATCAGGCAAAAAACAAGTCTAAAAATGTAATAATGACCAGAGCAGTAGTTTTACCCCTTTTATAACTCTAATTCTCAAAGAATCATTTCACAGTCATTAGTAAGAATGAAAAAGATACCATAAGAACCTAGAATTTTAAAATTAGATAGAGGGAGTGAAATCAGTAAAGTGGTGGTGTAGAAATTTCTAGCACCCATCTCCCAGAAATATCAATTTAAATAACTATACACGTGTGAAAATACCTTCATATGAGCTTAGGATTCCATGTGAGGGATTACAGCACAGATATAAGAAAAGGTGCATTGAGGAAGGGTAAAGATAGATTCATATTACTCCCGTATGCCTTCCCCCAAGCCCAGGCAGCCCAGTGCAGAGAGAGACATCATTCCTGTGAGAGAAGGAGAGTAAAGTGACAGCCCACCTTCACAGTAGACCCCAGCACCATCCCGCCCCAGCACCAGGCTGATTTCTGAGGCCCTAAGTGGTTCTTGCAGCCCCAAGTGATTTCCATAGCACCAAGCTTTTGGCAAACTCCTATGAAACCAAGCTCCTGATTCATCCCATTGCCTGCCATCTCCAGGGGCCCAGGAGGCTACCCTGGCTTCCACAGCAACAGGTTCAGGTGGGTCCCTGCAAACTCAGACCCTCAGCCCTCTCTAGCATCAACTGAATCCAGCAGCACCAGATAGCTCCTGTGACACCAGGCTTCTGGCAGACTCTTAAAGACCTAGGCTCCAGGTCTACCTTGGCACTTGCTGGCTCATGTGGTCCCAGGAAGCTCTTATGACACTCAGGTTCACCATGAGTTACCACTAACCCTGGATCCCAGCCAACACAGACACTGGCTGACTCCTGTGGCACCAGACTCCAGGTGCACACTAGTACCTGTTGGCTCCTGCAGCCCCAAGCAGCTTCCATGGCACCAGGCCCCCAGTGGACTCCCACAAACCCAGGCTTCTGGCACATAACAGTGAAAGCTGGGTCCCAAAGCCCCAGATGACTGCTGTGGTCCCAGGCTCCCTATCAGCCCCCGAAATCCAGACTCCAGACAGGCACCTACAAACCAGGCTCCTGGCTAGGCCTTGAGCCAGGCCAACTACTCCAGACCGATCCTTTTGACCCGCTCCAGTACCAAGCCAGCTCCTGCGACAACAGCCTCAAGACTGGCTCTTATAGACCCAGGCTCCCACCAAGCCCCAGAACCATAGTGACCCATGCAGATCCAACATCCAGTCTGACTCCTGACTCCAGGTTACAGGCAGAATCCCATGGCCCCAGTTTCCAGGCTGACCTTAGTGCCAGCCCAGCCCCTGTGGTTTTATACTCCAGGCCAGCTCCTACAAAATCAGGCTCCTAGCCCATCCCAGAACCAGACTGATCCTACTGACCCAGAATCTAGGCCCAACAGAGTGGTCTCCAGCACCTGGTTGGCTCCTGTGGAGCAAGGATTGAGATCTTCCCACACAGACCCAAGTCCCAGGTTCATCACTGCAGATTCAAGCACCAGGTCCACCTGGGCTCCAGACCCATACTTGCAGACATAGGTACCAGGCTTGTCCCCATGTAACCAAGCACCAGGCCTGCCCACCTACAGACCCAGGTGCCCACAGACCTGCCCCCCAAGAGTGCCAGCAACAAGCCTACCCATGGTCATCACCAGGTGGTCCACCCAGATCTCTGGACAAACTCACTGGGAAAGTGGTTTGCCTGGCAAAGCCAGTCTGTAAAGACTGTAAGATCTGCCTACTGCCCCAAATGTGCAGACACCAACACAAGGCCACAACAATCATGAAAAACCAAAGAAACATGACATTTACAAAGAAAACTAATAAAACTCCGATGAGTGACTCTAAAGAAATGGAGGACTATGGATTGATATAGAATTCAGAATAATTCTTTTAAAGAAATTCGGTGAACAACAAGAAAACACAGATAAATGACTAAATAAAATGAAGAAAACAACACATAAACAAAATGAGAAGTTCAACAAAGAAATATAAACCATTAAAACAAACAAAAATCCTAGAGTTGAAGAATATAATGACTGAACTGAAGAATTCAATAGAGAACTTCAACAGCAGACTTGACCAAGCACAAGAAATAATTAGTAAACTCAAAGACAGGTCATTTGAAGTGATCCAGTCAGAAGAGCAAAAAAGAAAAAATAATGAAAAAGAGAGATGAAAGCCTATGTGATTTATGAGCTATCATTAAAAGAAACAATCTATGCATTATTAGAGCCCCAGAAGGAGAAGAAAGGGAGAAGGGGGCAGAAATCGTATTTAAAGAAATAATGGCTGAGAAATTCACAAATCTAGGGAAAGATTTGGACATCCCAGCTCATGAAGCTAATAGGTCACCCCAAAATTACAACCCTAAACTATCTTCTCCAAGACATATTATAATAAGACTGTCTATATCAAAGACAAAGAGAGAATTTTAAAAGCAGCAAGAAAAAAAATTCCTCACATAATGAGCAAACCGCATGAAGCTGTCATTGGTTTTCTCAGCAGAAACCTTGTAGGCCAGGTGAAAGTGAGATGGTATATTCAGAGTGCCAAAAGAAAAAAAAATGCCAATCAAGAATACCCATTGAAGTTATCTTTTAGAAATGAAGGAGAGATAAAGACTTCCCCAAACAAACACAAGCTGAGAGACTTTATCACCACTATATCTGGATTAAAAGAAATGCTGAAAGGAGTTCTTCAAGTTGAAATAAAAGGACGCTAATTAGTAACATGAATATATATAAAAATATAAAACTTAACGATAAAAGTTAATATAGAGTCAAATTCAGAATACTCTAATACTCTAACATGATAGTGTGTTAATCACTTTAGTATAAAAGTTAAAGAACAAAAGCATTAAATGTAACTTTAGCTATAATAATTTATTAATAGGGACACAATTTAAAAAGATAAATTGTGACATCAAACACATAAGACATGGGAATGGAAGTAATAGTTGTTTTTGTATGAGATCAAAACTGTTATCACCTTAAAATAGATTATTATATCTATAAGATATTTTATGTAAACTGCCTGGTAATCACAAAGCAAAAACCTATAGCAGACACGCAAAAGTTAAAGAGAAGGGAGTCAAGCATACAACTATGAAAAATTATCTATTCATAAAGAAAGTCAGCAAAAGTGGAAGAAAGGAACAAGGGAACTACAAAACAATGAATAGAATGGCATTAGTAAGTCCTTACCTATCAATAATTACTTTAAGTGTAAATGAATTAAATTCTCTAATCAAAAGGCATAGAGTAGCTGAATTGATTAAAAAAAAAAAAAAGACCCAACTATATGCTGCCTACAAAAGTCTACTTTTAGCTTTAAGGACAAATATAGACTGAAATTGAAGGGATAGGAAAAGATATTCCATGCAAATAGAAACCAAAAGAGAGCAGAGGTCGCTATATTTATATTGGACAAAATAGATTTTATTCAAAAAGTGTACCAAAAGACTGAGAAGGTCATTATAATGATAAAGCTGTCAATTCATCAAGAGATATAACAAGTGTAAGTATATATGCACCCAACATTGGAGCACCTAAACATATGAATCAAATACTAGCAGATTTGAATGGAGAAATAGACAGCAATACAATAATAGTAGAGGAATCAATCCCCACTTTCAACAATGGACAAAGAATTCAGACAGTAAATCCGTATGGAAACATTGGACTTAATATACCTTAGACCAATGGACCTACAGACATATACAGAATATTCCACCAAACAACAGCAGAATACACATTCTTCACAAGTGAATTCTACCAAATTTTAAAGAACAATTATGCCAATCTCTTTCAACTCTTCCAAAATATTGAAGAAGAGGTGACATTTCCAAACTCATTTTATATGTCCAGCATTACCTTGATAAGAAAGCCAGATAAGGACACTACAGGAAAACTACAGAACAATATCCCTAAAAAATATAGATGTTAAAAATATCAACACAATACTACCAAACCAATTTCAACAACACATTAAAAGGATACTATACTGTGATCTAAGGGGATTTATTCTGGGGTTGCAAGGATGTTTCAACATATTGCAAACAAATGTGATCTGCCATATTAATAGGATGAAACATAAAACTCATATGATCATCTCAACAGATGCAGAAAAAGCATTTGAAAAATTCAACACCCTTTCACGATAAAAAACTCTCAACAAATTGGATATTGTAGTAATGCACTTCAACATAATAAAGTCAATATATTTTAAACCCATAGCTAACATCATACTCAATGGTGTAACTTTGAAAGCTCTCCTGCTAAGATCAGGAACATGACAAGGGTGTTCACTCTCACCACTCCTACTCAACATGGTACTGAAAGTCCTAGTCAGAGCAATTAGGCAAGAAAAGAATAAAAGTCATCCAAATCAGAAAAGAAAAGTAAAATTGCCTTTATTTGCACAAGATATTATCTTATATATAAAAAATCTTATATTCCACCAAAAACTTAAAGCCAATGAATAAATTTAGTAAAGTTGCAGGGTAGAAATTCAATATACAAATATCAGTTGCATTTGTATACACTAACAATGGACTATCTTAAAGAGAAATAAAGAAAATCCCTTTAAGATAGCAATAAAAAGAATAATAGACTTAGAATAAATTTAACCAAGAAGGTGAAACATATGTGTAATGAAAATTACAAGACACTGATGAAAGATATTGAAGAAGACACAAATAAATGGATAGATATCCCATGTTCATGGATCAGAAGAATTAATATTGAATGTCCATACCACCTAAAGCCATCTATAAATTCAGGAAAATCATTGTCAAAATTCCAATGACATTTTTCGCAGAAAAAGAAAAAAGAATTCTAAAATGTGTATGGAACCAAAAAGACTCCAATGAGTCAAAGCAGTTCTGAGAAGGAAGAACAAAGCAGAAGCCATCAGAATTTCTTTTTTTTTTTTTTTTTGTGAGGAGATCAGCCCTGTGCTAACAACTGCCAATCCTTCTCTCTCTCTCTCTCTCTTTTTTTTTTTTTGCTGAGGAAGACTGGCCCTGGGCTAACATCCATGCCCTTCTTTCTCCACGTTATATGGGACACCACCACAGCATGGCTTGCCAAGCAGTGTGTTGGTGCATGCCCGGGATCCGAACCAGTGAACCCCGGGCCGCCGCAGCGGAACGCATGCACTTAATTGCTTGCGCCACTGGGCTGGCCCCCAAGGCATCACAATTTCTGATTTCATACTTTATTGCAGAGCTATAGTAACTAAAAGAGTATGGTACTAGCACAAAAACAGAAACATAGACCAATGGAACAGAATCCAGAAAGCAGAAATAAACCCACACATATAAAATCAACTAATACTTGACAAGGGAGCCAATAATACTCAATGGAGAAAGAACTGTCTCTTCAATAAATGGCTCTGGGAAAACTGAATATTCACAAACAAAAGATTGAAATGGACCCCTATAAACACCACACACAAAAATTGACTCATAACAGATTTAAGACTTAAATGGAAGACCTGAAACTGTAAAACTCTAGAAACAAAAAACACAGAAAAACCTCCTTGACATTGATCCTGGCAATGATTTTTTGGATATGATACCAAAAGCAGAGGCAACAGAAGCAAAAATAAACAGGTGAGACTATATCACACTAAAAGCTTCTGCAAAGTGAAAGATACTATCAAAAAAATGAAAAGGCAGCTATGAAATTGGACAAAATATTTGCAAACCATCCATCTGACTAGAGATTAATATCCAGTATATTTAAGAAGCTCATGCAATTCAGTAGCAAGAAAACAAAACAAAACAAAACAATCTGCTTGAAACATGGGCAGAGAACATGAATAGACAATTTTCTAAGGAAGACATACAAATGGCCAACAGATAGATGTAAGAATGCTCATCATCACTAATCATCAGGGAAATGAAAATCAAAACCACAATGAGATATCACCTCACACCTGTTAGAATGGCTATCATCAAAAAGACAAGATGATAAGTGTTGACAAGGATGCGGGGAAAAGGGCACATTTGCACACTATTTTTTGGATATGTAAATTGGTGTAGCCTCTATGGAAAACAGTATAAAGCTTCTTCAAAAAGTTAAAAATAGGGGCCGGCCTGGTGGCGCAAACAGTTAAGTGCGTGTGCTTCGCTGCAGTGGCCCGGGGTTTGCCGGTTCAGATCCCGGGCGCGCCCCGAGGCACCGCTTGTCAAGCCATGCTGTGGCGGCATCCCATATAAAGTGGAGGATGATGGGCATGGATGTTAGCCCAGGGCCAGTCTTCCTCAGGAAAAAAAGAGGAGGATTGGCAGATGTTAGCTCAGGGCCCATCTTCCTCACCAAAAAAAAAAAAAAATTAAAAATAGAACTATTATATGTTCCAGCAATCCCACTTCTGGATATATATCTCCAGGAAATAGAATCAGTACCTTGAAGAGATATATGCACACCCATGTCCATTGCAGCATTATTCACAGTAGCCAAGATATGGAAACAACCCTAGTGTCAATTGATAAATCAATGGATAAAGAAGATGTGGTGTATGTATAAAATGGAATATTATTCAGCCATAAAAAGGCAATCCTGCCTTTCTTCACAACGTGAATGAAACTTGAAGGCATTATGCTGTGTAAAATAAGTCAGAGAAAGACAAATACTGTATGATATCACTTTTATATGGAATCTAAAATAACCAAACTCATAAAAAGAGAGAGTTAGAATGGTGGTTGCCAGGGCCTGGGGGTTGGGAGAAATGGAGACATGTTGGTCAACGATATAATCTTCCAGCTACAAGATGAATAAGTTCTGGGAATCTAATATACAGTATGGTGACTATAATTAACAATACCATATTTTATACCTGAAAATTGTTAAGAGAGTAGATCTTAAATGTTATCACGATAAAAAATAAAGGTAATTACATGAGGGGTTGGAGGTGGTAACAAACCTTATTTTGCTGATCATTTTGCATGTATATGTGTATCAAATCATGTCATTGTACACCTTAAACTTACATATGTTATATGTCAATAATATCTCAATAAAGTTGGGAAAAAACTCCAAAAAGTCATTTTGAATTTTATGAAATATTTAAAAAGTATTTATCTTTGTTATCATTCTACTTTATATCTTACAAATTTAATAAAGATATGCCATAGACAAATGTCCTAGGCTGTTTCAGAATAGAAAATAAAACAAAATTAGAAAAACATTTATTATAACTGAGTCTCAAATTTTAGGCTAAAAACCGTTTTACCTTGTTATGCTTATCATGAAGAATTTATGTTTCTTGTATCATGATACACCCTGATTAGTCAAATTACACACTGCGTGTGAATTCTATGACTCTCTAAGACTTTATTGGCTTCTTTAGCTTTACTTACAATGCTTTGTCCTTTTAAAAATTATTGTAGTATTATTCACTTAAGACATAATGTATTTAATATTGCTTCCTCTCTATAAGTTAATGATTATATTTGAGTTAGTGTCATTATTTTTCATAGAAACATTCATAGGAAATGTGTATGTGTGATGTGGTATTGATGTGAAGATTGGCTCTAATATATCACTAATAATTGAGGTCAATATGTAAACATCATTAAGTAAATAATGATTATTAAACTCCATATGCAAAGTTTTCATTTGAATGATGAACTCTTGCTGTCTCAAAGTATGACATTAAGAAATATAAAAACATTGAATTCTTTTCTCGATATTAGTTTGTGTTAATCATGGTTGTCTGATACAGTCAGTACAGAACAGTTTAGTTTTAATAATTGATTAAGGGAAAGATAATCAGTGGAAAACTCATGACATGAAAAATTATTGGAATACTCTACAAATAGAAAAATGAAGCTATTACCACATGAATTCATTCATAAACTTTAGTATCCCCAAAAGTGGGACAACTAATTTTTATGTGCTTACCAACATAATTTAATATGAAGCACTTACATATTCTTGCTGAAAAACTTGATCTGTATCTTATCACACCTTGAGAGTCAAATTCCATTTAAATGACAAAACAAGTGATTGAAGAACAATTGAAACTACACCTCAAAAACCAAACGGATACATCCAAGTAATGGTACTTTTTCAGAACAACTAATTTGATTTCCAACATAAAGGTGTTAACAACAACAAAAACAACAAAAGGTAGAGGGAGAGGAACTATTCTAGACTGCAAGAAGCTAAAGAAACACAACCTAATGCAACAATGTGAACTGTGCATGGATCCTCATTCACATAAATATGAGATATAATTTTTTATGACATCAGACGTATTTGATTATTGATTATTAGCTTATATCCAGTAAACACTGGTTAATTTTGTCGGATATTTGCTATTTTTACCATTATGTAAAATAGATGGGTTTTTTTAGAGTTTCAGAGGTAAATTGACATTTGATATTTGCTTTAAATGCTTTTGCAAAGACAGACAAAGAAAAAGAAAAGGATACATAAACAACATGTGGCAAAATCTTGATAATTTGGGTAATACAAGGTTTCACTGTACTTTCCTTTATACTTTAAATGTATTTTAAAATATTTTGAAGTATGATGGCTACACAGACAGAAACTGCCTGGAGGGACAGACAAGAAATTTTAATTTAGACAAGGTTTCTCCTTACTTACTCTGCCTCTATAGCTATCTGTTGTGATTCAATTAACATGGCATGTCTTGGAAGATGGATATTATATTTTATTTGTTGCATTTTTGAATAAAATTGTAAATTACCTGGAATTTATTTATTAAATAAAAATGTAGACAAAAATAGTTTTTCTTTAAATTATTTAGGTGTTTACGAGTTAAAGGCAGTATTCTAAGCACCATAAAGACTACAGAAGTGTGAAAAACAGTAAACCAAAAGCATAACTGATGATTAGGAAACATGAAGGAAATGGAAACGCATACTTAGACAGCCATAACTCACCTTTTACAATAAAAACTATTTTAAGATATAACAGTTATATTTGTTGGAATAAACCTTACTTTCTCATGAACAAATTTTGAAGTATATTAGTACAGTATTGAACTTTGTTAGAACTGAGTATATAAAAATGTAGAGGTCTATGTCATTAGAGCATGGTAAGTTAAAATAAAACATAGATGCCACTATACACCTATTATGATGGATAAAATCCAAAACACAAACACACAAAATGCATGCATGTGTGTGGAGCAACACGAACCTTCATTCATTGCTGGTGGGCATGCGTAATGGGACTGCACTTTAGAAGTCTGGCAGTTTCTTACAAAATAAACATACTCTCAACATACAATCCAACAATTCTCCTTAGTATTTACCCAAAGGAGTTGAAAACTTATGTCCACACAAAAACCTGCACACAGATGTCTATAGCAGTTTTATTCATATTTGCCAAAACTTGGAAACAACCAAGATGTCCTGGTCCTTCAGTAGATGAATGGATAAATAAACGTTGACATATCCAGACAATGGAATATTTTTCAGCACTAAAAGGATATGAACCAACAAGCCATGAAAAGATAGAGGAACCTTAAAAGCATATTGCTAAGTGAATGAAGCCAATCTGAAAATGATACATACTGGATGGTTCCAAATATATAACTTTCTGGAAATGAAAAACTAGGAAGACAGTAAAAATCAGTGGATGCTAGGGGTTTCCAGGGAAGGAGGGATGGATAGTTGGAGCACAAATGATTTTTAGGGCAATGAAACTATTGTTCATGATATTGTAATGTGGATACATGTCATTGTACATTTGTCAAAACCAATGAACTTATAAAACCAAGAGTGAACCCTAATGTAAAATAAGGATAGATTGATAGAAGAGGGAGAAATGGAAGGAAGGTTGCTTTATGCAGAGATACCATGCTGTAGAAAGTCAGAGAATTGTAAGAGAATCTGCCACATTCAGATATTCTACCTTCTGTGCTTATTTTATTGCTACATGTAAGGATTTGGAGGAGAAACAGATAAAGCCAGAATGTGCCTTGTATTTATTAAATACTTTACATTTCATTTTAAGGAAAAGAGAAAAAATTGTGGGATTCTAAGGAGATAAATGACATGTGCAAATTTACACTTTTACAATGTACGACTTTACATGTAGGGTGGATTGGGGATACTGAAGGCTGGAGCAGAAATGTTTGTTAGAGAGTAATGCAGTGGTTCAAGTGGGAAATGAAAGGGAAAGATTAAATTCTTTACCACATAGTGTCCATGAAAACAACACCCTTCAATAAAGGATGATTTCTTGGAAAGTAAGTGAGAAAAACATCTATTCAGTAAGATTTAAATCAGCATAATTAATATTCTTGATGCAAATTATTTGCGTTATTATGATTTGCTGCAAAAAATTTAGTGCTGAAAATAGTTTGCAACTCTTTAAAACAGGGCTCAAGTGAATTTGGGAGAAGCTTATGTTTAGTTAACTAAACCAGAAATTTTTCTATTTATTACCTTTATATTATAGATACATGTCTAAATTTTACTGAGCACTTTATATGTGTCATATGCTGTTCTAAGAACCCTATATGCCTTAAGTTTTTTTGTGTGTGTGTGTGAGGAAGATCATCCCTGAGCTAACATCCATGCTAATCCTCCTCTTTTTGCTGAGGAAGACCGGCTCTGAGCTAACATCTATTGCCAATCCTCCTCCTTTTTTTTTTCCACCAAAGCCCCAGTAGATAGTTGTGTGTCATAGTTGCACATCCTTCTAGTTGCTGTATGTGGGAAGCGGCCTCAGCATGGCCAGAGAAGCGGTGCGTCGGTGCCCGCCCGGGATCCGAACCGGGGCCGCCAGTAGCGGAGCGCCGCACTTAACCACTAAGACACCAGGCCGACCCCTATATGCCTTAAATTTATAAATTCTCACAATCTATGAAGTAGAGAGTATTAGTCCAAATTTACTTCAGAGTATATTGGGACTCCAAGAGAATAAATTTCCTGAGGTCACACAGCTAGAACGTGGCCTAGTCATGAACCAAATTGAAGCTGTCCAGCTAAGCTTTACAATTAGACCTGAAAGGGCAGTGTAACATCATGCCTTCTGCTCTCCTATTAACTGGGAGAGATATCACCCTGATTACATTATCATGCAATTTATTTTCTAAAGCAACACTATTCTCTTCTATCAATTCAATTAATTATGTAAAACCTAACAGTTCATGTCTATATACCTAGATTAAAACTTTTTCCAATTCTTACTGTTTCTACTATATTTTCATCTCTTACCAACAAAGTTCATTGACTAAATTCTGTTTTGTTTTGTTTTATTATAGTTTCTATTTTTTAGGTATTTTTAGGTTCAAAATAAACTTAAGGGAAAAGTACAAAGTGCTCCCATATACATCTTCCCCCACAGACTCCTCGACCAAAGTGGTACATTTGCTGCAATTGATGAACCTACCTTGACACATCATTATCAACCGAAGTCCATAGTATACATTAGGGTTCTGTCTTGGCTTTGTATGTCGTGAGTTTGGACAAATGTATAATGACACGCATCCACCCTATATTATACACAATATGACTTGGAGATAATCCAAAATCCTGACACATAGTTTCTTAGTTTTAACCTGGAGTATATATTTTCCATTCATACTGTGGCTGAGTGGATACTGGGAACACAGTACAAACATTCAGCATATGTATTACCCTCGTTTCTATCTTACTTCCTCCCTTTTTTCTCTCTGAAAATTTCTGGGACTCTGAATGGAAGTGAAGTTTCCATGTACCACTGAGACTTCCTATGAAAGTTCTGGTTCTAACGCTATGGTTCCATATGTCCTCTTTCAAATATTCTTTTTATTTTTTTGCAGTAACATTGGTTTATAACGTTATATAAGTTTCAGGTGTACATCATTATATTTCAATGTCTATATAGATTACATCATCTTCACCACCCAAAGACTAATTACAATCCATCACCATACACATGCGCCTAATCATCTCTTTCGCCTTCCTCCCTCCCCCCTTCCCCTCTGGTAACCACCAATCCAGTCTCTGTATCTAGGTGATTGTTTGTTGTTGTTTTTATTTTCTACTTATGAGTGAGATTGTACCGTATTTGACTGTCTCCCTCTGACTTATTTCACTTAGCATAATACCCTCAATATCTATCCATGTTGTCACAAATGGCCAAATTTCATCGTTTATTATGGCTGAATAGTATTCCATTGTGTATATATACCGCATCTTCTTTATCCATTCGTCCCTTGATGGGCCCCTAGGTTGCTTCCAAGTCCTGGCTACTGTGAATAATGCTGTAATGAACATTGGCATGTATCTTTACGCAGTGGTGTTTCATGTTCATTGGATAAATACTCAGCAGTAGAATAGCTGGATCATATGGTAGTTCTATTCTTAATTTTTTGAGGCATCTCCATACTGTTTTCCATAGTGGCTGCACCAGTTTGCACTCCCACCAGCAGTGTATGAGAGTTCCCTTCTCTCCACGTCCTCTCCAACACTTGTTTCCTGTCTTGTTAATTATAGCCATTCTGACAGGAATGAGGTGATATCTCATTGTAGTTTTGATTTGCATTTCCCTGATAGTTAATGATGTTAAACATCTTTTAATGTGCTTGCTGGTCATCGGTATATCTTCTTTGGTTAAATGCCTGTTCAGATCTTTTGCCTATTTTTTAATTGGGTTGTTAGTTTTTTGTTGTTGAGATGTATGCGTTCTTTATATATTTTGGAGATTAAGCCCTTATCAGATGTATGGTTTGCAAATATCTTCTCCCAGTTGTTAGGTTGTCTTTTCGTTTTGTTGATGGTTTCCTTTGCTGTGCAGAAGCTTTTTAGTTTGAAGTAGTCCCATTTGTTTATTTTTTCTTTTGTTTCCCTTGCCTGATCAGACATGGTACTTGAAAATATGTTGCTAAGACCAATATTGAAGAGCGTACTGCGTATGTTTTCTTCTAGAAGTTTCATGGCTTCAGGTCTTGCATTCCAGTCTTTAATCTATTTTGAGTTAGTTTTTGTGTATGGTGTAAGATAATGGTCTATTTTCATTCTTTTGCATGTGGCTGTCCAGTTTTTCCAACACAATTTGTTGAAGAGACTTTCCTTTCTCCATTATATGTTCTTGGCTCCTTTGTTGAAAATTAACTGTCCATAGATGTATGGGTTTATTTCTGGGCTTTCCATTTGGTTCCATTGATCTGTGTGTCTGTTTTTGTGCCAGTGCCATGCTGTTTTGGTTATTATAGCTTTGTAGTATATTTTGAAATCATGGAGTGTGATCCCTCCAGCTTTGTTCTTTTTTCTCAGGATTCCTTTGGCTATTCAGTGTCTTTTGTTGTTCCATATAAATTTTAGGATTCTTTGTTCTATTTCTGTGAAAAATGTTGTTGGAACTTTGATAGGGATTGCACTGAATCTATAGATTACTTTAGGAAGCATGGACATCTTAACTATGTTAATTCTTCCAATCCAAGTGCATGGAATATCTTTCCATTTTTTGTGTCTTCTATTTCTTTCAACAAAGTTTTATAGTTTTCAGTGTGCAGATCTTTCACCCCTTTGGTTAAGTTTATTCCTAGGTATTTTATTCTTTTTGTTGCAATTGTAAATGGGATTGTATTCTTAATTTTTCTTTCTGCTGCTTCGTTGTTCATGTATAGAAACACAGCTGATTTTTGTATGTTGATTTTGTATCCTGCAACTTTACAGTATTCATTTATTATTTCTAAAAGTTTTTTGGTGGTTTCTTAGGGTTTTCTATATATAAAATCATAGAAAATATATATAAAATCATAGACAACCCTAAAGAATTCAAATATTCTTTAACTTGATGATATCAAGAACTCTTCCAGTCCTCTAACCATAAGGCTGTTTTAAATTTCTTCTCGTGTCTTTGTTTTCTGACAATCCACTGGTGTTAAGGAAAGCTCTCAGTCTACCATCTTGAATTGTTGTATTTAGGTTGTGTGAGTGTGTGTGTCTCCTTCTGTGTGGTTTGACTGCCACACTAACTTTTGAACTTCTTTAGGGCAGAGGAATTACCACACTCTCTAGCACTCAACTCTATAAACTCCTCAACTCCATCAAAATTTACAATCCATTGATTCTATCAACATTTAAGCAATTTTTGCCTGTGTGTGTCAACCATCCCCCATACCCAATTTTATACATTTTTTCTTGCACATTTATTCAACTTGTTTCTTACTCTGTAAGTGGTCCCCATCTGGAACAAGACTAACCATGTTTGAGACCAACTATCTAATAGGCTAATTACCTGCTCATGAGCAGAACTATGCTGGGGAAAACCTCAAAACTTGAAGAGTAGTTTCTTTATAAATTCATAACAATTAAGCCCAATGGCATCATTAGTCTGAGCTGCCAACCTTACTAGATTTTCTTAGTTTATTATCCTCTCAGTAACGTAAATCACTCTTCTATACCTTCTCCTCTCTTCTCAGTCTTTGAAAATCTCTCCCAACCTCACTCTCAGATAATGATCTCCCTTATAATCTATTCGTAAAGTAGAAGCAATCAAGATTTCACAACCACATCTGCTCATTTACGGGCATCCGTGCCCATGCACTCAATTTTTTTCACTTGGTTACCATGTAAAGCCAAATCCTTCACTTTTGTACTAGAGTCTATCAACACTTTTCAGACATGTTTTTATCCCTTTACTCCTTCATAGCTGGTTTGGTCAAGCTCACTAATTTCCTCCATGTCATTAATTCAAAAATTGAGATCTAAATTCCTGTATCAATGAGCCCATGAGCAGCAACTGTGATGGTTGACAAGTAAGTACTTTCTTTATTCGACTTATAAGACACCATGTTAGTCTGCCTTATTTCCTATTTTTCAGCCATTTGTTCTCAGATGTATCTTTACTTTCTTTTCCTATCCATGATTTATTAAAATTTGATGGGCTTGGCTCAGTTTTTGAAATTCTTCACTTTTCTAGGTACCATTGCTCTCTTAATGATATCATTCAGTTTCATAGCTTTAAATATCTTTGTGTTGATGACTCTCAGATTTATAGCCCTGGCTTTAACTTTTATTTTGAACTCTAAACTTTCTTATACATGAATTACCAATTGGATGCCTCCATTTAGCTGTCTAACAATAATCTTAAATTTATCATATCAAAAACTAAACTCTAATTCTTCCCTTCTGATACTTAATCTCCCTTATCTATCTGCCCCTTTACAATTAAGGGCAAAGTCATCTTATATTGCTCGGGCCAAAACCTTGATATTGTCCATGACTGCCCACTTTTTTCTACAATATTTTTTACTGAGCTAGGAAATCTTGTTCTCTGATTCCAATATATGTCCAGAATCTAACCACTTTTTATCACCTCCCCTTCTTCCACATTGGTCCAAGGTAACATTATCTCTCTCTTTGATTTTTTTTCTTCAGTAGTCTCCTAACCATTTTCTTTGATTCTACTCTTAGTTCCATACAGATTTTTTCTTTAACAAAACAGCCAAAAAGATTTTTTGAAATGTAACCTAGGTCTCATTCCCTTTTGTTCAAAACTTTCCAATGTCTTCCCAGATCACTCAAAGTTACTTACAGTGGTGTAAAACCTCTAATATTTTAGAGCTGCCCCATTACCTTCCTAACTATATATTCTACTCCACTCCCCTCTTATTGCTTTCACTGCATTCCAGCCATCAGGGACTATTTACAACTTCTTGAGTACACTAATGTGCTCTCTCTTCAAGGCCTCTGCCTACCTCTTATTCTGCCAATGATACTCTTTTTCCAGGTGTCTGCAAGATCCACACCTGCAGCTCTTTCTGATCTTTGCTCAAAATACATCTTAACAATAAAGTTTTCTTTTATAAAAATAAAATTATTTTGGGGCTGGCACTATGGCCAAGTGGTTAAAGTTCTGCATGCTCTGCTTCAGCAGCCTGGATTCATGGGTCAGCACCCTGGGTGTGGACTTACTCCACTCATCAGCCATGCTGTGGCGGTGTCTCCTGTATAGGATAGAGAAAGATTGGTGCAGTTGTTGGCTCAGGGCTGATCTTCCTCAAGCAAAGAAAAAAAAGGGGAATTGGCAATGGATGTTAGCTCAGGGTGATTCTTCCTCAGAAAATAAATAAATTAAATTAAAAATAAATAAAATTATTTTGTCTCTTTTCAACTTTACTAATATGATTCTTATAGATTTTACAGGCTGCTCTCTAAATTGAAAGTCTTCCATTTTCTCCCAAAGTTCATATTTTCTAAATAATTTGGATTCAAATTATTATATAATTTGAATTATATAAAATCTGGGAGATCACAGAAATTTCCTTCATTATTTTCATTACACTGTGCATTCTCCTTGATTAAATTTAAGCTTTCCCTTTAATTTCATTGTTTGGAAACTTCCCAGGTGGTATTATAAAGATGAATTCAGCAAGCAAATTAAAAAGGAAAAAAAAATTATATTGCTGGAAGTGGCTTTTATATGTTGGCTCATTTACCTACTACTCTTGATTCATGAGAACAGCTTTAGCATGGCTCTGCTTTTGATGTTACTTCAAAATACTATTTGCAATGAGTTGGGATTTAGCATATTCGTGTGTACTCATAAAAAACAGTCTATTTGTTCCCAGTGGCATCTTCTGATATATATTTTATCTCAGTTATACGTCATTATTTAAAGATAAGAAGTCTCTATGAGGACAAAGCTTGTTTTAAACTCACATGCTTTAATAAACTTAATTCTAGTCTCTGAGTTCAGCATAGAATCACGGTAACCCTACATGGTAGAAGACAAAAAATCAATGTGCTACAGTGGAAAAAACACAATTCTGGAAGTCATTAATGACCATCAAGATAAAAATAGGATTTCCTGGAAACTACCTCATACTTCACATTTCTCAGTGTCGTTATTGTCCCTATCCAAATGAAGAGGTCTCTGAGTATTTCTATACTCAGTACGTAAATTATTACATTAAGTGCCCCAGAATTTGGAGATAAGTTTACCCTTTGGAACTAAACCAAGAAAGACTAACATGTGACTGATAAAAGTGACTGAGGAGATTTGTGAAACAAAACAAGAATACTTCAGCCTAATTTATAGTGTTAGTATATGTGTTGGAATTCTCTGTCAATGGATTAGTTGTAATCTGTACCCACACACTATTTTTAAAAAGGTCAGAAAAATTGCAAGAATTTGAAATTGTCACCCGTCTGGCTTTAGGATAGGGAACTCAATCACCTATGTGAGTGATTCAAAACTAGGGAGGTAAAATCTATTTCTTACTAAGCATCTTGTTGCAAGAAAGTACATAGATGGCAAATGCAAATAATTGTGTACTAACTAGTATTCTGGTCAGTCTTTTAATGTTCTGTACTAAATCATCCTCTAGCATCCTGAAAAAGTTGTATTATTTTTCCCGAAAATCTGAGATGTAGACTCTGGACTGTGTAATCAGCTAACTAACCTACAGCTACTCTGTTAAAGGTGTTGACAGTGGAGAAACTTCAGTGCAAGACAATTTTCACTTTATTTTTAAATATCAGTTGCTGAGATGGTCTGTGATATGTATATAAATTTGACTCTCCCTGACTGCTTTATCTAATTCTACTTGGTCAATTTGATCATCTTTCTCCAATTCTACACCACTATATTTCTTAATTCAAGTAATATGTTGCTAAATAATTCCCTGTTTTCAAAACCAGGGGAGAGAAAAAACATGAGGTAATCTTACAGTGAATTGATTCGGATATGTCATGCAATTGCTGGATGGCACTGTGGTGGCCCTCATAATCTTAGTAATGAGTTTGATGAGGCTCAACTACAAATGATTGTGGCTTTCTCTAACCACATTCAGTTGTACAGGTTTAGGCACAAGGAGTCTGGGAGTTGTATTTAACTAGAGTTTGTACTACACATAAATTCAATTTCTTTGACTTCCACAAGTATAATCTGCCTCTAACCTTTCTATGTATTGGCTCTTTCAATTTAATTTGGATTGGTATCCTCAAATCCATCTTTCATATCTCCAAGGTTTGACATGTTTTGTCACCATTTTATTGCTTCTATACCTATAATAAATATTTTTCTTTTCTTTTCAGTGCTATATTAGCTAATTTTTTTGGTCTATTTTCTTGTTTATTTGTGAGTCTTTTATTACTTCATTAAGCTGTTAACATAGAAAAATCCACATTTTCTTAGATATTTACTTCATATCACAGAGAAGTATCTTTTCAAATTTTCTCCTTTTCTCACAGCATAATTCCTTCTCATTCCAGATGTGAGTAGGATCCATGATTTCTGGATATTATAATTTCTTAAGCTTTTGCACAAGATTCAGTAGGAAATGGACAGAGGAGTAAACTAGGACATGAGACAGCTTTGAGTTTGTCATTTTTCTTTTGTTACCTTCTCATCAACAGTCCTGAGCCTATGTCCCTATTCCTGCTCAGCAGGACATCAGTTTACTAGCAATGAAACCCAATAAGGTTTCTACATATTGTGACTTATTTGTCTTCAGCTCCCTACAACTAGTGGCTGAACACTTGAACCAGCATCTTTTTTCTATTTCTCCACACTAAACACCTATTTCTGGCAAAGATGATGTATATATGCAGTTTTCTCTTCAACTCTGATGTTTATGATAACTTTGGGTTGTGCCTTAACAACCTTGCACTCCACACACTTATTGTTTCAAATAAGAGAATGATGGTTTGATCCCATAGGATAGTCCTTGTTTTGGGCAATTCTGATTTCTATTTTATGCTCACAAAAATGTGTCCACTCTTAGCATTTTCCATTAATTTGGTTGAAATATTACTTGTTTGGTGACTATTTTTATAGATCATTGCTTGTTTTGTGATTTTTTTTTTCCCTTCATTGTTTCAGTTATCTTTTGCTGTCTTTGGGGAAAAGAAACTCTTGGGACTGAGTGGCTTTAAAATATCAACAACATTTATTTTGTTTGTGAATCTGTAATCTAAGTACTGCTTGGTGAAGACAGTTTTTCTCTTTTCCACCAGGTGTCAGCTTCAGAGGGATGGAGTGAATAATCTGAACAGTGCTAACTTAACGTTTCTGGTATCTAAGCTGGAGAGACTCAAAAAGCTGATGCCTAGAACAGCTCCAGCTCTTGAGGCATCATCATCTCTATGTGATCTTTCACCACAGGATTTTTTTCAGTATGACAATGTCAGAGATTGAACTTCTTACCTAACAGTACTGGGCTCTCATGATCTATATGCTCAGAGTGATTGATCTCCATAAAACCAGGTACAAGCTGTGTCATCTTTTATGACCTAGACCAGGAAGTCCTGCACTGTCAGTTCAGTCAGATTCTCTTCATTAAAAGCTGATTACTGTGAGGCAGTCCATGCTGGAGACAGAGGAAGATCCTGAACTCATCTCCTACCATGGACACACCAGATCTATAGCTACATATGAAACAATTTCCTCAGAAAAAGACCTGAAAACTAGCGGAGCAGCTGCTTCACATCAGCAAAGAGACACAGTCTTTCCATAAACCGCACCCCTGACACGGCAACCCACAATCAGGAGGGAACTCACAAACCTAAATCTTCTCCCTGAGGAATGAAGAGTTTGTACTCCACATCAAGCACCCCAACTTTCAAGACTTGTACCTGACAGACAAGCCCCCAAAACATTTGTCTTTGAAAATCAATGGGGGTCACAATCCATGAGACCCAAATGACTGTAGCAAACTGAGAAACACCTCTTAAAGGGCTCACACAAAGACTTGCTCACGCCTGGGCCCGGCACAGAAGCAGCCATTTGAAAAGCACCCAGACATCATGTGAAAGACATTCATTTGCTGATCTTAAAACTTCAGCCTGAGGTGCCAGGTCTGTGGGGATACTCTCTGGGGCCAGAGATGCTGGCAGGTGCCATTTTTTGCACCGTCCCTCTACTTTACTAAAACTGGTGGGTACCTTTTTTTTTTCTGAGCAGGTGCCATCTTTACCCTCCAACCAGTGAAAGCCATCTTTGTGCTCTCCCTCTGACTTACTAAAAGTGGCAGGTTCCATTTTTCAAACATTTATTTTTTAATTAAAAAATTTTTTATTACTCTAGACTTTTTTTTTTCGTTTTTTACTTAGAGGGTGCCCTCTTTGCGCTCTCCCTTTGCTATGCTCCACAACACCAGTGTCTCCTACAGGGTAGCTTTTACACACATTTTTCTGGCTTCAGCCCAGAGGATGCCCCTTGATTGCCTGGCTCTGGAAGCCAGCGGGGCTTGCATTCCTGAATCTCATGGGACTGTAGCAATTAGAGAGACAGTTCTTGGCAGACTACCACTCCAGGGTGCTGCATGGATAGCAAACTAAAACACACTCCCCAGTCCTTCTGAGGAAGAAGCCTTGCTGCTTGCCCAAGATCTTTGGCCAGAGGGGCAGGCTTCTGGTATGGCACACTTCTAGGGACCTACAGAGGGGCTCTCAGGGAAGCCCCTCTTTGCAGTCTTTGCATTCTTCCTCAGCCTCTCTCCAGCTTGCTGGTATCTCCTAGATAGTAGCTTATACTCTTGTCTGGCCCTTAATTTTTATAACTGCTACCAGTGGACACCTCTATATCGCCTAGCCCTGGTGGTCAGCAGGGCTTGTGCTCATAGGTCCCATAGGATTGTAACCAATGAAGAAAGAATTCTTAAAGAGCTACCACCCTCAGGGCACAGCAAAAAGCAAGAGACCCAGGAGCTCAGTACCACAATGGTATGAAACTGGAAATCAATTATAAGAAGAAAACTGGAAAATTCACAAACATGGAGAGTACACAACATGCAACTAAACAACCAATGGCTCAACAAGAGAACAAAGGCAAAATCACAAAATATCTTGAGACAAATGAATATGGAAATACAACATACCAAAATTTGTGGGATGGAGCAAAAGCAGTTCTAAGAGGGAAGTTCATAGTGATAAACGCCTACCTCCAGAAACAAGAAAACTCTTATATAAACAACCTAACTTTACACCTCAAGGAACTAGAAGAAGAAGAACAAATGAAGCCCAAAGTTAGTAAAAGAAAGAAAATAACAAAGATCAGAGAAGACAGACTAAAAAGACAGTAGAAAAGATCAATAAAACTAAGAGCTGGTTCTTTGAAAAGTTGACAAAAATTTAGCTAAATTCACCAAAAGAAAAAAAAAAGAGAGAGGGCTCAAATAAATAAAATCAGAAATGAAAGAGGAAATGTTACAACTAATACCACAGAAATACAAAAGATCATAAGAGATTACTGTGAACAATTATATGCCAACAAATTGGACAACCTAAAACAAATGGAAAAATTTCTGGAAACATACGTTCTTCCAAGACTGAATCATGAAGAAATAGAAAATCTGAATAGACCAATCACTAATAATGAGATTGAATCAGTAATCAAAAACATCCCAACAAACAAACAGAATTCACTGGTGAATTCTATCAAACATTTAAAGAAAAATTAATACCAATCCTTCTCAAACTCTTCCAAAAAATAGAAGAGGAAGAAACTCTTCCAAACTCATTTTAAGAGGTTAGCATTAACCTGATACCAAAACCAGACAAGGATGCCACAAGAAAAGAAAATTACAGGCCAATATCCCTAATGAACATAAATGCAAAAATCCTCAAAAAATATTAACAAACTGAATGCAACAACACATTAAAAGGATCATACACCATGATCAAGTGGGGTTGATTCCAGGAATGCAAGGATGGTTCATCATCTGCAACTCAATTAATGTGATGCACCACATTAACAAAATGAAGGATAAAAATCATATGGTCATCTCAATAGATGCAGAAAAAGCATTTTATCAAATATAACTTCCATTTATGATAAAAATTCAACAAGGTGGGTATAGAGGCAATGTACTTCAACTTAATAAAGGCTGTGTATGACAAGCCCACAGCTAACATTATACTCAACAGTGAAAGGCTGAAAGATTTTTCTCTAAGATCAGGAATGAGACAAGGTTGCCCACTGTCGCCGCTTTTATTCGACGTAGTATTGGAAGTCCTAGCCAGAGCAATTAGGAAAGAAAAAGAAATAAAAGGCATCCAAATATGAAGGAAGAAGTAAAACCATCAGTATTTGCAGATCACATGATATTATATAGAAAAAATGCTAAAAACTCCACCAAAAATAAATGAATTCAGTAAAGTTGCAGAATACAAAAATTAACATATAAAAATCTATTGCATTTTGGTACACTAATAACAAACTATCAGAAAAAGAAATTAAGAAAATAATCCCATTTACAATTGCATCAAAAAGAGTAAAATACCTAGGGATAAATTTAACCAAAGATGTGAAAGACCTGTACACTGAAAACTATAAGACATTGATGAAAGAAATTGAAGATGAAAAAAATAAATGGAAATGTATTCCATGCTCATGGATTAGAAGAATTAATATTGTTAAAGTGTCCATAATACTCAAAGCAATATAAAGACTCAATGTAATCTCTATCAAAATTCCAGATGGCATTTTTCACAGAAATAGAATAAACAATCCTAAAATTTGTATGGAAAAAAAAAAGACCCCGAATGGCCAAAGCAATCTAGAGAAAGAAGAACAAAACCAGAGGCATCATGCTTCCTGATTTCAAACTGTATTACAAAGATATAGTAATCAAAACAGTATGGTATTGGCATAAAAACAGACATGGAGGTTGAAGGAACAGAATAGAAAGCCCAGAAATAAACCCACACATATATGGTCAATTAATTTACAGCAAAGGATCCAAGAATATACAATGGGGAAAGAACAGTCTATTCAAATAATGATGTTGGGGAAACTGGATAGTCACATGCAAAAGAATGAAGCTGGGCAACTAACTAATGCCATACACAAAAATTAACTCAAAATGGATGAAAGACTGGAACACAAGACCTGAAACCATAAAACTCCTAGAAAAAAACATAGGGGATGAGCTCCTTGGCATTGATCTTGGTGATGAATTTTTGGATCTGACACCAAAAGCAAAGGTAACACAAGTCAAAATAAATAGGGGCCAGCTGCATGGCCTAGTCATTAAGTTCAGCCCACTCTGCTGCAGTAGCCTGGGTTCGGTTCCCTGGGGGACCTACACCACTTATTGGTGGACATGTTGTAGCGGCGACCCACATACAAAATAAAGGATGATTGGCACAGATGTTAGCTCAGGGCAAAGCTTTCTCAGGAAAAAAAAAGAAAAAAAAGTAAAAATAAATAGATGGGACTGCATTAAACTAAAAGACTTCTGCACAGCAAAGGAAATCATAAACAAAATGAAAATGCATCCTACCAAATGAAAGAAAATATTTGCAAATCATATATCTGATAAGGGATGAATATCCAAAGTATGTAAAGAACTCATACAACTCAATAGCAAAAAAAAAAAACAATCTGATTAAAAAATGAATGGAGGATCTGAATGGACATTTTTCCAAAGAAAACATACTTATGGCCAACAGATACATGAAAAGATGCTCAACATCACTAATCATCAGGGAAATGCAAATCAAAACCACAATACGATATCACCTCACACTGGTTAGAATGGCTATTATCAAAAAGAAAAGAACTAACAACTGTTGTCAAGGATGTGGAGAAAATGGAACCCTTGTGCACTGTTGGTGGAAATGCAAATTGGTGGAGCCACTGTGGAAAACAGTATGGAGGGTCTTGAAAATAGAACTATCATATGATCTAGCAATTCCACTTCTGGGTGTTTATCCAAAGGAAACAAAAACGCTAACTCAAAAAGAAATATACACCCTCATGCTCCAATCACTGTTCCCCAATGGATGTCATTCTCTGCTTGACCAGCCTGACTCGTGTTGTCATCACTCTTTGAGGGGAGGCAGGGACCTTTGATTTACAGCCCTACAAGAATCACACAGAGTGAGAAACTGAGAGTTACTTATCAGACAAAAAAGTTACCAGTGTACCATTCCTTTCATGTTCTTCCACTAGCAAAGGCCCATTTCTTTCATCAGCATGATCTTCAGAAGTCCTCCTTGGAAAGGCATGTTCATTGCAACATTGTTTACAATAGCCAATACTTGGAAGCAACCTAAGTTTCCATCGATGGATGAATGGATAAAAAAAATGGTATATATATACAATGGAATATTATTTAGTCAAAAAATAGAAGAAAATCTTACCATTTGTGACAACATCGTTGAGGGTGTTATGCTAACTGGAATAAGTCGAGAGAGAGAGAAAGACAAATACTATTTTATTGGTAATTGTATAGTGTGAGACTAGATTATGATGTGCCTTAAGTCTTGGTCTAAAGCGTGCATACTTTGTCTTGAGCACAATAGGGAAGAATCTACTGTTTCTAAATACAGGATATCATAATGTGTGCATTTTATGGAAGCTCAGTTAGGCAGAAGTATCTAATTTCAATTACAGAGTTTTGAAAATTGAGGGAAAGTAATCAACAAGAAAGATAGTGGAATAATTGATTACTGAGGTGAAAGCATGGTCTTTTTGGTATTTTCTGAAGAAATTGTACATAAAACGGTAGAAAAGTAAGAGTTAGTAAAGGCTTATGGTATGAAATTTAGCCTTTAGGTTTTGAAATTGACACGATGTGCACATTTGATCTTTGCGCTTTTCATTAAAGTGCATGGAGAATAAAATTGATACGGAATTTTTTAATGACTGTATTATAAAAAAGAACAATTTATATTTCATATCAACTTTTGAGGTCTTATACAGCTGAAGATCTTGGTATTTATTTTTCTAGCTTTAAATTGGCTTGTGTTTATTGCTCCTAATAATTTAAAAATGCTTAAAGATCTGGATAAAACAGAACAATTGCTTATTGACAGTTGCAAGAAGCTGATGAGAGCTGCAATGTTGATCCCCCCTGAAGGCAGGTTTTAGTTTTCCCTAAAGAATAAGGGAAGGCAAAATTATCTTTCCGTTTATTTAGTAACTGTGTACCATAGCATCTTCTTGTATTCAAATGGAAAACAGATTCCACTCTTTTTTTTAATCCACGCCTTCTTTTTCCCTTATCTCCCTAACAACACAGAATATGAGTTATTCTAGATTAGGTGTGGGATTTTTTTTCTTCTTTTCTGATTATGGTTTGATGAGCCAGATATTTGACATATTCAGCTCAAAGAAAACATCACGTCATACCATCTCATACTTTGTTTTTGTATACACGTTTACAAAATTTAGTAGGTATGTGCATGATAAGCAAGGCAATTTGACTTTGTTATTTATGGCATTTCAGATATAATATTTTGAGAAAGATGCCTTTAATACTGTCATTAACATATATTTCATTAGTTTTATTTTCTCTCTTTCATTTTTTCTTCATTAATCTATTTTTCTATAATGATGTTTGATGGTAGATATCTAAATTATATATATAACTGAAACAGAAAATGCATAACATCTACTGTCATATGTAAAGTAATTAGAAAAATGACATACTTTCCATTTAAATTTTCAAATAAAATGAGAAAAAATTTTAATATACTATTAATATAGTGTTCTTTAATAAACAGATTTATAAAGAAGCTAAATAATAACATTCTATCCAAGTCCACTCATTGATAAATATAAGTGTGATAAATGAATCATCCCAATTTTCATAGCTATTCAGAATTCATTCTTAATTACTTACCCTAATGACTGCCTCAGGCCTCAGTATATTTTATAAATTTGTAGATTCTGAGTTTGAGGTCAATTAGGATATTTATTTATTTATTATTCTTAGGAATAACTGCTGTTATATTATAGTACTTTCTTCTATCTACTATGGACAGTGGTTCTTTAGTTCTTAATTTTTAACCATTAATCTGTTTCAATCACCTTTCTCTTAAGAAAGTTTTTTTTTTTTTAATTTTGGGTCTACTAATAGCATCTTTTTTCTCCTAGTGATTTAATGTTGTGTGTGTAACTTTAATGTCTGTGTGCATATTAAATATGTGAGTGTGATATGCATAGTGACATTCAATAACATGGGTATTTGTTTTAACATTCTGTACTCTTTTCTGTTTTCTAAAAAGTTCCAAGTAAATGTCTTCAACGACAAACTCTACAACTTGCCTTGAGAACATAGTTTATTACTCTTGGAATTAAGAACTACTCCCTAACAGCCTAGTGAAACAAAATAATCATAAGAATGTACAAAAATAATGGCACTTTGCCAAAGAAAAAACAAACATAAGCATCAGAAGTTAAACAATAAAAAAGCATGAGAGTCTGAGCTTCTAGAACACAAAATACAAAACTGTGTCAGGATATTCACTGGAGAACTTATATTTGACATTTTGATTGCATTATCAGGAATAAACATCCATTTCTAAAAGATGTTCTGACATGCAAAACTGTACTAATTCAACTGTGCACATTTGAGAAATTTGCACATGGTTATATATTTACTTTTTACAGAATGTCTTAAATTTCACCATTCCTCTCTTCAAATGAGTTCTGCTTTCGTGTTGGCTTACATTCAATGAGCTATAATGTACGTGCTTTTCAATTTATAATTTTAAAATACTCATTAAAGGGACCAGCCTGGTGGCATAGTGGTTAAATTCGCACTCTGCTTCCACGGCCTGGGGTTTGGATCCTGGGTGCAGACCTATGCACAGCTCATCAAACCATGCTGTGGTGGCATCCCATATACAAACTAGAGGAAGATGGGCACAGATGTTAGCTCAGAGCTAGTCTTCCTCAGCAAAAAGAGGACAATTGGCAACAGGTGTTTGCTCAGGGCCAAACTTCCTTACCAAAAAAAAAGAAAAAAATACTCATTAAAGCTTGATTCCTCTTTAATTAAATCAACATTTTGGAAAATTGTTTGACAGTGCCTATTATAGCTGAACAAAGCATGAACCATTAATTACATTCCTAGTTAGATATCCAATAGGAATAAATGTATGTGTTCCTCAGTGTATTGGGACATTCATAGCTGCACTATTCTTAATTTCTCCAAACAGGAAACTTACCTAAGTGCCCATCAAAAGTAAAATTAATAATAATAATAATAATTATAAATTGTGGTATGTTCACATAATGTAGTAATATAAACAACAAAAATTAATAATTTGTCACTATGTAGAACAGTATATTGAGAGAAGCATCGAGAAAAAGCAGACACAAAAGAGCACACGCTGTAGGATTCTATTTTTGTAAAGTATAAAACTAGGCAAAATTATCTATGCTGTTAAACACCAGGATAGTAGATATTATCATTTAGGTAGTAACTAGAATGAGGGACAAAGGGTCATCTAGGATTCCAGAAATGAGTACTGGTTACTATCGTATATTCAGTTTGTGAAAATTCATGGAGTTGTACACATGTGATGTATGAAATATGATATATGAACATATATGTACATATGTTATACTTCAGTAAGAAGTCAAAAAAATTTAGTTGTAAATGTGGAACATGATTATCTTGATACTGAGCATTGTTTTCCCAAAATAATTTTTATCTTTGACCAAACTAATTTTAAAAAGCTGTATTAGTCAACTCAAACTGCCATAACAAAATACCAGAGACTGTGTGGCTTACACAACAGAAATTTATTTCTCATAGTTCTGGAGGCTGGGAAGTCCAAGATCAGGTACTAGCATGGTCAGGTTCTGGTGAGAGCTCTCTTCCTGGCTTGGAGACTGCTGCTTTCTCCCTGTGTCCTCCATGGAGGAGATAGAGAAAGAGCAAGTTCTCTGGTATCTCTTCTTAAAAGGATCCTAATCTCATCATGAGGTCCCCACTCTCATAACCTCATCTAAACCGAATTACCTCCCAAAGGCCCCATCTCCAAACACCATCACATTGCAGGGTAGGGTTTCAACCTATGAATTTTGGGAGAACTTAATTTAGTCCAAATCAACAGGCCTAATAAAATGGTTATGATTCAACATCTCACTGAGGTTCTGCATACTTTGGGTCTCCCTCTAAAGAAAGGGAAATCCCAACAACCTACGATAACACAAGATTTAAAATTAATTGTAAAATGAGTAAAAGTACAAACATATCACATCTTATCTCAATGACTTTGGTGTATATGAAACATCTCTTAAAAATTTGGACTTTGTTTAAAAGCCTGTAATCTTGTAAGTTTTCACGTTTTAAAGCAATTGAGTCAATGTTATTTGTAAATACAGAATAGATAGATGATAGATATATGGATAGATACATAGATAAAATAGAAAGGATACATCATTTTTATAAAGAAAAATAAGCCTAAAAAGAGTATACTTTCATGTTTAATATATTAAGCTGCCTTTTTTATTTTAAAATAATCAATGATTAACAAAAATACTTAGCTTTTTAAAACTTTATAATAGACTAGACACAACTTTTTCTTTTCAAATTTTATTTTTTCAAATATTTTTCAAATCTTTTCAAATATTTTCTAGTAAATATTGCCAAAAGTGAATTTGAATGATATCCCTGGTTAATGTTAGAATTAGTGCTACCTAGGTAGTATCTTAGCATACATGAGTGGAATGCATAACAGCTACTACATTTAGGAAATAATGAATGCTTCTCCCTAAAGGTGTTCTCAAGACAATATCAACCATTTCCATGATATAAACTCTGTTTCCTAGACTCAGAAATCTGTATTTCCAGCAAAATCTTCTGTTGCCATTTAGAAGCCTGTATTGTCAATTACAAAAAAGAAAACTAGGGGCCATCCCGGTGGCGTGGTGGTTAAGGGCATATGCTCCGCTGCGGCAGCCTGGGTTGGGATCCTGGGCGCACACCGATGCACTGCTTGGCAAGCCATGCTGAGGCAGCATCCCATATAAAGTAGAGGAAGATGGGCATGGATGTTAGCCCAAGGCCAGTCTTCCTCAGCAAAAAGAGGAGGATTGGCATCAGATGTTAGCTCAGGGCTAAACTTCCTCACAAAAAAAAAAAAAGAAAAACAAAAACAAAAACATGCTTCCCCAGCTCCTTTCAAAACTCATCATTCTTCCTCCTATAGAATTAACACTATATGAATAGTGTCAGTATTTACTCATCACTCAGTTGACTAATTAGTTATCTAGACTGTTACACTAAAGAAATGGAGCAACCACAACTTGCTATAGTCAGCCTGACATTCTCAACATCTTATAAAATGTCTGGCAAAGACTGATGTTAATTATATCTAGATTGAATTGAATTCTCCACAATTTTCTTTAATTGATTATGAAGTATTACTGGTTAGAGAAATGAAACATTCCAAATGCAAAGAGTAAGCTCAAAGAGAAATAGCAGCTGCTCAAAGTCCTGGATGTAGTAACTAAAAAGTTACACCAATGAAACGACTAGGGAGGGAAAGCTAAACTAGAATAGTGGAAATCTCTCAGAAAAAAAGCATTACAGTGACCACGGGTGGTGCAGTGCTCAAGTGAGCGTGCTCCGCTTCCTCGGCCGGAGGGTTCACAGGTTCAGATCCCTGCGCATTGATGCACCACTTGTCAAGCCATGCTGTGGTGGCGTCCCATATAAAGTAGAGGAAGATGGGCATGGATGTTAGCCCAAGGCCAGTCTTCCTCAGCAAAAAGAGGAGGATTGGCATCAGATGTTAGCTCAGGGCTGATCTTCCTCACAAAAAAAAAAAAAAAGCATTACGAAAACAAATACTATAAAAATTTTCATTCTTCCTTTTGTTTTTAGAATAGTTCCAAATGAAGCCATATACTACCAACTCTAGAAGCCTAGTGTCACTGTATCTTTCATATGGTAGACTAATTATTTTATTTGGATAATCTTTATGGATAAGGATTTGAACTTTTTAAAATAAGGAATTATGAATACATATAAGATGAGGACAAACAGCTACTTTGGTCACTGGAAAGAAAAATTGGGTTGACTTAAAAACAGTCATATCAGTTTCTAAAACCAAAATTAAGTCTGTTTTCTAATCATCACCAATAATCGAGAACAAGGCAATATTTTATCTATAATGCACTATTGTATTTTCTCGTTTTCAAATTACTTGTTTTTACCTGGACACTTTGGCTTCTCTTATTCCAGAACCTGCTCTGGGATTCTAACTTTCCAAAACGCCAATCACAGAAAGTTGTATTGCAGATTTAACCTTGAGGTAAACACAACAGAATTCTATTCCCTTTTCTTTTCAATAGAGATCTGAAACTATGCTAAACTTTTCTTTATGGCACTCAATACTTAATCCAAAGAAATAGGATTGATCCAACTGATTTAGCTAGTCTGAATGCACTCTTTTAATTACCTGCCTCTGTATTTGATGCTCTGATTTGGGAATTTCTCAGAGGTGTCTATGGACTACTGATCTCATCTCTATATAGCTCTGTTGCTATATGTTTTAATCTATGTTTTTTTTCTACTCCCTTTTTTTCTTCATCAATTTAGATATGAGCTACTTTGGTTAATTACTCTAGTCATTTTACTTTGACATTTATAAAAATTGAGAGTTTTATATTTGATTTAATAAATTGTATACATTTTTGAAGCAATTACCTAGTTTTAGGCAGAAAAGAATGAGAGGATAAAGTCGAGTTTTAGTAAATGTTAATTTAGTGTGTGTGTTTTACTGTAAATATTGCCCATCTGAACGCTTCGAACACATACTTTTATAGGAAATTTAATTGGATTAATAGTAATTAGTAATGATAGTAGTAACAGTAGTGGTTGTCTGAATCAGCTTTGGTATTTGGAGGTTCTAGGAAACATATTATCTGATTACTACGTTTATACACTCTCTACCCTTTTTTATTATTTTTACAAATTTGTTTAGTTTCTCCAAAAAGTGGCTTCAATATATGGCTTTGTTTAATTCACATCTATTCAAAATTTGTAATTTTTCAAAAAGCACTAATTCGCTCCAAAAGTTTTCCATCCCCTTAGTGGCTTTGATAATGAAAATAGGAGCATCAATTATAGCAAGTTATGATACAAAAGGAAAAGCACTGAAATTTCATGAGTTTGTTTACACTAGAGTAATTTATTTCCAATACCTATTTATTAGAACAATTTGGCTTATCTAGGGCAGTTCTGTACAATTTAAGTCCTATCATGAGACTCCTTTGACTCTTTTAATGCTTATTGAGCTTTACACACAAACACTTAATTGTTTGGTGGTTGAGATGAAACAATCGCATAAACTGATGTACTTTCTCCAGTACAGACATTCCTACTGATGGTGCTCAGGGCAAGCTGCCCCAGGAAGCACCACTCTGGTATGTGGATTATTTCGAGCTGAAGACAATAAGGATATTTGACCTCCCCCACTAACTGCCTAGAGAATCTGGCATGGTGGCTCATTCCTGGAACAGATCTTCTATCATGATGGCTATAAAGATAATGTAAAATAGATGTTGCAATGGGAGGGGCACCAAGCCCCTTTTATCAAAAAACTCTATCTCTCCCTGACCAAATTATCAATAGATGACCCTGAAAAGAATTGTCCTTCTGCCCTCTGAAGTCCCAGGCCACTACCCACCCCCAACACGTTCCTTCGCCTTTAGCTGCAATACTTAAGAAAGCAGCTTAGACAGAGGGACGAGTTGCTCATTTCTGAGTTTCTCCCATGTATACATGTTATTAAACTTGGTATTATTTTCTCCTGCTAACCTGTCTTGTTGATTATTTGGCCAGCCATAAGAACCTTAAGGGAAAGGGCAGAGGGAGATTCTCCCTCTTCCCCCGACAGTTTTGGCGTAATCGCCAGGAGCCACACTGGCTGGCAAGTTGTCTTCTCTGGCTGGAAGACCTGCCTTCTCCCTGGACTACTGCAGATGATGAGATACGGGAATGCCTGACGAAAGCCGGCAAAAGGTAAGACTTCTTACCATGTCAGCCTCCCAGAATCTCTATCTGCGGAGTCCGGCGGAAGGAAGTGGTGAGAATTTTTTCTCTTTCTAAATTTAGATTGGCAGGAGAAAATATTTGGGAAACTAGTTTCTTGGGCTTTTAGTGACTCTTGGTTTAAATTTGGTAGAGTACTCTTGGTTATGATCTTGATCCCTTTTCCTCCCAGAGGTAGTCTCTGTTTTTCTCTTTTGTCTGTGTCTTTTGTCATAAGAAGGAAATACCATAGGGTAGGACGCAGGCATAGGCCCTATAAGCCTGCTGTCCGGGCCGGCCCCACAGACTGGTGAGTTTGCGGGTCTCACCAGACCGGCGTCTACAAACTTTGCTGTGGGTTATTATGCACAGGAAGTGAAGGTCATTGCCGAGGGCATCTTGGAAGCCAAAAAGACCGCAAATTTGGTGGGCGCGGGTCGAGCAGTTAAGAGCCATTAGGGCGCTCGCCACTTTCAGAAGACTCCCGTGACAGGATAAGTTGGGTCACGGAACGGGGTAGATGACACAGGTCCCCCGCCAACTACAAGAAAATGTCCGTGCAACGACGAGGTACTCTGTAAAGCACACAGTCCCCAACCCCGCGGCACCTCCCCCGCTAGGTATTATTCTGGCTCCAAGAGACCTAAGGCGTGGCTAAAGCTGTCATTGTGCACAGAAAAAAAAAAAAAAAAACCGGATGAGGTTTTTCCTTCTGTCTTGTTCTGTGTCCTGAGAAAACTTGGCTTTGTGACCGGTGAGAATATTCTCCTTGGTCTCCACCATACGGAAGGTGCATTTACCGGGGTGCCCCTTGGTGGCCAGTCGAGTAGACTGGGGTTCCGAACTGTCTCTTTGTCCGGCTGTGCCAAGCTCTCAGGGGAGTTTGTCATAAAAGGCCCAGTCCATAAGGGCTTTTGTCATCTTAACCATCGTTGCTTGTTAGTGCTGGAAAAATCCCATTCCAGTATCGCCCGCCCGGTGTCACAGATTAGCGGGTCTGTGACTGGAGGCGTCCCACACTATTGTGGGAGACCGGAGACACCGTTTTCACTACACCATCCTTACCGCCTGTGCAACGAAGGTCTTTACTTTTTCTGAATATCTTTGGGAGTAAATTCTGTGGATCATGGGGGCTACATCATCTGCGCCATCACCAGGGACGCCTCTTGCATCCATGGTAGATTTATTCTAAGTGTGGAAAGTTACCTCCGGGTCTTTCCTTAAAAAGGCTTATTGGTTTGAGTCACTATTGGAATAAATATACAAATGAAGATCCTACTCGTCAATGGCCAGACGACGGATCCTTTGAATTGGAAACACTTCCAAATTAAGGGAAAAAAAATTGTTTTGAGAGCTCTCACATAATTATTTATTTGGTACCTAAGAAAAGGCTAGAAAAAGGAAGGGAAAAATTTGACTAGCCTTAAGACCTTGACTCAGGTTACAATTGAATTGAGAACATGTAAAAGTGTAAGTGTTGATAAGATTATAAAGGTTGGAATGTTTGAGCTAATTTTATATAAAGAGGTTACATCAACTTTGCCTGAGTATGTTTTAAAATGTCTGACGGGGAATGCTTCTCTTGTCCAAAATTAGAAGACCAAGACCTATTGATAAAAATCTTAATGATAACTATGTTTAAAGGTATAAGAAGTGATGAAAATTGCATGTAATTTTGCAGGAAAAAACTGATGTTATTTCTATTACAGAACTGGTTAACAAAAATAGTAATTTAAATGATGGCTAATTTTATCTAATGTCTTATGAAGTGTTGTAGGCAATCTAAATAATTATTGGGAATAAGTAACTAAATAGTTGTGAAAAAGATGAATGTTGGGTGAACTTTAAACAATAATTATGTGTTATGGTGGTTACAGCTTCCAAACTCTTTTTGGTGACTTTTAGAGTTTTGCTAAATTTTATGAAAAAAATTCTCTGGGTATCATCATTTCCAAATAAGATAAGATATTAGACATTGATTGCTAAATGTACATTTGTCTACTTTTGGCTTTTCATTACAGGAAAACTAAAAGATGTTTGGGGTCTATTGGTAAACGTGTTTTATTAAAAGATTGTACTATAAAGTAACATATTTCTAGAAGTTATGAAGTGTTCATAAATTTTCCAAGCCACAAGATACTAATGTAAAAGAAAGTTTATAATTGTTTAGTTTTTACTTACAAATTAAGGTTTCTAAGGGTTAAAATTTCTAATTAATAGATGTGATTGAAGCTACTAAAAAAATTAAGAAAAGTATGTCTGTGTACAAGGAAAGTAAGATGTATAAAGGTACAAAGAATGGAAATGTTTTGTTTGGTTGATTAAGAAAGATAAATTTGTCCTCAAGTACTAGGAGGGAAAAGAAAGACATGGGACAAATTCTGAATGTAAAAAGAAAGCTATAGAAGGTTTGTGGAGGGAATTCTAGAAAAGGAGTTTTATGCATAGTCAAGTTGGCTAAGATTGAAATGAATTTAATTAAGTAAATGAGTTTTAATATCAAAAGTAAGCTGGTACAAAATTATAATTTGGTCTTATTTCTCTTAAAAGGATGATTTTCTTAAACTTGATAAAGAGGTTACAAAAGATTTTTCTTTACCTTTGAGTAAGTCTACCTAAAAGACAGAAAAAAAAAATGTTAAAATAATTTCCTACGTTCAAAAGACTGAGGTCTCTCTATTAAGGTTTTTTGGACTGTTAATGCTCTGCTTTGATTGTTTATATTTTTGACAAGCTCCCCAAAATTCATATCTTAAATAAAGTCTTTTTTTTACTTTTTTTCTTTGAGAATTTTCAAAGGGCCCTGAAACTTCTCAAAGAAATTTGCTCTCTTCCTATAAGGAGGAAGATACTAAACTTATTAGGCTTATTCAGTATGTTAAATTACATGGAAGGCATTGTCAGACAAGTGATGATAAGTCTGCTTAGGTGCTATTTTGTGGGTAAATGTTATTGACATAGGTGTTTTAAAATTGTATAACATTACTGAAATTCTGATCTGTCCTGGTTATTAGTCATAATTCTGGTTATTATTATTTTAAAGTGTTGTATGTCACAAAATTAACCAAATTTCTCTGTCAATTGCCATTTTGAGGTCTTGTTTACTGACTTATTTCTTTGCACTAATGCTTTTGCAAAATATGTTTCATCTTCAGAGAAGTTCATGGAAAGGACTTTAACACTTACTCTATAATACAAGTTTCTGACAAACTTTCTGATCATAAAACTGAACTTGGTAAAAAAAAATTACAGAAATCCGATGGAGAAACTGATGACTTCATGAAGCTGCTAACAAAAAGATTGGGATCAAGAATGGATTACACAGGACTGAATGAACTGATAAGGATGATTATAATTTTTATGATTTTTCATTTGAAGTATTGCTGAATTTTTAATGTTTTGTTTTTTCTGATTTAAGGAAAACTTTTTCTCTTTTCTCCTGAGCTAGCTATGATATATAGCAATTTGGTAAATGATACCTTTGTAAGTAAAATTAAAATATTTATCTTTTTCTCTCTACCTGATCCCTCCAAGATTTGGAAACTCTTAGTAAGTGAGTACTGTTGTTTTCATGGCAATATAGTTATTTGCATAAGTTCAATAAGAATCTGTTCTCCTTATAACAGAACACAATTGGAAACACTGGTTATATTACCAAGGCTGTGACTGGAACATCATATTTGCGATATAACCATACAGCTTTTGAGGAATGAAGATTGGACTTTATGGAATAAAGCCACGTGGAAATATTGGCCTGGTACCTTATGTTCCAAGCGGCACTTACCAGGATAAGTAAAGAATGTCACTTATCTGGCAGGCACAAGGAACCTCGAAATATTTTGGGGGAACCTTGGAAGAGAGGAATTCACCCAAATCTGTAGGTATTACAGGCGAAGTCTGATGACAAAATCCTTGGCTTGGCTTTCCTGGCCTCGAGAGACCTTTAAAGTCCAATCTGAGATTCCTTATAAAAAGTTCCAGCAAAGCAGATTTAAAAGAGCCTATATGATTAATTGCTATTCTTGCTGTACTTATGTAAGTAATTGTGCCAACTCTACTGGAACTAGACTTATTTTGCAAACTAGTTAGTTTTAATTTGGCTATCTTAATAAAAATGAGGGTGATTTTAGAAAGAAAATTATATTTCAGTAAAAACTATAGTATACATTTGCGGATATTAGATCCTAGTTTTGTTGTCTTTTGAGGTTTTTGTTTTATATCTGTTGACTGGACTGGATCCTGATTTCTTCCAGTCTCCTGAAATATCCGGCTACAGATGTCCAAACTAACGTTTTTGATTTTTTCCATCATTTTCATTTGAAATCACTGAAAACTAAACCTGCACTTTTTCCTGAAGACTTACAAACTGAAGCTGATGGACTTGATATAAACTTAAGAGATGACCTGACGACACCATCAGAGATGGTGATTAAACTGCAAAAGATGCTTTGATGCTGACATCTAAAATTCTTCTTCACTGGCTGTCCTCTGAACTCAAAAACTGGTTTACAATTTGCTCTAACCATTAACCTTGTTTTTCTTTCGTTTACACAAATATGCTTTTGGAGTCTGCCATGCTGTCGGCACAATTTGGAAATCCCGTGGATTCTTAACTTCTGCAGGAACTCCTATTGCTAATGGACACTTAATTGCAGCCTTATTACAAGCTATTCACCTTCCTTCAAAAATTGCCATTGTTCATTGTTCAGCCCATACTAAGGAGACTGATGTCATATCTTTAGGGAATGACAGGGCTGACAGAGCTGCTAAACATGCAGCTCACTATGGACCCCCTTATCCGTTTTCCACCCAATTCTTAAACCTGCCTTTATCCCTGACTGATGTTATTAACTATCAGGCAAATGCCCCACAATCTGAAAAAGACACTTGGATACAAAAGGGTGCCAAACAATTATCAGATGGATTATACATTGGACCAAATGGACTTCCAGTAGCTCCTTTTCTTTTGACTTTTGGCTTGCACTTATCTCCCACCAAATGGGACATATGTGCAAACGGGGGATAGTTAAGGAACTAAAAGACAATTGGTTTTGCCCTGGCATCCATAAAATTTCTGACCAAATCACCTCCCAGTGCACAACTGCAAATCTTACCAAGTCTCTGGGAGAAATCAGTGTGATCCAGGAAGTCCTCCCAGGCCCACGCTGCCTTTTGCGGCACTCCAAATGGATTTTATAGACTTGCCTTCAGCTTTAGGTTACTCTCACTGTTTGGTTATTGTCTGCATGTTTAGTGGATGGACTGAATGCTATCCAACCAGACATGCAGATGCCACAACAGTGGTAAAGAAATTAGTAACTGAAGTTATTCCTCACTTTGGCATTCCTTTATGGATTGAATCAGACCAAGGAACTCATTTTACAGCAGAGATAAACCACTTGCTTGCAAAAACTCTGGGGTATTCATTAAAATTTCATACCCCATATCACCCTCAGTCATCAGGGCAAGTGGAACGTAAAAATCTAGATATAAAAAGAACTCTAGGAAAAGTCTGTCAAGAAACTGGACTTAAATGGCCAGAGGCTCTGCCCTTGGCCCTTATGAAGATTCAAAATACTCCAAATAGAAGGCATGGACTGACTCCTTTTGAAATAGTTTTTGGACGTCCGATGCCTACTGGCGTCTCTAAACCTTCAATTCCTGGATTAAATGAATATTATGGGAACTTAAGTGAACAATTTGATGCTATGACTTGTTATATACAAAAATTAACTAGTATACTTGAAGCATATCGTCAACAGGTAAAAGAGGCATGGCCACCACCTTCTGACAAGCCTTGCCATCCCTTTCGACCAGGAGACCGGGTGTACATCAAGGTCTTTAGAAGAAAACATGCACTGTCACCTCGCTGGGAAGGACCTTATGAAGTCTTACTGACGACCTGCACTGCCATCAAAATAAAGGAAAAATCTTCCTGGATCCATGCGAGCCACGCCAAAATAGACCCAGAACATCGCTCTCAAGACAACTGGGAGATAATCCCCACAGGTGACCTTAAACTAAGGATTTCGAGGGCCAAAACCCAGGCCCCAGAAGCAGCCGACGTCATGAAGTAGACAGCCTTTCCCAAGATCACGGATCGAGAAAACCTACCTTGACCCGTTTCCTCCCCCTTGCTTCAAAACTCCCTATATATATACACACTCACACACACAAACTATTAGTGGATATATATATATATATTTTTTTTTTTTTTTTTAATCATTTATTAGAAAGCTGACTGGAGAGTGCTGGTCTCTATCTGTCCCTCTTCCCCTCTCTAAGTCTCCGCTATGGGCTCTTTTCCGATCTGTGTCTTGCTTTTACTAACTCTCTCCTTTTCAACAGGTCGGGCACAGACCAAACACCCCCTTATGCCAGTTTACCAAGCCCTAGCCACGGTAACTAATCAATCTGGCTGTTGGTTATGTCAACAGCTAGATAGTGCAAAAGAACCTGAACTAGTCTTTGTTCCTGCTGATATGAACACCTGGTAGACTAAGTACGGAAAATGGATGAATAACAGAGTATGGTATCCGCAACAAGGGAAACTTCACTCTGCTTCTTCTCCTGGTGAGTCACTTGGGCCCCAGAAAGACTACTTAGAAGGTCAAGGACTGTCCATTGCCCAAGTACAAGCAATAGGTGAAAGTTTTTCCCTCTGCATTGAAAGTAAACATGGTGCTGGACCTTTCCTGGGTGACATACCGAGACAATATTGCAGTCAAACTCTGTGGTTTGATTCCACAGGTGGCATCTTCAGAACTCTCAAGGGAATTGTAAGTGACTCTATCACTACTCCCTCTGGCACAAACATTTGCCAAATCACCAAGTGCTCTGGATGGCCTACGAGCCACCCGTGTGCAACTTGGGGTATCGCAGCTATCCGCATGGTTAGGCTGCCCAATGCCACAGACTATATATGGGTGGATCAAAAATCTGGACTCACCTGGTCAGGTGACAAGACCAGGCTTTATAGCTGCTAAAATCAGACTGCAGGCCTCCTGTACCAGCTATTCCGCAATCTATTCTGTTCTCGCAGACTGACAGGAGATCATGGGAAATGGAGATGTTTAGGTAGTAACAGTGCAAGTGGCACAGATCATGAAATAGTCCAGATCCTGGGAACTACAGACTCAATTCTAACCTTGTCTTTAAACTACACTGGTCTTTTCATTTTATGCGGCAACAAAGTGTATAAAGGATTCCCACCTAATTGGTCAGGACGATGCAGACTTAGATACCTGGCTCCTTCTGTCACCAAACACTCCACCTTAAATGCTAGCCAAATTACAAACTTGGGTTCGTTTGTTCATAAGATTGTGCCACATAAACGTGCCAGTCGAGAAATCGTGGAAAATCCATTTGTGTATCACAACTCCAAGTTCTTTTCAGCCTTGAGAGTCCTATTCCCCAGCTTTGGAGACTGTGAGTTGGAAAAGGCAATATTAAATCTCTCTATGGTAATGCAGCAAGAGTTCAACACCACCATGCAAACCTTGAACATACTCCAGTCAGAGATTAACAGCCTAGCATCTGTGGTGCTCCAAAATCGACATGCTCTGGATGTGCTCACTGCCCAGCAAGGAGGAGCATGTGCAATCATTGGAGAAAAATGTTGCTTTTATGTGAATCAAACAGGTCAAGTAATATCTAACTTAAATCTATTAAAAGAGAAGATTGACATTTTTCATCAGATAAACGAAGCTAACACATTTTATTGCACTGACTTATTTCCAGGATTGGGGGACTGGTTTAATGGAGTGTGGGGAAATGTGCTCCGATTTGTTCTTTTCTGTCTGTTCATCCTCATTCTAATCTACGTTCTTTTCTCTCTTTGCAGACTTCTTATCACTCAGATACTAACACGATTTCTCTCTCCACAGTCACCAGCTCAGCTTTTAATATGTGAAACTTCTAGGGAAGTTTCAGAGGAGGGAACTGATAGTGCTCAGGGCAAGCTGCCTCAGGAAGCACCACTCTGGTATGCGGATTATTTCGAGCTGAAGACAATAAGGATATTTGACCTCCCCCACTAACTGCCTAGAGAATCTGGCATGGTGGCTCATTCCTGGAACAGATCTTCTATCATGATGGCTATAAAGATAATGTAAAATAGATGTTGCAATGGGAGGGGCACCAAGCCCCTTTTATCAAAAAACTCTCTCTCTCCCTGACCAAATTATCAATAGATGACCCTGAAAAGAATTGTCCTTCTGCCCTCTGAAGTCCCAGGCCACTACCCACCCCCAACACGTTCCTTCACCTTTAGCTGCGATACTTAAGAAAGCAGCTTAGACAGAGGGACGAGTTGCTCATTTCTGAGTTTCTCCGATGTATACATGTTATTAAACTTGGTATTATTTTCTCCTGCTAACCTGTCTTTTTGATTATTTGGCCAGCCAGAAGAATCTTAAGGGAAAGGGCAGAGGGAGATTCTCCCTCTTCCCCCGACACTACCAAGTATCAGTGTCCTTCATTTCAAAACCTTTCCTTATTTGAATTTATACTCACAGATTTTTTCCAGAACGATATTTTTGCTATCAAATACCTGAAGTCTCTAAAGAAGTTAAATTATCTAGTTGATTTTACTTGACTTATCACTTATCTATCAATTCCTCTATAAAGTCATGAATCTATTTTGTTCTCTGTGTGTATTTCAAAGTAAATTGCAAACATCAGTCCACTTGCCCTTCAATTCTTCACCATGCATACCATTAGCTAGACATGAATTTTTAGTTTTTTTCCTTTTGTAAATTTACATACAATGAATTGCACTAGTCCATCTACATTCACTAACTTTTGACAATTGCATACACCTACCTGTATAATCCAAAGACCTAGAAGGTTGCAATCCTCATTCCCCTTTTCAGTTATTTTTTGCTCCCATTCATCTACAGACAGCTACTGTTTTGATTTTATTTCACAATAGATTAATCTAGCCTGTTCTACAATGTCATATAAATTCAATCATAAAGTATGTAATATTTTACCTAGGTCTTCTTTCACTCAGTATAATGTCTTTTGAGATTCATTTGTGTTACCATTTGTATTAGAAGTTTGTCCCCCTCAAGGTACATTTTTGTGGTCAAAGAATATTCCATTATAGGAAGATGATTTGTTTTTCAATTTTTCTATTAATGTATACCTAAACTCTTTCCAATATTTCATTACTACATTACTACTCTGCTGTGAATATCTTGTAAAAATATTTTCTGTAGTCCTAGATTTTCTTTCCTCTTGGGTGCATACCTATGCATGGAATCACTGGGTCATAGTTGTTAAAAGAAATAGACAGAACTTTTTCTATAGTAAATGTACGGTTTTTATGCTGCCACTAACAATGTTTTATAGAGTTCTGGTGGTTCAATATCCTTGCTAATATTTGATACTGTCAGTCTTTTTCAATTTTACCCATTCTGTTTAATTTATAATGGTGATCTTTGATGATCACAAATGCTTAATTTTGATAAAGTTTCATTTTATCATTTTTCTTTTATGGTTTTTGTTCTGTTATCAATAAAGCCTTTGTGTACCATCAGGTTTTAAGTTACCATCATACATTTACCTCTAAAATTTTTATGGCTTTTGAAATTCTTTTTAGGTCCATGATCCACTTCAAATCAGTTTGGATGGTGTGAGATTGGAGTTAAGGTTCTTTTCATTCTATGTGGATATCCAGTTATCCAATATCATTTGTTTAAATGATTTGTCTTTCCTCATTTGATTGCTTTTTGCCTTTATTGAAAAAAAAATGACAATCTAAATATTGTTCTTTTTTCAGGTTCTGCATGGTGTTCATTGAAGTATTTGTTGAACAGGCTTGATATACACTCCTTTGGTCTCCTTAAGTGGGTCTGTCCATGGCCCTTAGGCACCCCTCAGCAATCTGTATTTCAGACCCCATTCTGCTCAAAGTAAGGTGTGTGTAGTCACACTGCCTATGTCAGCTACAGATTGGGTCTGCTGACCATCAGGGACCTGTAGGTTGTACGGTGCCGAGTCTGGTACACACTCTCTCTCCTCTTGCTGTAAGTAAACTCTCTATTGGGAGAGAAGTCAAGATGATGGCATAGGTGGACTCTGAACTCACCTCCTCCTGTGGACACAGGCAATTTACAACTACTCGTAGAAAAATTACCCCGAGAGAGAACTGAAAACTGGGTAAGAGGAACCCCTGCAACAAATGACAATCCTAATTGAGGTGGAAGAAGCATAAATTCCCTTTGGGAGTGAAAAAATGCCACCTTCACAAGCCACAATGCTTTGTGGCCACGCTGGAGCAACCCAAAGGTACACAGCCCTCCCTGGAGGAGTGGGACCTGAGCTGGGGAGTGCTCCTGCTGTAGGCATTTTTTGGACCAGAACAACCAAGATGAGTGGCCTAATATCTGACTTTGCCTGCTACTAACAACATTGGGGAATACACCCAGAAAAGCTGATTCTCAAAGAAATTAAAGCTGGCTCTTAAAGGACCCAAGCACAAATTCACCCATCTCAGAAAGCAACCTAAAATCACCAGAAAGAAAGGTGCACAGTCCTTTGGTGAAAAGAGACTCACCTGATAGGCTCTGAGTGCATCTCAGTGAGAGGTGAAACCTCTCCAGGGACTGGGATATTGGCGGTGGCCATTGTTGTGTCCTGGTGTGGGTGTGCTGACACAGACACTGGCAGATGCCATTGGAATTCTCCCTGTGGCCTACTAGCCCAGGGTCTGCATCACCCACTAGAGCATGGATTTAATCCAGCTCAGCCAGGGACTGGCCCCACCCAACAGCAAGCCCTCAGGCAACTTGTGGGCCTACATAGATTGGTGAATGGATTCTCCACAGCCTGGCAAGTGGGTCCACCTCTGTGGGGCAGGGCCTGCACAGGGAGCAGGTGGAGAGTGCGGGATATTGGTGGAGTATGTGGGGCTCCTGCCTTGGAGAGACTGGGTCCACTTCAGGGAGTCAGGGCATGCACGTGGGGCAGGACTGTGTTCTCTGTGTGTGTGGCCCTGTGGACAGCAGGGCTTGTCAGCTGCAGAAGACTTGTGCTTCTCAAGCACCCACATAGCAGATTGGCCCTATCTTCCAAAGCCTGAAACAATTGGGTGCTCCCGTGCCTGAGGCCAGCCCCACCCAGCTGCAATCCTCAGAGAGCTAACAAGAGCCTTAAAGCCTGGAGGCTTATAGCAATTGTAAACCCCTGAGCCTAACAACTTGCCATGCTGGGTCCTACTCACTTAATAGAAATACTGCAACAGGAGTGTGCTATTAGACCTTGCAGCCAACTGTGCTGGGGCTACCCACACCTGGTAAAGAGACTGAAGGGCCCACAACAACTACAAGCAGCTGAGCATTACAACAGCGGGCCAGGGGGACAGCTCATCCTCCCTGGGCACCTACAGGAAGAGCAACCCTGCCACAACAGAAGGACACATATTGCCCGCAGAGGGGTCACTCCTGGAACATTTGGAACTGGTGATGAGAGGGAAGAACACTGCAAGGCCTTGTAAGGTATCACTTATAAAAGGTCACCTCTCCAAAATCACGAGATGTAGCTGACCTACCTAATACTTAGACACAAGCACAGGGAAAGAGGCAAAATGAGGAGGCAAAAGAATATGTTCCAAGTAAGGGAAGAGGACAAAACCACAGAAAAGGAACTAAATGAAACAGAAATGAGCATCCTACCCAAGAGAGTTCAAACAAAGAGTGTTAAGCATGCTCACTGATCTTGGGAGAAGAATGGATGAACTCAGTGAGAATGTCAACAAAGAAATGGAAGCTATAAAAAAGAACCAATCAGAAATGAAGAATACAATACTGGAAATGAAAAATTCACTAGAGAGACTCAAAAGCAGAGTAGAGGATACAGAAGAACAGATCTGCGAGCTGGACGAAAGACTAGAAGAAATTACCCAAGCTGAACAGATAAAAGAAAAAAGAATTAAAAAGAGTGAAGACAGTCTAAGGGACCTCTGGGACAACATCAAGCACACTAACATCTGTGTTATAGGTGTTCCAGAAGGAGAAGAGCGAGACAAAGGGACAGAGAATCTATTTGAAGAAATAATAGCTGAAAACTTCCCTAACCTAAGGAAGGAAACAGACATGCAGGTACAGGAAGCACAGAGAGCACCAAAGCAGATAAACCCAAAGAGGACCACACCAAGACACATCATCATTAAAATGTCCAGAATTAAAGATAAAGAGAGAATCCTAAAAGCCACAAGAGAAAGACAACAAGTTACATACAAAGGAAACCCCATAAGGCTATCAGCTGTCTTCTCAGCAGAAAACTTACAGGCTAGAAGAGAGTGGCACAATATACATAAAGTGCTAAAAGGAATAGACCTACAGCCAAGAATATTATACCCAGCAAGGTTATCATTCAAAATGGAAGGAGAGAGAAAAAGTTTCTCAGACAAGCAAAAATTAAAGGAATTTGTTACCAAGAAACCAGTTCTACAAGAAATGCTAAAGCGACGTAGCTAAGGGGGAAAGAGAAGACCACAAATGGGAAAAATTTTCTGTTTCCATGATAAGAGGGTAACGGATTCACAAGCACAAAAAAAAGGTTACATATGCTATCAAAAACATAAAATATGAGAGGAGGGGCGTTAAAGAGTAGAGCTGTCAGATAGAGGTCAAACTAAAGAGACCATCAACTTAATATAGATTGCTATATATGTAGGTTACTGTATATGAACGCCATGGTAATCACAAACCAGAAACCTATAATAAATACACAAAAAACTAAGAGAAAGGAATCCACACATAATACTAAAGAAACCCATCAAACCACAAGGGAAGAGAGCAAGCAAAGAAGAAACAAACAGAGGAACTACTAAAACACTGAGAAAAAAAGTTAAAAAATGGCAGTAAGTACATGCTTATCAATAGCTACTTTAAACATCAATGGACTAAATGCTCCAATTAAAAGGCATAGGGTGGCTGATTGGATAAAAAACAAGACCCATATATATGCTGCATACAAGATTCACACTTCAGACCTAAAGACACTCATAAACTGAAAGTGAAGGGATAGAAAAAGATACTCCATGTAAATGGCAATGAAAAGAAAGCTGGGGTAGCAATACTTATATCAGACAAAATAGACTTTAAAACAAAAACAGTAACAAGAGACAAAGAAGGGCACTACATAATCAAGGGATCCATCCCAAGTGATCAAGTGAACAATCCAAAAAGAGGATATAACACTTGTGAATATCTATACATCCAATGTAGGAGCAACTAAATATATAAAGCAATTCTTAACAGACATAAAAGGAGAAATAGACAATAACACAGTAATAGTAGGGGACTCTAACACTCCACTTACATCAATGGATAGATCATCCAAACAGAAGATCAATAAGGAAACATTGGCCTTAAATGACACACTAGAACACATGGACATAGTAGATATATACAGAAGGTTCTATCCAAAAACCAAAGAATACACATTCTTTTCAAATGCACATGGAACATTGTCCAGGATTGATCACATATTAGGCCAGAAAACAAGTCTCCACAAATTTGGGAAGATGGAAATAAAACCAAGCATCTTTTCTGACAACAGCAGTATGAAACTAGAAATCAACTATAGGAAGAAAAACAGAAAAGCCACAAATATGTGGAGATTAAACAAAAGGCTACTGAACAACGATTGGGTCAATGAAGAAATCAAAGGAGAAATAAAAAAATACCTGGAGACAAATGAAAATAAAAATACAATGTGCCAGAATTTATGGGATACAGCAAAAGCGGTTCTAAGAGGGAAGTTTATAGCAATGCAGGCCTTTCTCAGCAAACAGGAACTATCTCAATTGAACAATATAGCAGCACACCTAAAGGAACTGGAAAAAGAAGAACAAACAAAGCCCCAAATCAGTAGAAGAAGGGAAATAATAAAAATCAGAGCAGAAATAAGTGAAATAGAGACTACAATAACAATAGAAAAAATTAGTAAAACCAAGAGTTGGTTCTTTGAAAAGGTGAACAAAATAGACAAACCTTTAGCTATACTCACCAAGAAAAAAAGAGAGAAGGCTCAAATAAGTAAAATCAGAAATGAAATAGGAGAAATTACAACGGACACCTCAGAAACACAAAAGATTATAAGAGAATACTATGAAAAGCTATATGCAAACAAATTGGGTAATCTAGAAGAAATGGACAAATTCTTAGAATCATACAACCTTCTGAAATTGAATCAAGAAGAAGTAGAGAATTTGAATGGATTAATCACCAGTGAGGAGATCGAAACAGTAATCAAAAACCTCCCCAAAAATAAAAGTTCAGGAACAGACGGCTCCCCTGGTGAATTCTACCAAACATACAAAGAAGACTTAATACCTATCCTTCTCAAAGTCTTCCAAAAATTGAAGAGAAGGGGAAACTTCCTAACTCATTCTACGAAGTCAACATTACCCTGATACCAAAACCAGACAAGGACAACACAAAAAGAGAAAATTATAGGCCAATATCACTGATGAACATCGATGCGAAAATCCTCAACAAAATACTAGCAAATCACATACAATAATACATTAAAAGATTATTCACCATGATCAGGTGGGATTTATTCCAGGGTTGCAGGCTTGGTTCAACATTCACAAATCAATCAACGTGATACACCACATTAATTAAATGAAGAATAAAAATCCCATGATCATCTCAGTAGATGCAGAGAAAGCATTTGACAAGATACAGCATCCATTTATGATAAAAACTCTGAATAAAATGGGTATAGAAGGAAAGTACCTCAACAGAATAAAGGCCATATATGACAAACCCACAGCTAATATCATCCTCAATGGTGAAAAACTGGAAGCTATCCCTCTAAGAACAGGAACCAGACGAGGATGCCCACTCTCACCACTCCTATTTAACATATTATTGGAAGTCCGAGCCAGAGCAATCAGGGAAGAAAAAGAAATAATAAAAGGGATCCAAATTGGAAAGGAAAAAGTGAAACTGTCACTATTTTCAGATGACATGATTTTATATATAGAAAACCCTAAAGAATCCTCCAAAAAACTTTTAGAAACAATAAATGAATATGGTCAAGTTGCAGGATACAAAATCAACATACAAAAATCAATGGCATTTCTATACACAAATAATGAAGCAGCAGAAAGAGAAATTAAGAATACAATCCCATTTATAATTGCAACAAAAGGAATAAAATACCTAGGAATAAACTTAACCAAAGAGGTGAAAGATCTGTACACTTAAAACTATAAAACATTGCTGAAAGAAATTGAAGAAGACACAAAGAAATGGAAAGATATTCTGTGCTCTTGGATTGGAAGAATTAACATAGTTAAGATATCCATGCTTCCTAAAGCAATCTACAGATTCAATGCATCCCTATCAAAGTTCCAACAACATTTTTCACAGAAATAGAACAAAGAATCCTAAAATTTATATGGAACAACCCAAGACCCTGAATAGCCAAAGGAATCCTGAGAAAAAAGAACAAAGCTGGAGGTATCACACTCCCTGACTTCAAAGTATATTACAAAGCTATAGTAACCAAAACAGCATGGTACTGGCACAAAAGCAGACACACAGATCAATGGAACAGAATAGAGAGCCCAGAAATAAACCCACACATCTGTGGACAGCTAATTTTTGACAAAGGTGCCAAGAACATACAATGGAGAAAGGAAAGTCTCTTCAACAAATCGTGTTGGGAAAACTGGGCAGTCATATGCAAAAGGATGAAAGTAGACCATTATCTCACACCATACATAAAAATTAACTCAAAATGGATTAAAGACTGGAATGTAAGACCTGAACCCATGAAACTTCTAGAAGAAAACATAGGCAATATGCTCTTCAACATCAGTGTTAGCAACATATTTTCAATCACCATGTCTGACTGGGCAATAGAAACAATAGAAAAAATAAACAAATGTGACTACATCAAACTAAAAAGCTCTGCACAGCAAAGGAAACCATCAACAAAATGAAAAGACAACCTAACAACTGGGAGAAGATGTTTGCAAACCATATATCTGATAAGGGGTTAATCTCCAAAATATATAGAGAACTCATGCATCTCAACAACAAAAATACTAACAACCCAATTAAAAAATGAGCAAAAGACCTGAACAGACATTCATCCAAAGAAGATATACAGATGGCCAACAGGCACATGAAAAGATGTTCAACATCATTAACTATCAGGGAAATGCAAATCAAAACTACAATGAGATATCACCTCACGCCCGTCAGAATGGCTATAATTAACAAGAAAGGAAACAACAAGTCTTGGAGAGGATGTGGAGAGAAGGGAACTCTCATGCACTGCTGGTGGGAGTGCAAACTGGTGCAGCCACTATGGAAAACAGTATGGAGATTCCTCAAAAAATTAAGGATAGAACTACCATATAATCCAGCTATTCCACTGCTGGGTATTTATCCAAATAACATGAAAACACCACTGCGTAAAGATACACGCACCCCTGTGTTCATTGCAGCGTTATTCACAATAGCCAGGATTTGGAAGCAACCTAGGTGCCCATTAAGGGACGAATGGATGAAGAAGATGTGGTATATATACGCAATGGAATACTACTCAGCCATGAGAAATGATGAAATCCAGCCATTTGTGACTACATGGATGGACATTGAGGGTATTATGCTAAGCGAAATAAGTCAGAGGGAGAAGATCAAATACCGTATGATCTCACTCATAAGTAGAAGACAAAAACAACAAACAAATGCATAGAGACAGAGATTGGATTGGTGGTTACCAGAGGGGAGGAGGGGAGGGAGGAGGGCAAAAGGGGTGATTAGGCATATGTGTGTGTTGATGGATTGTAATTAGTATTTGAGTGGTGAACATGGTGTCATCTATGCAGATACCTGAAATTTATACAATGTTATAAACCAATGTTACCACAATAAAACAATAAATTAATTTAAAAAAAACAAAACTCTGTATCAGCATAATGAGGATGTTGTCTCTTCTCAGAGACCTTGAATCATGCGCTAGTTTCTTCCCTGGGTGGCAGTTCCCTGTCTTTTATCCTTGGCCCAACTGTTGTTGTATTCTTTCCTATAGCACAGCCTGAGCACTCAGTGAACAGTGAAACAGATGGTGTAAGTATGCCAACTTTGCACTTCTTTATGAAGATTGTTGTAAATATTCCAAGTACTTTGAATATTCATATAAATTTTAAAATCAGCCTGTCACTTTCCACAAACACACACACAAAAAGCTTACCATAATTTTGATTGAGTTTGCATTGAATCTACAAGTCAATAGGGAAGAAACATCTTAAAAATATTATGTCTTTTTATCTATGAACGTATATGTATATAAGCATTTATTTAAATCATTAAAAAATATCTCAGCAATGTTTTAGTGTTTTCAAGAGAAAGGTCTTCTATAAATTTCATTATATAACTATGGTTTGTTTATATTGTGTATGAAATTGTGCATTTAAGTTATTTTCTGTTTGACTAGTATAAAAATACAATTCACTTTCATAAATGAACATGGTGCCATGCCATGTAAGTAAAAAATAGTTTTTACCTCAGGTAAGTGTATTTGATGGAGCTCTCAGGATTTTCTATGAAAATAATTATGTCATCTGTAAATCAAGACAGTTTTTCTTTATTATACTTTTTCTTTAAAAACCTTTATACTTTTAATTTATGTGTTGTGTGTGTGTGTATGTGTGTAATGCAAATAATAAGCAAAAGAGGGTAGAAATAACTATATTAATATAAAAAAACAGACTTCAAAGCATAGAATATTCTTACATAAAGAGAGAGATTTTCTAATAATAAAATGAGCCATTTATCAAAAAGAATTAACAATCATAAATGTTTATACACTTAATAACAGAGCCTCAAAATGCAGGAAACATATTGACAAATTCAAAGAGAGAAATAGACAATTACAAAAGTAGAATTGGAGATGGTAGCACTTCTCACTCAATTTTTCGTAGAAGAACTAGAGAAAAAAAGTATTAAAAATATAGATATTATTAACTCCTTTATCATCCACTATGACAATTGATAATTACAGAACAATAGAACCTAACAAATGCAGAAAAAGTCAATGCACATGATAAATACTCAAACAGAGACCACATAAAGGTCCAAGAGCAAGTGTAAATAATTTTTAAAATATTAAAATCATACATAGTATATTCATTGATAATGATTAAATTAAATTTGAAATAAATAATAATAAGATATTATGAGACCCAAAATGCATAGATTAAAGATCTTCTAAGTAATCCAAAGGAAGACTCACAAAGAAAATTAGTAATATTTCAAATTAAAAGATGGTGGAAAATATTAACAGACAAAATTTATTCTTTCAAAAAGCAGGAAAATTGGTAAATCCTTAGATCAATCAAGAAAAAACTGAGTGAACACAAAATTGTCAGTATCAAGAGTAGATGAAGGATTATCACAATAGATCCTATGGACATTTAAAGGTTAATAAGAAAATATCATTAAAAACTTTATGACAGCCCATGAAAACTTAGGTGAAATAAAGAAATTTCTTGAAAAATACACATTGCCAGACTTTCAAAAGATGAAACACAAAATACAAGTAGTCATATTGGATTGATTGTCAAAAAGCTTTCTACAAATAAACCTCAGCTTCAGACGGTTTCACTGGTGAATTCTGTAAAAACTTTTCAAGAAAAAATATGGAATGTTACAGCAGCTAATTTAGGAAATAGAGATGGAAACTATAAGAAAGGTTAAAAACACAGAAAAAAAAAATAGCAACACAAATGAATGCTTTAAATGAGCTCATCATTAGACTCACCGCAATGAGAAAAGAATAAATGAACTTGAAGATAGGGCAATAGAAACTTCCCTAACTGAAGCAAAAAAAAAAAAAAAAAAAAAAAAGGAAAAAGAAAGATGAAAAAACATAACAGAATATGTAGGAACTATGAGACAATATTAAAAAATGAATGAAAAAAAGATGAAAAGGTAACAGAACATGCAGCACCTGTAAGACAATATAAAAAAGTGCATAATTGAAATGTTAGGGAAAAGAAAAAGAGAAGTAATAATGTACAAGAACTCCTCAAAATTAATAACAGACACTAATCACAGACCTGGAAACTCAGAAAACACCAAGCAGGATAAATACACACACACACACACGTGCACATACACACACACACACCCCACATACACACACATACAAACCAGTTAGGAATATTATATTCAAATTGCAGGAAAGCAAAGACAAATAGAAAATATCAAAGAAAGTTGGTGAACAAGGGCATCTTACAGAGAAAGTAGGTTAAGAAGTACAGCCAACTTCTCTCCTAAAATTATACAAACAAGAATATAGTGAAGTCAAATTTTTAATAAATTAAAAGGAAAAAATACATAGAATTTTTTTGTATTTAAAAATACATAGAATTTTACATTCAGCAGAATTATCCTTCAAAGATGAAGGAGAAGTAGCCTTCATCTAGACATGCAGATGGCAAATAAGCACATAAAGAGATGTTCCATATTTTATTATGAAAATGAAAATTAAAACAATAGTGAGATACTACTACACACCTATTAGAATGACCCAAATCCAAAACACTAACAATGTCAAACGCTAGTGAGCATGTGGAGCAACAGGAACTCTCATGCAGTGCCAATGGGAATGTAAAATGATACAGCCACTTTGGAAGACAGTTCTTACCAAACTAAACATACTTTCACCAAACAATCCAGCAATCATGCTCCTTGATATTTACCCAAAATAGCTGAAAACTTATGTCCACACAAAATCTGCATGTGGATGTTTATAGCAGCTTTATTCATAATTGCCAAAACTTGGAAGCAACCAAGATGTCCTTCAGTAGGTGAATGGATAAATAAACTGTAATACATCCAGAAAATGGAATGCTATTCTGTGCTAAAATGAAATGAGCTATGAAGCCGTGAAAAGACGTGGATAAATCTTGAATGTATATTAATAAGTGAAAGAAACCAATCTGAAACGGCTACACACTGTATTATTCCAACTACATGACATTCTGGAAAATACGAAACTATAGAGACAGTAAAAATATTAGTGGTTGCCAGGGATTGGAGGCAGGGAGAGATGAATTGGCAGAGCGCAGAGGATTTTTAGCACAGGGAAACTATTGTGTATGTTACCATAATAGTAGATACATGTCATTATACATCTTTCAAAACCCATAGAATGTACAACACTGAGAGTGGAACCTAATCTCAATTATGGACTTTGCATAATAATGCTGTGTCAATGTAGGTTCATCAATTGTAACAAATGTACCACTCTGTTGGAGGATGTTAATAATGAGGGAGGCTATGTATGCGTAGAGATAGGGGTATAGAGGATATCTCTGTACCTTCCTCTTAATTTTTCTGTGAACCTAAAATTTCTCTTTAAAAAAAAGTCTATTAATTTTTTTAAAATACCATTTACAAAACACCAATAAAAAAAAGAAATACTAAGGCATAAATCTAACAAAATATGTATACGAATTATATGCAGAAAACTACTAAAAGTTGATGACAGAAATCAAAAAAGATGTAAATACATGGAGATATATTCCATATTCATGAATAAAAAGACTCAATATTGTTAAGATATCAGTTCTTCCTAATGTGATCTACAGATTCAGTGCCGCTCCCGTCAAAATCACAGCAAGGTTTTAGAGCTATCAACAAACTGAGTATAATATACAGAAAACAAAGGACATAAAATAGCCAACATAATTCTGAAAAAGAAGAATAAAAATGCGAGACTCATATCATCTGACTTTAAGAATTACTATTAAGCAACCCTAATCAAGACAGTGATCCTGGCACAAGAATAGACTCATTGAATGATGGAACATAATACAGAGTCTAGAAGTAGACCTACACAAGTATTGTTAACTAAGTTTGGCAAAGCTGCAAAGACAATTTGACAAAGAAAAATGATGCTGGATCAATTGGACATCTGTATACAAAAAAAGAAAATAATAATCTAGACAAAGGCTTCACAGCTTACACCAAATTTGTTTCAAAATGAAACTTAGGCCTATATGTAAGATGCAAAACTGAACAACTTCTAGGAGAAAATCTGTCTTATTTTCATGGGTTTGGTGATAAATCTTTGGGTATAACACAAAAACACAATCCTTGAAAGAAAAATATTTAAATTAATAACTTTTACTCTAAGGAAAACAATGTTAACAGAATGAAAACACAAGTGTAAGACTGGGAAAAAACACTTTTGTTATCATATACCTGATAAAAGACATGTTGAATATATACAAAGAACTCTTATAACTCAACAACAGGAAAACAAACAACTGAATTAAAAATGGGCTTAAGATCTGAGCAGACACCTCACCAAAGAAGATCTACAGATTGCAAATAAAAGTATAAAATGATGCACACATCAGTTTATTGGGGATATGCAAATTAAATATGCTTTAAATATAGTTTTACCACATGATCCAGCAGTCATGCTTCTAGATATTTAGCAAACTGATTTGAAAACATATGTCCATGCAAACTGCATGTGAATGTTTATAGCAGCTTTACTCATAATCATCAAAACCTGTAAGTAGCAAAGGTGTCTTTCAATAGGTGCATAGTTAAAAAATTGTAGTACATATATACATTGTAATACTTTTCAGTAACAAAAAGAATAAACTATGAATCCATGCAACAACATGATGCAACTTAAATTCATAACACTGAGAGAAGGCAGTCTGAAAAGGCAACACACTGTATGATATTTATCTAGTCTAGTTTATACGATATTCTGGAAAAGTCAAAACTATAGAAGTGGAAAACAGAGTAGTGGTTTAAAAACCACTGGGGTTTGGATTGGGTGAGAGGGATAAAAACATGTTTCCATGAGCAAAGCGCAGAAGTATTACTGGCTCAAGAAGCCTAAGTATAATCTCTAATATAGCACTGGATGATCAATAAGCTAATCTTATCCAGGGGGAATTCTTAGAAAACTAGACTTAAAATAAAATCACACTCATCCATAGTGAGTATGGCAATGGCTTCACCATCTGAGGAGCAACTATAGGTGGAACTTTAGTGCTATGAGTCCCTGGATGAATGCAGGATGAAATTACAAATTCCCTGAACTGTGAAAGCAATCTCCAAACCACACACACACACACCCCCCAATAGTGAGAGTGAAAGTCTAACTGAATCAGGGATCTTGGAACAAATTATTTTAAATAAGTGGCTTATGCTGACCAAGAGTAGATCATTAGGTAGTCAAGCTAAAAGATACAAAAGAGACATGTCAGCAAAGACATAGAGGCTGCAGAATGTGAGGCAAATAAACTTCATATAATTATTACAGCCAAGACTCTAACTTAATAAAAGCATGACTAAACAAATAACAAATCTGGGAGTAGGGATCAGTTATGGATTTGCTATAATATATTATCTAAAATATCCAGTTTTCAACAAAAAATTAAAGACACACAAAGAAATAATAACATGAAACCCATACAGGGGGTGAAAAAGCAGGCAATCAAAACTATCTTTGAAAGGGCTTAGATGCTAAAATTAGCAGAGGAAGAATTCAAAACAGCTATAATAAATCGGGTCTAAGAACAAAATGAAACTATTTTTATGAATAGAGGAAAATGTAATAACAATAACTTACCAAATAGAGAATATCAATAAAAGACAGATATTATCAAAAAGAACCAAATGTTAATTCTGGAGTTAAAAAATGACAATAAGCCAAATGAAAACTCTCTAAAAGAGCTCAACAGTGGATTTGAGTTGGCATAAAAAAAATTCAGTGAGCTTGAAGATAGATCAATAGAGAGCATGCCATCTGAACAAAAGAATTAAAAATAAAGAAAAATCAATAATGCCACTAAAAAACGTGGGGCACCATTAAATCCACTAACATACCCACAATGAGAATTTCAGAAGCAGAAAAGTGAAAGCAAGGGACGAAAAAGATATTCAAAGAAATAATGACTGAAAACTCTCCAAATTTGATGAAAAACAATCCACACATACCAGAAATTCAGGGAACTCCAAGTGCGGTAAACACAGAGAGACCCATATGCAGACACATCATAGTAAAAATTACGAAAGCCAAAGATATAGAGAAAAACTTGAAAGCAGCAAGAGAAGAATGATGTATCACATAGAAGGAAACCACAATAAGTTTGGCAGCTGACTTCTCATCAGAAACAAGAAAGTCCAGAAGGCAGTGAGGCGGCAAATTCAAAGTGCAAATCAAACAGGAATCCTGTATCCAGCAAAGATAACTTTCAAAAACAAAGGATAAATAATTATGTGCTAGATTAAAAAAAAAAAAAAAAAGAAAACCCAAAAAACTGAGAGAACTTGTTGCCAGGAGACCTGACTTACAAGAAATACCAAAGAAAATTCTTCAAATTGAAAGGAAATGACACCAGACAGTAATTCATGTCCACATAAAAAAACAAAGAACATCAATAAAGGTGAATATTTAGATAATGATAAAAAGACAGTATAACTACATATTTATTCTCCTTTCTTCTCTGATTTAAAAAGTGTTTGCATAAAACATTAGCAATTAAGTTTTATTGTTGGGCCTATAACATACAGAAATGTAATGTATTTGACAATAACAACACAAAGAAGGAGATTGGAGATGAAGCTGTATTAGAGTAAGGATTGACATCAGATCAAATACATGGAAAGAAATGGAGAAAGCCAGAAGTGGGAATAATGTTTACCAATGGCCTCTGACATGTAACATTTCTGTGGCCAGCAAACTAAAACTTAAGATATGAGAAGATTTATTAAGGATTGTGTTTAGTTTCTGAACTCATAAATTTTTTCTCTTCTGTGTTAGGGTAAATCTGAACTTGTTTGCTTTTCTTCCTCAGGATGTTTCATTCACTTTTAGGAAAGGAAAATGAACAAACATAACAATAAAACAAAGAAAGGAATCAACTAAAATAGTAGCTGTTAACTCTGTCTTTCACTTTTGTCTGTAGGGTGTGGGCAGTGGTCAACACTACCTCCATTGCCTTTTCCTGGTGGTTGGGGCGGGGGGTGGGGCGGTGGTCCTTGACATTGTAACGGCATTGATGTTTATTCTTGTAGATCCCTCTCACATTATAGGTCTGAGGCAAACAATCACTTTTCAAAAAAGACATATAGACATACTTCCTATGGATGCAGAAATGTTCTGGACCACACTCTGTGCCATCTTTCACATTCACCAAATTATGGTTGAGTTCATGAGTCACAATGAATGCAAAATGTCTCAAATTGATCTCTCTGAAACTTTCAAATGCACGATCAACCTGATGCTTACATATTCCTGCACATAAGTGATACCAAGAGTAATGTTAAAATATTTATTTATAAAAAGATGGGCAACATCATGATGTAGGCAGAAATTAAAGCTGATTATCTTCCAGGAGCAAACCTTCCTTCAGTAGCTGATCTTTGTCATCTGTTTGCATGGGATTTTCTTGATTCCAGTTTGCAAACCCAAATAAAACCACATCAGTTGCCACTGAATCAAAATAAGAATCTACTAGATTGGCAACAATGCAGATTTACTCCTGTACCTTTGAGATATTACTTTCTGAATGAAAGAATTGATTGTGGTCTGCTACCACTGTCATTTCAACAGAATACATGTGGGTCCATCATTCCTCATAAGAGCTATGTTTCAGAATGAAATTATCATTCTCTTGAAACTTCAACTGTTGTGTTATTTCTTCTTTTAAGCCACATTTTGTGGGTAGGAATTTTGTCTCTTTACTGTCCATCTGTATACCAGATGTTTAAATGCGGTAGAAAGCCTTTTGGGCTCAATTTCATAAACAATGTCATTTGTCTGTAATAGTCCTCAAAAGCCCCCAAAATAGGTACTGAGGGCAACCAGGGATTCACGGTCTCCCTCCACATAATGTAGTAGCAGTCGTTCTGGACAAACAGCTGATCCTCAAAGAAAACACCCTGGTCTGTGCAGGTGAACACTAGGACATGTCTGGACAACAAAAGTTTCCTGACCTTCTCGTGGAGAACGACTTACTGGCCCCCAAAATGCAGGCTGCAAGAGAGCCAGCCTAAAGGCTTCATGCCTCTGTCAGTACCTGTTACCCTTAAGGGAATCACCACTTCTGAGGGACCACGGCTTTGAGAGAGCCCAACCTGGGACCACCCAGAGAGGAACAGAAACACCCTCAGCCAGAGCAGCAGGACGGTGATCCTCACATGCACCAGGGCCTCACCCACAGCCATTATGGAGCCACCATATGAAGCCACTGAAGAGAGCCAAAGAGGACACAGCAGGAAGCATCACTGTTCTGTCTCCTCTTTCTGAGCTGGCTATATGCAGCACTGATCTTTAAGGATATATCTTTTGGCAGATTGAACCATCAGAGATGCAGCACTATAACAATTAAAAGAAATGTGGGAATGAGGGTGGTTACAAGCAGACAGGAATGGGAAAGAGTGAGAAGGGTGTGGGATAAAAGTGATTAGAGTTTGGCTCAAGACATGACTCAATATACTGCCTTGGATTTGCTCTTAATACTAGTAAAGCTGAATGAGATTGGGAGAGTATGAAAGAATGGTGATTGACCATACGTTGATAATTATTGAACCTGCCTCATGTGCACATATGGATTCATTATATTGTTCTCTAAATAAATGAACATGTATGACCATTTCCACAATAAATATTTAAAACAAAAGGGTCTAGGGGGAAAGATGAACATATATCTTGGTTTGCTGGGGGACTTTCAATTTGTATACGTTGACATAAACATTAATAGTTCTTCCTTTTAATTTCAAATGATAAATTATTTGCTCATACTATTCAAGAGACATATATAAGAAACACTCATATGTCATATTACAAAATCTTTCATGGTAGTCCACATATACTTCCCTATAGCACAATTATTTATTTACTTGTCTTTTTCCAGTGTTATTCCCTTCTTCTAGTCCTGTCAAATTGCAAAGTGTCAATTGCATTGTGTCAAATACTAGTATCTACTGTATGCCTAGTTCAGTTCAATAAACAATGGTAGAATTTGAGGGGGAAATATTTTCAGATAATAGATGTATGTTACTCAAAATGTGTTTATAATTGATATTGTTCTTAATAAAAATAACATTTTTCAAAATCTGTGGTCATATGACATGTAAAGGAAATTGAATTGTTAGGAAATAATAGTTGGAGGTTGAGGGATACTGAGGACAGAAGGAAGTGGCTTCAGAAGTAAAGAAGAAATTAATGAATCCAAAAGAGAGGGAAGAAAACTTTGGGGAAGGTAGGGTTGTTTTTTGGAGGCAAAGGCCTTATAATCTCTGGCATTTTTAGAATTGCAAAGTAACCAACTTCAGAAATAGGCCTTCAAACGTATTTATCTCATATTTGTGAAAATGAGAACTCTGGTACTAGCACAGCATCAGCTGGAATACTCGTTACTTTGTTCATTAAAGAATTAATAAAACCACGTAATGATGCAGATGCTTCTACACACTTGGGAAACATAAATGAATGATACAAGCCTAAATAAGTTAATGGCCCATCACACAAATTTGAGTAGAGTAGTTGGAGTATGAAAAGACTTGAAGGGCTTGTAAAATTGCATCCAATATTTTACATATAATGTGCCTGTTTTATTTTTCTAGTGAGAGGATCCACAGTCTTTATCAAGTTATAAAGATAATGAGATTATTTACGGTAATGACATTAAGAACCTCTGGCCTAGTTGAAAAAAGAAACAGAGGAGAGTGAAGTCTGCTATGAGAGATCTAAAACAAACTGATCAAATATCACTTCCCATAGTAGGTAATATAAAAATGAAAGATGCCTGATTCACCACCTATCATGCCCAAGATGCTTTATCCATCTCTGCTTACTTCTTCTTCCACCTTTATTCAGTGTTCCTTGATCTCCTCTCTCTCTTCAATCATTTTCCTGTCATTTTCTTTCATGAAAAGCAACAATTGTCTCTGTATTCACACTTGTTCATGGAGAGCTCCTTATTCCTGTTGAATTCTACTGAAACTTATCTCAACAAGGTGAAGCCCTGCAGAGGGGAAGATTTCCATTGTCAGAATCCCCATGTGCCAGGCAGAGCAGATATTTGGTCACAATTTTCTTTGTTTACCAAAGCCACTTCCAACCGCTAAACTGGTAACCATCTCATTAAATCACCATTTATGTTTCTTTCTTATTCTTATACCAACTCCCAAATCAATCCTGCACAAACCTCAAAGAATTTGATGTCTGATTTATAAATTTCTTCTCCCCCAATATATCCACATCCTAACTGTGTTTAGCAACTATGTAGGCAAACTATACAACATTCAGTTTATTTTACCATTACAACTCACCTTCAGTGATCTTTAGCCATCAACCTGTGGCCATGACCTGTATTGTATTATCACTCTCAACCATCCTAGCTCTTACATCTCAAATAGTTTACCACAATTTTTATTCTTAATCTAAACTTACTCCTCAAACTCATAGAGAACTCAACTGTTCTTTCTATTTTATTTTTCAGTAACACATTATTTTTCCTTCCATCCTTAGGTAGCCTTGCTCTAGAGTTCATTAATTTGAACACAATTTGCCCAACTCCTCAACCCAAACTGAATTGATCCTTTCACTGCTACAACAAACTGCTAACACTACTGGGAAAAATAGCAGACTATATTTAGAAGGATGCTTAAAAGGAAGAAACACAGTCAGAATTGGAATGAGATACTCTGACACCCTAGCCTAAATGTTGAAGTTATGAACAGATGTTTATTTCAAACACTCTTAAACTTTAATACTTTGTCCTTTGTTGTTCACAAGTTTCTAAGCTTTCTGAATTTCTAGATTTCTTCATCAATGCACAGAGCAATGGGCACAGAACAAATTCTACATTGTTTTTGTTTTCACAAGTTGTTATTGTTGACTTTCAATCATGGTAGTTTAAACGGTTAAACCAAGAATTCCTCATTACCCTTATTTAATACAGGACTTGATATTTGTGTTAAACTTTGCTATCAGGTTGCAGATAGGAGGAATAGACTTGTTTCAAGCTAAACATTATCCCCATCCTTAAGGTGACAAGACCACCTGGTTTACGTGGGTACTTTCCAAGTACTAATGGATAAGCACCATGTTTCATGAAATGCCAAGAACACACAAAAATAACTCAAGATCACTAGATGAGACCTCTGAGGACAAGCATCTCTAAATTGTGAGTAAAATTTCAATATCCTAATTAGGTCTTTATGTCTCTATTGATATATATTTGCTCCATACTTGCTGTAGAGGGTGGAATATTGTGATGGACAGTGATCATTAATGAATAATATTGCACTGTTGAGAATGAACTAAACCTATGTAAATCTTTATTAGAATTTATTCTTTAGACCTCATTTTGGGATCAGGTAATAAGAGGAGAAGAGATGCCAAAGAAATTTGAGCCAGAATATCTTTGTCCTCATTACATTATAGTATTTGATGACTCCAGAGACCAAACCTCCTCAAAGAAAATAACATTTTCATTAATAGGTGTAATGATGCCACTAATAGTATAGTGACTTCAAATTACATTGTCAAACTTTCTATGCATCTTGTATAAATACTTTCTTCTTCTTCCCACAGTTTTTTCAAATTTATCAATATCTGTAGCTTAATTACTACCTCTTCCTCTCATTCATAGCCTAAATCAGTGTTTTCTTTTTTTTAAATGAATTGTGATTTTATATTATTTTATTGAGGTAACATTCGTTTATAACATTATATAAATTTCGAGTGTACATTATTATATTTCCATTTATGTGTAGACAACATCATGTTCACCACCAAAAGACTATTTACTATCCATCTCCATACACATGTGCCCCATTACCCCTTTTGCTCTCCTCCCTCCCTTCTTTCCCTCTGGTAACCGCCAATCTAATCTCTGTATCTATGTGTTTGTTTGTTGTTGTTGTTTTTATCTTCCACTTATGAGTGAAATCATACAGTATTTGACTTTCTCCATCTGATTTATTTCACTTAGCCTAATACCCTCAAGGTCCATTCATGTTGTCACAAATGACAAGATTTCATCTTTTTTACACCTGAGTAGTAGTCCATTGTGTATTTATACCACATTTTCTTTATCCATTCATCCATTGATGGACACTTAGGTTGTTTCCAAGTCTTAGCTATTTTGAATAATGCTTCAGTGAACATAGGGGTGCAAATATCTTTTTGACTTAGTGTTGTCTCATTCTTCGGATAAATATCCAGAAGTGGAATGGCTGGATCATATGGTAGTTGCATTCTTAATTTTTCAGGAATCTTCATACTGTTTTCCATAGTGACTACACCAGTTTACATCCCCACCAGCAGTGTATGAGGGTTCCCTTTTCTCCACATCCTCTCTAATACTTGTTATTTCTTGTCTTGTTAATCATAGCCATTCTGATGGGTGTGAGGTGATATCCTATAATAGTTTTCATTTGCAATTCCTTAATAATTACCAGTGATGACCATCTTTTCATTTACCTGTTAGCTATCTGTATATCTTCTTTGAAAAAATGTCTGTTCAGATCTTTTGCCCATTTTTTGATCCATTGTTTGTTTTTTCATTGTTGAGCTGTGTGAATTCTTTATATATTTGGGGTATTAACTCTTTATCAGATATATGGTTTTCAAATATCTTCTCCCAGTTGTTAGGTTGTCTTTTCATTTTGTTGATGGTTTCCTTTGCTGTGCAGAAGCTTTTTAGTTTGATGTAGTGCCAGTTGTCTATTTTGTTTGTTTGTTTCCCTTGCATGGTGAGACATGGTATTCAACAGCCAAAGAGCATACTACCTCTGTTTTCTTCTAGGAGTTTTATGGTTTCAGCTCTTACATTCAAACCTATAATCCATTTCGAGTTAATTTTTGTGTATGGTGTAAGATAATGATCTACCTTCCTTCTTTTGCATGGCTGTCCAGTTTTCCCAATACCATTTATTGAAAAGACTTTTCTTTCTCCATTGTATATTTTTGGCTACTCTTTCAAAAATTAGCCATCCACAGATGCATGAGTTTATTTCTGGGCTCTCCATTCTGTTCCATTGATCTATGTTTCTGTTTTTGTGCTAGTACCATACTGTTTTGATTACTATAGATTTGTAGTATATTTTTAAATCAAGGAGTGTGACACCTCCAGCTTTTTTATTTTTCCTCAGGATTCCCTTGGCTATTTGGGGTCTTTTGTTATTCCATGTAAATTTTAGGATTCTTTGTTCTATATCCATAAAAAATGTTGTTGCGACTTTGATAGGGATTGCATTGAATCTATAGATTGTTTTAGGAAATATGGATATTTTAACTATGGTAATTCTTCCAATCTATGAGCATAGAATATCTTTCCATTTCTTTGCATCTTCTTCGATTTCTTTCAACAATGTTTTATAGTTTTCAGTTACAGGTCTTTCACCTCTTCAGTTAAATTAATTCCAAGGTATTCTATTTTATTTTCTTATGATTGTAAATGGGATTGTATTCTTAATTTCTCTTTCTGCTATTTCATTGTTAATGTACAGAAATGCAACTGATTTTTTTATGTTGATTTTGTACCCTGCAAGTTTACTGTATTCACTTATTATTCCTAATAATTTTTTGGTGGATTTTTTAGGGTTTTCCATATAAACTCTATTTCTCATTCATAATCCAAATTAGTGTTTTCTAAACTGTAACAACCTATTAAAAACATATTTTTTGTATATCTCAACAAAACAAAATTTAACAGAAATGATATATTAAAGGGCATGGATCCTCAATAATATGTGAATACGCAGCAAGAAAGAACCCTGTGTCTGTGCATTTGTTTGTGCGTGTATTCATGCACGCAAAAATACTGGGTGCTTCTCTGCTTTGCAGCTAAACTTCTTCAATGACTTACTAGCAAAAAAATTAGTAGTTTTCATGATCCTTTCTAACTATGGCCCCACTAATAGTTTGTACCACCCATCTTTATGAACAAAGATTTATTTTTGAGACCTCAGGGAAAGGCAAAGGGAAATATAAATCCCTTCCCCTTTGTCTCTCTTTTGATTAACTTCTAGATATAGCTGCTTAGCAGCAAGGCTTTCTAAACTCTACACACAATGAGAACTGGCTAAAGTTCCTCCCGGTATGGCTTCACCACCTCCATCCAAGCTTTATTTCTAATTTCTCTTCAATATGAAGAAATCCACCTGGCTTCCTTACCCTCATCCTGTGTGCTTCCTACACACAGTTTAAACTCTTCAGTTGTGGTACTTCTGCTCACACTATTCTTCTGTTCCCAGATTATTTCCTTAATATTGAATCATATTATAGAACACTTGAATTTCCAGGAAAACCTTTCCCCCACTATAAAACCTTCTCTAAAGAAACCAGACATCAAAATCATCTATAAATCTCGTTTTAGTATCAAAGGATATCTCAAAGATATTAAACATCTGCACGCAAATCTGCTTCATCTCTGAGGGAGAACAGTATTGAATTGTCAGCAAGAAAGAACGAAAGTAAAATTTAGTAGAAGAGAGAGGTGGAAAAACATATAGCATGAGAATAAATGTAATAGGTAAATTGACTAGTTAGCAGTTAAAAAATGCTAATCTGGGATGTCTACATTTAGCAAGTTGGGTGGGATGAACCACGGAAACAAGTTTCGTTATTTATTACTTTTGAGAGTTTAGCTGTGGGACCAAAAGGAGGTTTTCTCTGTTGTCTGCAAGTTTAATTGGCCAGTGTCTTTTTGTTACCCGTCCATCTTAGTAAGTACAGGCTGGTACCTTTTCCCTCATTGGACTTTCCCATTTTCCACAGCTTTGGTCACCACTAGTTCCTAAAGGACAAAATTTGACCATGATTTTTTTTATCTCTTTGGCTTAATTTAATGGCTCTGTAGTAACATTCAACTACCTAGCTATTAGACGGGTAGGAGGGGTAAATTTATGAGACTGTCAACATGCGTAATGAGAAAAATTTGGCCCTACTCGATTTTCTATGTGCTCTAGTCTTAATTAGAAGAATAAGACAAAGGATTAACTTGCCTAACTTTATTTGGCTGTGTGATTTTCTTTTCATAATTGATTGTTTATTTCACCTTGTTTACAAGTCTTTACCCAGGTATAAAAGATGTATTGAAACCGAGAACAAGTGTGTTAAAATTTTCCCTGGGTGAGAGAAAAAAAAGAGAGAAAACATTTGAGATAAGTTCTGCTACCTGCAGCTGTGCATGCACATACTCAGCTACTAAAACTAACCATATCTTTTTGCTATGAGTGAATCATTTTTCCCAGAAAGTCAAGGTCCAGACAGTCAGGGAGAAAAGGGATTCAATCTTACAAGGCCAAACACAGGCTGAAGATGACCCCAGAGACTCAAGATAAACCTGGTGGGAAGGTGCCAGCCAGCAAGGCCACATGCTCCCCTACCTAAAACCCTAGAACATGCTGCCCCTTCCCTACCTGAAACTCCAGAAAAACCCCTACCTTTTTCACTTCAAGGAGATGGATTTGAGTTTTTTACTCCCATCTCCTCGTCTGGCTGCCTTTCGAAAATAAAGCTCTTTTCTTCCTACAAGCCTGAGGTTTTGGTCATTAGCTTTGCTGCCTATCAGGTAAATGAACCTGTGTTTGTGTTTGGTAACAGTATTAGGTATCATATGGATTTTGTCTTGGTGACCAATAAATAGTTGAGAACTATTCATATATTTAAGACTGTTTTAGCCATTGGTTTTATATTTGTTTGTTGAGTCTCCAAAGTTTAAGTTGTTCCATTTATTTGAGAGCGTCACAGAAATTGTGTATCCCATATTTTAGTTTAGGAACTTTGCACCAGAGTAAAACTCTGAAACATAGAGGTAAAATCTAGTGTCTTGGATCACTCCTGATAATTAATTATATTTGGCTCTTAAAATGTGAGCAACTGAGGGGATTACTTAAGTACTTTAAAAAACCACCTGTCCATATACAAAGCACATTTTCGTATGATAAACACAGGAAGTCCATTTGATTAGTTAAGGAGTATATTGGAGGTTTACATGGAGCAAATAAAAATGTTTGCTTATGGTTACAGTAAGAATCAATTATCTATATTTAAATGGTCTGATTATAGAGAAAAAAATTAATCTGGGGGAAGTTAAACAAGTCATGAAATGGTTTCGTATGTTTCCTGAGAAAATAGTTGGGCTCTGATTTCTATAATTTCTATAATTAGTCTCTTATCACTTTATTTTCTGATATCTTTTGGGTTTTTTTAAGGATTTGAGAAATATTAGTCATGAGATAATTTTTAGAGTCTTAGTGTCTACCCAAAGCATGTGGAAGTTTCCAGATTAATAATATTTTAGGTTTGGGGGCCAGATAAATCCAACAGATGGAATAAAATGGCAAACATTCTATATCAGAGAAAGGCAAATTAGAAAATTAAAAGAGTTAACAAAATTGAAAGTAGTCCAAAAAGGATGAGAATGAAATAAAAGATAAGCTAGGGAAAAGAAGATATAAATCCATTTCCTATGGAAATCCATTGTCCAGATCATACATCTTTGTCCAAAGATCTTGAAAACAAAAAATCTACATCAGGTATCACCTTTTTTTGATCCATAGAATTTTTGAAGGAAGCTATTTACTCTCAACGTCATTGAGTTCTGAGCACATTTCAGTGTGTCTCTGCCTCAGATCTCCAATGGGACTGGGTGTCCCTGCTTTATGATTGGAAACACAATCTCATAAAGAAATGTGAATTGATTGGTGTATGTCCTGGAGTTTAAAACAGTATTCATCACTAAGAATATGTGTAATAGTAATTTTAGGCACAATTCTAACTGAGCCTGACATTTTTTGATGTCTCTTTCAATGTATTTATTTAATCTCATAGTTACGTATAATATAGAGTTGCATCCAGTGATATAATTCCCTTTGGAAATGAAACCTTATCCCTTGAGTGTATAGCTATGGACAATGTTCTGGTTTTCTGACAGTATATGACAAGATCAGAATGTACAAAGGTGGGATCTGTCACAGGAAAAATCAAACCAAAAATTTGAGTCTTTTTCCAACAATTTCATATTAGCAAGCATTTATGGAGATTTTTCAAGTGTTGATCGCTTTTTTCATTACAGATAGTAATAGAACTTTAGATCAAGGATGACTTAGCTCTTTTGAAACTTGGATAGTTTTGAATTTAAAATACCACTGGCTCTTTTATTTATCTTCCCAGAAGTATGGGGGAAAATGTAGACCTTGAAGTTTCTATTTGATGAAATTATTTTCCATGTTCTCATAAGTATTTTGCCCATAAAGTGAGGTTCTTTTTTCTCTCCTGAGAATATGAAAGATATTCCCCAGGTTGGAAAAACACAATGATAATTTTTGGTGGGGAGAGGGCAAGTGTTAAAACATTAGCATTTTGTCAAGGGAAAGTTTTAATCCAATTAAAATTGTAAAACAAAATAAAAATTAAAGTCTTTAAAATCTGAAGCAACAGATTAAAATTTATTTGTAAATGTTAGTGGTCCTTGTGGTAAGGATCAGAGCTTTGCTCTATTGAATTTCATCTGAGTTACAAAAATTACACACATGGCTAAATTAGGTATCCAAACTCTGTTGGGGAAAAATTTCCCTACATTATATTTGTAATGTTTGAGGTAATTAATTCTGTCACTTAGGTTTTTCTTTGTTGCAGAAATACTAAAGGTTTGAAGATGTACTGGGGCAACATATAGTATTATAAGAAAGTTTGAGATAGTTGGTGTCATTCAAATTTGTGATGTCAGTTTGATGTCTTTTTTATATAAATAAATGTTTTATTTAAAAATCATAGTGAACCACTGTCCCCATGGCATTAATTGTAGTTAAACTAGTCAGACTTTTCTATTTTGTATTATACACAGGACATTTTCTTTAGTATAAACTTACTTAGAATACTACTTTATCTCCAGTGAGTAGATATTGATTGAAGTGTAAAACAAGGCTGACATATTTCACTGATAAAGAAACAATGAACTTTTGTTTGATTCACACAGTTTATTATTTATATAGACAACAAAAGCAAAGGTGGCAAATGTGCCAGCTGTCAATCCTTTTCCACAGAATGACATGGAAACAAAAAAAGGCTGAGGAATTGATTTCACAGTGACGCTAAGTACTTTTATAGGCTACAGATGTATCTTAAACAGGAAGGTGATACAGAAGGCCATACCTCATCAGAACCTGGAAGGTGAGGAAAAACTCTCGTGACAGCCTCTTGGGAAGACACGGAGGCAGGTAGAAAGTGGCTTTCTGGTAGGTCCACACAGCCTCTCATGCTCTCATGTTGTGAGAGAATAACAGTTGTTCTAAGGTTTAGAACCAGCTATGTTTATGTGGACTATGAGAATATGTAACTGCGAGGCTGCCATGATGGTAACATGGAGCCATTCCTTTACATGGAATACCCGAATAAATTGTTAAAAAAAAAAACTTTGATTTTTATAGTATGTAGAAATCATGAATAAATACAACAGCTTATCTGCTATTAGTAGACATGTTAACTTATAAAACTTTTGCAAGGTCACGGGCTTGTATCAGGGCTGAAAAAATGAGCTTTGATTAACAAAATATTTTATAATAAAGTGTCTAGAAATGAAAGTATATTTAAAGTATACTTGATTATATTTGCGATACTAGCCATAACTAAAAATATCTTAGAGTTAAGATATGAAGTGTTGGAGATGGAACAGCTATCAGACAGTCACAAAATTTACACTTATAAAATATAGAGAATAACAAATTTATTTATATATTTATTTATTTTTATCATTTTATTTATTTATTTTTCCCCCAAAGCCCCAGTAGATAGTTGTATGTCATAGCTGCACATCCTTCTAGTTGCTGTATGTGGGACGTGGCCTCAGCATGGCCGGAGAAGCGGTGCGTCTGTGCGCGCCCGGGATGCAAACCGGAGCCGCCAGCAGCGGAGCGCGCACACTTAACTGCTAAGCCACAGGGCCGGCCTGCGAATAACAAATTTATATAGTTATTTTAGTATCTCATCTTTCCTAAGATGAAGGGAAAAAATCTTTGGGATAACTTTGTGGGAATAGGATTGAGATAATTGAGCATTCATTATCTGCAGCATTATAAATATTTATAGTTTTTACCAAGATATTTCTAGTTATAATTTAATGTAGTTGAACATACAATTTTACAATTTTAGAATACCAAATAAAGTGGTATTATCTTATCTAACCAGGAAAATCATTTGAATAAAATTAGAATATTTAAATTATTTAGAGTTTTAAAGAGAAAAATAAAACAAAGGATTGCATAAACTAGGCTATTATGTTAAGTTTATATTTGCACACTGATAAAATGAGAGAGAGAACATTTAATGGACTTTAAACCAAATTAATAAATAAGTCTAATTTTACCAAAGACAATCTTTATTAGGCATATTGCATTAGCTTATGCCTACCAAAATTAAATATTTTAATTTAATTTTTTTTTTAATTTTTACTGTGCTTACAAATCCTAAATTTCCTATTAATTCCTTTGTTTCTATTTATAATCCAGGAACCAAGGTGATTAATGTAACTCAGAACTAAATCACTCTTTGCCTATTAAGTTCCAGCTGCTATAAGAATTTTTTTTAAAAAAGAAGCACGTTTAAAGCACAAACATTTTTCCCAGAAATTCCTGAGTTTCCTTCTTGTAAATAGATAGGTACAGAGCTTATTAGTTTCTATAAAACAGTCAAAACACTTTATCCATGAATTTCAAGAAAATTTCTAGAATATATTTATTCCCTATAGAAATACAAATATTATGGAGATTAAATTTATTTTTTGAAAAATTATTTAAATTCCCAAACAGAAAAGTTTTATTAAATCTTTGGCAAGTTAAATTCGCCAAATGTTATAGAGCACCAAATTTAAAGTGGAAACAGAATGTTGATTGAAGAACAAAAAGATATTATTAAGCACCAATTGATATTTCAGAGAAAATCACTGGTAAAAATCTGATAATTTTATCTCTTCTATATACTGCAGGACAATCATTCCAATGTCTATTTCACAATAATAAAGTTGATTTTTTGTGTGTGTGTGTGAGGAGATCAGCCCTGAGCTAACATCTGCCAATCCTCCTCTTTTTTTTTGCTGAGGAAGACTGGCCCTGGGCTAACATCCGTGCCCATCTTCCTCCACTTTATATGGGACACAGCCACAGCGTGGCTTGCCAAGCAGTGCATCGGTGCACGCCCGGGATCCGAACCAGCGAACCCCGGCCTGCTGCAGCGGAGCACGTGCACTTAACCACTTGCGCCACCGGGCTAGCCCTAAAGTTGATATTTTTATCAGTTCTTTTTTTAGTGTGTGAGGAAGATTAGCTCTGAGCTAACATCCAATGCCAATCCTCCTCTTTTTTTCTGAGGAAGATTGGCCCTGAGCTAACATCCGTGCTCATCTTCCTCTGCTTTATATGGCACGCTGCCACAGCATGGCTTGACAAACAGTGCGTCGGTGGGCGCCCGGGATCTGAACCTTCGAATTCCAGGTCGCCACAGTGGAGCACGAGCGCTTAATGGCTATGCCACTGGGGCGGCCCTATCAGTTCTTTTTTAATTGTCTGAACTTAACGTTTGAGAAATTATTAACATGCTTCCATATAGCTGTTGAACGCCACCACTTTTTACTTAGATGTGTAATTTGTGTTGCACACACACTGTGGTGACCCCTACTGAGTCACACTTTTATATAATCCTCTTTCTCTGAGAGTGAGTGGAGCTTGTGACTTGCTTCTACTCAACAGAATATGGCAAAAGCAGTGGGATGTCACTCCCTACACTGGATTACATTATATGCCAAGGTGATGAACTCTCAATCCATGATTTAATATCTTTTTATAAGACTGTTATAGCAGGTTGGGATGAGAGATTCTAATGCTGGATTTAAAGAAGCAAAGAGCCAGGTCATGAACTACTTATGTAAAAGGCCACACGGCAGGGAACTGTGAGTGGCTTCCAGCTAACAGAAGACAGGACCCTCAGTCATACAGTCACAAGCAAATGAATTCTGCCGACAATATGAACAAACTTGGAGGCATATTTTTACCTAAGTGAGCCCCTAGATGGGAATGCAGCCCAGCCAATACCTTCATTATAGTCTGTGAGACCCTGGGCAAAGAATCCATCTAAACTGTCCCCAAATGCTTAATCTACTACTGTGAGACAATAAATGTGTACGTGTGTTAATTAATAGATTTTATTTTTAGATCAGTTTTAGGTTTACAAAAAAGTGAGCACAAAGTACAGAGTTTCCATATTGCCTGTCACTGCCCCTCCTTCAGTTTCTCCTATCATTTATATCTTGCAAGAGTGTGGTACATTTGATACAATTGCTGAGCCAATATTGATATATTATTATTAACCAAAATCCATAGGTTACACTAGGCTTGACTCTTTGTGCTGTATATTGGGTGGGTTTTGACAAATGTATAATAATTTGTGTCCACCATTACAGTATAATACAGAATAGTTTTACTACAAATGTTGTTTTAAGCCACTAGATTTGTGGTAATTTGTTATGCAGCAATAGATAACTAACACATTTCTTATGAAATACATTTCCTTGCTCTGCTTTCTTTAAGCTTATTTCAAGAGTCTTGAAGTGATAGTATTGCTATTATTTGTTTTGCAAATTTGGCACACTAATCGAAAGAAGGTGACCACTCTCTGCTAAGAATTTTTTTTTATTCTAAATCTCTTTTAAGCATATCACTAAACTACATTCAAAAGTTACCATAAGGGGCCATTTTATTTAAGTATCAACTTCAGTAGAAGAATTCTGTTTTTGTAAATATTGACAACTATCTGACCCATAATGCGTACAGATGAAAAATACTGAGATGTGGGGAGGTAGAAGAAGATAGCAACATGGATGGCTCTAACCAAGAGACTAACGGCTTCTCAAAACTTGGGACTGAAATATCAGGGAATACCAAACCCTAAAGAAAGATAAAAACAGATAAATAAATAAGAATAAAAATCCAAATTATCAGTCATCTGCCACTTGAAAGAGAACATATTTTCTTCCACCCAACAGAAATCACTAAAGAAATGAGCCATAAAATTAAAAATCAGAGTAAGGCAATAAAGGCAAATAATTGTCCATATGCCTGTCAAAATCAGAACCAAAAATGATCTTGGACGAGAAACAGATTTAGCAGGCAAGAAAATGAAAGACCCTGACCACCGCACTAATTACAGGAGGAATTAAGGATAGTGCCCCAAGGATTTAAGCAATCTGAGAGTGCCGAGGTTCATGGATGGGCGGCACATTTTTGTTGTGTAGTATCTTAGTGAAAACTCCAGATATATGTCAAAGAATACTGAAAGATATTTTGTTGATATCCTCATGCAAATTTACTCTCCTATATGATGGAAAATAACCATTAAGCTATTACAATGAGAAAATGCAAAACAAGTTTTATAAGAGTGGAAAAAGAGAAAAGATGCAGTCTAAAAACAGTTTTGCCTTTAAATTTGTTGGGAGAATGGACCGATGGGCAATCAGCCCTTGAGCAGACAGGCTGAAGTCATAAAAGAAAATGAGTTTGATTAGTTGGATATTCTCTGAAAAATGTTGAGAGATTAAGACATGGATCATAAATGATAACCTGTCTCTGAGTAACGGCTGCCTGTTAATTCTTTAGCATCTCCAACTTCGGCCGGTTCCATAGTATATCTCTCATCAAAATTCTCAATAAGTATCCTATTCTCTATAGTATTGTACATTTTAAATTCTGTTTATGGTTGCTTTTTGTAGATTGGTACTGTATCTCCAACTGAACTATAATTTCTTTGGAAAAAATATGCTCCAAAATTTTATATGATGTGAAAGAATATTTATGATATAATATTCGGTAAAAAAGAAAAAGATATCCATCAAATGTTTGTAGCTATGTGAAAACTGAATAAAAATAAACAATAGACTAAATACTGGTGGAAGAATCCAATAAAATATTTAAAGCAGGTTTTGGTAGAGCAAGTCTTAGGGAAATTCTTGGCCAACAGACAAGGAAGCATTCTTCCTCCTTGCTGGACCCCCAATTAACTGAGTGTCCAAGAAGTTTTTTATGTCTTTTTGGGCAGTAAAGGAAAGGTTCAAAACTCCAAGAGACAGCTATCAATCATAAGCATTATTCAACAAAGCTCTTTTCACTTTCTTCTTTTTTTCACCTGAAAATCAGTTTTATTAGTTAATTTATCAAATAACATGGCGAACATTTCCTCCAAAAGATATGGCACAAGAGAAAACATTTGCCTACTTTCCAGCTGAAATTAAGGTCTGAGCCATTTCGAGGGCATCATCATTCAAACCCTGACTCTTTGCAGACTTGTGGAATAATATTTATAATGACCCAGAGCTGATATTAGAAACAATAAATGAAAGCCAAGAGAAACTTTCTCTTACAGACCAGAAAGCAGCTGATTATTATGACAAAGGTCTTTGCAGCCAGCAAAGGTCAACTTGTCACCCTGGCTCTAGCTGCAAATTCTTTTCAACAAGTTGCTTTTGAAAAGTAACTTAGGCCAATAGACCAAATATGGGCTTCCTGACTATCTGAAAAGAAAAAACAGTAGGGTCTACACATTTTATACATAAAAGTTGATCAATTTAAGGTGATCAGAATGCTTCAAAATGTAGCAAAGTTAAGGAAACACTCAAATCCACACTTGACTCTGAGCCCCATTGAAAACTAGGATTCAATTGTCCACTCTGTTATCTGTTTTACTACTCCTGCAAATAATACCTAGATAGCCTGACTTGAGGGTCATCATTCCCTTTCTGAAGGTATACCGTTACTGCTAATGAGCAGAGAAATGGTTCAAAGTGGGTGAGAAGCAAAGAGCTTTAGAGAAACCACAAACTGGAAAGTCTGATAATTAATTGACAGTTTAGGAGCCCACGCAAGCACTATACAGAAGCCTGCTTTGACAAGTACGGAGAGTACAGCATTACTTTTTTGGGGGGAAAAGCAACCTTTAGATTATGCACTAGAAGCTTTCACAGTTAAAATTGGGCTGCCTATTAGAGAGAATGACTTATTTAAAATAGCTCATTTGAAATCTTTGTTGCCAGGGTTCGTTTCCCCAACGCCTCTAATAAGAATAATCTGGTTCCTAGTTTCAGATCATTTTAAAACCATAGGTTTCCCCCTCCTTTTCTCTAATTTAATAAAAGATATTAACACTTGTGAGATATTTCATCTGATTAAAGCTTAGATCTGGTTAGCTTTTTTTTAATTGAGATATAATTGACATATAACATTGTATTTGTATTAGATGTATACTATCATGATTTGAAACAAGTATATATTGCATAAAATGATAACTACAATAAATTTAGTTAACATCCATCATCACACATAGTTCTTTTTTTTCTTTTGATGAGAATTTTTAAGATCTACTCTCAGCAATTTTCAAATATATAATATGGTGTTGTTAACTGTAATCACTATGCTGTACATTATATCCCCAGAACTTAAATCTTATAACTGGAAGTTTATACTTTTGACTGGCTACACCCTGTTCACTGTCCCGCCCCCCACCTCTGGCAACCACCAATCTGTTCTCTGTACCTATGAGGTTTTTTTTTTTTTTTATTCCACATATAAATGAGATCATTCAGTATTTGTCTTTCTCTATCTGACATTTCCTTTAGTGTAATCTCTCTCAAGATCCGTCTATGTTGTGGCAAATATCAGGATTTCACTATTTTATATGGCTGAATAATATCCTATTGTATATATACCACCTTTTCTTTATCCACCCATCTGTTGATGGACACTTAGGTTGTTTACATGTCTTTACATGTCTTGCTGTAATGGACATGGCGGTGCAGATTTCTCTTCAACATAGAGTTTTTGCTTCCTTCCGATAAATACCCAGAAATCAAAGTGCTAGATGATATGGTAGTTTTATTTTAATTTTTTGAGGAATATTCATAGTGTTTTCCATAGTGGCTGCACCAGTTTACATTCCCACCAACAGTCACAAGAGTTTCCTTTTCTCTACATCCAACCCTTGTTATTTCTTGTCATTTTGATGATAGCCATTCTAACAGATGTGAGGTGAAACTCATTGTGGTCTTGATTTGCATTTCCCTGATGATTAGTGATATTAAGCACCTTTTTATATATCTGTTGGACTTCTCTATCTTCTTTAGAAAAATCTCTATTCAGATCCTCTGCCCGATTTTTTATTCAGATTGTTTGGGTTTTTTTGTTATTGAGTCGTATTTATTTATGTATTTTGGATATTTACCACTTATCAGATACATGATTTGCAAGTACTTTTTCCCATTTGGTAGGTTGCCTTTTCATTCTGTTAATGGTTTCCTCTGCTGTACAGAGGCTTTTTAGTTTGATGTAATCCCACGTGTTTATTCTGCTTTTGTTGCCTTTGCTTTTGGTGTCAAATCAAAAAATTATTGCCAAGACCAATGCCAAGGAGCTTACCCCATGTTTTCTTCTAAAAGTTTTATGGTTTCAGGTCTTACATTCCAGTCTTTAATCCATTTTGAATTGATTTTTGTGTATGTCATAAGATAGTTGTCCCATTTCATTCTTTTGTATGTGGCTGTCCAGTTTTCCCATTCTCATTATTTTGAAGAGACTGTCCTTTCCCCATTGTATATTCTTGGATCTTTTGCTGAAAATTAATTGACCATATATACATGGGTTTATTTCTGGGCTTTCCATTCAGTTACAGTGATATATGTTTCTGTTTTTATGCCAATATGTACTGTTTTGACTACTATAGCTTTGTAATATGGTTTGAAATCAGTGAGCACGATGCCTCCAGCTTTGTTGTTCTTTCTCAAGATTGCTTTAGCTACTCAGGGTCTCTTGTGGTTTAGGATTGTTTGTTCTATTTCTGTGAAAAATGCCATTGGAATTTTGATCAGGATTACATTGAATCTATAGATTGCTTTGGGCATTATGGACATTTTAACGATATTAATTCTTCCAGTCCATGAGCACAGAATATCTTTTCATTAATTTGTCTTCTTCAATTTCTTTCGTCTTATAGTTTTCAGTGTACAGATCTTTCACTTTCTTGGTTAAATTTACCTAAGTAAAGCTATTTTAAATGGGCTTGTTTTCTTAATTTCTTTTTCAGATAGTTCAGTGTTGGTATATAGAAGAGAAACTATTTTTCATATTGATTTTACTTTTTTGAAGCTATTTTAAATGTGATTGTTTTCTTAATTTCTTTTTCTGATAGTTCACTGTTACTGTATAGAAGAGCAACTATTTTTGCATGTTGATTTTGTATCCTGCAACTTTACTGAATTCATTTACTAGTTCGAACAGTTTTTCGGTGAAGTCTTTAACATTTTCCATAGATAATATCATGTCCTCTGGAAATAGACAAAATTTTACTTTTTCCTTTCCGCTTAGGATGTATTTTATTTCTTAATCTTGTTTAATTGTTCTTGCTAGGATTTCCAGTATTATGTTTAATAGATGTGGTGAGAGTGGGCACCCTTGTCTTGTTCCTGATGACAGAGAAAAAGCTTTCAGCTTTTTGCCATTGAGTATGATATGAGCTGTGGGCTTGTCATATATGGCCTTTATTATGTTGAGGTGCATTCCTCATATACCTAATTTTTTGACAGTTTTTATCATGAAAGATGTTGAATTTTGTCAAATGATTTTTCTGCATCTATTGAGATAAACATGTGATTTTTATCCTTCATTTGTTAATATGGTATATCGTGTTTATTGATTTCTGTACATTGAACCATCCTTGCAATCCAGGGATAAATCTCACTTGATCATGGTGTATAAGTTTTTTAATGTACTGTTAAATATGGTTTACTAGTATCTTTTTGAGGATTTTGCAGCTATGTTCATCAGGGATATTGGTCTATAATTTTCTTTTCTTGTGGTGTCCTTATTTGGCTTTGGTTTCAGGATAATGCTGGCCTTATAAAATGAATTTGGAAATGTTCCCTCATCTTCAATTTTTTGGAAGAGTTTGAGAAGGATTGATTAATTCTTCTTTAAATGTTTGGTAGAATTCATGAAGTCACCTGGCCCTGAGTTTTCCTTTAAGAACAATTTTTTGATTACTGCATCAGTCTCCTTACTCGATACTGTTCTGTTCAGAATTCTATTTCTTCAGGATTCAGTCTTAGTAAGTTGTATGTTTCTAGTAATTTATCCATTTTTTCAGGGTTATCCAATATGTCTGAGTATAATTATTCATAGTACTCTCTTATGATCCTTTGTATTTCTATGGTATCAGTTATAATGTCTCCTTTTTCATTTATAATTTTATTATTTGAGTTCTCTCTCTTTCCTTCTTGGTTAGTCCAGCTAAAGGTTTGTCTGTTTTGTTTATCTTTTCAAAACACCAACTCTTACTTTTGGTAAATTTTCTATTTTCTTTCTTTCTTTTTTTTTTTTTTGAAGTGTTTAGAGATACTTTTTTTTTTTTTTAAGGTAACATTAGTTTATAACATTATGTAACTTCAGTTGTACATCATTTTATTTTATAGACTTCTATATAGAGTGCATCAGGTTCACCACCAAAAGTCTAGTTGCCATCCATCATCATGCACATGTGCCCCTTTACTACTTTTGCTCTCCCCCACCCTCTTCCTCTCTGATAACCCCCAGTCTCTTCTCCTTATCTATGTGTGTGTTTGTTTATCTTCCACATATGAGTGAAATCATATGGTACTGTATTTCTCTGTCTGACTTATTTCACTTAGCCTAATACCCTCAAGGTCCATCCATGTTGCTGCAAATGGCAAGATTTCATCTTTTTTTGTGGCTGAGTAGTATTGCATTATATGCATATATGTATACATTGCACATCTTCTTCATCCATTCATCCATTGTTGGGCACTTAGGTTGCTTCCAAGTCCTGGCTATTGTGAATAATGCTGCAGTGAACATAAGGGTACATATATCTTTTCAATTAGTATTTTCGTATTCTTTGGATAAATATCCAGAAGTGGAATACCTGTATCGTATGATATTTCTATTCTTCATTGTTTGAGAAATCTCCATACCGTTTTCCATAGTGGCTTTATCAGTTCACATCCCCACCAGCAGTGCATGGGTGTTCCCTTTTCTCCACATGCTCTCCAACACTTGATATTTCTTGTCTTGTTAATTATAGCCATTCTGACAGATGTGAGGTGATATGTCATTATAGTTTTGGTTTGCATTTCTCTAATAATTGGTGATGTTGAACATTTTTTAATGTACCTATTGGGCATCTGTATATCTTCCTTGGAAAAATGTCTGTTCGGATCCTTTGCCCATTTTTTAATTGGGTTGTTTGTTTGTTTGTTTGTTGTTGAGTTCTTTATGTATTTTGGATAATAACCCCTTATCAAATATACAGTTTGCAAATATCTTCTCCCAAATTGTTAGGTTGTCTTTTCATTTTGATCATGGTCCCCTTTGTCATGCAGAACCTTTTTATTTTGATGTAGTCCCATTGTTTACTTTCTTTGTTTGTTTCCCTTGCCTGAGGAGACATTTTCAAAAAGATACTGCAAAGACCAATATCAGACAGAGTACTGCCTATATTTTCTTCTAGGAGTTTTATGGTTTCAAGTCTTACATTCAAGGGCTTTAATCCATTTTGAGTTAATTTTTGTGTATGGTATAAAATAACAGTTTACATTCCTTCTTTTGCATGTGGCTGTCCAGTTTTTCCAACACCATTTGTTAAAGAGACATTCTGTTCTCCATTGAATATTCTTGGCTCTTTTGTCAAAAATTAGCTGTCCATAGATGTGTAGTTTTATTTCTGGGCTCTCCATTCTATTCCAATGATCTGAGTCTGTTTTTCTGCCAGTACCAAGCTGCTTTGATTACTATAGCTTTGTAGTATATTTTGAAATCAGGGGAATGTGTTACCTCCAGCTTCATTCTTTTTTTAGGATTGCTTTGGCTATTTTGAGTCTTTTGTTGTTCCATATAAATTTTAGGATTCTTCATTCTAATTTTGTGAAAAATGTTGTTGCAACTCCGATTGGGATTGCATTGAATCTGTAGATTGCTTTAGGTAATATGGACATTTTAACTATGGTAATTCATCCAATCTGTGAGCATGAAATATCTATTTCTTTATGTCTTCTTCAGTTTCCTTCAGGAATGTCTTATGATTTTCACTGTACAGGTCTTTCACCTCCTTGGTTATATTTACTCCTAGGTATTTTATTCTTTTCGTTGCAATTGTAAATGAGATTGTATTCTTGATTTCTCTCTATACTAATTCGCTGTTAGTATATAGAAACACAACCGATTTTTGTGTGTTGATTTTGTTCTCTGAAAATTTACTGTATTTGTTAATTATTAATTGTTAATAGTTAATAATTAATAATTTGTTAATTATTAATAGTTTTTTGGTGGATTCTTTAGCATTTTCTATCTATAAAATCAGGTCATCTGCAAATAGTGACAGTTTTACTTTTTCCTTTCCAATTTGCTTATCTTTTATTTCTTTTCCTTGACTGCTTGCTCTGGCTAGGACTTCCACTGATATGTTGAATACAAGTGGTAAGAGTGGTCATCTTGTCTTATTCCTGTTCTTAGAGGGATAGCTTTCAGTTTTTCACTATTAGCTATAGAGTTTGTCATGTATGGCCTGTATTATGTTGAGGTACTTTCCTTCTATGCCCATTTTATTCAGAGTTTTTATCATAAATGAGTGTTGAATTTTGTCAAATGCTTTCTCTGCATCTATTGAGATGATCATGTGATTTTTTTTCTTCATTTTGTTAATGTGGTATATCACATTGATTGAACTGTGGATGTTAAATCGCTCCTGCATCCCTGGAATAAACACCACTTGATCATGGTATATGATCCTTTTAATGTATTGTTGTATTGAATTTTCTAATATTTTGTTGAGGATTTTTGCATCTATGTTTATCAGCAATATTGGCCTGTAATTTTCCTTTTTTGTATAGTTCTTATCTGGTTTTGGTATCAGGGTAATGTTGTCTTCATAAAATGAGTTAGGAAGGATCCTGTCCTCTTCTTTTTTTGGAAGAATTTGAGAAGGATAGGTATTAAATATTCTTTGAATGTTTGGTAGAATTCACCAGAGAAGCTGTCTGGCCCTGGACTTTTATTTGGGGGAAGATTTTTGATTATTGTTTCAATCTCTTGTGACTGGTCTACTCATATTCTCTATTTCTTCTTGATTCAGTTTTGGGAGGTTGTAAGATTCTAAGAATTTATCCATTTCTTACAGGTTCTTTAATTTGTTGTAGTAGAGCTTCTCATAGTATTCTCTTATAATCTTTTGTATTTCTGTGATATCTGTTGTAAGTTCTCCTCTTTCACTTCTGATATTATTTATTTGAGCCTTCACTCTCTTTTTCTTAGCGAGTCTAGCTAAGGGTTTGTCAATTTTATTTGAAGGAACCAGCTCTTAGTTTCATTGATCTTTTCTATTGTCTTTTTAGTCTTTATTTCACTTATTTCCACTCTAATGTTTATTATTTCCTTCCTATACTGACTTTGGGCTTCCTTTGTACTTCTTTTTCTAGTTCTTTTAGGTGTAGTGTTAGATTGTTTATTTGAGATTTTTCTTGTTTCTTAGGTAGGCCTGTGTTCTATATACTTCCCTCTTAGTGCTGCTTTTGCTGCATCCCATAGATTTTGGTATGTTGTGTTTTCATTTTCATTTTTCTCCAGGTATTTTTTGATTTCTATTTTGATTTCTTCATTGATCCAATAGTTTTGCAGTAGCATGCTGTTTAGTCTCCACATCTTTGTGGTTTTTCCAGTTTTTATTCTTGTAGTTGATTTCTAGTCTTATACCATTGTCGTTGGAAAGATGCTTGATAGGATGTTAATCTTCTTAAATTTATTGAAGCTTGATTTGTTTCCCAATGCATGGTCTATCTTTGAGAATGTTCTATGTGCACTTGAGAAGAATGTGTATTTTGCTGATTTTGGATGGAATGTTTTATATGTATCTATTAAGTCTATCTGGTCTAGTGTTTCATTTAAAACCAATATTTCTTTGTTGACTTTCTGACTGGATGACCCATCCATTGATGTAAGTGGGACGTTAAATTCCCCTACTATTATTGTGTTGCTGTCAATTTCTCCCTTTAGGTCTGTTAATAGTTGTTTTATACAGTTTGGTGCTCCCATGTTAGGTGCATGTATATTAATAAGTTATATTTTCTTGGGGTAATGTCCCTTTCATCATTATATAGTGTCCATCTTTGTCTCTTGTTATCTCTTTAGGCTTGAAATCTATTTTGTCTGATATAAGTATAGTGACACCTGTTTTCTTTTGGTTGCCATTTGCTTGGAGTATTGTCTTCGATCCCTTCACTCTGTGTCTATGTTTGTCTGTAGAGCTGAGATGGGTATCCTGGAGACAGCATATTGTTAGGTCTTGTTTTTTAATCCATCTAGCCACTCTGTGTCTTTTAATTGATGAATTCAATTCATTTCCATTTAGGGAGATTATTGATACATGAGAGGTTAATACTACCATTTAATCTTTTGTTTTCTGTTTTTTCTGTATTTCCATTGTTTCTTTTTCCTTGTATTTCTGTCTGCCATTTCAATTTAGTGGTTTTCTGTGATGCTTTTCACAGTTTCCACTTTTTTATGTTTTGTGACTCTGCTCTGAATTTTTTTGTGTGGTTACCATGAGGTTTGTATAAAAGAGCTCATAGACAAGATAGTCCTTTTTCTGCTGATAGCATCTTATCTCCATTTGCTTATACAAGTTCCATCCTTTTCCTCTTCCACTTCTATATTTTTGTTGTCACAAATTATCCCCTTTTGTATTGTGAATTTGTTACCAAATTGAAGTGGTTATAGTTATTTTTAATGCTTTTTTTCCATTGGTGTTTATGTTATAATTGTTTACTAACCTATTCTGATATAGAGTTGCAATTTTCTGATTCTGTCTGTCTATTTATCACCTTGCTTAAAGCTTTGTATACCTTTGCCTTTTTGTTTCAAGTAGGAGGGCTCTTTTCAAGATTTCTTGTAAGGTAGGTGTAGCAGCGATGAACTCCCTCAGCTTTTGTTTGTCTGGGAAAGCCTATATTTTTCCTTCATATTTGAAAGATAACTTTGCTGGATAGGATATTCTTGGCTGACAGTTTTTATCTTTCAATATTCTGCTTCTGGGCTCACCTGGGTTATGGGTTTCCACACTGAGGTAGAAGGATTGGGAGAATGTGGTGAGAGCCAATGTCATGGGCACCTCTGTGATGTCCAGGTTTGTTGGGTCTGCAGGCACTGCTGCTATGGGTGGGGAGGCTGAAGTTGCCAGCACCTCTGCAGCTGGAGGTACCAGGGTCATGGTCTCTGCTGTCATTGTTACCTGGCCCTCCACAGTGTCTCCACAGGCTCAGACAATTCTGCCATGTACACTGCTTGTGCTACTGCTCTCAGGTTTTTGAGGGATGCTGGCACCATTGCTGCTGGGAGTGCTGGCTTCACAGGTGTCATTGCCACTGCTGGGTGTGTGGGTTTGTGGACAACACCACCACCACCACAGGGGAAGTGGTGCCTGGGTCATGAACACCACTGGGGTTCCTGGATCCTCTCAAGTGCCAGTGCAATTTCTGGAACCTCAGGTCATGGGCACTGCCACTGCTGCTGAGGACCCAGGGTCTTATATGCAGCTAATGCTGCTGGAAGTGTCAGAGTCAGAGGCACTGCCACAGGGGGAAGAGAGGGGGCTGAGTCATGGATACTTCTTTTGTTCCTGGAGCCTCAGGTCATGGACATCACCCACCAGTGTTGGGGGAAGGGGAGAGGTTGAATTACTAATGCTGCTGGGGTTCCTTTAGCCTGTGGTCTCAGGCTCTGGCATGGTTCCTGGGACTTCAGGTCATGGGCACCACCACCACTGCTGGGAGCCTTGGGTTTTGTATGAAACCCCCGCTGCTGGAAGGGCTGGTGTTGGAGACACCACTACCAGGGGAAGGGGAGGGGATGGGTCAGGGGCACCACTGCAATTCCTGGAGCCTCGGGTCTTGGGTGCCATGGTGGGGCAGGGGGAGAGGTTTGGGTCACACATATTATTGTGTTTCCTAGAGCCTCTAATAGCAGGCCCCACAGTGGTTCCTGGCACCTCCAGGAGCGTGGGCTGCCTGGGTTCCTGGGTCTTCTGTTTGCAAGCATCACTTCAGTTCCTGGGGCCTCTGGTCACAGATGTGGCCACAATTCCTGGAGCCTTTGGTCTTGAGAGATGCTGTGGCTGCTCTCCTGGTTCCACTGTCTCCAGGAGGTCCAATCCACCCACCTTCAGATGTGTAGATATATGGATCTCTCAGGCGTTCTGGTGTGCTGTGCAGAGAATCCTTCATTGGTCTATAGATGTCCCAATGGTTGTAACTTAGAGAGGAGAAACAAAGGAAACAACTCACTCCACCATACTGCTGTCATCTATTTTCTTTCTATTCTCTACTTCACTTATTTCTGCTCTAACTTTTATTATTTCCTCCCTGTGCTAACTTTTGGGTTAATTTGTTTTTCTTTTTCTAGTTTCTTGAGGTGTAAAGTTAGTTTATTTAAAATATTTTATTTTTCTTAATGTAGGCATTTATCACTGTGAACTTTCCTCTTTAACTACCTTTGTTGTATCCCATAAGTTTTGGTGTGTTTTGTTTCTATTTTTGTTTGTCTCAGATTCTTTTTGATTTCTCTTATGATTTATTCTTTGACCCATTGGTTTTTCATAGTGTGGTGTTTAATTGCCACATATTTGTGAATTTTCCAATTTTCCTCCTATTATTAACTAGTAGTTTCATACCAATGTGGTCAGAAGAGATACTCAGTATGATTTCAATCTTCTTAAATTTGTTAAGACTTGTTTTTTGGCCCAACATATGATCTATCTAGGAGAATACTCTGTGTGCACTTGAGAAGAATGTGTATTCTGCTACTGTTTGATAGAATCTTCTGTATGTGTCTCTCAGGTCCATTTGGTCTATGGTGTTATTCAAGTCCTCTATTTCCATATCAATTTTCTGTCTGGATGATCTATCTATTGTTGAAAGTCAGGTAATGAAGTCTATTGTATTGCATGATTGTATTGCTGTCAATTTCTCCCTTCAGTTCTGTTAATATTTGCTTTAAATATTTATATGTTCCAATATTGGGCACATATACATGTGCAACTCTTGCTTCCTTTTGATGAATTGACCCCTTTATCACTCTATAATGACTTTCTTTGTCTTTTGTGACCAATCCTGAATGAAAGTCTCTTTTAGCTGATGTAAGTATAGACACTCCTGCTGTCTTTTGATCCACTTGCATGGAATATCTTTTCCATCCCTTTACTTTCCACCCATTTTTCCTTAAAGCTAACATGAGTCTCTTGTAGTAACACTGTTGGTTCTTGTTTTTTTATTATTTGTATAGCTACTCTGTGTCTTTTATTGGAGAATTTAATCTATTTACATTTAATGTAATTATGATAGGTGAAGTCTTACTATTGTCATTTTGTTAATTGTTTTCTGACTGTTCCGTACTTCCTTTGTTCCTTTCTTCCTCTCTTGCTGTCTTCCTTTGTGATTTATTTTCTTCTATGGTCTGCTTTAATTTCTTCTCTTTATCTTTTATAAATATACTATAAATTTTTGTTTTTTGGTTAACATAAGGCTTACATAAAACATCTTATAATTATGAACATCTATTTTAAGCCGATAACTTACCATTAATCACAAACAAAAAGTCTAAACTTTTACTTTTCCTGCTCCATATTTTATGCTATTTTTTTTTGTGTGTGAGGAAGATCAGCCCTGAGCTAACATCCATGCCAATCCTCCTCTTTTTGCTGAGGAACACTGGCCCTGGGCTAACATCTGTGCCCATCTTCCTCCACTTTATATGGGACACCACCGCAGCATGGCCTGACAAGCGGCATGTCAGTGCATGCCTGGGAACCAAACCCAGGCCACCAGCAGCAGAGCGCGCACACTTATGTGCTATGCCACAGGGCCGGCCCCCATATTTTATGCTATTGATGTCACACTTTATATCTTCTTATATTTTGCACTCGTCAAATTATTGTAGCTTTAGTTATTTTTGTACTGTTGTCTTTTAATGTTTATAATAGAGATAAAAGTGGTTTACACACAACCATTACAGTGTTAGAATATTCTAAACTTGACTATTTATTTATCTTTACCAGTGGGTTTTTACTTTCCTATGTTTTCATGTCATTTTTTGACATTCTTTTCTTCATGTGGAAGAGCTCCTTTCAGCATATCTTGTAAGTCAGGCTAGTGTTGATAAACTCCGTCAGGTTTTGTTTGTCTGGGAATGTCTTTATCTCTCTTTCATTTCTGAAGGACGGTTTTGCTGGGTAGAGTATTCTTCATTAGCATTTTTTTCAGCTCTTTGAATATATCATCCCACTCTCTTCTGGCCTGCAAGGAATCTGCCAAGAAATCTGCTGATAGCCTTTCGAGGCTTTCCTTGTATGTGATGAGTCATTTTTCTCTCACTAGATTCAAATTCTCTCTTTGTGTTTCACTTTTAACAATTTGATTGTAATGTGTCTTGAAATATTGTTCTCTGGGTTAATCTTGCAAGGGGTCTTTTGAGCTTCATGTATCTGGGTGTCCATAATTCTCCTAAGATTTGGGAGTTTTTCAGCAAACATTTCTTTAAATAAGCTTTCTGCCCCTTTCTTTTTCTCTTGTTCCTCTGAGACTTTCATGATGTGTATATTCATGTTTTTGTTATATTTCAGGTAGGCTTTCTTTACTCTTTTAAATTTTTTTTTGTCTTTTTATTCCTCTAACTGGTAAATTTAAAATGATTTGTCTTTGAGTTCACTGATTCTTTATTTTGCATGATTGAGTCTGCTTTTGAAACTGTCTATTGAATTTTTTATTTCTGTCATTGTTTTCTTCATCTCAAGGATTTCTGTTGAGTTCTTTTTTAGAGTTTCTATTTCTTTATGAAACTTCTCTATTTGTTCATTCATTGTTTTCCTGATTTCGTTTAGTTGTCTATCTGTGGTCTCTTGCATTTTGTTGAGTATCTTTAAGAAGATTATTTTGAATTCTTTGTCAGGAAATTCTTAGATCATCATTTCTTTGGGGTAGATTACTTAACCTTTATTAGTTTCCTTTGATGGTGTCACGTTAGTCTGATTCTTCATGATCTGTGTTGCCTTACATTGGTGTCTGTGCATTTGAAGGAGTAAACATCTCTTCAGTGTTTACAGGCCAATTTCACAAGGTAAAAACCTTCTCCTGTTGGTTCCTTGGGCTAATGGGGTTACGTCCAAAATCTCAGTTGAGCTGGATTGGAGCTGGGTCACATAACTGTTGCTTGGCTTACAGCAGGTTTTGCCATTGGTGGGCCTGTTACCAAGAACTTAGGGGGTCATTCCACCAGGATCTTGTTCAGTAGGGCTGGTACTGGGTGAAGAGTCTACTTCAAGGTCCATAGTTGGATATGGAGACGACAAGTGTATTATTAGGTGTGCAGAAGTGTGTGGTTTCCACCAGGTCTCTGGAAGGGATCCTGCCCATTCACTGGATGATTCCCTGAGTGGGCAGGACAGGCCCCAGACCATGTCTGAGAAAGGCTAGAACCGAGTCCCAGGGCTTCGTCAGGGTACACAGACAGGACCGATGTCTGTAGGCCTGGCTTTGAAGGCACGAATGGGCAAGAATTTCTGCCAAATTCTTGGGCAGGCAAGACTACACTCTGACCACTATTAGGCAGGACTGGAGCAAAGTTATAGGTCTGTATAGGGATGGAAAAAGATATTCCATGCTAATGGTAACCAAAAAAAGCAGTAGTGGCTATACTTATATCAAATAAAATAGACTGTTAGTCAAAATCAGTCACAAAAGACAAAAAACGTCACTGTATAGAGATAAAGGGGCCAATTCATCAAGATGATATAACAATTGCAGCCACGTGGTGCACCTAAATATTTAGAGCAAATATTAACAGAACTGGAGAAAAAAATAGCAATATAATAATAGTAAGGGACTTCAACAACCCACTTTCAACGTTGGATAGATCACTCACACAGAAAATTTATAAGGAAACAGTAGTCTTGAATAACACTATAGACCAAAAGGACCTAGGAGACATATAGAACATTTCATCCAACAGCACTGGAATACAGATTCTTCTCAAGCACATACAGAACATTCTCCAGGATAGATTATATGTTGGGATACAACCATTAACAAAAACTTTAACAAATTTAAGAAGATAAATATCATATCTAGTACCTTTTCTGATTGCACTGGAATGAAACTAGAAGTCAGTAATACAAGGAAAACTAAAAAAAATCACAAATATGTGGAGATTAAACAACACACTCCTGAACAACCAATGGGTCAAAGAGGAAACCAAAGGGAAATCAGAAAGTATCTTGAGAGAAATAAAATGAAAACATAACATACCAAAACTTATGGGATACAGAAAAAATAGTTCTGAGAGGAAAGTTCATAGCAATAAATGCCTACAATAAGTAAAACTAAGATCTCAAACAAACAACCTAAATTTACACCTCAAGGAATTAGAAAAAGTTGAACAAACTAAACCCAAAATTAGTAGAAGGAAGGAAATGACAAGGATCAGAGTGGACATAAATTAAATAGAGAATTAAAAAGAGAATAAAAATTTATAAATATAATTGTTGGTTTTTTGAAAAATGAAACAAAATTGGCAAACCTTTAACTAGACTAAGAAAAAAAGAGAGAGGACTCAAAAATAAAATTATAAATGAAACAGAAGAGATTACAACAAAAACCACAGAAATACCAAGGGTTATAAAATGCTACTATGAACAATTATATGTCAATATTGGATAACTTAGGAAAAATGGATAAATTCCTAGGAATGTACAACATACCAACACTTAATCATGAAGAAATAGAAAATCTGAACAGATCAATTATTATAAAGAGATTGAATCAATAATCAAACATTGCTCAACAAAGAAAAGTCCAGGACCAAATGGTTTCACTGGTGAATTCTACCAAATATTTAAAGAACAGTTAATGTTATCCTTCTCAAACTCTTCCAAAAAATTGAAGAGGAGGGAACACTTGCAAACTTATTTTATGAGGCCAGCATTACCCTGATACCAAAGCCAGATGAAGACATCACAAGAAAAAATACTACAAGCCAATATCCCTGAAGGTTATAGACGCAAAAATTCTCCAAAAAAAAAAAATTCTAGCGCACTTAATTCAACTGCATATTAAAGGGATCATACACCATGATCAAGTGGGATTTATCCCTTGGATGAAAGACTTGTTCAACATTTGCAAATCAATAAATGTGAAATACCACATTGATAGAATGAAGGAAAAAGTCATATGATCACCTTAATAGATGCGGGAAAAACATTTGACAAAATTCAACATCTTTTCAGGATAAAAGCTTTCAAAAAACTGGGTATGGAAGAAACATACCTCAAAATAATAAATGCCATTTATGACAAACCCATAGCTAACATCATACTCAATGGTGAAGAGGTGAAAGCTTTCCCTCTAAAATCAGGAACAAGACAAGGATGCCCACTCTCACCACTTTTATTCAACATAGTGCTAGAAGTCCTAGCTAGAGCAATAGGCAAGAAAAAGAAATAAAAGATATCCAAATCAGAAAAGAAGAAGTAAAATTGTCTCTGTTTGCAGAAGACATGATATTATATATAGAAAACCCTAAAGACTCTACTAAAAAACTGTTAGAACTGATAAATGAATTCAGTAAAGTTGCAAGATACAAAATAAACATACAAAAATTGGTTGCATTTCTATATGCTTACAATGAAATACCTGAAAGAAAAATAAAATAATCCTATTTACAATAACATCAAAAACAATAAAATACTTAGAAATAAATTAGAGCATGGAGATGAAAGATCTGTACACTGAAAACTATGACATTGATGAAAGAAATTGAAGACGACACAAACAAAAAGAAAGATATTCATATTCATGGATGAGAAGAATTAGTAATTTTTAAATGTCTGTACTACCCAAAGCCATCTACTGATTCAACACAACCCCTATAAAAATTCCAATGGCACTTTTCACAGAAATAGAAAAATACAATCACTAAATTTGTATGGAATTACAAAAGATCCTGAATAGCCAAAGCAATATAGAGAAAGTAAAACAAAGCTGGAGACTTCATACACCCTGATTTAAAACTGTACTACAAAGCTATAGTAATCAAAACTGTGTGATACTGGCATAAAAGCCGGCACATAGACTAATGGAACAGAATAGCAAGCCCAGAAATAATCCCATGCATATACAGTCAACTAATATTTGACAAAGGAGACAAGAATATTTAATGGGGAACAGATAGTCTTTTCAATAAATAGTGCTGGGAAAATTGGATATCCACATTCAAAAGACTGAAATTGGGATGCTATTTCACACCACTCACAAAAAATTAACTGAAAATGGATTAAAGACTAAATGTAAGACCTGGAATTTTAAAATTCCTAGAAGAAGACATGGAAAAAGCTCCTTAACACCGCCTTGTCAACAATTGTATGGATATGACACCAAAAGCACAAGCAACAAATGCAATAATAAACATGTCACTACATCAAACTAAAAAGCTTCTGCACTGCAAAAGAAACTGTCAACAAAATGAAAAGGCAATCTACAGAAAGGGAGAAAATATTTGCAAACCATATATAAGATTAGAGGTTACTATCCAAAATATATAAGGAACCCATCATATATATATATATATATATCAAGTGATTTGAAACTATATGATTTAATAATTTAAAACTATATTACAAAGCTATAATAACCAAAACTATATGGTACTGGTGTAAAAATAGACACATAGACATAAAAATAGTTACATAGAACAATAGTGACAAAAAAAACCAGACATATTTATATTTTATATACATGTAATGGAATTTTATATATATATATTCAGCCATAAAAAAGGAGATTCTGCTATTTGCGACAACATGGATAGACCTTGAGGGTGTTATGCAGAGTAAAATAAGTTAGATAAAGAAAGACAAATATTGTATGATATCACTTACATGTAGAATCTAAAAAACTGAACTCATAGAGACAGAAAGGAGAACGGTGGTTACCAGGGGCTAGGGGTTAGGGGAAATGGGGAGATGTTGGTCAAAAGGTACAAACTTCAGTGATAAGTTGAATAAATACTGAGGATCTAATGTACAGCATAATGACTATAGTTAACAAAGCTGTACTGTATACTTGAAAATTTCTAAGGGAGTAAATCTTAAATGTTCTCACCACAAAAAAAAGATATTCTAATTATTTGAGATGATGGATGTGTTAACTAACCTTTTTGTGGTAATCATCTTGCAATATATATGTATCATCATATTATGCACCTTAAACTTACACAATGTTACATGTAAGTTATATTTCAATATAAGATGGGAAAAAAGGACAAATTGTATAAAAGGAGAATATATTTTCAAAGCACATATCTGATAAATAACCTGTGTCTGTAGCATATAAAGCCTCTCAAAAGACAACATGAATAAAACAAGTAATCTAATTAGAATATGGTCTAAATACTTGAACAGACGTTTCACTGAAGAGCGTAAACACATGGCTATTAGAGCATGAAAATATCATCAACATAACTAGGTCAGTAGAGAAATGTAAGTTCAAACCAACAGGAACTCTCATTATATATCTATTGAAGTGGCTAACAAAAGACATTTATGAAAAATTTCTTCTGTTGTATTTGGAATCCTCCTTTCACAAAAAGCAGCAACAGTTGTGTTTCTACTCATGTTTTCATGGAAAACTCTCCAAACCTGCTTGTTTTATTAAAACCTGACTCTCAACAGTGTGGAGCTTTGTGGCATGGAAACTTCCCATTCTCGGTATCCCCACATACAACATAATCCAGAGGCTGGGGCCCCAATGCTTCAATTCTCAAAGATACTCCCAAACCACTACACCAGGGACCATCTGATGTCACTGCTTTTCAGATTTCTTCTTACTCTTCCAACAGCCTCCCAGATCAATCTTGCACAAACCTCAAAGAAAGTACTTTCTTTATCTGAACTTACTTCTTAAATTCATAGAGACCTCAAATGATTCTTTTTTATTTTATACTCTTTTTCTCAGCAATGCACTGGATTTTCTTTCCATCCCTAGGCAACAAATCTCCAGACTCCATCAATTCAACCAGTTTGCCAAATCCTCAACCCAAACTGGATTTCTGCAGAATCTTGCTTTCTTCTCTTACAACGAAACGGCCAACACTACTAGGGAAAAAAAAAACCCACAAAACAATATGGATAAGGGATGCCTAAAATGGGAAAACACATTCAGAATTTAGATGTTATATCCTGAGTCCCCAGGCTAAAGGATGTATTCATGAACAGATCATTATTTCAAACCATCCTATTCTTTTAATGCAATTTCTTTATTCTTTGTCACAGTGCCTTCATAACTCTCTGGCTTTCTGCATTATTTCAGGGTGCCTGTGGCTGAAGATCTACGTTCTCTTCATTATTGTTCACTTTTAATCAAGTTAGTTTATATTGTTAAACCAAGGATTAATTATTTTCCTCTTGTTTAATGAATAATTTTTATTTGTCTTAAACTTTGCTACGTAGATTCATATTGTTGGGGAGAAATACATTGAGAGTGAATATTATCTTGGTCATTAAGATGATATCAGAGCTTGAATCACTTGGGAACATTCCCACTGCTAAAGGGAAGATACATTATTTCACAAAATGTTAGGAACTCGTAAAAAAAAACATCACTAGATGAAACATCTGAGGCAAACATGTCTAACTTGTAAGTAAAATCCTAATATTTTGATTTGCTTCCTATGTCTTTCTTTGATACGTTCTTTTTTTTGTTTTGCTGCTAACTATGAAATGTCACTTTCTGTGAATGAAAAGATTATTATTGATCAGAAGTTATTCCTTACTTCAGCTTGTGAAAAGGTAGGAGAACAGACTCCAAAAATATTTGAGCTAGACTTCCTTTGTACTCATTACATTATTTTAGGAATTACAGATACTACAATGTCTGAAGAAACATTGTATTTTCATGAATAATGTGGACTATCTTTATTGAAAATCCTTATTTTCTGAAAATACAGACTTAAAAATTTACTGGCATATTTCCTCTTTGGTTTTTTGTCAACTCTTCCTTCTACTACCCAAAGTTTCTTCAAATAAAAAATTGATGCCCTAATTGCCAACTCTCTCTCACTCCAATTTACAGCTTAATTCAATATTTCATAAACTGTGAAGTAAAACCTTTTAAAAAGAAAACAGTGAATATCAAAGAATAAAATACAATAGTTGTGAGAATGTTAAAGAACTTGTATTCTCAACAGGATCTGAACACTTGGCAACAAAAATTTCTGATGTGTGTATATGTGTATGTATGGATGTGTCTGTGTGTGTGTGTATGTGTACATGCATGACTAAATACTTAGGGCTTCTCTCCATTACAGCCAAACTTCTTTAATGACCTACCAGTAGAAGAATTAATGAAGTTTCCATTATCCTTTCTAGCTGTGACCTTAGGCATAGGCGGTTTGTACTGCGCATTTGGATAAACAAAGATTTTTATTTGAGACCTCTCATAGCAAAAGAAAACATAATTCTCCCCTTTGCCTCTCCCCTTATTAAGGTATAAATTTAGTTTCTTAGCAACAAGAATCTCAGTACTACAAACCATAACAACTGACTTTCAAATTTCTCCTCAGTCTGCCTCTACCTTCTCTATACAACGTTACTTCTGGTTTATCTTCAACGTTAATAAATCAGACTAGCTTCCTCAGGCCCATCTTATGGTCTCCATATACACTTTATGATCACTTTGCTTCACTGTCTTTGCTCATGCTATTACCTTGGTTTCATATTATTTCCTCAAAGTTCAATCATATTACAGAATACTTCAAGTACTTTGAGGTCCAGAAAAAAGTTTATCCCTACTGTAAAACTTTTTCTAAAGAATCCAACCATCTTGGAGAGGATGTGTAGAGAAGGGAACGCTCATACACGGCTGGTGGGAGTGCAAACCGGTGCAGCCACTATGGGAAACAGTATGGAGATTCCTCAAAAAATCAAGGATAGAACTACCATATGATCCAGCTATTCCACTGCTGGGTATTTATCCAAAGAACTTGAAAACACCAATGCGTAAAGATACATGCACCCCTGTGTTCATTGCAATGTTATTCACAATAGCCAAGACTTGGAAGCAACCTAAGTGCCCATCAAGGGACGAATGGATAAAGAAGATGTGGTATATATACACAATGGATTACTACTCAGCCATAAGAAACGATGAAATCCAGCCATTTGTGACAACATGCATGGACATTGAGGGTATTACGCAAAGTGAAATAAGTCAGAGGGAGAAGGTCAAATACCATATGATTTCCTTCATTAAGTGGTAGATAATAACAACAATAAACACACACATAGAGACAGAGATTGGATTGGTGGTTACCAGAGGGGAAGGGGGGAGGGAGGAGGGCAAAAGGGATAATTGGCACATGTGTGTGGTGATGGGTTGTAATTAGTATTTGGGTGGTGAACATGATGTAATCTATGCAGAAATAGAAGTATAATGATGTACACCTGAAATTTTTACAATGTTATAAACCAATGTTACTGCAATAAACAAAAAATTAAAAAAAAAAAAAAGGAATCCAACCATCAATGATTATCTGAAACTTCATAATGTCCGAGAATAATTTAAGTCCTTTAGTATCTGCACACAAATTTGCTTCCTATATGAGGGAGAACTGTTGTCAGTAAAAATTAAATAAAAATAACATTTAGAAGAAGAAAGAAAGTAATTAAAAAAAACTATTGGGGGGAAATTTAATGGCTATATTGACTACCTGCTAGTTATCCAAATTCCTGAACATTCTGACATTAGCAAGTTTACTGAGGTTATCCACAGACACAAGGTTAATTACTTATGACTCCTCTAAATTTGAGAAGTTAGCTGTGAAACAGAGAGTTGTTTTGTCTGGGAGGTTTTTTTTTTTTTTTTCCGGTGGGGAAGATTGGCCCTGAGCTGACATCTGTTGCCAATTTTCCTCTTTTTGCTTGAGGAAGGCTGTCCCTGAGCTAACATCTGTGTCAATCTTCCTCTATTTTGTATGTAGAATGCCCCCACAGCATGGATTGATGAACAGTGTGCAGGTCTGCACCCAGGATCCAAACCTGCGAACCTCGGGCCACCTAAGCAGAGCACACGAACTTAACTACTACACCACTAGGCCGGCCCCTCTCTGAGAGTTTTTTATGTGTTAGTATCCTTCCATTAGACCTTCCATCTTACTAAGTCCAGCAACATTTCCCTCACTGAACTGTTTTTTTCTCCCTGACTTCCATCATATTAGTCCTAATGGAGTAAATTTGCTCATGATCATTTCATGGCCTAATTTAACAGCTCTGCGATAACATTTCTTTATCTAGCTATCAGAAAGAGGATCAGTGTAAAAGGTTGGAGAACTTTCATAAGTATTATTAGCAAAAACATGGATTTACTAGTTTTCTTTTCTAGGCCTAGTTTGAAAAGTGATTCTAAGGGATCTGGTAAGTCAATATTTCTTAACTAAGTAGCATTGTTTTTTCCTAAGTGATTAATTTTTATTGAGCTATAATTGACATATAACATTATATTAATTTCAGGCATACAACATAATGATTTGATATTTATATTGTGAAAATTAATAAAGAAAACTTCAAATGAATTGAAATCAGGAAGGCCTGTAGAGGGAGCTCTCATGCCCTACTATTCCTCCTCAATTACCCAAACAGGAAGATATCAATTATAGACCCCACCAGGAAGACGTCAGTTACTAACCTCAACAGGAAAAGATGTATCTTGCACTCCCAAATAGGAAGTGCAACTACTTTACTACTCCAGCAGGAGGCAGGAAGACTGCCTTCTTGCCCAGCAACAAGCCCAGCCAAAGGAAAATGCCACAGTTCAGCCAATGAAAAGCCATCATTATCTGAATGTTTACTTTCCTCCAATTAACTTTCATGTTTTCTTTGCTGATGACTTTCTTTCCTTGTCCCACCCTCCTTACTGTAAAAGCCTTCCATGTTGTGTAACCCCTCCTAGTATCTTTCTGCTTGCCAGATGAGATATTGTCCAATTCACGAATTGTTTAGTGAAGCCAATTAGATCTTCAAATTTACTCAGCTGTATTTTGTTTTTGTCACCACATATAGTTACAAATTATTTTTCTTGTGATGAGAACTTTTAAGATCTACTCTCTCAGCAACTTTCAAATATACAATACAGTATTATTAATTATGGTCACTATGCTGTACATTACATCCTCAGGACTTATTTATTTTATAACTGGAAGTTTGTACATTTTAACCTCCTTCACCCATTTTGCTCATCCCCACCCTCCCACCTCTGGTAACCACCAATCTCTTCTCTGTATCTATGAGTTATGGATTTTTGCTTGTGTGTGTGTGCGTGTGAGAGGAAATTTTTAATGTTATCTTTTCCATGTCTTTACCCAGGTGTAACAAAATGTATTAGTTACTGCACAGATTTTGTCTTTGTTGACTAGCAAATAGTTGAGAACAGTTCTATAATTTAGTATTGTTTTAGCTCTTGAGTTCATTCTTACCTGTTGTGCCTCTAAATTTTAAATATTTTGCTTATTGGAACAAAATTTATTTTATCACATATTTTAGCTCAGAATTCTGGGCCAGAGTAGAAAAGACTTGTTCACACCAGTAAAATCTTGTATTTTGAACCATTATGAATAGTTAAAATGTGACTCAATAAAATGTTAGCAACTCGGGTAGCTACTTTAAGTACTTAGAAAGAGCGTTGGCACATGCACAAAATTATTTCCACACTTGAATGGTTTTATGAGAAAATAATTGAACCATATTTCCTTCATTGGTCCCATATCCCTTTCTTTTCTTATATCTCTTGGATTTCTTTGAGAATCCCAGAAATATTAATCATAAGCCAATTGTTAGTGACCTAGTGTCTACTTAAAGTGTGTAAATGTTTCAATGTTAATATTTTAGAGGTATTGTGGTCAGATACAAATCAAATATTTAGAATAAAATGGTGAATTTAGCAATTATTGGAGTAAGGAACTTGGGAAATTACAGGAGTTTATAGAAAAGAATGCAGTTAACAAAAGGACAAGACAAAATAAAAGGGTACAATAGGTGGAAAAGAACATAAACACTAAATCTGATTTCAAATGTAAACCTATTGCCCAGATCGTAGATCTTGATCCAACAGTCTTGAGAGTAAGGTGTCATCCTTTTGAATCATACAGTCTTAGGAGGTAGGTGTCCAGTTTACTGTGTCATCTAGTTCTGAATACATCTTAACGTGCCTCAGAATCAGATCTCCAGTAGAACTGGATGTTCCCCTTACATGACTGAAATCAAAATTTCAATGGGAAGGCCGGATCCGTGAGTACTACTTGGAGTTTAAGAAAATATTTATGGTTATGAATAACTGAAGTGTTCATTTTGCAGCCCAGATCTAAACTTGAACTTTGTTGACGTTTCTATCAAAATGCTTATTCAATCACTTAGTCTTATATATTATGGAACTGTATCCAGAGATGTCTCCTTTTGAAATTGAAGTTTTGAGTAGATGACTATGGACAATGCCTTAGCTTTCTAGCAATATCTGACCAGATAAAAATGTACTAAGATATTATTTGCAAAAGAAAGAGTCAAGCCAAATTTTGGGTGTTTTTACAACAGTTTCATAAAATGAAAGATTATGGAGATATTGAAGTGTTCATCATTTTATCATTGGGCTAGATCAAGGATGATTGAATTGTTCTGAAAACTTAAATAGTTTTGATTTTACATATGATTAGATCTTTTTATTCTCCCCTAAGTAGGAAGAAAGATATGGATTTCAAGTTTCTATTTAATGCAGTTATCATACATGTCCTTTAAGTATTTTTCATATAAAATGAGGTTTATTTTAAACTCTAGAGAATGTTGAGGATTATTTCCAGGTAGGAAAACACAATGCATAAGATATTACATTATTTTATTTTATTTTTTTGTTTTCTGCTTTAAAAACATTTGCCTTATGGCAAAAGAAAGTTTTAGCCAATTATAAAACGTAAAAACACAACAAAAAGTTTTATTCATTTTAATGCTTTGAAGCAACTACATGAACTACATTTTAAAATATTTAAATGGTCCTCCAGGTGTGAGTTTAGAGCTTTGCCCTACCCAGTTTTACCTGGGTTATGAAAATTAGAAATAAAACATGATGAGGTAACCCCAGGATGTTAGCAACATTTTTCCCACAATATATTTGTGAATTTGAATCAATTAATGCTAGTATTTGGATTATTCTCTGTGCATAAATATTACAGAAGGCTATTGGGGCAGTATCAAACATTGTGAGATAGTTTGAGGTAGCTAAAATGTTTTAGTTTTGTAAGGACAGTTTGCTGTTTTTGATAAATCCTCTTCATTCAGAAATCAAAGTGAATAACTATAATATTGTGTTACAACCACTGAAGACCACTTTGTATACTAGTCAACTAGAGCATTTTCTGTAGTATATACTTTAAGTAAATTGCTGAGTTTCTTTGACTATGACTTGATCTCCTATAAAGAGATATACAATAATTTTAAAAAAATTCATTGGGTGTCTAAGGAAATTAAAAAAGAAAAAATCTTATTGTTACATTTTGTTGAAATCACGAATAGCCTCAAACATTATCTATCTACTTTTACCACAAATGTTAAGTCATAAAACTCTTTCATGGTGACGAACTTGTATCAGAGTGAGTTAGAATCATCTGAGGTGAACACGATACAGTAGAACAACAAAAAGCTGGTTTTAACCAAGAAAAGAAAATGAAAATTGTAAACCACATATTCATTTTTTTTCCTGAGTAAACTGGAGCAAATCGCATTGTTTCACCCTCAAAATTTTTCCATATATCTTTTCTCATGTATTTTTAACTATGTCAAAGAAATTTATACATGAACTGTTGTCTTTTGGTTAGTTACAAAATAACTACTTGAGTCTCTATAAGGTGTATATTGGGAGTCAATAGTGGTCTCTAAAAGTTATCAGCCAACATTAAGCTTCTCCAGTAGTAAAATGCCAATTCAATGGGAAAAATCACAGAGAGATAGTGCGTGTGAACCAAAAAGTGGCAGGTGAGTTCCCATAGGTTAAATACAAAACAGTGCATTTAGAGAAACTAATTTAAAAAATGCTCTGTCGTAATGGAGTCAGTCTGAACTATACAATTTGACCTGCAAAGGATTTAAAAATGATGTACATTATCTTTTACTATAGATTCTTCCCTGGGTGGGTTGCTCAACCAAAAAAAGCATCAAACTTGCTCTGTGACAGAGTTTACTTCCTTTGTTCAAAAAACTAAGCCATGACCTGGAGTGGTATGTGGATCTCTGATAGCAGATCATAAGCAGATAAAGGAACACTGAAACAAAATCAAATCAAGGGAACTTGGGAGTGTGTTGTAAGAAAGGATCAACACTTGTTTTATTTATATTTGACGTATTAGAAAAATGGATTCTGAGAAGGGATATAATTGGAAGTTGAAAAATCGTGAAAGGTATGAAAAGAGAAAAAGATGTTCTACTTCAACTTCTTACCCTCACAATCACTTCTCAAATGTATGTAATTGGTTTCCACTCATGTCATTCTATTACAAGGGAAACAGCCCTGTGTTTTTATTACTAAATTTTTCAGCAGGATTTCAGACAATCCACAGCTCTGTCCTCTTAAAACCCTCTTTACTCTAGCAATACAAGACTCAGTTGATTTCCCTTCCTACTGTACATAGCTGTTTCTTGATCCTTTGCTGAATGCTTCTCCTCTGTTTGACTTCTTCCTGTTGGAGTTCCCCAAAGTTCCTAATGAGACACCGTTTTCTGCTGAACACACTCTGTATCTGTTTGATGTCATCAAGACGTATACCAGGACTTTCATATTTATGTTATCACGCTTGATCTCTTACTTAATCTCTGGGATCAATTTGGCTGATTACTTCACATCTCCTCTTTATCTGATGTGAAAAAAAACCCTAATTAGGTGGAAAAAATGCAAATGTCCATCAAAGGATGAATAAATAAACAAAATATGGGATATACATACAATGAAAAATTATTTAGTCTTTAAATGGAGTGAAATTCTGATACATGCTACAACATAGAGAAAACTCGAAGATATTATACTAAGTGAATTAAGAAAGACACAAAAAGACAAATATTGTATTATTTCACTGATATTCCACCTCCTCTGAGGTACCTAGAGTAGTCAAATTCAAAGAGACAGAAAGTAGAAATGTGATTTCCAGGAACAACAGCAAGGCAGAAGGGGGACCTATTGTATAATGGGAATAGAGTTTCAGGTGATAATGATGAACAGGTTCTGAAGATGAATTGTGGTGATGGTTGCAAAATAATGTACATGTACTAAATGCCATTTAAGTATACACTTAAAAATAAAGTGATGAAAGGGCCAGCCTGGTGGCACAGTGGTTAAATTCACACACTCCACTTCAGCGGCCCAGGGTTTGCAGGTTCGAATCCTGGGCGCAGACCAATGTACCACTCATCAAGCCACACTGTGACAGCATCCCAAATACAAAATGGAGGATGATGGGCAGAGATGTTAGATCAGGGCCAGTCTTCCTCACCAAAAAAAAAAAAAAAAAAAGTGATGGGGGCCAGCCCATAGCCTGGTGGTGAAGTTCAGCTTGCTCCACTTTGGCGGAGCCTGGGTGTGGACCTACACCGCTCGTCTGTCAGTGACCATGCCGTGGCAGCATCCCACATACAAAACAGAGGAAGACTGGCAACAGATGTTAGCTCAGGGCTAATCTTCCTCACCAAAAAAATAACAAATAAATAAATAATAAAATGATGAGTTTTATGTTATGTATACTTTTACCACTATTTAAAAAGAAAGAAAAAAAACCTAGCAAGGTCAGAGGCAGAATTCCAGATTTGCACCCTTATCCTTGACCAACTGCAACTCCTGATCCTTCCCTTCACAGATAAAGACACTATCCTCTACCCAGTTGCTCATGTCTACAACTTAGGAGTCATTCCTGACTCATTTTCGCTTGATTCCAAGATAAAAACCATCACCAAATTCAGTTGGTTTCACCTTCAGTATATATTCCAAAACTGGTCACTTCTCACTGTGTCTACCAAAACACTTTGCCCTATCATTCTCTCTCACCTATAATATTGCAATGGTCCTTGACTGATCTTTTCAACTCCACATAACAGGGTTATCTAGTTTTTCCAGAGAGGTCAGAGAGAACTCTTAAAAATGTAAATCAAATAATTTCACACTCCTTCCTAAAAGCAACTACTTTTAGGAAGTACATCTCTACATCTCCAACATTACCTATAAGAAAATTAATTTCTCTTATCTTGGCCAATCAGTCCCTACCTATTTTACTCTCTGAATATTTTCAAACCTTCTATCCCACTTCTTGATCACTAAATTGCAGTCAAAACGACCTTTGTTCTGAACAGCCATTTAGTTCAGGGCTTATTTTGCCCTACAACTAAAACAATATACTTCTGAGCATGCTCACAATACCCCTTGTATTATAAGACCTTTCCAGTCTGCTGTGAAAACATGAACTATTTCCCATTCTTTTACCATCCTAGGTACACAGAGAAGCATGTGGAAAGGTACCTAAGTACTGGCCGTCTTACAAAAACAAGACATTAATGCTTGCCTGGTGCATAGGCCTGATCCATTTATCTCTATCCACACTATCACATCTCTCCGCAATGTCTTTGTATCATCCAATTGTTATTTACTGTATGGCTCTTCTCAGTTACTTGTTGTAAAGGCTTGACTCTGTCTGCTGCATATCAAGGTGCTGACACAATTAAGGAATGAGGAATAAAATGATGACTCATAAAAGAATCCTCAAGGGATCAGGAAACTGGCCCTGAAAATTCCTATGCAATTCACTAGAGTCTAGCTTCTGATTAAAATTCAATTTTTAAACTGTTGAGTACCTTTATGTTTAGCATTCCATTAGGGACTATAGAATACATCATTGGGACTTTGACTTGGTCCCTGACCTCTGGAAAATATGTGAACAGCTGATTATAAAATTTTACTATGAAAGTTATTGTACCAACATTACATGACAGACACAAACACTGTGCTATTGAAAGATGCTACTGAAACATGAAAGAAAGACACCTGTGGGAATTTGAATGAAATAGCTGAGGGAATAATTTTTATAACAATATTTGAAGGTTGAGAAGAGTTTCAAAAGATTAGGAGAGGCATTCGAAGTGAATAAAGTATTGAGGAAACCCCTTCTAGTTTTTCACACTGGCTGTACCAATTTAAATCCTCATCAACAGTGTATAAGACTTTCCTTTTCTCTACACCCTCTCCAACACTTGTTATCTCTTGTTTTTTTTCATAATAGCCATTCTAACAGAAGTGAGCTGATATCTCATTGTGATTTTAACTTAACAGCTCCTGGATGTTAGTGATGTGAAGCACTTTTCCTATATAAATGTTAGCTATTTGTATGTCTTCTTTAAAAACGTGTCTATTCAGGCCATTTGCCATTTTTTAAATTAGGTTATTTGGGTTTTTTTGCTATTGAGTTCTATGAGTTGTCTCCATATTTTTGGATATTAACTCCTAATCAGATATACGGTTTGCAAACATTTTTCCCATTCTGTTGGCTGCTTTTTCACTCTGTTGTTTCCTTTGCTGTGCAGAAGTTTTTTAGTTTGATATAGTCCTAGTTGTTTATTTTTTGCTTTTCTTGCCAGTGCTTTTGGTGACATATCCAAAAATCATTTCCAAGACCAACGTCAAGGAGATTTTACCCTATGTTTTCTTCTAGGGATTTTATAGTTTCAGGTCTTACATTTAATTCTTTAATTCATTTTGAGTTAGTTTTTGTGCATGGTGTAAGGTAAAGGTCCAATTTCATTATTTTGCATCTCGATATCCAGTTTTTCCAACACCGTTTACTGAAGGGACTATTATTCGCCATTGTGGATTCTTGGTGCCCCATCAAAGATTAACTGACCATTTGTGTGTGGGTTTGTTTCTGGGCTCTTTGTTCTCTTCCATTGGTCTATGTGTCTGTTTTTATGGTAGCACCATACTGTTTTGATTACTACAGCTTTGTAGTATAGTTTGAAATCAGGTAGAGTGATGCCTTCAACTTTGTTCCTCTTTCTTGAGATTTCTTTGCTATTTGGGGTTTTTGTGATTCCCTACTCACTTTAGGACTATGTTTTTTATTCCTGTGAAAAATTCCATTGGAATTTAGATAGAGATTACCTTTAATCACTAGATTGCGTTGGGTAGTTTGGACATTTTAACAAATTAATTCTTCCAATCCATGAGCACAGTATATCTTTCTATTTCTTTGTGTCTTCTTCAATTTCTTTCATCAATGTCTTATGGTTTTCAGTGTACAGGACTTTCACCTCTTTGGTTAAATTTATTCCTAGGTATTTTATTCTTTTTGATACTATTGTAAGTGAGATTTCTTTTTTTCTCTCTCTTTTTTTTTTTTTGGTGAGGAAGGTTAGCCACTAACATCCATTGCCACTCCTCTTCTTTTTGCTGAGGAAGAATGGCCCTGGGCTAACATCCGTGCCCATGTTCCTCTTCTTTGTACGTGGGACGCCACCACAGCATGGCTTGATATGTGGTGCGAAGTCTGCGCCCAGGATCCGAACCTGCAATCCTCAGGCCACCAAAGCAGAGTGTATGAACTTAATCACTATGCCACCAGGCCAGCCCTGAGATTTCTTTTTTGGATAATTTGTTGTTAGTGTATATAAACACAATTGATTTTTATACATTGATTTTGTATCCTGCAACTTTACTAAATTCATTTATTAGTTATAACAGCTTTTTTGTGGAATCTTTAGGGTTTTCTATCATGTCATCCGCAAATAGATGCAGTTTTACTTCTTCTTTTCCAATTTGGATACCTTTTATTTCTTTTTCTTGCCTAATAGTTCTTGCTAGGACTTCCAATACTAAGTTGAAGAAATGTGACAAGAACGGGCATCCTTGTGTTTTTCCTGATCTTAAAGGAAAAGCTTTCAGCTTTTCACTATTGAGTATGATGTTAGCTATGGGCTTGTCATATGTGGCCTTTATTATGTTGAGGTATGTTCCCTTGATACGCACTTTGTTGAGTTATCATCACAATTGGATGTTGAAATTTTATCAAATGGTTTTTCTTTATTTGTTGATATGGTCATATGATTTTATCCTTCATTTTGTTAATGTGGTGTATCATGTTTAATGATTTTCTTGTGTTGAACCATCCCTACATTTCATGATAAATCCAGCTTGATCTTGGTACATGATCCTTTTACTGTGCTGTTGGATTCAGTTTGCTGGTTGAGGATTTTTGTTGAGGATCTTGTTGAGGAGGATTTTTGAATCTATGTTTATCAGAGATATTGACCTGTAATTTTCTTTTCCTGTAGTGTCTTATATTACTTTGGTATCAGGATAATTGTGGCCTCATGGACAGTTTGAAAGTGTCCTGGGCTGCTTTTCTTTGTTGAGAGATTTTTGATTACTGCTTCAGTCTTGTTACTCATTATTGGTGTGTTCAAATTTTCTTTTTCTTCGTGATTCAATCTTGGTAGGTTGTATATTTCTAGGAATTTCTCCATTTCTTCTAGATTCTCCAATTTTTTGGCATGTAATTGTTCATAGTAATCTTTTATGATTCTTTGTATTGTTATGGTGTCAGTTGTAATGTCACCTCATTCATTTATAATTTTATTTATTTAAATTGCTTGTCTTTTTTCCTTGGTTAGTCTAGCTAAAGGTTTTTATATGTTATCTTTTAAAAAATTAAATCTGTTACATTGATATTTTTATCATATTTCTAATCTCTATTTCATTTTATTGTGCTTCTAATCTCTATTTCATTTATTTCTACTCTAATTTTTATTATTTCTCTCCTTCGACCATCATTTGACCTAGCTTGTTCTTTTTCTAGTTCTATGAGGTTTAACTTAGGTTGCTGATTGGTGATATTTCTTTTTCCTTAATGTAGGCTTTTATTGCTATAAACTTTCCTCTTAGAACTGCTTTTCCTGCTTCCCATAAGTTTGATATGTTGTGCTTCCATTTTCATTTGTTTCAAGTTATTTTTTATTTTTCTTTTGATTTCTTCATTGACCCATTAGTTGTACAGGAGTATGTGTTTTAATTTCCATATATTTGTGAATTTTCCAATTTTCCTCTTGTTACTGACTTCATACCCTTGTGGAAGGAGAAGACACTTGATAAGATTTCAATCTTCTTAAATTTGTTAAGACTTGTTTTTTGGCCTAATATATTATCTATCCTGGATAACGTTCCAGAATATGTATTGTGCTACTACTGGATGAATTATTCTGTATATATTTCTTAGGTCCATTTGGTCTATAGTGTTATTCAGATCCACTCTTTCCTAGTTGATTTTCTGTCTGGATAATCTATCCATTTTTGAAAGTGGGGTCCTCTACTATTATTTTATTGCTCTCTATTTCTCCCTTCAGTTCTGTTAATATTTGCTTTATCTATTTAGATGCTCCAATATTGGGTGTGTATATTATTATATGCTTTTATTAAATTGACCTCTTTGTTATTATATAGTGACATTCTTTGTCTCTTGTGATAGATTTTGCCTGATGGTCTCTTTTATCTGATACAGATATAGTCACCCCTGCTCTCTTTTGGTTACTATTTGCATGGAATATCTTTTTCCATCCCTTGACTTTCAGCCTATGTGTGTTTTTAATTCTAAAATGAGTATATTTAGGCAATATATCTTTGGATCTTGTTTTTTAATCTATTCATACACTCTGTGTATTTTGATTGGAGAATTTAATCCATTTACATTTAAAGCAATTATTAATAGGTAAGACTTAATATTACTATTTTGTTAATTTTCTTCCTATGCTTTTGTGGTCCCTGTTTTGCTTTTTTCCTCTCTTGCTGTCTTCCTTCGTGATTTGTTGATTTTTATTTTGTAGGTATACTTTTATTCCTTTCTCTTTATTTTTTGTATATCTACTAGTGGTTTTTGCTTTGTGGTTACCATGAGGCTTACATAAAACATCTTAGAGTTATAATAATCTACTTTAAGCTATTAACAACTTCAATTGCATACAAAAACTCTACACTTATGCTATTGATGTCAAAATTTACATCATTTTATATTATGTATATATTAACAAATTATCATAGCTATCATTATTTTTTATGCTCTTGTCTTTTAACTTTTATGATAGTTAAAAGTGACTTACAGTTCACCATTACAGTATTCAAGTATTCTGAATTTGACTATGTATTTACCTTTACCAGTGAGTTTTATACTTTTATGTGTTTTCATGTTGTTACTTAGATTACTTAGCATTTTTTTGTTTCAACTTGAAGAACTCCCTTTAGCATTATTTGTAAGGCCATTCTAGTAGTGATGAACTCCCTCAGCTTTTGTTTTTCTAGGAATGCTTTTATCTCTCTTTCATTTATGAAGTACAATTTTGCCAGGTATGGCATTCTTAGTTGGCAGTTTTTCTTTTCAGCACTTTTAATATATCATCCCACTACCTCCAGGCCTGCAAGATTTCTACTAAGAAATCTGCAGATCACCTGTGACAATTCTCTTGTATGTGATGAGTCACTTATTGTTTGCATCTTTCAAAATTCTGTTTTTATCTTTGACTTTTGAAAATTTGATTATAATGTGTCTCAGGGTAATCTTCTCTAGGTTGATCTTGCTTAGGGTCCTTTGAAGCTTCAAGAAACTGAATTTCCATATCCCTCCCAAGATATGGGAAGTTTTCAGCCATTATTTCTTTAAATAAATTTTCTACTCCTTTCTCTTTCTGTTCTCCTTCTGGGTCTCTCATAATGTGTATATTTTACCCTATAGGTCCTATATGCTTTTTTCACTCCTTTGTCTTTTTGTTCCTCTAACTGGCTAATTTTAAATGACTTGTCTTCAAGTTCACTAATTCTTTCTTTTTCATGATCAAGTCTGCTGATGAAGCTCTCTATTGAATTTTTTAGTTCTGTAGTTGTATTCTTGTATCCTGGAGTTGTAATGCTCCAGGATTTCTGTTTGACTCATTTTTTATGATTTCTACTTCTCTATTAAATTTCTCTCTTTGTTCATGCTTTGTATTCTTGATCTCATTCAATTTTCTGTCTTTTGCATCTCATTGAGCTTCTTTAATATGATTATTTTGAATTCTTTGTCAGGCAATTCTTAGATCTCCATTTCTTTGGGATCGGTTACTAGAGCTTTATTATTTTTCTTTAGTGGTGTCATGTTTGCCTGATTCTTCATGATCTATGTAACTTTACATTGGCATCTGTGCATTTGAAGGACTAAACACACCTCTTCCGGTCTTTACAGACTGGTTTTGGCAGCTAATGACCCTCTCCTGTCAAGTCCCTGGGCTGGTGGTATTGACCCCAGAATCGCAGTCTTGTGGGATTTGAGCTAAGTCATGTGGCTGCTGCTGAGTTTGCAGTGGGTTCCATGACTGGTGGGCCTATTCCCAGTGGGTGAAGGGTGTGTGGATAATGTCTGGTCCCTGTTTGAACAGGACTGCCTCCAGTGTCTTGGTCAGTAGAGTTGGCACTAAGACAAAAGTCCATTTCATGGTCTACAGTTGGGTTTGCAAATGGTGGGCCCGTTTGCAAATGGGTATAGCATCTACCTGTTCCTTGGAGGCCTCCACCAGGTCACTAGGTGGGTCCTTGGGTGGGCAGAACTGCCCTCATACTGAGAGGCCTTACAGGACCTGCAGCCAGGTTACAAGGCACATTAAGATCCATAGTCAGATGAAGATTAGCAAGAATGCCACTAGGGGCATTGCTGTGCATGTCTCCCAGTAGGTCCCTGGGTGAGCAGGACTATTCTCAGGCCACAGGTGAGAGGAACTACAGCTGGGTTACAGGGCCTCTTTAAGATCCTCAGTTGGATCAAGTTTGGTGGGCCTGCCTCTGGGAGCATGGATGGGCATCTCTCTGGGTGGGTTCCTTAGTAGTCTGGAATGCTTCTGGACCATGGCTAGGAGGGGCTGGATCTGGATAATGGGGCCAATGAAGATCCACAGTGTAGCTGAGGTTTGCAGGTCTGCCTCCAGGGGCACAAACAGGCATGTCTCCCAGTGGTTCCCAGGGTGAGCAAGACTGCTCCTGGACTACAGGTGGGAAGGGCAAGAACCAGACTACAGGATTGTTTCAGGATACACAGTTGAGCTGAGGTCTGCAGGCCAGCCTCCAGGGGCATGAACAGCATAACTCCTACAGGTCTCTGGGGAGGCAGGACTGCTACTAGATAGCAACTAAGATGGATTAGAGATGGGTTACAGGGCTGCTCCAAGATCCACAGTCAGAATGAAGTCTTCAGGCCAGCTTCCAGGGGCATGGACAGGTGTGACTCATCTCTGCTCCCTTAGCAATGATGTTGGTGGAAAGACCAAGGCCAAGTTGGACTGTAGTTGAGTCCACAAGGAGACAGGGTTGTTTCTGGGTTTGTAACTGGGATCACTGTCCATGAGCCTGCCACCTGGGCACAGACTTGCTTTCTTAAAACATCCCTCTTTGGTTTTGGGATCCACTGGATTTTTGCAAGTTCCTATCTGGATTCCAAAACTCCCGTAAAGGAACTTTTGTCCATCAATGGCTGCCAAATTATTCTTGTTGTCGGGGGATATGAGCAGGGAACCTCTTATTCTACCATCTTACAGACCTATACTAACTTTTGAGGGATGGGAAAGATTTCAAAAGATAAGGAAGGGCATTCTTAGTGAACAAAATATTGTAAAAAAAAAAAAAATGCACCAATTTTAGGAAACATAGCACCCATGTAGAAATAGTTTCAAGGGCTGTTCAAATATATCATAGTACTTCCAAATAGGAGTGTTGAGTTGTACAAACGAAAGCAGGCAGAGGATTATTGAGAATATTATTAAGTGTCATGTTAACAGTTAAGATTTTACTCTTTTGGCCATGGACCAGGTAGCCATAAGTTAAGTAATGTTCACAAAGTAGAGAGTAGGCTGAAGATTTCTCCCCTTGAAGGCAAGACACGTAAGTCACAGATTTCTTCCTGAAAGGAAAATAGAGCATGATTTAGTGAAGTTTGCATTTCCCCCATTACTAATACTTTTGAACATACTTTCATAAGTTTACTGGCCATTAGAGAGCCTCTTTTCAGAAATGATGGTTCAAGTTCTTTGCCAATCTTCAAACATTAGTTTGAAGGAGATCTATCTGTCCTAGATATGAGTTCTTTTTCATATAAGAGTATGTAAACATTTTCTAAACATCTGTTACTTGCATTTTCACTTTTTGATGTCTTTTTTTTTTTGATGAGTAGATACTCTTAAATTAAATGTAGTCTAATCCATCAAGTTTTTCTTTCAAAGTTATCACTTTTGTTTTTTATTTAAGAAATCATTATCTACTCCAAGGTCATAACACTGTACTCCTACTTTTTCCTCTAATAGCTTTATTGATTAACCTTGAACACTTAAATCTGAAATCAACCAGTGTGATGTAGAGATAAAGATGTATCTTTTACAAACGGCTATCCTATTTACCTATTTTCTTTCATTGGTATCACATTATTTTAATTTCTATAGTTTCATAATAGATCTGGCTATCTGGTAGTGCAACTTCCTTGCTATGTTGTTTTTCTTCAAGATAACACGATTCTTTTTCACACTCAGAGTTTTTGTATTAGCTTTAGGTTTAGCTTCTCAAGTTTAAAAAAATAAGATAACCTCTACAGTTAGGATTTTACTCAATTTATACATTAATCTAGATATAATTGACACACTTTTACAAAATTAGTTCTTCATCCAATGAAGATGGTACATATCTTATTTAGTTGTGCCTTGTGTAATTTCTCTTAGCAATATTTTGTAGGGATCGGTGTAGAAATCTTGCATATATTTTATTCCTAGGTATTTGATAAATTTTTTTTCCCAACCAGAGGCATCATGGAAGCCACTGAAGAGCTTTAAGTAGGAGAATGGCATGATGAGAATTGCATTTGAGGACAATCATTCTACTTGGAACAAGATAATGAGAGTGGCATGTAGGTAGGTAGGTAAACTTGGAAAAGTTACACAGTTATAACAGTCACCATTTACTCCACTCTCCTTTATATCTACACATTCAAGTCCTATGTCTTTTAGCTTTTAAATAGTTCTTCCATCCATTTGTAACTTTCCATCCTTACTGCCACATCTCAAGTTCTGTCCAACATTATCTTATGACTGGGTTACTGCAATTGCCTCTTCTCGCCTGTATCTTGTGTCCCTCCCACCTATTCTACATATTGTAGCCATAGTGGCTTTTTACAAAGACAAATCTGATTATATTATCCAGGATGTAATTTTGTTTCCCATTTCCCTCAGCTTAATGTGCTCACAAGTCTCTCTCTATGGCTCTTGCTCATTTCTCCAACCTCACCTCTCACTAGTCTAACTCTACATTTAACTCCAAAGAATTTCTTTCAATTCCTAGAACCACTTGCTGTGTGCCTTTAAACATGTTGTCCATTCTGCCTGGAATGATCTCCCTTGCTCCTGGACCACTCCTGCCTGTCTAACTCCTACTCATTCTTCACATCCCATCTCCTTTATTCTTGGTTTTCAACAGTTTGAATATAATGTACTTGGATATGACTTTCTCTATACTTATCCTGCTTGAAGTTTGCTGAGCTTCTCAGGTCTGTGGTTTGATGTTTTAAATCAAATTTTGGGGGCTGGCCTGGTAGCATAGTGGCTAAGTTTGGCATGCTCCACTTCAGTGGCCCAGGTTTGCAGATTCGGATCCCGGGCATGGACCTACACCATTCATCAAGCCATGCTGTGGCAGCAATCCACATACAAAATAGAAGGGGATTGGCACAGATGTTAGCTCAGGGCCAATTTTCCTCACCAAAAAAAATATATTTGGAAAGATTTTTGGCCATTAATTCTTAAAGAAAAAATTTTTTTCTGTCACATCTTCTCTCTTCTCTTTTTCTGGGACTTCAAAAACACAGGTATGTTCGATTGTTTGATATTGTCCATAGGTCATTGATGCTCTGCTCATTTATTTTACCCATCATTTTTTTTTCTGCTTGTGTTTCAATATGGATAATTCTTATCAACCTATCTTCAAATTCACTATTTTATTTAGTGTCCAATTTATTATAAAACTCATGCAATGAATTTTGATTTCAGATATTGTATTTTCCAGTTCTAAAATATTCAAATTTTAGAGTTTCTATTTTTCTCATGAAATTCCGTTACCTATCTTTATTTATATATTTTTAAAAACAAATTTATAATATTTATTTTAAAGTCCTTATCTAATAATTCCAATATCTAGTTCACTGATGTGTCAGCTTCTATTGACTTTATTTTCTTGGTTATAGGTTATATTTCCTACATTTTGGCATGTTTCATAATTTTTAATTTTATTCTGGACATCATGAAGAAAAGAACAATGGAGAGTTAAGTGAGGAATTGGGCATTTAGATTCCTTTATGAATTGAATTGAGCTGGTGCTGGGCCACAGCTTTAATTAGATTGAGTCTACCTGCAGTTAGCCCCACTCCTGATCTCCTGTACAGGACCAAACTCTTCAATCTTGTCAATATTTGAGTTAAGGTGGGTGGGCTATAGTGTCAGAACATTTTGGTTCCCCTTTGAATACAACTTCAGCAGGGCCCAGGAATCCAAACACCGTGAGAATGTGCAAGACTTAATGAATTCTCTCTACCGACCAAAGGTATTTCCTCTGCTGCTGATTTCTTAGCAATCTTGAGGGTGGGATATAGGCCTAACTCATTTATTTCTGTGATTGGGGTCCTTGTAGACCCAAGTCTGTCCCACCAGCTTATATTGTTGGCAAAGTCTCAGCTGGTTTCTTCTTTTTATTTTCTTTTTTATTTAACTTTTTTTTTTTTTTTTGTGAGGAAGATCAGCCCTGAGCTAACATCCATGCCAATCCTCCTCTTTTTGCTGAGGAAGACCAGCCCTGAGCTAACATCCTTGCCAACCTGCCTCCTTTTTTTTTTCCCTTTTTCTCCCCAAAGCCCCAGTAGATAGTTGTATGTCATAGTTGTACATCTTTCTAGTTGCTATATGTGGGACACCACCTCAGCATGGCTGGACAAGCGGTCTGTCGGTGCGCGCCCGGCATCCGTACCCCAGGCTGCCAGTAGCAGAGCACTTTATTTTTTAATTGAGATACAATTGATATATAACATTATATTAGTTAGGTGTACAACATAATGATTCTATATATGTATATATTGTAAAATGTTATATGTGATACTAATATAAATTAAATTAATTTTTAATTTCATTTCCATCTGCTTGTTGATGGTAGTTAGAAATTGAGCATGGAATACACACCTTATAATCAGCAACCTTACTCCATTAACTTAATAATTCTAGTAATTTGTGTTTTCTGGGTATAATATAATGCCATGTCTGAATAAAAACAGTTTTATTTCTTCCATTCTCATCCTTATGCCATTTTATTTCTCATATTATTCTGTCTAGCACATCTAGGAACATATTCAGAAGAAGAGGTAAGTGGGTGCTGTCCTGTCTCTTCATCAATGTCCTTAGAAAGTCTCATATAGTTCACCATTACATAAGATGTTTCCTATAGGCATTTTTTGGTCATTTTTTTCTAGATAGACTCAATTATGTTAAGAAAATCCCCCTCCATTTCTTGTAGGCTAAAAGACTTTATGAATGGGTGTTAACTTTGATGAAATAATTTTTTGCATCTATTGAGATACAATCTTCTCAGGTACTCTGTTAATGTGAATTATAGAGATTGGTCTTCTGATAATTAGAAATACCTAAAACATAAACCATTAGATCATAATGATGTATTATTGTTTTTAAAAAAAATGCTGAAATTTATTTGCTTTATAAACATTTTAAGAATATTATATCTATTCTTATGAAAGAAATTGGTTTGCAAATATTTTGATGTATAGTGTCCTTATCAGGTTTGAGAATTAAGGTATGCCAAGATTCATAAAGAGAATTTTGAGCTATTCCTTCTTTTTTTTTTTCTCAAACTTCTCTCAAATTTAATGGTATATATTATAGTTTTGGATGATATCACTGAAAAAGTTATCTGGGACTGGCCAGTTCTTTGCAATACTGATTCAATCTCTTTAATACTTATTTCTAATGTTGGCTTAGTAATTTGAATTGTTCAATAAACTTGTTTACTTATCCAAATTGTCAAATATAGTGGTGAAGAACTTCATATTTTTTCATTATACATACTCTTGTATTGTTCCCTTTCCACTTCCGTTCAAAACCTGTTTTATTTTCTTCATGAGTCATACTAGGGTTTTATAATATTTTAAAAATTCATTCAATGAATCAAATTTTCTCTTTCCTGATTATCCTCATTGTGCATTTATTCTAATTTTATTGACTTCTCCTCCTAGTTTTATGACAGGTCTCTCTAATTGCCTTAGATCTAGTGTGTTATTTTCCTAATTTCTTAACATAGAAAGTTAAATCAATGCATCTTTAGTCTTTTTCTTTTTTCTGACATAAGTATATAAGACTATACATTTTCTTTAAAACACTGCTTTAGTTGAATACTATATAATTTACATATATTGTAATTATTTCTATTTCAGTTAAAATAATTTCCTAATTTTGGTTTTGATTCCTCTTTGACATATAGATTGTTTAGAAATATATTCTTGTATTTCCAGGTGTGATATTGTGATTTATAATAAGAAATATATATTTGGTCTTCATCTGTATTTCTTGCACAGAGCTCCTGAAACCCTTGGAATTTCCTAAGTGAAGAGAGCAATAGAGTTGTCTTTTGTTATGTTAATGAAGTGACTTTTAGAAACCACTTAAGGATGGGGGCTGGCTACCAGTGGAGCCAACCATGTGATTAGAGGGTTGGAATATTTGGTCTCACCCTGTCCTTCACCTCTGTGGAGGGGAAATGGGCTGGAGATTGAGTTTATTCATCAATGGCCAATGATTGAATCAATTGTGTCTAGGTAATGAAGACTTCATAAAACTCCAAGAGGACAGAGTTCAGAGAGCTTCCAGGTTGGTGACACATGGAGATTCAGGGAGGGTGGCACATCTGGAGAGGACAAGGAAGCTGTGTGCCCCTTCCCACATACATTTCCCTATGCATTTCTTCCATCTGGCTGTTCCTGAATTGCATCCTTTTGTAATAAACTGGTAATCTAGTAAGTAAAATGTTTCTCTGAGTTCTGTGAGCTGCCCTAGCAAATTAATGAAACTCAAGGAGGGGGTCATTGGAAACTCTGATCTATAGCTGGTTGGTCAGAAGCACAGGTGACAACCCGGACTTGTGATTAACATCTAAAGTGGAGGGGAAGCGTATTGTAGGACTGACTCCTCAATATGTGGGATCTGATACTATCTCCAGGTAGACAGTGTTAGATTTAAGTTGAATCGTAGGACACCCAATTGGTGTAGGAGAATTTCTTGGTGGTGTGGAGAAACCCCACTCCGCATTGGAATTTGGTGCAGAATCTTAGTCGACGATCAGAAGTGGGATCAGAGTCAGAATTGTACCAGGCAATTAGAGTTTTTCTAGCTATTTTCATTGCTATTGACTTCTAGCTTAATTATATAGGATTTAGAGAAAATACTCTTCTTGACCAAAACCATATGAAATTTGTTGGGGTTTTCCTTTTGGCCCACCATAAGGTAAACTTTGGTAATCATCCATATGCAGATGAACCAAAGTGAATTTAGCCACTTTTGGATTTAGTATTCCCTCTCCTTATGTGTCTATTAGATCAAGTTTGTTAATTATATACTGAAAATCTTCTTAACCTGCAAAATTTATTGTCTACTCTTTCTATTACTATCGAGACAGAAGTGAGTCAAAAGTCTCCCTCTTGGAGATTATGGATTTGTCTATTTCCATATTTTTCCCTATATATTTGAAGTTGTATTAGTGGATACATACACATTTTGGATTGTTATATCTTCCTGATGATTTGCCTTTTATCATTACAAAATATTCCCTCTTATTTTTGGTAATGCTTCATGCCTTAAAGTCTATTATCAGATATTAAGAGAATTATACGAACTTAATTTGGTTAATATGTGCATGGAAAAGAATCTTTTTCAAGTTTTTACATCTCTATGTCTCTAGTTTTAAACTTATGTTTCTAATAAACAGCATAATGCTAGATTTTCTGCTTTATTCACTCTGATATATCTCAGTCTTTTACTTGGTTAATGTAATCCATTTTACACAGGCCTTATATCTTCCATAGTCTTATTTCTTTTCTATTTTCACATACCTGCATTATGTTTGTTTTCCTCCTCACTTGTCTATATTTGTAGTAATCAAATACCGTTTATTATGCTTTTTCCCTTCAGTCAATTTCTTATATTTACATAATCTTATTATTATTTTAATGTTTACCCTAGAGATTGCAACATGCATCTTCAACATCACATAGTATAATCCATATAATTAATTTACCTCTTCCCGTTACTGCTAGAACTTAGACCTTTTAACTCTATTTACATACCTTCCAGATTTTGTGACAAATATGTTTGCATTTTGTTCTGCATATATTTATAATCCATAAGATACTATTAGTATTGTTTTGTACAGTTAATTTTAATTATTTTACCCACATATTTACTGTTTCTTGTGTACTTCACACACACCTGCACATTCATGTTTCTTTCTGGTATCATGTTTCTCCTGTCTAAAAAATGAAAAGTTAGTATTTCTTTGAGTGCTGACCTGCTGGTGATGATTTGTTTGCCAAAGGAAAGTTTTGGTCTCCTTCATACTTGAAGGTTATTTTCATAAGCTAAAGAATTCTAGTTTGGCAATTATATTTACTGAATAACATGTTATTCTATTGTCTTCTTCATTTACTCATTTTATTAAGGTCAGCCATCTATCTTATAGTCATTCCTCTGAAGATGTGGATATTTTATCTCTGACTGCTCTTAAGATTTCTCACTGTCTGTGGTATTCAACAGTTTTACTATGATCTGCTTAGGTGTGTGTTTCTGTGTGTTTATTATGCTTGAAATTCATTGAGTTTTTTGAAGCAATGGGATGATGTGTTTCCTAATCTTTGGGAAATTCTCAGCCATTATATCTTTTTTATTCTATTCAACTGTCTTTATCTCCCTAGACTAGGACTGTATTTTAATGATTGTAGGCTTATCCTATTTTTAAGGCTTTTTTCTGTGTGTGTCAGTAATTGATTTTTTTCACGGACTTTTCTTCTGGTTAACCCAGTTAACTGCACGATGCAGTCTATAATTCAAACTTTTCACTGATTTTATGAATTTAGACATTTTATATTTCAGCTCTAGAATATATATTTGATAACATTGCACAGATACCAATTCTTTGGTGAAATGAATCTACCTTCTTCCACATAGTTTGTTCATTTTTCTTCCAGTTTCTCTAAAACAGTAATCATAGTGGCTTTTTTGTTCATTATGATCTTTTCCACTATCTGGACTATCTTTCAGATGGCTTCTAGCTTCTCTTTTACTATTTTTGTTGTTATTTTTTTCTTATTATTGGCCATAATTTCTTCCTCTTAATATGGGTGATAATTTTTTATTGTATGCTAGATGTTATATATAAAGAACTATAGAAGTTTCAGGGTCAAATTACCTTCAACTCGAGAAATTTCTATCTTCCCTCTGTTTGGAAGATAGGGTGAGTGACTGATAACCTCAATACAATTAGGAATTGAGTTTGGTCAGAAAATAGTGTAGTTTTAGTAAGACATATAGACCTTCCTAGACATTCTATTGAGATCCCATGTGACTATTTGCTCAGCTCTGAAAGCAAAGTGATTATGCTCTGATACTCAGATCTTCGAAACTCAGTCTCTAGTCTGTATTCCAAGCTCCTTCAAAATCAGGGAAATGTTTTAAAGGGAAGGAAGTATATGTCCTTGAGGTGAGCCCCTTTCCACTAGGTCTTTGCTTTCTAACTACAACAGATTGTAGATATTTCTTCCTTTAGAAGCTTCATCCTGTCTCCCCAGTCTCCCACAGAGGACCTAAGTTCAGCAAATGTGGTGGAGAAAACTGATTTTGAATTTTATGCCCTTAAGTATCTAATTTATCAATCTAGTCTCTTCTACACACTAAGAGGTTTTCAGGTTTCTCTTTCAACAGAGGCATTCTAACCGGGTGGGCCAAGCTTGATCATTAATCACGTTCCAGGGACCAATCATTTTTGTTTCAGAGGGAAAAAAGTACTGATAATTCAAAATTTTTTCCCTTCTCTGTAATTTGTAAGTCTTCTAATCTTCATTTCCTCCATATCTTTCTGATACTTTAAAAACATAATTTTTAAAAATTTATTTGGCATTGTATGGTGGTTGTTGTTTTCAGAAAAATCACTTGTTTACCAAGACCCACCTAGAACTGAAAGTATCTTCTTTATCTCATTTTATAACCAAAGGAACCCAGAAATTGAGAGACAACTGTTATTATCATCTTGTCCTTTCTTATTTTGTTGGAAACTTGCAGTAAAGTTAAGTAATTTTCCCAAGATGGTAAAGATAGCAAGGAGAAACTCAAAGGGAAAAACAAAACTTTTGATGCCTCCTCACGCCTGCTTTCTTCATTATACTAAGATTAGTACTGTAACAGTCAGGACTCAGTCAGAAAAAGAGAAAACACATCAGTGATTTTAGAGGGATAGAATTAAATATAAGGAATTGGATAAAAAGCTATTGAAGAACAGAACAAGGGAGATGTGCTATTAACTGCTTAGTAATGTGAAGAGGGTTACTAACTGCAAGAGGGTGATTTGATTTATGAAGCTGAGTAGCAAAGGGAAGACGTTGGGGTTACGTGAATCTAGAGGTTTGTAGGGTTGGCCCCGTGGATCTGAAAATCAGAACTCTGACAGTAGATAGTGCAGAAGATTTGGGATATTCGTAGAGAGCTCAAAGAGCTGGAACTTAGAACTCGGAGGGTAACATGGCAGATGGCTATGCTGGTATCTCTCAGGCTGACAATGAGGTTGGTCTGGAGTGGATGAAAAAAAAAAAGATATTGAAACTAAGTATAATTGCCAGTGTAAAATCTGTTATTGGGGTAACACTGACATACGGGAAGCAAACAGATCTCCCAGATTTCCAAACTCCCACTCATTCTCCTTATTGCAGATCCCTATAGGAAGAGGGCTTGTATAGCAGAAATGTGGTTCCTACGATGCAGAGTATTAAATGGGAGGAGGCTTTGGAGCTGAGAAGCAGTAGCTTAAAAACTGTTACACCACCCATGTGCCATGCCTTTTTCCAGAAAATATAGAAACAAATTTCATGAAAAATAAACCTTCTAATTGTTTAAAATAATGAAGAGTAAGTAGAAACATTCTAGGAATTACCTTTTTTAATGGATACCTATTTGGATACACCTTTTCGTATTGATTGGTTTCGTTTCCCACGTTGACTCTGAGATATTGACGTTCTAGATTGACTCTGAAATTTTTGACCTTCTTTTGCAGGTTGAGTCGGAACATTTTGAATATTTTTTCCATGTTGAATCTCAATTTTTTGTTTTTCTTTTGATCGTAGCGCCTCAACATTTGCTTCTTTTTTAGGTTGAGCCTGAACTTTTTGCTCTTTTTTCTTAGGTTTTTTCTTCTTACAAAGCAAAAGAAGACAGCATAATAAAACAAGCAACCAAATAAGGAAAAATGCTAACACGTAAATCTTCTTAATCTTCTCTCTCCTAGGGGGTGGGCCACTATCGATACTACCGCCACTGCCTCTTAGTAGGCAGTTGGGAGGGTCCCACAAATAGTTGCAATGGCAGTGATGTTTATTGTTACAGATCCCCCTCATGTTACAGAACTTAGGTGAACAATCACTATCCAAGTGAGATAAATGGACGCACTTCCTGTGGATGCAGACATGTTCTGGGCCGCACTCAGTGCCATCTTTCACTTCGCCAATGTCAGGTGTGGTCATCCCAAAATGGTAGTCTGTACCCCAGCAGGTGATGCCATTGATATGAGCCCAATGCACAGTAGAATGATCACTCAAAAGGGGAATTTTTCTTACGTTCTCACACTGAACTCTCCCACACAGGCTATCCGAAATATTACATTTTACATATGAAGATTCATTGAAACCACAGTTACCAAAACGGTCACCTTTAGTGTTCACTTGCTTGTAACAACTGTGATTTGCACTCTTTGCCTCTTGGCCAAAAATCTGCCTACACTGTTCATCACGATTATTACAGCTCTTTTCATAGCAGTAGGCACTGCTATTACAGGGAATTCCATCCTCCACATATACATCATCTGGACACATATGGGATGTTCCATTACACCACTCTGGAAGATCACATTCATTGACCTGCTTTCTACATACTCTCCCTGATGGTAAAAACTTGCAGTCCTTGCAACAAAGCCCAAAACTACAAGTAGACCCAAAACTCAGAGTGCAGTTTAACAGACAACAGGGGTCTTTTGAACAATGCTGTAAAGTTCCACAGTCACACTCCTCTTTTTCTTCAACAATACCATTCCCACAGCGCTTTAGTGGAAAGATATCTTTTGTGTGCACAGTGTAGAGCAAACATTTTGCCCGGTTTATAGAATATCCCCAAAAATAAGAATAACTACAGTTGCTAAATTTAGTTATTGGTGGATTATCATAACGCATTATACATTTAGAATGTGCACACTTACACGTATCAAGATCATGACTCATACCCAAATTGTGACCTACATGATGAGCCGTTGCAATTCCAATAATGGACAAGGTTTTGTTTACCCAGGTAACAACTGCACAACTCAAGCGCAATTTACACAGTCCTTCAGTGAAGCCCAAACCACTTAATCCTCTTAATGTCTTATGTATAAAAAGATGTACAGTATCATGTGACAGGCGGGGAGTAAGATTGTCAGCCTTCCAATAGCAAAACAGTTTCAGAGATCTCTTTACATCATCTACTTCAACGTAGTTTTTTTCAGTCCAGACCTCCATACCAAATAACAACAACTTAAGACCCATTACCTCATAAATGGAATCCACTATATTTACAATAATATATAGATTTTCCTGCAACTTTGAGACATTCTTTTCAACATGAAGATAGAGACTATGGTCCACCACCACTGCCATTTCAACAAGGAAGTGATGGATCCACCATCCCTCATAAGAACTCTGCCTCAGAGTATAATTATGAGTCGCTTTAAACTCCAATTGGCGTACAATATCCTCTTGCATGAAATCAGATTCCATGGTTGGGAATTGGGTCTCCTCACTGTCCATCTTATATACCAGATGTTCAAATTTGGGAGAAAAATCCCTGGGCTTAATTTCATAAACAATGTTATTTATCTGTAACAATCCTTGAAAGCCACCAAAACAGGTACTGAGGGCAACCAGGGATTCCAAGTCCCCTTCCACATAACCATGATAGTGGCAGTCATTCTGAACAAAAGGCTGGTCTTCAAGGAGAGCACCCTGGTCTGTGTAGGTGAACACTGGGAGGTGTCTAGACAGCAAATGCTTCTTGACCCTCATGTGGACAACATGTTTCTTGCCCCCAAAATGCAGGCTATAAGAGAGCCTGTCTGGAGGTTTCATGCCTCTGCCAGTTCCAGGTAGCTTCAAGGGAATCACCACTTCTGGGGGACTGTGATATTGGGAGTTCTCAGCCCAGGTGTGTCCAGAAGAGGATAGAAACACTCCAAGCCAGATTATCGGGAGTATGATCCTCATGTACAACAGGGCTTCAATCACAGTCATTATGAAGCCACCATGTGGAAACATTGGTCCAGAGAAGAAGGCAGAGAGGGCTGGGAGTCACAGATGATCTGAACTCTTATTCTGAGCTGGTCAGTATGTAGGACTAATCATTAAGGATGTCTTCTGGCAGAGTTGAACCATTAGAGTATCAGCCCTATAAGTAAAACAGAAATCAAGATGTAGATGGGGGTGATTATGAGAGAGCCTGGTGGGGAGAAAGAGAAAGGCATGCAATACAAGTGATTAGTGTGTTTTGATTAAGGAATGACTCAAAAAACTGCCTAGAACTTGCTCTTAAATATTGATAGGGCAAAGAGGCCTGGGGGTGTATAGAAGAATGAAAACTGATTATAGATTTATAGTTATTAAACCTGGATAACAGGCAAATAAAGGTTCCTTATACTATGCTCTCAATATATGCATATGTGTGAGCATTTCCACAATAAATAGCTAAAACAAATTATCTTAAGGGTAAGGTGACCATATATCTTAGATTGCTGGGATGATTTCAAACTACATATGTTAAATTTGCATAAGTAATGCTATCTCTTTTTTTTTGGTGGGGAAGATTTGTCCTGAGCTAACATCTGTGCCAGTCTTCCTTGATTTTGTATGTGGGTCACTGCTTCAGCATGGCTGACGAGTGGTGTAGGTTTGCACCTAGGATCCAAACCCATGAACCTGGGCAGCCAAAGTGGAATGCGCCAAACTTAACCACTATGCCACAGGGCTGGCCCCATAATACCTCTTTTTTACAACCTCAAGTGATAAATTACTTGATAACATTACCTAAGAGACGTATTTTAAATAAAATATTCATGTTATTCTTTAATATCTTTTACATTACTTACCACCTACCTCCCTAGAGCAAAATGTTTATTTGGTTTTCTTTTCTCTTCCCTACATTACTCTCCTCATAGACTTGTCAGACTGGAAGTACACAAGAGCATTATTTGTATTTTCATAAATGTTAGTATCTCCCATAATGCCTAGCTTAATTCTTTTTTTTTTTTTTTGGTGAGGAAGATCAGCCCTGAGCTAACATCCATGCCAATCCTCCTCTTTTTGCTGAGGAAGACTGGCTCTGAGCTAACATCTATTGCCAAGCCTCCTTTTTTTCTCCAAAGCCCCAGTAGATAGTTGTATGTCATAGTTGCACATCCTTCTAGTTGCTGTATGTGGGACGTGGCCTCAGCATGGCCCGAGAAGCGGTGCGTCGGTGCACGCCTGGGATCCGAACCCAGGCCGCCAGTACTGGAGCGCGTGCACTTAACTGCTAAGCTATGGGGCCTGCCCCTAGCTTAATTCTTCATATAGTAAATAATGGTTGACTTGGCTTTTATTGTTCGTTGGACTATTACTCAAAAAGTGTTTACACCTGATTATATTTTTAATGTAGAACATTATTCAACACCTGTGGCCAATTTAGTTTTTGGAACAAGGTGGCATAGCTTCAGTTTTCTCTGATTAGTCCATCTAAATACAATTAATACCCTAGAAATAATTCAAAGGAAAACAAACAAACAAAACAAAAAACCTCTGAAAGATAAAAAGAAAAGACAGGCTGGCTAGAGACCTCTAGACTTGTGGAACAGCAACACGGTGAGTTCCCTGGGTTTTCTTTTAATCTATCATGCATATCCTAAACTGGGTGCTGGAGAAGTCTTTAATACAGAACAACCAGCAGGTATAGACAACAAAAACAAGAATAGTTTGCTCTCTCTCACTAAATGACAGAAAATGGAAAAGCTCAACAAAGAACCAGTAAGGTGCTCCATCTGCTCTTGAGGCAAGACACATGTGTGGTGATTCACTGAATCACCAAGTGTCACCAGAGTGGCAACTTCAAGACTTATAGGCCAACCCAAAAGAAACTCCACAACTAGTTCACTGGTGGGCTGTTCAATCCACCTACGTTGGCAATATAATAGCCCTGGCAGGCCAGCCTAACCCTCATTCAATATCCAGGTAACTAGCTAACTGATCTGCCTTCAGAGGCAGCAGTGAAATCCCAACAATATGACCCAACCTCAGCTCAACAGCGAGGGAAGGGAATGGGAGCCTATATAGACATGGTGGTACCATTCATAAAGCCTGATATCTCCCACTCCTCCTCCAAATGATATAAGGAGACACAAGCCTGCTGGCTTCTGCTCCTCCCATCTCCAGATATGAACATGGCCCAAAGAGTCCGGGTAATCCAGGAAGGGCATCAGACTAGATTAAGCAGAAGAAAGGATCGGGGACTTGAAGACAAGTCATTGCTAATTATTCGGTCAAAGGAGAAAAAAGAAGAATGAAAAAGAAAGAAGAAAGCAAGGGACTTATAAGACACCAACAAGAAGACCAATAAATACATGACGGAAGTCCCAGAAAAGGAGAGAGGAAGGACAAGAAAGCTTATTCAAAGAAATAATGGCTGAAAATTTCCCAAATCTGAGGAAAGAAATGGACATCCAGATGCACAAAGCCCAAAATGTCTCAAATAAGAGGAATCCAAAGAAATCCACACCAAGACTCATTATAATCAAATTGTGAAAAGTCAAAGAATTTTGAAAGTGGCAAGAGAAAGCAACATGTCATGTAGAAAAGAACCACCATAAGACTATAAGTGGACTTTTCAGCAGAAATCTTGAAAATTTGGAGGGAGTGGGATGATGTAGTCAAAATACTGAAAAAAAACAAATTTCAACCAAGCATAGTACACCTGGCAAAACTGTTCTTCAAAAACGAAGGTGATATAAAGACATGCCCAGACAATAGCAAAATGATAGCATGAGTATGAAATATATATATAAATAATAGACAAAAACAGGATAGGGTATTACTATAATTGTGGTGGGTAAATCACTTTAATTCTAGTATAAAAGTTAAAAGATAGAATAAAAAATATAACTAAAAATCATGTTAAAGGATACACAATAAGAGGACTTGTAAATTGTGACAACAATAACAAAGTGTGAGCTGAAAAGAAGTCAAAGTGTAGAGTTTTTGTATGCAATTGAACTTAAGTTGTTATAGGCTTAACATAGACTACCTTAACTATAAGATATTTATGTAAGCCCCAAAGTAACCACACACAAAAAATACCTATAGAAGTTACACAAAAAATTTAAAAAAAGAAAGGAACCAATGCATATTAATCTAAAAAAATCAAGAAAACACAAAGAAAGACAACAAGAGAGGTAAAGACAGACAAAAGAAAAATAAGATTAATTGAAAACTAACAAAAAAGCAATGTTAAATTGTTCCTTATCAATAAAACTTTAAATATAAATGGATTAAACTCCCTAATCAAAAGACATAAAGTGGCTGAATAAATTAAAATAAAAAAAGACTCAATTATACGCTGTCTAGAAAAAACTCACTTCCATATAAGGAAACACATAGGCTGAAAGTGAAGATTGGAAAAAGATATTCCATGTAAATGATAACCAAAAGAGAGCAGGAATGGCTACACTTATATCAGAAAGAATAGACTTTAAGTCAAAAACTGTCATAAGAGATAAAGAACACTATATAATGATAAATGGATCAATCCACGAGGAAGAAATATAAATATATATGCACCCAATATCAGAGAATCTAAATATATAAAGCAAAGATTGACAGAACTGAAGGGAGAAATAGATTCAAGACAATAATAGCAGGAGACGTCAATACTCCACTTTCAATAAAGGATAAGACATCCAGATTGAATATCAACAAGGAAATAAAGGATTTGAATAGCACTATAGACAAAATCAATATAAAAGACAGACACAGAATATTCCACCCATGTGGAATGTGCAGCAGGATACACATTCTTCTCAAGTGCACGTGGATACTTCTCTAGAATAGATCACATATTCAGTCACAAAACAAACCTTAACAAATTTTAAAAAATTGAAATTATACCAGATATCTTTTGTAATTATAATGGAATGAAACTAGAAATCAAAGACTGAAGGAAAAGCAAAAAATTCACAAATAGGTTGAAATTTAAAAACACACGCTTGACAAGATTGTGTTAAAGAAGAAATAAAAAAAGAAATTAGAAGATATCTTGAGACAAACAAAAATGAAAATACACATACTAAAACTTACGAGATGCAGCCAAAGCAGTACTAGGAAGAAAGTTCATAACAATAGATGCTTACCTCAAGAGATGAGAAAAATCTCAAATAAACAACCCAACTTTACACCTCAAGGAACTAGAAAAAGAAGAACAAATGAAGCCAAAAGCTAGTAGAATGAGAGAAATAGTAAAGATCAGAGCAGAAACAAATGAAATAGAGACTAAAAAACAATAGAAAAGATCAATGAAACTAACAGCGGGTTCTTTCAAAAGATAAACAAAATTGACAAAACTTTAACTAGGCTCATCATGAAAAAGAGAGAGAGGGCTCAAATAAATAAAATCAGAAATGAAAGAAAAGACTTACAACTGATACCACAGAAATACAAAGGATCATAAGGGACTACTATGAACTTATACATCAACAAACTAGATAACCTAAAAATAAATTTCTAGAAATATACAACCTTCTAAGACTAAATCACAAAAAAAATACAATATAAACAGACCTATAACTAGTGAGGAAACCGAAGCAGTAATCAAAAACCTCCCAACAAAAAAAAGCCCAAGACCAGATAGTTTTACTAGATAATTCTACCAAACATTTAAAGAAAAATTAATACTAATCCTTTTCAAACTCTTTCAAAAAATTAAAAAGGAGAGAAGACTTCTAAACTCATTTTATGAGGCCAGAATTATCCTGATAGTGTAGCCAAAGAAAAACACCACAAGAAGAGAAAACTATAGGCTGATGAATATAGATGCAAAAATCATCTACAAAATACTAGCAAACCAAATCCAAAAGCACATAAAAGAATCATACACCATGATCAAGTGGGATTTATCCCTGAGATTCAAGGGTGGTTCAACATATGAAAATCAGTTAATGTGATATACCACGTTACCATAATTAAAGACAAAATCATGTGATCACCTAAAAAGATGCAGAATTCAACACCCTTTCATGATGAAAACTCTCATAAAACTAGGAATAGAATGAAATTATCTCAGCATAATAAAGACTATATCTGCAAAGCCCTCACTTGGAGAGGACGAAATATCAAGGAAATTTTGGCACGGACCAAATGTTTTATGGACATTTTGGACAGGACCAAATGTCTGCTAATCCAAGAGTACAGGACCAAATGTCTGCTAATCCAAGAGTATTCAGATATGCTATAAGAGAAGCACGTTCTTTAGGTGAAAGTTCTAGACTTAATAAGGAAAGAAAAATAAATCATATGCTCAAGTTGCTAAGATCTATGATAAAAACAAATCTTCTATACCTGAAATTGTGAAGGAGAAAAAATAAATTTGTGCTAGTCTTGCTGTTGCACCTCAAATATGTATATATAGGAAAAAACATGGTATATATAGGGTTAGGTACTATTTGTGTTTTCAGGGTCTACTGGGGATCTTGGAATGTATCCACTGTGGATAAGGGGAACTATTGCACAAAAATGTCTCAAAACGGACTAAAGACCTAAAAGTAACAGCTGAAAATATTACACTCCTAGAAGAAAACATAAGAAAATTGAATTTGGCAATAATTTCTTGGATATAACACGAAAAGCACAGGCAACAAAATAAAAAATAGACAAATGGAACTACACTAAACTTGAAAATCTCTGCATGTCAAAATAAATAATGAACAGAGTGAAAAGGCAACCTATTTATTGGGAGAAAAAAATTATGAATACATTTCATACTTTTAATATGGGATGAATATTCAGAATGCATAAGGAATTTCTACAACTCAACAACAACAAAAATAACCCTATTAAAAAACAGGCAAAAGTCGTCAAATAGATATTTCTCCAAAAAAAGGTGTACAAATGGCCAATAAGCAGATGAAAAGAAACTCAACATCACTAGTAATTAGAGAAATGCGAATCAAAATCACAGTGAGATATCACCTCACATCCATTAGGATGACCACTATCAAAAGAACAGACAATAGTAAGTGTTGACGAGGATGTGGAGAAGTTGGAATCCTTGTGCACTGTTGGTGGGAATGTAAAATAGGGCAGCCATTACGGAAAACAGTATGGAGGTTTCTTAGAAAATTAAAATTAGAATTACCATATGATCCAGCAATCCTAATTGCTGGATAGATATATATCAAAAAAACTGAAAACATGATCTCAAAGAGATATTTGCACACCCATGTTCATCACAGCATTATTCAAACTAGCCAAGAGGTGGGAGCAACCCAAATGTCCATCACAGATTTTAGGCATGCAATGGAATATTATGCAGCCTTTAAAAAGAAGGAAAAACTGTCACATGCTACAACATGGATGAACCTCAAGGATACTATGCTAGTGAAATAAGCTAGTCACAAAAGGACAGATACTATATAATTCCCCTGAAGAAATATTGAAAGTAGTCAAATCATGTGAATATACTTAACACTAATGCATTATATTCTTAAAAATAGGCAGATGGTAAATTTAATGTTATGTTTTCTTACAATAATTTTTTAAAACCTTATAAAATCAGTTATAAGAATCATCACCAAATGTTTTTTAAAAAATTTTATATAGAAACAAATATCTTGCATTTTCAGTCTTGGCAATTGAAACTCATTTTGATCTAGCTATACCAACATTTCATGCAAGATCTGATCGATATGTAAATACAATACACCGTGGTTGAAAAAAATCCAAAAATAATTCTAAGTAAAGACATCTTGTGGACACTCAAAACACTCCAAAACAGCCCTCTACCTATTAAAAATAATGAGATGCCTCAATCTTCAGTGCAGTCATTTTCTTTTCTCTGTGTTTCAGTTTAGATGGATGAGAGTGCAGACATGGAGTAAGGCCTTATTAAGTTGCTTTATTTCTTACTCTTAGATAGTCAGAAATTAGTGTGACAGCTAGGTTACATGAGAGTTTGTTCTAAAATGTTAGGATTTAGGGCAGCTTGACACCACATATCTCAAAGAAGAAGCAGGAATCAAGTTGACCATGAAAATCTGGGGACATTTTATCCAACTGGGTGCAGATTTGTGGGCAAACAGGAATAAGTAATAGGTTAAAGTACCCAGATAAAAGTAATAGGAAGCTTTGAAATAAGACTATCATTTGTATTAAAATAATACTCAGCATTATGCTCATTAAAGAGTACGAACTCAATAGATGTTGATTAACAACCCACATGTTAAAGGTATTCATAACACAGATGAGACAAACAATTGAAGAGAGCAAGTTTTTCCTGTTGAGCTATTTGTTCAAAAGATGTTGAAAAGGTTGTGATCCTTCTTGTCATAAGAGTGCAATTAATCAGGTGCTAATTTGATTATCATATATGAAGCCATTGTTGCATTCACAATGCGTTTCATCATTAATGATCTAAAAGAGAAAATAGTTTAAATATTATTTTTGTGTTTGTGCACATGCAAAGAGAGGAAAAAATAACTTTAGCCAACATGGAAAAGTAGATCAATCTTGCATATTTGGCTGTGCTGATTTGCAAAGCACCATGTTACATATGTGAAAAAATGAATTTTAGGAAGTATGTAATTCATTTTCTGAAGAATCTATGATCTTTGTGTAATTAATTCAATCAAATCAACATTTTATGGAGAGTTGGTAGTGTGATAAGCATGTAATCTAGAGCCAAACTTCCTGGGCTAATTACCTAAGCTGTGTGCAACAGTGTTTTCATCTGTATAACAGAGATCTTGTGAAAATTGAGTTAATACATGAGTCATGTTCACTACAATGGTTAACACCAATAAGTGTTTTCTATTGTCATTACTACTGCTACTACTACCGTGACCATGATATGCACAGACTGAGTATACTGAACACAAAGCCATGGTATTATAAATGTTGTGATTCTACAGCCCTAACTCATTTTCACACACCCACCCCCCACTCCTATTTTTTTAAAAATAGGAATTTAGAGAGATTTAGCTATGGGCATATTTTCCTAGTTGAGGCTTGTATGCCACAATAAATAAAAATATATCTTTAGAGATTTGGAATAAATATTTATGAACATGTTAAACAAAAACTCAAGTAAATATATCTTAATGAGAGTCAATTGATTACTGAATGCAGCATGTACAGATGTTGAAGAAGCAACAGTCAATGTAGCTTCAGAGAACTTCATGGAGTTGGAAAGATGTGTGCTTAACTTTGAATGGTGGAACGACCTTTGAAGAATGAGACGTTGAATAGCAATAGGGAGGGTGTGGGAGAAGGTTTCTAGGTAAGAGAAATGACTTAAAGTACAAAGCGGTTGCTGAAGAGAATGATGAGGCTATCTTAGAGGTAATTGGCTGTAGCGTGGGGGGTGAGACTAGATTATGATGTGCCTTAAGAAATGGTCTAAAGCAGCAATACTTTGTCCTGAGCACAATAGGAAAGAACCTATTGTTTCTAAATAGAGAATATCATAATCAAGTGCATTTTAAGGAAACTCAGGGAGAAGGTCTAATTTCAATTGCTGAGTTTTGAAAATTGAAGGAAGGAGACCATTAAAGAGGAGAGTAGAACAATCAATTCCTGAAATCAAAGCTGGCTGCTTTTGGTGTTTTCCAAGGTAATTGTGTATGGAAAGGTAGAAAAGTAAGAAATAGTAAAGGCTTATGCTGAATGAAGTTTAACCTTTAGGTTTTGAACATGTACACTTGATAAGCACATTTGACATTTGCTCTTTTCATAAAATGTGTGTAGAATAAAATTGATCTGAGGTTCTTTAAATGAGTGTAATTACAACACAAGACAATTTACATTTCACATCAAGTTTTGAAGTCTTGTACAGCTGAAGCATTTGGTATTTACTTTTCTGTTTAATTTTAAATTGGCTTGTGTTTATTGCACCTAATAATTTAAAAACGCTTAATGATCTGGATAAAACAACAATTGCTTATTGACGGCTGCCATAAGCTGATGAGAGCTGCAATGTTGATCTCCCCTGAAGGCAGGCATTAGTTTTCTCCAAAGAATAAGGGAAGGGAAAATCATCTTTCCATCTATATAGTCACTGTGTACCACAGCATTCTCTTGTATTTAAACAGAAGAGTCCAGTCTTTTTTTGTTCGTTTGTTTAATATCCATCCCCTCTTCCTTCCTCATCTCCCTAACATCACAGAATATGAGTTATTCTGTGACAGGAGTAGGGGTGGTTTTTCCTGATCAGACAGTTCATGGTTTGATGAGCCAGATATTCAACACATTCAGCTCAAAGTAAATATCAAATCACTTAATACTACACCACTTCATACGCTGTTCTTTGATTCACATTTACAAAATATAACAAGTATCTGCCTGATGAGCAATAATATTTGGCTATATTAAGCCATTTCAGATATCATACTTTGAGAAAAATGCCTGTCATTAACATACATTTCATATACCTTTATTTTCTTTCATTTTTCTTTTTAAATCTTTTTTCTATAATTATAGCAATCTAAAATATGTATATATACTGAAATATAAAATGCATATCTATGGTCGTATATCGAGTGATATTAAAAATGACATTTTTTTAATAATTAGAAAGGAGCTAAATAATAACACGCTATCCAACCCCACTCATTCATAAATACAAATGTGTAACTTACATAAAACAGAAGATCATCCCAATTTTCAGAGCTACTCTGGACTCAGTTTTAATTACTTACCCTCTGACTTCCTTGAACTTCAATTTAGTCTGTAAATTAGTAGACTCAGTTTGGAGTCAGTTGGGATATTTATTTATTTATTTATTTATTTATTTATTTATTATTCTTAGGAATAACTGCTCTTATATTACTGTATTTTTTTTTTCTATCTACTATTGGCAGTGGTTCTTTAGCTCTTATGTTTTAAACAATTCTTTTTTAATCAGCCTTCTCAAGCAATTGTTATTTTGTTAAATATTAGGTCTACTAATTAGCATCTTTATCCACCTAGTAATTTAATGTTGTGTGTGTAACTTTAATGTGTGTGTGGATATGAAATATGTGACTGTGATATGCATAGTGATATCCAACAACATAAGTAACTGTTTTAATATTCTGTGTTGTTTTCTTCATTCTGAAAAGTTTCATGTAAATGTCTTCAATGACAAACTCTATTTGCCTTAAGAACATAGTTTATTACTCTTGGAATTAAGAACCACTTCCTAACATCCTCGTGAAACAAAATATTTATAAGAATGTGCAGAAATAATGATATTTTGGCAAACAATAAAGCAGACATAAGAGTCAGAATTCTAGAACACAAAAATGTGTCAAGTTATTCACTGGAGAATTTATACTTGTCATTTTGATTGACTATCAGGAATAAACATCCATTTCTAAAAGAAGTTCTAATATGCAGAACTTTATTAATTCAACCCTATACACATGAGAAATTTGTATATGGTCACATATATAATTGTTACAGAATGCCTTCAATTTCACCATTCTTCAAATGGCTCTTCTTCCACCTTGACTTATTTTCTGAGTTATAATGTATGTATTTTTGAAATATACATATTTCATATTTTAAATGAATTTAAAATATTCATTAAAGTTTAATCCCTCTTTACTTGCATCAACCACTTTGATGAAAAATTAATTTCTCACAATAGAGGCTGAGAAGTCAAAGATCAGGATTCCAGCATGGTCAGGTTTTGGTGAGAGTTCTTTTCCTGGCTCAAATATGGCTGCTTTCTCAACCATATCCTTACATGGCAGAGAGAGAGAGAGAGAGCAAAATTCTCTGGTGTCTCTTCTTAAAACAGCACTAATCCCATGAAGCCCCATCCTCATGACCTCATCTAAATCTAATTACCTCCAAAAGGCCGCATCTCCAAATACAATCACATTGGAGGTTAAGGCTTCAACATACGAATGTAAGTCTTAATTCATTCCAGCATCAACTCTCAAGTCCAAAAGTCCCATCTAAGTATCATCTAAATCAGATATGGATGAGACTCTAGGTATGATTCATCTAGAGGCAAAATTCCTCTTCAGCTGTGAAGCTGTAAAACTAGATAAGTTATGTGCTTCCAAAATACACTGGTGCAACAGGCACAGGATAGACATTCCCATTTCAAAAGGGAGAAATTAGAAGAAAGGGGTGACAGGTCCCAAAGCAAGTCCAAAACCTAGCAAGGCAAATACCATTAGACTGTATCACTTGAGAATAAACCTCTTTGGCTCCACATTGTATACTCTGAACCCAATAGGGCAGCAGTTCCACTTTCAGGAGCCACTGTGGTGGGGGGTCACACCCCTGTGGCACTGTTGAGTGACAGTCAAGCCACCATCGCTCAGGGCAGTCCCTCCCCCTTTGCTCGCTGGCCAGCAGTGCCAATCTTTGAACCTGAGATGAAAGCAGTATTGTGCCTGGGCTCACGTATTCTGAGCCTGAGGTGGGAGTGGCAGCCCTGATGATCTCTGAATTGATTTTGGCGTCATTCTTTGCATGCTTTGAAGTATAGTGTATGTTTGTGGCTGAATAGCTCTATGGTTTGGTCCTGTAGGTGTGAGAAGCCCAGAGCCTTTCTTTATTATGTCCTGTCTCTGTCCCCTTCAGTTTAAACCAGCAGTGTTCCTGCTGGGATGGCTGATTAGGTCTAAGGTTCACTCTCATACAAATCTCCTTATCAAACTTGGTCAGCCACACCCTTAATATTCTCTTCTGAACACAATTTCTTATTTTTTGCAATATGGATAGGCTGAGAATATTCTAAATCTTTAAGTTCTAGTTCCTTTATTCTTAACAATTCCATCTTCAATTCATTCCTCTATTCTCACATTTTACTATAAGTGGTCAGGGGAAACCAAGCAACTCCTTCAACACTTTGCTTAGAAATCTCCTCAGCTAAATATCCAATTTCGTTGCTTGCAAGTTCTACCTTCCAGAAGACACTAGAACACAAAGACAATTTAGCTAAGTTCTTCGCTACATTATAACAAGGATCACTTTTACTCCATTGTCCAATAACATGTTCCTCATTTCTGGCTGAGACTTTATCAGAATGGCTTTTACCATCCATACTTCTACCAACATCCTGTACATAATTATTTATGTCTTCTCTAGGAAGATGGAAGCTTTCGTTACACCTGTCCGCTTTCCTTTCTGAGCCTTTATCAGAATCACCTTTAAAATTTCCGTCATATGAGTATTGACTTTTTCTAGCATGCCACTCAAAACTCTTCAGCGTTTACCCATTATCCAGTTCCAGAGCTGCTTCCACATTTTTAGGTATTTTTTACAGTAGCAGTCCACTTCTTAGTACCAATTTTTGTCTTAGTCAATTTGGGCTGCTCTAACAAAAATACCACATACTAGGTAACTTAAAAAACAAACATTTATTTCTCACAGTTCTGGAGGCTGGGAGGTCTGAGATCAAGGAGCTGAAAGATTCAATTCCTGCTTAGAGTCCACTTCCTGGTTTTCAGAAAATTTCCTTTACACTGTATCCTCACATGGTGGAGAGAGAGAAAGCCCTCGTCTCTTCATCACCTTATAAGGGCTCTACCCTCATGGCCTCATCTAATCCTAATTACTTCCTAAAGCCTCCACCTCCAAATGCTATCACTTTGGAGATTAAGACTTTAACATATGAATTTTGCAGAGATACAAACATTCAGTCTATGGCACTCTTAGTGCTTTCTCAGTAAATGAAAATTTAAATCAATAGTGCATGTAAAATGTAAAGCACGGTTCCTGATATTTAGTTAGCATACCAGTATTACCCAGAATGTGAATTTACAATTATAACAGGGAAAGGGCAAAAATAAAAAGTCTTGTTGACTATATGTTCTTGAAGGCCATATGTATTTTAAGGAAACTGAATAAATAGAGTATGTAATACATAGATTGCATGCTAATAGGTTTCGGTTTGATGAAATGTAATTCAGCCATGAATATGGTTTTCAAAAAATATTTCTAGTATAGTTCTATTTTTACACATATAAATTTTTTCTGTGTACCATGGACAGAAAATGCTTTCGTGAGATAAATTTTTCTTTAGGAAATACACATTAACTAGCCATTAGGTCTTATATAAATTTTAATACACGGAAATTTTAAAATACAATGTCAATTCTATATGTAGTTACTTTCAGAGAAAAAACATTTCGTAGCAGTCTTGTGCACCCCTTTTAATTCAGAGCTCTCTTCTACATATAAGTAGTTGTGTACATCAAAGTATTCCAAAATTTTGTGATCCAGAGTCTTTTGTTCTTGGACGAGTTATAGAATCTTCCTATCATTTAGTTCGGATATTGGACTAGATGCTTTCCAATTTTCACACTACTTCTACATATTTACTTTTATATATAAGAAATATATAGTCTCTGTTCTCAAGAACTTTACATTTTGCCTGAAGAAATTAGCAAATGCAAAATATAGTATTAACTATAGGTGCAGAACTGAGCTAGATTCTAGAGACATAGAAAAGAGTTTTACAATGAGTATCTTTGAAGAGCTCAAATGATAGTAGGGTAAAAAAACATAAACAAACTATCACCCAAGGAAGTCCCTAAAACATTTTTCATGTCTAATGCTTTGTTTTTAAGTTGTACTTGCTTATAGGAACCAAGGCAGAATGTTGCCAGATGGCCAAACGGCAGAACCAGTCCAAACCAGAAAGGTCCAGGATGTCAATGGGGTGCCATATGCAAAAGGAAATGTGTGCAAAAGGTGCTTTGTGCAAGAAGGGAAGATCTGCTCATGCCCCAAATGCCCCCACTTCGAGTGAAGACTTGGAGACCCCCTTCATATCCCACAAGAATGTTGTTCACCTTCCCTTCAGTGAGAAGGTGTTTTAGAGCATAAGCTCTGCCTCCTGCATTTCTTGATCAATGAATCAAGTTTCTGCTCTACTATTCCAAACCCGGTCTAGTTCTATTGGGGCTGGCAGCTCCAAGCAAGAAAGGACCCACTTGTGAGTCGCTGGTCCCTTAGGGATCAGTATCAATCACAATCAGTGTGATGAGTGCTGTGGTAGCTCCAGATTTTCTATAAAGGAGAAGCTTAGATCAGAAAAGGGTGGTTGCCCACAACACTATATGCACATTAGGTGTCCTGACTTTACCATGCCGTCAGTCTGCATGCAGTTCTTCGGTTCCAACCTGAAGTATGTATTTTCCATTCACTCTGAGGGTGAGTGAGTAGATATTGGGAACACACTTAAAGTGAAAAACCAGAGGCCCAAAATAGCATCACTTGTGCTAAAGCCTGTGATACCAAACCTAAATTTAATTCGTAACTTAATTGCAGTTTGGACCTTCCCCAGAAATGTAATCTTAATCAACCAGCCTGGAATTTTCTAGTCAGTACCAATGAGGTAATTTGTCATGTGGGCCCTTTCCAGCCCCCAGAGGAAGAAGAAACAATCTGCATGATAGGACCCTTGCTGGTTCCCTTCTCCTCAAAGAAAAGATGTCCTGACCCCAAATAATCTTTTCTTTCTTTTGCTAATAACTTCCTTGCCCCACGCTCTTTCCTATAAAAACCTTCCATTTTGTATAAGTATCTCTCTGCTTGCTAGATGCTTCAACCGATTCATGAATTGTTGAATAAAGCCAATTAGATTTTCAGATTTACTCTATTGAATTTTTGCTCTTTACCAACATTTATAGGTATTCAATTTACATATCATTATCAATTCTAGCTCACTGCCCACTTTTTTTTCTCTTTCTTCAAACTTTCTGGAACTCTAAATGGAACTGTGGTTTCCATTGCCACTTAGACTTCCTTGAACATTTTGGTTATAGCATTATGATTCCATATGTATTCTCTCTTTCAAAAATTCATTAATTTGATATCTTTAAACTCTTTTGGTCCTAACTACTAGTGCTGTTTTAAATATATTCTCATGTGTCTGTATCTGGCATTCCATTTGCATTTCAGAAGGTCTGAGTCTCCCATTTTGAATTACTGTATTTCTTCCGTTTTTTTCTTTCTTTCTTTTTCTTTTCTGGTGAGGAAGATTGGCCCTAAGCTAACATCTGTTGCCAATCTTCCTCTATTTGCTGAGGAAGATTGGCTCTGAGCTAACATCCATGCCCATCTTCCTCCATTTTGTATGTGGGATGCCTCCACAGCATGGCTGGACAAGTGGTGCGTCGGTCTGCACCAGGGATTTGAACCTGCGAACCCTGGGCCACTGAAGCAGAGTGGGCAAACTTAACCACTACACTACCGGGCCAGCCCATTTACTGTATTTATTTAGGTTGTGTGTATGTGTGTGTTTTGACTACCACATTAAATTTTGAACTTTTTGAGGGCAGAGAAGAGATTAGGCATGTGACTATGGATCCAATCAGTTATCTCAGCAGAAGCCAGGAATACAGATGAGTTACCCAAGAAAGATCTGTGGAGAGCCCTTGTGTCTAATGGTGTGGATTCCCTTAGCATTCAAAGAAAAAAATCAAGGTTTTTGAGAATGTTATATCAGCGGTAACACTATTATCTTCGGCTAAAGGGGACAGAGATTGAATGAAATGAAGAAAAGCTGTCAGACTTCTGGGATTCCAAAAGCAGGCAACAGGCTTCCCTGAGGGTGTGAACACTGCTGTAGCTAAGGGTCAGGAGGGCAGAGCCACCCTAGCAATAGAATAGTTTCTGTTTTAGAATCCCCTCAGCTGTTTGCCCTGCTCTAGCCATTCCGCAGCTTCCCGTGCACCAGGCATTGTGCTGTGCTCTTGATATGTAAAGCAAATGAGGTTAGCACATACTACTGAAGTTAGACCTTTAAACACAATGTCACATACAATTTCATACATAAATACAAATAATACGTATTTCCTCATGTTAACTTGAGAAATATAATTTTAAACAAATAAGCCATTACACAAAGCCTTTCTATGAGAGAAGATATTTGTACTTTGTTTTGAAAGATACATGGAATTTCTTAGTTAAATAATCAGAAAAAGTTATTCCTAAGGGAGAGATAACAAAATGCTCAAAAGGCAAGAGAGTGAAATAGTAAGAAGTGTGTTTCGAGAATGGCGTTTTTTGCGTTGGCACGTGTTTTGACGCAGAGAATGATAGAAGATGCGGTCTAAAATAGGTAGATGTCACGAAAGACCATCTATTCATGCCAAATAACTTGTGTAAAGACATCTTGGCAAGTGGATACAAACTTTTTTGGGTACCAGGCATTTTTTAAAACTTCAATAAACTCTATAAAAACACCACAGAATGTATGTATGTATATGTATATATGTATGTGTGTATGATTTATAATTCTATGAGGACACTTTAGAGTTTATAAAATCTGTGTAATTAGTCTTGTTATGGAGTGAATGTTTGTGTCTCCCTAAAATTTGTATGTTAAAATCCTAACCCCTAATGGGATGGTATTAGGAACTGGGGCCTTTAGGAGGTAATTAGGTTGTGAGGGTGGAGCACTTATGAATGGGATTATTGCCACTATAAAAGGGGCCCCAGAGAGCTCTCTTTCTTTTTTCACCATGTGAGGACACAGCAAAAGATGGCTGTCTATGAACCAGGAAGCGGGCCCTCACCAGACACCGAATCTGCTGGCACTTTGATTTCCAATTTCCCAGCCAGGAAAACAGTGAGTAATAAATGTTTATTGTTTAAGCCAACCAGTCTGTGATGTTTTGTTATAACAGCCCAAATGAACTAAGACAGAGCATTATTACTGAGAAGTGGGGGTGCTGCTGTAACAAAGACCCAAAAATGTGGAAATGACTTTGGAATTGGGTAATGAGAAGAGTTTTGAGGAACATGCCAGAAAAAGCCTAGATTGGCATGAACAGTATTTTAAAGGTGATTCCAGTGAGAGCTCAGAAAAAAAAGAGAACAGCTGTAGAAAAAGTTTTCATCTTACTAGAGAATACCTAAGTAACCATAAATAGAATGTTCATAGAAATGTGGATGCTAAAGTCCATTCTGATGAGGTCTCAGATAGCAATGAGGGACATGATATTGGAAACTAGAGGAAAGACAATCTTTGTCATAAAATGGCAAAGAACTTGGCTGAATTGCCTTTGCATTCTAGTGTTTTGTGGAAGGTAGTACTTTTGAGCGATAAAATTGGATATTTAGCTGAGATTTCTAAGCAAAGCGTTGAAGGAGTGGCTTGGTTCCACCTGACTGCTTATAGAAAATGTGAGAATAGAGAAATGAATTGAAGATGGAATTGCTAAGTAAAAAGAAACCAGAACTTAAAGATTTGGAAAATTGTCAGCCTGTCCACATTATGAAGAATGAGAAAGCGTATTTGAAAGAGAACACTGACTGATCATTTGATGAGATTAGTGTGGGTGTGAACCATGGACCTAGTCAGCCATCTCAACTGAAGCCAGGAATAGAGATAGGATTATATCAGCAGAAACATTGACAACTGGGACTAAAAGAAACCAAAAATGGGACAAAATAAAGAAAAACTGTCAAGACTTCTTAGACCCTAACCACAGGATCATAGAGCTGTTTTGGTGCAAACGTGCACTATTCTTCAAGAAAAGAGAAGGACCCCAAAGGCGATTTGGAGATCATCAGGGCTGCCACTCCCACCAAAGACCTAGAGTGCAGCAGCCCGAGGAGCAGGGCTGCCTCCACCTCAATTTCAAAGGGTGGGACCAACACCCAGCGGAACTGTGAGGATGGAGCCACCTGCCAGAGCCCTGGAGGGCAACCCCCACCCCAACAGAGAATAGCAGCATGGGTGGGGCCACCTCAGGGAGCCACCATTTGTGCAGCACCCTACTGAGTTGTGGGGGTGACATTGCTACCCAGTGGGTCCAGAAAACAGGACCTTTACTCCAGTGGGTCCAGAAGGTGGGATCTCTGCCCCAGTGAGTCTGGAAAGCAGAGCATCAAGCCATAGAGGATTATTCTCGGCCTTAAGGTTTAATGGAATTTGCCCTGTTAGGTTTTAGACTTTATGGGACCTATCATCCCTTTCTTCTTTCTTACTTCTCCATTTTGGAATGGGATTGTCTGTCTTATGCCTGTCCCACCATTGTCTTTTGGAAGCACATAACTTGTGTGATGTCACATATTCACAGCTGAAGAGAAAATTTGCCTTAGGATAAATCATACCTTGAGTCTCACCCATACCCAACTTAGATGATATTTAGATGATACTTGTGACTTTAGAGTTGACGGTGGAACGATTTAAGACTTTTGGAGCTATTGGAGTGGAATGAATTTTGCACGTGCGAAGGAATGAATTTTGGGGGGCTAGAGGTGGAATGTTATAGATTGAATGTGTCACCCCAAAATTCATACATTGAAATCCTTTCCCTCAATGTGATGGTATTAAGAGTGGGGTGTGCAGGAGGTAATTAGGTATTGGGAGTGGAGGCCTCATGAATGGGATTAGTGCCTTTATAAAAGGAACCCCTGAGAGCTGTCTTTTTCCACTATGTGAGGACATAGAGCAAAGACAGCTGTCTAGGGACCAGGAAGTGGGTTCTTACTAGACACTGAATCTGCTGGCACCTTGATATTGGACTTCTCAGCCTCGAGAACTGTGAAAAATAAATGTTGTTATTTAAGCCACCCGGTCTGTAGTAATTTTGTCATAGTAGCCCAAAGGGACTAAGAAAAGTATCTTTTAAGTTAGGTGTTTTAGTTCATTCATTTTAAGCAATGTGTCTGAAGGGTTTTTCAGTAATTCACATTTGAGGAGATATATAGCAGTAGTTATAAGAATGGAGGAGAGAAGACATTGTCAAGAGACACTAAAAATTGATTTACTTTTCAACTAGTTGATAAGCCCAATGGAGAATTCAGAGACTTAAAACGTTCCTAGGTATATGTTGAGAGACTAGGTTGGTTGTTATGCTGCTAACAATATGTAGAATGCCAGGTCTCTAGTCAGGGAACCTGGCCAGGGAAATGAAGAATTAAGTGTTGAATGCATTTAGTTGGAAATTCTTATGTGTTTATCTAGTTGGAGACTTCCACTAAGTTGTGAAATATTCTAGTCCAGAGCTTAACTGTCAAGACTGAGATTGAGAGACATCAACATATAAATGGTATTTAAACCATGGATGTGGAGTAGGGAGATCAACTGATCAACTAAAAAATAAAAAAAAAGGAGGCTTGAAAATAGAATCCTACTCCAAGTAACTCTCCATATGATACTTCAAGTTCAAGGTCAGAAGGTGAGGAAAGGAATTATTTGCTAATGTTGGACAAAATGGAGGAATCAAAGTGATGGAGATATTGATGATGTAAATGACTAATAACATTGACTCCAATAATACTGATTTTATCACAACATAGACTTTCATTTCACATGAAATTGATCTCTAAAATCTTAAGTTTCACTAATCACACACCTACATTCTGCAAGTGTCCTAATTTTCTTTTACTGACATTTCTTGTTTGTTTGTTTGCTACTTCATAAAGGCTATGGTCACAGAATGATATACTGAAGTTTCTAAGTTTCTGAAGTTGAATAGATCCAAAATAGGTTGTTGGATAAGTCAGCCACAGTTATTTTGTTTTTGTTTTAAACTCTTAACTTAAACCCTTAAGATAAATCTTAAGCTAGATTGCCAGAAACTTTCATAAAAGTGGCTAATGACATGAAGGACTATAATAAAGAGGGAAAAGATGGGGCAGAAAAGGAGCTATTGTTATAATTCCATCATTTTAAATGGAGAGGGATTTTTACCTGAGTTGGAGGACTAGTGATCCAGGAATAGATATGAAGAAAGTAGAATGCTGACGTTTCCCTATCCTTTTCACATGAGTAATGAGACTAAAGGAAAAATGAAAAAAATCTTCCACCCATGCATGGAGAAAAAAGCATATCACCACCTCTGGGAGTGAGATGGCAGCTTTCTTAACTTCTCTGTTGTTTTCTAATTTATTATTTCCTGCTTTAATGTTTACTGCATCTTTCGTTTCTTTACATTCATTTTTCTGTCCTTTATTTTTTTTTACGTCATGAAGTAGACATATTTACTTTTTGAGATGGATGCTTTCTTCTTTTCTAATGCACTCAAGTATATAGATTTCCTTCTAAGTTCTGCTTTAGCTGCATCCCATAATTTTTATATGGCATTTTATATTTTATTTCAAATAAAAATAAAGATGAAATATAAAATATTTAAATTAATAAAATATTTAAGTAGAAATAAAAATATTTAAAATTTTGTTGGTCATTAGGTGAATTCTGGTTTTTGTTTTTGTTTCTGTACGTTTGTGGTAAGGCCTACGCTACAAGCTACAGATCAGGAGTTGACTTTTCTGGAAGAAACATCAAAAGAATAATATGAGATTAAGGATAGTACAAGGTACTCTTTATTAATACAAGCAACAGACTCATGAGAACAGGCTTCACCATATTAGATGACATCCCACAATAAACTGACATTTTTCAGACACATCAGGTGATTGATCAGGATTTTCATGACTCATTTAGTCCAGTAGCCGGTGAGTTTGAAAAATACTGCTACCACTAACCCAAGATCAACAGAACAAGAATTAACCAGCCTAGAATGTAACTGAGAAATTTTAAATCATTCTGTTATTGTATCTATAGCCTCAATTTAGCAGGTTGTATCTGTACAAACTGAAATTAAATCCACTTTAAATGGAACCTTGTCTTAGCTGATCTCTCTGAATTTATAAAATAATATAAGAAAATTCTTACCATACATTAAAAGTAAATAAATGATCATGGAAACTTAATAATGATTCTCGAGGTAGTGCCATATATTAATCGATCTTGAATATAATACCACATAAAACAATGGTTAAATATCATGCAAAAAGAATTAATTGATTTCTTTTACTATTCATGACTGCATAATCATTTTCATAGGCCAATAAAATTGTCTGTCGTTTTTTACTAGGCTTTATTCAGAAAAATCAAATCTATAATCATGACTATGCTAAAAATGTCAAATTTAAAGTCAAATATCATTTAATTAGGTCTGCTAAGTCCTCTGTTAAGCAACAAGGACTCTACTTCATGTGTGAAATGATGCCTATAAATACTCTTAGACTATGTAATTACTGTCACTAAATAATTAATATCACTTTTATATAGACAAGAAATATTGGCAAAATAGGAGATATCAGTAAGAAAAAAGAGAAGCCTTTACAGTCAAAGAGGGTTCAAAGGAAATCCGATAGAGGTAAATCGGATGGCTCTTTTTTTTGATCTTGATAAACAAGTAGATAAGTGCAAGAAAAATAATTCTGGTTTATGAAAGTAATCACAATTACGATAATAGAGACTTTATGAGTCCTCCAGACAGATGTTAATCCTCACACTTTAATTTCATATGGCCGCCATTATGTTAACATAGTGGCTTTAACCAATATCTCTTATTATACCTATGTTAAAAAAAATTCCAAATAAGCAAAACTTCACACTAATGATACCAAGTCAGAAAGTAGCTAAATAAGCTTATGTGAACAAATCCTTGAGCAGAAGGAGGCACTGTGAAAGCAAAACTGGTATCTTGTTCTGCCACCATGAGGTGTAATCATGTAAAATAAAGTCATAAAATAAAACTAACCACTTTGTACTCTGAGATAAAAAATACAAGAAAACCCAGAATAACTCTGTATAGAACAACTCCTCAACTAGAAAAAATCTACCCTTTTCATATGTTTCTGATTCCTCAACAAGAACAACAAAATATTTTATCTATGACATTTTCAAGGCTGATATCTACAGATATGTAATGATTCTCGTGCTCCTGATAATTGTGTGAGAAACCAGCCATTTTTCCACCAGTTAACTGTAAACTTGATGACATTGGGAGTTTTTTTTTTAATTCCTGTAGTATTTTCTATTTGGAAAGCCCTTCCTTTTGAAATCTGACCTTTCTTTCAAGACTTTGCAGGTAAGCTACTTTTTTTTCATGATGTCTCACTGAAGAACATAACTCAATATGAAATATAAGGTGTTTACAATTCCCAACTCTAATGAACAATTGGCAAATACCACTTCTTATATTGTTTATTTTCATACGAAGATTTATACAGAGAATGTTTTCTAAATTTCTTAAACAAAAATAAAAAAGACATTCATTGATAAGTGTTGCCTTAGAATGGAATCAATACTTGAGGTATAAAAGGAAAATAAAATCTAGTTCTTTGATAGTTCATTTTTCTGCCCTATTTTGAGAATATTCAAACCAAAGTGATAAAACGTTTGACTATTCCTTGTTATAGTTGACTTCTAGAGTAGATAATTAAAGTCTCTTCATAGCCTATCTTAGTACTTCTGTTGAATTAGACATTGTTTTAAGACATGATCTTGGAAGTAAATATTTGTGAGTATTGGATCAAAGAAGAGAGTAGTACTAGCTATCTCTAGTGTGTTGCTCCCCAAAAGTTATACCCATGTCCTAACCCCTGGAACCTGTAAATGTGACCTTATTTGGAAGAGAGTCTTTGCAGATATACTTAAGAATTGTGAGATGAAATCATCTGGGATTACAGTAGGCTCTAAATCCAACCACAAATGTCCTTATTAGAAAAGAGAAGGGGAGAAGATGCAGAGACACATAGTGGAGAAGGCCATGTGAAGACCCACTTAAAGATGGAGGCAGAGATTGCAGTGATGCTGCCACAAGCCAAGGAACCCTTGGAGCCACTAGAATCTGGAAGAAGCAAGGCAGGATTCAACCCCAGAGCCTCCAAAGGGAGCTTGGCCTTGCCAACACCCAGATTTCAGACTCCTGGCCTCCAAAACTGTGAGAGAATAAAATTCTGTTATTTTAAGTCAGCGATTTGGTAGTGAATTGTTATGGCAGCCCTAAGAACCTAACACACTATCCATCCTCTATTGTCATATTCCCAGCCCCAGACAAGCTAGAGATGATCTCATGATCATCTTGTGATTCATACTTGGTACAAACATCTCTCTTATAGCAAGGTCATCCTGATCAGTGTAAGTTTATCTCTGTTTCAGTGTACATTTTATGGAAACATAATCATTTATGAAACCTAAGTGAAGTCTGAATTTAGAAAAGCAAACGAGAGAGGAGAGTAACACTATTGTGTATATATATTTTCCTCCCTACATAAAGTGAGACTCTTATAAAGAAAACTTTAAGAATTCTCCCATGCATCCTCTCACTCTCAATTCGTTTCAACTGTTCTTCTACTTCTCTCATATAGTCTTCATTTTAGATAAAATTTCTCCCAACCAAAAACTCAGATGAAGGATAAGAGATTTCTGATGTCGGGTAGTGTTACTGAACTAAGGCACAACATTCTCATATTCTCACTGCAGTTCCCTCTGTTCTATCCTTAGTTAATCTCCCAAAATTGGGTAGTTCTGTATCCACCACAAAATTCATCCTACCTAGTAGAGTTCTTGCCCTGCCCCAAGAGTCCTTATATTTTTTTCATCTTTGAACCTTTCTTTTCATTTGTTCTCTCCACTTTGAAATTTCCTTGCTGTCACATCCACATGCCGAAGAAGCCATCTTCATGTATTTTTAAAGTCTCTTCAAATAATCTATTGTACACAATGCCTTTTCAGATATTAGCTAGTCAAAAATTAATGTTTTCCTCTTATATTCTTCAACTGCAGTTCTGAAAACCTTTTATCATCTATAATATCTGTTATTGCCACAAGACAATGCAAATGTCACCGCATTTTGTTGGACAACAAGCAATGACAAATTAATTGCCTTCATTGTGAAAAATTTGCCTTAAGCTGTGTCACTTGCTTCTTTCACTCTTGGCCTCAGGAGTAAAGACATTCATTCAAGTGTAGGCACTGACTAGTGGCTGTTCTGAGATTCTTCTTTTATGAGAAGTGTAAGATGGGATGTAGATGAGGAATAGGAACTGCTCCAACTAAGTCAGAAAAGGCTTTTCTTTAAAGTTTTTTTTCCTTAAAAATATTTAACCTGAAATTTGAAGAATGTATAGGAACTAACTAGGTGAATAGGGTAGATAAAGAAATGAGGAAACAGCATGTGTGAAGACACTCAGGGGAGTGAAAATATGATCTGTTTGGGAACCTTAAAGAATATTATAGCTTTTTGCGATAGAAATCTTCATGAAGCGGGAGGCGGAGACGAATTGTTGCCCCTACAGAAGTTTAGGTTTATGAGGGATTACTTTTCACAGTATAAAAACCAGATACTCTTGACTTCTGACTACTGAAGGGGAGTAAGCTAAGACTTCAACAGTAAGAATCTTTAGAAGGATATCAAAGTACTGTGATTAGTTTTAAAAATTGGAATGGAAATTGAAGATAGTTGAAAAAATAATTTGAGTCTTTTAAAAATGGATAAATCTTTTGCATAACTCTATTTGGTGGACTAGACAACTTCTCACAATTCATTCTTGTGTTCAGATGTGAAGTAAAGGCAATAGTGACCTCTTTCTTTAAGGAAGAAGACTCTCTTTAAGGAAGTTATTTGCAAATTATGAGTTAACATTTTACTGTCTCTCTGGATAATGCAGCAAGTCTTAATGAGAATGTTCCTGCATAACATCTATTTAAAATATGTAACTTTTATTATAATAAAAATTAAAACTCCTTGTCCCAGAAAAGTGAAAAGTGAAATTAATTTACCTGGAGTAACGATTCAATTATTTTCAGATGAGAGACTCTGGAAGGAATGGCACTGACTCTTGTTCCTCTTGTTCAGGAAAGTCTCATTCTCCAGAAGTAAAGGGAATTCATTGTATTTAAAATTTTCCCAGGGATGACAAATTCTCATTATGTTACATTGGGATAAAAAAGGCTCTTTGAATGAAAAAGAACATTCTCTGAATCATTTATTCCTCTTTGTATTTCATTTAATGATTTGAGTCTAATTGAAAAAAAAATTGTAAGGCTATCATGGCTGTGTGTTTTTTTTTATATGACATAAACTTTATGCCTCAATAAAAGGTTAATTTTAGTTCTAATTCATTTAGAATAGCAATGAAAAATGGCATTAATTAGATGCTTTATTTTATAAGTGTTAATTCAAATACAAGCAGGAGCAATTTATATGAGAACAAATCTGTTGATAGTTTCTAGCTCCAATATTTTGAAAGGCTTTTAAACATAAAAAAGCTTTGTTTTATGTTTTAATAATAAGTGATAATAATAAAACAAAGTTTTATTATGTTTTAACAGCTTTTAGTAGTTTATAATGAGTTTAAAAGTTTACAAACGTTTTAAAGTTTTTAATGAGTTCCTAGGGAAAAAAAAATTTATGGCAGTAGTAGAAAATAAACCAAGTAAATTCAGAAAATGACATATTCTGTATAAAAGTAGTTAAGAATTTTGTTCTAAAACAATCTCAAATTGGTAACAAATTTATCTTAGTTGAATAAAAATTAAGACAAATTAAAAATAGTAATTTTTGATATTTCAAAATCTTATTTAGGCTTTTTCTTTGCTGCACATGTTAAAGAAAACTACTCAAAAACTTCTCTCACTTTTGGCTTTCATTTAGGAATCAAGGTCTAGTAGGAATTACATCAATATTGCAAATATAGAATTTGCCCAGAGCAAAGTGATTGCTGGGTTTGGACTATCTACTTTGAGAGAAATCCAATGTAGTACTATGTCCATCTTCCAAATGATGAAACTGTCTTTGCATAATCTCACGTAACCAAGTGATTCATGCAGTCCAGAAGCAAACTCAATTTGCTAACTCAGAAGTCTACATTGTTTATCATAGTGCTATACAACCTTTCCAATAATTATTGAATGAATAATGAAGCTAAATACTGTATCAAATGTTCAAAGAACGGGACCGCAGCACTGTGAATCTATTTAATCAAAATTTCTATATAAATTAAGACAATCAGATTAACTTGCTGATTTTGTAAATTTTGTATTTCTTCCTAGATACCGTAAGCCTCAAATGTGTCAGAGAGCAGCAAAAGGCAAAAAAAAAAAATCATACCAGACACTCACTGTGCACAAACCCAATAGTGGGTTTATTTTAAGAAAAAACGTTTTAACTCAATGAAGAGTATAAGCAAGCTCCTGCCTATGTCTCATTCATCTCTGAAGCTCCAACTCCAAGGGGAACATAGGTATTCAATAAAGATTTAGCTTAAATATTGACACTGCTTTTGTCCCAAAATATGTGCCTACCTATATTGAGAAATCAATATGTACTTCTCTGAAATAGACAATTGAAACTACAAAATATTTTTTTAATCACAACATTAAATCCTATACTCATGCCTTGTTTTAATGTGATTTTTTATTATCTTTTTTCCCAGTTGGAGAAGTCTCAATTTGTACAAGATTGCAATAACAATACGGGTAAAATTCAACAAGTTCTCTCAAAACCTGGATTCAAAATAATGTCATAATAGTGTCCCAGGGCCACCAGTTAAAATGTAATTTTCATAAGAATATGTTTCTTGTGAGAGATATAGTGCAACTATAGAATTTCATTTATGGATATTCCTTCTTTACTGATACATAGAGTTTTACTGATAATAAAGCATACACGTGTTTTAATACTTTCATACTTTGAAATGCCACACAAATTCCATGCCATATTACCTCACTCTGCATTGCTCTCTTGGGTCTCATCTTTCACAAAAGACATAAATATTATAAATGTCAGGTTATATCATATTACATTTGAATAATGAGATGCCACAAAAAGAAAATCAAGTTGTAATCTCTTCCAAGAATTGCTCCCTGTGGTCCCAGACTTCGAAGTGTCCCAAGAATATCTTGTGTGTACGTGTGCTCTTTGAGCTTATGTTGTTTTTCTTATTTACATATTTTACTCTCACAATAAACTCTGAATTTCCTGTGGGAAGGTACCTTGGCATATAAAAGACATTCAATGAATTTCTGATGGCATGTCTTGTATTATATGTAGACACTTCTTTTATGTATGTGTTATAAAACTGTTTCAGTTGAGAGGAGATGAAATATAGACCTTATCCAGAAGATTGACTGGTTTTCCAGACAAAGATCCTTCACTGATATAACTAGAGTATTTGGTAAAAAAAAAAAAAAAAAATGCAGTTCTGGCAATTTTTTCTCCTCATGTCTATGATGCCTATGATCTAGGAAATATTTATAACTATATGTATATATGTATGTATCCACCTATTTTCCTTTCTATCCATAAATTCAGGTAATGTAATATATACTAAACATACTAAAGGATTACTTCTACTTAGCAGACACATCTTTCTAAAGAAATAGAGTATTGTTTATCCCTCTGTTAACTTATCTTTTTGCATCTACCTACAGTATCAGAGAATTTAGTTGTGGGCAAGTTGAGGATGTCTTTCAAAAGAACAAACTCACTAGATAAAATACTGATGGATTTGAAAATTGAGCTATGACAGTGGCCTTCAATTCTATCAATGCATCAGCATCTCCTGTGGAGTATGTAAAACCCCAGAACTTCTGAGTCATAATCTCTGGAGATGAAGCTCAAATATATTATCTTAAAATGTCCCAACAGATATGCTTCCTACAGTGAGAAGCAATGAGTGAGAATAATGCACATTAATCCGATTTTTCCCGTACACCTCTCAGGTGCAAATTTGATCAGATCCAAGGGGGTAGTATGGTGTGAAAGGCAAACTTTCTGAAGGGAAACACCATGTATGTATAGATTTCTCATTGTTGGAAGGAAGTCCAGAAAACCTGTATTATGAGGTGAGGAGAATGTTTATCTTTATTGGAACCACCTTCAGCATCTTTACTAGGATAAATTAGTCAACTACTCTTTTGGAGCCAGATAAAAGTTATGAGGTGAAATATAAATAGATGAAAAAAATAATAAGATGAATTAAAAAAGAAGAGATTTGTTCATAGGAAACTAAAATGCAATATCTGAGTTAAAATTTGCATCAGTTGAAATTATGATTAGAATTACACTGGAAAAAGACAAAGAAGTGTTTTGATTATAGGAATGTGCATTTAAAAAATGGAAATTAAAATGCAAAGAAATAAAATGGTAAACATGAAATAAATAGAGATTAAAACTAAAACTCTTAAGTAGAAATTTCTGAGAATGAAAATATCACATCTGAAACTGAGCACTGTGAAAAACATAATTAAATAAAACTTCACTGAGCTGACAAAAGACCCATGAAGATGCATAAAAATAGCTTTCACCATAATCTGCAGGACATTTAAGACATATTGGTGTAGAAAAATGTTAAATGACCAAGACCAATGTTAAATGATTCCTTAAAAATTTGGTTCTTGCCAAAAGATAGAATGTATAAAGAGAAATAAAATAACACTGACCTCTGTGTTCTCTAAAATTTTAAATTCCCAATTCAATTGAGAACTGTGGGGAATATTAACAGGAAAATATTGTGAACCAAGTATTTTATTCATTTATGGATCAAGTTAACAGGAAGATTTCTGAAGTATGTGACATTTCAGAAAATACACTGTCTTACATGTTCATTTTGAAATTATTTATTCAAAATATGGTCTAGTTACCAGAGAGATAATTAATAATTGAGAAAAATATGGCACAAATCATTTGAAAGTCTCTGGAGTTATAAATGAACAAAACTTTCAATCCATGAAAGTAAAATCCAGATGAAATCTTCACGTCAGACAATCACAAAGGATTGCATAGGTGCAACTTATAAACATGTAAGAATGTGGAGGAGTTGCAACTACTCTTACATGGCATTTGGATACAGCTCAATACAGAGAATTCTTGGAATACGGTAGAGGCCAAGAATAAGTTTTTAATCTAGTGTAAAAACAGACAGAGCAGGTAAGATAGCAAAATATAAAGGCCGTGAATAATATCTATAACAAAACTAAGTGACAGAATGCCCCATACACATACAAAATGCAGCCCCCCACCCCAATATAACAGAGTAGGAAAAATCACCAATAGCTATAAGACCTGCGTGGTATTGCCTCACCTCTGTGCAAAAGCAAGCAGAAGGAAGCAAAACAGGAATTTATGGTCCAGAGAACAGGAGAACCTTAAAGTAGTCATCAAGTTCTCAATGGAAATTGAAGCGGGTCAAATTTGAAAAGGGCATTTGAAACTGAGTAGAGTTTGCACACTCCCATTTGCAACTAAGTATAAGCTGTTGATGGTAAGATCTGAAGGACCTGGAGTCTGGTCTTTACAAACTCAAAACTGAACAAAGAAGTTGCTATCAGGACAAAGCCCCACAATAAGGAGAAACTACATGGAACAGACTCCAAATTGAGAAGGTCAGAGACAATCAAGGCAAAGAAATGAGTATCTCTACATTGAAAGGGAGAGATGCAAAGGATCTAAATAGACAGTTCTCGAAAAAAACCACAAATGGCCAATAAGCACATGAAAAGATGCTCAATATGATTAGCCATCAGGGAAATGAATATCAAAACCACAAGATATCACTTCACACCCACTCGGTTGACTATAACCACAAAGATGGACAATAATATGTACTGTCAAGATATGGAGAAAACAGAAGTCGTATATTGCTGGTGAGATGTCAAATGGTGCAGCCATTTTGGAAAACAGTTTGACAGTCCTTCAAAATGTTAATAATAGAGTTAACATATGACCCAGCAATTCCACTCCTAGTTATATACTCAAGAAACATGAAATATGTCCGCATAAAAACTTGACATGAATGTTCACAGTAACATTATTCATAATAGCCAAAAGGTAGAAATGACCTAAATGTCCATCAACTGATAAGTGGATAAACAAAACGTGGCACAGCCACACAATGGAACATTTGGCAATACAAATAAATGAAGTACTGATACCTGTTACAACACGGATGAACCTTGGAAACATTATGCTAAGTGAATGAAGCCAGACACAAAAAGCCACATATTGTATGATTCCATTTATATGAAATGTCTATAACAGGCATATCTACATAAATGGAAAGTAGATTAGTGGTTGCCAGCATCTGGGAGTAGGAGACACTCCCACTGGGAGTGATTGCTAATGGGTACAGGGTTTCTTTGAGAGCCATAAATACATTCTGTAGTTAGTGGTGATGGTTGCACAACTCTGTGAATACGCTCAAAATCACTGAATTGTACACTTTAAAAGGCTGAACATAACGTATGTGAATTATATCACAGTAACATCATTATAATAAAGAGAAATGCAGGGTGATAAACTTTATAATTAGTTAAATAATTTATGACATTAAAAAATAGAGACTGGTAGGCATGCACCTCCTTGATTTTATATAATTTAACATATCTCAAGCCCTTTTTCTACCTCACGTTAAAGAGATAATTATAGGCAATTCAATTTAAACTCAGCTATTTCAGTATTTTCTCTCACTTCAAATTTACACTCAGGGGATTCAAGATTTTGCCTTCTTCCTTTTCTCTGGAATTTTCTCTCAACCCTAAGGGGTTTATATGACTTCTACATAGAGTGAGGAGGGAACAAAGGCTCTGGGCTGTGAATGTGCTTTGTCCTCTGCTTGTATCCTATTCTCCTCATCCTCAGGCAGAGACCTTCTTGATATCACCTGAGATAACCCACTAACTCTGTTCTGGTTACTAGTTTTATGGTCCAATCTGTTTTCTTCTCTAGATTCTTCTAGCCACAATTGTAAGACACCCTCAGGGCCACTTGCCCTCTATTTCACATCTACCTCACTCTCTGCGAGTTCAGGAAGTATTAGACTGCTCTTTGTATCTGGCCAAACCACATGTGATCTATCTGTTAGGATGCTCCAAGATCATCTGCTAAGCCCAGGGGATTCTGGGAGATTTTCAGGTTCCCCGGCAGTCAGGTATGAACGGACAATAGGTCTTACCTAATCTTGATTCCTGGTATTTATTTTTTATCACTCCATGCTTTGTGGCTAATTTTGTAATGGGGGAACTGCTTTCTTACATCTTACTAGTATCTGACCGTTTTGTTTCCTCCTTAGAATTTCTCCTTCATCTCATTGGAAGATTTTCATTTAGCTTGAAACAAAGGGGAAGAGAAGGGTGGGAAAAATGGTTCTACTTAATATCATTCAAAGTCTTTACTTAGCTTACCCCTGGGTTGTAATATTTGAAGTTATAAGCCAAGAATTTTACATCTTTACTCTGTGATTATAGTCTCTCTTCATTAGGTACTGAAAGCCTCATATGTTGCCATCTCAATGAAGGAAATGTGGAAAAAAATAAAATAAAATATAAACTAAGAAAAACACATTGATCAATTCACCAAAACATTTTTTCTCTCTCTTTGTGAGTGTGTGTGTGTGTGTGTTTGTGTATGTGTGTGTGTGTGTGTGAGAGAGAGAGATTATGTATAAATAATAGTGAGTACTAACCATGAGGGATTTTTTAAATAGAGAAAGAGACAAACTTGAAATTGATTACAAAATATAGAAAATTAGCCTTTAAGGGATTCCTGGTGTAAAATGGAATGTGTATGTGCTACTGGTTAATTTTGGTTGGTGGAAATACAATGTAGGAATTAGTAGATATGGATAAAGATGATTTTTGTCAATAGAAAGTTATGTATCAGTTAATAACATACTTGGAGACTTGGGTTTGGAAAATATGTATATTCATGTGGCTACAAGAGAAAGAAAGGAACTAGGTTTGAATTTGAAGGGAATTTGTCTAAAGGGCACATTCAATAGAGGAGTTTGAATTTTAAATCAAAAAGAAGTTTGAGGGGCCAGCCTGGTGGCTTAGAGGTTAAGTGTGCGCTTTCCGCTTCAGCGGCCCGGGGTTCGCAGTTTCGGATCCCGGGCGTACACCAATGCACCGCTTGTCAAGCCGTGCTGCGGTGGCATCCCATATAAAGTAGAGGAAGATGGGCATGGATGTTAGCCCAGGGCCAATCTTCCTCAGCAAAAAGAAGAGGATTGGCATTGGATGTTAGCTCAGGGCTACTCTTCCTCACAAAAAAATTATAAAAAAGAAGAAGTTTGAATCTGAGAATTAAAATTCTGAACAATATCTTGAAATTGATGTTTGCCTTTTGTTTCTCGTGTAGATACGGTAAGACCCATGTCGATAAACCAAATATGTGTTTATCCACATTTTTTCATTTCTTCTACTTGATGACATTGCTGTTCAGAAGTAACCCTCAAGTAGAAACTGTTAACACACAGTTAGTGGGTGTGGTTTGGTAATGACTTTGGCTGCCCTCTGCTTATTTGCTTTACCTGCTCCTTTCCACCGCCAGAGATCTGAGCCCACACAGAGAGGACGGAATGAGGACGCAGTCAAATTAGTCTTCTTGCCTGATAGGTATACAATCACAGGAGTACTGCAAAGGTACTTTCTGAGAGAGTCATCCTCCAAGCTTTCACTTCAGTTTTTGTTCACAAATCATGAAACTGAAGGGAGAAATTGTTTTGTGTTCTACCTAAAATGAGAAATGAGGATTATAAACTGATAAAGAATATTAAGGGAGAAAGTGAGACAGATAGATAAAGCCTAAATTCAGCAGTTTGATATGCTAAAGCTTAATAGCTAAACATAAAGATAGTAGGCTGAAAAATAAAAGTTTCCATGGCTTTTTAAAGAATAAAGGAAAATAACAGTATACTAAAGTGGAATTTAAACACATAAATGTAAAATTTCCCAGAAGAAAACCATTCTTCTACATCAAGACTGTCAGTGTCGTAGGGGCTTATTTAAATTGTTAAATCTAGAGTAATTTTTTTTTTTTTTTTTGCTGAGGAAAGTTTGCCCTGAGCTAATAGCTGTTGCTAATCTTCCTCTTTTTGCTGAGGAAGATTGTCCCTGAGCTAACATCTGTGCCCATCTTCTTCTATTTTATATGTGGATTGTCATGATAGCATGGCTTGATGAGAGGTGTGTAGATCCATGCCTGGGACCTGAACCTGCAAACCCTGGGCCATCAAAGCATAGCATGAGAACTTAACCACTCTGCCACCAGACTGGTCCCTCTGTCCATTTTTTAATTGAGTTGTTTGGGTTTTTTTCTATTGAGTTGTATGAGTTCTTTACATATTTTGGATATTAACCCCTTATGAGATATATGATTTGCATATATTTTCTCCCATTTTGTAGGTTACCTCTTTATTTTATTGGTTACCTCTTTATTTTGTTCTTTTCTTTTGCCATACAGAGCTTTTTAGTGTGATGTATTCCCACTCGTTTATTTTTGCTTTTGTTGCCTTGGCTTTTGGTGTTAAATCCAAAAAACCAATGCCAAGACCAATGTCTAGGAGCTTAACCCATATGATTTCTCCTAAGAGTTTTATGGATTCAGATCTTACGTTCAAGTCTTTAATCTAATTTGAGTTGATTTTTGTGTATAGTATAAAATAGTGGTCCAGTTTAATTTTTTGCTTGTGGCTGTCCAGTTTTCCTGTGCCTATTGGGCCATCTGTATATCTTCTTTGGAAAAATGTCTGTTTATATACTCTGCTCATTTTTTTGATTGGGTTGTTTGTCTTTTTGTTGTTGAGTTGTTTGAGTTCGTTATATATTTTGGAAATTAACCCCATATGAGATATATGATTTGCAAATATTTTCTCCCAGTTGGTGTGCTGTCTTTTCATTTTGTTGGTTTCCTTTGCTGTGAAGAAGCTTTTTAGTTTGATGTAGTCCCATTTGTTATTTTTTTCTATTGTTTCCCTTGTCCGGTCAGCCCTGGTACTTGAAAATATGTTGCTAAGACCAATGTCAAAGAGTGTACTGTTTTCTTCCAGAAATTTCATGGTTTCAGGTCTTACATTCAAGTCTTTAATCCATTTTGAGTTAATTTTTGTGTATGGTGTAAGATAACGGTCTACTTTCATTCTTTTGCATGTGGCTGTCCAGTTTTCCCAACACCATTTATTGAAGAGACTTTCCTTTCTCCTTTGTATGTTCTTGTCTCCCTTGTCGAAAATTAGCTGTCCATAGATGTGTGGGTTTATTTCTGGGCTCTCGATTCTGTTCCATTGATCTGTGTGTCTCCTTTTGTGCCAGTTTTGGTTACTATAGCTTTGTAGTATATTTTGAAATCAGGGAGTGTGATGCCTCCAGCTTTGTTCTTTTTTCTCAGGATTCCTTTGGCTATTCAAGGTCTTTTATTGTTCCATATAAATTTTAGGATTCTTTGTTCTATTTCCGTGAAAAATGTCGTTGGAACTTTGATAGGGTTTGCACTGAATCTGTGGATTGCTTTAGGAAGTAGGGACATTTAAACTATGTTGGTTCTTCCAATCCAAGAGCACGGAATATCTTTCCATTTCTTTGTGTCTTTTTTTATTTCTTTCAACGATGTTTTATAGTTTTCACTGCACAGTGTTTCACCTCTTCTGTTAAGCTTATTCCTAGGTATTTTATTCTTGTTGTTTGCAATTGTAAATGGGATTGTATCCTTAACTGCTCTTTCTGCTACAAAAGTGGTTCCTGCTGCTGTTATAGGTAGGATAAAGGGTATTATCTGGGACTGGGGGACCACTCAGCAAGAGACCTTCACCCAAGCCAAAATAGCAATGAAACAAATCCAGTCCTTGGGTGTTTTTTGTTTTGTTTTGTTTTTGGTGAGGAAGATTGGCCCTGAGCTAACATCTGTGCCCATCATCCCCTATTTTGTACATGGGATGCCACTACAGCATGCCTTGATGAGCGCCCGGGATCCAAACCTGCAAACCCCAGGCTGCTCCAGCCAGAGCATGCGAACTTAACCACTATGCCACCAGACCGGCCCCTCCTTGGTGTTTTAACACAAGGACGACCGTGTGAATTGGACATTTCCAGTTACTCAGAGGGGTTCAAACGGGGTCTCTGGGAGGGGCGAAGCAATAAACCAGTGCCCCTTGGCTTCTGGTCCCAATTGTGAAAAGAGGCTGAAAACCAGTATAGTGACCTGCAGCAACAATTGTGTGCTGTTTATCTGGCCTTCCAGCAGGTGGAGCCCATAACCCGTGCCCTGCTGGTTACAGTCCATACTCATCTGCCCATTGCTGGGTGGCTGCAAGATGCTTTCCTAAAGACCCACTCAGGAACAGCCCAAACACAGACATTGGCAAAATGGCAGCACACTCACAACAAGGAAGGACCCTCGCCAGTAGTCCCCTCAGTGCAGAATTGCATGCCATCCCAGGACCGGTAACATACACCACAGGAGAAACACCCCATTGGATGAGGTGCCCACGCCTGAAACCCTGCCAAATGTGCAGGAAGAAGAAGAACCAATCCTGGCAGATTTCTAATATACAGATGGCTCTGCAAAGGACAACCACCTCCAGTGGAAAGCAGTGGCCATCCAGCCTTCGACCAACAGCATGTGGTTGAATTCTGGCTCTGGGTACAATAGTCAATGGGCCGATTTGCAGGCTGCCTAGGTAGTGTTGACTCATGAGCCTCATCCAATATGTCTGTGCATGGGCAGTTGGGCAATCTATAAAGGGCTCACCCTGTGGATGGTGCAATGGGCAAGACAAAAGTGGACTATTAATGGTCACCCGTTATGGGGACAAAACTCTGAGATGAGTCCAAGCCACTGGGTCCGAGGAATGATAACAGTATAACTTGTGTCTACACATCAGGTGACAACACCACCAGGAAACCAACAAGCAGACGAGTTAGTTTGGATCTGCTCCTAGAGGAAGTACCAGCATAATGGCTACACAAAAAGACTGGACATGAAGGACAAAGGACTCTATGGGCTATTGCCAAGGCCTGGGGCCTCCCCCTGTGCTATGCTGATGTGGTGCAGGTCTGTCAGACGTGCCGTTCTTGTTCCTTGCAGAGACCTTGGGGCATTCCCCAGGACACAGGCCAAATAGCCAGAGGCAACCAGCCCACTCAACACTGGCAGCTGGACTACCTCGGGCCCTTGCCTCTTTCTGATGGCACCCAGTACGCCCTTACTTGTGCAGACACATACAGGACTGCCGCAGGCATACCTCAGCAAGAGGGCCACACAAAAGACCACCATAAGAGGCCTAGAATTCCTTTGTGCTGTGTATGGTATTCCCACAGACATAGACAGTGACCGAGGTATGCATTTAACTGGCCACAAGGTACAGACATGGGCTGATCAAATGGACATACATTGGCATTTTCACCTGCCATACAACCCCGTGCCCATGGGGATGATAGAACAAATGAACGGCTTGCTGAAACAACAACTGAGGACAGAAGACAGGACCCTAGCCCACTGGACGAGATGCTTGACAACTGCAATACATCAACTGAATGAACTTGAGAGACGCATCTGACCTAGTGCATATCAAATGTTGACACAAAGATGATATGACAGTACATCTACAGACAAGGGCTAATCAAGGAGAGACACTACAGCCACAGATGGGCACTCAGAACAGCTTGCTTTTGCCTCTGCCATAAGAACTCCCTACCAGACCAGATGGTCACTTGGCCTTGGGACTAGCAGGTGGGACCCCGCTGGTGTGGTTTCCTGGCCCCTTGGGGACAAGGTTAGAACAGGACATCACAGTAACACCGTTCATTGTGGGGATGCCACCCAAAACCTCCAAATTTACTAATTCAGGGCCTCCAATTCCCCAAGGATGTCTGCCAACCTTTTTGCTGCTTGGGCCGTTGCTGACATACAAAATGGCTCCAATTGCTGGATATGCAACGAGCTGCCTCTCTATTCAAACATGGGAGTTACCATGGTGTCTCCAAGCTGCCAACACCTCTGACTGGAGAGCCTTGTGAGAATGGAGAAATGCCACCCACTTTCCCATTTCTGCTCTGCTCCCACCAAGTAACCTGTCCCTGCCCTCTTATGCTGCCTCTCAAAAGTGTAACTTTCAGCTTGTGCATGGGTAGTTAAAACAACCCCAAAGGTGGGGTACTCTGTTTTTGATGGTGTAGGATGGTTGACTGCTGTACAAATAGAAATAAGAGGTTCCCTTCCTTGGTGCATTGAACGTCATAATAACTCCATACCACCAAATGAAATCATCTCAAAAAATGTGGGGTGAATGCCTAAAGCAATGTGTAACCAAACAATTATCACTACTGCTGCTATGTGGCTGGGAAAATGAGACAACATCATCAAAGGAGCCTATGCGTCTCCTTGGGGGTGATTATAGGCTTGTGGCATTCACAGCTGGCCCTATCTGCCTTATAATTGGACTGGCAAATGCCCATCAGGGCCCCCCTACATCTCTGCATGCATCTTGTCTTCCCTTCAACAGCTTCCTTCTAATTGGGAGGCAGTCTATGTACGCCATCTTGTGTGATGCACTGCAGGGTGGCTTTACCCCCTCACTATCTTTTCCCCACAGGCTGTAGATGTAGAATGGCAAGTGTCTGCCTTAGCCCCACATGTGGTGACAGCTCTCAATGATACCAGATATGCAATAACTCTACTAAATAAAGAAACCTCCCAAATGAGACAGGTAGTGTTACAAAATAGGATGGCTTTGGACATGCTTACCACAGCGCAAAGGGGAACCTGTGCGCTGATCGAAGTAGGATGCTGTGTGTATATCCCTGATTATGCCCATAATGTTTCCTCTGTGATGGCCTCTCTACCTACTCATGTACAGGCCACTGACAACCTGTCCACTGACCCATTATCCACTTGGATACAATCCCTCCCCTCCTCCTGGTGACATGTTGTCTTTGGTGTCCTTGAGTTTTTCTATTATTTTGATATTGTGCTCTCTATTGCTATTGTGGTCTCTGGCTACAGTGTTCCTCTCTATTTCTAGCTTGAGGGAAGCCAAGGAAGACTGGCATGATAAAATTGTAAGGGCCTTTTGGACACATGGGTCATGGAATATAGGGTCACTAGCCTACATGCCCTTTAAGCCATGCGTCCTTGAAGCCCCTTGTCTGTGCTACAAACCAGCACTTATGATGATAACAATCCTGGGCTTGGCCAGCCCAGCTGTTTCTCATGGGATAGTTAGCACAAAGATCACCGCAGCTTGAGAGAACATGGAGCCCCTCTGCGGGGAGCTCTGGTCCTTGGAATGCAGGTCACACAGGGACAGTCCCCCTTGGCAAGCAGGCATCCTTTGTTCCTCTGCAAGCAAGCTTCTCTCAGGGGGCGATAGCAGGTAGACACTTCTGTGCAGCCAGCCACCACTGCCTGTTCCCTATAAGTAACTCCCAGTAAACCCATATGTCTCATTTGCCATCGCTGAGTCTTTTCTTTGGTCTCTCAGCAACTTATCCCGCACTGCTGACCCAGCTGTGCGTGCAGTGGAACAGTGCACTTGATGTTGTCCCAGAGTTCCCTTAGACTGTTCTTGTTCTTTTTAATTCTTTTTTCTTTTATCTGTTCAGCTTGGTTGATTTCCTCTAATCTTTAGTCCAGCTCGCTGATCTGTTCTTCTGTTATCATCTACTCTGCTATTGAGTCTCTCTAGTGAATTTTTCATTTCTATTATTGTATTCTTCATTTCTGATTGGTTCTTTTTTACATTTTCCAATTCTTTCTTCTCACTGAATTCATCCATTCCTCTCCCAAGATCAGTGAGCATTCGTATGACTATTAATTTGTACTCTTTATCAGGTAGATTGTTTATTTCTGTTTCATTTAGTTCTTTTTCTGAGGATTTATCCTGTTCTCTTATTTAGAACATATTCCTGTGTCTCCTCATTTTGCCTCTTTTTCTGTGCTTAGATCTATATATTAGGTAGATCAGCTACCTCTCCCGATCTTGGAGAGGTGGTCTTCTGTAAGAGATGCTTTATGAGGCCCTGCAGTGTGCTTCTCTCTCACCACCAGTTCCAAATGTTCCAGGAGTGTCCCCTGTGTGGGCTATGTGTGTCCTTCTGTTGTGGCAGGGTTGCTCTTGCTGCAGGTGCACAGGGAGTCTAGGCTGTCCCCTTGGCCGGCTGGTTGTAGTGCTCAGCTGTGTGCAGCTGCTATTGTCCCTCAGTCACTTTATCAGGTGTGGGGAGCCCCAGCACAGTTAGTTGGCTGCAAGGTCTAATAGCACATTCCTGCTGTGGTTTTTCTGTTAAGTGAGTAGGCCCACAGCATGGCTGGTTGCTAGGCTCAGGGACTTACAATTGTTGTAGGTCTCTGGCCTGCAAGGCTATTTTCAGCTCTCTCAGGAGTGCAGCTGGGTGGGGCCAGCCCCAGGCATGGGAGCACCCAATTGTCTTAGGCATTGGAATGTGGGGCTGATCCCCTATGTGGTTGTTTGAGAAGCACAAGTCTGCTGCAGCTGACAAGCCCCACCGCCCAGAGGCCCACACATTCCATCAATGCAGTCCTGCCCCGAGCACATGCCCTGACCCCCTGAAGTAGACCCAGGGGTGCAGCTGGCCCACAAGATGCCCAAGGGCTTGCTATTGGGTAAAGCCAGTCCCGGGGGCAAACTGCCTGCCCTGGCTGAGCTGGATTAAACTGGTGCTCTAGTTGGTGGGGCAGACCTCTGCATGAGTGGGCCAGGGGAAGAACTCCAATGGCATCTGTCAGCATTTGTGTCAGCACACCTGTGCTAGGTCACAATAATGGCTGCTGCCAATGTCTCAGTCCCTGAGTCTTGCCTCTCACTGAGATGCACCAGAGCCTATCAGGAGAGTCTCTTTTCACCACAGGAATGTGCATCTTTCTTTCTGGTGATTTTAGGTTACTTTCTGAAATGGATGATTTTGTGTGGGGGCCCTTTAGGAGCATGCTTTTTCTTACCCTTATTTTCTATAGCTTTTCTAGGGGTATTCCTCATTGTTGTTAATAGTCAGCAAAGCTAGATATTATGACACTCGTCTCAATTGTGCTGAGTCCAAAAGCTGCTTACAGCAGTGACGCTCCCTGCTCAGATCCCCTACTTCTCCAGGGAAGGCTTTGTACCTTAAGATTGCTCCTGGCTGTGAAACACCATGGCTGGAAGGTGACTTTTTTCTCTCCAGAAAGGAATTTCTGCCTCTTTCACCTCAGTCAGCACTGTCTCTTGTTGTGGGGGTTCTTTTTATCCAGTTTTCCATTCTCTCTCAGGGGTAATTGTTCAAAAGGGTAGTTGTAAATTTCTTGTGTCCATGGAAGGGGGATGAGTTCAGAGTCCTCTTACACCACCATTTTCCAAGCAATCCCCCTTTCCTTGGTTTTTTGCAGCTTGAATATGACACACCTAGATAGAAACTTTTTGGTATTTATCTTGCGTGGTGTTTGGTTGGATCTGTGGGCTTTGTCTCTCACTAATTTTAGAAAATTCCCAGCCATTGTTACTTCAAATAATTCTTGTTTTCCTTTTTCTCTTTCTTTCCCTGGTATTCCCATTACACGTATGCTATGCTTTGTGTAATTGTTCCACAGTTATTGCGTATTCTGTTTTGCTTTTTTCATTCTTTTTTCCTTTTTGCCTTGCAGTTTGGGAAGTTTCTATTGGCATATCTTCAAGTTCACTGATTCTCTCCCTGGTCATGTCCAGTCTACTGATGAGCCCATTTTATTTTATTTTAATACATTTTTCTTAGAGTTTCCGTCTCTCTACTTACATCACCCATCTGTTCTTGCATGCTGTCTGCTTTTTCCATTGGGGTCCTTAATGTATTAATCATATTTAATTTCAATTCCCTGTCTGATACTTCCAAAATCTCTGTCATATCTGAATTTTGTTGTGATGCCTGCTTTGTCTCTTCAGACTGTGCTTTTCCTTGTCTGCTAGCATGATTTGTGGCTTTTCCTTGAAAGCTGGATATGGTGTGCCAGATAAGAGGGACAAAGTTAGATAGGGCTTTAGTATAAAGTTTTATGTTAATTTGCCTTGGAATTGGGCTGTGTCTAAAATTTGCTATAGCTGTAGGTGTCAGAGACATTAAATTTCTCTAGCTTCCTTGTTTTTGTCCCCTCTGTTGTCTTAGGCTTTTCCTAATAACTCTTTCTTATACAAAGTCCAGACCTTTTAGTTCTCATAGCTATAATCCGCTGCTAATATACTGGAGCCCTAATGATATAGTGTTAAGATATGAGAGAGGAAGCATTCTATAATCTTACAATTAAATTTTAGTCTTTTAGTGGGACTTTGTCAACAGTCTGTGATCTTCACAGTGTTTCTTACCTCCCTCATCCCCTTAGCTGAGGTGGGAAGGCTAGAAGTGGCTAGAGTTGGGTAATTGCCCTACTCCCAAGTGAAATAAGGCTCTAATAAAGTCTTTTCCTTTGGAAAGTAGGCATTTGTTATGAAGAATATTCTGGAAATATTTGAAAATGGTTCCTTTTCCCTGCCCCCTTCCAGAGCCATGAAGATATTTCCCTTGGCTCTTCATAATGAGAACTTTGTGGGGTTCCTGGAGGTAAAACCCACAAGAGTGCAGGGGGCCTCATAAGATGGCACCTTCTCCAAGGAGTTTCTTACTTACATGCTAGTCTGTACTGAGCCTCTAGAGTTCATCAAAATTACCCTTAAAGTGTTCCTACCAGTTCATGGCTTCAGCAACTTCTGCTCCAAGTAAGTATATCTCAGGTGTGGATCCTCTGTATTTGCATCTCTCTAGATTTCAGGTGACTGAAATCTAGAAATTTGCTCCGTGACTTTAATTCTCTGATGGTCCAAGAAAGTCATTAATTTCGGTTTGTTTGTCTTTTTTTCTTGTTGAAAGACAGTATGTGACAACTTCCAGGCTCTTTAAATTTTGGAGATAAAACTAGAAGTCTATTATGACATTTTTAGGACTTAAGCTGCTCATGATTGGATTTGTAGGGACGTTTCAACTGATTGGCTAATGCTGTCAATAGAGTTAAAAAGAAACATTGTGTTTTGTTTACACTGGGTTTGTTAATATTCCCTGGTGGTAGTTATATTCCAGTTCTTTATTTAAAGTTTATATATGATTTGAATTTGTCTTCACATTTTTAAATACTTAAGGAATTTTGATACTTAGGTTCATTTCTACCAAACCAAGATTCCAATAGTTAAAAAGAATAATCATGGACTAATTTATCAGTTGAACAATCAATAGAGTGATTCCAATTGGGTCTGATCTTCAAATTAATTGTTACCATAACTATATGAGTCTGGCTAGCTAATGCATTTATTTATTTCTCTTTTCACTGCATATTTAGAACTCCATGTGAAAATTAAAATCTTTCAATTGAAAACTTCACTGTGACTTCTATACTTTTGTAGCTTGGAAGTTCTTTTAAAATGTAACCACATGTGAACAGTCACACACACACACACACACACACACACTTTATTCCCATATATATCCACTATAGCAGTTAGTAATATACTTTCCACACATTACATATTTAATAAATGTTTGTTAATGTTCAGTCTACATAAAATAACCACAGAAAATATATTAGTCTTACACAACTTATAATATATAATATTGTATACTATTTCTTGACAAATACACAATCATGCTGGGTGTGTGTCCAGATTAGATGTGAATTTAAATTAAAAACTCTATTTTATTTAATTTAATTATTTGTCTGAGCATTCACTTGGAAAATGTTTTTTGTGGCCAGGGTAACAATAGACTATAAAAAAATGTGGTCTACATTTTTTAAGCTATGTCGTTAACATTCTCCATGATCTAAGACCAGTTATAGGCTATAGGTAAAATGTAGAGTCTTATTTATGGAAGGAATTATTCTTAGGGAATAAAATCAGGGTCAAGTTGTATCCTTTCCCACTGTGTTGCACATGAACAAAGATTTTCCTTTACCTTTAATGTAATCTGTCTAGAAAACAAAAATCCTATGTTTTGTCTTTATCAGGTCTTTGATTACTTAAAAAATAAAAAAACCTATATAATCCTATTTGACTAAGTGTCCAAACTTTTTGATATTTTGACAAATTTGCCAAAATAAAATTCTTTTGACCTTGAACTAACTGGAATTTCCCAGAGTGTTCCTGGAATGCCTCAAAGGATTTGTTCTCTCTCCTCATAAAAAGGGAGATATTATGTTAAATAACATGGGAATCATTGTCAAATAAGGCATTTTTATGTTTTGTACATTATAAGTGTTCCAGAAATTATGTAAAATTTCTGGAAATCTAATATGTCCTAATATAATGTTAACTTTGACAAGTACAGTTTTCTGGTAACTTTAAGATCATAAAACTGAACTGGGTAAGAATTTCCAGAACTAATGGAAAAACTGGATTCAATCAGAACAAGAATTGATAACATGGGACTGAATGAACTGTTGAAGATTATAATATTTAGGACTTTTGCTGAAAATATTGCTGGTTCTTTAATCTTTTGTGTTGCAGATATAAGGAAATGTTTCCTCTTGAGCTAACTATAACTTGTAGCAATCTGGTAAATTATACCTTTGTAAGCAGAATTGAAACAATTACTTTTTCTCCTTACTTGATCTCTCCAGAATTTGGAAACTTAGTAAATATTCTTTATGGCAATATAGTTATTTGCATAGGTTCAATGAGAATTTGCTCTTTTTGTAACAGGATGAAATTGGAAACATTGGTTATATTACCAAGACTTTGACTGGAATGTCATATTTGAGAGTGATGTACATAGACTCAGATATGACCAGACAGCTCTAAGGAACAGAAGTTGACTTTATGGAACCAATAAAGCCCCTTGGAAATATTGACCTGGTACCTTGCTTACAGGGTTCCCAGCAACCTTACCAGGTGAATAAAGAAGGTTACTTCCTGGCAGGCTCAGGAACCTCAGGATATTTTGGGGACCTCAAGAAGAGAGGAATTTATCCAAATCTATAGGTATTTCAGGCAAAGTCTGATGGAAAGTCTTTGGCTTGGCTTTATGGCCTTGAGAGGCTTTTAAAAATTCAATCTGAGATTCCTTATGAAAGTTCCAGCAGAGTAGATTTATATGGTCAATCACTATTCTTGCTGCACTTACATAAATAATCAGGCAAAGTTTATTAAGAAAGACTGGACTTACTTTGCAAACAATTAGTCTTAATTTGGCTACCTTTGGTAGAAATGAGGGTAATTTTAAAGGGAAAAATTTACTGTTAATTGTCTTTTCCTCCAATATTTAGCTAGAATTCTCCAAACTAAAATTTCTAATTTCTTCCATTCTTTTGACTTGTAATCACTCTGAAGCCAAAATTATTCTTTTCTTGAAGCCATGCAAGCTAAAGATGGATGAAAACTTCAGAGAAATCACCATGACAACTCATGTATAAACAGTCTTCATGCCTGTTGCTGTGTGGTCACTCAGAAAGATCACCAGAGATATTCAAACTGCAAACCAGGAAAATCTCTCAGATTGACACTGTTTGCCCTCATTCCATCTGAAGATGCTTCAAACCTGACAAATTTTCTCAACTGCATGCTCTCCAAACTCAGAGACTGAATGTATAATTTGCTTAAACTGTTATGATTGCTAATATTTAATTGGTTCCTGGGAATTTGTGCTCTGAAAAATTTTTCAATCCTTGGCTGTTATTCTGTTTATAGTCATCATATTAACCTTTCTAGTGCCTTATATATTTTTGAGGGTTCTAAATGCCTATTGGCAGCAACTCACATGCCAAATGTTATGCATCAGGATCAGACAACTAGATAAAATCAACAATAATCGTTTAAATGATGAAGATGGTGATTACATGGCCCTCTGGCCTGATGACTTAACTAATGAAAACAGCAAATGTGTGATCCGTCAGCCTGACTATATCAATGGTGGTAACCAAGAATAACACTAATGGTTGGTCATACTGTCAGCCTGCTGAGGGAATGACCAAAAGGGCAGAATTGTTAAAATCAAAAGCAAATGGAGACCAGCCTTAAAGTTTTCCTGAGCAAACAAAACCAGTTTAGTCATTAATTTAGCTTAATTACCAGTCACTGTAAAGGCACTGCCTTCTCGCTGTAAACTGCTTTGTAACAATATACCCCTGCGCCTCATTCCATGTTTTGGTTTGAATGCTTCTGTTTTGAAAACTGTCCTTTTGGTGTATGCACAATAAATTTTTGCTAATTACTACTTTCATGATTCATTGGTTTTATTTTGGCTATTTCTGAACCTTTGACACCAGTCACAGAAACAGTAAATTACAGAAGATCTGAATGATTTTGTCAAACATCTTGACCTAATAGACATTGATAAAACACTGTTCCCAACCTCTGTAAAATATACATTCTTTTCAAGTGTGCATGGAACATTCACTAAGATATACCATATGCAGGACCATAAACTAAGACTCAATAGATGTCAAAATATTGAAATAGTTCAAAGAATGTTATCTCACTATACCAAAGTCAAATTAGAATTTAATAATAAGATATCAAAAAATCCTTTAACATTTGTAAAAGGATCAGTACATTCCCCCAAAATCCATGTGTCAATAAAGAAATCTCAAGAGAAATTTAAAAGCTATTTCAAGCTGAGTGATAATGAATAATAAAACATATCTAAAATCTATAAGATGCAGCTAAAGCAATGTTATTTTTAGGAATTATTAGAAATATGCTATTATTAGAAAATACTAGAAAATGTTATTATTAGAAAAGAAGGAAGACACAATTAAGAAAAAAGAGTAAATTAAATCTAAAGCTGGCAGAAGGAAGGAAATAGTAAAGAATATAAATCATGAAAATAGAAAGTTAACAAAATCAAAACGTCTTCTTTGGAAAGATTAATAAAAATGATAAACCCCAGTGAGAATAATCAAGAGATAAAAGGGAAAACATACATTACCATTTTCAGGAATGAAAAAGGTGATAGCACTTCAGATCCTACAGACATCGAAAGAATAAAAAGGGATATTATGAATAACCTCAGGAAATGAATAATTTCCTTAAAAACATACAATTTATCAAAATTTAAGATGACATAGAAAATCTCAATTGCCACGAATCTATGAAAGAAATTGAATTTATCAAAATCTTCTGAACAAAGAAAATTTTAGACACAGATGATTTCAATGTTGTATTCCAGAAGCATTTCAGAAAGAAACAATCCCAATGAAACTTCTTTGGCATATGAGAGAGAGAATGACCACATCTCAATTTGCTTTACAAGACAAACTTAACTCTGATATTAAAACTTATCAAAGATATTAGAAGAAAATAAATTTATCAAACAATATCACTGATGAACAAAGTCTCAAATCTGAACAAATTATTAGCAATCAAATCTACCAATATATAAAGTGATAATAGAGCATGTCCCAAGAGGGGTTTATGACAAGAATTAAAAGTTGGCTTACATTTGAAAGTAAGACATGTAATCCACCACATGAATAGCATAAAGGAGGGAAATAACTATGATTAAGTCAATATTTGCAGAAAAGCATTTCACAAAATTTATGATACAAAATATTCGTGACTTAAAAAAATCTCTCATGGGGCCGGCCTGGTGGCATAGTGGTTAAGTTCATCCGCTCCACTTCGGCAGTCCCGGGTTCACAGGTTCAGATCCCAAGCACGGACACATACACTGCTTATGAAGCCATGCTGTGGCAGGCGTCCCATGTATAAAGTAGAGGAAGATGGGCATGGATGTTGGCCCAGGACCAATTTTCCTCAGCAAAAAGAGGAGGATTGGCAATAGATGTTAGCTCAGGGCTAATCTTCCTCACCAAAAAAATAATAATAATAATAATAATCTCTCACATAAATTGAAATAGAAATAATCTTTCTTAATCTGATAAAGGTCATCCATGAAAGGTAAAACTATCATACTTAACTGTGAAAGACTGAATGCTTTCAAGAACAAAGCAAAGATGTCCACCCTAATGATTCCATTCATCATTGTACTGGAGATCTTTGGGTGTACAGTAAGGCAAGAAAAAGAATTAAAAATAACACCAATTGTAAAAAGAAGGAAAATCAATATCAAGGGATCATTTAAGAATGTATCTTGTCCTAAGGTAACAGAGACAGGAAAAACACAGAAAAGGAATGGTTGAAGTACATGATGCCTGCTAGTCAGTCTGCTGTCTGGCACAGTCTTCAAGGACTCATATAACTGAATTTTGGGTAAGAGGACTGTTCATAACAAAGAAGGAAAAGGAGAAAACTAAGAGTGCAGAAGGTGCAGCAGCCTTGATGTTAGCAGCTTCAGCTGAGGAAGAGACAATGCTCTTAGCTCAAACAGCAGAACTCTCATTCAGAGACACTAAAATACACAGCCTGGGCCTCAGCAGGGCAGTGTCTGTGTAATTGCAATGTTTGCCATTGGCAGAGAAATGACATATACATGAGAGAAAAGTTGCCACATGGTAGATAGCAGTGCAAACTCATAGAATGAGTGTAAACGTCTTCCTGGGAACTCCCAGAATTAATTGTAAGGAATTACAGAGGGGCTGGAACTCTTACAGTGAGAGTGTGCATGGAGGCAGAAATAACAATTTGTGAATATTACTAAAAAAAACATTTTAAAAACAGGCTACGATAGCCTGGAAAATAAAAAGAGATTAAAGAAAGAAAAAACATGATGAAGATTGAAACGCTTTTGAACATGTTAATTTGTTTCTTCTGTGCTTATTTGATTGTTTCCTATTGTTGCTGTTGCTTTAAGATAAAAAGAGACCTTGATGTATTGTTAGGAGAGAGAAAGAAATCAGTTGTTAGCAAGAAACTTAAGGAAAAGGGGGAGGATAATTGAAGACACAAGACCTAGTAGGCATGTAATTAAAAGAACTGTGGGCTCGGGAAAAAAGGTTAATGCTAAAAAGTAAAAATAACAACCCGGTAGTCCTCAGAGATGAGAGTGAAAAAGAAGCATTGAGGGTAGAAATGAAGAGGAGAGAAATTGATCAAGCTGCTATTCCATGTGGGAAGCAAGGTTATCAACTAAAAGTTGGTAGTTGAGTTGACTGTTGCAGAGAGTGCATAGAAAAAATTTTAGAATAGTGGTTGTGGTATTTGCAGTAAGACATAATAAAGTAATTTAGTTAAGCACTGTGAGGCCACAAGTGAAATTAGTAAACAGATAGGTAGATAAATAGATAATAGATTGAATCACTGCAGTTTGTTATTGATATTATTATTACTACTATTTCTACAAAGTTTGGCAGACCAAAAGAGAAATCAGATTAGGCTCAGAAATGTCAGGATAGAAACTGTAAAAGCCAAATAAAAATAAAATATTTTAAGTGGTGCTAAGAACTTTGCTGAAATAGCTGACTAAAATCATGCCTCCAAAAGAAGCCTATATTGGTGATTAACCTATAGTTTAAAATAAAAGCTACTTCCAAATCTGCCTTTCTACTTAACCCATCACTATTACTAATTTTCACTTTAACTTATAGGTTCCCATTGATGTTTTCATATTTAGAGTCTTATTTTCAACTTAATTTATATATACTCATTGGTGTTTTAGTGTTCAGCATATATAGGGATTGTTGCTGTAAATAAAAAGAAGTAGCTCATAATACTGCCTCTGAGCATTTACTGTGCTGTTCAATATATAAAAACCTTAACAGAGATGTTTCTTACCTATTTAGGTCTACTATACATACAGATATACTATATATATATATATATATACACACACACACACCCCTATGTAATATATGCACACCTATATAGATACACACACATGAAACTAAATCAGCTATAACATATATGTATATGTATGTATTTTTTTTTTTTTTTTTTTTTTTTTTTTGTGAGGAGATCAGCCCTGAGCTAACATCCGCCAATCCTCCTCTTTTTTTTTGCTGAGGAAGACGGCCCTGGGCTAACATCGGTGCCCATCTTCCTCCACTTTATATGGGACGCCGCCACAGCATGGCTTACCAAGCAGTGCATCGGTGCACGCCCGGGATCCGAACCAGCGAACCCCGGGCCGCCGCAGCGGAGCGCGCGCACTTAACCGCTTGCGCCACCGGGCCGGCCCCATATGTATGTATTTTAAAAGAGAAAAATTAATTTCTATGAGATTTCAGAAGAGTCTGTGTCAGTAAACTGCGCAGCAATGTGGTCAGCTGTCTAAGAGACAATGTTCATGCTTTCAGGTTTCACATGACATTTGGAACAACCTCAGTTTGCAGTTTTTGCTCAGGTTTCTTAGTGGAGCAAATTTTGTGGGCCCTTAACACTATCAAGAATGACTTACATGTGCAGAAATATAATGATTTGTTTATACATTTAAAGATGAAGTATCCTACCCGTGTCTTTAGACTGTACCATGACTGAATGAATGTGATGTTGCCCACCCATGAATCCTTAATGTTGTCTCTGAGGTTTTGTTTGTCTGCTTTGTTTTCCAGGAGTTGACAGTTATCATTGAACTCATCCGTGTAGACCCACTTACCCAGCACAATTGCTGCACGTCATGATATGCACATTGCTGTATGAAAAGGGTGTGTTCAGGTACAGAGTCAGCATAACTGACACATATGTAAGTTGATTCCTCTACTTTATCTTAATTAGTACCTTGTGATAAGCATGTGAACTGAATATCTGCAGGCAAAAGAGAAATAAAAAAAAAATTCTGATCAAATATGTATGTAGAATACACTTTTAGATTATGTGTTGATATTTACTTTGATATTTTCTTTATATAAAGTATGCACCTAAGTGTGTGTGTGTGTGTGTGTAATTATGGATGAATTGTGACAGAATTGGACAGCAATTGATTAACTTAGAAATTTTCAGCTCAACCACCGATTCTATATAATTATCTTTAGACTCCTATTTCAAGAAAAACACTGAATTTGGTGGAATATTTCATGAGACATTGATCCGTGTCATATAATTTAGAAGACAGTTATTTAAATGAGTATCAAAATGATATAGGAGCTTGTAAAATACTATACCACTCGAGAGTTGGAGGCAATAAATTACTAGTCTCTGAGATAAAGGGAAAACACTGCCAACTATACAGGATTTTTTAAATGAATTCTCTGTGACTTGACTTCAAGCTTTATTGAGGGCAAAGGCAGTATCATACTTTAAATATTTCAATGTTAAATATCTGGCAATGGACTAAGTCAAAAATTATTTTAATACCAAATAGCATTTTTATGAATATCCTCTCTTCAAATTGTTAAAATCATACTTCCTTAAATATGAAGGTTATAGTTGCTGTCAAGATTATTAGACCATGACAATTTATAAATGACCTTTTTAATATAAAATTGTGTTAATAGCTTTCCCTCAAAGTTTCAGGTCTCAAATTTGAAATATGAAAAGAATTTATTTTTATCCTGAATATTTGAGGTCATGGCTTCCTACCTTATAAGAACACTTCCTCATTTACAGCAAATATAAAACAGGAGAATATTAATTAGTCTGAAGTTAAAATTTATAAATTAGGGAATGATAAGTGAATAGAATTTAAACAACGGACTTTAGGTTGTATTTAGCTTCTGAATTAATTAATTCAGGTTATGTTGATTTTAGGTTTTAGGTTATGTTTAGGTTAATTTCAGAGATCTTTCCAACTGGCATTCTGAAAATGTAATAGTAACGATAAATCCATCATTATCTTGAAAAACAATAAAAGAAAAAGTGATTGGCTGGAACAGAATGCTTTCTTTTCTTCACTTCTGCAAACAATTTTATTCATTTCTCTTTTCCAGACTATGTATGCAACTAAAAAGCATCAAAATTTTGCATTATTTTAAGTCTAACAATCCAGGTGGAAGATAATAGAAAGGAAGAAAACTTCAACAGGAGCAAATATGAAAGTGAAAAGAGGACAGAACGAGCATCTACAAATATTGTTTCTAGTTTTTGTAAAATAATTAAACATGTAGTCTGTTTCTCTCTCCTCTAATCAAGACATAGAAATTATGCATATTTAATGGTTTTTCATCTCAAGAATGTGAAAAGGTACATTAAAAAGTTTCACAATAGGGCTCAAGATGGTGATGTAAGAATATCCTGAACATACCTCCTCCCACAGACGCACCGAATCTACAGCTACATATGGAACAATTTCCTCTGTAAAAACCTAAAAACTCGCTGAGTGACTCCTACACATTGGGCAAGTGAGAAAGAGAACACATTGAGGTGGAGCCCTTGGAGGGCAGGTGCTATCTTTGTGCTCTCCCTCAGCCATGATACAGAGTATCTCTTGGAGAAGAGTTCTCACACATCTCTGGTGCCCTGGTTTTTATGTCTGGTGCCCTGGTTTTTGCAGCTACTGCCCAAGGGCTGCCCCTTGGTTACTTGGCTCTGGTGGCCGAGGAGCCTTGCCTTTCTGGGTCCTGTGGGACTGTAACAATTGTGGGGACAGTTTTTGACAGGCTACCACCCCCAGGGCACTGCACAGACAGCAGACTGAAACACACTCCCAGTGTTTCTGTGAAAGAGGCCTATTTGCTTGCCTGGAGCTTTGGCCTAAGGGGCAGGCTTCAGGTGTGGCACACATATGGGGTCTATGGGGATGCTCTCAGTGAACACAATCCAGTGGATGTCATCTTTGTGTTCACTCTCCGTCTTGCTACAGCTTGCTGGTATCTCATGGAAAGGAGCTTATACACTCATTTAGAGCCCTGATTTTTATGACTGACCCCTAGGAGACACCTTGAGATTACCTAGCTCTGGAGGCCAGGGCTTACATTTCCAGTCCCACAAGACTGTACATATTTTCATTCTTTAAAAGCTGCTGCCTGAGAGCATGGCTTCCAATCAGCCTGAATCTAGGTGCTGACTGAGATCCTATCCTTTGGGACACTGACAGGTCTTGGGAGACCATCAACTACTGGGAGCTATCAAAAACAAATTAGATTCCTTGGACAGACAATCACAAAGGTTTGAGAGACAACCAAGAGCTAGGGCAAGGTTGAACAATAAGTTTTATCTCCTACTTAAGGCCATTCCTTCCAGACTGAGAGAAGTGGCTGTTTCATCTAACTCATAGAAACTAACACAGAGAGTCAAGTAGAATGAGGAAATAGAGGAATATGTTCCAAACATAAGAATAAGAGAAAACCTCAGAAAAAAACCTTAATGGAATGGGGATAAGTAACTTACTGGGTAAAAAGTTCAAAGTAATGGTCACAAAGATGCTTACTGAACTCCAGAGGAGAATGGATTGAATACAGTGAGAATTTCAACAAAGAGATATAAAATATAAGAAAGTATCAAATAGAAGTCATAGAACTGAGAAATACAAAAACTGAACTGAAAAATACAGTAGAGGAGTTTAAAGCAGACTAGAGGAAGCAGAAGAAACAATCAGCGAACTCAAAGACAGGGCAGCAGAGCTCAATCAGAGCAGGAAAAAAACTGAATGAAAAAAAGTGAAGATAGCTTAAGGGGTTTATGGGATAACATCAAGTGGATCATCATTTGCGTTATAGGGGTCCCAGAGGGAGAAGACAGAGAAAAAGGGGCAGAAAACTTATTTGAATAAATAATGGCTGAAAACTTCCTTAATATGGGCAAGGAAACAAATATCTAGCTCTAGGAAGCCCAGAGAGTTCAAAATTAGATTTACCCAAAGAGACCCACATCAGGACACAGTGTAGTTAAAATGCTGAAAGTTAAAGATAAGGAGAGAATCTCAAAAGCGGAAAGAGAAAAAACAACTTGTTACATACAAGGAACCCAGAAAATACTATAAGCAGATTTTTCAGCAGAAACTGTGGCGCTAGAAGGAAGCGACATGATATATTCAAAATGTTGAAAGAAAAAAACTTCCAATCAAGAATACTCTACCCAGAAAATTTATCATTCAGAATTGAAGGAGAGATAGAGGGGTTTTCAGACAAACAAAAGCTAAAGGATTTCATCACTGCTAACCTGGTCTTACAAGAATTGTTAAAGGAACTTTTTTAAGCTGAAAAGAAAGGGTACCTATTAGTAACAATAAAATATATAAAAGTATAAATCTCACTGGTAAAAGTAAATATATAGTAAAGGTAGTGCATTAATCACTTATAAAGCTAGTATGAAGGTTTAAAGACAAAAGTGGTAAAAATAACTATAAATACAATAATTAGTTAAGGGATACACAAAATAAAAAGATGTAACATGTCACATCAAAAACATAAAACGTGAGGGGCGATAGTGAAAATATAGAGCTTTAGAATGCATTCAAACTTAAGTTGTTATCAATTTAAAATAGACTATTGTAAATATAAAATGTTATATGTAATCCTCATGGTAATAACAAATCAAAAACCTATAGTAGATATACAAAATACAAGGAGAAAAGAATCTAAGTATACCACTAAAGAAAATAATCAAACTATGAAGGAGGAGAGGAAGAGAAACAAAGGAACAGAGAGGAACTACCATACAGCCAAAAACAATTAACATATTGGCAATAAGTATATACCTATCGGTAATTGCTTTACATGTAAATGAACTAAATTCTCCAATCAAAAGACATAGAGTAGCTAAATGGATAAAAAATAAGCCCCATCTATATGCTGCCTAAAAGAGACTCACTTCACATGTAAGGACCATCTAGGCTGAAAGTGAAAGGATGGAAAAAATATTTCATGCAAGTGAAAATCAAAAGACAGCTGGAGTAGCTATACTTACAAAAGACAAAACAGACTTTAAAACAAAGACTAATAAGATACAAAGAAAGGCATTATGTAATGATAAAGGGATCGATCTGACAAGAAGATAGAATATTTGTAAATATTATGCACCCAATATAGAAGCATCTAAATAAATAAAGAATATTAACAGACCTAAAGGGAGAGAAAGACACCAATATAACAATAGTAGGGGACTTTAATAGTCTGCTTTAATGATCAACGGATAGATCATCCAGACAGATAATCAATAAAGACATATTGGTCTTAAATGACACATTAGACCAGATGGACTTAACAGATACACACAGAACATTCCATCCAAAAGCAACAGAATACACATTCTTCTTAAGTGTACATGGAACATTCTCCAGGATATATCATATGTTAGGCCACAAAATAAGTCTTAATAAATTTAAGAAAGTTGAAGTCATATCAAGTATCATTTCTAACCACAGTGGCATGAAACTAGAAATTAATTATAAGAAGAAAACTGGAAAATTCACAAATACCTGGAGATCAAATCAAAAGAGAAATAAAAAAATATCTTGAAACAAATGAAAATACAACATACCAAAACTTATGAGATGTAGCAAAAGGAGTTTTAAGAGATAATTTTGTGGCTATAAATGCCTACATCAAGAAACAAGAAAAATCTCAGGTACAAAACCTAACATTATACTTCAAGGAACTAGAAAAAGAAGAATAATTGAAGCCCAAAGTTAGCATAAGGAAGGAAATAACAAAGAAAAGAATGGAAATAAATGAAATGGAGACTAAAAAGACAATAGAGATGATCAATGAAAGTAAAAGCTGGTCCTTTAAAGATAAACAAAATTGACTCATTGAGTCAAAAGTGACTCTAGTTAGACTCATTAAGAAAAAGAGAGGTAAATAATATCAGAAATGAAAGAGGACAACTGATATCAAAACTAATATTACAACTGATATCACAGAAATACAAAGGATCATAGTAAAAACAATTATATGCCAATAAATTTGACAACCTACAAGAAATGGAAAAATTCCTAGAGACATACAACCTATCAAGACTGAATCATGAAGAAATAGAAAATTTGAACAGTCTGATTACTAGTAAGCAGATTGAATCAGTAATCAAAAACCTCCCAAAAACAGAAGTCCAGGACCAGACAGATTCACTGGTGAATTCTGCCAAACATTCAAAGAATAATTAATGCCAATCTTTCTCAAACTTTTCCAAAAAATAGAAGAGGAGAAAACACTTCTAAACTCATTTACAAGCCTAACATTACCCTGATACCAAAACCAAACAAGGAAAAGAAAATTACAGTCCAATATCCCTGAAGAACATACATGCAAAAACCCTCAGTAAAATATTAGCAAACTGAGTTCAACAATACATTAAAAGAATCATACACCATGATCAAGTAGGATTTATTCCAGGGATTCAGAGATTGTTCAACATCTGCAAATCAGTCAATGTGAAATACCATATTAACAAAATGAAGAATAAAAATCATATGATCTCAATAGATGCAGAAAATCATTGGACAAAATTCAATATCTATTTATGATAAAAACTCTCAACAAAGTGGATATAGAGGGAACGTACCTTAACATAATAAAGGCCATATGTGACAAGCCCACAGCTAACATCCTACTCAACAGTGAAAAGCTGGAAGTTTTTTCTCCAAGATCAGGAACAAGACAAGAGTGCCTACTCTTGCCACTTTTATTTAACGTAGTATTGGAAGTCCTAGTCAGAGAAATTATGCCAGAAAAAGAAATAGAAGCATCCAAACTGAAAAGGAAGAAGTAAAACTGTCACTATTGGCAGATGACATAATATTATATATAGAAAATCCTAAAGATTTCACCAAAAAAATGCTAGAACTAGTAAATAAATTCAGTAATGTTCCAGGATACAGAATCAGTATACAGACATCTGTTGTGTTTCTATACACTAACAAGGAACTATCAGAAAAAGAAATTAAGAAAACAATCCCATTGATTACAATTGCATCAAAAAGAATAAAATACCTAGGAATGAGGTTAACCAAGGAGGTGAAAGACCTGTCCACTGAAAATTGTAAGATATTGATGAAAGAAATTGAAGAAGGCAAATAAATGGAAAGAAATTCCTTGCTTGTGAATTGGAAAAATTAATATTGTTAAAATGTCCAGACTGCCCAAAAAAATCTACAGATTCAATGCAATCCCTATCAAAGTTTCAATGACATTTTTCAGAGAAATAGAACAAGCAATCCTAAAATTTGTATGAAACCACAAAAGACCCCAAATAGCCAAAGTAATCTTGAGAAAGAACAACAAAGCTGGAGTAATCATACTTTCTGATTTCAAACTATATTAACATAACTATAGTAATCAAAACAGTATGGTATTTGCATGAAAACAGACACATAGGTTAATGGAACAGAATAGAAAGCCCAGAAATTAACACACACGTATGGTCAATTAATTTAGGACAAAGGGGTCAAGAATATACAATGTGGAAAGGGCAGTATCTTCAATCAGTTGTCTGAGAAAACTGGATAGCCACATCAAAAGAATGAAACTCGGCCACTCTCTTATAACATATACAAAAATTAATTCAGAATGGATTAAAGACTTGAGTGTAAGACATGAAACCATAAAACTCCTGGAAGAAAACAGGTGGCAAGCATCTTGACAATGCTCTTGGCAATGATTTTTTGGATCTGACTCCAAAAGCAAAGGCAACAAAAGCAAAAATAAACAAGTGAGACTACATCAAACAAAAAAACTTCTGTACAGCAAAGGAAATCATCAAAAAAATGAAAAGTCAACTTAATGGGAGAAAATATTTACAAATCATATGCAGTCATGAGTCGTTTAACAATGGGGATACATTCTGAGAAATGCATTATTAGGCCATTTCATCATTGTGCAAACATTGCAGAGTGTACTTACACAAACCTAGATGGTATAGCCTACCACACAGCTAGGCTGTATGATACTAATCTTGTGGGAGCACAGTTGTACATACAGTCAGTTGTTGACCAAAACGTCTTTATGCAGCACATGACCATATCTGATAAGGGATTAGCATCCAAAATACATAAAGAACTCATACAACTCAATAGCAAAGAAACAAAGAATCCAATTAAATAAACGGGTAGAAGATCTGAAGAGACATTTTTTCAAAGAGGACATACAAATGGCCAACGGGCACATGAAAAGTTGCTCAACATCAGTAATCATCTAGGAAGTGCAAATTAAAACCACAATGAGATATCACCTCACACCAGTTAGAATAGCTATTATCAAAATGACAAGAAATAACAAGCGTTGGTGAGGATGTTGAGAAAGGACAACGCTTATGCCCTGCTGGTGGGAATGTAAATTGTGCAGCTGCTATGGAAAACAGTATGGAGGTGCCTCAAAAAATTAAAAATAGAACAACCATTTGATCCATCTATTCCACTTCTGGGTATCTATATGGAGGAAACAAAAATATTAGCTTGAATAAATGTATACACCCCCATGTTCATTGCAGCATTATTTATAATTGCCAAGATATGGAAACAACCTAAGTGTCCACTGATGGATGAATGGATAAAGAAAATATGGTATATATACAATGTAATGTTGTTCAGCCACATAAAAGAATAAAATCTTGCCATTTGCAACAACATGGATGGACCTTGAGGGCATTATGCTAAATGAAATAAGCCAGAGAAAGACAAATGCTGAATGATTTCACTTACATGTGGAATCTAAAAAAAAACAACAACACAACAATGAAAACAAAAAATACAAAAAATAACCACAAAAAAACAAGCTCATGGAGATAGACAACAGATTGGTGGTTGCCAGAGGTGGAGGGTATGGGTGGAGAGGTGAAATGGGTAAAGTAGGTCAAAAGGTACAAACTTCCAGGTGTAAAATAATAATGTCATGAAGATGCAACGTACAGCATAGTGACTATAACTAATAACACTGTATTACATAGTTGAAAGTTGCTGAGAGAATAGATCTTAAAAGTTCTCATCAGAAGAAAAAAAATTTTGTAACTATGCATGGTGACAGATGTTAACTAGACTTATTGTGATCATTTTGCAAAATCGAATCATTATGTTGTACACCTGATACTAGAACAATTTTATATGTCAATTATACCTCAATGAAAAAAAACTGAATAAATTTTGCCACAATTAAAAGAAGAATGACAAGAACAGAAAATTGGAATATTTGAGTATGGTAATGCAAAGTGTGTGTGCTGGGCATAAGACAGTTAAGGCTGGAGAATGAGACAAAGATACACTCAGGGATAGGCTTGGCTGCTCCATGGCCCATGTTAGTTAATAATAAATAATTACTAAAAACACCACAGCTACTCCTGCAGGAACATGTATGTAATTATTACAATAAATAGTGGTTTATGTGACTCTGTCTTTTGATGTCACTCTGTACATATCTTTTAGTACTCTGTGGAAAAGCATCATATAACATTTTTACCTTCTATTATATATTAGTATGAAAAAGAGGTATTATAGTTAAGTGTATAACAATATAACACCATGTAAAAGTGAATTTTAAGGATCATTTAACCATTTCACTTTGAAGTGGATCCTCAGAGTAAATACCCCATATTTGAAAATGATCTCACATTATCAAATATGCTCTTCACCTTTTTTAGTCTTATTTTAATCTCGTTCTTCACAATTCCATTCTAAACAATACTATATATTTAACTTTATAATCATCTTCACTATAGAAAAGATAGGTTTCCTTCCAGAACATTCTCACATATAAATCTTATCTTCAAAGGAAATACTTCATTGCTGGATTTCCTTCATGTACACTACTGGTAATTATACAAATATTAAGGATCAATTTAATAAATTAGTTTTCACACACAAAAAAGATTCCTAATATAATTATTTTGTATGCTCTTTGAAGGTTAAGGAAAAATCATTTAATTTCATATACATGTACGTGTCCGTGTGTGCGTATATGCATGTGTATGTATATGTATATAGAGAAATACAGAGAGAGAGATTGTTTCCTTTGATTTCATGGTATTTAACACAGATATCTTTTTAAATTGACTAAATATTTTCTTGGAACATTACCAAGTATCTATGCAAATCTATTTGGATATCTAAATCATAATTATATTTTACTTGTCTTTAAAGTTAAAAACTTAAAGATACATGCTCATTTTTAAACAATTCAGACTTTTATAGAATAAGAAAGGGAAACTCATTTTTTATCCCTAATCTCATGCTTCTTCCTAGAAGTAACAATTATTAACAGGTTGGTATGTATCTTTTCAGTTACTGTGCATGCATTTACATTTGTATAGTACTTGTTTTGCGTGTTTTGCATCCCTTTCAGAAAGATTCAGTATTGATCCTAAGTAAACACAGGGTGCACAGTTATGATATGCAACACTAAAACATAAAATTTGTATTTCACAAATCACATTAGCAGTGATGTGTATCCTTATTTTATTTCTTTTTTTGTGTGTGTGTGAGGAAGATCAGCCCTGAGCTAACATCCATGCCAATCCTCCTCTTTTTGCTGAGGAACACTGGCCCTGAGATAACATCTATTGCCAATCCTCCTCCTTTTTCTCCCCAAAGCCCCAGTAGATAGTTGTATGTCATAGTTGCACATCTTTCTAGTTGCTGTATATGGGACGTGGCCTCAGCTTGGCTGGAGAAGCGGTGCATCTGTGCGTGCCCGGATCCGAACCCGGGCCGCCAATAGCAGAGTGCATGCACTTAACCGCTAAGCCACTGGGCTGGCCCTTTATTTCTTATCTCTTGAGTATCATCGTTTTTTAACGTGAGAGTGAATGCTGCCCAATTACATATCTGTGATGTAAATATAGTGTTTAAGTGTCAATGTTTGTGATTGAAGGGAATGCTATGTATTAATGTACGTTAATATATTTGTATATACATTTTCTAAGAGCGGACTACTGGTATGTACTCTATATCTGCATAATTATATATTGTTCTATATATTACTCAACCCATGTTCCGAAGCCTCTCTTTTTAACGGCGCATTAAAACGTTCTTTCTGGGCTGGCCAGGTGGCGCAAGTGGTTAAGTGCGCGCTCTGCTGCAGTGGCCCGGGGTTCGCTGGTTCAGATCCCCAATGCGCACTGACACACTGCTTGTCCAGCCATGCTGTGGCTGCGTCCCATATAAAGTAGAGGAAGATGGGCATGGATGTTAGCCCAGGGCCAGTCTTCCTCAGCAAAAAGAGGAGGACTGGCAGATGTTAGCTCAGGGTCGATCTTCCTCACAAAAAAAAAAAAGTTCTTTCTTTATTCAAATAACACCTTTAGATACCCTATTATTTGCAAGGGACCATGTCAACTATATATACTGTATACCCTAGAAATTATTTTCTTGAAAACTAGAAGAGTAGTTTGCATTTTTAAGAACACTTCCTTGATGTTTTTAAGCTTACTTCTAGGTTCTAAGGATGCAGACATTGATCACATTGTTATTTGTAATTGTCTATGTCTGATTTATCCAAGTTGACAAAGTTGACCTACTGTTCCTTCCCACCTTTAGCTTAGTACATAAAAAAACACGTCGCTGTTGTTTTTGTTAGACTATAAAAGGGCAATAATGAATGCCCTTTGTGAAAAAATAATTGTTGTCCTTTGTAGACCAGTGATCCTCAAAATTAAGTATGCCTAACAGTCCTTCATTAAACTTGTTAAACATGCAAAATCGTGAGTGCTACCACCAGAGATCCTGGCTCTTTTAACAATGGTTCTATGAACACTGCTCTTCTCTATTATTCCCAAGTTGCGGAGTTATAAGAGCACTGTGGCAAATATACTCCTGGAGCAGGATAACTAAGTTGTTGCCTGAATTTCTTGTTTATGAACAAACAATTGTGTTGTCATCAATATGCGACTACTCACCTCATCTGCAGGTTTGAGCCTGCGGAACCAATATGAGAGTTTTAGCCAAATTACCCAATTTAATGATTCTGTGTTCCCCAAATTATTTCAGTAATATTAAAAACGCCAGAGAGATTTGTAAGGATGTAAGCTCAATGTTCTCCTAAAATCATATATATTCACCCTCAAAAGCCAATATTATATCTGAAGTGCTCTATTCTGAACCACTGCCTACCTGTCCAATTAAGTGCCATTTTGGCCTCGTGTTGGTAGCATTGTCTACCCCTCACTCACCCCACTAGTCTCTGAACCATGGCATGTAGAATTCATCCTATTTCTGGCTCTTATGCAAAGCATGAAGTGAAGAGGCTTGAGCAGAGAAGAAAAACCCAGAATTCCCCTTGAGCAGTTAGGATTTGGGTCCTAAATTTGAGGTCCAGTTTATCTCATTCTTTTTTTTTTTTTTTTTTAATTTTTTGTTTATTGCAGTAACATTGGTTTATAACATTGTAAAAATTTCAGGTGTACATCACAATAAACAAACACATAGGGACCGAGATTGGATTGGTGGTTATCTCATTCTTGAATTCATTTAACTAACTCTTTTTCTGAGAGTGGAAACTGATGGGCCAAAATGGATAATAGGTGATGTCCTCAGCTACGATCCTTAAGGCAGTCATCAGTTTAACAAAGCAACATATCCCTCTCCAGTTTTTGACTCATAGCCAGCAGACTTTTGAATACCAGTTGTTGGGGACCACTCAATGATTTGGTTTTGGTCAAAATGCCCTCATGGGTTTGTCAAATAGCATTATAAATTTTTGGTACCAATCTCCAACAACAGGCAATGAAATTTATTTCCTTACTAATGTTGATTGAGTACAGTGGCCAATATGTCCTAGATGTGAGGGTAATACCATGCAAAATTTTTTCGAGACTGCATTTGAGGCCGCAGCCACTCTGAGTATGGAAGGGGTTATTTCCATGTAATAAATGCCTTTTTCTGACTCTGGAACCAAAGGCTGGCATTGTATAATATTCCATAATATTCTTTTTGAACTTCTCCAAAAACATGGTCTCTTTTAGTATTGCGAGGATTGGGATCTTGGTGAGGACAGCCCATTTGGCATAATGATCAACCAGGGCATTTCCTTTTGCTTTGATATCTCTTTACGAATGGACTTCTATCTGGAAAACAGCCAACTCCTTAAAAACCGTTAGAGCTATTAAAATGCTTCTAATCTGCTGACCATTCTAAATTGGGGTTCCCACTTATGTGTGCACCTTTATTTTTTCTAAAGCTTTCAGAAATAATAGACTTTCCTCAGTTTTCTTTTTCTTTCAATTTCAACTATTAGTGTAGATGTAAACCCTCTTTTTTTATTTAGCCAGGAAGCTATTGGGACCACAACAAATTCTGTCATCTGGGCAGATTTTTGCTTCTGGGAAGGAGTCATACTCTAGTGGTGAGTTGAAATCTGTTACAATGTATCCTGCCCGATGTTTTTTGGTTTCATTCTTAAGATATGACCTACAAACAAACAAGATTAAATCTAGATTTCTAGGTATGTTTTAACAAATTTATTAGGGATATTTTAATAAAGCTATTAGATATTTGAAAAACAGCAGTTAGGGGCAGAGGGCCCATATAAGCCGTGCCTGGACTCCCGACCACGGGCATTGTGACATAATAAATGTATATGGTTTTAAGCATCTAAGTTTGTGCTAATGTGTTGTGCAGCAATAGGAAATGAATACATTTGGGAACTCATTGTCTGCTATAACCAGTGAGACCCAGGAATCATCTGTGTGGTCTCTTAGTTACTAACCTGGGAAAATTCTGAACTGTTACAATTTTTCAGAAGTGAGAAATTTACCTCCTGGGATAGATTATGCCTCAAGGAATACACTTTACTTTGACAAAATTTTACTTCTCTTTAGAAAGTAAATAAAAGATAAAACTAATTAAAGATAAAACAATAAGAAGATAGATAGAGTCAGTTCTAGAGCTCAAATCAACTTTAGAGTACAACAAAAGATGATCAATATATGAGATAAAAATAAAATACAGGGAAATGTAAGACTCTTGAGGTCCTGGTTAGGACTTCATTGATTTTCCCAGGAGAGAGCAAAGAAATGACTCTTTGAATAAAAAAGATGCTAAAAGAAAAGAAAACGGATTTATAGCTATAAAATACGCAGCTTTATGGTACACTAAAGAGAAAAGAATATTTGGTTTGGGTACTACAGGGAAGTAGGAAATGATTGTTAGATTTCTACTCTCAGATCCTGAACAAATCTATATCCTTGCCCTTTGCATTCTTTTCTTTTTTTAACTTGGAGACTAGAAGTATTACAAGGAATAGCACAAGGGTCAATGACTCATTTCTCTATTAGGTTTTCATCTTACTGATTCTAGTACTTTTGGTTCTGGTTTTAGAGGATACGGTGCAAGTCTGGGTAGATGTCTGGAGGGTTCAGTCTGAAACTGATAAGTTCAGCCCAAATAATATTGGAAAATCAGCATCATTATGATTACTTCTTAGACCATCAACTTCTATTAAGAGTACAGGTAAATCAATGTTTAAATTATCTACGACCTGATTATGATCAAGGAGTCCTCAGGGATGTCCAGGAATAGGTCATCAGGAGAGCAGCTATTTTCTAGTAAATTCCCCACACCACCACATTTAGTTAGTGGATGTGATGTCACAAAGGATGAAAGAATGTTTCTCAGTTAAAGATCTGAGGGTGACAATTGGACTGGGACATGCAAAGTGTTTGAAGGTTATTGAAGGTACCTGGCAAACGATAGTTGGCTCCCGGAGAGAGGTTGGATAAGAGTATCCAATCATCATAAGATGACATAGGGCATGTCAATCAAAAATTTGCAAGTTTCTTTTTAATATTTAGAGAAATTGGCCTTTATAAATGAAAATTGGTCACTTGATTCCCCCTTAGGGAAACTTCATTAATTGCCCCAGTTTATTTTTTTCCCTCTTGTTTTTTAGCTAAACCAGTGCAACAATTTTTCTAATACCATTTCTGTTCAAAGTGTGTAAATTGAGGAATTAAGGAAAAGTCTATAAAAAAGATTTTGCAAGGACAGTTTCTCGCATTTGCCAAGTAGGATTTAATACAGTTTTACTGTCAATTCTAACTTTACTCTTTTTCTGTATGAAATATCACATTTTATTCTCCACTTTGTGCTGCTTATCAGAAAGGATCTCTCTTTTGCATCTCTCCCAGTTATATTCCACTTTTACCTTTATTTGAATCTTGTGAATACGGTGGTTGGAAGCTAAGGGAGGAGAGGTCATTCTCTGAAGTTTTGGTTAAGCTGGGGTCTTAGGCAGGTACTGTAAACACAGGTCCCAGATGTGAGGCTTTCACAAATGTCCCTGCCCCTCCTCTAGAGATAATGCTGGGCTTAGAATGCATTCTGCCCTTCCCAAGGGGTAGGTTTTTTTTTTTCTCCTTCTTCTCTCACAACTACAGTGGGTTCCCCTCTGTGCCCTCAGGCAACAGGTTTTGAAGCTCTTGCACATTAAGCTTTGTTTCCATAGGGGAGGTGGAGAAGATAAGACTGGGTGGATACAGGCAGTGGATCCTGTTTCACTCCCCAGACAGCACCGTGAGCGAAGCTTTCTTAGGATTTTCTCCAATCTTCCCTGTGAGCATCTGGCGGGGTTCCTGGAGGAAAAGCTTGTAAAAAGGCACAAGCTTACATTTGCCTATGTCCCCACAGGGCTTCCAGCTTCCATGTTCACCCAGACTCAGACTTTAGCAATTATTTAAAATTTTCCAGTTGATTTTCCTACCAGCTTGTATGCCACTATGTATCTTATGTCTCAGGTAAGCAAATTCCTAGATCCTGTTTCTCCCTGAGAGTGCTTTTCACATTCTCCATTTTATTTTAATTTTTTTCCATTGCAACTTTCATTGTCCAATTGGAAAAAATAATTAATTTGCATTTTTAAGTTTTTTTTTATTATTGTCAGGGAGGGAGAAACACTATCTAGTTCTCCATATCTCTGAAATGACATCAGAACCCAGCAGCTAGTTTTTATGCAATTTTGTTACCATTTTGGTTGAAGTTAATCTGAAGTATTTTCTAATACTGCGTCATAAACAAAGCCACTTGCTCTGGAAAGTAGGCTGACCACTAGCTGTGTAGAATAGTCAAGAGATTATAATAAATCATAGAATAAATTAGAAAATAATGCTAAATTCTAAGCTCTATTTCCATTTTTGTGTGATTATTGTAATCAATTTTTATGAACAGAATGCTCATAAATCAAAATAGTAACTCATTTTTTAATTAATTATATGACTCATAACATTAATTTTAAAAGCAATGAATTTTTTTAGTTGGAACCAGCAGTAATAATTTTGTACTATAATTCTATATTCCGTATTTGGTAGTGAGTAGTCAACAATGATTCCATTTGTGAGCATATCAAGCCATATAATAAATCAATTTTTAAAATTAATAGCACTATAAAACTAGATTTTGACTAAAATCCAACCTCAAAAATATATGTTCATATCAGAGGGGAAAATGTCATTTCAGGCTAAAATCATTGGCAAGACACTGAGAGATATTCCTACTGATTCCACCAGTGGATTACATTTATATATACAGATGCTTCTTTACATAAATATCTATAGATCTACATGTCAATTTCTATATATCTATCTGGTTCATTTTTATGGATTATTTTCAGGTTAAACTCATAGAAATCCAAATAGGTTTATATTTGCCTGTTCTTAAATAATTCAAAGTGCAAGAAGCAGTCCTCAGAGGAAGTAACACTGTCATTTTATTTCTCAAACTTGACTAGCCCACAGCTTATCTAAAAAGTCAAAGGGAAACGAAGGTGTATGTGTGTGTGTGTGTGTATGTTCCTCTTTCCTAAATTATCAAAGCATGTCCAATGTTGGTTTGTGAGGCTGGGGAATTAAGAGGCCAAATATTATTTTAGTTAATACTGTCATGATATTAAAAGATATGATTTATACAGTACAAAGTTCCTTCCTTGTTATAATATATGGCCCAGAGTAATACTGAGTATAGTGAGGAGTATAGTTTATTTAAATGCATATAATGTGTTATCCAACTTAAAATAAATCCTCATTTAAATTCCAGAAGAAACATACTGTGTTAAATTTTTTTTTCTTGTTAAAAATTCACAAATGTCTATCCTACAGGAAGAATGAGTTAAAAGCAGAAATGTAGAAATACATTTTTGTAGTCACAATGCAATTAATGCATCAGTTATTATTATCCTGACTAATAGAAAAAAAAGACTATTCTCTCTTTCCCATAGCTGAAACTCATCCTAAACATTCAAAACATTCAAATCCCTCAAAAAAAAGCATAAATATCAAGGATCATCACAAGTAGAATAACAAGACTTGCAGTGAGGGGTACATCTCTTTTTCAATAGCAGCTCTAACAATTCCTGTGACCCAATTTAACATTCTCTCTCTATCTCTTTCTCTCAACTGATTTTCACCAGCTAATTCATGAGTTTAGTATTTAGCAAGGTCATTTCTCACAGGTCAACTCAAATTCTATTTTATGGAGAAGTAAGATTGTTACAGCCACAATTAATATTCAGATTTTTTACTTTCAAAACACTTTTAAGCATCAGAAAGAGAGGGCCTCAACTGAAGAAAGAGGGAAACGGAATGAAAACTCAGAGGAGATGTTGCAGGCAGCAGTAATGAAAGGATCTGACCTGTCCTAAATGGCTCTAGGAGTAGAAAATGTTGGTTACTCTCAGGGAATTGCCAAGTCCTGAGTACATTTGTTGTTGAAGATAAATCACAATATGGCGGCCAAGACTCTGTTCTTGTAGATCCTTCCCGGCCAAAAAGTGCCCTATTTTGTCCAGGTAGGGTAGCAATATATGACTTATTCTTTGTTTTTATCTTAAAGTGTAGGTTTTCTAAGAACAACTTTCTGCATAATGACCATGGATCATCTAATGTAACAACTTTCACTTTTTTCCTATGTTGACAATTCCACCCACATAGCTAAAATAATAAAGCTCATAGCCCCTAGGTAACAGAGAACAAAGCTTGACCCCAGAGAATAAGTGGGAGTATAGAAGAATAAGCCCCAACATGATTGGATAGTATTAACCTGACATATTACTTGTGATTAAGTCAACATGACAATTATTATATACATGTATATATTCACAATTCTCAATCAAAGGATAAATTTAAAATTAAGGACATATTAAAATAACAAAAATATTTTAGTCCTTATAACAGAGGGTCCCAATTAGTATTTCATGAACATAGGTAATTCACCAAAATTTTGCTACCACGAAAACTATAGCAGTCATTATTAAGAAAAGATTTTTCGTCTGTAGTTATGAGACAAAGTTATAAAAGTTAATTAAAGGTTTTTATGATGAAGTTGAAAACTATAAATTTACGATATGAAAGAGTAGCATATATTAAACTTTTATAATCTATTTTAAAAATGTTCTTACTTTTAATTCATTAATTGTAGCTGTTCAATAGTTGTGAAGTATTACAGAGAAATAATTTATGTGGTTTAGAATAACTTTAATGTGTAAGCAAAGATAAGTAAACTTTTGAATTACAAAATGAGACAACAAAATGTGGAGAGAAATGTAAACATTTTAAGGTTTATCATTTTATTTCTGTCACCATTACTAATTATTTACAAGGTCTAATTCAAAAGAATTCTATGGGGCCATCCTGGTGGCGCAAGCGGGTAGTTGTCTACACTCTGCTTCGGTGGCCTGGGGTTCGTGGGTTTGGATCTTGGGCACACCAATGCACCACTTGTCACACCATGCTGTGGCGGCGTCCCATATAAAGTAGAGGAAGATGGGCATGGATGTTAGCCCAGGGCCAGTCTTCCTTGGCAAAAAAGAGGAGGATCAGCATCAGATGTTAGCACAGGGCTGATCTTCCTCACGAAAAACAAAAACAAAAACAAAAAACAAAAGAATTTTATGTTACAGGCATGCTTTCTAATCTATAGGAATTTTCAATGAAAGAATCATTTCTTAAACGTACTTTGATTAACCTAAAGCATTTATTTTAAATTAAATTTTTGAAAGTCTTACATAATTCTTCCAAATAAGTATCCCATCGATAGGAAATTTATTTTTCTCCACTTATATTTTATGAGAAAATAACGTTATACAAGTTTATAATAGAATATTACAAAATAAACCCTACGTTTTTGCAACTATACTAATCAAAATAAATCAACCAAAGCACTATAATTAAATTAAATGACTGCCTTAAGCAGTCTTCAACAATTAATGCAACACTTTACTTGTGTCTACTGAAATAACTTTTTAGGCCTAAGATAGAACGACTCCTGCCATGGGGGAATAAAACTTAGATTAAACTTTCATGTCCCTCTAAATGTTCCACTTGACCAGAAATGCAGTATATTCAGTCAATCAATCCCCAAACGCCAAGCCAACTCTGCACCTTCTCACCCCAAACAAGGTTGAGTTTGTGGCCCCAGCCAATCAGATATTTTCTATTTTTCTCTTCCTTGTTCTTTATTCTTTATCCTATAAAAGCTTCCTGCCTTCTGCCCCATTTTGCAGTTCTCTGAAAAGAGGCTGTTCACTTCGTGAAGTGTTAAATAAAATTTGTTTGTATCACTTAACTTGTCTTTAATCATTTTTTAGTATGTCCATATATTCACGTATCAGTGTAGTTTTGATTAAGTTCTCACTAACTTCGAGGAGACATTATAGTCATAAAAAAAGAGGCAAACTACTTTTTAATCAATGTATTTATAATCCATAACAATAATAAACACAACTATCATTTTTGAACACTTACTGTAACCCAGACTTCATATGAGACCCTTTATACATACATCACCCTGCATCCCTGCAACAGTGCTGTGATTTATCCTCTGTCCTCATTCTACCTGTGAAGAACTAAGACTCAGACATTCAAACGTCACCCAGAATCAAACTGATAATCAGAGACAGAACCAAGATTTGAATCAAAATGTGGTTGAATGAAGAATTCCTTCCATTTTCAGTTTTCTAATCTATTCTATATAATGATTTATTCCATTTGTTCACACAAATCCATCAACGTGAACTTATTTCATAAGAATAGTTTGAACAATAAGAGAGCTGGCCACATTTTCAAATGGGAAAATAAAAACATAACAAGTGAATTAATTACTATATACATTACTATAATGTATTATATATATTCTCTATATATTATATATTATATATAGTTACTGTATATCATGACTCATATATACACATATAATAAAAACATAACTATATATATATAGTAATTATTCACTTATTTTTTAATTCTTTTTATTGAGGTATAATTGACATAAAATTATATTAGTTTCAGGTATACAGCATAATGATTCGATATTTTTATATATTATGAAATGATCACTACAATAAGTCTATTTAACATCCATCACCATACATAGTTACAAAAAAATTGTTTTTCTTGTCCTGAAAACTGTTAAAATCTACTTTTTTAGCAACTTTCAAATATACAATGCAGTATTACTAACTATAATCACCATGTTGTACACTACATTCCTATGACATTTATTTTATTCCTGGAAGTTATAATCTCATTTTTTGTGTTTTTATTATATATTTATATATGATGACTGTAAATAACTTAGTAATGTCTTGTTATATCCTTTGACTTTTAGTCAGGGTTTTGAGAAATTCCACAGACATTGAACTGTAACCAAATCTATACAGACCACTGCAACAGCCATAAGGATCTACATACACTGAGATCAAGCTCCTTACGACATGGCTGATCAGGCCCTCACAATCTCTTCTAGGTCCAGAAGGAGTAATCAAACTGATAAATGCAGTCGATAACTGAACAAAAGAAAATTAGTCAAGAAGCAATTGAAAAGGCTAAAGTAGTGGTTCCAGAAATTGAAAAAAAAAAAGATGAATATCAGATAGCATTTTGTGGGAAAATTGTAGTGGAAAAAAAAACAATGAATCCTCAGATTGTATCCAGAAAACAAGCAGCTTCAGTGATGACCCTAAGTGTGAGGGATGAACAATCATGACAGGGGCAAGAAAAAGAGGGGTGCTCCGTCAGGCAATAAAGGAGACCTCACAAATTGAATATCTGAGCACCTAATGAGCAAAAGTAATCAGAAATCAGAGGGACTTCTAAAGAAAGCTATTACCATAATGTGAAAATATTTATTTGATCTCTTCAGGTTTGTTAATAAAGACTATGTACAAAATATATTTGATTGCAGTGTAAAAAGAAACAAATCTATTGTTTTATTTTACATAGAATAGGAACAATAGATTATGCAGTCTTTCACTTCCGCATTTGGGGACATAAAAAGCTTGATATTTGACCTCCACATTTGGGGACAGAATCAATGGGAGATGTGTGTCACTTTGTTTATGACAGAGAGTAGATGAAACAGTAGAGCAATGAAATTTTCAATGCCGTCTTATGCTATAGCCCGCTCAATTATTTTCATCTCCTGTCTTAGCTTACGCTGCTATAACAAAAATACTGTAAATTGTGTGGTTTTAACAACAAACATTTATTTCTTACAGTTCTGAAGGCGTGAAAGTCTAAGATCTAGGTATGGGCAGATTCAGTGTCTGGTGAGGACCAAATTCCTGGTTTCATAGACAGCTGTCATTTCTGTGTCCTCACATGTCAGGAGGGGTAAGCGAGCATTCTGGAATCTCTTTATAAGGGCACTAATGACATCCATGAAGCGTCCACATTCATGATTTAGCCATCTCCCAAAGCCCTCACCTCTTAATACTATAACACTGGGGGTTAGGATTTAAACATATGAATTTGGTGGAACACAAACATTCAGTCTATGGCTCCTCCTAAATGACAAAATTGCCATTTCATAAACCTGTAGTGCTAGCAATCATCTGGCATCTGAACACGGTTACAAAAAATTATATCAAAAAAGTGATTATTTTTTGTGGTATATCACTGGAGAAGTACATACCATTCGTGCTCACATCCCAAGATAGCTTTCTCTAGAGTTGTTGAATGCATTCAACTTGGCACGGAAGAAGGTATTAATGAAGATGCACAGATTCTTTTGTGCCACAAGGGTACCTTCTACGATTGCTATGAGTTTTGACCTTTATACACACACACACACACACACACACACACACGCCCTTTGTCCACTCTGCTTTCATTGCTACCACCTACTCATCAAAAATTGGGAAGAAAGAGAAAGCTAATACAGATCAATATAAAAAATTGAAGTAATCTTCTTCTCAAAAAATGAATCGTTTTGTTTGGAAGTCAGTGTACGCAGGGAGAAAGACCGTTTCCCTTTGCTAAAGGACACTGAATGCCTGTAGCTTTTTCATGTACTACTAGGCCATTTTGCTTCACGTTGCCTAAGAAAGAAAGCTCTATTATAACTAAGATAGGCTGAATGATGGCTCCCCAACGATGTCCACCTTCTAATCCGTGGAACCTGTGAATATGTTACTTTATATTGCACAAAGGATTGCAGATGTGATTAAATACCTTGAAATAGGGAGATCAGCCTGGATTATCTGAGTGGGCCCAATATAGTCAAAGGGTCCTTATGAAACAAAAGCAGTTGGTCAGAGAGGACAGAAAATGCTACCCAGCTGGCTTGGAGGTAGAGGAAGGAGCCACAAGCAGCTTCCTCTAGAAGCTGGAAGAAGCAAGGGCAAGGATTCTGCCCCGGAGGCTCCAGAAGGAAACAGCCCTGCTGATATCTTGATTTTATCCTTGTAAGACTCAGTCAGACTTCCTCCCTCCAGAACTGTAGGATACAAAATTCGTATTGTTTTAAGCCACTAAGTGTGCAGTAATTTATTATAGCAGAAATAGGAAACGACACAATAATACAGTTCATTTTAACTCTGATTACACTAAAAGTATCTAACACCTCCTTAGTGTGGAAAATGTCATTTCCAAAGATTTGTGCTCATTGGGGAGATTTATTAAATTTCACCCTCAGTCATTTCACCTCTCTATATTTTTTACTACACTCCCCTTATCCCTTCACTCCCCCACACATGCCGACACAAATTAGCAAAGAAAATCAATATCTCTATAGGAATATATATCCTCTCTATATTCCCTAAAGGGAAGGGAACTAACAAGTTTAATTTAACAAGTGCCAATCACTTTACAAACGATAATTTTAAGTCTATTTTAAGTCTAAATATAGTCTTAAATTGATATATATGAGGAATTTATTGCTACTACAAGTAAAGTCTTAAATTGATATATATGAGGAATATAATGCTACTACTTTTCAAAGTGGCTGTGATTCCAACAGGTCAGAAAGACATCTACACTCTTGTTTTGTACATTTAATTCTCACTTCTATTTACTTAAATCTTCAGGATTTGATATATATGGAAGTTGAAAATTTTTAAGAAAGGATGAGTGGACATTAGAGAATCATTACATTAGTTATTACTGAAGATTTGTTTATGTATTGAATATGACACATTTAAAAAATATTACACTATGTCTTAGTCTGCTTGGGCTGCAATAACAAACTACTATACACTGGGTGGCTTCAACAACATTTATTTCTCACAGTTCTAGAAGCTAGGAAGTCCAAGAACAAGATGGGAAGAGGTTTGGTTTTTGGTGAGGATCTTTTTCCTAGTTTGCAGATGTCCATCTTCTCATTATGTCTTCACATGGCAGAGAGTAGAGAGAAAAGAAGCAAGCTTCCTCCTGTCTCTTCTTTTAAGGGCACTAATCCTATCTTGAGGGCTCCACACTCATGACCTAACTACTCTCAAAGGCCCCATCTACAAATACCATCACACTGGAGATCAGAGTTTCAACATAATAATTGTGTGGGGACACACACATTCAGTTCATAACATACTGATAAGAATGTTAGATTCTGGATGCAAACTATGAAGACAGTGTCATAAACTTGCAGTGTATTTCTGAGTACTAAAAGATGTATTTGATTAAACTTGCTAAGAAATGTATAAAATATGGCAGTCTGATTACCTGTTATTATCAGATCTGAGGAATCTAAATGCATTTTTTGTTTTAACTGATGAATTGGGTATTTAGTGACCATGAAATGAATCATATCCAGCTACTTTGGGATAGCTGTTTACAAATACATACAGCATATCAATGTTTCAATATAGAACTAAAAGTCATCTTTAATTAAGATACTTTTCATTCTTTCCATGGATATTTACTAAATATATCACTCTACTTGCTCACTAAGCTCCAAAGAGGCAAGTCAGAGAAGCCCTCACAAAGAAAGGATACTGCAATGACTAAGCGGATAGGGTTTGATAGATCATTCTAAACGGAGGGAGTAAAGGTAATTTTGAAAAGGCAATGACAAGGAGTTCTGTATGTCCAGAGCCATGATATGATGACAGAAGGGGGGAGAGGAAAATGAAACAAAGTAAGAGCTGTCTTTCATAATTGTACAAAAGAACATGGTGTGGAAGAACAGAATTACTTGTCCTGACTTTTAAATTTATGCATATTCTTCACTTTATATTTTTAAATTATATTTTATAATTTTAAATTTTTGAATAATTTCCCTTCTCAATTGTTTATTCATTGATTTATTTAAATATTTTGAACCAGTTTGTATATCAACCACTCTGAAGTAATAAATTATAAATATATATTAGCATCTCTAGAAAAAATTATTTGTTTTACAATTGTATTCACTGGGATCAAAGCTCCATTAACAAAGTCAGATTGGTGCAGAGAAATTGAAGAATGTTCCTATTTCCTCACTGTCGGATCACTGGCATCTATAGTTGTGGCCGTGGAGACAGAGCAGGCTCAGGAACTGACTGATTCAGAGTGAGCCATTGAGTAGTTGAAAGAAGGACCCCGTGGGAGAGATTCCCAGTGGTGTAGAAGCAATGATCAGACAGATGCGCAATTCACTCAATGGATGATCACATATTGAGAGTGGAAGCCCCTCACACAGCCACAAAGATTACAAGGAAGGGTCTTACCAGGTTATATTAAGAAAATATTTAATTCTCTAAAAGATCAATCTTTGTTACCTACATTATGTCAATATTTCCTTATTAAAATTGTGATAACATAGTGTGTCATATAAATATACATTATCTAAAAAATAAAAAAAGATGCCTCTCAAATATCTAGGAATAACTGTCACTTCAGGAATGGTATGAAAACCTAAATACCTATTATTTATTTCTCAAAAATGTATTCAAAATACTTATTGAGTACCTAAAAGAGCCCAAATATTTATTGAGTACCTAAAAGAACCAAAGGGTTGTAAGTGTGTGAAACAGGACAGTGAAGGAGACAAATAAATTACTTATAAAGAGGACAAATCATAGAAAACAAATGCACAAAATATCTTTTAAGTGGAAATAAGTGCTATAAAAAATAATACACTTCATTTAATATTCGATACAAAATGTCCTGGGAGTGAGTGGTTGTACTGGTTACAATTGGGTGCACAGTAAAGGCCTCTATTACATTAGAGCCAATACCTGAATGCAAAAGAGAAATCCATAACACAAAGATTTGCATGGAGAGCTTTTTGGATAAGAGGAAAAACAAAATAATATGGCACTATGTTGGAAATAACTTAACATATATTGAAAAGGGAAAAAAGTTAATTTTGGCTAGAGTGCAGCGAGCAAGAGGTGGGCTACAAGGTAAGCCTAGAGCTAAGCAGAGGCCAGATTTGGTAGTGACTGGTAGGCCACGGTAAGAGGAATTAATTTTATTGTAAGTAACGTTGGAAGTTTTATGCTGTTGCTTTTAGGAAGGAGTGTGACATTACTTCATTTATATTTTTAGAAGTTGTCTCCATCATTCTCAAGATATAGTCTCTCATCGTTCCACCATTATTCATTATTCTGGAAAGACTCGCTAACACTGTTATGTGAAAGTGGGGAGATCAGTTAAAAGGCAATTTTAATATTCTAGATGAGAAATAATGGTAGATCCATGCGGTATTTGTAGAGATGAGGAGCAGTGATGGAATTTGGAATATATACTGAAAGTAAAATCCACTGATTTTGCTGATGGCTTTTATGTTGGGGTCAAGAGAGAGGGTCAGGAATGTCTCCTAAGTTTGGTCTGAGTAACTGGGTAGACGATAGTGCCATTGTCTGAAAAGCAAGGGATCAGGAAGAGAGGCAATAAGCAGGGATGAGGAAGGTAATCAGGAGTTCTGCTTCTGGCCTTGCTAGTGTTTTTATACCCAATAAATATCTAAGAGGAAATGTCAAGGAATGAGCCAAAATCAGATTCCAGAGCTCAGGTGAGAAATCAGGCCTGAAAACACAAATTTGAAAGTCCTGGTCAGAGGACTAGAGGACATCACACAAGGACACTGTGGTTAGGCAGGATGTTATACAATGAGAGAAGGGTGTCTCATTAGGAACCCTGAAGAATTTCAATACAAAGACATCAAACAGAGGAGGAGCATTCAGCAGGAGATGGAGAAAGAGCCACAGGAAGGTAGAAGGCAAATCAGCTAAGTCTTGTGTCACTAGAGCCAAGGGTGTTTCAAGATGAGAGAGCTGTGTACTGTCTTAAATTCTTCTGAGAAGTTGAGTAATGTAAAGACAGGGCTGCATCCATTACATTAGAATGACAGTAATATAAACCAATGACAAAGGATTGATAAGAGACGGGAAGTAAAAGAAGTAGAAGGAAAAAATGTTTTACTCTTTTTATATCTTTGATGAGTTTCTCGAATTTTCATTACATCCATTCTCAGAATTAAATTTTTTGATAAATCAGAAATAAATAAAACAGATATTGGTCTATTCTTATACCTGTATACTTCCCAGCTCCTTTCCTCTGTAGTGTTGTTTTTTTTGCCAGTGTCATTATATGTGCTTATCATCTGCTATCAGAGTTCCACATACCATTCCAGGTTGGGGCTTAGTGTTTTGAACCGAGATGGGATTCAATTCCCTGGATTCAGAAGCAATTTTGATGCCATTTTTGGTTGCCTGACTCACTCTGGCCAGAATCTCTGGGACACGATCCACAGTTGGGTTACATCGTATAGCTCAAACTCCCTCCATCATCATAGAGATTTTAAAAATTATTTTTATCTAAATGCAGTTTTTTGAAGTTGACTTATTGAAACTCATCTGCCATTTTGCTGCCCACTCACACTCCCTTTCTGCGATTTTTTCCCATTGAATTGACATTTCACTATAGGAGAAGGCTTAATGGTGGGTGAAAACTTTGAGAGACCACTGTGTATGACCAGTCTGTATGTCCACTTTGTAGACACTCAAGTCTATTCCTTTGTCATTGTGCAGCAAGGAAGTAGTTATCTTTGTAACTAACTAGAAAAGTCCTTTGACAAAGTTAAAAATATAGGATAAAGAGTTATGGAAATACTTTGAATGTTAAAAATGTGCAATTTGTTCCAGTTTACTCAGTGAAAAAAAAGTGAACTTATGGTTTGCAATATCAATGTACTGTTTTAAACATTAATTATGACTTTATTTTATAACTCCCAAGAAACAATCCTTAACAATTCTCTCTTTTATCTCCAAGAGCTCTTTCATTGTTGTCTGTTGGCTTCTTTTTGTCCCTTCTCTGAGGGGTCCTAGGCCATATTTGCTTCATTTCTTTATCACCTCATGGTTACTTAGAACTAAACCCTGGTATGATACTCTTAGTATGACTGTGTGACATCTCTGGCTACCTCTTACTTTCCTAAAAGACTCAAAAACATTTTAAGACTCAAACAAATTAGAACATTAGATTAATAAATAAAAAGTCAATTTTTCTCAAAAGCATAGTTATTCATCCACTGAATGGAAGCTGCACCATGCCTGGTACACACCGAATTTATTCAACAAGTGTTTATTGAGTATCTACCATGTGCCAAGCATGCTGCCAAGTAGTGGAGATACAATGGTGAGGAGAAGCCTCTATTTCCTCTTGTTGAGCTAACATCTTGAGGAGGGAAACACATGTTAATCAAAGCATCATAAGGTGCTTTTATTGGTTAATGCCAATTTTTTTTGTGTTATAAAATACTGTGCTAATCACATCTTACTCTACTCAGCTCTGATATAAGCTTGCCACCTTGCAAGAGTTTTTATGAAGTAACACTTCTAAGAGCAGTTAGATGAGCCTTGAGATTGTTCATAATTTCAACAGACTATAAAAGGAAGTGTGTTGAAATTTCTTTAGATATCTCAACACATTAAAAAAATATTTGAATATCTACTTATAAAGTAATATCCAAAGAAACTCAGTTATTTAGCTTACTGTCTATATTAAAGACAATATCCTAGTTGACTGTTAAAGCAGACAGCCCTTAGTGAGTATAATATAATTAATGTTTAAAGAAAGTTGTTCACTGACTTATGAATGAAAAGGATTTATTAAAAACAGCACTCTTCAGGGGCCAGCCCGGTGGCGCAAGCGGTTAAGTGCACACGTTCCGCTGCGGCGGCCCAGGGTTCGCCGGTTCGGATCCCGGGTGCGCACCGATGCACCGCTTGTTAAGCCATGCTGTGGCGGCATCCCATATAAAGTAGAGGAAGATGGGCATGGATGTTAGCCCAGGGCTAGTCTTCCTCAGCAAAAAGAGGAGGATTGGCATTGAATGTTAGCTCAGGGCTAGTCCTCCTCAGAAAAACAAACAAACAAAAAAAACAGAAAAAAAACAGCACTCTTCAAAAGCTAAAACGTATCAGCTCTCTCAAACTGTCTCATCATGTTTGATGCTGCCCCAACAACCTTCTGTAATATTTATGCACATAGAATAACCAAAGTGATAACATTAATTGGTTCTAACGTTACAAATACTTTGTTGCAAAATTTTATTGAAAAAGACTGAGTTACCTAATCAAGTTTTATCCGTAGTTTTCATAACCCAGGTGAAACCTAGGAGGATAAGTCTCTATTAACTGTGTCTTTTGCAGAGGAAATTTTTCTTTTTTTTTTTATATTTTGAGGTGCAATTTATCAATTTTTCCATAAACTGATTACGTTTTTAGTGTCAAGTCTAAAATCTCTTTGCCTAGTCCTAGATTCTGAAGATTTTCTCCTGTGTTTTGTTCTAAAATTTTTATAGTTTTATATTTAACACTTGAGTGTTTGATCCACTTTAAGTTAATTTTGTTTAAGATATGAGGATAAGGTTGAGGCTCATTTGACTTAGCTATGGATGTTTAACTGTTCCAGCACCAATTGTTGAAAACGCTTTTCCTTCTCCATTGAATTGCTTTTGCTCTCTTGTCAAATTTAATTGAGCACGTTTGTGTGAGGGTATTTCTGAGTTCTCTAATATGTTCCCATTTAGCTACGTGTTTATACCTATTCTGTTGCTACCCTCTCCTGATCACTTTAGCTATGTGGTAAGCTCTAACATGAGGAAGAGTTAATCAGCCACTTTCTTCTTTTTCAAAACTATTTTACCTATACAAAGACTTTTCATTTTCCTTATAAATTTCAGAATAAGCTTATTGATGTCTACAAAATCTTTGCTGAGATTTCAATAGGAATAGCGTTAAATTTATAGATCAAGTTATAGAAAACTGACAGAACACGTTGTCTTCCAATTCATGAGCATGCTATATCTCTCCATTTATTGAAGTCTGCCTTGTTCGCTGCCTTGTTCCCAATCTTAGAGGGGAAATGTGCAGTTTCGCATCAATGAATATGATGTTAGTTGTCAGTTTCTTTGTAGATTATCTTCATGAGATTGAAGGTCTCATCTATTCCTTGTTCTTTGAAAGGGGTGTTTTAAATGAATGTATGTTGAATTTTTTCAAATGCTTCTTCTGTGTCAATTGATATGTGGTTATTATTCTTTAGCATGTTGATATGGTGGATTATATTGATTGATTTTCAAACCTTGTTCCAGGCTTGAATAACTGGAATAAACTCACTTGGTCATAGTATATAATTATTTTTACACACTGTTGGATTTGATTCCCATTTTTTGTTGAAAATTTTTGTGTCTCAATTCCTGAGAGATATTGGCCTTTAATTTTCTATTTGCGTGCTATCTTTATCTGTTTTTGGTATCAGAGTAATACTGACTCCATAAAATAAAATGGGAAGTGTAAATTCCTTTTCTTTTTTTATGGAAGAGAATGTGTAAAATTAGTATAAATTCTTCTCAAATGTTTGGTAAAATTGTCTAGTGGGACCATCTGGGCCTGGATAATTGGGGTGTGGGGAGCTTTCTAATTGCGAATTCAATTTCTTTAATGGTTATCTATTTCACCTGGCTGACTTTTGGGAGTTTATGTTTTCGAAGAATTAGTCCATTCCTTTTATGTTGTTAAATTTATGAGTGTAAACGTGTTTATATTATTCCTTTATTATCCTTTTAATGACTATAGGAGGTATTGTAATATCCCCTATTTAGTATCTGATATTGATAATATGTTTTCTTTCTTTTAATTTTTGTCACTCTTGCTAGTGGTTTATTAATTGTACTGATTTTATTTGAAGAATCAGCTTTTTGTTTCATTATTTTTCTCTATTGTTTTTCTGTTTCAACTTACTTTATTTCTTCTTTTGTCTTTATTATTACCTTGCTTCTGCCTGCTTGGGTTTATTTTGCTCTTTTAACTAGTTTCTTGAGACAAGAATGTAGATTATTGACATGAGATCTCTTTTCTAATATAAGAATTAAGTGTTATAAATTTGTCCCTTAGCACAGCTTTAGCTGTATCCTACAAATTTTGATATGTTATGTGTTCATTTTCATTCAGTTGTATGTATGTTTTATTTCCTTTAAGACTTCCTCTTTATCCATGGAATATTAAAAAGTGTATTATTTAACTTCTATGTTTTAAAGATTTTCCTGGTGTCTCTGACATTGATTTCTAATTGAATCTATTGTGGCTAAATAGATTCTTGATTTCAATTCTTTTAAATTGATTGAGGTTTGTTTTATGATTCAAGATATGGTTACTCTGGTGAATGTTCCATGAGCATTGGAAAAAGAAATTGTATTCAGCTGTTGCTAGACAGAATGTTCTGTAAAATCAATGAGCTGGTAGTGTTAGTTGATAGTGTTGTTCAGTTCTTCTATATTTTTGCTGATTTTCTGTCTAGTATTTCTATATTACTGTGATGTTCTTAACTGTAATTGTGAAGTTCTTAACTATAGTTTCCTTCTTTCAGCGCTATTTGTTTTTGCTTCTTGTATTTCGAAGCTTTGTCTTTTGGTACTTTTCTGTTTGCTCGGGCTGCTATAACAAAATACTATAGATTGGGTGGCTTAAACAACAGAAATTTATTTTCTCTTAGTTCTGGAAGTCTGAGAAGTCTAAGATCAAGGTACAAGCTGATTCAGTTCCCAGCGAGGGCTCTCTCTCTGACTTGGACACAGCCATCCTCTCACTGTGTCCTCACATGGGGGAAAGAGAGAGAGAGCTCTGGTGTCTCCTCATATAAGGACACTAATACTATTGGACTCGTGTCCTCATTTAATCTTGTTTACTTTCTTACTCCAGATACAATCACATTGGGGGTTAGGGCTTTACCATATGAATTCTAGGGGAACACAGTTCATCTCTAGTAATATTTATATATTTAAGATTGCTATATATTCTTGGTGGATTGATCATTTTATCATTGTGTAATGTCTCTTTTTTCCTAGTAATTTTCTTGATTCTGAAGACTACTTTATCTGATACTAATGTACCCAATCATGTCTTTTTTATTAGTGTTTCATGATATATATTTTTCATCCTTTACTTTCCACCCACCTATGTCATGTTTGGAAGTGAATTTCTTGAATACAGCATGTAGTTGGGTCAAGTTTTTTCTTCCCATTCTGCCTCTTAATTATTACATTTAAACCATATAAGCTTCAAGTAATTATTGATATTTTAGGGGTTAAGTCTGTCATTCTATTATTTATTTTCTTATTGTTCCCTAGGATTCTCATTCTTCTTCTTTTGATTTTGACATTGATTGATTTCAGACTAAATTTCAAAGGTAAATCAATAAAACTCTTGGCAGAAAACATGAGAGAACAATTTTATGACCTTGGACTAGGCAAAAAATTTCTTAAACAAAAACTGGTAAGTTTAAAAGAAAAACTTGATAAATTGGACTACATTTAAATTGAGAGAGTCTACTCATCAAAAAAAACCTTAAAAGAATGAAAACGCAAGTCACAGATGTGGACAAAGCATTTGCAAATACATATATGAAAAAGGATTCATGTCTAGAATATATAGTTCTCCTTCAAATCAATGAGAAAGACAGACAACCCAACAGAAAACTGGTCAAAGAAGTTGAACAGTCACTTCTCAAAAGAGGATATCCAATGGCCAATAAAACTATGACAGGATGCTCATATTTATTAGATATAAGGGAAATACAAACTTCATTAAGCTCTGAACCTTTTCACTTCCACATACATACCTGTCACTTATGCATCTTGTCCTTGATGGGAGAAGTCCTCAGTCTCCACTCTACTCTTTGAAAACTATCTGCTTTATGGCTACCTGGTCCATGGCCTGCAGAATAAAATCTAAATTATTAGTGTGACATTTAAGATTATATCAATAATCCTCTTCCTGTTTTCATTCCTATAACTCAACTCTTCTGAAATAATACAATATATTTCTTCAGAAATATATTCTTCTTTTCAGAAATGCTATAGTATATTTGAACAGCACTTCATCTGTTTCTATATGTGCCTTGTATTTCCCAAAATCCTTAACTTTTTTCCCCTCACAAAGATTTTTTTCACTTAGAATGTCTTTTTTAATCACTTGAAACCTTTCCAATCCTTCAAAACCCATCACAAAAATTATTTCCTCAGAAAATTCATCCAAATTCTCACAGACATCTTTCCTCAAAGTTTCTGTAGTATCTTTCAATAGCACATGGTTTGTGTCTGTTACATAAAACCTTTTATAGTAAAATTTCATGAGTTGTACGTATATTTTCTACAAGCTAGGACCGAGTCATAGTCCCATTTATGCATTCTACAGTCAGTCCCTCATATAATACTCACATAAAGATACTTGTGATGCTTAATGTTGTGTGTTAACTTGACTGGGCCACAGAGTGCCCAGATATTTGGTTGAACATCATTCTAGGTGTTTCTGTGAGGGTATTTTTGGATAAAATTAACACTTAAATGGGTAGACTGAGAAAAGCAAATTACCCTCCATAATGTGAGTAGGCCTCATCCAGTAAGTTGAAGGCCCAAAGGTTTTTATTTTTTATTTTTTTTATTTTTTGTGAGGCAGATTAGCCCTGAGCTAACATCCGATGCCAATCCTCCTCTTTTTGCTGAGGAAGATTGGCCCTGGGCTAACATCCCTGCCCATCTTCCTCTACTTTATGTGGGACGTGGTGACAGTGTGTCTTGACAAGTGGTGGGTTGGTCCATGCCCAGGATCCAAACATGCAAACCACGGGCCACCAAAGCAGAGCGTGTGAACTTAACTGCTACACCACCAGGCCGGCCCCCCAGTGGTTTTTGAACTGGGACATTGGCTTTTCCGGGTTCTATAGCAGCTGCTGGCCTTCCAACTCAAATTAGGACATCAGCTCTGCAAATTTTGGACTTGCCAGCCTCCATAATTGTGTGAGCCATTTCATTATAATAAATCTCTTTATATATGTATATAATACATGTATTTATTTATTAATCTCTTTGTATATGGATTTCCCTGGAGAACCCTGCCTAATACAGTTCACAATAGCTTAAAAATTGACTTTAAGTCAGAAACTTGTCTCTAATGAATTGCAAAAGAAACAGCTTTGCCTCTTTTTTTAATGCCTGGAGAGTTCTTTTATGTGTCAGATTTCTGGTTCCTGAATACATAATCACCCAAAGTGTGCAGCACCCTAACATGCAGCAAGCAGAACCAAATCTTTAACAACAGATGACAGAAAAGACGTATAGGAAATAAATAACAATGGAGACACACAGGCACAGGGGAAAAACACGGAGGGAAGGCCATGTGAAGATAAAGGCAGAGATTGGAATTATTCTGCTACAAGCCAAGCACACCTGGAACCACCAGTAACTGAAAGAGGCAAGAAAGCATTCTCTCTTAGAAACTTCGGGGGAAACCCTGCCAACACCTTGATTTCAGATTTGTAGCCTTGCAAACAGTGACAGAATAAATTTATTTTGTTACAGCAGCCTTAGGAAACTGATACAGGTTAGTCCAAATTTCCACCCTCCCAATCCCAGCAGATCCTTGCCACAACCCAGGTTTGCAGGCAGCAGTGCAGGTAGGAAGAGCATGGCCACTACAGCCTCTGAGTCAAGCATGGGTGGACCTAAAGGCAGGGCCATAAGAGCAGCTTGTTTTAAAAACTATAGGTGCTCTTGGCCTGGGCCTATTAAATGCAGGCTTTCCCACTTGCCTCAGAATGTTGGTGTTCAGACGTACACCCTGCACACAAAAGACCAGAGGATTTTTCTCTGCAGAAACAATCCAAGACAAGATAACAGACCTACAGATACGGCCAATCATTGTTCTCCCTATGAAAACATGCAGCCAGGTCACTCTCCAGAGTATCTACCTGTCTGTAAGCTCTACCCACTCACAACAGCTTCTAAATGGTGTTTTAGTGGCCCCTCTTAAATACAAGTGAATAGCCAAACATCACTGGATGTTTGAGATCGGACGAGATTCTCAGATCAGGAGAGGATCTACATCCATAGCGACAAGTACATTATACTTTATAAACATAGAGAGAGGGGCCGGGCTGGTGTTGTAGTGGTTAGGTTTGCATGCTCTGCTTCAGCAGCCCAGGGTTCATGGGTTCGGATCCTGGGTGCGGACCTACACAGCGCTCATCAAGCCATGCTGTGACAGTGTCCCACATACAAAATAGAGGAAGATTGGCACGATGTTAGCTCAACGATGATCTTTCTCAAGCAAAAAGAGGAAGGTTGGCACAGATGTTAGCTCAACAACTATCTTTCTCAAGCAAAAAGAGGAGGATTGACAACAGGTATTAGCTCAGGGCCAATCTTCCTCACCAAAAAAAAAAAAGAAAAAAATAGAGAGAAACCAAAAAAAGCTGTTAGAAATTAAAAAATATGAGAATAGAAATTTTTAAAAATTAATGGGAGGATTGAAAATAAATTGAGAAATTCCCTCAGAAAAAAATTTAAATAAAAACTTCAAAGAGATAAAAAATCAGAGAGAAAATATAAGAAAATTAGAGAATCTTCCCCAGGAAATGTCACATCCAAAAAATAAGAGCTCCAGTACAACAGAATAGAGATAGCTGATGGTGGGCAATTTAAGAGAAATTATTTAGAAAATTTTAAGGACTGAAAGATATCTGTTTTCAAATTGAAAGGAGTAACCAAGTACCCAGCACAAAGGATGAAAAAGACTCACATCTTTGCACATCTGTGCAAAGGAAATCTATGTAGATCTTTAAAATGATAATGTAGATTCATATTTATTGACATAGAAATATTTCCATGATGTATTGTTAAGAGAAAAATCATGCTCCAAAACAGTTGTGTGCAATATGAGCCTATTTAAGTAAATATATAGTTACATAAAGTGATCTCCAGAAGAAAAAGATATCCAAAAGAATAGTTTCTAAAATTTCAATAGAAATGATGCATTGGTGCTGATGCCTTTGGGGTATTTATCTTCTTTTTAAACTTCTCTATCTTGAATATATACTACATGAACATATGTCCCTTAAAAAATTAAAAAGTCATTTTTACAAGAAAAAATAACAATAGACGAATACAAAGGTATTGCAGAGAGACATCATGGTGTGGATAGAGACAGGTGGTTCAGGCCTATGCACCAGGTGGGCATTAGTGTCTTGTTTTTGTAAAATAGCTAATATCTGGGTACATTTCCATGCTCTCTTCTAGGTAGAAGAGAATAATTCACGTTCCCACAAGCCAGAGTGAAAAGACATTGTAATACAAGGGGCATTAGGTAAACACTTGAGAAGTATATTGGCTAAGTAGTAGTACTAAATAAACTCTGAACTAAATGGCTGCTCTGGACTTGCCCTAAAAAATCATATAAGCAAGTATTGAAAGGGTTCAATTGATTCCAAATACCGTAGCTATAAATTAGAACAAAGTCTAACTCTAAGGGAATATGACAAAATCTGACACCTAAGAACATAAATAAGGGAATATGACAAAATCTGACACCTAAGAACATAAAATTTAAAATAAAATACATTTGGCCAGCCCTGGTAGCCTAGTGGTTAAGTTCGGCGCGTCCACTTTGGCGGCCTGCGTTTGGTTCCCAGGCGCAGACCTACACCACTCATCTGTCAGTGGCCATGCTGTGACGGTAGCTCACATATAAAAAGAGAAAGATTGGCAACAGATGTTAGCTCAGGGCAAATCTTCCTCAGCAAAATAAGTAAATAAATATGTAAATACATAAATAAATAAATAAACAAAATATATTGTCAGGCTTGCAAATAAGCAGAAAAATATGACCAATAATTAGAAGAAAAATCAGTTAATAAAAAGAGTACATTAGAGAGATGATGGTATTGGCAGATAAGAGCTTAAAACAATAAGAAGTTATTAGGAATATGATCAATATATTCAAGAAGGTAAAGGAAAAGATGAGCATAGTGAGTGAAGAAGTAGAAGAAATTTAAAAATTATCATATTATGTCTATTGGTGAAAAATACAATATTGAAAAGCAAAAAGTATATGGAATAATATGGATTATATAATACAGAAGAAAAGTCAATAAACTTGAAGAAATGGCAAGAGAAACTATTCAAACTAAGGCAGAGAAAAGCATAACTGAATAAAATGAACAGTACATCACGAACTATGAGACAATGTCAAGTGGTCTAACATAATTGCAGTTAGTCTCAAAAGAAGGGGAATCAGAAAAAAATTTAGAAACAATACCTGAAGCTTTTATAAATTTGACGAAAACTATAAAACCACAGTTCAAGAAGCTCAACAATCTCCAAGAAGAATAAACATAGAGAAAATCACACAAATTGTTGAAAACAAGTAATAAATAATTATTGAAAACCAGTAATGTCATAATCAATTGTTGAAAACAATCATCATAAATCATTGAAAACCAGTAATAAAATGTTGAAAATCAGTAATGAAAAACTTAAGGTGACATGGAACTATGAGATATTGACTGTTGGGTGAGATCTGAAGAGCCAAAGGAAAAAGTGGTAGAAATGGCTCAGCTCTGCCGAGTCCTGTAATCTGTAATTCTTATTGTATATCTGGGCATTCTTTGCCCTCATATAAATCTCAGGTTGCTTTTATAGGGTTGTTAACCAATATTGGAAAAGTTTTGATAGGGAAACTACTGTTCCAGCAAATTTAGTATGTACTAATCCTGCATTTTTCTATTTCAAGTTTGCCTCATTATCATGTCCCCTCCTAACTCTTTCTGTTTCTCTGTTATTTGACCAGATCCTTAATTACATATATGAAGAAAAAATTCTAATATAGTGGGATCTTGATAGAATTTGACACCACACTTCAAACATGATGCTGTGAAATATCTACCTCGTATATTTTGCAGACCATAACTGACTCCATCTTATTTTGTCTGTAAAACGGTATACTGTGACCCATTGCAATAAGCCAACCTGAATGTGAATCGTAGCTTCATCACTTAGTAGCCGTATATGCCTGAACAAGACACTTGACCTTTTTGAGCTTCCATTTCAAAGAATTCTCAATAGCATTAGAAATTATTATTGCTGAAATTACAAGTTTAAAAGCTATTACTTTATTTTTTTTTAATTTTTTGTTTATTGCAGTAACATTGGTTTATAACATTGTATAAATTTCAGGTGTACATCATTATACTTCTATTTCTGCATAGATTACATCATGTTCACCACCCAAATACTAATTACAACCCATCACCACACACATGTGCTGAATTATCCCTTTTGCCCTCCTCCCTCTCCCCACCCCCTCTGGTAACCACCAATCCAATCTCTGTCTCTATGTGTTTGTTTGTTGTTGTTATTATCTACTACTTAATGAGTGAGATCATATAGTATTTGACCTTCTCCCTCTGACTTAATTCACTTTGCATAGTACCCTCAATGCCCACCCTTGTTGTCACAAATGGCTGGATTTCATCATTTCTTATGGCTGAGTAGTATTCCATTGTGTATGTATACCACATCTTCCTTATCCATTCGTCCCTTGATGGGCACTTAGGTTGCTTCCAAGTCTTGGCTATTGTGAATAATGCTGCAGTGAACACAAGGGTGCGTGTATCTTTATGCATTGGTGTTTTCAAGTTCTTTGGATAAATACCCAGCAGTGGAATAGCTGGATCATATGGTAGTTCTATCCTTAATTTTTTGAGGAATCTCCATACTGTTTGCTATAATGGCTGCACGAGTCTGCACTCCCACCAGCAGTGTATGAGAGCTCCCTTCTCTCCACATCCTCTCCAACACATGCTGTTTCCTGTCTGGTTAATTATAGCCATTCTGACGGGCGTGAGGTGATATCTCATTGTAGTTTTGATTTGCATTTCCCTGATAGTTAATGATGTTGAACATCTTTTCATGTGCCTGTTGGCCATCTGTATATCTTCTTTGGAGAAATGTCTGTTCAGGTCTTTTGACCATTTTTTAATTGGGTTCTTAGTTTTTTTGTTGTTGAGATGCATGAGTTCTTTATATATTTTGGAGATCAACCCCTTATCAGATGTATGGTTTGCAAATATCTTCTCCCAATTGTTAGGTTTTCTTTTCGTTTTGTTGATGGTTTCCTTTGCTGTGCAGAAGAAAAGCTATTACTTTAAATGGCATGCCATTGTTTGTTTCTTCATTTCTTTGATAAATAATTAAATGAGGAGATGTGGTACAGCCTTTGTGTTGCAGCTTCAGCTTCCCCTATCTAAAAAACAAACAAAGAAATTCACCTTGAAAAGTGATCATCATTTCCCCAGGAATGATAAATAAGGATGCACACGCCAGAGCTCTTTGGACATACCTGCTGAAAGAGAAAGCATTCTTCTTACAACTGAATAACTGTTCTTTCTCTTTCTGCACACTATGCTAAGATTGAGATTAAAAGATTCTCCCTAATATGGATTGCATTTTCCAAGAAATAATTCATGTTAATGTAAGCTAAATGTTGTGAAAATTATTATTTATTTTTTACTCTACATCATTCGGAAATCTTTCATTGCAAACAAGAAAGAAAAAAGTAAACAGATTTTAGCTAACTTAGGCAAAAGGCAATAAAATGAAGGCTATTGGAGCTCAGACTTGAAAGGGGAGAGGAAGAATGAGTCAAGGGAGCTGTGGAGAAAGGTGGTAAGTGTCAGAATGGTCAGTCATGTTATTGTCTCTAGCATGGAGTGGAACTTCAACATTTTCAGTTTGTATGTTCCTGTGCTCAATATTTAAATCATAGAAAGGAAATCCTACTTGACCGTACCCAAATGTTCAAAGAATAATGTTTCTCAAACACAGTCATACATCTGGGCTCAAAGCTTTGGGGAAAATGCAGAAGCTTGTGATATTTCTCATATAATCAAATATCCCTAATCAGGCATAAAGTTGTAATATTTTTCATATTAACTAATACATTCTTTGGTAAGATCCATTTACATCATCTGCCATTTACATTTTTCTTAACTATTTACTTAAACTTATAAAAATAAAATTTGCCTCTGAAATTCTGCCTAATATATTTACTATTAATGTTCCTTTGTGCTTTTTCTCATTTATGTTAATTATTTTTAAAATGTATTTTGTGGCTGAAACAAAATTTTGCATGTAGTTAAATGTTTTCATATGGTAATCTGTAATGTCTCTTGAAAATTTAAAAATATAATGGAGAAGTTTACACATTAGGAACAGGCCAAATTAGTAAAACTTAAGAAATTATTTGGGATAGTGAGAAAGAAGGAAGAGTGAAAGATGAATTGAAGTGTAGTGTTTGGGTGATTTGGTGATAGAATCTTTAATAAAAATTAAAATTTATACTCACAAATACACTTCTAATAAGAGAAATTATGATTAGGTCTACTAGTTATTCAAAGATCTTAAAGATCTTCAGTTCATGTTCATAGCCACCTGCAGTCCATCAGATGGTCTCACTATGCTTGGAGAAACAGAAACAAGGCGAACAAAGAGATGAACAGCAAAAACAATTCTACCATGACCCCAATACCATAACCTACGAGTTTCACAACAAGACAAGAACAACTTAAACCTGATGGTGACTGAGAGTGGTGTTAAGACCAAATTTTTGGTCAATCTCTCATGTATGAGAGGATGGTCAAAGGGAGAGAATTGTTAAATAATTAACAAGGAAGCCATTAAGCTCAGGTGACTGTAATGCCTTGGTGGCCTATGTAAGCAAACCAAAATCTAAACCTGGAAATGCCTGAAGGCTACAAAATCAAAACCTAAGGACAACTAATAAGAAACAATTAACTAAGCTTTAAGCTATAGCCAATCAAATAATGTCTTTGCTTCCACACCTTCTCTATGTAAGTTATTCCCCTAGCTCATGTTAGTGGAGTGCTCCTCATCACTTTCGGTTTGTTGCTGCCTAATTCGAATCAATTTTTGCTCAAACAAACTCTTCAAGTTTTTAAGATGCCTCAGATTATCTTTTAAGACAGCTTTCTGTGCAACAGCCAAAAACTAGAATCAGCCCAGATGTCCTGCAACAGCAGAGTGGTTAAACAACTCTGGTACACACATTCCAGAGAATGTTACTCAGCAATAAAAAGTGTAAACACAACTTAAATGACTCTTCAGGAAATTATGCTGAATGAAAAAAGCTAATCCATAAAATTTACATACTGTATGACATCACTTCTATAACATTTTTGAAATGTTGGGTTGCGGAACAGTGGGTGGGGAGGAAGAGAAGCGGGCATGGTCATCGAAGGGCAACATGAAAGATCTTTCTGATGCTGGAACTGTTAAGTAGTTTGACTATGGTAACGGACACATGAACCTACACATGTGATAAAATTGTGTTGAATTAAATACACACGCGTGTGCATGCACGCAGACACAGACAAATAAGTACAAGCAAAACTGGAGAAATCTGAATAAGATAGGTGGATTGTATCAATGTCAATATGCTGGTTGTGATATTCTACTGCAGTTCTGCAAAATGTTACCATGGAGAGGAGAGGACAAGATAAAGTGCTCACGGGATCTTCTCTTTCATTTTTCTACAATGTATGTGAATCTTCAATTATCTCAATAAAAATTTCAACTAAAAATACACGTTGAATTTATCTAGATAAAATTTAAGAAGTACCTGATAATGTGATCAATTTGATAGAGTTTGATCCACTTTGGGATAGAGGCTCTATTTACAGAAAAAAAAAATTTTAGAAACATAGATTGTCCCCAAAATCTTATGCTATCTTCAGCTTTAATATCTTCGGAACTATGAATGCTACAAATTACACATAAATCATTTAAAACTTAATTACATATGTTTATTTCTTTTTACTTTTGTAAAAGAATTAAATTAAATTTTGTAAATTTTGAAAAGTAAATTTTTTAACCTTAATTTTCTCACCCTCTTTGATCACAGATGGTAATTGTTAAAAAAACTATTATTCAAAGTTTACAAAACTAATTATGTGTTAATGAAATATAAATAATTTTAAATTTTTTTGTAAATTGTAGCATTCATATTTATGAAGTTATTAATGGTTAAAGTTGCATTAGGCTTTTGGCAAACATTTCACTATCAGCACATTTTCTAGAAATGGACTTCAATATGAATTTATAATAAAAAAATCACTCAAATATCAAAGTGCAAAATAGCTCTTAATAGGAAAATATAATACCCTTTACCTGTACTTTTATGTTAATTTATTTTCATTAAAATATAAAAAAAAGGCACTCATGCAACGATAAATGATTTTTTAGTTACAAAACCAAAATGTCAACACAATTTACTATCTTATTGAATTACTATCTGTTGAATTTGTGGATTTTTGACATAACACCTCATACCACAAAGTATTTTATTCATAAGCTATGTGATCACTGTTTCACTAAGTTTCACGATAGCAAGATTTAGAAAGATTTCTTTTTTTAGCAAAAACCTTTGAAAGATAATTATTCCAATCAAATGATTTGACGTTAGCAAAGTTCCTCACTTTGAAGAAATGTCCAAGTTAACATTGTTCCTACCACAATATTGAACAGTGTTTGGTATTCAATGACGTTAATTCTGTGATGACTCTTTGTTTATTTCTCCATTTGTTTTTTATAGACTTTCCCAGGAACAAGGGAAGTGGTTGAATGTGCTTGCTTCAGCTCTTCAATGAGGTGTTGTCTAAACAAATGCATTGATATCCAAGTCATGCAACTGAAGGAAAACACTGAAAGATTACCAACAAAAATATTTCATAATCTAACCAAAATAGAAAGCAATTTCGGATATGAAAAAATAATGTTTCAATTATGATATTCAATATTGTTTTGTAGAGTTACATTATATAATAACAACACTTGCAGTGTGTTTTTTTCAAAATTAATCAAAATATATTTGGAATAAATTATAAAATATAAATCAGATAAAAACAGAAAAATTGCATAATATAAAGAGAACACTAATCAAATAACTAGATAAAAAATATTAAAAATGCTTGTTTTTTAAAAAGATATAGTATCAGAACGAAACCCACAAATTCACAAGAAAAATAGCAAAGCCACCTACTAATTAGCTATAATTTAAAAAAATTAAATTGTCCTGAGTTCTTAAATTCCAATGAATAGACAACACTGTTAAGAAAAAAAATTAAAAATACATGATGTAATCTATCCAGAAATAGAAGTACAATGATGTACACCTGAAATTTATACAATGTTATAAACCAATGTTACTGCAATAAACAAAAAATTTAAAAAAAGGAACTTCAGAAAAGAAAAAAAAAAATACATCAGATTCCTTTAACTTTTTATCACTATGTGTTATGCTTGAAGGAAGATGTTATAATATGTTCTGTGTTCTTATGGAAAAAAAGTCGTCAGAATCCACAGAGTTAAATACACTGTATTTAGCAAAGCTCCAAATACACAGTGAGTGTTCACTAAATGGTGCATAATAATCACCACAACAATGATCATACTGAACAATAACAGCTTAATACATGTTTATAGGATACATTTAAATACTAATTTAAATGCACTTAAATTTGAAACTAGAACTTTCTTGTTTTCAGAATGAAATATTGCCTTAGCACTTGCTCATTAGTGGAACTTTAATGAAGACAATGGGCTTAGGCTATGATTAAATCTTTGTTTTGTACTAGTATAGTTTAGTGTTGATGCCAAACAATTGTTACATAATAGGAACACTTTTCAGAAATTATTTTTAACTCCCAAATGCCTGTAAACTTGCAAAGCTCTCAATGTTTGTCTATATTTTGTCAAAAATGTGAGATAACTTTTAAATATTGAAATACATAATGATATGGGCAGTATTTGTATGTTTCGTATAAAGAAGATCAAACAACTACATAAGCATCCTCATTTTCTGTTTTTGTTTTTTCCTAATATTTTTCTACCACTTAGATACAGTGATTACAAATTATTCAGCTAATGTGACTGAGGTCGCTGTCTCCATCTATGCATGTATGTGGCACTTAATGCGAGAGCCTAAAATAGTGGTAAACCTGATTAGTACCACCAGGTTTGGTGTAATTGCATTTCTTTTCTTTATTATACCCATCTTAATGAAAACTTATTGCTGTCTACATGATAACTATGACACCTTTCACGAATTTATTTGGCTAATTTCATGCTGAGTTATTTCAAATTCTATGACATTTCCAAAAATTTCATATTGTTCCCTTTCTGGGAAATTGATATGGTGATTGCTACACTATGGAGTATGTTAAATGTAAAAGGAGTAACTCTATTTATTTTCATTTAATGTATCTCCTTATATGGTTCTTAATATGCACCAGACACGGTTTTACATGCATTAAAAGCATTATCTCATTTGATCTTTATAATAACCCTATGAGGTAGATCCTACAATCAATATAGTTGAGGAATCAGAGTTATAGTTGAGGAATCAGAAGTTAAGTAATTTTCCCAGGACCAGGCACTAATAGATGCTTAAACTGGGATTAGAAAGCAGGGAGACTGGCTCTAGAGACCATGTTCTCAAACAGTTTGCTGTGGAGCCACACCCAGCCTGCCAACGCCACTCCCACCATCCACAGCGTATTTACATAAATAAGTTTGAGCCATCTGGGAAAAAAACAAAGAGCTGAGACAGGGACCTGGAATAAACAATGTGAGAAAATAATTTTCTTCTTGAAAAGTTTTTTTAGTAACTTTTTTAATCCCTTTCCTACTTCTCAGTTTGCAGCTCCTTGTCTGAGAATTAGGGTAATAATCTATCGAAGATTACTGTAAACAGCCTAATTATTCAAGCCCTTCAATCAAATACCTACTTCAGTATATACTCTTACTTAAACTATTTTCGTTCCTTATTAGTCCCCAATTTTTCCTCTTTTCTCACAGAAGTTAACAAAATTGTTTATTTTCTCTGTACTTTATAAACCCATTTGTGCCTTCATAAATTACGTATTTTCTACTGTGAATGTCTTCTCTCTCGATCACTTCCAGTTCACTTCTACACTGGCTGTCATGACATATATAAAAGCTCGGCCACAGAAATTCTTTCCTGTGACCCAGCAAAACAAATTTATGTATATAAATGTTCTTGCTTATGTTTGTATTTCTGTCTAGCTGTATTCTGGAAAGTAAAGAACACCAATTCATTCTGCTTTATTATCCTCGATGAAGTAAGAAAAATCTGCAAACAATGGATATGTAGGATAATGAATTAGAAGCTATGAAGGCTACTCCATATAATCAATATTTAATATTTCTGAGTTTCCAGGACACCTCGGGTATTTTCCATGAATTTACCTGGAAACTCAAAATTCTGCTTTTGTTTTGTTTTATTTTGCTATGTTTTGTATCAGCATTGCAATTTCCGAAGGACATTTTCTTTGTATAGGACACTGACTTTCAGAAACAGATAAGTGAATTTTTCTCTGTCATTTGTTTCATTTCTACAAAGATCTGAAAAAGAATAGCCACCTACATGGTCCAAAAGTAATGAACTATGTTTAAGACAATCTGGTTCTCCCACTTACTAGTTGGGTTGCCTTAGCAAGTCACCTGAATTGGTTATTACTCCTGTTATTACCGGGCAGGAGATTTAGGAGGTAAAGTCACTGAATACAGTGGGTGCCTTAAATGTTCCTTTCATACTAGTTATTGCCAATAGGAATTTTTAAAGATGAAAGATAAAGAGTCTAAAGTAAAGTTTTATGTAAAAGCAGGCAAAATAAAACAACAGCAGCAAACATACAAAGAGTATAGAATGGAAAATTATATTTTTAAATTAATGTAAGAGAATATTATATATCTACTTCTAAAATTAGAACAAATAATATAATACTAGGTTTCCCTTGAACTATTTCTACAACAAATGAAAAGGCAAAATATTTTCCTTGAAACAAGTAGACACTTTCATCTCAGACTCAGAGTTGGGCATAACAGTAAAAATAATTGAACTCATTATACAGGAAAATTCTGGTAATTAAAATATAAAACAGATCTCAAACATTATTACTTAAGATATATATGAATAAAAATCAAGTGTATGTGGGGCCAGCCCCGTGGCGTAGCGGTTAAGCACGTGCCCTCTGCTGCTGGTGGCCCGGGTTTGGATCCCGGGCGCGGACCGATGCACCACTTGTCAGGCCATGCTGTGGCAGCGTCCCACACGAAGTGGAGGAAGATGGGCACAGATGTTAGGGCAGGGCCAGTCTTCCTCAGTGAAAAAGAGGAGGATTGGCAGGGATGTTAGCTCAGGGCTGATCTTCCTCACAAAAATAAATAAATAAATATAATAAAGTGTATGAAAATAGAAACCAAGTATTTCTTATGCTCCTAAAAAGCACCACAAAGAAATGTCACAACTGTGTTGATTGTATCATTATCTTAGTCCATTCAGGCTGCTATAACAAAATACCACAGACTGGGAAGTTTATAAACCACAGAAAATTTTCTCTCACAGTTCTGGAGGCTGGAAGTCCAAGATCAAGGAGTCCTAACATGGTGACATTCTGGTGAGGGCCCTCTTCCTAGTTCATAGCCAATCCCATCTCACTGTGTCCTCACGGGGTGGAGGGGGCTAGGAATCTCTCTGCAGCCTCTTTTATAGAGGCAGCCTCTTTTATAGGGCGCTACCGTTCAAGAGGGCTCCACCCTCATGACCTAAGCACCTCCCAAAGACCCCACCTCCTAATAACATCATCTTTGTGGCGTAGGATTTCAACATATACATTTTAGGGGGACACAAACATTTAGATTATAGTAATTATATTAATTAAGGAGATTCCCCATAAATAAAAAAGTGATTAAAATATCACACACACAACACACACACACAGTCTTAACAATGCACAGAGTGCCAGGCTCATTTTGGTTAATTTTAGCAGAAACTTTTTATAATACTTTGTTTAGTTCATTGGCAGGAATACTATAAATACTTGCTAAATGTATTAAATGTGCATTAGTTTTCTATTTCTGCCTAACAAATTACCAGAAACTTAGTGTTTTAACACAATTTTATTTTCTCCCAGCTTCTCTGTGTTAGGAGTCCAGGCATGGATTATTTAGGTTCCCTGCTCAGGGTCTCTGCAGACTGAAATCAAGATGTTTGCCAAGACTGGTTCTCAACTGGATCTAGGGGTCGTTGTCCAAACTCATTCAAACGCTGGTGGAACTTAGTTCCTTGCAGTTGTAGGACTGCAGTCCCTTTTGCTTGCTAAAGGTTGCTAAGGGGTTGCCCTTAGTTCATAGAGTGTGCCCTCAGGTCCTCCATAGACCTTCTCATACTTCCAGTCTCTCTGACTTCAGGAAGGTCCCAGTTCTTTTTTGGTCTCACCTGAATAGATCAAGCCCATTCAGATAATCTCCCTTTGGATTAACTCAAAGTTAACTGATTAGTAACCTAATCACAAGAGTGAAATCCCATCATATTCACAGGTTCTGGCCACATTCAAGGTGAGGGAATTAAACAAGAGTGCCTCCCCCAGGGGGCAGGAATCTTGGGGATCAATTTAGAATTCTGCCTACCACAATGTGTATCATTAATAATGTGTTCTATATCACTAATGAATGTATAGAGAAATATCTCTTTTCACAAAGCAGGTATACCTCCTTTTCAGAAAGTTATTAACAGAGTTTGAAGGGCAAATCAGATCCTTATTTTGAAGGATCCTGATACCACAGTAGATAAATACAGGAGCTATTCCCCCAATCTTTTCCCAAATGGCCTGCATCCCATATCCAAAGTAACCGTATATTGTAGAAAGGAGAATTCACAGATCTTTTTAGAGCTGTTGGAAATAAAGTCTGAGCTAAGTTCAGTAGAAGAAAAACAAAACATCATCATAACCCACCTGTTAGAGTGGGTTGAAGGGTATAGATGCCTTATGATAGACTCCTGGACCAAGTCCATTTACAGTATGGATCCAATGGATCCATCCTCCTCCTCTGTGGTCATTTTAACAGTCCCTGAGTGTGTTAACACGGAGGTTATTAGCAGCTGGCAGAACCCTCACACTGGTTCCCTGCTCTGTGCATGAGAACACTTATGGTAGAAAAGAATAAGCAGAAGTCTCTGATACGGCCTCTTCCTCCTTGCCAGGATAGTAAGTTAGAAACACTACTGCATTTCAAGTCATATGGTAGAAACTGATGCCAAACTCAAAGATTTTAAAAAGTTAAGTTTTGTGATCCTCATTCATATTGTGGGAGATCAAGATTTGGCCACCCTGAAATCTATCTCTTTACCTTGATTGTTTACTCTGAAGGACATTTGACCTCCCCCACTAACTGCCTAAAGAATTTGACATGGTGGCTCCTTCCTGGAACAGATTTTCTATCATGATGGCTGTAAAGATAATGTAGGCTAGAGGTTACAATAGGAAAGACACCAAGCCTCTTTTATCAAAAACTCTGTCTCTCCCTGACCACGTTATCTATAGACGACCCTGAAAAGAATTGTCCTCCTGCTCTCTGAAGTCCCAGGCCACTACCCGCCCCCAACACACTCCTCGCCTTTAGCTGCAATATTTAAGCAAGCAGCTTAGACAGAGGGACGAGTTGCTCATTTCTGAGTTTCTCCCATGTATACATGTCATTAAACTTGGTATTATTTTCTCCTGCTAACCTGTCTTGTTAATTATTTGGCCAGCCATAAGAACCTTAAGGAAAAGGGCAGAGGGGGATTCACCCTCTTCCCCCAACAATATCCTCATTGAATTCAGTACTAACAAGCGTCAAGAAAATTCAGACAGGTCATGGCAGATGACAACGGAGTTTCATGTATTTAACCAAGTGACGGACTCATTCTCACAGCTATTGCACCAGATGTGGTGTATTTCTTAGAACAAAGAAACATAGACTCTACACTTGATATGTACCTCTGGTAGGCACAATAAGGGCCCCATATAGATGTCTATATCCTGATCTCCAGGACCTGTGAATATGTTAGCTTATATGGCAAAGGAGAATTGAAGTTGCAGATGGAATTAAGGTTGCTAAACAGCAGACCTTAAAATAGGGAGATTAGCCTGTATAATCTAGGTAGGCCCAACGTAATTACAAGCATCCCTAAAAGTAAAAGAGTAAAGAGGAAGAGAGAACCAGAGAGACGGCAGCGTGAGACGGACTTGGCCCAATATTGCTAGATTTAAATATGGAGGGAGAGGGCCATGTGCCAAGGAAAGTGGGCGGAATCTAGAAACTGGAAAAGGCAAGGTGAAGGAATCTCCTCCAGTGCCTCCAGAAAGGAATGCCCCCACCTGACATCTTAATCTTAGCCCAGTGAGCTCTGCGTTGGACTTCTAATCTACAGAACTGTCAGATGATAAATTTGTGTTGTTTCAAGCCGCTAAGTTAGTGGTAATTAGTCATAGCAGCAATAGAAAATTAATACAGTAGTTATTAATCTAGTGAATGTATTTCATTTCATTTCCCATCAGGAATGAAAGTCAACAGCATTCATTGAAATGGAAAAGAAAGTAGTATATGATCTTGCCCCAGGATTGTGTTAACTCTGTTACACTCTGTCAGAGTATACTGTGAAGGGATTTTGATTATCTGGACATTCTATGGCCTATGTCTCTGATTCTTTGTTGAGGACTTAGTAAGCAAGAAGTAGCAAATATTCTGCATGCCTTGTTAAGTCGAAGTCCAAAGGGCCTGTCACATTTAAGGATCCAATGATCTGGTACATGCCAGGATACTGGAACTTTCTGCTACTAAGAAAAAGTCACAGTGCTAGGTAGACATTTTTGGATTTTTGAAAGAACATATACCGTACTTAGGAATATTACTCTGATCCATTTACTAGGTGACCTAGAGGGCTGCCAATTTCAAGTGGGGTCCAGAGCAGAAGGCTTAGCATCAGGTGTAGGCTGCAGTACAAATAGTTCTGTCATTTGGGTCATATAATCTAGCAGATTCAATGATGTTATAGAGCAGGAGTCAACAAACTCTTTCTTCAAATGGCCAGATAGAAAATATTTTAGGCTTTGAGGGCCTTAGGGTCTCTGTTGCAACTATTAAACTCTGCTGATGTAGTGTAACTATTCTACCCTGCCATTATAGCAGAATTACTTAACTCCAGGGTTGTAGTGCAATCACAGCCATAGACAAGAGTATGGCTGTGTTCCAATAAAATTTTAATTACAAAAACAGGCCCTGAATCAGATTTGGCCCATAGGCTATAGTATGCTGACTGCTGCTATAGAAAAGAACATTGTGTAGAGTCCTTGGAATATTCCAGTTAGAGAGTCACAGAACAGACCACTAGGGTTTTGGAATAACCCTAGCAGGGAACTGTATACCACTTGCAGTACAACTTCTGGATTTGGGGCCTTAGTAGAGAATGAGTGTCTGATCACGAAACATTAAATGACTACATGATTGAAACTGTCCAGCACATATTGATTATTTTTAGACCCATCACCCATCATAAGTTTATGCCACATTAGCAGCAAACCACCGTAAATTACGAAGGATAGCAGAATATGCCACGCAAACATATGTCTCTTTTGTTCAAGGATTATTTTGAGCTGATTATTTTTGAGAAACTGCAGACACAAGAGAAACTCTAAAAACAAGAGTAAAAATTGCCCTTTTGTAAGGGAAATTTACATTTATAAAGGAAATCTCCATTTGTAAGTATGTCTTCCTCTCTGTACCAGGAGAAGGATGACTCTAAATCCTCTGGAATTGTTTTGATGAAGAAAGCACTGATTTAACTGCATAACAAACTTTACCCTTGTTTACATGCTTTTCCTGGTAACCTACCATAATTGCCCCAAAACACGCACAGTTTCTTTCTTTTCTTTAGTTGAGGATGGTATTTAAGGTGGAGGCTTGGGTCATCTCGGAGAGTTGCTGAGCTTCCCTGGGTATCTCCCGTGTATACATGAAGTATACATGTTAATAAACTTCTGTTTATTTTTCTCTTGTTAATCTGTTTTTTTTATTACAAGGAGTCTCAGCCATGGACTCAGAAGGGTAAAGGGAAAACTATTTTTCCTCCCCTACACCAGACACAAAGTTTGAACTCTAGAGAACAGAAGAAGAAGTGGAGGGAAAAGAAGGTTAAAAAAAGAAGAGTGGAATTGACCTGCTGTTGATTCCTTCCTTCCTGCCTGCCTTCCTTCCCTCTTTCACTTATGAATACTTTTTTATGTCCACTCTTCAATGTGAATTAGCCATTGCCAACTGACAAAAATAAAACAATTTAGTAATGAGTTTGATGTCCTTTATTCAAGAAAAAACAACCCCTGGCCTGGGTGAGTGCAGTGGAGCACTCTTTCCAAGGGATGTTTAGGAAGAGTGAGTCTGGTAGAGTATTGGAAGCAGCAATGTGGAAGCAGGGCATGCTTGGCTAGGAGGTCAGGGTTTGTTTGTTTTTTTAAGGCTAGTAGGTCAGTCAGAGAATAAGGAAAGAGTATTTGGCTTAAATGGATTGGCTGGGGTTGCATATCTAACCTTACTTACAGCAAGGAAATCACCACAGATTCTTGGCAGTTGGGGATTGGCCACCTGGGCATAGCACATTTCTGGTCAAGCAGAGCATCTATAGGGACACAAAAGTTATCTAGTTCTGGTTTTCTGATATGGCTTCCCTAGCAGGAGTGGCTCCCTCTTGGGCTCAGAAATTTATTTCAACATTAGGTTCTGAGTATTATATGGAGTGTTTTGTAGTGAATGAAACAGGCATTAGGTATCAAAACAGTCAAATATATTATTTTAAATTGTGATAAGTGCTGTTAAAGAAAACAAGAGTACTAAGAGAGAATTACAAGAACCACTTTAGAATCTGGTTTCTCTGTGAAAGTAACATTTAAGAAAATCTTAAGAAATATTATGAAAAATTAGAGGAAATTGTTACCGCACAAAATTGGGGTTCTCTTGCCCGATGTGCATTAAAAAAAAGCCAATTAATTACGACATCAGCTTTTGGGAAAAGAAATCCCAAAACACTGACCTGCAAGGAGACAGGGGGCGTGTGCCCTCAGATCTGTCTCTGATTCAGGATTTGGTGTGAAATTTAAGGGGTTGTGGAGAACAGGCTGGCATGCAGAAATGCTGGCAGGATAGGTTTTGACTGGTGGGCTTCAAGCATTTATGTTAAGGTTCTAAAGATTTATGGTAAGGTGGGGAAGGAATTTTAACACTGGATCTTCCTGAATGATGGACCCCTCACTTCTGATAAGAGTCTGACTTTTAAGTCCGGTCATGTCCCAGTCCTTTGGTTCCATGGGGAGGGGAATCTTTGGTTCCATGGTCATTTCAGGGCAAGATTTCTTTTGTGCATGCTCTGGCTACATGACTTTGCAAATTTTCTGAAAGACAATTCTTAATCACTCTGTTGATAAGAGATGGGTTCTGTTTGAATTGGCTGTAAATGGGCCCATTGTTACAAAATCAGTAGTGCAAAGACTGAAATTAAGAGTTTCAAGGAAAAAAAAAAGGGAAAAGGCAAGAACGGTCTTAGGCTCAGAAGAGCTTGGTATGTTCCAGGAATGGAAAGAAGGTTCAAATGGTTAGTATGCAGGGATAGGTGGGAAATTTGAGGTAAGAGAGGTGGGCAGGAGACAGATTAACACGTTTTAATATCATTTAGGGCATGCAATCTCAACTGGGGCAATAGCGCCCCCAAGGGGACAAAAATTGGTTCCAGGGAGTGACTCTTACTCTATGTATAAAGCACAGATATACATATAGTACATAAACAGATATGGATTATATCTATGGTGTTAAAATTTAAAGAGGAGGAGTGATTAGGAAAAAATGTCTAAAAAAGGCTTCTTAGGGGCTGAAAATTAACATAAGTTTGAGAATCACCAACTTAGGGTAACACTAGTTCTGTAAGAAATAAATCTCCAGTTTCAATGGCTTAACATAGTAGAATTATATTTCTCATTAATGTATTCATGTAGATTTTGCTTTCCTCCAGTTGATGATTCAGGAACACAGATTGCTTCTAAATTTTGGCTCAGACAGTCCCCAAGGCCTCAGAGACCTCTGCTCTGGGCTCAAAATCCAGGATCTTGCTGTAAAATATATTGCCATGGTCCTGTGTCCTATCAACTAGAAGATGATTATATGTCCTTAATCCCTCACCCATCCCGTATACAGTTCCGGAGCAGGGAAAGGTATCCATAATAAAAAAAACACCTGAACATTCAGAGAAGGAAAGAATGGGAAAAAATACCAAAAATGCAATTCTGTGGGAGGCATCATGAAGACCTGCTCTGGCAGTAGTGAAGGTCACATGATTAGACCCTGATTCTATTCTCTGAAAGTAACAACCCAGAACATAGTTCTCTGTGAATGTTGACTTCACTCTGCATAATTTTTCCTAGTTCATTTTTCTATACAGCGGCAGGTGAGGTGGTTGTTAGTGTTATACGCTCCATGATGGCTACAGGGCTTTGGCAGTCCGCTTTCTGCTCAGGCAAGTTTTGAGATCTGATGACAACTTAGGGAACAAATGCCAAAGGCTTTCTGTGCCAGGGATTTGGTTTCTTTGGCAATAAAATTCTCAACTTCGGAAGGTTTTTGCTTCTAGCCAGTTCTAGGTACCAGGAACCATATCAAAGTTCTTTCTTAGAAATAGTTCTCAAGTCTCTCTTCTCTCTTGGTTCCTCTCCCCCACACTCTTCACTCTCAACCTAATGGTGGCTATCTTGAGGCCAGCTAAAACAATAGACTTAGAAGAAAAAGTAAAACCTTTATCTTATTTTTGCTTCAGGACTAAGTCACTTATATTGACTGAAAAATCTTACTAGGTCTTTGTTGCCTAAAATCTGTTTTTAGTCTTATCTTACCCTTGTTGTCAGCAAATTTTCCCAATCTTGCTAAACTGTAAATTCTATTCCCTCCTATTTTAGCTCTCAAAACACATAATTCTTGCATGAACTAAGGTTTTTCTTAGAGTCCTATTCAAATGGCAGAAAAACAAAAGCCAACATATACTAATGCTTTTAATTTTTAGAATCGGTTTTCCCAAGAGCTATAGGTCCAGTAAAATCTTGGTCTGCTTTCTGTATTATATCAAGCAGCGATTTTACTAAATATTTGTCACATAACGACACAGTTATCCAACATTCTATCCTGAAATATTGTTTCTTAGTGTGTTGCTTGACCACTGATAAATTGCCACCTGTGGATAATTAGTTGCAGTAGCACCCATCATCCAGTACTATTTTTATGGTGAACAGAGTAATTCTAAAGATGCGTGACATAATAAATGAACAAAGATGAATGCCTATATAGCACATATACTAGACCAGCAGAAATAGCATTTTCTAGAGGAAACTCACAATCAATGATATATAGGCAAGTCCTTCATTGCTCATCACATTCTAAAATGATGCTCGGGATTTAGCAGAGGCAAGATGCCAAACTCCAAGAGAAATTTTGGGGCTATGGGACTTCTAGGTCTTGAAATTGCAGCTTACAGAACTTGGCAAGAGAGTAAAGGGAATCACCCCTTCTGCTGCCTACTAAGATGGTCTGCCTTAAGCACTCATCTGTAGCTGGTTCCCACAAATATTTTCAGAAGTCCTCATGTGTGTGCTGTCTGGCCACTCACATTTGTTAATCTGCCATTCTTGGCCAAATTAATGTGAATCTCCCACTCCTACAGCAAATAACCCCAACATTTCAATGAGTTAGCATACTTAAAAAATATCTCTTTCTTCTTTAACAGAATAATCAGTTTTCCTATTACGCAAGGGGGTGTCTTCCATGAAGTGATTCAGAGAACCTGTTCATTTTATTGTGTGCTTCTGGCTAATAGAAGTAAAAAAAATGTGGAGAGGGGGCAGGGCACAGAGCATGCATATAATTTTCTCCTCTGTCCTGGCCCAGGAGTGATATATATTACCCTATCAAGAACTGTGAAAGCTCTGAGAGTTTACCCTACTTGCAAGTTAACAAGTTAGACTGCCACAAACTCAAGGATGCTGGCAGAAGACCTGAGTCTCCTGAGTCAGAAACAAAGGATAGTTTATTACTTACCCTAATAGCAGTAGCCAGAGTATCAACATATATTTTGCTCCTGTTCTCTGAATCCTTGTTCCCATATGGTTACACCAAGAGGCCTGATGGTTTCTGCACACGTAGTAGGTTGTGTTCCACGGGAGAGGAACCCTGAGTTTAGGGAACCTGAATCTTTAGTAATGAGCAGGAAGCATGCCTGCTTTTTGCTCTGAGGGAGACATTATCTTTATTATACTGGGCAGTAGGCACGCATACTCTTTGCTCCAGAGGGAGATGTGATCTCTATGCATACGTCTCTGAAAAGATCTTCCAGAACAACAACAACAGTCAGTACCTCTGCTTATAAGACATAGGGACATGAGAGATCCATAGAGAATTATCTCCCTAAAATATCCATCCCTCATTTCAACACCATCTTGTTTTCTGGAAAATTTTCCCATTAGATTATGCTACTCCACTAGCTATTCCGAAAAATATGACCAAAGTCCTTCATTTTCCTTATATGGCATTTAATTAAGGCTACTATCAATAGGACTCCAAACAGCCACATGTGGTCAACTTTCAATAATAACTTCAACCATGTCCCTCAAGGTCCCAGCAGAATAAATCTCATAAACCAATAAGGTCTATCTTAGAAAGCCAGGTGGCTTTCTCAAGTTTCTGCTTTGAAATTGGCCCATGGCATTAATCTAGCAGGATATATTTTCAATTATACAGACTACTTCTTGATTCTTAAGGATAAAGTCTAAGGCAATCCTAGCCAATGAGTTGAGGCTGACCTCAATGCCTTTCAAGGCCCAGACGGCATCATTGATGACTTCAGCTGAAGTGGGCACATATTTCGCAACACTTTTTCTAAATGATGATTCCCACTGTAGGGAAACTGCCCCCAGGGTGTGCCTAATTAATGACGCAGTTACACTTCCAGGAAGTTCCCCTGAATAAACAAGGGTAGCCACATTTGGAAGAGATCTCTGCGGTTGTCTTATGGCTACTTGATCTACTGGTAATGTTACCCAAAATACTTTGAAGTTCCCTAATAATCACCATTTAAGTGCAAGTAAACATATGTTTGGGCAGAAGGCAAGTTAATAGCTAACTTCCATACAAGAAATGCAGTCACAGGACACAAACAATGGCCCTAGAATGAAAAAGTTGTTTGCAACTGTTGGGACCCCTCTCCCAGGTGGGGTCTACATCTTTCAGGGGGCCTGGCTTGACAGGGCCTCCAAAATGGTTTCCTAGCTTGCAAATAAGCCTTAGGATTTCCTATTTATTTTGAATAATTGAGTTGTCATTGATTTTGAAGAAACTACCTGAGAGCAGTCAGTCCAGCTTGTACTGTTGTCCATGTCACTAGACATATGCAATCATTCGTCTCATGGAATGACTGAGCTACAACTGTGGCAATGGGGGTTAGAAAAACATTCAGACATGATGATAGTTGTTTTGCATGGGAGATAGAAGAGCTAGAGCCTTCCTCTGCTATTCCAGTAGAATTATCAATGAGATTGATGATCAAATTGTGTCAGACATAGACAGACCTACACGACTCGTCTGCGGCCATGCGGTGGCAGTGACCCACATACAAAATAAAGGAAGATTGGCACAGATGTTAGCTCAGGGTGAATCTTCCTCAAGCAAAAGGAAGAAGATTGACAACAGATGTTAGCTCAAGGCAAACCTTCTTCAGAAAAAAAAAATTGTATTTGAGCCATCTGGTGATGAATTATAGACCTAGCAGTGAATAAAATTTAAGATGCTTGCAATAGTCTGTGAGAGCATATATTACTTAGAGTTCTCCAAAGAAACAGAATCAATAGAATATATATGATATATAAGAAGAGATTTATTATGAGGGATTGGATTACATGATTATGGAGGCCAAGAAGTCCCACGATCCGCTATCTGTGAACTGGAAGCCCAAGAAAGCCAGGGATGTAGTACCAGTGAAGCCCAAAGGCCTGAGAACCAAGGGAGCCAATGGTGAAAGTCCTAGTCTGAGTACAAAGTCCCAAGAACCAGGAGCACTGATGTCTCAGGGCAAGAGAAGATGGATGTTTCAGCTCAAGTAGAGAGTAAAATCACCCTTCATCCACTTTTTGTCCTAACTAGACCCTCAATGGATTGGATGATGCCCACACATATTGGTGAGGGAAATCTTCTTTATTCAGTCTATTGATTTAAATAATAATCTCTTCCAGAGACACCCTCATACCAGAGACACCCTCGTAGACACACCAATAAATAAAGTTTTACCAGCTATCTGGGCATCCCTTAGCCCAATCAGGTTTGACACATAAAATTAACCATTACAGAGCATGTCAGGTCATTTTTCTTCATGAGAAAGGCTCCTTGGGTAGTCAGAAAGACAAAAAAAGTACTTAATATTCTTCTTTCTCCCTGCATTCTGGGATCCAAGGTGTTCCTTTGCAAAGTGCTGAGGCTTTTCTCCCTCCACCATCCCTGTTTTAGGTTTCTATGCTGTATAACAAATTATTACAAACTTAGCAGCTTAAGACAACTGTCATTTACTATTTCACAATTTCTATAGGTCAGGAGTCCAGGCATGACTTAACTGGGTTCTCTGCTCAGGGTTTCACCAGCTGAAATCCAGGCATTGGTCAGGGCTGTGGTCTTATCAGAGGCTTGACTGGGGGAAAATCTGCATCCAAGATCCCTCAAGTTATTGGCAGAATTTATTTCTTTGTCACTGCAGGACTAAGACTTCAGCTTCTTACTGGAGACCACCTCAACAACTAGAGGCCATCCACAGTTCTTGAAACCATCATTCCTTGCTATATAATAGCTTGTTTCTTCAAGGCCAGCAAAACATGGATATTATAATGTAATCACAGAATTGACATCCCATCACCTTTGCCATATAAGGTTGTAAAGTAATCATGGGAATGGCCCATGTGATCACATGGGAGTAATCACTTTTGCTGTCACAGGTCATGCCTATGACCAATGGAAAAGTGTTAGGAATGAGGCTCGTTTTGCCCACCACACAGTATGCCAATCACCAAGATGACGAGTTTGCAACAGAGAAAGGGGTTTTCCACAAGGAAGCCAAGCAAGGAGATGGGAGAACAAGTCTCATATCTGCCTCCACGAAAATGAGGATTAGGGATATTTATGGGATACAGGGGCAGGGTGGTCCGAAGTGTGGGAATAGGTGATTGGAGGTAAGGGTAAGTGAGGTAATAGACAATCTGCACAAGTGTGGTCACGCTTCATGACTCTTTATAGGATGCATGTTCACAAAATGGTGGTGTTAGCATGATCTGAGGGTGGAGTTTTTGGCCCCCTGACATCAGAGGGTCACCTATGGGCATCCAAGCAGGCCCTGTTGATGAGTCGGTGGTCTTAACCAGCCTGAACTGGACAAAGAGTTGACTCTCAGTTCCTGAAAAACTCAAGCACTGGATACCATGGTGGCCCAAGTGTGTGCTTTAATAACGCATTATCTAACTACTTTGCAAATAGACAACTAACTGAGTATAGTTAAAGCAAGTTGCCCTCCAGATTCAATAGGATTAGACAAAGAAGTGTATACCAGGAGGAAGGAGTTATGGTGGGTCACCCTATAGTCTGTCCCCCCATAGCCTGTCCTCTGGCCTTCAGTGATCCATGTCCTTCCTACATGAAACATACATTCACTGCCTCCCAAGGTTCTCAAGGGTGTCATTCGTTCATTAAGTCCAAAATCCAAAATCTCATCATCTAAATCAAGTGCAGGTGCAGATAAGGCTCCTGGTTGTAATCTGTTAAGTACTGTCTCTAAGGCATAATTCTTCTCCATCTGTGTACCTGCAAAACTAGAGAAACGAGCCATCAACACCCAAAATAACAATATAAAATGGTGAGACTAACATAGGATAACATCTATAACAGTGCAGGAGAGAAAAAATAATTTTCCTTTTACCCTTCTTAGTTCCTTGCTGAGAACCCCCCTTGTAATAAAAGATAGATTAACAAGAGAAAGAACACACAGAAGTTTTATTAGCATGTATACATGGGAGATTCCCAGGAAAACTAACTCCCCAAAATGGCCCAAGCCACCATTTTAAATATCATCTTCAGCTAAAGACAATAGAAAGCTATTGAGGGAAGGAGAGGCAATTCAAAGCAAGGTGAGAGGAGGAAACATTTAGCAAACAAAAGTTTCCCTGCCATGAAGATGTCTCTTCAGTGAAAAAGCATCTCTGATAATAGCTCTCTTTCTGGTACAGGCAATTCAATGTAAATTTCCTTTGTGAATGTAGATTTCCTTTACAAAAGTGTAACTTCTACTCTGTTTTCAGAGCTTCTCCTGTGTCTGTAGTTTCTCAAAATAATTGGCTCAAAATAATCCTTATGCTAAAGAGGCATATTTTGGAGTGGCATATTCTGGTATCCTTCAACATTCCCAGTTAAAAAGGAGAGACAATGGAAGGTACAAAGTGGTCACTAGTTCAGTAGATCTGAAATACAATTGTGTAAATGTTTGGCATTTCTTGATTAGTTTTCAAGATCTGAGGATAACCCTCCACGTCATTCAGCTCCACCCTCTGGCTTCTTCCTTTTTCATGAAAGGTAGCATACTTCTGAAGCTGAATAATTTTATCAACCTGCTTCCTGCCAGTAGAGTTTTGGAGATCTGACAATTTCCTTTCATTTTGCACTCTCTCTCTCCCTTTCAGTCCAATAAGCAGTGTTGTTTTTTTGTTTTTTGTTTTTTTTTTGAGATAGACTTCTCAAAAACTTTGTAGATATCCCTTGGATTTCAATGGGGTTAACTCCATTTGACAAAACACACCTCCACAGATCTTTCCAAATTAATCCCTTCTCTATCTTAGCTTCCCGCTGAGATGGATAAGGGTCAAAACCCTTAAGCCTCCTAGAGGCCCTATGGTTTGATTAATCTCTTCAAAGGGCCCTTCTTGATCTCTTCAAAGGGCCCTTTGTGTGAATGAATGCTCTAATTTTTTGTTTTTATCTGAAGTTTTATACAGTCGCATCCTTGGCTTTTTCCCTATGCCAAGATTTTAGAAGTGGTATCTAAATTTTAGCATCTTTTGCCATCTTAATATAGTGAGAATTTCCAAATTCATCAATTCCTGGTTCCTTTTTGTTTAACAGTTTTACCCTCAATGTCTCTCTCTCTTGCACTTCACTATAAGCAGAATAAAGAGACCAAGGTGTTACCTTCAACACTTTGCTTGGAAATCTCCTTAGCTAAACAAACAAGTTCATCACTGACAAATTCTGCTTTCCACTCACATCAGGAGACAATTTTGCTAAGTTTTCTGCCACTATACAAAGAGGTGGGAATCCCATGCAGCTGTCCTATTGATACTGGTTGAGATGATACAAGGTTGACATGAGGGAAGCCATATTGTAGAAAAGAAACCCTATTGTAACTTTGAATGACCTCTGATGAACTAACCCAGCTAGATATGCACCCTCCAGGAGATCTAACTGCTCTGTGGATTTTACGACCCCTGCTTGTGCACGTACCTGCCAGCTGCGATAAGATGCTAACTTTGTTCTTTTTAGTTCCTTAGGAATGTGATGACTGGGAATGTATGCTGATAGCCATCATCAATGAAGACTGAAAGATCTGGTGTGGCACTCCCAGTCTGTAACACCAGAAGGTCAACATTCCTAACCCTCTCCTCTATAACCCAATGGCCTATATAACTGCTGTAAGATTTTGTGCCCCCTTAAGATGGTTCTTTGAGACATTAGTTGGTCATCTTCCCCCTTGCTAGCAAGCTGTAATAAACTGCCCTTTCTTTTGCACTATCTTGCCTCTTGACAATTGGCTTTTGTTTCACAGCGAGCAGATCGTGCTTTTTGTGTGGTAACACTATCTGTCTGCTACAACCCCCAAATCCCTGTCCAGTTATCATAATTGCATCTTTTCTTTTTTGCCCAATCATCCCCTACTCACCCCCAAACCTTTTGTCAGGAAAATTCAGGTACAAGTGGTACAAGGCAATTTTTATTAAACTTACAGAAACCCACTACATCACCCAAAAGGGTGCGTATGGGCCACTATGGGGGAATTGGTAAACAATGTACTCAAAAACGTAGTCAATCCATTATGATCTAGGACCATGTTAATACAATAAGTGAATCAAAGTAGCTAAATCAGAATTAAGTTTGAATCTCCTAGGTCTTCTTTTCACTAGACTGCCACCAAGAGGGTACACCAACGAGGCCAGACTGGGGTTATTGCTAGGGGAAAGAAAGAAGCATCATACCCAGGAACGGTCAGGGCAGAATCCTCAATTTTCAGAATAGGTCTGTATAACCCCCATCACTTTCATCCTGATCCTTACCCAGGAAGCATCCAAGAAGAAATGATGTCTGTCTGGAGATAGCTGCCTTCACTGACTAATGTGCCTTTCCAAGGTATATGGATCAGGAGGAGGTAAAGATGTAGAGTCAGAAATTTTTTGAGTCAATTTTTGAAGAGATTATTTCAATGTTTAGTGATACCAGACGCTTGTGGCTAGTAAGGGATGTAAAATGCCCATCAAATACCTTGTCTATGAACCCACTGTTGATTCCAGTTGATATTATCAAAACAGGCCCTTAGTATGAAAATTTACATGGGTAAATGAGGGATTTTGAACAGCAATCACAATTTCTTTTTATGGTCCATAATCCCAAAGAAGGATGTCTTTAACCTGCCATCTTGCAAAGTTTAAAATGGCATACCAAACAGCTAAGTCACTTGCAAAAATTCATGTTTCAGAAAACAATTACTAAGGAGGGTACTGGCCACAGATATGAGAAGAGCCTTTATTTCTGCCTACTGAGTGGAGTGACCACCAATGCTTTTAGTTCTGCATAGCTAGGGTTGAGATTGAACAGCCCAGCATCCCAGTGGATACCATTAGTGATCCAGTGACTAACTAGCTATAGGCTATCATAAACATTGAATGTAATTTTAAACAGAAAGAAAAATTAAACATTTCATGACTCTAAAATATATTCAGACATAAGGTAACACATCAGGTCCAAAGCCACAAGATATCAGGTCATCTTCCTCACCCCACCATTCGGAGGTGGGTAAGATTTAATTAACATTCCATCCTCAAAAGTCAGTGTGAGGTAGGTAAGAATATGGCCTTTGGGGTCAGTCAGGCATGGGGCTGAGTCAGATCTGCTCTCTGCAGTTTGACTACAAACAAGTTACATAATCTCTCTTAAATCTCAGTTTCCTCTCTATATTATGAAAATAATTTTGGCTACTCCCTCATGGGTTCTTAATAGAATCACATAAGATAAGTTATGTGAAACTCTAACTCAGTGACTGAAACATAGTACACATACAATTAATGTTTGCTCTTATTGTTATAGCTTATCTAGTAAATGTTGAGATTATGATGCTTGCCACCATGATGCAAATGCCCTAATTTTACACTAGTTGGGTACATATGTCTTTGGAATAAATCCTTAAAAGTATAGATTTTTTAGTTTTTAAAAACAACTTAGAGTAAAAATTTAAAGTCAGTCACACGGGGCACCAGTGGATTCAACTGCTAAGATTCAAAGGCAGTTCTAATCTAGGCATCCTAGATGAAGAGTCATGCAAAAAGTACGGGAAGAACATGGAACACACTATCCACACTGTATTAGTCACCTCAGCCTACTATAACAAAATACCATAAGCTAGGTAGCTTAAACAACAGACATTCATTTCTCACAGTTCTGAAGGCTGGGAAATCCAAGATAAAGGTGCCAGCAAATTCAGTTCCTGGTGAGGATCCTCTTCCTGGCTTGTAGACAGCTGCCTTCTTGTTGTGTCCTTAGATAGTGGAAAGAGAGAGCTCTAGTCTATCTTCCTCTTAACAATTTTTTATTTTTTTGGTGAACAAGATTGGTGCTGAGCTAACATCTGTCGCCAATCTTCCTCTTTTTGCTTGAGAAAGATGGTCCCTGAGCTAACATCCATGCCAATCCTCCTCCACTTTGTATATGGTATGCTGCCACGGTGTGGCTTGATGAGCAGTGTGTAGGTCTGCACCTGGGATCCAAACCCATGAACCCCAGGCCGCCGAGGCAAAGCATGCAAACTTAACCACTATGCCACCAGGCCGGTCCTCTCTTCCTCTTCCTATAAGGCCCCCCCACCCATGACTTTATCCAGACCCAAAGCCCACCCCCAAAACCATCACTTTGGAGGTTAGGGCTTCAACATTTTAATTTTGGTGACGAGAGGGGAGAATATAAACCTTCAGTCCACACATATACTCTTGTAACTTAACTTACATTTTCTACTTAACCAATTATTGTGAACATTTTTCCTTGTCAATAAATATTCTCTATGAAAAAAAGTTTCCAGAAAAAGACACAGCTCGGGGAGCAGGGTAAAAGTCTGAAAGTACTTAGTCAAATTTGTCCTGCAGGGGTGCACGGGTTAGGGCTGCATTTCAAGTAATTGGCTATTCAAATAATTTGAAGTTTGTCATCAAGTTGTTTCAACAAAGAAATGTCAACATTGGGAGCCAAGGTCAAGAGGTTCCAACAAAAAGTCTACCAAGCAGGCAGGACACCTGCTGTGTAGTTTAGGTGCAACAACTAAAGCCCAGTGCTTTTGTGAGCACATTTTTGGGCTAAATTTATCCCAAACACAGGTCATGAGAGTGGTAGACTTTTATAAGTAAGGGCCCATTAAGGGGAAGAAGATCCTGGCTTGCTGCCGTGCAATGTTCTAACTAGTTTGAGGACTGGGTATGTTGAAACCTCCATTTGAGCCAAGCGTTCTCAGACAGACAGTACTCTTACCATGAAAATACAATCTGTCCAAACTTCCAACTCTATGAGCGAGGCATACAGATCACAATTTCCAGTTTGTGTTTCATGTTTTTTTCAGATCCATCACTTTCTGTTGATTGAGGAGGACAAAAATATAACACTTCTTTCAGTTTGTGAAGGAAGCAGCTGTTACTATAAATGACAATGCACCAAAAATCCTCAGGCTAAAACAGCTCTGAGGTAGTATATACGCTTATTTAAATTTATATCAACTATGCCTACTGTCCTAAAAGATGTGGCAATGCACATAAATAGTAATTAACTTATTTCTTTTGATATTTATAGTCTTGTCTTCATATTCATAATATTATGCTACTATATTTGCTCTAAAAGTTGAAAGCATTTATATATTAACATCTTATACTAAAAATTTTGAGGGAAAGTTACAGAAGCTTAGAGATTCATATTTTAATGTGAAAATAGCTGAAAGGAAAGAAAATAAGCATTCAAATATCTGCTTATATACAATTTATGAGATATTTTTGAATAAGAAATATTAGTTTATAGGTTCTGCTTTATTATTTATAAATATCATTCTTATTTTCTAGATATAGAATAACCTATTCTTGCAGGCAGTTTTTCAAGAATATAAAAATACATAATATCATAAATTGGAGAGAATCCAATAATAACTATAACATGCACCTGTTTTACCCAGAGCGACATAGAGAAAAAGAAAATGATTGAAAAATAAAAGGCATCATCTTTGTGTTTTTTGTTTTTGGTGAGGAAGATTGGCCCTGAGCTGACACCTGTTGCCAATCTTCCTCTTTTTGCTTGAGAAAGATTGTCCCTGAGCTAACATCTGTGCCAGTCTTCCTCTATTTTGTATGTGGGTTGCTGCCACAGCATGGCTTGATGAGCAGCGTGTAGGTCTGCTCCCAGGATCTGAACCCATGAACCCCAGGCCGCCGAAGCAGAGCGCACAAACTTAACCTCTATGACACCGGGACGGCCCCAGCACCATCTTTGGTTTTGACCCTCAAATCTCATCTCTAATTTTAGAAATGTCCTTCTGCTATTTCTAAAGTGAATTTCCTCTTGGATAAATGTCAAGATTTAAGATTTTAATATTCATCTATGAACATAAAGTATAATTTTACTTGAAATTATTTTAAGATTTTGTTAGCCTCAAATAGTTCTAATAAAATACACAATTTTAATACAACCTAGGTGCAAGGTATAAGACTTGGATGAAAAATTACAGTTCAACATCATGGGATCCTATGCCTTAAACGTAATCCATGAATTTCAGGTCCTGTTGAAGTAATTATCTGTAGAGAGAAATGATAGGTCATACTAACTATAATAAGTCATTGTGAGGTGGAATATCTTCTATATACTACAGATTAGAGTAGGACAAGAAAACTCCTCACATCATTACTCGCCACAGGTATTTACACAAAATGAAGAACAAAAAATCAAGAGCAATGACCAAAGTGGACATACTCAACATTTATTTTTAAAAGTGTGTGACCAAGCTGAGACCCTTTCATCACAAGTATGGGAAACTGGTGTGCAGAACATAGGTAACCATGAGTAGTCCATTGTTCAGGGGAGGAGACAAGAGCAATGCCAACATTCACAGCCAAGACTGAGTATGGATTACTATAAATTTCATTTCATACTGCAGAAAAGTTAAGACACTCAGGTAAAGTGTATGTGCTTTCCATTGGGGGTAAAATTATGTAGCATGATGGGATATTGGGAGATGAAGACATTTGGAAAAGTAGGAGAGCAATGTTTCCCATGATTTCTTTCTACCTTAAGCATCAGAGCACTTAGCTTTGAACTCAAGGTGCTTGGAAAAACAATTTAATTATTCTAAAAGTCTACATTCTTTTTCTCAATTTATATGCCAAAACAAAAAGAGAAGCAACTACTTGTTTTAGATTTTTGTATTCTCTGGTATACAGAAAATTCTTAGATACAGGTGTTTTTTTGTTTTTTTTTTTGGTCTCCTAATTTCTCTCCTAAAGGGGCAAACAAATAAGATTATTTGCTGAAGGAAACCTTTGTTTCTTAGGTCTCATTAGACTGGCAATAAGAGAAGACTAAAAATGAGTCCACAAAGTAAAATTTCCCCAGCACTGCACGTTCTTATTTATACTTCAGGAAATCCAGCCTCCCTCAATTTCTTCCTAGATAATTTTGGGAGGCTCCTGGAAGCATCATACTCAATGCTCCAAGAAGTTAGTTGTCTCTACGACTACTGCGTGACATTTGGCACTTTCTCTTTCTTCTTTTGCTCACTGAATATCCCAGTTACTGCTATTCCCCAAATGTCAACTGTGCTAAAAGTACCCACCAGAGACACAACTGCATCTCCTGCTGTCACAGATTCAAATGTCTGCCCTGGGGGCTGACCTTGGTGTTAACATCTGCACCAATTATTGCTGACTGCGAATGTTGAGGACCCCAAAGACTAGGCCAGGAATGCTGCGAAATTTGCCATCCTTGTCTCATAAATCAGCACAATGTCTCTGATCTGTGTTCTCAATTTTTCAATATCCCATATTATAGAAAAACATTTATTTCCCTTCTCTCTGTCTTTGTCTTTCTCTCTATATATATATTTTTCACTCTCTCTTGCATCTCAGAACACAGGGAAATGCAAGTGGGAAGTCAAAGAAAGTATTTACCTCTTGAACCTTACCTTAGGGGAGGAGAGACAGAAAATAAATAAGTAAATAAATAAATAATTATTACCTATGAAGTAAATAAAGTGGACAATGTAATAGAAAGTAACAGATGTGGTGGCTGCTTTACATACCATGGTCAGGGAAGCCTTCTCGGGGGATTAATTAACCTGAGACATGAAGGAAAAGAGGAGTTAACCATGAAGAGAATCGAATATTCCATTTAGAGGCAAAAGCAAATTTAAATTCTTTAGGGAAGAAGTAGCTAAGTATATTGAGGAACTGAAACAAAGCTAATTTATCATTTAATTTATATGACTTGAGTCTACTTTAAAATAAATTCTTTTTTCCTTAGTATTCACTTATACACATACACAGACCCTACTTTCTTCTTGAAATGCCTTAAATATGCCTACATCTTAAAATGAATATGGTTTAGGCTCAAGTGAAGTCCTCTCTATAGACCAAAATATGCAGTAATTTAAAAGGCCAAGAAATCCTCAAAGCTGTGAAAACCCAAAAATCTAAGATCAGGTAAGGCTTTTAAATTACTTTAAAATAGAACTATAAGAAACTTCAGGTTTCTGGTCCAGCAAGTAAGAAGCTTGGAAGTTGCTGCTCCATCCTAATAACAACTAAAAAGCTGAACAAACTGAAAAATCAACAACTCTTCTTAGATCCATAAGAGAGAAGGGATCTCTTCTCAGGGAAAACTAATGCTTCCAAAATTGGAAGACCAACAGGCAAATACAAAGAATCCCAACTTGCTAGAGCAGAAACCATCACAGGAACTGGTGCCAGGGAAGTGAAACCTGAACTGTAAATGATGAATCGCTGGCTACGTCTGTGAGATAAAAACTCCAGAGGACCAACAGTCATAAGAGAGGCCCTACACTTTTGTGTGTTTTACCTCCTGGAACTCTACCACATTCTCACAATAAATATCAGAGAAAAATTCCCTCTGCTGGAAGCAGGTGGAGGGGAAAAGAAACCATTTTGAAATACACCAGAGCATTCTGTTCTTCTTAACAAAGTCTGCCCTTAGGAGAAACTATTTAACAAGAGCCTAACCAAGAAATACCCAATTCCAGCCCATTCTAGCTATCCTGTACCACCCGAGGGGTGAAAAAAAAATAAATTGAGGAGCACTAGTGATGTTCACAGTCTAGAGGCACAGGCTCATTAAAAGACTGAGACCTAATTATAGGATTGGAACGCTTCCTCACCTCCTATACCTTACTAACATTACTAAAGGCTTATTTACATTTCTACTATTGCAACTGAATCCATTATTATAGTTGGAGACTTCAACACACCTCTATCAGAAATGATAGATTCAGCAGGGAGAAAATCAGTAAGGATGTAATGGAACTCAATAACATTATAAATCAACTGGATATAATGGACATCTATAGACTACTTCATCCAACATCAGCAGAATTCACATTCTTCTCAAGTTCGTATGGAGCAATCCTCATGATAGACCACATTCTAGGCCATAAAACACACTTCAACATATTTAAAAAAACAGAAATCATTCAATGTCTGCTCTCATACCACAATGGAATTAAACTGGAAATCAATAACAGAATGATAGCTGGAAAATCCCAAAATGCATGGAGATTAAACAACATATTTCTAAACAGCACACATGTCAAAGAAGAAATCTCAAGAGAAATTAAAAATATTTTTAACTAAATGAAAAGAAAAACCCAATTTATCAAAATTTATGGGATCCAGCAAAAGCAGTGCTTATAGGGAAAATGATAGCATTGAATGAATACATTAGAAAAGAAGGAAGATCTAAAATCAATATCCTAAGCTTCCACCTTAGGAAATTAGAAAAATAAGAGCAAATTAAATCCAAAGTAAGCAAGACAAAATCAATAATAAAAATTAGAAAGGAAATTAATGAAAATTGAAACAGTAGGTGAATGGATAAATAAACTGTGTTACATCCAAACAATGGAATATTATTCAGTGCTAAAAAGAAATGAGCTATCAAGCCAAGAAAAGACATGGAAACATGGAGTAAATGCATATTAATAAGTGAAAGAAGCTAACCTGAATAGGCTACATGTTGTATGATTCTAACCATATGATGTTGCAAAAAAGGCAAAATTATGGAGATAATAAAAAGAACAGTGGTTGCTAAGGGTTAGTGAGGAGGAAATGATGAATAGGAAGAATACAGAGGATTTTTAGGGCAGTAAAACTCTTCTGTACGATACTGTGATAGTGGATACGTGTTCTTATACATTTGTCTAAACCCGTAGAATGTAGAACACCAAAGGTGAACTCCAATGTAAAGTAAGTACTTTGGGTGATAACGGTGTTCAAATGTAGGCTCATCAATTATAACAAATGTACCAGTCTGGGGGTGTTGATAATGGGGGAGGCTATGCATGTGTAGTGGCAAGGGGCTTACAGGAAATCTCTGCACCTTCTGTTCAGTTTTGCTGTGAACCTAAAGCTGCTCTAAAAATAAAGTCTATTAAATAATTTAAAAAATAGAACCATAAGCACTTATGTTTGCTAGACATAAAACTAATTTAATAAATCGGAGTCAAAGTATTACAACAAATCTAAAAAATATTATGCTAATGAAACAAATTAGCCACAAAAGCCCACATATTGTATGATTCTATTTATATGAAATGTCTAGAATAGGCTAAGCTATGGGGACAGAAAGTAGATTAGTGGTTCCCAGGGGCTGGAAACAGTGGAAAATGGGAAGTGACTGTTAATGGGTATGGGTTTTCCGGGGGGGGGAAAGGGAGGTATGGTGCAATTGTCCTAAAAGCAGATACTCATGGATGGACCTGGAGGGTATTATGTTAAGTGAAATAAGCCAGAAAGAGAAAGACAAACAGGGCATGATTTCACTCATATATGGAAGATAAACCAACACACTCACAGATAGAACTGTTTGGTGGTTATCAGGGGTTAGGGGGGTGGGAGGTGGGCACAGGGCTGGAGGTATACACTTATATGGTGACTGATAAATAACAATGTACAACAAAAATTTCCCAATAAAAAGCAAAATAAAACCAGATACTGATAAAGTTTGCACAGTTATATGAATATATTTAAAAACCACTGAAATGTATATTTTTAAAGGGTGAATTTTGGTTTTTTGTGTGTGTGTGTCTGAGAAAGATCAGCCCTGAGCTAACACCCATGCCAGTCCTCCTGTTTTTGCTGAGGAATACTGGCCCTGGGCTAACATCCCTGCCCATCTTCCTCCACTTTATATGGGATGCCGCCACAGCATGGCCTGACAAGCAGTGCATCGGTGTGCTCCCGGGATCCGAACGCGGGCCGCCAGCAGGGGAAAGTGCGCACTTAACATCTACGCCACAGGGCCGGCCCCTAAAGGGTGAATTTTTATGTTACAAATGTGAACTATCTCTCAATAAAGCTATTATTTTCAAAGTTAATAAAATCTAAGTATCTTTAAACATTGAACTGTTGTTTTATAAGTGGATACAATCAAATAGTAATAGAGTTACAAACTTTTCAATTAATAACAATGGAAGTTTCAAGACGAATTCTAAAGAAGTCAGACTTTCTTGAAGGTTCAAGAGCAAAGGATAATATATGTAGCAGATTATAAGTTTTATTTTATAGATAGGAAATTAAAACGAAGTTAGAACAAGGACTTTGCTCAAGGTAACAAAGAGATTAAGTGCCAATGCTGAGACTTGAATTCAGGCCAATTATACCCAATGTTAAAAATCTTTTTTTGGTCTTGAAGTTTCCTTAAAATTCTGATGTCTCAGCAAATAAATATCTTTCTCATAGTAAACCATATTTGCAGGACACAAATAAAAAATCTCTAAGATGTTAAGTATTTATCCTTTTAAAATATTTACACTTCTAACATTTTTCCTTCAGGGCATAAGAAAGAGAAAATGTATATTAAATGTTCCAGATAATTAAAATTTCAAAAATGTCCAGGAAGATGACTAATAAAAATGCTTTGCAAACAAATAGAATACTAATCATTGTGACCACATATTTGAAACAGCTACTGTGAAACATTTGTTTGCATACGCGGCATCAAAGCTCTGTTTCATTCCTTTTGGGCACCTAATTCAGGACCATCTGCTTCTATAGAATCTGTTTAATATGAAAAACGTCCTTTGGTATGAAAACAGGCTGAATTAATATGTAGACCTTTCTTCAGTTCTGTCACTATTAAATGAAGGCAAATCAACCACCCTGGATAAAAATTCCAACTTACCAAAAATGATGCTACATCAATTGTTATTAAAAATATATATCTTTTTTTTCATTCATTCTAAATGTTCATTTAGCCTATAATCTGTGTCAGAAACCTTAGTGAGTTTTAAAGCTGTGAGGTAGACCAAAATAAGACATTATCCTTAAAGGAGCTCCTGTTTAATGAAGAAACATGCGTGTAAATAGAAATTTGAAATACTTATAACAAATTCTAAAATTGATATAAGCATACAGTATAGAGCTTGGGTACCTAAATGTATTGAGTGTGTAGATGGGTGGGGGTGTTGAAATAAAGTTTCTCAATTAAGAAATCAAGAATTTCTTTTTAAAAACATTTAATTTTAACATAACATACTCTTAGCTTCCATCTCAGTAATTGAGTGTCTATTTTAAGTTTCACCAGCCTCGTAAAGTTGAGAGAACTTTACTCAATTTTTTTGATATAGGATAATATCTATTCTTTGATATAGAATAAATAGCTCATCTTTATTGAGATATAATTGACATATAATACTCCATTTATATTTGGTTTACATTAAACCTTCTCTATAAAGGTGCATAAGTTACAAAACTAATGTAATTAGTGCTAAAATATAAGAGAATAAGTAATTATAAAGTGTATGAAGTAAAATTTCGAATAAAACGGTATTTCAAAAACAATTTCAGCAAGTTTATTTTTAGAATATGATCTAAATTTTAATTTATAAGTCTAGTCTTGAAGGAAAAACTAAGTTCTCACCCACAGTGCTGGCTTTCTTGGTTTTAAAAGATAATCTCATAATTCCAACATTGTATTATTTTCTTATTGTTGCTGTAACAAACTACCAAAAACATATTGACTTGAAGCAATAATTTATTATCTTACAGTTCTGTAGGTCAAAGGTCTGGCACAGATCTCACTGGCTAGAATCAAGGTGTTGGCAGAGCTGTGCTTCCTTCTGGAGGCTCTAAGGGAGAATCTGTTTCCTTGCATTTTCCAGCTTCCAGAAGTTACCACCATTCTTTGGCTCACAGATCCCTTTCTCCAACTTCAAAGCCAGACATGCAGGTTAAGTCTTTCTAAAAAAAAGAAAAAAAAAGTATTGTGACAATCATTGAAGCTGCAACTGTTCCAGTTTTCAAGTAAAAAGCAACTCCCACCACTTAAAAAGGTGCCCAGCGTCAATAATCATCAGGGAAATGCAAATCAAAACCACAATGAGATATCACCTCACACTTGTTAGAATGGCTATTATCAAAAAGTCAAGTGTTGGAAAGGACGTGGAGAAAAGACAACCCTTGTGCACTGTTGGTAAGAATAGAAATTGGTGCAGCCACTATGGAAAACAGGATGGAGGTTCCTCAAAAAATTAAAAATAGAAATACTGTATGATCCAGCAATTCCACATCTGGGTATTTATCCAAAGGAAATGAAAACACTACATTGAAGAGATATCTGCACCCCCCTCATGTTCATAGTAGCATTATTTACAATTGCCAAGATTTGAAAGCAACCTATATGTATATAATGGAATATTATTCAGCCATAAAAAGAGAAGGAAATCCTGCCATTTGCAATAACATGACTGCACCTTGAAGGCATTACGCTAAGTGAAATAAGTCAGACAGAGAAAGACAAACACTGTATGATCTCATTATAAGCAAAATCTAAAAACAAACAAACAAACCCCAAATCATAAGTACAGAGAACAGATTGGTGGTTTCCAGAGGCAGGGATTGGGGGGGTGGGAGAAATGGGTGACTGTGGTCAAAAGGCACATACTTCTAGTTATAAAATACATAAGTCCTGGGGATGTAATGTACAACATGGTGACCAATTTTAAGGAAAAAAAAAAAGTAACTTCAAGCTACAACCTAAGTACTGTGCTTACAGAAAAAGAAATCAATACAGTTTCAGACAAGTAAGAGCACATTATGCATAAATTTAATGAATCACATTATCCCCCAAACAGATCATGCACCATATATAAAACAGAACACTGAAGAGTCTGGGACTCATTCGAAGGTTTGTAATGTAAATTATCACAATTCTTCTGATATTATAGTGGTTTTCAGCTAATATACTAGTTAATACCTTTGAAGAAATATAAGAAAAGTTTATTATAAGACAGACAAAAGGAGGCATTATTAACTGGAAAATAACTATAATAATCTGACTGGAGAAAATCTGTTGTAATAAAAATACAATTAAATTCTTTGCCTAACAGCAAAATTATGCAATGTCAAAATAAAGCATAAATAATATAGTCGTAAAAAATCAATTTAAAAAGGAAATATATAATATACATAACTATATTAAGATAAGCTTTTTACAACATCTTTAAATAAGAGTATTTCTGTGTTTTAAGTTAGTGTTATAAAGACAAAAAGCATGATATTCTGAGGATAATTCAGATATTGGGGGGGAAAGAGTTAACTATGTAATAGATGTTTTTTAACTTCAAAAATGAAAAGGACAGGGGCTGGCCCAGCAGCGTAGAGGTTAAGTTCACGCTCTCCTCTTCGGCGGCCTGGGGTTCGCGGGTCTGGATCTTGGGTGTGGACCTACACACCGCTCATCAAGCCACGCTGTGGCAGCATCCCACATACAAAAAATAGAGAAAGATGGGCACAGCTGTTAGTTCAGCAATAATCTTCCTCAAGCAAAAAGAGGAAAATTGGCAACAGATGTTAGCTCAGGGCCAATCTTCCTCGTACATACACACAAAAAAAATGAAAGGGACACATTACAGGAATTAACAAGTTTTATTTTTTATAACTCTTGTATGCATTTTCCTAAACACTACATAGAATGAGGATGTCAATATTTACAAATCAAAATTTCTGATGGTAACCTATAAAATATCATATTGTGTTTATTAGCCATAGAATTCATATCATAAATATTATCTATGTGATATTGTATATATTAAATTTTCAAGCACCAGTAAACATGAGGGAACAAAATTCTGACAAAACTGTGTATGTGGCAAAAACTAATTTGAGTGGCTGAGTCAACACTTTTTTATGTAATTTGAAGAAAATAAGAAAAACTCTATGTTGATAACTGACAAGAAAACTGGTCTAAAATGTTTAATTCAATTACAGTTCCTCAAGACCATCTCCCAAACAGTGGGTACTAAGGTTTCTAGGCCCTAACAATTATTGAAAAACATGCCAAAATTTTCCTTTACGTGTATGAATGCTGTATATCATTTTATAAAAATACATAAAAGTGATTATAATAATAGACATATTAGGGAGACAAATGCATTTTTTCTTTTCCATTTGTATGTCTCCATTCCCCTCTATCCACTTAAACCTATATGTACTTATATAAATAGACCATACTAAATATTCTTCTGAGTTTTTTAGTAGTTTACCTCCACTTTTGAGTTTTATTTGAGTCATTTCATTATTTAAAATGCTTTATTACATTCACAGAAATCTCCAAGGCACTGTAGAATAATAGTTTAATTTCCAAATTTGATTAAAATGGTTTAATGCTTTAACTTGTAGTGTAATATTTCCTGCAGCATATTTGACAATATTTATTGCATTCAAATATTTTACATACATACTTGTTTTATTTTTGAAATTTAGAAATTTTATCAAATCTTACCAAATCCATTAGTGATCATATGTTTTACTTCTTAAATCTGTTGATAATTGATTATGTTGGCATATTTCCTTATGGTGAAAGACTCTTGCCTTCTTGCTATAAACTCCATTTGGTTGCAGAGTTTTTTTTTTTCTTGGATAAATTGCTGGGTTCTTTTCTTCTAATAATTTATTTAGATTTTTGCTTTAGAATATACTTGAAAGCTTCTAATGTTTTTTCTTCAATTTAAACTTATTAATTACAGCAGAGTATGCCTAACTTTGTTTATTTTCTTTTCAAACCGGCCTAATACTTAGTGAGACTCATCAATCTGATAATTTGGTTCTTTATTCAACTCATTAAGAGATTTCTTAATGTATTTGCTACTTACTATCTCTTAAGCTCTGTCACTGTTTTTCTTATGAAAGTCCTAATTTTTTGTTGTTTTTATTTCCTCTACTCTCAAAATGGTGAGTTGTTTGAGGGGTTTTTTTTTCAGCATAACTTGGACCTCTTTATATTTTAACTCTGTGCTTTGAGACATTTCTTCTACTAGATCTTCTATATCTCTAAATGGGTTCACAATTTAAGCATACTATCTTTCAGTTTACCTACTGAAGTATTTAGTTGGGAAATCATATTATTTTCATTCCAGAAAGTATTTGTTTATGATTGGGATACACTTGAGTTTCCTTAAGGTTTTTTATTTGTTTGATAAAGTACCTCTCTGTCTCTCACAGCAACTCTATTTTGCTGGCATGAAATGTGTTTGTCCTGACTGGATTTTCCACTCTCTGGCTGTTAGAACCCACTTAGATGGTTTGTTATTTTCTTTATTAGCCCTTAGATCTGGTGGTAGGAATACACAAGAGGAGGTCGTCTGGCTAGAGTCTACAACACTGAGCTGGTGGTGCAGGACCAGAAGGGCTGCCAATCCCTTGTTGAATAGTAGGATGAAGCTTTCCTGTTCTCAGGTTTCCAGGGATGTTCTCAATTTTGGGAGCAGAGAACCTAGTTCAGCTCCTCCCTAGCCCCTAATGTCACACTCATTGGGCAAACTTCCATCAGTCAAATTTTCCTCTAAGAATCTCTGTGTGACAGATTTTTCCAAGAATGTGGTAACTCTACTCTAGCCCAAGGAAGAACGAGTCCTTACCAGTTCTCTCCATCAAGATCTCCTTCAAGTCTAAAGCTTCTCCTGTTCCCAGATGTAGACTAACTAAAACAATCATTTGACTTTGAAAAGACAAATAGTCAGGAATTTGAAGAAAATGTGTAGAGAGTCGTATGTATTAGTTTGGTAGGGCTGCCATAAAAAAGTACTACAAATAAGGTGGTTTAAACAACAGAAACTTATTGCCTTACAGTTCTGGAGGCTAGGAGTCCAAATTCAAGGTGTCAGCAGAGTTGTTGCCTTCTGAGGGCTGTGATAGAAAGATCTGCTTCAGGCCTCTCTCTGACTTGTAGATACTCATCTTCTTCCTGTGTCTCTTTACACCCTCTTCCCTTTATGTATGTCTATCTCTATGTCCAAATTTTCCATTTTCATAGGGACACTAGTCATACTGGATTAGCACCCACCTTAATGATTCATTTTAACATGATCGTCTTTGTAAAGACCCTATCACCAAATAAGTTCATATTTTGAGGTACTTGGGGTTAGGACTCCAAACATGTCTCTTTTCAAGGGATATGATTCAACCTGCGATAGCCATACTTAGGTCAACTGTCTATCCCTAATAATCTATTGAATATATTAATTAAGCTCTAGATTGATCATGACTCCATATACCATAAAGGTAGGCAAATTGCAAAACAAAATTCTGGAGGAAGATAGAATAATAAAAGCACTCTAGTCCAAAGGTTTCCATAGGAGGACCTGAGAGGATCATGAGAACCAAAAGTACATTATCATAAGCAACTTTAGAATTTCACATGTATATCCCACACAATACCAGCTGAAAAATGAATGAGCATTTTTAAAAACATTCAAATGTATTATTGCTGCTACAAAAGTTTCTTATCTACAAACTACCCCTTGGGGTAATTTATTTGCATTTTCACTTGAGTGAAAAATAAAGCATAAAATATTGCCATTCTAATACATTAAAAAAAAAAAATACCCAATTGGCTTAAAGGCTAGTCATTAAGTCTAATCACTTTACTTAAGTGTGAAGTGGGACCCTCCCTAGTAAAATAACTCATAGTCTGCATTTTAATTAGTGAAAGGAGGGGAAAATTACAGAAGGAAAAAGAAGCTTTAGTTTGAAGATTCAAAAGTAAAAGAATTATTGGATCATTTTAAACAATGCTTTTTTTGTTAAATAGAATAAATAAAACCTACATAACTAAATAGACTTTTAAAAAGAGATGTTCTAATATACGCCACTCAAAAGAATTTTTTAGTGAGTTTTAATTTAAAAGGAGAGAATAGACAATTTCCTATTGCAAACAAAATACACAACAATGGGCTTACAACCGTTAGATTAATTGGTCTTACCCTTGCAGGACATTTGGTCTTGTCCAAAATGTCCATAATACATTTGGTCCAAGCCAAAAGGTCCTTGACATTTGGTTCTGTATAAAACACCAATGAGCATATCAAAGACCTTTTGGCATGGGCCAAATGTCTCCATGGACATTTGGACAGGACCAAATATGACCAGATATAAAGGACATTTTGGCACGAACCAAATGTTTTATGGACGTTTTGGACAGGACCAAATGGTCCTGCAAATATCAAGGACCTTTTGGTCTGGACCAAATGTCTGATGGATGTTTTAGACAGGACCAAATGTCAAGGACCTTTTGGTATGGACCGAACGTCTTATGGACCAAATGTCTTATAGATCAAATGTCTTATGGACATTTTGGGAAGGACCAAATGTCTGCTAATCAATCTTATATCATATATTTTCATTAGGACTCTATAAGTTCTATATTGATCCACACTCTTGGAACAATTGGTATTATGATTAAATTTAACTTTGCCAATCTATTGGCTCTAAAATTCTGTCTCATTATTTAATTTGCAGTCATTAATTAAAAATAGAGTTTACCATCTTTAATTATATAAATGAGCTATTTTTTTTAAATTCCTGTTCATGAAATATTTCCATATTTTTTTTATTGGGTTGTCAGTCTTTATTATTCTCGGTTTTTTAAGAAATACTCTGCCTCAAATATTATTTGACTCAAATATTATTATATTATTTTTAAGAAAATATCCTGCTCACCAATATTTTGACTAATATATTATAATTATATATTAGATTATTATTAAACTTGTCAAATATAAAATTCAAAGACAACATTTGGCTTTCATTACCATCTATTTTACCTTTGTTTTCCATATTATTAACTATTTTTTTTACATTTATTCCTTCCTTCTACATTTATAAATTTTATTCAGTTGTTCATTCCAACATCATTGGTTGTATCTTACATTACTAATTTTTAGCATTTATTTAATGACCATTTAAGGCTATGCATTTCTAATTAAGCATCCATTTAGCTGCTTTTAATATGTAGCATTTTTATTATTTTTAAGTTTTAATTATTTTCTGATTTGCAATATATAATAATATATATTTATTTATTTGTTTGCCTTGACAATTTCTTAATGCATAGTTATTCATTTTAACTTTATTGAATTTCAGCCATAAATGCGTTCTCTGAGATGATGGCCCTTCTTTAAATTAGTTGAAACTTATTTATAGCCTGTACTATGAGGTTCAACTTTTTGTAGATGTTCAATGCATGTCTAAAAAGAATGATTATTACAAGATTTGGGGATGTAATATTGTATAACTATTCATTAGGTTAAATTTGTTAATTATACACATAATATATAACATCAAAAATATATGTATTTTTTCAAAATTCATATCCTATTTTTTTGTAGACTTGGTCCAACAGCTATTGAATAGTATATTAAAATGTCCCACTATAGTAGTAGATTTATCCTTTTTTTTTTTCTTTTGCTTTACATGTTTTGAAGCTATATTACTAGGTGCATACAAGTTTAGAAATTTCATATTTTTCTTTTTTTTTTTTTATTTTTTTTTGTGAGGAAGATCTGCCCTGAGCTAACATCTGCCAATCCTCCTCTTTTTTACTGAGGAAGACTGGCCCTGGGCTAACATCCATGCCCATCTTCCTCCACTTCATATGGGACACCGCCACAGCACGGCTGGACAAGCGGTGCATTGGTGCGTGCCCGGGATCTGAACCGGCGAACGCCCGGCCACCGCAGTGGAGCGCGCGCACTTAGCCGCTTGCGCCACCAGGCCGGCCCCAAAATTTCGTATTTTTCTGGTGAAACTTTTTTCATTATATATACACCTTCATATATATACACCTTCATATATATACACCTTATATATACATATATAAACACCTTCTTTGTGTGTAAATATATAATTTCCTTTAATTTTGTCTAATATTAGTGTGGCTACGCCAGCTTTCTTTTGGTTAGTAGTTACCTGATGTACTTTCCCATCCTTTTACTTTTATCCTTTCAGATACGCTTTAGTTTATTCCTGATTCTTATAAACTGTAAATAGCTGTGAGTCTTTATTTTCATTATTTAAAATAATCTACATTGTCTCTGTAGTGGATTTTGAGACCTTCTCTTTGTCTTTAGGATTATGTAGTTGTATTGACAAAGATTTTCTCATTCACCAACTCTACTCAGCCTCCCTTGAACTCTTTTCCAACTTGGCCTGACTTTTGGACTACCGTGTTTCTCTTTATATTGTCAAATTTTATCAAGAATTCTGCTGAGTCAGTTTAACCAGAACCCCTCACCATCAATATCTGATGCCCATTGATATCTGATTATGTTCCTCATCCTCCTGCATCCTCTAGGTGGGCTAGCCTACTCACAGCAAGAACACTGTTAGGTCGGTTTAGCCAGAATCCCTCCTTACCCCTGTTTCCTCTTAGTGATTTTTCTATCCACTGATTCCCACCCTGCTCCTTGGCTATAAAGTCTCACTTGCCCATACCGTATTTAGAGTCGAGCCTACTCTTTCTCTGCCACTGCAAAATTCCATCTCAGTCATCCCTATACCCATCAGGATAGTCCCCCTCCCCCCTTGAAGGAAGTCTTCCTTACTGCGCTTTAACAAGTGACATTGAATATTTTTTTCTTTAACAGTATTAAGATGATAACAGTATTAAGATAACAGTATTAAGAGTCTAGTTGTAGTTTTCTCTCTATTTGTCCTACTGGGACACTTTGCTCTTCTGTAATGTGAGAATTCATGTCTTTAATCATTTGGATAAAATTTTCAGTTATTATCTCTTCATATTTTACTTATCCCCTATTTAATTAATACTTCTTTCTTTTTGGGGAAGGCAAATCTGATGTTTACTAAAAATTATGAATCTCTTGTCCATGCCTGTAAACTTGTTTTGAATACCTTAGACTCTGTGTGGTTCACACTGTATAATTTTTCAGATCTATCTTCTAATCCACTAATTCTCTTTCAGCATATTTAATCTGCTGTTTCAACTAGCCAATGTTTTCAAATTTCAGCTATTACAATTTTTACTTTTAGATACTCTCTTGGTTATTTTTCAAATCTACTTGGCCAATTTTAGAGTCCTAGTCATATTTTTATTCTTTTAACATATTAAACACACATTTTATATTCTGTAGCCATTTATTCCAATACCTACAGTCTTTGCACTTCTAATTCTGTTTTAACTTCTTTGTTGACTCTAATTCAAGGTGGCTTGTCTATTCATGTGTTTTATTTTTTTGATATTGAGCATATGTTCTTTGAAACTTTATTTATGGGACTTCTTTCAGACTTGCTCTTAAGATATATTCCTCCAGGGAGTATCTATAGGTATTTCTGCCAGATTTCTAGGACGTTAAAATCACAGCACCAGTTAAATACATATTTGTAACTTGGCATTTATGTGGCCGCAGGTGGTGTTAAGTCTGGCTCAAAAACTGTGTGTGAGTTGGTTTTTGGCAAATAACTCTTCAATTAGATTTTTCTGCCTCCATTCAGAGCTAAAGCCAGGACAGACAAGTTTCCTTCTCAGAATGTGGATAGTTTTTCTCGATTGCTTCCTGTAGTTATTAATTTCTGGGATTTCTGGTTTAAAAGACATAAATCTTTTAGGTCTTTGTTTGAGCTCTAGTCCTTGCCCCCATTTCAATGGGCATCTGATAAAAACAAGTTCTAGCCCAAGATCAGTGAGTTACTGTTGGGATCCTTTCAGCTTTAGTCCTCACTTCCTTCTTGGCTGCCTGCTTTTTCATTAGTTTGGGCCTCTGATTTCTGTGCAATCTCAGCCAAGCATTTACACTTTTTAAACAAGTATTTTCCCGGTACTCTAAATATTTGGGGAATGGGCTTTTTTTTTTTTTTTTTTTTTTTGAGGATATCCCCTCTGTCAAAAATACTAGAAACAAATCATTAAGGAAATCTTTTTATTTTATTTTATTTTTTTTTAATTTTTTTATTTATTTATTTTTTTCCCCCAAAGCCCCAGTAGATAGTTGTATGTCATAGTTGCACAGCCTTCTAGTTGCTGTATGTGGGACGCAGCCCCAGCATGGCCAGGGAAGCGGTGCGTCGGTGCGCGCCCAGGATCCAAACCCGGGCCGCCAGCAGCGGAGCGCAGAGTGCACGCACTTAACCGCTATGCCATGAAGCCGGCCCTCATTAAGGAAATCTTAAAGAAATTTGGGAGAAAGTTGCGAGTGACAATTTTCCTGTAAAATACATATAAATTTAATCACTTTCAGAAGTTAGAAATTAACAGTTAAAATCATAGAATATTTATTAGCTGTATGAATTCACGGATTATAATTGTTTCTATAGAGGTAAGTTATTAATTTTGTAGCATATCAATTACATATTCTGCTGATTATATATGCGCCCTAATTGTCATCTAATTAATATGTTTTAAAAGACAAGTTCTTAATGTTTCTTCTTGTGTTTTTGACAAAAGCTGTGGAGATGAATAGATGTACATTAATGTATTATCCTACAATGTAATGGAATTGCAATATTTTAGACTTCAAATCACAAGTGGTTAACTATTGCTCAATAATTAAAGTTCAGTAGTAGTCCATGTCCTGTGGCTGACCACACATGAAAGCTTTTTATATTTCAATATGTAAGAGGCTTCTAATGGAGAAATCTACACAATGGGAAAACCTGCCCGGGAGTGTAAGTAGGAAATGGAGATTTCATTGGTTGGTGCATTAATAAGTGGATGAAGGTATTTCCTGACATTACAACTATGTTTACATGTTGCAACCATCCAGAAAATTTAGCAACAATTTTTAACTTTGTGCATTATTTGGCCAGTATCTACAGTCCTCTATGATATGCCTCAAACTTATTTCCACTACTTTCCTTCAGTCACCCTGCATCATCTTCCCCACCAATAGTCTAGTTTTTATCCATCACCACACATATGTGTCCTTTTAACACTTTCACCCAGCCCCCCACCCTCTTCCCCCCTGGTAATGGCTAATTTGTTCTCTTTATGCATGTATTTGTTTACCTTCCACATATGAGTGAAATCATATGGTATTTGTCTTTCTCTGTCTGGCTTATTTCACTTAACATAATACCCTCAAGGTCCATACATATTGTTGCAAATGGGATATTCTTGTCTGTTTTATGGCTGAGTAGTATTCCATTGTGTATCTGTCTGTCTATCTATCTATCTATCTATCTATCTATCTATCTATCTTTCTATCTATCTATACCACATCTTCTTTATCCATTCATCCGTTGATGGGCACTTGAGTTGCTTCTACTGTTGGCTATTGTGAATAATGCTGCAATGAACATAGGGGTGCATGAATCTCTTTGGTTTGTTGATTTTACGTTCTTTGGATAAATACCCAGTAGTGGGGTAGCTGGATTGTATGGAATTTCTACTTTTCACTTTTTGAGGAATCTCCATACTGTTTTCCATAGTGGCTGCACCAGTTTGCATTGCCACCAGCAGTGTATGAGTGTTCCTTTTTCTCCACATCCTCTCCAACATTTGTTATTTTTTGTCTTGTTAATTATTGCCATTCTGACAGGTGTAAGGTGATATCTCATTGTAGTTTTGATTTGCATTTCCCTAATGATTAGTGATGTTGAACATCTTTTCATGTGCCTGTTGGCCATCTGTGTATCTTCTTTGGAAAAATGTCTGTTCATATCCTCTGCCCATTTTTTGATCGTGTTGTTTGTTTTTTGTTGTTGAGCTGTATGAATACTTTACATATTTTGGAAATTCACCCCTTATTGGATATATGATTTGAAAATATTTTCTCTCAGTTGGTGGGTTGTCTTTTAATTTTGTTCATGGTTTCCTTTGCCCTGCAGAAGTTTTTTAGTGTGAAATAGTCCCATTTGTTCATTTTTTCTTTTGTTTCCCTTGCCTGAGTAGACACGGTATTTGAAAAGATGCTGCTAAGAGCAATTCAAAGAAGATTTAATATCTATCCTTCTCAAACTATTCCAAAAACTTGAAGAAGACAGAACACTTTCTAATTCATTCTATGAAGCCAACATTACCTCGATACCAAAAACAGACAAGGACAACACAATGAAAGAAAATTACAGGCCAATATTGCTGATGAACACAGATGCAAAAATCCTCAAAAAGTATTGGCAAATCAAATACAGCAATACACTAAAAGGATCATACACCACTTTCAAGTGGGATTTATACCAGGGACACAGGGATGGTTCAACATCCACAAATCAATCAATGTCATACACCACATTAACAAAATGAGATATAAAAATCACACGATCATCTCAATGGATGCAGAGAAAGCATTCAACAAGATCCAATATCCATTTATGATAAAAACTCTCAATAAAATTGGTAAAGAAGGAAAGTACCTCAAAATAATAAAGGCTGTATATGACAAACTCACAGCCAACACCATACTTAATGGTGAAAAAGTGAAAGCCATCCTTCCGAGAAGAGGAACAAGACAAGTGTGGCCACTCACACCACTCCTATTCAATATAGTACTGGAGGTTTTGGCCAGAGCAGTTAGGCAAGAAAAAGAAAAAAACAGATCCAAGTTGGAAAGGAAGAAGTAAAATGGTCACTATTTGCAGATGACATGATTTTATATATAGAAAACTCTAAAGAATCCACCAGAAAACTATTAGAAATAATCAACGACTACAGCAAAGTTGCAGGGTACAAAATCAACATACAAAAATCAGTTGCATTTCTATATGCTAATAATGAACTAGCAGAAAGAGAAGTCAAGAGTACAACCTCATTTACCTTCACAACAAAAAGAATAAAATATCTAGGAATAAATTTAACCAAAGAGGTGAAACACCTATACACTGAAAACTATGAGACATTACTGAAAGAAATTGAAGCAGACATAAAGAAATGGAATGATAGTCCATGCTCATGCATTGGAAGAATAAACATAGTTAAAATGTCCGTATTACCTAAAGCCATCCACAGATTCAATGCAATCCCAATCAGAATCCCAATGACATTCTTCACAGAAATAGAACAAAGAATCCTAAAATTTATTGGAACAACAAAAGACCCCGAATAAGCCAAAGCAATCTTGAGTAAAAAGAACAAAGCTGGAGGCATCACAATCCCTGACTTTAAAATATACTACAAAGCTATAGTAATCAAAACAGCATGGTATTGGCACTAAAACAGACAGATCAATGGAACAGAATTGAAAGCCCAGAAATAAAGTCACACATCTATAAACAGCTAATCTTCAACAACAGATCCAAGAACATACAATGGAGAAAGGAAAGTCTCTTCAATAAACAGTGCTGGGAAAACTGGTCAGCCACATGCAAAAGAATGAAAGTAGACCATTATCTTACCCCATACACAAAAATTAACTCAAAATGGAGTAAAGACTTGAATGTAAGACTTGAAACCATAAAACTCCTAGAAGAAGATGTAGGCAACACACTCTTTGACATTGGTCTTATCAGCATCTTTTTGAAGGTTATTTTTAGATGGTCAAGGAATATGTTTGGCATGGAAAAAACACCATAATCTAAAGATCTTAAATAATTTTATAAAGAATGAGTTAAGAGAGATTAGTATGGATGGAATCTAGAAAAGAGACAACCAAAGAGCAAAGATTGTTTACGCATTCATTCATTCCTCCATTCAGGAAATATTTCTTGATCACTTACGATGTGCCAGACACTGTGCTAGGCATGAAGATGCATATTCCCCCTGCCTTCTAGAAGCAATCAAACAAAGCCAAACATCAAATTATAATTTAATCTGTGAAGGAAATAAATCCTGATATAAAAGTAAAAGGAAAATTTTGTAGAAAGAAGGAAGAAAGGATGGAAAGAAAAGGAAGGAAGGAAGGAAAGGGAAGGAAAGAAGGAAAGAATGAAGGAAGGAAGGCAGGAAGGAAGAGATATTCATACTGTGAGTTAAAGCCGGGAAAGAGACTAGCATAGGAAGCTCAAGAACAAGAGTGTTTGAAGTAGAAAAATCATGATATAAGAAACAGCTTATGTGACTGGGGCATAGTGGGGAAAAGGGAGACTAGTAAAAAGTGAAGCTAAGGACATTGTCGATGAAAAATCACTCAGAGCCTTGTCAGTTGTGAAGAGGAATGTGGATTTTAATCTGTTGCAATGGAAAGGCATTGAAACGCTTTAGGAATAAAAGTGGCATCATCTGATTTACTGAAACATGCAAACAAAAAACCCTTAATAGTCACAGTGGAGGATTAATCAAGGGGAATAAGAAAGCAAGTAGGAGGAACAATTAGGAAGCTGTTGCTGAGATCCATATGAGAAAATTTGTAGTCTGGACAAGGAAATGGAGATAAATTATTGGATATTTCTATGACTATTCCAAAAAGAGAGTTTCCTGATCAGCTAACATGGTTATTGTACATAGTCTGTTCAGTAGCTAGATCCCTATACAAAAAATAAATTCACTAGGCTCACATACTTGGTGATAATATCTATCACTGCTATAGGATTAATTCACTTCTACCTGATTTGTATTGAACAAGTGACTTTCTGATTGATTCTGTTAGCCTTCCCAGAGAGTGTTAATTCAAAGATGTGAATATTCTAATTATTCCAAAAGTGACATTACTTTTTGTAACTTTCTAAACTGGCATTTTGAAGTATACATAAGCTTTTGATGAGATGGTTAGAATGAACCAACTGTACTGAATCTGATCAACTCTCAGTAAACTATTACTAACTCCATACTGCATTGATTGCAAAAAAGTAAATGTCTTTTACTACATAGCAAATCATTTTAGCAATATGTATACAATATTATATGCTTTAGATCATTGGTAATAACAACAGAACATATGAAAAAATCTTATCATTAGATTGAAATTGATCTACTTTTCTGTAGCTTAGGCAATATTTGTATATTTTTAGACAATAGTGGAAATATGCCATTAAAGATAGCTCTATGTTAGTAGACAAAATACTAGACAATGAGTTAGAAGCACCAAATTCAAGTTTGGTATCTTTAACTTGCTGAATATGAGTGCTTGTATGTTCATTTAACCACTTAGGACTACAATTACTTCCTTTGTAAAAGGAAAATATTAAATATAATGAAGATTAATATTTCATTAAGCTCTAAAGTGCCATGTCTTGTATAACGTGAAATATGATCCATTAGTACAAGAAAGAAATAATAAAATGCCACAAGGTGAAGGGCAGAGATTTGGCCGTATCAGAATCCAGCTTAATTTTACATGAATGGGCTAGTCAGTTAGTCATCAACAATAGAATGGTCTTTTTTCCAAAAACACATTCATTTACCCATCCATCCAATCAGAATTATCATTCTCAAAAGAGTAAAATATATAAGAATAGCTATCACAAATATGTAGATGCATGAAATTCATTTGACCTTATAGGAATTAAAAACAAACAACATAAAAATCCATAGACAAGAAGCCCTGGAAAATTATTCATCAAATGTTAACTAAGGCACTACAACCCACTCTTTGATTAATGTCTAATTTATTTAATCAAAGTTAATCTAGTACCCAATGCACTGTAACAAGTTCATGAATTTACTAATTCTTTAAAAAATATATGTTGTGTTTCTAATATTATCATTAATGCATTCAACAAATATTGAGTATCTACTATATGCTAGGTGCTATGCTAAATAATGGCCATTATCCTCACTCTAGTGGAAAAGTCAAACAAATGAGGAGGATGATAGTGTGTCATAAATAATTTAAAGGAAATAATCATGGTGTTGTGAAAAGTGAGTAATATTGGGATTCCAGGCGTCATTTTATATGATATTTATATCCAAGAAACTGATTAACTAGATATATACTAATTTGATATAGTATTCCTATGCTTTCATGTTAATGATGAGATGAAATAGCTAAAATTATTCTGCCTTTTAAGCCATCATGTAACATGACTATCCAGATTAATGTAAATACAGAACTTTAAATATTATCTGTTAATTTGCTCTTAAGTAAACATTTATTAGTTGTCTCCTTTGGCCAGAGAATGAACCTCACGGGTCATTTAATTCAATTCCTTCAATAAACATATATTTTTTAAGGAAATACTAAGATATTTTTAAAAGTGGATTACTTTTCCAGAGATACCCAGTTAGTTAGTGGTGAAACAAGACAATGAATCCAGGTCTTCCTGAAATATAGAAAGTTTTGTTTTTTGATTATGTGTGGTTTTTAAAACAATTACTGCTATTCAAAGAATGACAGCTGAAAAGCATTTGTACTTAGCTTTCAAGAGATTCATTGAAAAACTGAGTTAATTAAAATTGTATGAACCTTCTCAGGATGCAAATATTTATGGGCAGAATCAATGATATTCCTTGTGAGACTTCTGAAAGTTTGTGATTTAAATCAGGAAAACAAGACGTGAAAAGAGACAGGTATAGTAATAACATATGGAAATAAATTCAACAATTCTTTATTTTCACTGAATTTAAATAGGCTTGTCTACTAAAGAGTAAAGAGAAAAGAGATTTTTTTCACTGTGTCATCATTTGAGAGGGTTGGAAGGTAGTGACTTATACTCTTCCAGTTAAGTAGAGAATTACAGGATAATTGATATGTCAATTGCCGTTGGAATTTAATTAAGGAGAAAACATTTGTGAGAAAGAAGAAGACGTTCTTGGCATGTAGTTTAGTCATTGAGAAAATTAAGAGATTAAAGTAGGGCTTTCAGAATAAATATCTGAGGGAGTTTTAGGGGAAAGTTAAGATTCAAGGAATGAAGATTTTGATCCTGGTTGATAGTAAATAAAAACCATTAATACGGATCTAATAGCATAAGTTTTAATTTTTAAAATTTCCATTAAATAAAAATACACACACACACTTTTCCTTTCCAGTCTTCCAATCCAAGTCCCCATGTAACTGGTCATGGGGAGGGTATGGAAAGATAGATGATAGAAAAAGAGATGTACCACATGCCCTAGCTGTCTTGCTCACTTGAATTTACTGTTAAGATATGGAAAATGTGCAAGAAGAAAATGATGGGTGGCATTATGTCTCTAGTAGCCATGTCTTTAGTTTCCCACCTTTATCTTTTTAGAACCCTTATTATGACTGAAGGAAACTCAACTTACTCTAGTCAACAACGCTTCCCAGCCAGAAGCTGGCCAGGGTTATGAGAGAATTCTAGAAGCAGCTGATTCTCCTGTTCCTCTGGTACCCAAGCGCCACTTTCTCTGCTCTTCTCTAGCTCTTTCCAAGGGTCTGGGTCTACTGTTGACATTTCTATGTTATTCCATTTCGATGTAGGGTCAAAGATACGGAGTCACATCCCAAAAGACCTTTCATTACTAAATTGTGCCTTTTCCCGGAAGGGAACAAAAGAGGGTCCCTCCAGCGCGATTCTAGTACCTAATCCGCAAAAGCCGCTGACTCTTCCAGTTCTTAGCTCTGAGGCTTCCTTCCCGCAACTCCCTCCAGTCGCGGTTTAGGCTCTGCATCAGTCACTCGCTGCTTTTTTTTTTTTTTTTTAAGGGTGAAGTGCTAAGCACCGCCTACCGTCATGAATAGCCTGTCACTCTGTCCCTCTGTGCGGTCGTGATTGGCGGGCAAGACAGCGTCGTTGACCCCGCCCCCGCTTCCCTTTGCCGCGCTAGCTGTCTCGGATTTTATCCAAAGGTGGAGAGTGGTATTCGGGCGGGCGGCGCTTGGAGCAGGTGAAGAAGTATCGGCGTTCCGGCTGTTACTTCTGTTCTTTCTCCAGTCGTGGGTCTGAGTCAGGAAAGGACAAGCATTCTTCCTTTTGCCGCTAGAGCTCCAGTGAACTGTTGCCCAGGACCTAGGCACTTCAGACATTTCATCTCACCCCTTATTCCAATTGCACTGTATAAATCATCTTCACATTGGTAACCCTGTGAATTTCCCTTCTGCTCAATGCTCAGAGAAGGGGTCAAACGGGAATTTCACGTGTTTGGAGGAGAGGGTCTCTGCAGACTGCAGGGAGCTGTCTAAGGTGCTGAAGCTTTCCAGGCGTTTGTCTCCATCACCACACGGAGTTAGATCGCACGTTTTCATTCTTGGATTTCTCCTTCCCCATGCCTTGGATAAGACTAATTTCAGGATCGTGAATATCTCTTCGGATCATGGCCCACGTGAGACATTTTCGGACATTAGTTTCGGGATTTTACTTCTGGGAAGCAGCACTGCTACTCAGGTGAGTCCACTTATATTTAACAGAACTCATTAAAGCCTGTGTACTAGGCTGCAACCACTTGTTATTGATGAAGCCAAGAATGCAATTCGAAATTGATTTGTTACAAGTATCCCTTTAATCGTATTGTTTTCTGTCTAAAACTCTCTACAGTCTATTTATTGAGACCACTGAAAACATGTAACTTTGCTCCATTTTCACGAATTAGTGCATTTTAGTACCAGCATCTTATATTATTTGCAGCTGAGAATTACCCTAGAAAAATTATTTCCAAAGCCTAGATTTTCTTTCTCAAATTGCTTTTAGAGTTTTCTTTTTCGAAGTGAATTATAAATTCTGGGTGTTACTTTCTTTTGAAAGTTACAAAACATTTAGTAATTAGAAATGGAACATTACTAACATTTTAAAAGGCAAAAAATCTAGAACATAAGCATTTACTGATCAGAGAAATTCTAAAGATTGTTTATATATTCAGAAGTTAAGTTAAATAAATAAAAAAAAATGCCTTGAAAGTACTATTGTCTAATGAGCTTAGTTCAGGTAATACATGGAGGCAAAATCATAAATAAATCATTAGATATGTTCTATGTCAAGAATAATCTTTTTGGAGAAAGTAATATTATAAGAAACCTATTGAAGAATAAAATTGTTCTATGACATGTCATTTCCTTATCATGTCCAGTCATATTTGGTAGGCTTTCTTTCTTTTTTTCTTTTTAATTAATTTAAAGAGAAGAAAGCCTAGGCAAAAGATCAGATAATTTAATCCTTATTCTTAATCAAACAATGTATAAGCAAGATTCTGCTCATACAGGTTTTTGAACCACCAATATAAATTTTATTTTACTATTACAATTACCTTAAGATTTCCATTTGTTATGGCTCACAATCTTTTCAAGAGGATTGGAATCAAATAATTAGAATAATTTATGTGTATATTGATCTCTATTTGAAGTATGTAAATATTGTTTTCTGGTTTGCTATGTCAATTTTTCATCTTTAGGCACCTTAGAAAAACACAGCGTATCTCATAAAAGCTACCCTTACAGAAAGTCATATTATTTTGATATACCTGTAGGAACAGGAACTAGTTGTGAAGGTTATTACATTTCTGAAATTATTGATTTTTTCTGGAGGGGTTGAACAATTATAAACCAGAATATTTTCAGTGAAAAATATTTTAATATGACTTAGTAAATTTTTGTAACTTTACAAAAATTGTCACAAATTTTACATGTAGTGATCAAAGCAAAGAGTGTAGAGCTTTTACAGTTACGAAAATTTCATAAAAAAAGATTACAAAATTCATGTTATAAGAGAATGATCATTTTACTATAATTATTTCTTAGTATCTTAGATGGTAATATGCATCTTTATTTTTTTAAAGAAATCAAGATAGCTTAGTTGATAGATACTTAGATTTAGGAAGTTTAACATCAGTAACTAAAACATTTCGGTCAATGAAGTCAAATTTGTATAATGGCAATTCATCATGATGTTTGTTATAATATGTTCTTAGACATAGAATATAATCTTCACCACTAGATCTTCTGATTTTTGTCTAGTTTCATTGAAATTCACAAAAATTTTATTTCAAATTGATGATGGTGATTATAAGAATTTATCTTCATTAATATTAAATAATTTTAGTTAAAAATACTTTTTATAAAGAATCCAAAAATGTAATCACTTAAAAAACACGTACCCAATATAGAAGTTTGTGAGATAGATATATTCTTCGTCAAGTTTTTCCTTCTTCTTTTGTAAACTGAATAAAATTTTTCTCTATCTTAGACTAGTCTTAAATGAGAGTAACTCATTGCTTAATGAAGAATTGTAATCATATGTAAAAAAATTAAATATTTTTATTTTTAATGATGACCCTTGAAAGACAATTTTCTATAGTAAAGAAAGTGAATCTCCCGCTCCTGGAAATATTTTGTAAAATAAACGTCTTTATGAAAACTATTCTTTATTCACTAAGTCTGTTTGTGATGTATCGACCAAAAAGGAAATATGTAAAGGAAAAGATAAATACAAAAAGTATTTAGTATTAATTCACAAATATATCTTTTTAATTTAAAAATATTATTTTCAGGGCAATTTGGAGGCAAGAACAACAATCAGAAACTCTAGATATTTAAAACTAAATAATTTACTAGTACAAGCTTTTTTTCATAGGTTTTAAAGATTTTAAAAATTTTTATTGAGATATAACATACACACAGGAATGTGCACAAATAAGATTCCATATAAAGTTTCACAAAGGTAACACACCCATGTAAAGAGACCATGGATCAAAAAGTAGAATTGTCAATATCACAGAACTACTCACCCCCCGCCCCCCTACACACACACTATGTTGTTTTCCAGGCACTACTTTGCCCAAAGATAATCACTATCCTGACTTATACAACAATAAATCGATTTTTCTTGCTTTTGAACTTTAAGTACTCATTTTAGTCTGCTTTATTTTTATGAATATTATGTTTATGTGATTTACCCATATTGTTGCATGTAGCAATAGCTTGTTTATTCTCATTGTTATATGGTATTCCACTATATGAAGACATCACAATTTATCCATTGTCCTGTTGAGGGATGTTTGGGTATTTTTTAGACTTTGGCTTGTGCTGCTATGAACATCCCTGAACATGTCTTTTTGTGAATACATGTGAATACGTGCGTTAGGAGATTATATGAATTGGGTCAAAGACTTTCTCTGGGAGAGGAATTGCTGGATCATGGGTGGGTACGAGTATGTTTAGCTTTAGTAGAGACTGCAAGTTTTCCAAAGGAGTTGTGCCTATGTACACTCCTATTAGCAATATATGAGAGTTCCTGTTGCTAGTACAAAATTTGATCAGTGCAATATTATCATAAACACTTCTAGCATTTTCTTAGACTATTATTGAGAGCCTGCAGATGATATTTTAGTTCTTTTATCTTGACATAATCTCTACTTTTAAGTAAGTGAGTTTTATTAAGGCAAAAGAGCAGAATAAAAACATTTACTACTGTGATACAATTAGAAGTATTCATTATCAGAATACGTCAGGGATAAGAAATGTAATTTTTAAAAGGGAATTATTAAACATAAGTGAGAAAATTGCATAAACAGACAGAAGGAATCTGATTTTCCAAGTAGTGAAGTTTTTAAAAGTTTCACACTTTGCTCAGATATTGCTGTTTTTTGTTTTGTTTTATTTTGTATTGTTTTGTTTTGTGAGGAAGATTGGCCCTGGGCTAACATCTGTGCCCATCTTCCTCTACTTTACATGGGACGCCGCCACAGCATGGCTTGACAAGCGGTGCGTCAGTCTGTTCCTGGGATCAGAACCTGTGAACCCCAGGCCGCTGAAGCAGAGTGCGCAAACTTACCTGCTGTGGCACTGGGCCTGCCCCCAGGTATGGCTGTTTTTTGAAACAATTCTCCCATGACTTTTGATTTCTAATTCTCATATTAATAAAAGGAAGAACAAAACACCAGTGTTCAGCTTTTGTTTGAAATACTGATAAGTGAGGATTATGAACAGCTTGCAGAACAAATTCCAAAAGCAGGAGAACAAAATATTTTGTTTAAATTGATTATTTTCATAACATACAATTTTATTTTTCATCTTTACAATTTGATAAGAACACAGACTTGCTACCTGAGTAAATTATGGTACACTGTGTCAAAAACTGAATGTGTGAATTCGAGACTTCATGATAATGACAAATAAAATGTTTTCTTGGTTTACTTCAAAGCCTAAGAAAAACATTTTGGCATAGAATTTCTGGGTTTTGCTTTTGGTATGTTTTGGAGGATGGGGAAAATCCTTTTTAATGTTGGCTCTATTTTCTTATGCAAGATATTGAAGAAAAATGTACTTCAAGGAGTAAACTTTTACTATCATGATGATTTCTTATATGCAGGTACAGTAGCAGAATTCTATATAGTTTTTTTTTAATTATGCTACACATAATATATGCTTCTTCCATTTGTATCTATAAATAATCATACATTTTCCCAAGTATAGAAGGATTATGGTCCAGGTCTCTAGCCAATGCCTCGGGTATTTTGTCCTGCAGATTCAGAAAACAGCTTGCAAAATATTTCCTCTTCTGTATAATTTTTCTCTCCCTTAACCACGCAACTATGTACTGAGGCAAGTCAGTCAACAAATATATGTTTAATGTATAATGTTGAGCAATTCAACAAGATTTCTTCACCAAATTCTGTACACAGCTTTTTGTGCTAGATATAATGTGGCTATGGATGATTGGGAAACTACCACCTTTCCCATTATGGAACTTAGAATCCAGCAGGGAAGGGAATACAAAGGGCCAAGTAACAAAAGAAAAACACAAACAGCAATGTTCTAGGGAATGTGAGATAAGGAAGCGATCCAGAAGGCTTGGTGCTTGTGCTGCATCTTGTAAGATGCTTGTTGGGCAGAAATGAGATATAAAGAAAATAGTCTAGGCAAAAGGAATGCTATGGGCATATAGTAAGCTTGGGGAATGATGATGGTCAAATTCAGTTGAAGGAATTCCAATTCGTGGTTTTAAATCATATTCTACTAGCAACAACAATTGACCTGGCTACAGTGATCAACCTGCAGAAATATGGAGTTACAGCTTCCTTTCACAATGAAATATTGACAAAATTTAGAAGCAAATAATTTAATTATTACTCGATAGTTGTCATTAGAGGAATAGTGTTATAAATTGGCTCAAAATATCTCTATAAATCCCTCTCTTTCAGAGGTAGAGTTTACCTTAAAATTACAATTAATCATAAGATTGCTAACATAATTAGTAAGAGTAAGAACTATGTAAACAAACAACAATGACATAACTACAAGAAGAAAAGGATAATCTGCTTGTTTTAGAATTTGGGGACCATGTTTGAACTTTTCATCAAAATCTGGTCTCTTTAAAGAAAGAAAACCAGGTAGCGGATTTAGATTGTTGGAAGAAAAGAGGAACTTGGTTTGGGGTGTTTTGAGTTTGAGAAGCTAGCAGTAGATCTTGGTATGCTATTATTTGGGAATGCAGAGACAATGCTTGAACTGTAGATTTTCCAGTCAAAGTGTTATGAAGGTGATCAGACTGTGTGCAAAGAAGAAAGAATAGAGAAAATATTTATATGCAATCAGGGTAAAAATTCCTCAAAATTCCTATTTGGAATGGGGTACAGAGAAGTATGCAGAGAACCCTGAGCTAAACTGTGGGACTGATCATAACCAAGTCACAAAGTCACAGATTTACCATAGTTTTATACTGTCGACCCCAAGGACCTGCTCTTATCAATAGCATATATGTTTCCATCACTTTTCTATAGATGCTTCCAATGCTCTGATTTCAACTAATCTCATAATCTAGTCCACAATCACAGATAACATATTTTACCTACTTAAGTTTTCTCAGGATATTTTTAGAGAATTATTTTGGAGAAGGTACATCTTTTACTTTTCCTTACTTCATGAAGCATATATAGCGGATCTCCCACCAAAGCTGTCTCTTATCCTTCTTCATATGATTATCATCATACTTGGGTTAACAATATTGTTGAAAATAAGTTCATGTTTAGATAAATGTCTGTGTGGAAACGTGGGTTGTTTTTCTTTCTCTGCGAGGAGAATGGTATAGCTGTAGCTTTGTCTTGCTTGAGGGGGTGGGCTGGGAGGAGAGACCTTCAGAGAACTGGTTCTGGAGTGAAGGCAGGAATACCAAGACAAGACCAACTGTTTAGCAACAAAGAGAAAGTGTGTGCATAGAATGAGCTGTTCAGCCACAGAAAACGAAGCTTTCTAGCAGCTGCGTGGCAACCACACACATTTTAAGGAAACAGAGTTTGAAATCCTCAGATGTTGTCAGAAGAGAAAACAATGGTAAAAAAGAAGCAGCTCCATGATAGTGCATTTCTGAAATTCTTTTGGGATTTCCATACTAGAGATGCTTTTTAGGAGAGAGTATTACCAGTACCTCTCAGACAGTTCAGTGCACAGAAGCAGCAACCTCTGTGGTACAATTAGGAATAGCATAAAATCTAAAGATTATTAATGTCCTCTGGAGATAGTTTATTGAATGGAATAACTTCCAATGCAAATGATTAAGAATTCTATATGAGTGTATACAAACATCTGCCACAAGCAATAAGGAATTATGGCTAGACTCAGATATTTCTGATACTATTATACAACCATTGCTGACATAGAGTGATTGGGCTTACATTAGAGGTAACTGGTCCACCCAACATTTTACCTAAATTTGAGGGTCTCTCAAAAATATCTCTAACAGGTGGTCATCCCATCAACTTTAAAATTTCCAGCAATAAGGAACTCTCTACCTCAAAAGAAAATATTTATCAAATGATTTTAATCAATAAAAACTAAAATGTCATTCTATTTTCTCCTAGCTAAACTGACCTCCGTTTTCCTATATGTACCCCAAAAATATTTGTCTCTGTATTTTTTGCTTATTTTTTATGCTTTGCTCTCCACTTAAAATGACCCTCCTGCTCGTGGAAAGTGTGGTTGTATTTGAGGCATGGTTTGAACTGATAATCTTTTCCATACAGTTGTTCTATGCATGAAACTTAGATGCTCCAGTTTCAGAGTGTCTGTAACATTCTGCCTGAATCTCTGTATAACTTTATGAAAATTTATGGGGAAATGACTACATTCCAGGCAGTGAGCAAAGTACTGGGCAAACACAACCTCAACTTTTAACAATATCCCATTGTAAAGGGGAGAACATGTGACATCACTTGCAAATGTGTATTTTAGATGTTCATGCAAGTCTTCTCTCTCTTTCTTAACTGTAAGTCCCACCATCATAGGATTGTTTCTGATCTTTGTTTTACCTCCCTAATATTTAATTCAATGTCATACATGGAATAGATGCTCAATAAACAATAAATGGGCACTGAGATGGTATCTGCCTGTCTGTCAAATCTGTCTATCTATCTATGAATTTAGATTTGACTTTATATAAATCGTGCTATTACTTGGAGCGAAAAGAGAGTCTTGTGTTCAAGAGCTCATAAAAGATAAAGGATCAAACAAATCTCCTCAGAAGATGTTACCTACTCTGAGAAGAGATTGTAAAACAGATATAAACTGGCAACATCTAGTAGAAAAGTGATGGGTTTGCTTCTCCTTAGCACCATGTGAAATTGAAATCTGTGTGTATAATGCGTTATTTCTCAAACTTTTGTCCCCATTATTGCCTCCTAAGGAGACTTTTAAAGATATTTTTAGACTTTTTTTCTAATTGACCCCATGAAATTGTAATACCCCAGTAAACTGTACATTTGCTCATGTATGGTATATATATCTTTGCTTTATACATAAAAAGAATAAAATTTTTCACCCCAAGATAAAACTTTTGCCTACCCCCATTGGGGTGGACGTCACTCCTGTTGAGAGTGCATGGTGTAATGGCTGCTACTTATTTCATGATGCTGCTTAGACTAGACTTGTATAGTTTTACCATTTGGGGTCATGACCTAGAAATAAAGCAATAAAGCAAGTATTTATTTGTTTTGGATTTTATTAGGGCTTTGCAGCTTTGTAAAATAAACAAATAGTGGGCATCATTTATCTATTGACACCCTTTAAGATAAGTGAATCCTAAAAGCATTAGAGAACCTTAACAACATCTTTTTCCATAAATACATATGGTTCCCAGAAGTCATCAGGCTTCCCATCAATAAATTTCAAATCACTACTGCCCCTACTAACATCATTATTAAAGGACTTTCATAATTTCATACAACTATCTTTTAAAAATAATGTTAGAGATTTTATCATTTAAAGTTTATTTTTCTATGATTTAGACTCTGTTGACTTTGTTTTTGATGTTCAATAAATGGAAAAGTTCACACTCCTTTTTAAAGTTAAATTTATAGTTGTGATGAAATAGGATCTCAACAGTTAGTACTGGTGTTAGCTCTGGATATTCTCCAATTCAGGGGGTAAAGAATATGTATAAAATGCTAAGATTAATGTTACTAATGAAAATAAAAACTGATTGACAGAAAATTGTAGTAACAAGTAAAATGCTACTAACACAAAAGAAAGTAGGAGTGATGATTAACGTGAGCAAATCATCAGAAAATAGTGTTTGCCTTGTTGTTATTTTGGTTCAGACTGGCCATTCAATACTGCAGGTGGGGACTTGGGAGAAGATAAGTGATTTGAACCTCAATGAAATGACCATTCAAATGCCCTCCATCAAATGATTGGGGGGAAACCGTGACTTCCATCTGTCTGGCTAATTTCTACTCAGCTCACTTCATCTTCTCTAATCTCTCCCACGTCTAGGTGAGGATGCCTCCTGCATGCTTCCAGGCACCCCATGCCTTTATTATTGCCCGCATCGCAGGGATGTGGTAATTGCCTGAGTACTGCCTCTAGCTCATACTGTGGAGTCCTTGAGGGACAGTAACATATTTCCAGTTCTATCTCTAGGGTTTAAGAGAGTCTAGCACACTGAAAAGGCTCACCAATTTCTGGAATGAAGCATTGTTTTTTTTCCAAAAGCAGACGGACAATTTCAAATAAGTAATTCTCTCTAGGCATAACTAAAAATACTGTGCTCTCTTTCTCCGCTTCCAGCATTCAGGAGGAAATTGAGTGAGGGATTTGGTGTCTCATTTTTTCTTTATTACTAATTTTATTTGTCTGTGGTAATATATGAAACCGCTTGCCTCTTATTTGTCTTTTCTTTCACAGAAAAATTTCTTAAAAAAATCTTCTACATTTTTCCATTTCCTCGCTACCCACCTCACTTGTTCCTATTTGGCATCTGCCCCACCTCTGTGAAATGAAGCAGTACTGTGCTCCCGTGTTGTGATAGCTTCTTCTCTTTCAAACATTGGGAAAATGAAAATAACACTTTATATAATAATGGCTGGAGTAAATAACTATTAAATAAATGTATATAAAAAGGTACATACACATAAAATATATCTTTAAATTGACATATAATTTTTAATTATCTCCTTTTTATAAGATCTCTGTACTGGAAAGAGATGTAATTAAATGACCATCCTAAATAATAATCAAATAGATAATGCATATTCTCAAGGCATAATATTTGAATTTCTATTATTGTATCTATCACAGTTCTGGGATCAGAATCACTGAAAGGTTTCCAATTCCCTAGATAAGTTGAGAACCATTGATATCACAGAATATTTGTTTTTGTCTTTTAATCTGTTTATTCACATAAATTTAATGCTTCAGGCCCCAGAATCTCTATAAAGGGTGGTTGAATGATGATTTTTTTTTTTTACTGGCAATTATTGAAAATGTAGTCATGAATAACTACCAAAAACAGTAATAATTATAAATATTGAGAACTTCTTTTCTGGAATGAATTCTTTATAAAGACAAAGGGAATTTAAATGGTCCTTAAGCAGTTGACGAATTTTAGTGGGCAGAAAAGAGGGAAGGGCATTTCAGTCAAGAAAGCATTTTTAACAGAAGCAACAGGCCAGTTTCCATGTGAAATGGAGGATATGGCAAAATTCATAGTAACATTTCCACCGGGATATCTGTAAGTTTTCTTTTGTAATAAATTCACGCTTTATGTTGTTTTAGGACTAACTTCCTACGGAAAATCTATATGACTGTTATTGGGGGTTAGAAAACATCAGCAGATGTTTATTCAAACCTATTCAAATAATAGGTTTCTCTATTTCTAAATAAAATGTTTCATTGTTATCACGAGGGAAGAAAATATTCGGATAAGCTATTTTATATTTACTTGTTCTGTTGATGTCAATATACATACATTTTTGTTAATTTGTATCATTTAAATGCATTTGTTCTGTGTATCAGAAGCCTGAGGGCTGAAACTTAATTATTAGTAGATTAAATAAAACAAAAACCAGAAAAGAAGAAATTTATGCCTTTTCATAGTTTTATAAACAGACAATTACATTCCTGACAAGGGAAAGAAGAATGACGTTACGTAATAAAATCTTGACCCCCAAAACTTAAAAACAATCTATCTATATAAATTACTTTCTTATTAAAAAATAACAAAATACTCTAATATGCATTAGATGATATTTTCCACCAGTTCTTAAATCATTCCTTTTTAAGAAGAAACTTACCTTCAGTCTATTAAAACACTGAGGGACCCAACTTTGTCTAGTATATCCCACTGCCTCGTCAGAATAAATGGACCTCCTGTGTCCTTAACTTGTCTCTTGTTTTATTTACTGGGAAGAATAGAGGTAGCAGGGGATTATATGGATAAAACTACTACAAATCTTCCTTCTGCTTTATATTGTTTCTTAGTAACAACCTTTAAAAGTTTTGACGCTTTAAAAGTTTATGAAATCTCTTCTTTTTTCTTTAAATCTCTGAAATTTAAGGTATCTCTTTCTTCCTGCAAATCTTAAGTAGAGTGAGAATCATCAAAGATACTGACTCTGTAGGCCTCAGTTGTTGCCTTCTGAGACTATAGTATAGAATGAGGCTTTATGTGTAGCCTAAATATTTCCCCCTAAATAATAACGTGTGAACGGAAAATTTGGCTCTACTTCAAAAGGTCAAAGTGTATAACATTCTCTGTGTGTATATGTACAGTTATCATATATGTCAACTTATAACAAAGATTACATTGGAAAAGTTTAATTTATATGAAAAAAATTCAAATTCCTAGGGCAAATGGAAATTCAAGCTGAAAAATACAGTAGTAAAAAGAAGGTGAGATTTATACCTCTAGTGGAAATAGCTAGTTTATTTTAGATATTTTCTAGGTTAACTTATCTTGCATTCTGGCTTCTCTGTGCATGCATTTGTGTGCACATGCGAGAACAAGAAGGAATTTGGAGAAAGAAAACTCAGGGTCAGGTCTCAGTTCTGTCTTTGAAGGGCTGAGTGACCTTTCTATAGACCGACTAATTGTGTTTAATATGCTACTTTAAAATGTAAAGTGTAGAGCTATATCCATCTACAGAGTGCGATTTTCTTTAACTAACATAGAAATGTGATAATCTCTCTTTAACATAAAATATGTACTTAGCATTACAGCTATAATTTCTCACTTCATTTAATATCAGTAGCCTTTATTCCAAAAACCTATTTTTTTCCTAAAATCCATTATACTGGTAGACGTGAGAGGTGTTGAGTGGCAGGAAAATAAACAAGGGGTGAACAGACTAACCCCTTATTGCTGTGTTCGTTCAGATTAGGTTCATTTGTAAGTGACAGAAAGTACACAATAATATTGGTTTAAGAAAGATTTATTTTCTTTTCAAAAAAACAAGCTGGAAGTGAGCAGACTAAGTCTGGAATGGGAGTTTATCAATCTTTTGATCTTGTTTTGCCACCCTTAACGTGGGATTTCTTCCTTGAGATCCAAGACAGATGCTCTGATTCCAGTCATCATAGCTGCTTTTCAGCCATCAAAAAAGAGGAAGAGGCTTCTCTTGAAAGGCAGTTCCAAGAAGTTAAAGATTTCCCAGTCTCTCTGGCAGCTGTGTGTGTCCGTGTGGCCAAGTTCTGACCACTAAGCTGTAAATGGAAGTGGCCTGTTTAACTTCTTGGAAGTGTATTCTGCCCTATGGAATTCAGTGTTTAATTGAAGCGAAAGGGAACTATTATAAATAGGAAAGGAGCATGATCAGCTTGTGTTTCAGAAAGATCACTAAAGAAGTAATATGGAGAACTTAGAAGAAATTATGTTGATGGTGGGGAGGGACATAACTGCATCAAGGAAAGTAGTGCATGGCCAATGCAATAGACATCCCAAAAATGGAGCGAAGGCAGCAGATGTGAGAAATGACAAAAAAACAAGATTGTCCACTAATTGGAAGTGAGGAAAAAGAGAGAATGGTCTAGGATAATCCTCTTACTTATACCTTTAGTAACTAGGTGAACAATAGTGTCATGACAGGAATAGAACATAAAAGAAGAGGAACGGCTATGCAGAGAAGTATTATAAGTTAAGTTGCAGATATGTATGGTAAATGTGATGCCTATGGGATAACCAGTTAATGGAAAACTTTAGCATAGAGGTGGGAGTACAAGACCTGGGAATAGATGAGATGGGTGACTAGAATTCCGGAGCAGGGATTTCTGACATTTTTTATACTTGAACACACCCAGATGTTTCATCCCATTGGGGTAAACAAACAAGGCTGGTGATTCAGAGTCACCAAGCCTGGCTCTACCTGCCCCAGCGCCCTTCTCATGCACTGCAGGCTGAACTACGGATAACACAGCGCTCCTGTAGTCCACTGGGGCATGCGGGTGTGGAAAAGTCCTTCCTGTCCAAGGCATTGCCACTCAAAATGTGATTCTTTAGCCAACAGAATGACCATCCCCTGGGAGGTGGTTAGAACTGCAGACTCTGAATTCCACCGCAGACTTACCGAATCCAAATCTGCATTTTATCAAGCCCCGCAGATGCTTCGTAAGCACATTCAAGTTTGAAAAGCACTGTTTTAAGAACATCAACTTCTAAAGGATGATCAGAAGGAGAGGTACTGGCAAAAAAAAGAAAAAAATAGAAAGGAGGTATAAAAGGGAGAACTAACACAGAGTATGTCACAGAACCTAAAAGAAGAGTTTTGAAAATGAAAGAATGATCAATAATATCAAATGCCATAAAAGCAGAAAGAAATATGGAATATTACTAGTAGCCTTTTCAAATGCACTTTTGGTTCAAAATACATATACAAATATGTTAGCATAACTTTGAAAGATGAGTTAAAGAGAAAGATAAATATAGATTCCTTTTTTTCAAGAAGCTATTAGAAGAGGAAGAAATGGTGGACACAGTTGAGGTAGTTCTTGATTTATCTGTTTAGTTTTGTTTTTAAAATGAAAGAAGATTTAAGCTTGTTTATAGCCTGGAAGAAAGAAGTCAGTGGATTAGGAACTACTTAGGAAGAGGCAAGAGGCATACAGAAGAGAAGCAGCAAGACACTGAGAAGATGGAAAAGAAGAGTTTTAAGAGCAATAGTTGAAGGACAGCTTTTGAACCAGAAGAGTGCTAAGTCTTTCTCTGGGACTAGATAGGAGGTTAGAATAGACGCAGAATATGGCAAGTTGTAGATATGGGGGTTGTGATTTCATAATTCAGCAGTTGAATGCTCAATTATCTCTTTGAAGCAGGAGGCGAAGTCATCAGCTGAGATAAAGATAAACAATGAAGCAGAGTTTAGGCTGATTCAACAGTCACAAAACACAGAATAGAACCAAGTCTGCATTACGCCTAGTACCATAGCAGGGCTGTGCTGGTATTTCACTTAGAGGAGTCAGTCCAGCCTCATTGCTGCAGACGCCTCCATCACTCTGCAGAGGAGGAAAATGAAGCCTAGAGACATGGTCTTTATTCAGACAGCAATCATTTGGGGGGCAAAGCCAGAGGTAGAACCCACATCACCTAATTCAAATTGACTACTAATTTTTCCAAACAAGCCCTGTAATGTAGGCTATTCTAAAGTAGAAAGGGAAATGATCACATCACTCTTTAAAAGGTGAAATATGACTCATTCAATTAGAATCATGGTAAGATTTTTTTATTAATGTTTTCATCTAAAAATATAAGAATGAGACCCACTTTCAAAACTTTACTCTTTGTTCTTACATGAATACCAAGTTCTATACATGAATACCAAGTCTGGCAACATTGGCACACATTTTACACCCCCACCTCTGAACCCCTTTCTTTTACTCTTGAAAATAACTAGCCTTTTCCTATAGAGCACTGACACTAGGGATTTTGTTATGCTTGATAAAATGAAAACATATGCTCTTACTGCCACAGAAAACAGCTTCTATAATCTAGAGAGCTTTAAAATCCTTTTGTTTCCTGCGAAACTGTAAACATTTTGCCCAAAATAGTTTAGGCATATATAAAGAAGGAAGGTGGAAAGGGCAAAGAAGGAAACAGAGATGAGGCAGAGAGAGAAGAGTCAGAGAGTAACTTCAGCTGAATGTTCACTTTAAGTATAATGTTAACATCACTCACGGTATCTTGCTGACCTCTTCTCTTTCTTATTTTTAAAAAGGAATATAGTCCAATAAAAACCTTGATGTACGGTTTAATTTTCACTACGGCAAAATTGAATAACACCATACTCATTGCTATATTTACCTTTCCTTACCACTTCCAATTATAAACTCTTTTTGTTTTACTGTTTGATTCCCTCCTTCATCCTGTGCCATTTCTCTCTCTTTAAAGGAATGTAATGATAAGGCAAATGTAGGGCTTCCTGCACCACATATAGGAAAATGTCCAATCTGTCTCGAATATGCTTACGTCAGAACACCTTCCACTGAAAGGTGACATTAATATAAACATTTGTAGTCACACAAACGAGACTATCTACCACAATCTGAATAAGTCAGTCCTCTGCTCGTTCACTATTATTTAGGAAAAGAAATTCAGTATAACTCTACTTTAACATTCTGTGTACATCTCTTTTCAGGTTCAGAGACTCCAGAGATTGGTGCTTTAAAATATCATGCTTTTATGACCTGAATCTTATTGATTTGGGGATTTATAAAAATTCATTTCATTAGTAGGCATTGATGCAAGAACAGTTATTTGAAAATAGAAAGTAGAGAGATCAAAATAAAGCAATACTACTTCTGCTGTATTGTTTCCATTGTAAATATAACTCAGTTAGAGTCTCAAGTAGAAGGATGATTTCTGTATCACTCATCTCTGTGTGGTGAGATTAAGGTGTTTTTTCTTATTTTTACTGTATTTATATGAATTTTTTGTACAATGCACATATATTAGATTAAAATGAAATTTATACATTGTTTTTTAAAACAAGTTTTGTGCATATTTTGAAGGTCTAAGAGGTATTTTGCGAAGTAAGATTTAGAAGAGAAATAATTCTTGATCAACATTTCCCCCATCGGTTTGATGTAATCACTTTGAAATTATCACTGGAAAAATGGTTCTGAAACCACACTCAGTGATTTTTTGATAAGATAAACTAGTTGAGGTATACTTGGAACATAAGGAACAAATGCTCTTGAATTGAACTTTGGATGATCCACCTTTATCAAATTGAACTCTAGAAATTATAGCAAAGTAGTATACTTGTGGTATTTGTTGATTTAACTCCAATGAGATTGGTTATATGACAGTCTCTGCCCTCAGCGCTGAAGTTCCCTGAAGTTTCCTGCTAGCAGAGGAGGTTATGGCATTTAAATATCACATATTAACAATGGAAACCGGTGAGTGATAGAACCCAATGGGCTATGAGAATTCAGTGGACAGGGGATCGTTTCCTGCTCCCATAAGCAAAGAAAGGCGTGTGGAGGACATGGGATTTAAGCAAAAGAATTGGTGAAATTCCCTAAAGCAAAGATTCTTAAGGCACATTCTGGATTTTGAATGATTACTATCATGACTCCTAGAGTGTCCTGATCCTTTCTGACTGAAGTAAAAGTAAAGTCTACTCTTCCAAGAAGATTTCACCTTCCTAACTTTGAATTTGTTGATAACCCAATGTTATTAAGTTTATTGTCCAGGAGCACACTATACTCCAGAGTCAGATCAAATTCTCTGATAATTTTTCAATTAAAAAAAAATGTTTATCAGCTGCAAAGTACTTTGTGGCTACTGGATGTGCGTGTGTGTGTAGTGAGTGAACACAACTAGAAAAAGAAGTTTTCAAAAGACACTCTGTAGTGATTATGGTCTAGAATCAGGCTAAGGGCAGAAGTCTACTTGGATAAGTCAGAGAGAAAAGAAAGAATATCCCTTCCCAGAAGGAAGAGAGGGCAATAATATTTGAGAAACATTTTATAGTTTGTGATTCATTTTAAGAAATCAAGTGCTATTTCACTGGGTTGACAAAGAAAAGGTGATACTGACAACATATTTCCTGTTGAATGTTGCTATAGGGATTCGAAAGGTAACTAGCAACTTTTGAAAAGATTATGTATTCAATTGCTGTAATAATTGGTGTATAACAACCACAAATATGTATTTATAATTTTGAATTAGATCATATAAGCACTTAATTAAACTCAATTTCAAAGTATTTATGTTGAGTTTAATTTTACTTATTTATAATTACGTAGGTAATACATTATTATGTTTTCAGTATAAAAATCCAAATATTTCAGATAAATCAAAACTACCCCCTGGTCACTACCACTGTCTTAGTCCTCTCCTTAGAGACAATGGTTGAAATCATTTGATGTGTTTATTTCCAGATCATATTCCATATAGTTATATAAATATATGTACATATAAAGAAATACAGAGGGTTTTTTTGTATTTTTGTAAAGAGAAAATGCTTTAATTAGAAGAGTTCCACTGTTTACATTCCACGTGCTGTCTTTCAAGGAGAGAGGTCCATTGTGAATGTGTTCTGGCCTCTCTCCGTCCTCTCACTCATTCTACCCTGGAAGAGAGAAGTGGTTTGGAAGGAAAATCTGGGCAAGCATAGCCCACTGCCTTTCTTTTCTCTTTCCATTTGGGACCTTGAGTAAGGTGGGGTATGTATGCATCATTCTCGATTCAGCATTAGGAAGCCAATGTGTCCTCAGATAACAGATACTTTTCCCAATATCTGCTTTATCAGTTATAAGGTGATGTTATGATCCAAAATCCTTTACCCTTTTGAAAAAATTTCTCAAATTTTTCCATATTTTGGGGGGCGGAGAGAGGAGGCTAGTTTGGAGCCCCTTGGATCCCAAGAGTATATTAAAAATATTATTTTCTATTTGCTATTTGTTTCACTCAGTGGTATTCTTTAAGTGCTTTCTTCCTCAGAATGCACAGAATAACTTTATTTTGTTTACTGTTGTGTGAATCTAAAGTGGGATCATATTGAAGATTTTAAAAAGCAAAACGATAGCTATTTAGGTCATTTTCTTCTTCTTCTTCTTTTTTTTTTTTTTGTGAGGAAGATCAGCCCTTAGCTAACATCCATGCTAATCCTCCTCTTTTTTGCTGAGGAAGACCGGCTCTGAGCTAACGTCTATTGTCAATCCTCCTCCTTTTTTTTTTCTCCCCAAAGCCCCAGTAGATAGTTGTATGTCATAGCTGCACATCCTTCTAGTTACTGTATGTGGGACGTGGCCTCAGCATGGCCGGAGAAGTGGTGTGTCAGTGCGCGCCTGGGATCCAAACCCGGGCTGCCAGTAGCGGAGTGCGCACACTTAACCACTAAGCCACGGTGCCGGCCCATCATTTTCTATTTTAATTAATATAACCAGTAGGGCATTAAATAGTGCTGGCTCATAGGGAGGATGTCTTAATAATTTAAATATAGACCATGAAATTCCCCCTTAGAATAGCTGTATATGCTGCCCTTTAGTGTATAAATTGCATACAAAGGCAACTTTTACCCAGATATTCATCAATTCTCGATATTACTAACCTTTAAAATTATGTCTATTGTAATGGTATCTAGTCTCTGTGTAAATAAGCATTTCCTGATTACTACTGAGTTTGAGTGTCCTATTTGATACTATATACTGAAGTGTATTTCCATTTTTTTTCAATGAATTGCTTGTTCATATCCTTTGCCCATTATTCCATTGGATTACCTTTCCTAAATGATTTATTGGAGTCCCTCATATAGTTCAGATACTTATGCTTTGTTAGGTATCTACTATTTAATTTGCTTGTTTAATTTGTTATGGTGCTCCTGATCATGCATGAGTTTTTAATATTGATGTATTATTTCAATGATCTGCACATTAGCGCCATACTCACTCTCACTGCCGCAATTTCTCTCTTGAACTCATTCAAATTAGGCTTTCACCTCCACCAAGTCCCTAAAACTGTGCTTGTCAAAGTCACTGTTGACATCCACCTAGCAAAATAAAATGGCTAATTCTCAGTCCTCCTCTTATTCGACCAATCAGCAGCATGCAATAGTTGATCACTGCCTCCGCCTGGATGTACTTACTCTAACTGGCTTCCAGGACAATACACTCTATTGGTTTTCCTCCCACTTCACTGGCTGCTCTTCCCAGTTCAAGCTGCTTTGCTGTTTTCTTCCCTCCTCCATCTCTTCTCTTTTCTATCTCTCCTTACTCCCTTGGTGAACTGCTCTATTCTCAAAGCTTTAAATACCATCTATATGTCTATAACACTTTCCAAATTCATGCCTTAAAAAACAAAAAGATGTTCTTCCTCAGACTCCAGACCCACAGAACTAACTGCATACTCAGCATCTGGGGTATCAAATAGACATCCCAAACCAATCTCCATATTCTTGCCCTAAACCCACTCCACTCCCAGTTTTCCCTATTTTGGTTAATATCAAATCTATCCTTCCAGTTATTTAGGCCAAAAAACATGGACTCTTCTTGACCACTCTCTTCTTTAATCTGTCAGAAAATCATCTTGTCTCAAACTTCAGAATACATCCAAAATATCATCGCTTTTTATCACCTCCAATGTGACAGCTTGGTCTGAGCCACTGTCGGCTGGACTACAACAATAATCTAACTGATCTCTGCCAACCGTCTCAGCCCCACCCCAGTCTATATTTAACAGATCAGTCACGGTGATTCTTTATAAACAAAAAGGAAGCCATTGCATGTATCTACTCAATGCCTTAAAATCCCCCATTTCACTCAGAGTAAAAGTCAAATTCCTTATAAAGGCTCTTAGATCCTACATGATTCCGTGTTCCATTTAACCCTTTGATCTAATTTCTCACTATTATCCCCACTACTAACTCTGGTCTAGTCCCTTTTTGTTTTGTGAATCCATCAAGCATGCTCCTGACTTAGAGTCTTTGCACTGGCTGTTCTTTCTGCCTGGAATACTCTTCCCTCAGACGGTCAGGTGGCCAACTCCCTGACCTCCTTGAATGCTTTGGTAAAGTATCACCTTCTCAATGAAGCTTACCCTAACTACTCTATTTAAGATTTTAACAGGTCCCACACATCCTGATTATCCTTTACTCTGCTCTACGTTTTCCTTTCTTTCAAATAGTATGTAATTTATTAATTTGTTATGTTTCTTGTTTATTATAATCCATTCTGCTAGAATGTGAGCCCACTGAGATCAGGGATTTAGGTCTGTTTTGTTTGTTGCTGAATCCAAAGCCCCATAACAATGCTTGACATATTGTACATTTTCAAGAAATATCTAATGAATAAAAAAAGAAGTGTAGGTACTAAATAAATCAGCCTTTCTTTTAAGGCTTTTTGTTTTGTCTTGTCTTGTCTATGAGAAGTTTTAAACAAATTCTTGTATACTTCTAATCTTTTAATTTTTTTCAAAGTAGAATTTGCATATGGATTAAAAAAATCAAATGGTGCAGAGAACTTTAATGCTATTCACATCACTTCTCAGTCCCATCTTCCTTATACTTAACTGTCCTTCCTAAGAGCAACCATTTTTAAATGTTTGTGAGTTTTCTTATTATGATAATGATTTCCATACATATAAATAATATTCTTATATCATTATTATTTTACACTTTGTTTTCCTCCATTTTCTAATTGTCTTCTTTTGTCTTTACTTAGATTAAATGCTTCTTCAAAGACTCATTTTTTTCCTCACATTCTTAATCCTACAATTTTGTCCATGCAATATATTCCAAACCTCACTTCACTCCATAGCGAAATGGCCTTCCTAGATTTCTCTCTTCTTCTGATCAATACCATATTGTTTGTTTCTGAGACTTTCTGCATAGATCTCATCTGAGGAATCACAGTTCTACTTTCCAAGTTGTATCAGCTCCTTCTAGGATTCTATTTCTTGGTTTAATTCCTCATTTTTTTGCAGCATATTCTCAATGATTTTCCCAAGAGAGCATTTATGCAGGTACACTATGCAATTCCTTGTATTTGTGGCTACTTAATTACTTCTCACTTGATTCATAGATTGGCTGTGTGAAAGATGACGTGAGTGGAGCCATATTAAAATAGAGACTGACCAGGGGCCCGCCCAGTGGCACAAGCGGTTAAGTGCGTGCGCTCCGCTGCAGCAGCCCGGGATTCGCCGGTTAGGATCCTGCGTGCTCACCAATGCACTGCTTGTCAAGCCATGCTGTGGCTTGTCCCATATAAAGTGGAGGAAGATGGGCATAGATGTTAGCCCAGGGCCAGTCTTCCTTAGCAAAAAGAGGAGAATTGGCAGATGTTAGCTTAGGGCCGATCTTCCTCACACAAAAAAAATAGAAACTGAACATCCATTTCAGAGGAATTGCCTTACACGTCTTGTATTCTTTATCTTCCAAACTGGACCAAACCACCAACATTCTGAGAAGTCAGTGAAGACAGGAATATCCTGTTTCTAAGGACTGATGAAATTGGACTTTGCCAATGAGCAAACCATTAACCAATCAATGAAGTACCAGTCTAGCCTTTTGCCTGATGATCAAATCTCAAGCCAATCTATGAAGTACAAACCTAGCCTTACCTCATCTAGCACCAATGAACTCTCCTTCAGAACAACTTACCTCACCTTCCTCCATTTTTCCCATAAAAACTCTAAGCCCCTGTCCTGTAATTGGGAAACTATTTGGGTTTCTACCTGAATCTGTGCTCCTCAAATTACAATTCTTTGATCCCAAATAAACACTTTGCCTCTTAAACTGGTTTCTGTTTTTGTAGTTTAATAACTGGAATATTGGGTTGAAAATACAGAATAATAATTTTTACTTAGAACTTTGAAGGTTTTTCTTCTTGTCTTGTAGCATGCACGAATGCTCATTTAAAAGCCTAAAGGCTGCCTGGTTTCATTCTTTTGTGTTTTCCTTTTTCTCTCAAAATCATTCAGGATCTTCTCTTAATTCTTAATGTTTCGTAATTTTACAGTAATAAATTTAGACATAGTTCTTTATTAGTTCAACCTCCTTTGAATTCAGTGGGCTCTTTCACTTTAAAACACATTTGTATCCATTTCTGAAAATTCTCCCCCCTTCACCTATCTCTCTATTATTTCCTCTCTCTTCGTCTTCCAGAACTTGTAGGAATATCTAACTTGCTTATATCTCCTTCCTGTTGTTTTTAGTTAACGTGTATGCCTCTTTTGTCATTTGGTACTAGTTTAATGGATGTTGCAAGGGAGAGGAAATAAACACACATACTTGGTCTGAACTATTTTAAAATATTTTATTTAATTGTCTACATACTTACATTTAGAACTTTAATTCATCTGAAATTTGTTTATATTCATGGTATGAAATAGAGATAAAGTTTATGTTATTATTTGCCAAAAGATTGTTGATTGTCAGAACACGGTTAGTTTGAAGTAGCTGTCCCCTCTGCCCGGAACGTTCTTCTCTCTGCTGCACGCTCAGCTCACATGTCAATTCCTTAGAAAGTCTTTACTGACCATCCAATCTAAATGGCCTCGCTCATTCATTCTCTGTTTCATCATGCTGGCTATTTTCTTCTGAGAACATGGGACAATCTCTAATTCTCTTGGTTACTTATATGCTCATCTGTTTACTCTCTGTTTCTTCTACCCTAATGTACCCTCCTTGGCCACAGAGACTTTATGAGTATTTTCCTCTACTGCATCCAGAGTCTTAGGTGACTGTTTTTTACTGCATATATATAAAAAAATCAATACAGGAATATGTGTTTTGTATGTATATGTATATTTATGTACATTACTATATTAATCTATATAAATGTCTATATATTAATGTCTATAGATCCACATACATATGTGGATGTACACATATACATACATAAAAATATATGTCATATATATGAAATAAAATATTGGAGAAAAAATACTCTTCTTTGTCTTATTTTGGCAATCTGCTCATTTTACTCTTCCATAAGAATTTTGAATCTTTTTGTTTGGTTTATTCTTACATTTTAAATACTTGCTTTTGTTATTGTTTTGGATAATTAAATATAGCTTTGCTGAAAGGCGTATGCATGAAGCTATTAGTATAATGATATATGTATATAAAGCTACAGATTCAAGTTTGTAACTCTAAACCTAATTATTGTAAATGCCTAATTAACAACCTCAAACTTCTCAGATTAAAAAAATGAATTATCAAAAACATTTAAATGGAATAAGAACATGAACTATAAACTTCAGAAGGCTTTGCTATAGCTTTCACCTGATCTTTTCAAGGGAGACATTTTTTCTCTGAGAGGAAATATGAAGTGGCATCCAGACAAAGACTCTGTGTGCTCTACTTTCCAAAGAGACAGTGATGTTCTAAATCAAATAAAGAGTGTTTTTATTGCTCTCTGGAGCTACACTAAACTTGAAAGAGTTGAATCACTGACTTTGTCAGATAGCATCATCGGGGAAACATATCCTTACTTGAACTACTCTCTTGAAGACCTAGCTTCTATGAAAATAAGAATAATAATAAATTACTTGTATTGAAAGCTTATTGAGTTCCATATCAACCTATTTTACACAGGATCTTCTTGGTTTAAAAAAATATATTACTTATCCCTCTAGTGACGTATTTCAAGTACTATTTATTCATTTATTCCAAAATATTTATGTAATGTCTCCTATTTGCCAATCAACATTCCAGGTATTGGAGATACAGCAGTAAACAAACAAAAATCCTTAATTTTATGAAGTTAATCATCTAGTAGAGGAAAACATCAAAATAAATAGTATTTTAGAAAAAAATAAGTATTCTGGAGAAAAGTAAACCACAAAGAGAAGAGAGAAAATGTGATAAAGGAAGACATTTTTAGCTAAGGGATTCAGTTAGACCTTTTGAGAAGGTGTCATTTGAAGATTTGAAGGTGATGGGGGAGCTATAAAAGTGGCTATCTAGAGAAGACCATTTGAGGCAGAAGGAATGAAAAGTGTGCTTGCATTTAGGTGCCAGAATACTTTGTTCAAATAAACCATCCAGTCCAATATCATTGCAATTTTTTGTCTCTCAATACAGATGACTTATTATAAGTTTCTCTTAGATGTTTTAAAACCTCCTCTAATTCAACGAGTTTAAAATTGAACCCAGTATTGTAACTCTCAAACCTGTTCTCCCTTTTCACTCTATCCTATATCAGTGAACGGCATTTCCATACATACAGTTGCTCAAGCCAGAAAGCTAAGAGTCAATATATTACTTATCTATTGCTGCATAGCACATTATCCTGAAATTTATTGGCTTAAAACAACAACAAATATTTATTACCCTTGAAGTTTCTGTGGGTCAAAAATTCAGAAATGGCTTAAGTAACTCGTGTTCCAGCTCAGAATCTTTCATGAGGTTACTGTCAAGATGTCAGCCATGGTTGCTGTCATCTGAAGGCTTGACTGGGGTAGAGAATCTGATTTCATAGTGGCTCAGTTCAATGACTGGCAAGGTGGTGAATTCAATTGGCAGAAGCCCTCAGTTTCTCCCATGTAGCTACTTGAGTGGGAAAGAGTGAGGAATCCAAAGGAGAGCTAGGTGGAAGTAGAAATTTATGGCCTAGCTACAGAATTCACATGCCATCAACGTGTTACTTTGTATAGTCAATATTCAAGAGGAGGAAAAGGTGGGCTCCACCTTCTGAGGGGACAGGTGTCAAAAAGTTTAAGTATTTTTAAAACCATCACAGTCATGCTTGAGATGTTCCTCTCATTCACATCCAGTAACAAACGATCACTAAATGTTATGGATTATATTAGTTGTATATCTCTTAGACTCTTCTACTATTTTCCAACCTCACTGCTATTAAAATTATTCAAACTATCCTCAGCTTTCACTGTGACCACTGGAATTGTTTCCAAATGGAGATAAAAGACAAAAGTGCATGATATGATCTATAAAACACTGCTCATTCTGGTACCTACAGTGCTCTCCAGCTTCACGTGTTATTATGTTGATACTCTTGGTCTCTATTCCAGACTCACTAACATTATTTTAGTCTCTTATACTTCCCATGACACCACAAGTTCTAAGATATTTTCTCTTGGATCTGTCCATTCAGTCATTTCCTGACTGAAATTCTGGACTACTGTTTCAGCAGCCCCTCCTCCTAGAAAATTTCACTGAGTTTTACACAAATTAATAAACTTCTTTTGAATTTCTTAAAATCTTTCTGGAATACAAAACTGAAACTAAACTATTGAACAGAAGACAATATAAAACCAAAATTGCTTTAAATATTCATTCAGTAGTTGAGTTCTGAAACACTGAGTGTCCTGAATGAGAAGTTATTTCAGGAAGAGCAATGAACAGGTATGTCACTTAAGACTCCTACAGCTATACATTTGCAAAGTGACTTTCAACCTCTCTTGCGAAGGTAGCTTCAACCATGAGTTGAATCCATGATTGGATTCCATGAGATGGGTCAATCAGATTTTTTCTGTTATGGTGCTCAGTCTTTTCTGAGGTTTATCTATATTTTCCACAGTTGAATTTCATGGGATGCTACTATAACCGTCCAGGGCCCTTTTACATAAATTAGCTTGAGTGAATTTCTCTTTGTTCAATTAAAAATATCCCTGACCAAAAGAGTTATGGTATCAAACACAAAATTCAAACGTTTTCATAAGAACTTGGCATTTTTCGAAACATATGTGTAGATTATGTCATTTGTTTTACTAAACTTATCTATGAAAAACACGTGCCACTTTAAGTCTGCATTTTTATACTGGTGAAAGAATATCCAGGTTTCCCAAAGTGAAACAACTATGCTAATGACAAAACTGGGACAAAATGTAGCCTCCTTGCTTTGCATATGTAGCTTCAACCATTGTACCGTGATGACCTCCATAATTATCTTGTGCATTCAACACATAACAGGAACTATTGAGTCTATTCTAAGTAATTTTCAAGGTATCTGAAACACTTAGTTTTCTTTAAAATAAATAAGTCATTAAGAAGCTACAAATCAGTGAGTTAACTAGCTGTGTTAGAGCCTTTTAGTTCTTTCAGTTGAAATAACCTGATGCAAAAACTATAAAGAAGTAAACTATTACCCATGAGAACAGATACTTTCATAGAAGTTATAATAGAACTTTTCATAGAAGTTATAAGAATTACCATGAATTTTGAGTACAGCAGTTTGAAAGTGTTAGCAAAAGTGAGTGATTTTATGATAAAAATAAATTTTATAGATAAAAAATTGTATAAAGATTAGAGTTAAGACACCTCAAATGACTACACTATCTAATCCTTTGTCATCTATTTTTACTATTAAATGGAGTCCTCTTTCCCCACCCCATCCCCAGCCTATAACCCTTCACATATAAACACACAAACAATATGTGATTTATCACTGACAACTAGCAAGCATTGAACATGGACATCCCTAATAAGCACTAATATACATAAGCACTGAATGTAGATGCCACTGCAATATCAGGCCTAGTTAAATAGGCACCTATGACATTCCAATTTACAACTCTCCAGTTTCACCGTTAAACGACAATTTTCAGACATAACATTGATGATTTAAATTTCTCTTTCAGATTTCTATATCTTAATTTTTTCCAATTTCTAAATATTTGTTCTACGATCTTCCATTATTATTCATTAGCATCACTCCTTACTTGGGTAGAAGGAGAGAAGAAGAGAAAGGTTGGACCCGTCTAGTACTACACATATATGCTAAGCATGATTATTGCCAGATGTGGAGGGTCGTATCTCCATCATTACATTTAGTTAATTTGTTTCAAAAATATCTATTCAGTTGGTTACTCGGATGCTCTGGAATACTTCTGGGGCTATTAAAACAAATGGAACAGTCAGGATTGTTGCTTGAATAGTAGATCTTACAAAGTAGGAGATAAACATTGATTGATTAATCCTATAAAAAATGACAGTTGCAGTTGTAACAAGTGCTACTAGTGAGAGACACAAATTTGAGAAATATTTTAGCAGGATTTTACAAAATAAGAAAGAATAGCTAAGGCTTCCTGAGGAAATGATGCTTAAACCTAGATCATAAGGATAAGTAGAAGTTAATTAGATGAATAGAGGACCAGTGAGCGTTCCAAACAAAGAGAATGGCTAGTGGTAGTTTGTACCAGAGGAGTTGAAGAAGACATGGTGAGATGTGGTTGGATTATGGATAAAATTAGAAGGTAGAGCCAACCAGACAGACATGATATGTGAAATAAAACGAGGAGTCAAAGGTTATTAAAGATTTTCATCCTGAGAACTTGAAAGATGGAGTTGCCATTGGCCAAGTTTGAAAAGAATGGAGAAGAAACAAGTTTTATGGGAATAGCAGGAGTTTGATTTGGACATGTTAAGTTTTAGGTATTCAAATGAAGATGTCAAGTAGGCAGTTGGACCTAATGGTTTGTAGTGCAGGGAGAATTCATGACTGGAGATATAATATTAAAGTGTTCAATGTACTTTATATCATATTTAAAGCCATGAGACTGGATGAGATCACCATGGGAGAAAGTGTAGTTAGAGGAAAGGGTCAGTAATTAAGTAAAAGCACTACAACATTTAGAGGCGAAGGTGATAAAGAGAAACAACCCATGAAGATTCAACAGTAAATGTGCAGTAGGAGAAAAAGTGAGAAAACTGGTTACAGAAGGCCAAGTGAAATAATTATTACAAAAAGGTGTGGTGATCGACTGTTTTGTCATGGTATTTAGGTAAGATGAGTAATACAAATTAACCATTGGATTTAACAAGGTGGTAGATATTAGAACCTTGACAAGAGCGTTTTATTGATGGAGTAGTGAGAGAGGCTGGTGTGGGTTCAAGAGAAAATATAAGGAAAGGAATTAAACACAATGAGTATAGGTAATTATTTCATAGAATTTTGCTTTAAGGAGAAAGAAGAAATGGACAGGTAGCTGAAAGGAGTAGTGGGGTCAAGAGAATTTTTGTTTGTTTTATCTTGTTTAAATAAGGGAAATAATAACATGGTTAGTATGATGAATAGATTGATCCTATAGAGAAAGCATTGTTGATGGAAGAGACGAGGCTAGACGATATTCTTGAGTAGGTAAGTAGAGGGGATCTAGTGCACATTTGGGAAGTTGGCCTATGCTGGTGGCAAAGACAGCCCAGTAATAGTAATAGGATTGAAGGCAGGATTATATGACTCTAATGGTGGTAGAAGGAGAGATATGGCAGTGGGAGATTAAGGTCTCTTGGTTTATTCTGTTCCCTCAAGGAGCGAGAGTAGAGAATAAGGTATTAAAAATTTGAGAAAAAAGGTAAGTGTGAAATACTGATCTAGAAAATTGGGAGAATAAATGCAATTGGGAGATGTAGTATGATTGAAAGGAAGTGTTAAGAACTGACTTGAATGGTAACTTTAGTTAACAATACTGTATTATATATTTAAAAGTTGCTTAGAGAAAAGATCTTATATGTTCTGACCACACACACACACAAAAAGAATCCACTTGGGAGTATGGAACATAAATTGAAAGTGAGACAGAATGTCCACTGTATAAATCAGCAAAACTTCAATTTCCTGAATTACTAGCCAATATACCTCATTGAGTTGTGCCTATTAATCACACAAATTAAATATTAGACAACAATCAGTTAAAATTAACCTTTTATAATTTAGAGTCCATATAAAATCTGTGAAATTGTTTTGATGTCAATTACACTTACGGGTTTTTTCCGTGTGTTTATTTTTTGGCAGGTTTGCTATGATATACCAAGATTTTTAAAATATTTCTTGTAATTTGTAGTACTTATTGATTCTGCAGCTAGATAGCCTTAGTTTTAGAATATTCTCAGCAATTAACTCTTCACATAGTGCTTCTGTTCCAATCTCTTATCTTCACGTTCTGGCTTTCCACTTTCATAGATATTAAAACTCACTGTAAGTTTTTTACTGTCTATTCCCTATTTTTCATTTTATTGTCTTCCCATGTCTCCTCTGGATATTTTCCAATGCTCTATCTGCCAAATTACTAATTTTTCTTTCAGCTGTTCCTGATCAAAAACAGTTGAGTTCTCAACTTTATTTGTTTTACTTTTGGATAAGAAAATTTCCATTTGCTTCTTATTTGTAATTATATTTCCCTGCTGAAATTATCAGTCTTATTTTTCAACTCTTTAAACACATAAAGCACTAATCATTTAAAGTTAGAGCAGCAACATCATCATCTGAATCATTTGTGTGTCTCTTTCTTTCATTAATTTATTTTTTTTGTGAGGAAGATCACCCCTGAGCTAACATCCACTGCCAATCCTCCTCCTTTTCTTTTTCCCACCAAAGCCCCAGTAGATAGTTGTATGTCATAGTTGCACATCCTTCTAGTTGCTGTATGTGGGACGAGGCCTCAGCATGGCTGGAGAAGCGGTGGGTTGGTGCGCGCCAGGGATCTGAACCCGGGCTGCCAGTAGCAGAGCGTGCACTTAACCACTAAGCCATGGAGCTGGCCCCGTGTGTCTATTTCTTATTCCACATTTGTCTTGGTCTTAATCTTGTAGTTTTTTTCTCTTCTACTTCTTTTTTTCTTCTTTTCTACTTTTTTTGTTGCATTCTAGTATTGCATACAAAAAATTAGAATGATTTGAGGCTTAGAGTGATATTTTATTATTTCTCCAAAAATGATTTGTGTTTGCTTTTATTAGAGAGCTAGGTTGCTAGCAATCCATGATTATTGTAGTCCAGTTTCAGAAATTGAGATGATTCCAAGCTATGCTTCGCTTCCTGCTAAAGCTTCTCTATTTCTGGTTCATTTTTACTCAAACACTGTAATTCTTTGAGATCTCAAACCAACTTATAGGAGTTCCCCCTTTTAGTGAGTCCTGGAATACAATTTTTGTCCTCCTATATCCATAAAGCTTTCAAAACTTGTACACAAATTGTTAACCACTCAGCTACCGCTTAGCTGAGTTCCCCTAAGGGAAAGTGAAGCTCTAAATACTCAGATCACTTCTGTGAGTTTCTTTATTCTGAGGTCTTACCCACATGTTTTTTTATTGTGTTTTTAGCTCTCCAATGCTGTTTTCAGTGGAAAGTTTGATTTGATTTAAAATATTGGTTTATACATTTAATATCCAAGTGGCTTGACAAAAAAAAACCTCTCTCTACCTTAGTTTCTTCATCTGTAATACACGGGTAGTAATATCTAATTAGCAAACTTGTTATAAGAATTAAATGATATCATGTGTAAGAATCCTGTGCCCAAGAAATCAGGAAGCAACTATCATTTATATTGTTAGGTAAATGAAAATAGTCCAGGCCTCATCAAACTGCAGGTAGAAATGAGATCACTTTAAAATGATAATCGTATTTCACTGGCACATGGCCCACAGTGGCAAGAATCAAGATCCCAGGACCCTTTAATTTTTAGTTATTTCTCTGAGTTTCCAGGGGTATTCTAAAGAGGTCCTTTTATATTCTTCCACTCCTGCTTTGTTTTTTTAGTAATATCAAAGAATCAATTTAAAGCCTGCTTCACTGCTAGTGTCCTCATGGCAAACGATTCCTTTTCTAAGGCAGTATGCGTTAATGTTGTTAAAATCAAAACCAAATGGAGACAGATCTTGAAAGTTCCCTGATCAGACAGAACCAATTTAGTCATACAAACAAAGTTTAATTTAGCTCTTTTTGCAAGACTAACTAGACCTGGGTCATTTCTTGCTTATGCCTCTGGAAATTATAAGCAAAACTTGACCTGTTTCCCAACTTGATATGAGGTAACCACCGAAAATTCTAATAGTATAACAATCATTGTGAAGAATAAACAGTCCCTGCTTTCTCACTATATGAGCTGCTTTATGACAATGTTCCCCTGAGCCTCATTCCACGTTTTCATTTGAGTGTTTCTGGTTTGCAAACTGCCTTTTTGGTGTGTGCACAGTCAACTTTTACTGATTCCTACTTCAGTGAATCATTGGTTTTACTTTGGCTATTTCTGAACCTTTAACAGAATGAAATGCTCAAAACTTCACATATTCCCAGACAACTCAGTTTGTCTTTAGTTTTTCCATGAAGAGATTGAAGCCATAAAAGAGTGGGAAGAATACTTCTCTCTTTCATTCTGTGATTCATTTTTCAAACCGGGGCTAGAAGTATCAATTGTTTGTGTTCCTACAACTTAAATTGTAACCCTACAAGATTGATTCATGGAGCTATAGAATACGTAGTCAACTCTTTCTCCATCATACCCCAAACCTTCTCCGCCTCAGGAGTCAGAGCACTGATTTGTTCCCCACAAGTCACTCTTCCTTCTGTGCAAATCAACTCATGAAAATACATGCATAGAGGTTTGTGGCCCCATGTACTGAGACTTGTCTCAAACCCACGTTATGTTTCCCAGCTACAACTTTGATATTTTCTCTCAACTTTAAGGTGCATTAAGTAGAGGTAAATAGGCATTGACAATTATATTAAAATTCATCTTAAAAGCATCTATATTTAGTGGTTATTTCTGTCCTCCAAAAGTGGATATATTTACCTTCTTGTCTCATTGAAGAGGAAGGGAGGGGAGGGAGGGGCAGCAGAAAGGACTTACATTTTTGATAAATTTTGTTGTTTAATTTCAAGGCTTAAGTGAATAGGTTTCTGGCAATCTCTCAGAAGTTGAAGTCTCTGAACTTTCAAGCAGAGTCCTTACAAAAATAAGAATATAAGGCTAGCCCCAGTGGCCTAGTGGTTAAGTTCGGTGTGCTGCACTTCGGCGGCCCAGGTTCAGTTCCCAGGTACAGACCTACACCACTTTTCGGTGGCCATGCTGTGGCAGCAGCCCACATACAAAATAGAAGAAGATTGACAACAGATATTAGCTCAGGGTGAATCTTCCTCAGCAAAAAAAAAAGAAAAAAAAGAATACATAAAATACTTAAGTGAAAAAAATGTTCATTGATGGGAATGTGTATGAGCCCACATACAGTTTCCAAAAAAAGTCAATAGTAAAATCAGTAGTTGGTACAGCATAGAAAAGAAGAGCCAAGTGTGGGAGGCAGGCAAATTAACACAGATTTTGAGATTTGTATAAATAAAAGTCTTCTAAAAAATTCAAAGCTGCCTCTTTCAAAAGTACTGATCATGAGTAATTTGCTAACAACCTTAGTAACTTGCCATAAATATGACAGTTTTGTTGAAAGTAGGAGGTTTAGACAAAAAAATAGACTTGATGATAAATAAAGTTTCTTATCCAAAATCCATTCTAAATTAATCTTAGATTTCTTCCCACTGCCTCTTCCTACCCTGAATTTTAACAGCTTAAATGAATGTTTTTGAATATGTATGTACAGATGATGTTGACTACTTAAAAATTAGAGTAAGATTCCAGATTGGTCATATGAAGCCTCATACTATGTACTTATTACTATAGCTCTCATCAATTACTACAGTTCTCTGAAGACAGTCTACTAATGTTTACATGGTGCAAGTCTCAGATATTACTGTAATGGGAAGAAAGTTCTAGGAGAAATATACCAGAGCAAGAGTTGTCAGTGATAGGAAGTCTTCCCATATGCACAGCCTTCACCCCTTTCAGAAAAGGATGGGATATATATGTATAATGGAATACTACTCAGCCATAAGAAACAATGAAATCTGGCCATTTGTGACAACATGGATGGACATTGAGAATATTATGCTAAGTGAAATAAGTCAGAGGGAGAAAGTCAAATACCGTATGATCTCAGTCATAAGTAGAAGATAAAAACAACAACAAACAAACACATAGAAACAGAGATTGGATTGGTGGTTACCAGAGGGGAAGAGCGGAGGGGGGAGGGTGAAAGGGATGATTAGGCACATGTGTGTGGTGATAGATTGTAATTAGTATTTAGGTGGTGAACATGATGTAATCTATGCAGAAATAGAAGTATAATGATGTACACCTGAAATTTATACAATGTTATAAACCAGTGTTACGGCAATAAAAAAAAAAAATAGAGAAAAAAAAAAGGGATAGACTATGTAGAAATGCTTTTTGGCCAACTACTCAATGTAGTTTTGCTGACAATAATTCCTTTTGACTCAAAATTGTGAATCTTTAGAAATAAAATTAATTGTCCATAAGCAGTTGAATGGCTCTTGTGTCACTGAAGTGAATATAACTAGAAAAAAAAATTGGCATATTTCTCGGTTCAGAATTTTCTCATTTTTTTTATAGCATCATTCTACAGAGCTTGGTTGTGAATTCCTGTTATAAAACATAAAGATTTTGCTTACAGTGGTAAGAAGAAGGGATCTAGCCAATCATCCTCTTCTTTGTAATCTCACTTCCCAGCTCCTGATCACTGATGCTTCCCAAGGATTCTCTGTAGACCACAGATGGGCCCACACAGAGTAATCTACTGAACTGTGAATACTTTAAGGACTTAGACTTGCGTTCTATATACTTTACTATTCTTAGCACAGCGCTTTGCACCTAATAAATTATATGAAAACTTTTCTCTTTCTATACATTCTTGTTTAGAAGAGGAATGATGTGTTTGCCTATCTTGAACCATTAGGATACATACCATATCCTAGTGTATTAGGGTCCTGTGTCTGCTGGAACAAATCTCTACAAACCTGGTGGCTTAAAACAACAGAAATTTATTCTCTCACAGTTCTGGAAGCCAGAAGTCTGAAATCAGTTCACTGGGCCCAAAACAAGGTGTGAATAGGACCACGCTAGCTCCGGAGTTTCTGGAGGAGAATCTGTTCCTTCCTCTTCCAGCCTATGTTGACTGCTAGCATTCCCTGGCTGTGGCCACATCACTCTAATCTCTCTATGGTCACGTTGCCTTCCCTCTTCTGTCTATAATCAAATATACCTCTGGCTCTCTCTTATAAGGATACATGTCATTCCTTGTAGGGCTGACCAGGATAATCTATGATAATCTCTCCCATCGAGTGCAAAATGTGAGGGATTGCCAGCTCAGCATACATAGTTATCCATTATTTTTTGAAAGGTTAGGAGCAGAGTATTATTGGTTTAGACCCAGGTAGGTTGGTTTATTTGTTGGTAGAAGAATGTAGATGTTTATTTTCTAATAACCGAAAGGAAGTATTTTGCAAAAGAAATAAAAGGAATGGTTAAGAAGCAGCAATATGTAGCTAAGAGAGCTCTGACAATGCCTTTCTGCCTTCTGTTCTTGGGCCATGGAAAATGAGCAAAGGCTTCTTAAAAGGACAGGGAAAAGTTACTTAAAACCAGAAGGCAGAGGAAAGTTCTAGAGTTCTTGAGAATGTAGTGAGTTTCTTCTTTTTTCCTTTTCATGATGATGATGATGGTGATGATGATGATTATTATTACATTAGAATAAACTTTCCAGAGATCACAATGGCAAGGAGTTCAACAGATCAGTGATAATCAGAGATAAGAGGTCACACAGTAATGTGGAACCAACAGAATAGAGAAAGGAGACGCTTCTGTTTAGGGAGAAAGACAGAGTGAGAGTCATTGGGAAGATAAGTGACTTAGAATGTCCAGAACTAGAGCCTCTAGAACAGGGCGATAGTTAATAGGTGCTTTTAGTTGTGATATTGTGCTTCCAGAAATGTCATTCTCAAGTTGATCAATCTCACTGATACTGGATTTTAAAATTGTGTCTATGAATCCCTGAATATATGTGCATGGTAGACAATTTAATGGTGATGGCTTTAAGGCCATTTTCACTACTTATTAGAAATTCTGGCAGGGGGAATTTAATAACTTGATACGACTGAGATCAGATGGTGACCACAAAGGTTCAGTGTTTGGCAATGCTCTGAGTTGAGTGACAGAGCTGGAAAGATGTGATGATTGACAATCTCCAGGAAGTAACATCAGTTTGAATATATCAGTTTCAAAGACATGTGTGCTCAGAAAGTCTGCTTCACTTCCCTGAGCAAAGCTCTGTGGATGAAAAGAATCATTTGACATTAGCAAGCAGGCCCAGACCTTCTGTGGACCACCCTAGGTAAATGAGGGGCTGGACAGGGATACAGGCACACTTATGGGCTTCTAGGAAGAGCAGCTGCACAAAAAGTAAAATGTTTGAATGAAAAAATACAGTAACCCTTTACCTTTCCTGACATAGGTTCTCATCATATAATATCCTGGTGCGCAGACCACATTTATGATAATTTCTCAATCTTGATGCACAAATTTTAGATCTGAACAAAATGTACTGTAGATGACTCACAAAGTGAAAGCAGAATGAATTTAACTGGGTATGTTACTAATATAGGAAGCACTCCAATTGAAGAAAAGAACATGATTGTTTAATCTGTTGGACAGAAGTTTTATTACTGTTAAGAAAAATTCACAAAATCTGAAAGGTGACTTTTTTCCCTCAATAAAAGCAATAAGAATTGTATTTCACAGCTGAACTTGCGTATTTTCTTATGCCCGAATCACTTACGGATACATTTGCTAAAATTTCCAATCAGAAATCAAGTTCAGGTAAATACAAATTTTGAAAGCCTAATAATTTGGAAGTGGCTTTGTTTCCATACTTAACACAAAATAATGTCACCTCTGACATTTTGCCTGAAGACATGTGAAGCCTTATAAATACTGACTGCAAATCTATAAAAATCTGTAATTATGATAATATTCACTGTATATTATCTAAAGCTTTTCTTTGTGTTTTCAAAGGTATTGTTGCTCAGCATTTTTATTATATATTTGTAGGTAACAATTGTCAGGAAGACTTTTTTTGGTAAAATCTATATCTTGTTCTCATTTATAGTTTGGTTGCAACAAAAGAAACAGATAGTGCGAGATCTCGAACTGCTCCAATGTCACCTTCTGACTTTCTGGATAAATTAATGGGGAGGACATCGGGGTATGATGCAAGAATAAGACCCAATTTTAAAGGTAATTGTTCTGCTAACTACTATATATGAAATGTGTTTTAAATATGATTTAAAAAGATAAATTTTCAAGTTGATTCCACCAAAAATTCTAATGCTTATTTCCCATAATCTTCCAAGTACTGTATTAGTCAAAGATATGTCTTGAAAGAAGAAATTTATTCTCATGTTAATGGCTATCATAATCTGTCTTCTTTGGACCAACAGTGTTTTTTTTCCCTTCTCTAATTGTTATAATACTTATTGTCATGACAATTTATTTTAGGAAATTGTTCATTTAGGAAATACAAGTTAGTGTATGTTCTCATTAACTGGAATAGAAGTTTTTTAGACTTGGCAATAAACCTTCCCATATTTTAAATTACTCACAGCAGGACTCTCTATATTGTGGAGAATGAAACTGTTGAATTTATGTACTGAAGAAGGATCTGGATAACTAGAAGCCACTGACAACATTTAAGAAATTTTTTCCACCTACCAAATGTTTCACCTAAATTTATAGGAAAGTAATTATCAACTTAAAAGTACTCCTTTTTTGTTCTCCTGTTTAGTATAGTAGTAACATATTTATTCAAGTTATATGTGGATTATCCAGAACCACAATATATTCTCTAATTTCACCTAGGATAAAAGATTAGAAAGCTGCTTCCATGCTCCTACTTATTTAATATCTCTTGAATATTATTCTTTCAATAAAGAAAATAATCTAAGTTATGAGAGTACACACCTTTTCCATGGGATTCTATTAAGCCATTTTCATTCTTAAGATGAAAAGAGGGGGTCAGCCCAGTGGCATAGTGGTCAAGTTCGCACGCTCCACTTTGGTGACCCAGGGTTTGCGGGTTTGGATCCTGGGAGCACACCTATGCACAGCTTATCAAGCCATGCCACGGCAGGCATCCCACATATACAGTAGAGGAAAGTGGGCAAGGATGTTAGCCCAGGGCCAATCTTCCTCAGCAAAAAGAGGAGGATTGGCAACAGATGTTAGCTCAGGGCTAATCTTCCTTACCAAAGGAAAAAAAAAAAAGCTGAAAAGAAAAATAATGTAGTCGACAATAATTTTTTTTCCTGAATTTGTTCTTATGGGATTAAAAAAAAGGATTTCTTTGCAATGATGTAAGAATTGATTAGAGAGGTCTAATAAATACCAAGAATGGGTAGCAGGAGAAAAACATAGGAGTAAAATTTGTTGATAATTTATGAGCAGAAAATAACAAATTGCATCAATTTTAAAATCAGTTTAACATTTAAATTGTAGGAGGCCCGGTGGTATAGTGGTTAAGTTGCGTGCTCCGCCTCTGGCGGTCCTGGGTTCATGGGTTCAGATCCCAGGTGCAGACCCACGCACTGCTTATCAAGCCACACTGTGGCAGGTGTCCCACATAAAGTAGAGGAAGATGGACACAGATGTTAGCCCAGGGCCAATCTTCCTCAGCAAAAAAGAGGAGGATTGGGAACAAGTGTTAGCTCAGGGCTAATCTTCCTTGCACACACACAAGAAAACATTTACATTGTGGATTGCATTTTTGATTTGTTTTTAAGCATTTTGACCATAAATATTTTTAACTGCACAAGATAAAAACACTGAATGTAAGCTGTGAGAAAATAATACAGCTTAAGGGGTATCATATACAAATGAAAACGAGAAATTTCAGCATTATGAAGATCTTTTACAAATTGAGGGAAAGCAGTATCCCTGACATTAGGTTGAGAACCAATTTTGAATTGACCTTGAAAAATATGCACTTGTCATATGAGTAAACCACAAGAAACATGATCGGTAATTAGTGGATTCATTATGGTGACTCTAAATTCAGTGATTCAAAGTACTCCTTTGTTTTCACTAAAAATTAAAGAGGTAAATATATTCTATTTTCAAATGTCTGTGGACACGCAAAAAGCACACAAACAGATGGATATCTTAATAAAAAATACAGGTAAGTTACTAACCACACAATAGTGGTCCTAATCCCTCTGCTGTTCTCTTGGAAACAGCTTTTCTGTTATTATTTCAATCACTTAACAGACAAAGGAAACTTTAAACCATCTTAAATGTGATTAATTATTACTATTTATGTGTGAGGCCAGGAAAGGACTATAGGGATTTGACCTTGCTTAAAATAAGTACTGATTCTCTTTTTTCTTTTTTAATAAAAATACATTTCTAAAAACTAGCTGATAACCAAGCCAGTTCAGAGGTGAGTAGATTTTTTGATTGAGAGTAGAAAATCAATTATTACTCCCCAGTAAGAATTTCTCTGTCCTTAAAGGAACAGAGAAAAAGAGGGGAGCGGAGTTTCTGTCTTTTATTTTTTTTCAAGATATCTTGTACTCTGAATATCAGAAAAACAAGTCTGTACTACATTTGATTACCAAAAATAATAATGCCGATTTAAAAAACAACAGTAACAATAGATTCATTTTTAGCTAACACTCTTGTTTTTTCCCCTTTTGCCAAGAGTCAAGTGTTATTGTCTCCAGGAACGCTCACCACTCCACCTCCAAACTAAGCAAATGCAACACTGTTTCATTTTATTGAATAAAATAAAATCATAACCTTTTGACCATCACTTCATTGCCCAACATCGAAATATAAATAAAATATATTTAAATATTTTTGAGATATTTAGGTGCTAACACACTAAATCCGAGACCTATCAGATTAGACAAACGAGGAGAGGAAGATCAACCCCTCTATTGTCAGGTACCTAGAGACCCACAGTACCCCTTTAAGAAAGAAGCCCATCAGACAGAAGTATGAAGTGAAGAAACTATTCTCCTGATAATATTTAACTCAATTTTTCTATGTGGTCGCTCACAAGATTAAAAATACAACGTCCTCCTGCAATATTGATTGTTTTTCCCCTTGTCGATTTTTTTTTTTTTTGCAAGGAAGATCAGCCCTGAGCTAACATCCAATGCTAATCCTCCTCTTTTTTGCTGAGGAAGATTGGCCCTGGGCTAACATCTGTGCCCAATTCCTCTACTTTATATGGGACGCTGCCACAGCATGGCTTGACAAGCGGTGCGTTGGTGAGCGCCCAGGATCAGAACCTGCGAACCCCAGGCTGCCGAAGTGGAGCACGCACACTTAACTGGTGCGCCACCAGGCCGGCCCCCCTTGTCGATTTTTTTTTTTTTTTCTTAGGTGAGGAAGATCTGCCCTGAGCTAACATCCATGTCAATCCTCCTCTTTTTTTGCTGAGGAAGACTGGCCTTGGGTTAACATCTGTGCCCATCTTCCTCCACATTATATGGGACACCACCACAGTATGTCCTGACAACCGGTGCATTGGTGTGCTCCCGGATCCAAACCCGGGCCACCAGCAGCAGAGTGTGTGCACTTAATCACTACGCCATGAGGCCAGCCCCCCTTGTTGATTTTTTTTAAGGAATTTATGTAGCTAATCAAATGAACTAGTTTCAAGTGGGTATTACATATACTTTCCCTTCCAATATGTTAAAGACCAGGATTTAATACTGTGAGACTTTAAAGGTATGAATATCAGTAATGTGATATTCCACTAATCTAAGGTTTTTTTTGAAAAAATAAATGAGCAAAATTAACCAAACTTTTTTTTAAAAAAAAAGAAAAACAGGAATGAGAATTTGCCAAAACAGATGGAAAGACACATTACAATAACTTAAATTATCTAGTCCTCACTTCTTCATGGATTAAAGTGTTAATGAAAAAAAACTAATAAATCTAGCAAATAACTTACCTAGATACTAATCAGACATTTGGACAGTGTTTTAAAATATAAAAACATTGGGAAAAAACCTGTATGTTTGACCTCTCAGGAACTTATAAATTTTGTAAGAGAAAAACATAAAATCTTAGTACTGATGTTCTCAGATAATTTACAGGAAATAAATAAGAATGTTCAATCTTGCTAGTGTTCAGTGAAGTGCAAATTATAATAATAGTGTGATAGCATTTTCACCTTTCAAATTATCCACATTTAAAAATAATATTAATTATTCCAGCCTCAAATACATTATTATGAAATTTATTTCTGAGATAGTGGTTTCAAATTTGTGATTGCTTTCATGAGTACGTTTACATTAAACGGAAATTTATTTTGTAGGCTATAGTGGAGAACAATTATTAAAAAATATAAAATGACTGTTAAAATGTAACTTTGATTTTGCTCTTTCATATATTGTTAACTTTTTTAACCTAGACATAGACATTTTTCTTTAACCAAAATTATGACACTTGTTTGTATTGTTTTGTGTCATTTCTCTAAAAAAAACTACACCTTTTAAAAATCTAGTTTAAGATTAAATATATTATATATGTTATTAAAATGCTCCACACAAAGGTAGGAATAAATAATTCTCCTAAAGCACTTTAAATGGGTACTGAGCACAGAGAGCACAGTTTTTTTCCATGGAAAATTACCTTAGTAATGTTAAAAAACAAAATTCAACTGAGTAAACTTAAAAATCTAATTTGCTTTATTTAACAATTTATGAATCTGGCAGCCTCCCATATAACAATTAGAAAAGAGCTCCTAAGAGCTGTACAAAATGGGAAACTTTTACAGGTAGAAGGGGGCAGGGATAAGGAAAGAATGGGTTACCTCCGCTTTCTTTGGAGGATGGATGGGTCTCTCAGGTGGATTACTTCATTGCTACTGACCAGGAAATTCCAGATTGACTGGTTAAGGGTCAGATTCCTGGGAGAGGCTGAAGCTGCAGTTAGCTTAGGTATTAAGTTGTGGTTTGCTGACATGGGGCTTAGCACAAGTGACTCCATTCTGGGCCTATTGTTTCTTTTTTAACAGTAATTAATTAAATATAAATATTAGCTATTGAAAAAATAAATATTGAAAGAAATTAAAACATTTAGGTGCCTAACTCACTTTTTCTTTCTTTTTCACTGATCAATCAACTGTTCTCTTCCTCTCTACAATAGTCATAATTTATCGTAAACCTTTCAGAGAATCAGGTTTCTCCAAGGAAGACTCTGTGCCTTTTGAATAATTTGAGTACAAAAGCAACTTCAAATCTGTTGTATCTTAGTCCTATTAAATATAATGATTTTTGAACCATTATAAAGAGTGCACTTAATAACAATAAATGGGTTTAGAAATGATCTGGGAGTCTGCTAAAAAGAATTAGCAAATAAAGCTCCATATGTCACTAAACTAGTTAATCATTCAACAGAAATTAGAGTCTTGCACAAATTATTATTTCAAAAAATTTGGTCTTAGGGAGGAAAAATGGTATGTATAGAAACAGTTATTTCCATTTTTAAAAACAAAAATAATATGTAGATGCCACTATTTCCTTTCCGGAATTTGAAATCCTTTCTCTTTAGGACTCTTTCTATTTAAGAAAAAGCAGAAATGAAAGAGGCACAGTGAGAGAAAACACCAAAGTACCAGACATAAACCACAGATCTGCTACAGAGTTGCCGGTCAGTTGCCGGTCAGACAGTCTAAACATGTTACTGACTTGGAGGTCCAGATGAATTAAGGAAAGACCCAGTAATCCTTGTAATCAGCAGTTTTTTGAATTCTTATTTATATCCTACTCTTTCTTTAGTGTTCAAGTTTTATTTCTATCTCTGTCTCCACACACACAAAAATACAATAAAATACCTTTCTTTTTTCAGGACAGGAGTAAGTTGATGTATTTTCTGAGCCCTGTTTTATTCTGATTTTTTTTTTTTTTAATTTCTAGACTGTTTTCTTAGAGCAGTTTTAGGTTTACAGAAAAATTGATTGGAAAGTACAGCGAGTTCCCACATACCCTCTCCCATCCCCCACAGCTTCCCCTATTGTTTACATCTTGTAATAGTGTCTACATGAGTTACAATTGATGAATCAATATTGACACATTATTATTAACTAAAGACCATACTTTACATTAGGGTTCACTCTTTGTGCTGTACATTTTAGGGATTTTGACAAATGTATACCACATGTATCCATCATTAGCATACCATATGGAATAGTTTCACTGCCCTAAAAATCCCCTGTGCTTCAGCTGTGAACGTCCCTCTCCTTCCTCTCCACCCAAACCACTGATCTGGCAACCACTGATCTTTTTACTGTCTCTAGAGTTTTGTGTTTTCCAGAATGTCACATAGTTAGAATCACACAGTATATAGACTTTTCGAATTGGCGTCTTTCACTCAGCAATATGCTTTTAAGATTCCTCCATGTCTTTTTATGGTTTGATAGCTATTTCTTTTTATCACTGGATAATATTCCATGATAATCTCTTTTTTATACATTTGACATCAAAGAAACTTTATACAATTATCGAACTACAGAATTCTAGCTCAAAAGTTTATAGGTGTTGTTCCATTGCCTACTGACTTTCAGTATTGTAAAGAAATCAAATCCCATTTTGATTTTTGCTCCCTTATATGTAGCCTATTTTTTCTATCTAACTATGGACATTTTTATTTAAGAAAATTACTGCTTATATTGCAATTGTTTTGTGTCATTCTCCAAAATAACTATCTTTCTCTTTAAAAAACTTTTGATCTCTTCTTCCACCATCTATGTCTAACACACTCCAACTCATATCCTTTATTCTTTTGTCCTTTTCCTCTACATTTAAGCAGAATTGTTCAGATTTATCCTCTAAATCACTCGTTGATATTACGTGCAATCATTTGTATACTTTTGGAATGTTTAGGAAGATTTTAATTCTGTAATTATATTTTAGTCTTCTTCATCCTAAACCATTTTCCTTGAATGTGAAGTCATGAAGGCTATGTCACGGGTTGCTAGGCAGGTGCTATTTTGTATATTTAACTGTTTGTTTGTTTTATTTATAACAATAGCAAAAATCATGTACCTGTACTTGGTAAAAATTAAATTGTCTAAAAATACTAGCTATGAAAAGCAGCAGTTCCTTGCCTCAACAATCCTTATGCATAGCTCTGCTTATTTGAGGCAAATACTCAAAAAGTAAAATTGGTTACTTCTGGTGAGTACCTCTTCTCATCTGTTTGGTTCCTTTCTAGGCCTTTTACAAAGAAGGCATTATGAGATTCCCTTGCACTAACTAGATTGCTAATTTAACGTCTTCATTCTTGCATTCCACCTCTTCTCTTTTCCTTTTTTCTCCAATGATCTCTCTTTTCTTCCTGCAGGAACAATTATGTTTATTCATCTTGTTCACTATCTTTAAGCTGCTAGTTTTCTTATGTGTGATTGAGAATACTCTAGCTCAGGAACAATAGAGTTGATTTGCCTGAGTTCTGACACAGGGTTTGTCTGCTGTGTGTGTGTGGAGGAAGGTGGTTTTCTGCCATTTCTCTCTCTTGAAAGGGAAATCTGACAGAGACGTCACTGCCCTGGCCAGAGCTTCGCTTTAGGTGAGTGTTGAGTGCCGACTAGGCTTTGGTCTGGGGTCCTTTAGAGGCCAAAACAGAGATGGCTTTAGTTTTGACGTACTCTCAGGAACCCTGTTTTCCTCAATCTTTTTTTTTCTTACATTTTGCAAACAATTAGAAGTTGAGTAAGTTCTAGGGATCTAATGCACAGCATTGTGATTATAGTTAACAATATTGTATTATATACTTAAAAGTTGCTAAGAGGATAGATTTTAAAGGTTCTCACCACAAAAAAGAAATAGTAATTATGTGATGTGATGGAGGTGTTAGCTAATGCTATGGTGGTAATCATACTATGATATGTAAATGTATCAAATCAACAGGTTGTACGCCTTAAACTTACACAATGTTGTATGTCAATTATATCTCAACAAAGCTGGAAAAAGAAAACACTTAAAAAGTCTGCATTGATAAACAGAACCATATTATTTCTAATCACTTTAATAAACTATGTTTGCAAAAAGTGAAAAAAAAATTACTTTCGTTCCTTCAGAAAATTCCATAGGGCTAAACCCTAGGCCACCCTACTCGAGGGGAATGTAGAGGGGAAGCAAGGGAGCTTTCTGAGACAGGTTCCCATGACCTCTCCCTGCAGGCCCCTTCTTACCGCCAATTCCTTTCCTGTAGGTGGTGACCCTATAGAAGGTGACTCTCTTGCCTTCCTGGGTCATTTTTAGCATGTTAGGTTCCCTCTCCATGCAGTCCTCCTAATGCATTTGTTTTAGGCTTTGCTGTGTTTCATCTATCAGCCATTTTCTTCTGCATTCTACGTTTTATGTCATTAAACTAATTATGACTTTCCTCCCATTCTCTTTGGTATGATATGTTTAGTCTCACTTTTGTTCAATAATATCATTTTTATGTCCTCAGAGAGAAAGAAAACTGTGTTCAATACCCCATCTTGAAATAGAAGCTTCCAGAAATCATTCCTGTTTAACAGATAAAAGGCAATTGAATAGCAAATAAAAGTATATCAATTGATAATAAAATATTATTTCACTAGACTATATTACCAGCTTTTTCTGGATTTTATTTCTTTCCTCTGATCCTGTTGTTTGGGCCCACAGTTGGTCTTTGATAATCGTTAAGTCTAATTTGGATTCAGGCAGAAAGCACTTTTTCAACAATCACCTGATTCTGTATTCCTCCCAAACGTTTATTTTATTTTTATTAGGTTTTTTTCATTCTATCTCCAATGACCATTCTCTTTGTTGTTTTTAAGCAGTATAACATTGTTGTCTTCACAAGGTCTTTGTGGCTTCTGTCTTTTCATCTGTAATATTTCTCTATGTTAATCTCTTTCTCTCACATCACAAAACCAGTTTTCAAACAGTCCATTCTGCTACAAGACATTCTATTCCCAGAATGGCATGTGTACCTAATACTCATTTCCTACTTGTATCTTTTTTTCAGGGAAAGTATTAGCATCTCCTTTATCCCTTTTAATTATTCCTATCCATCCAGACACTATTGTTCTTGAATAAAATTCACAATTATTTTTTGAAAAAGGTATATTATCTATTTGCATTTTTACATAATACAAGATCATTTTATCAAGAAGAATCTCGTTAATAATAAGCCTTTCGAAAACTGTAGGTGTTCATTTGAAATGTTCACAGATTTAGATTCTTCACCCCAAATTTTAGGTTTTGTTTGATTTTTACTTTTTAATGTATTCTTTCTGTAGTAGTTATTTCTCTTTTTTTATTTTAAAACGATCTCAAACTAAGAGAAGATTTGCAAGCATAGCACAAAACTATTTTTTCCCCAAACCACTTGAAAGTAAGTTGTTGATCTGATGCCCCAATAATTGAATATATCATACAAATAAGCACATTCTCCTAGATAACCACAATCTAACATTGAAATAAGCAAATTAATAGGGATATATTGCTACCATCTAATTTGCAGACCCCTATTCAAATTTTATCAATTATCTAAATAATGGTTTTATGGCAAAAAGATCCAGTTTAGAATCATGTCTTATATTTTATTTATCATTTCTCATTGTCTCCTTCAGTATGAACCAGACCTTATTATTTCTATGACTGTCATGATCTTGGCATTTTAAAAAATATTATTATTCTTTTATTTAGCAGAATGTACCTCAATTTGCTTTAGTCTAATGTTTCCTCATGATTCGATTTGGTAATGCATCTTGACAGGCATACCACAGAAGTGATGCTGTGGTCTGATTGCATCTTATCAGATGATGGACTATGTTAATTTTTACCATTCCTGGTGATGTTCACTTCTGTTGATTGATTAAGTTGCTGCCTTCCAGGATATATCTACATACACATATATGCATAAATATACACACACATATGTATATTTATATATATATTAATTTACATCTATATATTCACTTCTTTATCTATTGAAAATTGTGAGTTCACACTGATATCTCCAATACCATAGGTTTTTTCTGGTTTCTGAGTTTCCATATTTTAACTTCCTCTTCTGACAGTAAGAAACTTGGCTCCCATTATCCTTAATATAATTATGTATTTGATCAATATGCAATGAATCTCCCTTGTTTGCTGCCACTCCATCTCCTAAACAAATGTCCTAGGTCCTGCTGAGACTCTTTCTTCCCGCTCCAGGATGCCCCTATGGACACTCGCCTCACCCTTCTCTGGTTCTAATACCCCATACCAGGCGGCTTCACTATGGGAACATCCTCCTCACTCGCTCTGGCTCCCACATCCCCACATCCCATGCCGTGTAATCCTTCTCCACAGATGTCCTTCTCATCCTGCTCTAGTTTACCACACTCCCTGCAGTCATTCCCTGCATGGAAGCCTGTCTTATCTTGCCCAACTGAATGGCTTCAGGACTGCATTTTCAGGGAAGAAAGGGAAGGGGAAGATAAAGGGGAAGAATAAACTGGATCCTATTTTTATGCCATAATTTTCAAACCTTTTCTGAGTACCTAACAAATCATTTAAAATCTGGATTTACAGTCATCAAATACGCTTTTGTCAATTAACAAATAAAATAACATCTCTTCTCGTGACATGCCTACATAAATATATGTATTTATCTAAAATAAAAACAAATCACTAAAGAGAAGTTTTTTGTGATTTAATCTTTCAGTTGCATTCTATGCCTTTAAAAAGGGAGAGGCTTCAATAGACTAAGTTAAATATTCCTTAGAGTCATTTTCATGAAGACTTGGATTATTTTTTGTTTGTTTGCTCTAGGTCTTCCTGGTGAACAATTTTTTTCCCAGTATGAGTAGCAATAATATAATCGCCAAGGCTTTGCATTGGACTTTGCCATTTTGCCTTCATCCATCTCTGAACTTAAAAGCCATGTTCTATTTCTTTAAGGGACATCTAAAAGAAAACATGCTGCTGAAAACATCTGCAATGACTGTCATTTGCTTTTCAGGCCAATGATGGCTAATGTAATGAACAATTTAAAAATACAATTTGCCATATGCATGCTATAGCAGTTATTTGCTCTGTTGCTAAACATAGCAGTGAATTAGACGGATGTAACAGTTTTTGCACTGGCGCGGAGAAGTAACAGGTTGGCCATGGACTGCTAGAACAGGTGCTACCTGTAATGGCAATAGAAGATTTATAATCTTCTCTGAGCTTCATTCTCTACAAAAGTTTTGAATATACATATCAATAGCTAGGGTAGAAAGACTACTCCAAGATTGCTGCCCTGATCTGACATGAACCAGAAGCTTCAAGTGTAGAATACAGAGCTTTATGAACATTACGGTACTGGATCCATTTCACTCTCTGTAACCTATCTCCACTCACTGTCCTCCATCTGGGCCGGTCTACCTCCCGTTTGGACTATCACAGTAAATTTCTGTTTTCTCTGTCTCTAAGCTTTTGCTATCCATTCAACCGTTCACGGTGTTGTGTTGGTTCACTACAGTCCCGTGATCAAGAATCTGCAATGGCTCCTTCATGGTCATTAAGTAAACTCTAAATACCTTGGTATCACATGGAAGAGATTCCATGTTCTAGCCCAAGGCTATCTTTAAAAACAATGACTCTTATTTCCAAATTGCTTCATACTTTAATATATTTTTAAAATTTTTAAAAATAAAATAATTTCTATATATGTGAGATATACATATATATCTTTCAAGTAAGTGTCTACTCTATTTTAGAAATTAGGAACTAAGGTTTGGTGCCTGACCCATTCGTCTTTCTTTCTGCTGAAGAAGAGAATACTCATGCAAATAAGTAGTCAAATGGGAACCAAATAGCACTTTTACATGTTCTAATAACCAGGCAAGGAACACATCTGATAATTGATCAATTAAACAATAAAGCTTAGACCTGAGACCACTGTGACTTATTTTATGCCCACATGAAATTTAGATTTAAAACCAGGCTGACTTTCTGCTTTTAGGAAGAGCTTTCTGGATCTTCTTGGAGGCATGGTGGAGTGGTAAGGGCTGGAATCTGTTTCACATACTGTGAGGCATCATGTTCCCAACCCTTGGTGACAGCCTAGATTAGTCACTTCTCCTTTGACCATTGATCTTCTATGGAAACATATTATTTTCCTTATTTTATTTGTTGAACTCACTATTAGCCTGTGGTCAACTTGGGATACCAGTGCCATATTTTAGGGAGAAAACAAATATATCAGAGGAGTCCTGCTCCTAACAGACTACTTAATACTACTTCTTTCAGAACCCTCTTGCAATCATTAGGATGTGCCATACAGTGACTGCTGCCAAGGGACACTGAAATGCGTCAGAACAGATGTTACTCACTTCAGGCCCCTGAGGCCTATCCTGATTTTTCGCCTTCACTCTATTTTTCACCACTATTACCTATAATTCTATGGATAATAATTAAATGAAAAGATGAGACCAAAAAGTATAATGCCTCACCTTTTATTCAATGCCCACAGAGAAATTAAAGTCCAAAGAATAAAGACCCTGCTCCTTGCTAAATTAAAATAAGAAAAATCATCCCCCCACTGTTTTGCTTATTCCAATTTCAGCCAAAGACATCACAGTCACACAAAGCAGGCAGTCCTCTAGGAGCCGCTTCTTACTAAGCCAGGTTGCCCCAGCAGGGATCTTCCTCTGTCAGCATTTCATTGGAAGATGAGTTAACCCAATACTAACCCTCTTGTGTTTTCCCTCTTTCAAAGGATGTGAGGTAATAAAGCACAACAGAATTTACCTCAAGCTAAATGTTATTCCCCAGATTCATATTGCTGTTACCAGCAAAAGGAAATAGCAGAGTTTCAGTGTTCTCTAGAAAAAAGAGGAGAATAACCTAGAAAATATGAAAGATTGGATTTAGCTTTTCAAGATTCCAGTCAGCCTGTGTATATATTTTAGAGTTCACCACCTTAGACCTACATTAAGTAAAAAAAAAAATCTTTAACTGTTAATTGCGACTTCATACTTCTCTTATGATGGGATCATGGAGTAAAATATCCATACTTTCTGCTCTCTCACATAGTGACATATAAGACACTCCTATCGTCTTATGCATTTTAAAAATTTGTAAGTGTTTAGAAATAACCAATAAAGATTAAAAAAAAGTTTCACTAGTAATCAAATAATTATAGCACCTCCAGGATTCAGGAATTTTATAAGGTTTTCTTATTCTTACATGTCCATCTTTCATATTTAAAACAGTTTAGCTTCTATATCTGTTTGAATTTTGTATTCTGAGCATCTCAATGCTCCATAGACTTTGGCCTTTTTCTAGCCCGTAGCATACACTATGTTTTATTAGCAGTGTTGACCAAATTTATAATAGGCAACTCTCTTATTAAAATTAATAGCCTTGCATTTTCAATGCTCTGAGTCCTGACTCCTCGCTCTCTATTTCTCCATCTCTAAGAAAACCCCAGTTCATTTTTAGCCTTAAAAATGAGTATGGTATGGGCCATGGTAAAAATGGGCTGTAGTATAATGGCCACAGATGTTTCCTAGTCTGGAATTCCTTAGACCAGTGGTTTCCAACATTGTTGCACATCTGAATGACCTAGCGAGCTTTAAAAAATACCAATGCCTTGGTTACATGCCATATCAACTAAATTAGAAGGTAACAATCAGGTAATAATATTTTTTGAAGGATCCCCAGATGATTTCAATGTGCACAGGCTTCATAAGCCTATGGATCCTAGAGTTTATTTTTAAATAATTTTGTAGGTTCTTTTCCACCTTATTCCAGCAAGATAAATGGCTATCAGAAAATGAGTAGAAAAACAAAGATGAAAATTGTGTACCAGTAATCGAGTAAACATAAATTGAAACCTCAAATGATATTTTAAACTATTCTAACTAATGATTTTTTTTTTTTTTTTTTTTTTACTATTGGTACAAAGAGAACGTCCTTTTTATCTTTCCAAAGGATCAAGAATCAGAATGGCTTTGGAATTTTCAACAGAAATACTAGAAAATAGAAAATAATGGAGAAATGACTTTAAAATTCAGAAGAAAAAACAATTTCCAGCCTGAACTTGTGTACCAAATATAGATCATTAAGTGTGAGAGCATAAAAATGAACATTTGTGAACAAGCAAGTTCTCAAAAGCTTGCATCCTTAGTCACTATTTCTCAAAAAATTACTGAAAGATATATTCTACTAAAATAAAGAAATAAACCAAGAAAGAACAAGGTATGGAGCCCGAGAAAGGAGATCCCACAAAAGAGAGAGATGTGAGTAGTCCACAGTGTGATGATTGTGGGAGACGACGGCTATGCTCCAGAGCAAAACCCCTAGAATGGAGTAAGTCCGAAGGAAGAGAAAGTTAATAGAATATCTTATGAGTCTGATATTGAAACATAATTTAGACCTTTCAGAACTTGTGGATAAGTTAATGATTCATATGGAGGAAACTGTGAAATATATAAAGCAGTTATCAACATCAGGAAAGGAAAAGTAATTGTAGTACAGGATATGGTTTAGTTGGAGGTAATATTTACCTTGTCATAATAATGTAAAGAGTAAATACTGTTCTAACAACAATGACAGTTTAACCATATTTGGGTAATGAGAGGATAGAAAAAGGGTTTATGTTAGTAGGAGTGGGGATAATGTGTGAAAGAAAAATCCTCATCTTCTACTGTGAGTATTAGAACATGTCTCAAACTGAAACATCTAAAAGCAGCAAAATAAACTTATTTTTTAGAGAAACTGAGGTAAACATGCAAAGAATCTATTAAATGAGTTGAAGTGATTATCTCTAGTGAGGGGGAAATGGCAGGATAGGGCAAGGGCTGCTATCTTTTTTGTAGCAAATCTTGTAAAATTGTTACTATTATGTTCAGGTGAAAAAACAAACAAAATAAATTAGGCTTAGATATTAGTTTTTGTGTGTGGCTTTATCTGACTAATTTGGGTAGAGTTTAACTCAGAATTATTTTAACCCCTACCACACAATATTTCAATGTTTTTTTATTTATATAGGTATTAGCCTAATAACAAAGCCTGTAGCCAGATAATAAAATGCCTTGAATGCTATGTCATGTGAAGAAGATTGGGGAACAGCTTGCTATGGTGAGAAAAGAATGATTCTTAAAATCAGACCAGTGGTTCAAATTCTGACTGTACTATTTATTAGCACCTTATGTATCCTCTCAAAGCTTTAATTCCCTAATATGTATATGGTGGAATATCATCCCCTCTCAGTGTTACACGGATTAAGTGGTATCTGAATCAGAAAGCACAGTACCTGGTAGCAAGCAGTACTCAACAATTTACTGATTCTTATTCCTTCTGCCCTGCTAGATGATAATCTCTTTGTTTCTTCAATTTGGTGTGCACAGGCTTTAGCTATTTAGTAAAGGAATGAAGAAATCAGTCTCATAAAAATGAAAGTCCTTGATTTTATGATGAATGCTAAATCAGGCACTTACAGGGGACTTCTGGAATGGTGGAGTGAGAATCTCCATAAATTCACTCTTCCAAAAAAGCAACAGAAACACTGGGAAAATTGTCAAAGTTAACTTTCAGAACCCTGAAAATTAACCAAAAGTTTGCAACACTCTGAGGAGTGTTTTATTCAAGAAATGCTGATGAATTTCTCTAAGAACAAAGGGCATTGAAACATGGCCCCACTCCCCAGCTCCACCGTAACCTTGAAAATCAACAGCTTCTCAACCAGAGAAGCTGTAAAATCCAACAGCCTAGCAGCTGTCAGAGTGGGCAGACCAGGTTTGCTCCTCAGAATGTCGATCCCCAGAGCAATGTCGCTGTCTGACCTATCTGGCCTGCTCCCTCGCAGAGTCCCACTCAGAGGGCTTGTCATTATTTGACTTTGGGAATTCCCTCAGTGGAAAAATCCTATCGCCAGGGCATTTGTTGAAAACGGTCACAGGAAATTGTTTAACGCTGCAGCTGCCTAAGGCTGTGTTACCAGTTGGGCAAAGAAGAGTCTGAACAAAACTTTTAAAAGAAGATCTGGGGAAGGAGATGCCCATAGGCAGCTTTGAAAAGTTCTGATATATTCTTGTGGATCTAGAGGCTACACACATGTGTAGGGCTGTGTGCGTGCCCAGGAAAGTCTTAGGAGGGCCCCAGTCTCTCACCTCTGACTGACCTCAGACCCTGTGCAAGCAGGAAGTGAAGGGTAAGGCAAGAGCAGTAAAGGCAAAACAAACATAAAGTCTCTTGGCAAAGAGTGGTTCAAGGCATTAAGGAAATCTCTGACCAATCATGAGCTGACCACTAAACTCACTGAGCAGAGATTTCAGTGGCTACATACTCTACGGAAATACAAACTTTGTAGTATTCATCCAAGTAAGTCACTAAACAACAAACAACAAAACAAGAAACATCAGCAGCAACAAACTGTGGGTTGGAACTAGGAGTCTGATTTCCAGAGTTGCCACATTAGAATAAAGAATCCAATTTTCAACAAAAAATTATGCGACATGCAAAGAAACGGGAAAACATGGGCTATACATTGGGTGGAAAAATCAATAGAAGCCTCCTGAAGGGGCTCAGGTGTTGGACTTACTAACTCAGCCATTTACAAAGCCATTAGAGATATCTAGATCAAGGAAACTAAGACGGGAAGAGGTTAATGACTTACATAACGTCAGCGTCAGTGTTTGAAGGAGACAATGAATTTCTGATTTGCAGTCCAGATTATTTCACAGAATGATTGCCTTCAATTTTAATCATCTATGTGTACACATATATTAAAAAATATTCTTTTTTTAAAAAAAACTACTAATGGGAAGCATGGAGTTATTTGAAAATATTTTAGGTATGTGGCTAAATAACTCTTATGTTTTGATCTCTTTTTCAGGCCCTCCAGTTAATGTCACGTGCAACATATTCATAAACAGCTTTGGCTCCATCGCGGAGACAACTATGGTAGGCATGTTTACTTTGTAACAAATTTCTCACCAGAGTAATTTATAATTACATTAATGGCAATTTTTCTGCTAATGTTATGTAATTTAAAACCAAAATTAATATAATGAGATTTTAAAAGATAAAAATTAATGGTATAATTAAATTGCAATCAACTGCAGGTAATGTTTCATTTAGAGATGGTATGTCAGAGAATAAATGTAAGTGAAAACAAGATTGATTTTTCCCATCTGAGTAATTAAATATTAAATCTCAAATTAAAACTAAAATTTTACCATATAAATTATTTCTTTTCAGTGCTTTTTAATAGCGAGGCATAAGCATAAAAGTAAATAATTCCATGTTTAATTATTATTTATACTTATGTTTATAATATTAAGTTTTCTGTTTGATTACTTTTCCAAATGAATATAATATTTACTCAAACATCATAAATATTTTGTAAATTGTAGTGTATGCCTTATTAAATAAACTCACTGAACAGACTTCCTTACTATGTAATTGAGAACATTTTATATAATCAAGCTATTAAAGCCAAAAAATTATTATTACAGAACAAATTTATTCTGTTTTGAATTTTATAACTTTCTCTAAAGATCATATTGTGTCTCTTCTTTGCCCTGTAGCTTTTATTGTTCACTTTAGCTCAAATAAAACACAGAGATAGACACATGAACCACTGAATATCTGTAAAATTGTCTAGCAAGCAACCTTTTTTCGATTGAAACTATGTATTATGGTTCTTAAATTACCTAGAATTATACTCCGTTCCTAAATTTAGCACGTATAATTTGCGTCAATTTCAAAGTTGATTTTAGCTACTATAGGATATGAAATACTTGAAAATTTATTAGCTTCCAAAACCATTATTAAGTAGAGAATTATGCTCATTTTATATATCTCAGAATGACTTGATCTCAAATTTTCTAAGGAAATACAATCCAACATGCAAATTATTAAGCAGAGGTGTGTGTAGAGTTTTGTGTGTACATATATGTGTGTATAGAGGATCGATCTCAACAGGAAGAGACTTTATTTGGGCACTATTTTTTTTTTGAATCCTGTTTTCCTCGTATACGCAATATGTACTCATTTAGTGTCATCTCTGTGGTTTTGTTCAAACTCAATATAATGTCATTACAAAAAAAGCATCAATGGAGAAGAACTGAACTCATATATCTGGGCATTATATGGAATTATCTTAACTACAGTATATAGTTAACATGAACGTGTGTACATGTGTCTAAACACAGAGAATGCATATAATTTGCTTGCATAAGCACAGTGTGGTTCTGGTACAATTCTGACCCTAAAGTCACTATAATCCTGTTTCAGACTTTGATATATTCTGGATTCTGGCTGAATATCTGGTCCTGATTTATATCCTGCACTTGTGTATACCCACTCCAAATCATATTTAAAGATGAAGGAATCTCTGCTGGATTTTTTCTTCTTAGACTTCCCAAATTGTATTTCTAGGCTAGGCACCTTTCTATTTTAATTGCTACTATACATGCTGTACAATCCTGAAAACCTGGGTATACATTTATATTTTCTCGTTTGCAAGATCGTTTCCATAATATACTTTCAACGGCAGTAGTTGGAAAGGTTTACAGCCTTACTTGTCTTTGTGGGGTGGAGGAAGGGACTTAGAAAAAAGAGAAGACATGGCTGGATTGCCTTTTTATTAAAACCTCAAAGATTGTCAGGTTCCTGAAGATCTCTGCTTTTTATGACATAATTCATCAGTGTACCACTAAATGGTTGTAACACAAAATCTAGATGACTGCCCCCAGCTAAATTTCTTACCTTTAATAATTTTAGACACACTTCCTTTAGAGAATAATATTGTACAAAAAGCTTGCAGAATATCGCAAATACACTCTCACAGTGACTCTAGCTCAGTTTTATTTCCCTTCTCTAGCATAGAAATCCTTTCCATTCCCACATATTCCATCGTAATGCATTCCCTTTGAAATCATTTTTAGCGCCTATCACTTTCCTCTTTAGAGTCACAAGCAGCAGCAAAGAACATTAATCAAATAAACACCCCAGAGGTTAAGTATTATAAAATTAACTATGTCCACCTTGGCATCTTTCTTTTCAGTCTTCCAAACTCCTAAACATGTTACATCATTTCTATTCACATAATCAGATTCAATATTTTGTAAAACTTTTAATGATGCCAGATAGAATAGCTGCAATGTAGTGTCCATCTACATAGGAATAGAGAAAATTAGAACTTATTGTATTTCTATCTCAAAAATCATAAAATATTTTGCTACCACTTGATTAAGCTGACGTATTTTATTCGTAGTTTCCACCATCACAGCTCTGCACCTAAACTTTATCCCATTGCTTTGCCATAACATTGTTTGAATTAATTTATTTTTATAAAAGCCTTAGCTTATTTTTTGTATGTGTGTGTGAGGAAGATTAGCCCTGAGCTAATATCCGATGCCAATCCTCCTCTTTTTGCTCAGAAAGATTGGCCCTGGGCTAACATCCGTGCCCATCTTCCTCTACTTTATATGGGACACCACCACAGCCTGGCTTGACAAGCGGTGCATCCGTGTGCACCCGGGGTTCCAAACCTGTGAACCCCGGGCCTACAAACAGAGCACGAGCACTTAACTTCTACACGACCAGGCCGGCTCCAAAACCTTAACATATTTTTTAAACATTCAGATTTGTTATATTAATATCGTTTACTCTTGTTCTTAAAATACAAGTAACCTAATTCAACTAAGACAATGTATCAAAATAGAGAGGATGGAATTTCAAATTACCTGTAACCATTAATGAATATATAATAGTATCTCTTCCCATTTTAAAATACAGCTTTAGTCCCATTTGAGGTAATTATTTGATTCTTGAGAAAATTCCTCTAGTAGATATTCTACTTCTTTAACCATTGTTTGAAAATTAAGTTAATTCAAATCTTTAACATATTTTGCATCTTCTTCTTGTACCAAATTTGTTTTTTCAATATTTATGTGCATTTTTCCAATAACATAAGCTCAAATTTCTTTTTAACTGTTAAAGTTATCTTTCCCAATGTTTGTCTGATTAACTTAAGGTAGTGTCAACCATTCTCACTTGAGTAAAAATTTATTATTCTTGATATATAGTCATCAAGTATTTTTCTATAAATATTATGGAAATTCTAAACTTCCCTATTTCCCTCACATTTGAGTCACGTGTCATTACATATAATGAGATTCTCTAAGGAATTGTTCAGCCTCCATTATTCCAAGTTCACATTCTTCTGAAGCAGACAATGATTTAACTGTTGGAAATCACAGTTCTTAAAACAATTAAGTTAAAGATAAAACTGGTTTACCATCGTTAGAGTCATTCTCTTTCCCGTTTTGCACCACGGCCTTGGTGAGAGAAGTGTGTCTTCTCTCACCTTTAAACTTGTGGTGTCAAAAGGAGCTCATGATTGATTATATTGTTTCTAGGAGGCGAGGCTTAAGATCTCCACGTTAAGTGATGCTTAAGTGGAGCATTACTCGTGCAAACCTGTGATGGGTGGTGGATAAAGCTTATAGGCCAGGATGAGAGCATTTATAAGTTGAGGTTTTTACTTTTTTTAACTCATATATACCTATGTAGTAGTTTGGGTATACATATATAGCAGTATTTCAAAATGGATATGTTGGCTTAACTTCCCATCTTCAAAAAACAGTTGGCTCTCTGTCTTCTCATGCATGTGTTAAAGAGTTAGAGAATTGCTCTGCTGAGTGCCTTAAGTCAATATTTACTCATTGTACCATCCCTTTTCACCAGCACCCATAGAATAAGTTATTTTTGTAAAATAAAAGATAAAAAGGTGAGATGTTTTGGTATAGTAATTGTTTTTCAAGAGCCTGTATACAGAGATGCATGATGGGGTTGGGCAAGAGTATCTGAGGGTCTCCTGTGATGTCACAGAATTGTCAAACTGTACAGTTTTTCAATTTTCCACACAAATGATAGGTTCACATTTTAGTTGCAACAATAATCATTCACATGTAGATGCTACTTTGAATCACTGGATCATTAGATTCTCCAGATAAATCTAAGGCAATATGGCATAAAAAATTGATAGTGTCCATTATATTCTTAATGGAATCTTTAAACTCCTACACCTTCTTATTTCTAAGTATATTTTTATCAAATAAAGTTTTTAATCAAATGAAGTTATTATCTATGCAAAAATGTGGAGATAATAATATAAGTAACGCTCGTGTACTCGTCACCGTCTTAAACAATTAAACATTACAAATAAATTGAAGTTAACCATGTGCTCTTGCCCAAAGAGTACAGCTTAGCTTCCCTGCCTTCCCAAAGGAAGCTTTGTTCCTGAATTTGATATTGAGACATAAAATTTCATTCTGCATGTATGAAAATATAAACAAAACTGCCATACTGTAGAATCCACATGTAACAATTTTTTGGTTCAAATGTATGTTTTTTTGAGCTAATCCATGCTTATACGCTTAGACTATTTTAGTCACTTTCATTTCAACAAGTATTCCATAATGTATCTATTCATTCTGCATCTGTTGGACATTTCAATTTTTTCTAATGTTTTTGCTGCTACAAAAAACTCTGTGTTGAAAATTGTTGCACATTATCTTCTAACATACATATGCAAGGTATTTTGTAGGGTATATACCCGGGAGTGGAATTATTTGGCCCAAGGTGGTATACTCAGAAGTGAAACTTTATGGTTCAGATATTACTGAATTGCTCTTTAGGGTGGTCCTTCTGTCTTAAACACCTACTAGCAATTTTGTGAGATTTTCTATGGTTTTAAATCTTCCACAACTAGTATTTACTCACTAGATTTAATTGCTGTTATCATGCATTTCCTTGATTAATAGTGATGTTATGCATTTTTCTTGAATGTTTTTTAGCCATTCAGGTGTCCTTTGTGCAAAATGCCTGTTTTCCCCATTTATTTTTTCCCCCTTTATGCTTCTTTGTTCTATTACATAGTTGAGCCACATAATGACATTTCTGTCAATGACTAACTGCATATATTATGGTGGTCCCATAAGATTAGTCATATAGCCTAGGTGTGTAGTAAGCTATACCATCTAGGCTTGTGTAAGTACACTCCACGATGTTCGCACAATGATGAAATCCCCTAACGATGCGTTTCTCAGAACATATCCCCATCGTTAAGCGACACGTGACTGTACACACGTAAACACAACACACACACATATTATTCTGAGGATGAATGTTTTGTCAGTTACATGCATTTTAAATACCTATTCTGCTTTTTTCAATGTGTTTATGATGTCTTTTGATGTATAAATTATTTTGATTTTAATTTACAAAATGTAACCTTGCTTTACTCACTGGTTTGTGCTTGTCTTAAGAAATCCTTCTCACACCCAAATGCGTAAAGATATTTTCTTATATTTTCTCCTAAGAGAACTTTGCTTTTCCTGTAGATTTTAGTCCACCTGGAATTTTGTGTAGTTATGTATATGTGCATGATGTGTGGTAGGCATTTAATTTTATTTATTTCACAATTGAATAATTACTTCCAATAATTTGTAACTATACTTCTGTCATATATATTTCTAAATTGAATGAGTCTGTTTTAAAGCTCTCAGTTCTGTGCCAATGATCAATTTGTCTACGCCTGCACCAATATTATATTGTCTTATTTAATATAGCTTTAAATTAGACTTGATGTTTAATAGGACAACTTCCCAAACACACACTTTATTCTTTTTCAAAGTATTCTTAACTCTTCTTGAAAGTTTCCTTTTTCATATAAATTTTAGAATCATCTTGTAAAGTTCCACAAAATAAACTTGAATATATAGAGGAGTGTTGGGAGAATTGTGGTCTTATTATTGTCTTCTCATCCATGAATATGATGTATCTCTCCCTTTACTTAAATATTATTTAATCTTTCAACAAAGACATACAATTTCTCATGAATTTCTTGCACATCTTTTAAATCTAATAATTTCCACCTTATTGTTAATATATTTTTAAAATTACAACATTTTAGTTATATTTTCTAACTCTTCATTGCTGATATATAACACTATTTTTTTTACAGGCTCTAATATACTCTCATTTTAGGCCTAATATTTTATAGTTCCTTAATTAAATCATTTTATCTAGAAATAATCACATTAATTTATTCTTTTTGGTCTTTCTATGCTTTACATCTTTTTCTTGTCTTGCTGTTTTAGCAAAAACAATGTTGAATGAAATTTATTTTCTTCCTGGTTTTCAAGGGAATATTTCTAATATTTCCAAAATAAATATAATGTTTGCTTGAGTTTGGTGTAGCTATCCTTTATCAGAATTAAAAGTGCCCTCTTACCACACTTTCTGCAAAACACAGAAATCATTAAATACAAAACAAACCAAAAAATGGGTATTGTCTTCCAATCTATGAACGTAGTAGATCAATTTATTTGTTTTCTTCGGTTACTCTAAGCTATGTTTTTTGAAGTTGTTATATATTTGTCAAGTTTATTCCTAAGTATTGATGTGTGGTTGTAAATGTTATATTTTTTAGTTTTTTTGAATCATTTTTTATTTTGGAATAGTTTTAGGTCTACAGAAAAGTTGCAAAGCTAATATAGAAAGTTTCCCTGTATCTCCTGCCCAGTTTCCCCTATTATTAATGTCTTACTTTAGTATGATACATTTATCACTACTAATGAACAAATATTTGATACATTATTATTAACTAAAGTCTATACATTTTTAGTATTAACTTAGTACTTCCTAATGTCTTTTTTCTGTCCCAGGATCTATCCAGCATACCACATTATATTTAGTTGTCATGTCTCCTTACATTTTTCTTGTTTTTGATGGCCTTAAGTATTTTGAGTACTGGTCAGGTTTTTGCAGAATGTCTCTCAGTCAACATTTTTTTTTCTGACTAGACTGGGATCATGAGATTTTGGAAGGAAGACCACATAGGTTATAAAGTGTTATTTTCATTACTTCGTATCAAGGGTATGTAATATCAATTAGGATTGTATATTCTCTCGTTGTCAATGACTTGTCACCGATAATGTTAAGCTTGATCACATGGTTTAGATAAGTGTGTGCCTGGTTTCTCACTGTAAACTTACTGTTTTTTCTCCATCTCTTCCTTACTATATTCTTTGGAAAGAAGTCACTGTGCACAGCCCACACTTAAAGGCGGTGGAGGGTTATGCTCCACCTCCTTGAGGGGGTCATTTCCACATATTATTTGGGATTCTTCTGTACAGGACATTTATTTATTTTTCCCACTTATTTATTTGTTCAATAATTTATTTATATCATGGACTCATGGATATTTATTTCATACCTTGGGTTATAATTCAATACTACGTTATATGTATGTCCCTTTGACATATTCCCATCATTTTGATTTTTGTGCACTTCCTTGCATTCTGCCACTATAAGATGTTCCAAACTCATCTTGTATATTTCCTGACCTAGCCCTAGAATCAGCAGTTTCTCCAAGGATCCCTGGTTCCTTTTAGTGGAGAATAGTATTAGAAACCCAGACCTGGGTGTGCTCGTTGCTATTGAGGTGTCATTAGTTCTAGGCACTCTCAGCAGACAGAACTTGGCAATGTGTGTGTGTGTGTGTGTGTGTGTGTGTGTGTAAATGTTATAATTTAAATTTTATTTTCCAATTGTTTCTATGAATATATAGACAGACAATATATTTTGGAATATTGACATATATTCTAAGAACTTGATAATTTAAATAGTTCTAGTAGTAGTTGGCCAATTTCTCTGTATTTTCTATGACTATGTTTATGCAGACTAAGACAGTTGTACATCTTCCTTTCCAATCTTTATGCTTTAAATCTCTCTCCTTCTCCTGCTCCTCTCTCTCTCTCCTTTTCCCTCTTATTTGATTGCACTGGTTCACAACTCCTATACAATGCTAAATAAAATGGATGGGGAATGGCTACCATTGTCCTTTTTGTGATATCAGTGGGAAAGTATGCAATATTTCACAATTAAGAATGGTATTAACTATAGGTTTCTCCTAAATACTCTTTTTCAGATTGAGAGAGTTTTTTTCATTACATGTATGCTGAGTTTTGTTTTTTTCCAATCTTGAAGAGGCATTGAATTTTATTCAATGCTATCACAACATTCATTGAAATAATTGACTTTTCTCCTTCATTCTATTATGGATTATATTCAAAGAAAATCTCATATAGATTGACTTTCAAATGGTAAATCATCCTTGCATTCCTGGATAAACCCTATCTGGTCATATTTGATTGTGCTTTTTATATATTGCTGGATTTAATTGTCTAATATTCGGTTTAGGATTTTTACTGCTATGTTCATTTTCGATATTGAACTATAATTTTTTTTCTCACAATGTCAGGAGCAGCGTGTGGTACCAATATTACGCTGGTTTCAAAAAATTAGTTGAGGGGCCAGCCCAGTGGCGCAAGCGGTTAAGTGCTCCGCTGGGCAGCCCAGGGTTCACCAGTTCGGATCCCAGGCGCTCACTGACGCACCGCTTGTCAAGCCATGCTGTGGCAGCGTCCCATATAAAGTGGAGGAAGATGGGCATGGATGTTAGCCCAGGGCCAGTCTTCCTCAGCAAAAAAAGAAAAACAGGAGGATTGGCAGATGTTAGCACAGGGCTGAACTTCCTCACAACAAGAACAACGGCAACAAAAAATTAGTTGAGAAATGTTCCTTCTTCCTCTAATCTCTAAAATAGTTTGTGTAAAACTGATGTTATTTCTTTCATAAGTATTTGGTAAAATTCACCAGTAAGGTCATCTGGGCTGGTCATTTTATATGTGGATAGATTTTAAATTATAGATTCCATTCTTTGAACGGATATAGGACTGTTCAGTTTTTCTATTGTGTACATTTTGCAAAAGTTTTGTTTTTCAAGGAATTTGTCCATTTTCTTAAATTTTCAAATTATTGACATAAACTTATTTACAATGCCTTATCTTTTCATCTGAGGGATCTTGGTAATGTCTTCATTTTCATTCTTCTTATTAGTACTTTGGTATTAGGTCCTTTTTTTCTTAATTAGTTTATATATGGATTTATTTTGATTCTGCTAGGGATTTTTGCTGTTTTCTGAATCTATGACTAATATTAATCTTCTAAGAATAATACTCAATTTTTATGTTTCCATTTGCTCTTTCTGTAAAACCTGTTACACTGGATATTCTATACCTAATTCTCTCTGTCAGAGTTTCTATCTATTTATATTTCTGTGCTGCATATTTCCTATCTTTAAGAGTTGTCATTAGTAAATAACTTATTGGGAATTCATAAAAATCCCAAATAAACTGCATTGTTATATCAATCCATTTTAGATTCCTTCACTGCAAACAACTCAATGACTTCCATTAAGTCAATTTATTCACACAGTATGATGATGATAAGTTTTTCTTATGCTACTTTATTTGGCTCTGTTAGAATGGCATTTAAATCCTTGTACTATTTTATCAAATAGACTTCATTGACATCCTATTATTATATCCAATTTTTTTAAGTTTTATTTATCTTTTTTAATATTTTATTTATATCCATGGGCATTTATTTAAATTTTTTTGACCATAGGCTCCATAGAGCAGCAATCCATTCTGATATGTTTCTCATTATATCATTAACAATTAGGATGATTCTTAGCACAAAGTAGCTCTTAAATACATATTGTTAAATATATATATGTATTCTGGCTAACGAGAAGTACTTTTTCCAAAAGGAAAAAAACGTCCTTGACACAAGCAGATAAACTCTTTGTTATTCTTACTGCTTTTCAATATGATCTGTCTTTGCCATTCTGAGTCTCGGCCACCATCATAAATTGGTGCCACAGTCTCTAAAATATGAGCTAAATGACTAATTGTACAATCAAGTTAATGTTGGCAAATATTGCCCAAATGAACTTGCTTTTTTATTCAAATCTTCCTACGTAATTTTATAATCTTTTCTCAAAAAGCATTCACTTTTTCAGCTGTATGGATAGAGAGATAAAGTCATTATTAGAAATTAGAAATAAAGAAATCAGAGCTCTTATTATATAGTGTTTATGGTGATTGAAGAATAATGTTTAAAAATCCAAAATATTAAGATGCAATTATTTCAGGTGTTGACTAGGTTTCACAGTAAATTTTTTTAATGCCAATTGGAAAGAAATGTGTGTAATTTTAAGTAAAGTCCATTTTTTCTGTCTTTTTGTATCCTTTCCCCAAAATGAGTTATTGATCCTTTGTATCTATTGCCAATGACTTAAGTTCTTATAAAGGTACATTCATTTTATGAGTGCCGTAACAGTATTCAGTGACTATTTCTGTGTAACTCATATTTCTAGATTCAATAGTGTTAATTATAGCATATGATTAGATAGATGCTATTCCATTTCCTTTTAGAATAGCCTGAAAGCATTCCGCTATCCCTTTAATATTAAGATTGTCCGTTAACATCTTATCCTTGCTGCCTTATTTTTCTTACTTTGAATAATGGATAAAACCTAACCAAATACAGCAATAGCAATGGTCTGAAAGATTTTTAATTTCAAGCATGAGTAACCAGTGACTGGCAGCATGAATGTGTTCTGAACTATCATTTAGAGGCATGAATCAGAAACAGGACATATTTATGGGAAAGGTTGCAGAAAGATAGGTATGCATGAAGGTCACACATCCTGGTGACCCCATCAGAAATATAATAAATCTCTGACTGGTGTAGTCATCCACAAGACCATCCTTATAATACCTGTGTCTCAAAAAGAGACTGCAGATCCTGTTCACACAGAGAAAATTTCTTATAAAGAATATCACAACGAATATGATTATTTAGTTGTGCTTCAATGTTGTTGAAACAAACATGATGTTTAAAAGCATATTTCCAATTCTATGGGGGGAAAGTGCCAAAGAGAAACTGATACTAATGACAAAAGAAGGAAAAGTGTACCCAGAGAAGGGAGTTGTCAGCCACGTACTTCTGCAACTTCTCTCCTTTATTGGACCACCTATCTGTGTAGAGTTTCCTTTTACTCTGGCTAAGTAGATTGAAGGTTAATTGTATTTTGTTTATGCCTTTGAAATATTTGGGTTGGGAAAAAATGAGGAAGATTATAGGGGTAAATATAGTGTGAAAGATATACGTCACTTAATATAACTCTCCTCTTGCTGCCTACTATACAGCTAACTTGTAATGGAAAGTGACTATTGTCTGCACATGATCATCTCTACAGGAAGACGTTTTATAGAATATTCTATTACCAGATCAATTAAGCACTTTTGTTGGCCACCTAACATGACGTATAAATGATCTGTTTCTCTTGAACAGTTCATAGCAATGGTGTTCATCTTCTTGGTATTTATCATCCAGCACTGCTTTCTAAGAGAATTTGATTTTCTGAAAGAATACACTCCAAAATGTCATTTTAACCTCTAAAGATAAAATGGGCAGCAAGATGGGGAATTGTGATGATTGGCAATAGTCATAATTTGTTACTGAGTCATAGATTTAGCATGTCAATTAATGTTAAGTACTTGGCAATCAATTTAAATTGCAAATAGCTCTTCAGCTGTGATGCTGAATCTATGACAGACGAATGAGTTAAAGTTAACACTGATACTCTAGACCAGTTAGGTGACATGTTTCTGTTGCTGTGATGATGCTAGCAGCCTATCTACAAAACAACAAGCCAAGTAACAGTGCTTCAGATGGGCTCAAACAAGCCAGACTGACAGGGGCCTAGGGCTGTGCCACAAGTGCCCTGTCAACTAGAACAGATGCAGGCAAAAGAGTTAAGCAGACCTTGTTGCTTAGGGAGTCAATAAGAAAATGGAAAATTTCTACTTGACAATGACATGTGTGTATATATATATATACACTAAATATATATACTAAACTCATTATATACTATACTAATTATATGTATACATATTATTTATATATATGTTTATATATAATGTATGTATGTATATTATATAATGTATATATTATAGATACACGAATATATATAAATATGTATAAATGCATATAATGAGTTTAGTACTTCATGATTTGGTTTTAAAAATATAAGGAAAATCCTTTTTCTCTTAATTTCATCAAGAAGCCTTGATAACAAACTATTTGTTCTATGGGAGAACATGAAGAAACATAGATTTATTAGCACTTGTGTATTACTAAAATACTATAAAAATTCTCCTTAGTAGTTTCTTGGCATATTGCCAACACTCCAGAGACTAGCTAAAGCATAAGACAAATAATCCTGCCACAAAGTTATATTAAGAGGTTTAATTAACAAAAATGAGCCTGTAACATATATCAACGTTAAGTAGATGAACTGCAGTTTATTCACAGGTAAGTCCTAGGCAGCTTTCCTCTGTGAAACTCATTCAATTTGTCTATAGATGATAATGAAGTCTTATTTTTCCTCTTAGGGTAGGGAAGACATTTGGGAGTGCTTGCTTCTACATTAAGTCTTCCAGACTTAATAGGACTTTTCTCTCCACAGACTTTTGGAACAAGTAAAGAATCCCTCTTTTCCCTCACTGAACTCTCATCTCCCTCTCTCCCCACTGGAGATGTCTCCATCCCCTTGATCGTGCTGGGCAATGATGTTGTTGCGCTTCCAGACTTCCCGGAAGTCTCTGGCCGGGCACATGACTCTCCCCCAGAGGTACTAAGAGAACGGCCAGATCCCTCTCTGAGCTGAGCAGATGAAATTTAACCCTTTTCTTTGGTAGAAGTCATTTTGTTTGCTTTAGGTTGTTCTTTCACTGGTTTTCTCTTTCCTAGAGTCATTTCTTATCTGCATCAGGTCTTCCTGTGGTTTCTCCTCACTCCGTCTTTCAATGACCGTTTACTGTTCTATATACCTCCTTATGTATAAAACCAAGCAATGAAAAAGGCTAAAAATTCTGATTCTAAATATTTTACTCTTTATCATATTTTAAGTCGCTGTAAAGATAATTGCTATTCCTTATCCATGCACTACAAAATTAAATATGATTAATCAAAATTTGACAGCAGACACAAAAAGAAACGAATATGTTCTGCATCCCTTTTTCTCTTTAATTTTCTCTAAGACAGTTTTTCTCAACGTTTTTTTTTCATTATGCCTCTCTGAGGAGCTCTTTTAGACATCTTTTTCCCTAATTGCCCTTCCCATGAAATTTTAATACTTCAGATATATTGCATATCTTTTTATATATTCTATGTATGTCTCTGAATTATGCATAAAAAGAGTAAGATTTTTTTTACCCACCAAGAACCAATTTTTGCTCCCTTGGGAACAATATTGTCCTCTTTGAGAATATGTTCTCTAACGTACATATTTATAGGGTACTCATGAGTGTGCTTGCCCAAGGCTAATATTTCTATCCTCATTGCTTGGTGGCATATGGAACAGCAGGAGAAAATGGGACAGAAGCATTGGGTATTCTGAGGGGGAAGGGATACATTTTAATGCTGCTAGCTCTTTGCAAAACTATTAATACACGTGGACTAGAGGTCAGACTATATTCTGTCTTTCATTAATGTATGAATTTCTTTTTTTTAGATATTATTTTTCAAACATTATGTGTGTGCCTGCACACACACACACACCTATACTAATTGTAAATACATTCAGATTTGTTTCAGATTTATATTCCATGTCAGACACGAGGGCCAGATTTATTTTCATTTCTGCTTCCGTGATGATATTTGTGTTTTGATTCCACTCATATAACCATTGTTGCATCATATCTTCCACTATTTGATAAAATTGTTCTCAAAATATTTCCCATGGAGTTCATTCCTCAAGTCTACTCCAGTGGCAACAAATCCTTGGGAAAAACACTTAGTACATATGACGTATAATATTACTATCATGGCTTAGCCAGAGGAAGTTTCTATAAAAGTACAGTTTACTCAAAGATAAATAGATACGCTTCTCTTTTTTCTTGTTAAGGTGGTGTAAGGGTAATTTTTACTAAGAGGAAACTGTACCTTAGATAGATCCCTGATGGGAAAGTTCTTCATGAGACACTTTTAAGAATTACCTACAAAATTACCTAAGAACTTGAAAATCAACCCACCTATTAGTAAAACTTCCAGCAGAGAGATGCCCAGGGCCCAGCTACCAGGCCTCTGCCCTGATCTCCCCGCTACCCTCATTAACCAGGATATGGCTTAGGAATAATCTTTTCAAAAACCTGATGTTGATTACAGATGCCATGTTTCACATTCCACCTATTTTCATTCATAGCATGTGAATTGTTCTGGGGGCATTCTTTCTCGTCTTACTCTCAGCCTCACCTATGAGCCATTTCCAGCTTCTTCTTTCTCTCCTTAATTTGTCCACTGTCCCCTCTAGAATCCCTCTCTCTTGGATAACAACTTCACTTTTCCTACTCCTACGTGCTCCCCCCAACACACACACACACTCATATATATACCCCTTCTGATGAAGAGTATCTCCATTTTCTTGGTATCACCAAAGGAGGAGTCTCTCTACTACTTCTGCAACCCTTGAAGAGCAGGCCATTCAATCTTCCACAGCCCATGAACCTCAGATCAGGAAGTCCTCCTCACTTCCTTATTCCACTTCCAGACCCTTCCTCCTCAATCCTGCTTTGAAGCTACTATCTTTGACTATCCACACTCCTTCCCTGCTTAGACTTGTCATAGGACAGTGTTGCGGTTACTCTACTCATTCATCTAAGACTTGGGCAACTGATCCATAATCTTCTCTATTACCAGGTTTGCCTTACTCCTAAGTGGATGCAACAACCAACACCTCCATCTCCCTGACCTCCTCACCTTCAAAAAACATCTTTTTCACTTAACTTCAATCACCCACCCCCATAGATACACCCAGGACTTAGTCAAAACATGAAATCTTCTCCAAAGTTCGAACAAATTCAAACGACTCAACCTCTGTTGTTAATTTCAAATCTCTTTCACTTTTCTGTCTTTCAGCATTGAGTTGCATAAAAACAAAACACACTAGTTTTTTTTTTTTTTTCTTTTGGTGGAAATAGAATAGATACAGTGCAAAGATTAAAATACTTATAAAAATGTTGGAAGAGTTGGTGGAGGCAGCTCTAGGTTGATCATCACTCAAAACTGGTAGTCTCATGGTTATTTGATGAATGGGTCAAAGCATCATGCTCAAATGTGGTATATGTTGCTGCCATAATTCAAAGAGGCCTAGGCAGTATTGTTTGTCTTTCTTAGTGGGAGGGAAACAATTTGTCTTTCATTTTTAAAGAGATATCCAAACATGCTCCAAATCCTTAATGCCCTGAAACATTGCTGAAGTCTCCTGGAGTTTATCTTCTATTCTCTGGCTCTTATAAAGGCATCTGCTATTTTCTACTCACCTATTCTAGCAGCATGATATCTTCAATATAGTAGAACATTGGGATGTCTTGTGATGCTGGGTGATCAGTGTTTTCATAGACTTAATTATAGCACTAGGCTACAGAGTTTGATATACCTATTTCTTCTTTGCAAAACAGCAAGGATATCTCTACCAGATGAAAGCTAATGCCTCTGATGTTCTCTACTTAAAGATGTAGGAAAAAACATATTTAACACATCAGTCATAAGCCAGGTGCCAGTGACTGTATTGGTTTGCTCCAATAAAGAGATTACACATGGAACAACAGCTATAATTGAAGTAATCAGCTGAATCAAGTTAAAATAATCCATTGTCATCTCCCAAGATTCGAGTGTCTTCTGCATAGGCTCAAAAGGAAAGTTAAATGAGGATATGAAAGGAATCATGACCCCATCATCATACAAGTCTTTGAGGGGGTTACTATTTCTCTGGCTCCCCCTGGAATCCAATGCTGCACTTCATTAGCTACATTGGCAAGAAAATGGCTTCAAAGAATTCCTTATGGGTCTTCCCATGTTCATAATTCTTACTCCACAAGTCAAAGAGATTGTGTGAAGATTCTGCAGTTGATGAGATTTTATAATATAAAATGTCCAGCTGTTCACTTAGGAAATGAGAAATTGAAACAGAATGGATTCACAGAACCATTGAAATCAATATGAGATAAGTTCTTATCAAAATTTCACTATTATCTGAGTCTCCCATAACCTGCCACTCTGACTAGTTGACAACATTAGTATTTTGTATGTCCAGGGACTGGATTTAACTCAGAACTGTGGTCCAGTGTTCTCAGAAACACTGATCTTCCTAATACCTGGTCCTCAGTGTACAGTCATAATAAATTGCTGCAGGTCTCTGTAGGAAGAATCACAGTATGCATTTGTGATACACTAAAGAGTCCTTTTCCAAAGGAGCTTGAATCTGTGAACTCATTCATGTCTTCTAATTAAATAAAAGTTTGTCTCTCTCCTGGTGACTCAAGTAAATCGTCTATTTTTCAGCCCTAGAGTTGTTCTGATTATTCAGAACAAGTAGAATCTTCCTTAATGAGCTACCCACATATTTCAAGCCTATTGACCCCATGATTAACCATCTATCCTCAAAGATCACTGTGATTCACATGTTCTGAATACCCACTCCAACTCTGCTCCAGTTGTAGTAATCATGTCTATTTTGCCTCTGGGATTAAGTAATACTAAGTGATATCTATCACCCTGGCAACTATCATCACCACTGAAATGTGGAAGCTCATTTCACTGGCAATATCTCCAGTTTACAGAGGACAGCCATCACAGTGCTTTTTTAAAAGATGCTCTTTCTTCACTCATCAATGTATTTTTCAAAGCCTTCTCAGGGTACATAGTTGGGGAGCGAATGGATTCATCACACGTTTTAAATCCGTATCTGTGTCTCTTATTTCCTAAGTCTTTGGATGTCTTCTTCTATAACTGACTAACAAATGTATAGTATATCTACTTCCTTCAGCACAGGTCCCTGCTGGTTCCAGCCTTCAGTTAACCAAATAAGCAAACAATCGGAACCACTCCTAGCTCTCTCAGTGAACACGCTGAATCCAGAATCTCTGTAAATGCACCCTTATCAATAAATTTAACCAATTCTAAAATTTTATTTCACGCTCTATAGTCTCAGAATCTATTCCACGTGTAAATATTTATGCACATACAAATTAGGAACATCAGCAATTCCTTGGAGCGTAAAACTTCTCCTCCTGGGATTGACTGTAATTGGTTCCTTGCCTGCTTTCAGAGATCTAATCCTAGCTATAGGTCTGGGGACAATGATGGTTAGTAGAGACAAAGTATGATGACAATAGGCATCCCCCTCATCACACTGGGGAGGAGCTGCTTCTGCAGACACAGGAGCAGTGGAGTTTTTTTGCTCAAGATACTCGGAGTTTTCCAAATCCTCCCAATCTTTATCATTCTAATATTTGAAGTTTCTCTCCCAGTCACGACCTTAACAGTCATATATGTCACCTGCAAGAGAGTGAATATAATGTGCATCTAGTTTAGTAACCTACAGATTCATCCTTTGCATCTAGTTTTCAGCCACACAATCCTCACCCACGAAGCTACAGAAGCTAAGATACTCTTTGAGAGAAATGATGAAAAATCCCTAGCTCTCCAGACATGCCTTAACCTAAGAATTTAATTTCTGAACTGGATATTTTTTCTTTAAACTCCAAGTACAGTTAGAAACAAGCAGCCCGCTTCTCATTCCTTGAATATTTCACACCATGGTGTTACATTTTGCTATGGGCTTTAGTACTTGGTCTGCAAAATCATACACTTTATTTCAGATGGTCATGGGTAAGAATTTTAGGTACTTTTACCACTGGTTTCCATGCACTATTAGTGTCCTCTCCTTTCAGGGACTGAAATATGCATGGCCTTCAAATACAAACAGGCCAATTTAACAGTCCATGGTTCCCATTCCTGCAACTTACCTCTGGCGATAAGTACTGGTCCAGTTGGTGTTCAGCCTCTGTAACAGAAACCACTTCACAAAAAGGGATTTTCTACTGGGAATCAGATGTTTATAAAGTTACTGGAAAGCTGAAGAAGAAGAATTATGCTACAGATTTGGCTTGTCAGCAGAGCTACTCAGCCTGCCTGAATCAGGAAGATGGGAAATCAGGAAGTTCCAACAAGACACTGTCTGCTGAAATCTAGGAATTAGAAAATCACAGCAACTGAGACACCATGAGCTACTAGATATGCACTGTTTACTAAATACTCTATATTTACGCCTTTAACAAACATGCAACTAATGACAGGAAATGGGAACTCCACTGACAGTGCTCAGAAAAACTTAATACCTCCATAACCCCAGAAACTCAGAACAAGCAGCTTGTGGCAAAGCCATGAAGTGCACCTGAATGAAGCGTAAATCACACCAAGATCGCTAGCTTTAGGTGAAATAAGCCACAAATAAGACATAGAAAGACAAATATCGTGTGATCTCACTTTTACATAGAATCTAAAAAAAAATTAAGTTGAACTCATAGAAGCAAAGAGTAAAATGGTGTTTACCAGGGGCTGTGAGGTGGGGGAAATGGGGAGATATTGGTCAAAGGGAAAAAAGTTGCAATTTTGTAGGATGAATAAGTCTAGTGATCTAATGTACTTTGGCTAATGATACTGTATTGAACACTGGAAGTACTCTAAAAGAGTAGATTTTAGGTGCTCTTATCACAAAAAAATGGGAACCATGTGAGGAGATATGTTAATTATCTTGACTGTAGTAACCAGTTCTCTATGTATATGTATATCAAATCATGTTGTACACCTTAAATACATACAATTTTTATTAAAAAATATATTATAAAGATCCCTAGCTTTAATGCTGTTCTTTCTGGTGTCTGCAGTACAGGAAAACACTTTATAAAAAGGGCAAATGGTGGTTGAATGCGAGTCTTCCACATAGACCACAACTGTTATCAAACTTCCAAACCTGTCCTCTTATTCTGAACAGATGGCCTTACTTTTGTCCTCACAGAAAAAGTAGAAACCAGCACACAAAAACCCATTTAGCTACCTGCCACCAAACCTAAAAGCTGACGTCCATATCAACATTCCTGATGATATCTTGAGGCATATTCCCCTCCTTTTACATAAAACTATTTCCCAATTTTTTCTAGATCAAATCCTAAAGTAATTTTTATTTCGGGACCACACTAAATGTATTATCGCCTCTCCTTCTTATCTGTCTCTTGTCTTAAACATTTCAATTTGCTAATTGTCCTCCTAAAATTAAAGTTTTCCCTAGACAACATGTCTACTTCTACCTGTTCCCATATTTCTCTCCCTCCTTTCACAGCCAAATTACTTCAAGTGGTTGTACATGATCCCATTCTCCCACTCTGGAAACTGCCATTTCCAGAGTATCCAGTAATCCTAATGAGTTCTTAATCCTTAACTTTGTTGACCTCTTTGCAGAATCTGCTGTTGTTGATCATGCTCTTCTTGGAAAATCTCTTGCTTTGGCTTCTCTGACTCAACAATCTCCTGGTTTCCTAACTTTAACCACTCCTCTCCAAATGAATCCATAGTCTTCTCTTCTACTTTCTATTTCCTGAACGCTCGTCACTCTCAGAGTTCAGTCATTGACATTATTCTTGCTATATTCATCCTTTCAACATAAGTTTATCCTCTCTCTTGGTTTCAATTGCCATCCCCATATATAGTGGTAATTTTTATCTCAGTAGCTATAGCCTGTCTCCACATGAAAGGGATGGGAAAGTGAACAAACCTGCATAACTTTGAGATATGGTATTTGAAAAGTATGTATATGCTGTATGTGTATGCTGTAATGGTAAAGACAAAATGAACTGTACACTGACACTGTATTTTACTTAAGTTTTTCTCAAATATCTGAACTGTTTATTTTCCTCAATTGCACAAAATTCTGAGGCTTACTATATCCAAATCTGCTTTGTCTCCTGAGTTTGCTATCTCATTGATTTGGCCAGAAAACGAAGGGCTCATTTCTTCCTCTCTCATACTCCCATACCTAATGAATCACAAAGCTCCAACAATCCCACCTCCCAAATATTTCTCAAATCTGTGGTTTTCCATCACTCTGCAGATCACTTCTCACTGCCATGACAGTAACAGCCACAGCATCTAACTCAGATCCTGCTTGACTGCCGGTCCAACCTCTACCTTGAAGCTACAGGGATCCTTCTCAAGTTCAAATAAGATCCTGCCATTTTTCTGCTCTTTCATTGGCTTCCAATTATTTGTTCTTGGAGCAAAGCTAAAATTCTTTTGCTTACTATAGCCTATATAATCTGTCTCACCTTAAGTCTCCAGACTCTCTCTCTCCCCACCATGTCTCCTAACCCACTCTGCATTCCAGACATACCCTATGAACTTTCACCTTTTCAAGTATGCCACATTTTATCTTACTTCTGTTCCTTTGCATTTGCTGTTCCTTCCTCAACTGTTCTTCTTTCTATCACCACCCCACCCCCTCATTGTCTTATTTTCTCATACTTACTTCTTAGGTCACATGGCCACTCCTGAGTTCAGAAGGCAGGGATGTAAAATTTCTCTTCAAAGAAAGAACCACAAAGAGAGAAGCCAGAATATTTGGTGGCTAATAATAGAACATATCACAGCAGGATCCATAGCATACGTGGTTTGATTACAATTATATAAAATATAAATTCTGAATATAACCCAGATAGACCTAAATTCTTCAACTTTAAGGCTTCATTCTTCCTGTGAGTTCACTTGTTTTTCTAACGTGCTGTCACTTTTAAAACACAGCATTGTTTTAATAAGAGTTTTTCAACTTAAAATTATAGAAATGCTGACTTAAATGTAAACATCTGTTGTATGTAACATCCAAATTTCAGAAATGATCAAATGTTTTTTAAATGCCCTAGGCATCCATGAGAATAATTTTGTATAGCTCTGACTTACAGAACCACGGTAATGTTTTACCTCACCAAAAAGAAATAAATAATTGAAATCAGCCAAGATTTGGGCTGAGGGGACCCAAAGTATAATGCAAACAGTAACAAATTTCACTAGAACTTTACCATGAATAAACCTGGCAGACACCACCTTAACTAAGTAATCAAGCTTCACATCACCAGTAATGAGACATGTCAACATCAAGTGTCACTGATATGATGCAATGAAAGGGAACAGAATTCTTTCTGTGATATTCTTTTTAAAAATGAATAATACCAATCTAATTGTGAGAAAACATCAGACAAACCCAAATTGAGGGACAGTCTATAAAATAAGTGGCCAGTATCCTTCAAAAGTGTCAAGGACATGAAAGACAAAAAAAAAGACTGAGGGACTGTCATAGATTAGAGGAGACTACATGGACAGCTAACTGCAATGTGGGATCTTGGATTGGATCCCAGGCCAGAAATAAAAGGACATTAGAGGAAAAACTCATGGCATTCAAAATAGGTCTGTAGGTAAATTAATAGTATTGTATCAGTGTTAATTTTCTGTTTCAAAAACTATACTATTGTTATATAAGACAGTAACATTAGAGGAAGCTGGGTGAGGGGTTTACAGGAACTTTCTGTACTATTTGTGCAACTTCTCTCTAAGTCTAAAATTAGAATGGAGAAAATATCTTATTTCTAGATTTCTCAAAGAAATACTTTTATTCCAAAACATATATGGAGTTTTATGCAGTCAAATAGGTTGTTCTTTCTTGCTGCTGTGAAGTGGGAAGTGTAGGGCAAAACAGAAGAGCCAACAGAATGAGCCTTCAATAATCTGCCGTCTCTCGTCTATGGCATCATCACTTCCCATCAGCTCTACTCCTTAGGAAGTAGATTGTTTCACAAGGACCAGGGTATCTTGAGAAAAGGAAGGATGTATTCATAGAAATCTCTTCTAAAAATTTATGTCTTTATGGGAGAAGTGATGAAATGGTAAAGGCAGACTTTAAGAGCTATTATTTGTCTGCCATGATCATGGAGACTTTACAACTTGCAAATGACTTACATTGAAAGTCTGAATTTCTGTCTGCCTTCATTTTACTCTCAAAACAGAGAAGAAAAAGCAAATAATTCAAACAAAAGAGGGAGATATTTTACCTTCCTAAATTTCTGCATGAATTTAACAGTATTTTGCCTTATAAAAGCCTAGTGGCTATTAGATTCATCATGCAATATATTTTTGTGACCCTCTTTCTTTCCTGGGGCCTCTGTTTCTTATTTCTTATTAGGGCTAAATTGTTTGCCCTTGACAATTTTAAGTACCACAGTGATTGTAAAAAATGTTGTAAAACTTAATTCAGTCTGACCATTTCAATGCTCAGAGCAAGCTTCAGTGCTCTTACTCTTCAAATCATATTTCTCAAAATAGCTTATATTAAAAACACTGAACAATACATTCTCTTAGCCTCAAATGACTTTGGTATGCCCCTGGTCAATATGCATGCTAATATTGAACCACTGATTCAATTTTGGCTTGTCAGCCTCCTAATGAAGAACATTTCTTAAAATGTTAATGTATTTTATTCCTATTTCTCTCTTTAGAAAACACAATTGTTGAGTTATATTATGCTTTGTCATACCTATGGATTTTTTTAAATCTTACACTTACAAAAACATGCTAGGGAATTTCTAGCTAATTCCAATTATGCTGTGTGCTGAGGAAAGGACAATTTTATTTATTTGGATTCAAAGCTGAACAAAACTCAGAGATGTACAAATAATCTCTTACCTTCTGCAGTTTTAGATCTGTTCTTCATAGAGTCTGCACCATAAGAAGAGATCACTCTTGTAGTTTTAAAGTAATACTTTCTTGAATTCAAAATACAAAATGCCCTTGTTATATTGCACTCTTGTGGTTTTTTCCTACATGTCCCTTAATAATGAACTATTTGGACATTTAGGATAAAAAAGGAAACAAGAAGTCTCTGATTTTAAAATGCTTTATGTGATCCTTCTCCTCATGAGAAATGTGTCTAGTCAGAAGAAACAAGTCAAGCTACTGTTTTTTAGAGTATGTCTAATTTATCAATTTTCTTTAATAATAATTAAAAATTATTTTACTACTAAGAAAACGCTATGACTTCAGCAGTGACATCTCTAGGAGATAGGCATATTGGAGAAAAATACAGGCCAGCTTTCCTCGTTTATCACCTCCTGGCCTTTTCGATCTTTTCATCATAATGATTTTCTGTCTATTGCCCTAATGCTTTATGGTAGATTATTTGCAAAGATGACTGCCATAACTCTTCTCATACCACTTCAAACACCTCTTTAAAATGTGACCTTCCTGCTCCTCTCATCAAAAGGTGAAGTCAATTTTATTTCCCCTCTCTTTGAACCTGGACTTGTTTTTTACTTGCTTTAATCGAAAAGAATGTGACAAAAGTGACACGCAATTTTCTGAGCCTAAACCTCCAGAGGCATTGCAGCTTCTGCTTTCACCCGTTTAGGACCCTGAGACTCTGCCGTGGAAAGATTTTTCTAGCCCAATAGACAGTAAGAAGCCATGTGATGCAGAACCAAGATGTCTAAGTCAGCAGTCAGCAACTAACTGTTATACATGTGATTGAGGCATCCTAGACCATTCGGCCCCAGTCAAGCAGCCAAATGACTAGAGTTGCATGAGTGATTCCAGGCAAGACAACAGAAGGACCCTCCGATCTGATTCTAGCCCAGTTTGCAGATCCACAGAATCGAGACAAATAAAATTGATGTTTTATACCACTACGTTTTGGGTGGTTTGCTGCACAGCAAAAGATAATTGATTCAATATTTGAACTCTGAATACAGTTATCTGCACTACTTTTACATTTAGAATAGAGGCTAGATGTGCCTATCAATTACAATTGATCCTATGGGTATTCGGTATGTGAGCAGCCGGCTTAGTGAGAGTCACTACAATATAGCGAGCTTGCTACTGCGCTTCGGGTTAGAGCGACCGTATAACCTGTTCTCCAAATAGAGAAAATTTGAGAATGAAAGGAGGCTAAAATAATGAAGTTTCATTTTTGAAAATTCTTACTTGCTGACCAACAAATTAGTTTTGTTATATTGTGAATCTACAAAATATTTCTGTTTAAACCTATTTCCAGTAATACAATAAAATTCTTTATAAAACAATAAAAATAATGTATACCTATATGTGTGTATATGTATGCATGTGTATTCAAGCAAAAAAAAACAACATTTTTTATGTAAATTATCTGACCATCAAAAAATAATAGGCAGAGGGCCGGCCCCGTGGCTTAGCAGTTAAGTGCGTGCACTCCGCTACTGGCGGCCGGGGTTCGGAACCCGGGGCGCGCACCGACGCACCCACCGCTTCTCCGGCCATGCTGAGGCGGTGTCCCACATACAGCAACTAGAAGGATGTGCAGCTATGACATACAACTATCTACTGGGGCTTTGGGGAAAAAAAAGGAGGAGTATTGACAATAGATGTTAGCTCAGAGCCAGTCTTCCTCAGCAAAAAGAGGGGGATTAGCATGGATGTTAACTCAGGGCTGATCTTCCTCTCAAAAAATAAAAAATAAAAAAAATAATAGGCAGAATAATTGTCTTGGCAAATAGTCATATTTCTTAATCAGTTCCTTAGCTGTGTCTGTTTCTAATACTGCACCACTGATGTTTTTATTGAGAATTAATTTTTTTCCTATATGGTCTTATTACTGCTAGTTTTAGGTTTTTTGTTTTTCCCCCATAAAATTACCTGAAATCTTCTTCAAAGTTGAATTTTGTGCTTACTAAATTAGGAAATGTTGACATCTTCAATCAACTCATAATAGACCATAATACTGTTCATTGAGAAAATATTTGCTCTATAGTACTTGGTAAACAGAGAGAAAATTCTGCTAAATAAAGATGTTTACAATTTCAAATTTTTTTAATTTAAATGCATAAATATTTCAGCCCAAATATACTGAGAGATACTATTTACATTCATTTAATGCCTTAATTTGAGAAGTATTTTCACAAGACAACTTGTCAAATATATTATCTGTATTTATAATTTATTTATTTGTCTTCCCAAATTTAGAAACTGTAAATTCATAGCCATACTCAATTTTATCCCATTTCAGTACAGAAGTAATTTTCAAATAAAATGAAACATCTTTTTTATACATCTAACAAAATATGTGCTGGAACTATATGCTGAAAACTATAAAATGCTGATGAAAAAATCAAGCAGACAAATAAATAGAGAGACATACATTGTTTATGAAATGAAAGACTCAACATGGCTTAGATGTCAGTTCTCTTCAAGTTGGTCTATAGTTTTAATGCAATTTCAATCAAAATACCAGCAAAAATTTTTTCAGATATAAAAAAGCTAACTCTCAATTTTATAAGAAAGGAAACGAAATCTAAATTGCCAAAATAATTACGAAAAGAAAGAACCAAGTTAAAAAACTTGCATCACTCAATATTAAAACTTACTATAAAACTACGTTAGTCAAGAGAATGTGGTATTAGTGAAAGGCTAGACACATGGATCAATGGAAAAGAATGGAGAGTCTAGAAATAGACCCATACATATATGGGTTCCAATCAATTCCAATAGATTTTTGAGTAAGTTGTAGAGGCAATTCAATAGGCAAATATAGTCTTTTCAACAAATAGTATTAGAACAATTTTCATCCATACAAAAGAAAAAATTATCCTCAGCATACATTCATACCTTATACAAAAATTAACTCATAATGGATCACAACCCTAAATATGAAACCTAAAATTATAAAATTTTTAGAAAAAAAAAGCATGAGAGAAAATTTCAGTGATCTTTAGTTAGGCAAAGAATTCTTAGATATAATATCAAAAACAATTTATAAAATAAATAATTGATAAGGTAAACTTTATTATAATTAAAAACTTTTGCTCTGTGAAAGATCTGTTAATAGAAGGAAAAGACAAGTTATATGCTGTGGGAAAAAGAGTCTGCAAGTCTTATATCTTGGCAAAGGACATATATTTAAAATGTATAAAGGGGCCGGCCCGGTGGCGCAAGCGGTTAAGTGCGCGCGCTCCGCTGCGGCGGCCCGGGGTTCGCTGGTTCGGATCCCGGGCGCGCACCAATGCACTGCTTGGCAGGCCGTGCTGTGGCGGTGTCCCATATAAAGTGGAGGAAGATGGGCACAGATGTTAGCCCAGGGCCGTCTTCCTCAGCAAAAAAAAGAGGAGGATTGGTGGATGTTAGCACAGGGCTGATCTCCTCACAAAAAAAAAAAAATGTGTAAAGAATTCTCGGGCCGGCCCCATGGCTCAGCGGCTAAGTGCACACGCTCCGCTACTGGTGAACCGGGTTCGGATCCCGGGCAGGCACCGATGCACCGCTTGTCCAGCCATGCTGAGGCCACATCCCACATACAGCAACTAGGAGAATGTGCAACTATGACATACAACTATCTACTGGGGCTTTGGGGAGAAAAAAGGAGGAGGATTGGCAATAGATGTTAGCTCAGAGCCGGTCTTCCTCAGCAAAAGGAGGAGGATTAGCATGGATGTTAGCTCAGGGCTGATCTTCCTCACAAAAAAAAAAAAAAAAGAATTCTCAAAACTTAACAGTAAAAACAAAAAGTTTTAATAGGCAAATGATTCAGACAGACATTTCACTAAGAAAAAAGATATGTAAAGTGCAAATAAGCTCGTGAAAAGCTGCTCAACATCATTAGCAAAATTCAAATGAGAAACACGAGTTACCACTACACACATATGAAAAATGTTAAAATTAAATTTATAAAACATCTGAGAATACCAAGTACTGGTGAGGATGCAGAGCAACTGTAAGTCTCATATGTTGTTGGTGGGATACAAATTGTACAGCCACTCTAGAAAACAGTTTGTCATTTTCTTTTAAATGTAAACATACACTTAGCATGTGACCCAGTAATCCCACTCCTAGGTGGGATTTTAGAGAAATAAAAACTTGTGTTCACGTAAAAGCCTGTCCACAAATGTGTACATCAGAGTTATCTATAACCGCAAAATATTGGAAAAACACCAAAATTCCATCAGCGGGTGAATAAACACTGTGGTAGGTCCATACAATGGAATACTACTCAGCAATTGAAAGGAATAAACTGATATACACAATAACTTAAGCTAAGTAAAAGAGCTAGATTCAAAAGGTTAAATATTGCATGATTCCATTTATATGATAATCTAAAAAAGGCAAAACTGTAGGGATGAAGAATAGATCACAGGTTTTAAAGGGATAGGTGTGGAGATGGCTTAACCATAAAGGGGCAGCATAAGGGAATACTTATTGGTGAGGGATCTATTCTGCATCCTGATTATGATGGTGGTTACACACCTTTATGCATTTGTTAGAGCTGTAGATGTAAACTTTCTCTGAATTAAAAAACAAATTAAAATGACAATATTAACGATGTCATGGCTTAAAACAACAACCATTTTATTACATCTCACAATTACGTGGATCAGGAATTTGGACAGGGGTTAGACGATTTTTGTATTCCACTTATCATTGACACAAGCCATTCAGTTTTATTCAGCTGGAAGATTGGCTTGTCTAGAGGGTTCAAAATGGCTTCACTAACATATCTGGTGCTTTTGTGGGGATGGCTGGAAATCTGGACTATGCTGGGATTTTTGACCAGAGGACCTACATGTGGCTCCTCCAGCATGGCTTACCAGGAGTATCTAAGTTCTCACGCAGTAGCCAGCTGGCCCCAGAGTGTTTCAAGAAACAGAGTGAAAGCTCCATGACCTCTTGGCCATCTCTGACACAATTTTCCCTCTAGTGACAAATCATTCACATTCTTCCAACATAGAAAATATACATACCCCTTCCTAAAGACCCCAGCTTCCTTGTCCCATTATGGCATTGTCTTAAAGTCTAGGATCTTGCCGTCTAAATCAGGTCCAGGTGTAAATCAGGCTCCCAAAGGGCAGCTCTTGATTATGCTTCCTCTTGATGAAAAGATCTGTGAATTCAAGAGGCAAGTTATTTATCCCACACACAGTTAACACGCACAGGTGATGCAAGAAGATGATAACTGCAATGGATACTCCCACTCAAAAGGGGCGTGGGGTGGGGAGCACATTGTAGTCACTAGTTCATAGCAATTCTAAAGGCTAGTCAGGCATATCCCTCCAGTTACATGCTTAGAGCCCAGTCCTACTCCCTGCAAATGATTCTTGCGGATCTTCACTTTACCCTTTTGGCTCTTGGCTCTGCCTTCTGAGTCATCTTTACTTTTCTGTAAAAAATGGATCATGTTAGCTGCTGAGTAGCCTTTCATTCCATATCCTGCCTGTAGAAATTTGAGAACCTTACAAGCTATTTGCATTTTAACTGACTTATCCCTTTTTTTTTTTAGTGAGGAAGAGTGACAACAGATGTTAGCTCAGGGCCAATCTTTTTGCTTGAGGAAGATGGTCCCTGAGCTAATATCTGTGCCAATCCTTCTCTACTTTGCACGTGGGACGCTGCCACAGCATGGCTTGATGAGCAGTGTGTAGGTCCGCACCTAGGATCCGAACCTATGAACCCCAGGCCACCAAAGCGGAAAGCTCAAACTTAACCACTGTGCCACCAGGCCAACCCCTGTCCTTGCCCATTTTAATTGAAGTTGATGGTGCTTCTACTAGTTAAATTCTCTTACCATTTTGTGGGCTTCCTATGCTTCTCTACGTTGTACTGGGAGTCAAGATTCTGTGGGATAATGCTCTCAAGACTCTTAGAAACCTGTTAATCTAGTTAAGAAAATTTATGAGACAAATTTTTAACCTTCTGAAGTATAAACAAGAGTTTCACAGCCTCACCTTTGAGAATATCTTTACCCTGACCCCATACAAAAGTGAAGTGACATTTTTAAGATTTTGCCCGGAAATCTCTTCAGCCAAATACAACAGTTCATTAGTTACATTTTCTGTTTCCTGCGTCACTGAGATGACAGTGTTGCCAAACTTTCTGCCACCACAAAACAAGGGTGGTGTTTACCCTTTTCCGTCCTCAAATAACAATTTCATCCTCATCCCTTCAGCCATCACAAAAGTCGCCAAAGCCCTTCAAGCTTCTGCCTGTTCCAAAGTCAATTGCACATGTTTTCCAGTTACCTAATTCCATTTGTTATTGCTGCATTGCAAACTACTCCAAAATTAGTGACTTATATAAACAAACATCTTATTATATTTTATAATTTTGTAGGTCAGAGAGTTGGGGAGGTCTCCTGAGCCTTTTCCACATGGTTTCAACAGAAGTCACTCAGTGGGATTGAGGTGGTGGTTCGGCATAGTACCTGGGAGAAAATAGTCAGCCGCCATAAAAGAGATCTTGCCTTTGAGATGGTATCATTTGTGGTAAGCGGTGTATTGTGTATCTTGCAGTAAGAGCTCAAGGCCTGAATGAAAATTAGGGAGATCTCAGTTTTTGTTCTTGTCCTGTAAAATGGCATTGGTAGACACTTAATTTACTCCATGTATTCTCATCAGTTAAAATAATTTTCCTGTCATGAAACTATTCAAGTATAAATAGCAAGCTAATTTTACCCAGAAAATAATACATCAATAGATTCAGAAATGAGCCAGGAAAAAACTGTAATGTGGAAGTGAAATAATCACCTTTAAGGAATTCTAAAAGTTAAAGCATCTACATGGTGCTAAACTCACTTTCCGATTTGCATTTAATAAAATATGTATGTCCTCAAGTTTACAAATTCAAATAGAAGTGCACATCCACAGATTACCAAAATTTTATGAAGAGTGAAAATACATGGAAACTTGGCAACTTATCTTTTGCCTGTGATGATACCCTACACCTGAATACTTCCAAGTATATATGTGTAATCCCAAATATCTATAAACATAGAAATATTAAAATGTGAGTTTACCCAAGATGCAAAACCCCTAATGATTGATTACATTTCCCTTTTAATTCTGATTTTGGTGGCTTGCATATGTACGATTTAGGTAATCATCTTAAGAGTAAACTGTGGATTTTTTAAGTAGTTGTTTCATTTGATGCAGAAGAGGCAAATGTTTCATCTGTTATTCTCAAGAACTGTCCTAAACAAGGCTGCAATATTCAATAATCATTTCTAAAAGAAGTTAAGTCCTCTGCAGCTTTCAAGTGCAGTTAATAGCCCCCACACAGCTTCCTGGCCAATCCCCAAATCGACAAACAGCTAGTTAAGAATTATCTGCATTGCTCAGAATGAAAACATCACTCCAAATACAATTTAATTTTGTCTTGAACATATAATGTTTAGCTCACTAAAACTTTTCCAAAATGGAACTTTTTTCCTTTAATATTCAACATCTAACATTTCCTAGTAAATAATATACAATATCGTTATCAAAAGATTCCCAAAAGACATAAGTGGTTTTTCAGAAAAAGCACTGAAAATTTAAATATTGATTAAAAGGTGAAAGTCAGATAAGCTTCAGTGTTGAGAACAATTTAAAAATACTGAAAAGATTTATTGGAATAATTTGTTCACATGACCAATTTTCCTACTGAGGACAAATGTAAAAACAAACAAAAAAATTCTTTGCCAATAATATCTATTCCTTTGTTTTTATTTATTAAACCGTGTTTTTTCCCCAAATCCAAGCTGCTAAGTGTTAATAGTTTATTAAAATTGTGAAAAGTGTGAAAATTACCTCAAAATAATAGATTACATTTTAAAAATATATAGGTATATAATTAAAAATCGAAATATATTTCTGTTGGAAACACTTAAGGTAAGGAACCCCGGTTTGCATAATTTATTTACTGTGGTAATGTTTGACATTACATAGCTTCAGAATAAATCTTCCTTCCTTTGTTAGTCAGTTCTGTAACATTAGTCCCAAATTACATATGATAGTAAAATAAGACCAGATTGATGAGATCCATTAGATACGCTCTGATAGTGTCAAGACATCTCAGTCACGAAAAATACTCGTAATGCAAGATAAGGCTGTTAGGCCTTTACAAGATTGAATACATTTCTGAAAACTTATATGCAAGGAAAATTTTAATCAGTACTTTTTCAATTCCAAAGTATATTTAAGGCATCTAGTTTCATGCCTGAAAGTTAGTAATCTTTCAATTAACTATAGTAATTGTTTTCATCTTTTATGTTGGTTGTGGATTGTGATTATATATATGGCATTCACTGTCAAAAACATTTATATTTTTAAAATTATATCACCTTGCATATATAATTCTTTCAATGTGACCATTCAAGTTTCTGTCAATTAAACAGATGATCTCTATGTCCTTAAATACACCCTAAAAACACGCATATAATAAACCTTGGAAATATTATGCTACATGAAAGAAGCCAGACACAAAAGGCCACAGATTGTATGATTCCATTAATATGAAATATTCAGTGTAGGCAAATTTATAGAGACAGAAGGCAGATTAGTGGTTGCCAGGGGCTGGAGGAAAGGGGGAATGAGAAGTGACTGCTTTATAGGCACAGGGTTTCCTTTCAAGGTGATGAAAATGATTTGGAACTAGATAGTGGTGATGGTTACACAATATTATGAATGTGCTAAATGTCACTAATGGTAAATGTTATATGTATTTGATTACAATTTAAATTAAATAAAAAAACAAATAAAATATAACAGTTTATATCAGATATTCAATAAAACACACTAGGTGGAAGATCTTCAAAAAATTATTTTATGGCATGAGCTATTTTATCCATCCTTTAAAATGTGAAGTGTCTCCCAGCTATCCTCAGAAAAGTTTTCTTCCTATTAGCAGGTTCTTAGAATTTTTTGCTTGACTTGAGGAGCGTTTATTTTGTTGATTGACAATAGGCTGTTCTGAAGACCAAATCATTTTCCAAAAGACTTTTATCTTTTTATGATCCAAGTCATATATTCCAGTGGTAGAACAACAATTGTTTAATGGAAGTCCAAAAAATAAATAATAATAAGCAGATAACTGCCCATATGTCATTAAACATACAAATGGCAAATTAATGAGCGCTATATGTAAATGGTTATGTCCTTTTAACCTGCAAATTGTGTAATAACATTAAGTAGAAATAAAATCACACAAGTAAGCACATTCTATGTTGGATATAAATTTGTGTGTGTGTGTGTGTGTGTGTGTGTGTGTGTGTGTGTGAGAGAGAGAGGAAGATTGGCCCTGAGCTAACACCTGTTGCCAATCCTCCTGTTTTTGCTGAGGAAGATTGGCCCTGGGCTGACATCTTTGCCCATCTTCCTCTACTTTAAATGTGCCACCACCACAGCATGGATTGATGAGCGGTGCATAGGTCTGTGCCCGGGATTTGAACCTGCGAACCCCCGGCTGTCAAAGCGGAGCACACGAACTTAACCACTACATCACCTGGCCGGCCCCCGGACATAAATTTTGAGTCATGGATGGAAGTAGTCATGACGGAATTTTCATGTCTATCTTGCCTAAACCAGGAGAAACAAATAAACTTCCTTTCTACTTGGTGTAATACAAAATAGAGTGAACAGAAGGTTAGGAACTGATTTGGGCCAAAATAGGAGGCAGGAAACTGTGCCTTTTTTTTTTTTCCCTATCTACAGATTTGTTCGCACTACTTGCCGTGAAGGAAAGAAAGCATCATTCTCCCTGTCTGTCTATCTCAGTTTGTGAGAAGGCTGAGAATTGGGCATACAATTTACAGACAAAGGGGAATTGAGTAGGAATGCAAGAAGTGAGCAGTAGAGGCAAAAAGGCGTTGCTAGATAAATGGGGTCTTCTGGAACACTGTTAGGAGCGCACTGAGGCAGAGAGCAACGTACAGTACTATTTCTCGTTGAAAGGGTGCAGCTACTAGAAGTTCTGGCTCTATGCAGAGCTTAATGTCTAAAGCAAAGCATGCCCAAACTGAATGAACTCTATTAGTTGGAATAAATCTCTATCAGCCTCTGGAAGAACATTTCCATGGAGTAAGTTTACCTCTCCAGCAGTGTGAGCATTGCTCAGTATTCCAAACGGAATGTAGTTTTTTATGCTTTTTTTTTTTTGCCAGCGGTTTAATTTTCAGTCTTGCTATCATCTGAATGTTTGTGCCCCACCAAAATTCATATGTTGAAATCCTAACCCTCCAAAGGTGGTAGTATTAGTAGGGGGAGCTTTGAGTGGTGCTTATGTCGTGAGAGTGGAACCCTCATAAATGGGATTAGTGCTCTTATAAAGGGACCCCACAGAGCCCCTACCCGCTTCCACCATGTGAGGACACGATGAGAAGTCTGCAACCTGGAAAGACCCCTCACCCCTCTGCTGGCACCCTCATCTCAGACTTCCAGCCTCCAGAACTATGAGAAATAAATGTTGTTTATAAGCCATCTGGCCTATGGTATTTTGCTGTAGCAGCCCGACAGCCGAAGACAAATCTTATATTTAAACAGGGGTTACTGAATGAGACATAAAGAGTGTTATTTCATTGACTCAATACACTTATGCTCTCACAAATCCTGATAAATTACATAAATTTCAATAACTAATATTTCCTTTAAATACTATTATTATAAGAAAAAACCTCTCAACTTCTGCAAAATAAGAATTGGTTTTGTTTATATTTTATTTTCTACATGTTTTTGAGAGTCTACTTTAATTCTTGGGAATTCTTAACTTTATTTTTCCAGATTTGGTACATAATTAGTTTCTTTAAAATTTTTTCTCATAATTTTAAAATAATTCTGCCCTTTTCCAGAGAATCATTAAACATATGGATAATGAAGAAGTCAAGGGGAGATTTGAAATAACCCTTCTGAGCGTCTAAAAATTTCGTATAAAATGGCTTTCTTCCCCACTGGTTTAGTAACTCAGAACTGAAAGGCACTTTCGCAATGGGCCATTATTTCAGAATCAGTGGCCCCAGATGACCAATCTCCCTATGGAGGGTTCATAGCGCAGATGGTACAGGCCACATGGGGGATATTATGGAGATGACATTAGGAGCAATTATTCCACCACTCGGTATTAGTGTTCTGTACTTTGTGATGCCTGGGAACCTATGTTGTGCAGTACTTCAGAATTAGAAAACCTTATAAAACTAAACCAGTGAGACATTTGTTAGGGAGTTTACACTTTGTCCTTATTTTTCTAAGAAGGGAAAGTTATTTTCTGATCATCTGGAAATTAGCTAGGATCTCTGATTATGACTCCTAAAAACAGGAAGAATTCTGAATTCTTTTTCCATTAGGCTATGCATCCATGATTTTTGCCTTAAATATTCTGCCCTCTCAAGTAACTAGCAAAAAAAAAACTATTCCCAGAAATTTCTTCAAAAAATGAGAATGATAATGTATGCAAATCAATTCAAAAAGACGTATGTATCAGTTTCCTATTACTGCTGTAATAAATCGCCGCAAATTTAGTGGCTTAAAACAACACAAATGTATTCTGACGGTTCTGGAGATCAGAAGTCCAAAATGGGTTTTACTGGGCTACAATCAAGGTGTCTGCAGGGCTGTGTTGCTTTTGAACGCTCTAGGAGTGAATCCATTCCCTTGCCTTCTACGACTCTGGAGGCTACCCACATTCTTTGGCTCATGACCCTCTTCCTCTATCTTGAACCAACTCAATCCCACATCGCATCACCCTGACACTGACTCTGCCTCCCTCTTTCACTTATGAGGATCCTCTGATTACTTTGGGCCCAGCTGGATAATCCCATCCTTAGGTCCTTAACTTAATCACATCTACAAAATCTCTTTTGTCACATAAGGTTACACATTCACAGGTTCTGAGGATTAGGATGTGGACATCTTTGGAACATCACTATACTCACCACAACATCACATAAGATGTACAATAGCAAGATGCTAATAATAACGTGTTAAAAGTTATAAAATATATTGCAAAAAGTACATAATTGGCAAAATACTACAATATATAGGATATTTCCCATGAATGAATAGGGTAGATCCAATGAGCATTTCTAGTGATTCATTTCATATTTGGATGTTAATATTTTACATAATGTTAATGTAATGTTGGATGTTAATATAATTACATAAATAATATACATAAGTGATGAAGTATAATTTGATAACACAAAGACTATTCAAACTACCACCTAACTTCAGAACTAAAACATTACCAATATTAAACCCACCCCAAACCCATTCCCCTAATATCTCCCTAGGTAACCACCATCGTGAATTTTGTTTCATAATTCCCTTGTTTGCCCTCACAATTTTACTAGCTAGATACAGAGACACACAGCTAGATAGTCAGGATGGATAGATAGATAGATAGATAGACAGATAGATAGATAGATAGGTAGATAGATAGATAGATAGATAGATAGATAGATAGATAGATAGATAAAGAGAGAGAGAGCTTGGTTTTGAATTTTACAAAATGGTGCCATAACATATCTTTGACACTTTCTCTTTTTCACTAAATTTAAAATGTCTAAGATTTGTCGTCATTATTGCAAATAGTAGTAGTAATTCATTTTCACTGCTCTATACTACCTGATATTATTGACATATCATAATTTATTATCCATTTTCCTGCCAATAGATACTTGGATTGGTTCCAGTGTTTGTTTTGTTTTATCTTTTACTATAGCTAACAATGCTGCTATAAATATTTTTGTATATGTCTTCTGGCACATATGTGCAAGAGTTTATACTTAAGATTTATACATAGAACTAAAATGTTTGTATCTTAAGTATTCACATATCATATTTATGATACATGTCAATTTTTTCCACTTTTTTCTACTTTTAGCAGCAATATATAAGGTATCATTTTGCTCCACATACTTGCCAAATACTATCATCAAACTTCTTATTTTTAACAACTTAGTCTAAAATGATATCTCATTAATATATTAATTTGCACTTCTTTGTTTACCAATGAGTTTGAAAATTTTTTTCACATATTGTTAGACATTTGTGATCTCTGCCCAGTGAAATGTCTCTTCTTCTTTTGACCATTTTTCTACTCAGTTTTTTGTCTTCTTCTCATGAGTTGGTATAAGATCTTTTACAGTTTGGCAACAGCCATTTGTCACTTGCAGCTATGTGGCAAATTTCTTCTTCCAGTGTGGTTTGTCTCTTCATTATCCTGAAGTGGCCTTTTGATGAATAGAATTTCTTAATTTTGATGTCATAGAATTTATTAACCTTTATTTTATGATCAGTGTTATTGTGCTTTTTAAAGAATCTAGGGCCAGCCCCATGGTGCTGGTGCACTCCGCTTCGGCGGCCCCAGTTCAGTTCCTGGGCAAGACCTACACCACTTGTCAGTTGCCATGCTGTGGCGGTGACCCACATAGAAAATAGAGGAAGATTGGCACAGATGTTAGCTCAGGGTGAATGCTCCTCAGCCAAAAAAAAACAAGAAGATACTCTACCTCAAGGCCGTAGAATACTCTAGAATACTCTGCTTTATTTTCTTCTATATATTTTTTTAATTTTACCCATCATATTTGAACTTTTAATCCATCCAAACTTGCTTTCTTCAGTGGTTTCATACTGAGATAGAATTTAACCTTTTTGTCATATGCAGAACCATTTATTAAGTAGTCCATGCACTCACCACTAATCTGAAGCTCTACTTCCTTCAAATATCAGACAGGCACTGCTTTTAAAGCCTTCATTTTGCCCCACTGGTCAGCTTGTCTTTGCATCAATAACATAATGTTTTACGGCTTTATAATCATTTTAAAGTACTTATTACAAAAAGTCCCTCTACTTGTTTTCTTCTTTTACGAGAGCACCTTGGCTATTCCTTAACCTTTGGTGGTATTCCATGTTAATTATAAGGTTAGCTTATCAATTTCCTCAAAAAATTTCTTTTGTTTTGACAAAAATTACACTGACTCTAGCAACTAATTCAGAAAAATTGTTACCTTCATAGTATTTCATCTTTCTTTGTATAATCATGGCATCTCTGTTTATTTGTGTACTTAAGTTTTCAAGAAATTATAACACGTTCTACGTAAAAGTCTTTCACATACTTTTTAGATTTCCACATATCTTATGATTTCAGTCATAGCATATGATATTATTTTTTCAATATTTCAGTTCATTTCAACCCCATAAATTCTGCATTCACAACAATATTTTTTTTATAGAGAGGAAGTCTAGTCAAGTTTATATCAGTGTTGGCTGGTTTCTTGTTCCTCATTTCTTTGTGCATTTCAGAACAGCATTCTGCATGGGTTTTTTTCTGTCTTTCTGAAATACATTAATTAAAAGTCCATTTAAAAATGTTCAAGATAAAGATATGTTTTTCTTTAATGAATTTCTTTCACCTTCAATTTTGAAAGATTATGTTACTAAGTACACTAATCAAAGTTAACTATAATTTTCTCTTAGTATTTTGAGTATGTTAACACATAATATTCTGGGTTTAACTACTGATGTTGAGAAGTCTGCTGCCATTCTAAGGATTTTTTAATAAAGATAATTATGTACTTACAGTACAATTCATCCTTTAAAGTCTATGATTAAATGATTTTTAGCATATCCACACAGCTGTGCAACCATCACCACAATTATTTTTGAATGTTTATCACTCTGAAAGAAACCACGTACTCTTTGGCAGTCACTCACCACTTCTCCACAACTCCTAATCTACTTTCTGTCTCCATAAGTTTGTCTAATGTGGACATTTTTTATAAATGGAATCATACAACACGTGGCCTTTTGTGACTGGCTTCTTTCGCATAATATTTTCAAGATTCATTCATGTTGTAGCGTGCATCAGTACTCATTCCATTTTGATGAATGGATAAATAAAATGTGGACTTCCATACAATAGAATATTATTTGGCAATAGAAAAGTGATTTTTTTAAACATATTTTCCTTGCCTTTGATATCTTATAGTTTTAATATAATGTCTTCATATGCACTTCTTTTTATTTACCTTTATTGGTATGTCTTGAATTCCCTGTATCTGTGCATTGGTTTCTTTTGTTTGTTCTGGAAAATTCTTATCATTTTCTCTGACTATTGGCTTTCTCTATCCTCTCTATTTCATCCTTCTGGGATCCCAATCAGATCGTAGATTATTTTAGGCTTTCCCATTTTATACCAAAAGACCCTCAACCTTTTTTTTTTCATATTCTTTCTCCTTTGCTCCCACTATTTAAATCCAGGATATTTCTTCAGCTCTATAGTCTACTCAAATTCTTTATTCAGCTGTTTCTTATATGCTTTAACACATTGATTAAATCTTTAATTTCAATAATTATATTTTTATCTTATTTATTATTGCTTTATTTGATTATTTTTCAAATATCCATGGTCATTATAGGCTCCTATTGCTGACTTTATCTTTTATTTCCTTAAATGTATTTTACATGTTTATTTCATATTCTTGATCTGGTATTTCCATTGAAGTCCATGTCTGCTTTCTCTTGTCTAAGTAAATTATTGTTGTTGTTAACACCTCGTATTTGATTGAACTTAATCTATGATTATCTTAAGGGTCTAATTAGTTAATCCTTGGTGGCAGGTTCAGTTTTCCTGCCTTGTGGTAGCCCAAGGCTCAGTCTCCCAATCCAGGCATTTCTATTTGCTTACCACCACCGCTTATCACTTTGACTTTAGCTCACTCTCATTTTTGTTACTGTCTTTGTCTTTGAAGAATACGCTTTTTTTCTTGTAAGACAACAATGCTTTCAAAAAGTATGTATTTTTTACCTTTATCCAGAAAATACTTCGCGGTAGCGGGCCCCTTGGTGTGTCTAGTTTACCAGTCTGCTGGAAGCACAAGTCCTTTTCGTATATACCACATCAAGCCTTTAAGACTTGTTTTCTCACCCTCTTTATTTTATTTTTTTTTAAAAAGAAGACTAACAGCAGGTAAAAATCAGTAAAGTTATTATTTTCATAGAATATTTCTTTCATGGGACCTGCTTTTATTCATGTTGCGTTCCATTCTCTTTCCTCATCTAGACTGTTTGCTTTCAGGTGGCAGGCCAACGCATAATTCAACTCCATGATCTTCAGCACATTGCCGGCTACCCAGAAGGTGTTCAGTAAATATCAAATGAAAGAAATAATAGATTATAATATTAAAATTCAGCCAAATTCCTGTATTAATCATACAAAAATACAGTGATTACCAGATTTTGTGTCAAAATATTTTACAGGACACATTTTATTATGTCCCCAATGTTTGCCCAGCTACATTTTTTTAATTTTGAAAACCAAGCTCAATTATATTTTCCTCAAAAAGTCTTCTCTGACACTTCCACCTCGGTTCCTATTAGCTACTCCTTCCATGTGTTTCCATAACATGCTGTGTATGTCTCCAACATAGCACTTATAATGTGGAAAATTGTCTGCCTACAGTCTATCTTCCACAATATAATGAACAACTTGACAGCAGAGGTTATCTTTCAGTATTGTATCATCAACACTAAACTACATTTCAGGTTGGCAATATTTGAAAAATAAACATTTGTTGAATGAATCTAAATAAATTTGAAAATAATGTTTGTTTTTAATATTTTTAATTTGAATAAATTCTGTTGAATTTTTAGCTAAAATAAATATGGTCCATCTTAACGTTTCAACATATACATGCTCAAATACATGCATGTGCCGTTAGCTATTCACATCTTATTTTTACAGAAAGTAATTGTAAGCAAATTGAAAGTAATTGAAGCAAAATTTATATCAAGTTAAAAATCACATAACTCTCAAATAAATTTCCAATAATTTAATAAAGTTAAATACTATTTCCTAACAACAGTATCATCAACAATTTTAAAAAAAGGCATAGAAACTGAATGCTTTAACCTGGGAAAGAGTATCTTTTTCAAAAGATTAATTAGTATACTGAAGGTTGAATTTGTAAACCTATTCTCATTAAAGCAAATTATAAATAAGAAATGCAGTGATAGTTGCCACTGTAATCACCATTTTAGATGAAAATTTTTACAATTAATGGAAAAGCATTCAAGTTGTTTAGAAAAAATACTTGGTGATAATATTTATTTTTGTCCTATTTTGTGATGATTATTTTTACAAGAACATTTTCAAAGAGCATTTTTTTAGGAATATTGTCTTCTGATAACATGCCTGGCACATTGTTTCTTAGAAATACTTTAAACTCCTAATTCTTGCTCAAGTTTGTTGAGACATAAAGCAAAAATGTATTTAGTTATTGAAAATAAATGAACACATTTAAGTTTTGTGCAAATTGCAAAATTCCATATGCACTAGACCCTAATCCATCAAATGAAAAATTATTTGTATAAGAAAAATGTATCATATTGCCATTGGAATTATGATTAAGAAGAATACTAGGAAATGCATAAAATACATTAAGTGAAAATGAAAGACGCAAAATGTATATGCAATATAATCTCAACTATGTGAAAATGTGGAGGAGAAAGAAAACAAAGGCATCAAGATATCAACCGTGATAGCGTTATAGACACCTGTTTTCTTTACGCTGTAACAGTACAGTTAAAAAACACCTACATACATCACCAATAGAGAAATTCGGCAGCTAGTCCTAAATAGGCAGTGCGTGCGTGCCTGTGTGCGTGGTGGGGAGAAGGAGGCAGAGACACAGAGACAGAGAGAAATAGAGAAGAAAGGAGAGGAAAGGGCAGAAATGGGGGAGTAAGAAGGCAGGGAGAAAAGGACGCAGAAAGCGGGAGTAGGCTGCTGGATTAGAAATTGCCTGAAAGCACTAAGGAACTTAAAACTTGACTGAATTACGTACCATAGGAAAGAGAAGTACTTAAATTTTTTTGTTAACGTTAGATGATTATTTTTCTCTAATTGGTCATTTCAGTTAGTTTCTAGCAATCCTATACTTCCCTATACAGCAAAAATGAAAGTAGTATTTTATCTGTCATTTTAGCTGATATATTGGGTTGTGCTTTTTACTAAATTTGGTCTTCCCCCGGGGGCACCTATTATGGAGAAATCACAACCTGGCACGTATTAGATTTAATTGGAGAACACTTGGGTATAGTGCTTGTGATTTCCCATCAGTGAGCAGCGTGTTGATCAGTAAGCCCCCAAATTCCTTACCAAACAAAAATACACAGACCACACAAACCCAGAATATTTGCATTGGTTTATAAAAAGTTTGGTTTGCATATAAGGCAATTGTATCATCATATCAAGGCAGTATATGTGTCATGCGGGCAGTATATCCTACAAAGCTCTGAAACCAGAATCGCTGAGTTTGGATTATAGCTGTACCTCTTATGGGCTCTGTAATCCTCTTGAAGTTACTTAACATATCTTTGTCCCATTGTCCACATCTGTAAAAGTAGGCAAATAACAATACCTACCTCATAGATTTGCTAAGAGAATGGTAAGAATAATCCATAAAGCATTCAGTATAATATCTGGCAAAGAGTGAAATATAAGCATCTATATTTACTATTTACTATTATGGAGAAGGGACTTATACACACAAACACACAAATTATATATATATTTGCATGTATGTATGTACAAAGAGGGAGATGGGCAGTTGAATAAAGACAGAAAATATAAAAATACATAAATGTTGAAATACAAAAGTTAATACAAAAAATTAATAATAAACTTAACATAATAGTTCTGCAAGTTTTCCACAAGATATTATTCACCAGATTTCAATATTACAATTATCTGTCCCAAATTCTTATATGGCAAATCAAAATGCCGCTACTTCTTCTAACACCAACTTAGAAACAGAAAATATAACCAATTTTCTATTTAATATGGCTTCTAATTTTGAGAGTCTAAAAGCTAGTATTTAATGAATGTAGGTTCAAAGTATTTTATGTGGATCAAGCCAATTCTCACAACAACCCTAACAGAGGAAGTACTGTTAAAGTGATCCCTATTTTACCGATGAAAAGCAAGGCACTGGGAAATTAGAAGGCTGGGAGAGCTGAGATTTGATCCCAAGTAGACTTCTTCTGAGCCTGGTATATTAACACCATTATAATATTTGCCTAACTGAATTAATTTTTTCTACCTCATAACGATTATATTTTAATCACTGTTATTGTATGATATTAATAATATGCTGACATGGTATAACATATATTTACAAATAACTTATTTATTGTGTGACATGCAAAAATGATGAAAAATTAAAATTAACTTCTGAAGGGTTTGCAAAAAAATGCATATTACTGCAAAAAGATTTTGTGGGGAAAAAGAATCATTAATGTCTGCCTTAAAATTTTATGATTCCATATAAGCGTCAATACAGCTGCCTTATAAGACTTACAAATAAATTCAATACATGTCTGAATTTTAGAAATGTGAAATATAAATATTGATTTCACTCTTAATATATATTAATTATCTCATATTTATTCTAGCCTTTTTTTTTTTTTACTGACATAAGCTTTTTACATTCACTCTTATTGAGGCATTGCCCAGGTGAACAGGAAAAAATCCATTAATAAAACAACTAGTCTTTCTTTTACATATAGTCAAGGAATGATTGAATTTTTAAACTTGTTTTAGTAAGTTTATTTAAAATTTTTTTGCATGCTACATGCACATCCATTAGTCTCTGTTTTGCAAAGCTGTTTTCTTCTTCAGTCCATGGTCTTTTATTATAGGCAGGTTATTTCAACTTGAGTTACAGAGACTTCTTGTAGGGTGGTATTATTTGATTTTGTCATTTTGTTTACCTTTTTCTTTACACATTTTCACAAATGATCAGGATTCAAAAATAATTAATATGATTGGTTGCTGGGTATAAATGGGATACATTGACTGTGAGGAATCAGCCTTAAAAATTTATTTCCAAGGCCGGCCAGGTGGCTTAGTGGTTAAGTTCAGGGCACTCTGCTTTGATGGCTTGGATCCCGGGCAAGGACCTACACCACTCATCAAGCCATGCTGTGGCAGCATCCCACACACAAAATAGAGGAAGATTGGCGCAGATGTTAGCTCAGGGCCAATCTTCCTCATCAAACAACAAAAAAATTTATTTTCAAAATGCTGAATTTGGTTGTTTAATAGGAAATCTTCCCAGCACAAGGTTCATTTACAGGCAGGTCAAAAGCCAAAATGTGAGGGCTGTTAAAACCTGAGTTTCTAGGTTTTCAGAAGATGGTCATTTTTGAGTTTTTCTTTGGAACCTGACCCTAAACCAAAGACCTAAATATGTTAGGAAACAAAGATATTTTTGCTTATTCACAAAAAGAACACAGTGGCTATAGGATAATATTTGGCTTTGGTGACAGTTGATTTTTTTCTTGTGTGATTTAGAAATAGAAACAGAAGGATATTTGATGTCTTTTTTTAGTTCACTCTTGAAGCATAAAGTTGTCCTGGAAGATCTGAGATTGTATCTGTAAAGTTTATCGCTAAACCAATAACATAAAGATAAGGATATCCAAACAAAATTTTATTACATATACTGCAACTTACAAGTACCTTTATTTTAGCCTCACAGTGAGGAACAGCTACAGAGTGTTCTCAATCAATACATTACTTACAGCATAAAAATACTTCTTTTTTATATATATATCTTAAGAATCAGTCTAGAAGGAAATTCTTTACTCGTCAGTTATTTTTGCTGGCAGGTATCATTATAAGTTGTCTTGCTTTAGTCTTCTCTCTATCCTTTGGTTAGGGCTGAGGCACAGACTGCAGGATGGCAAGGGACACAAGAATTGGCCACCAGCCACGGAGCTGTGCATGTTGGTGCTCTGAATGCTAGGCTAGGAGAGGATGACCTGTCCTTGGCTGGTAGAAGCTTGTTCATGTATCTCCATTTACGGGTTCTACAGATCCTTGCGGCTGGTGAGATTTCCACATTACCGTGAGCCTTGCGGTAAAAAGCTGAAGTGAACTCTGCTCCATTGTCACTTTGGAAGACACATGGGGCACCTAGCAAGCAGAAAAAATATTTTGTGGTATGTAATATCAGTTACAGTTAGAAGATAGAGGTCTCAGTGCACAAATAACGATCAAGGGAACATACAGATTCATAACATTCACTGCAAACTCTGAATTTGCCCTACCTGCAAGATAAGCAGTCTACCAGGTCTGATATTATGGGAGCATTCTTTTTGATTGCTTGGTTACTATATTCTGATGACTGGTAGCTTGGTATTCAATGAATAAAAAAGTAGATGAAAACTGGTTTTCAGTTTCTCTGACTATCTCCAGCCTTGGCTCTTTTCCATGGAAATGAAGCTTTCTTAAAGTGTTCACTTTCTTATGCTTATGATAAAGTCTACATGTTTAATTTATTTGCTCATTTCAAAAATCTAAGGGGAAAATTGTGTTTATAAAGTCATAAGTGGTACTTATATTCATATACTGTGTACAAATACCACACATACACCCGGCTATCAATCTTTGTCATTCTATACATTAGTCCAGAAATTGTGAGCAAGAATTTGGTTGAAATCATTGACTCTTCCCCTTTTTAACTTAACTATGAAAAGTCTAATTGGGAAATCTCATTAGCCAAGTATTTTTAAAGGATTACTGGCAATAATATTCCTTTATTATTCTTTTATTATTGTAAAATCACTCTTTTTATTTTTCCCAAATCACCTATTTCACAGAACTTACATCCTATATTACACATGAGAAAAATGTGTCTTCATTGTAAAGTATATACGGTCATTTTCACAAAATAGACAGCTTTCAGGAAAATTTCACTAAATGCATTCTGGATGCTATTGGATGTCCACTAAAAGAAGTGGTTCTAGAAAATAAATGCAAAGCTGAAAATGTTTTACTCCAAGTGTCTGACAGCAATATAATATTTTATTTTGACAAACCAGGAGAGTACAATTTGAATGGAGCAGCAAAGTATGAGCATGATAAAATTGTGCTCTTCTGTGGCCTCTACTTTGGAGGTATATAGATCACTAAACACGTGGGCAAAACCTCAGAACTAGAATGACTCTTGTCAGTAGTGATGAGTGAGGATTGTAGGGTATGGAAAGCTCACAAGGATGTCAGTGGCTTTTGTTATAATTCAGAGAAGCCCAAAGAATAGCACGTAAGATTCTAAACTTTTTAAAGCAGGGTGGGTTTTTTTCCTCTTTTTTTTTAGGATTACAGAGTGAATATCTTTCTTCGCCAGAAATGGAATGATCCTCGCCTTGCATATAGTGAATATCCTGATGACTCTTTAGACCTGGACCCTTCCATGTTGGACTCCATTTGGAAACCTGATTTGTTCTTTGCCAATGAAAAGGGCGCCAACTTTCATGAAGTTACTACAGACAACAAATTGTTAAGAATTTTCAAGAATGGAAATGTTCTTTATTCAATAAGGTGAGTCATACACTTAAATTCCTGATTTCAGTGGAATAGAGTGGGATTTTTTAAGATTTTGGTGAGAGTTTTGAAATTTTTGAGTAAATGCTTTTATTGTTCCACTTGAATTCTTCTAATATACCACTTCCCAAATATGTCTAGTCAACAGTAACAGACCCAAGTTCCAGATCTAGGAACTATATGAGTAATTCTTGGAAATCCACTTTCTTAACAAGTGGCCCAGGTTCTTAACATCAGCCAAGTTGGTAGGTGGCTTAAAGGCAAATTGAATGGTAGCTGAATCGCACATTGTGATTATATTTTTATGTATGAATACTTCATTTAAATATTTATAGGTAAAGAAATATTTAGATTTGCTTGTCTTGGATCCATTTTCCATAAATTATTTTTCAGGTATATGCATTTTTTTAGATTTTTTTAAGCTTCTCTGGTCATCCTTTTGCATTTTTCACCTTACTCGTCCAATTTCCATCCTTTCTAACATGCTGCAAGTGGGGATTTATTGATGAACTTTGAAGAAGGCAAGGAAGAAAAACAAATCACCATAATATGTACAAATGGATAATAATCAAAACCTTCAACACGATCCCTAAAAAAGATGTTATTTACATTTTAGTTATTTATTTTACGTGTCTCAGAAGACCATGTAGCCTTTTAAAACTAGTACCAAAACATAACAAAAATTAATACCAAAACATAAACACTAATGATAAAATTTTTTGACAGTTGAAATTTAGAACTCACTCAACTCTGGCTATTCATTAAATATCAAACAGGTATAAATTCAGTAAATAGCTATTTAAAGAGATATACCTGAGGATTTGTGTCACACCTGAAAAATACTCTAAAATAAAATGATTATCTTGAATTTTCCATAATTATTTTCTTCATTTAGTTCAATTAAAAAAAAAACAGGAAGTCAGGACCAGAATTCATGTCATACTTCTTAGGAAAGAGAGAACATGCCCCACTTTTAGCAACAGGTAACTGTTTCAAAAATATTTGTATCATCAGCAGCATATTTTAAAAAGTGTCAAGGTGAACTTAATACTGAGGCTTTAGGCTGAATATTAATTCCTTATATTTTATCTCTCTATTTTCCTTTTTGTTAATTTTTATTCTCATAAGGAATGAGGATATTTGATTTTGAGTTCATCTGCCCAATATCAGGGATAGTAGCTACTTTTGCCAGGTAATAGTATAAAGTAGAAATAACGAGATTGAAGATTTAATCTTAGTAGCTAAGTGATTTTGAAAACTTTTTTCTACAAAGTGGTTTTATAAATAGTGCTAATCTCTTCATCCCAATATATTATGGCTGTTTTTCATATTTACCTATTTCACGTGAACAAATTGCCTTTCAATACATGTTTTATTTCTTAAGAGTGACAAGGTGACATCACTCTAAGGTGAACTGACACTTTCATCAGATTTCTGAAAACCAACTAATATGTGTTAATATAATCTTGAATGATTACTTGCTATATAAGACATAAAGGAAGATTTTAAGTCTCAACACTAATTAAGCCCTGCTCCCATATGAATGAATAACTTAACGGTGAATCCAAGGTCTAAGCGAGAGAATTTTGAACCTTTTTGGAAAATTACTAAAAAGCATAAGTATCAAAAGATAGTGAGAAGATGGAGCAGACATATTTTCCCCTATTCCTTCTGCTAAATACAACTGAAAACCCTAGACAAAATATATATAACAAAGTTAAGGAGACTTCCAATGGCAGACTTAAAAAGGTTGACTAAAGACTTTGGAAGCTCAGAAACAACATGGAGGTGAATTCACGGAATTTTCTTTTTTATTCATATATCCCAGACTAAGATGAAGAAGCTAGCAGCCTGGAAACAACAATAGGTACAGACAAAAAAAGTTTCATCACAAGCCTAATTTCTCTAGCCAATCAAACATTCTCTAGACATTAGGAAAGGGGCAGTCTAGCAAGACAAAAAACCTTTAGGCAACTGCTCTACTCCAGCCAAAGACATAAGAAAAAGATGTGACCCCACTCACGCTCAAGCCCGCAAAGCACAAGTGGGAAGCCCAGACTTTCAGTCCTGCCAGGTATTAATAAGTCATCCAACATCCATGCCAAGGTGTTGCTAGGAAAAGCTAAGTAATGAAGTGGACTTTTATCTCTCACCAGCCTGTAGTGAGTCTCCCACCTTGCAATGTTAATGGAGACCACATGGAGAGCCAGAAATTCCACCTTTACTCAATCGTAACAAGGCACCTCTCTCCCTCCCCACGGGATTAGTGTCAGAGAAGTCCTAGGGGAGAGTCAAGACTTTCAAAATCACCCAGTAGAAATAAGGCTACTCCCACCATGGTGTCAGTGGAGATCATTTGGGGAGCTGGAACCTCCAGCAGTAATAAGGAATCTCTCCCCTTGTCTGTCAACAGAGGCTGAAGAGGGAACCTGGACTTGTACCTCTGTCTGAAAGCAACAAGATAGCAACCCCCTTGTCCTGACAAAGCATGTCAGAGAAAGCCAGTGTAAACAGAAAGTTTAAGTAAGATCCAGAGTCTCATAAAATAGTATAAAAATGACTGGGCTTCAATCAAAAATTATTCATTATACAAAGAACCAAGAAGTTCTCAAACTGCATGAAAAAAGAATGCCAATATCAAGATAATAAGGATATTAGAATTATCTGACAAAGACTTTAAAGTGGCCGTGATAAAAATGCTTCAGTGAGCAATTACAAATATGCTTGAAACAAATGAAAAAATAGAAAGCCTCAGCAAAGAAATAGAAGATATAAAGTAGAACTTAATGAAATTTTTAGAACTGAAAAATACAATAACCAAAATAAAAACCTAGTAGATGGACTCAATAGAAAAATGGAGAGGATACATGAAAAATCAGTAAGCTGTAAAATAGAATAATAAAAATTACTCACTCTGAACAACACAGATATTAGATTGGAGGAGGAGAGGGCAATAGAGCCTCAGGGTCCTGTGGTAGTACAACAACAGATCTAATATTCGTGTCATCAGAGTCTCAGATGGAGAGGGAGAATAGAGTAAAGAGCTAAAAAAAATCATAAAGAAATTAATGGCTGAAATTTTTATAAATTTTGCAAAAGGCATAAACCTACAGATTCAAGAAGTTCAATAAATCCCAAAGATATTCATGCTAAGTCACATCATACACAAACTTCTGAAAGCATTCAGAGAATAACAACACCTTACCTATAGCGGAAAAACAATTAGAATGACAGCAGATTTCTCATCCGAAATCATGGAGGCCAGAAAGAAGTGACACATATTTTTCAAGTGTTGGAATAAAGGAACCGTCATTCTAGAATGTTGTACCCAGTGAAAATATCATTCAGGAATGAAGGGGAAATCAAGACATTCTTGGATAAAGGAAACTTAAGAGAATTAGTCACAAGAGACCTACCCTGAAGGTATAGCTATAGGAAGTTTTCTAAACACAAAGGAAACAATAAAAGAAGGAACATTGAACCATCAAGAAGGAAAAAAGGAAACAGTAATAAAAATATGAATAAATACAATAGACTTTTCTTCTCACTTTGAGTTTCTAAATTATATTTGACAGTTGAAGCAAATATTATAACACTGATGTAGGGGGGAAATGAAAAGTAACAAATAAAATATTTTTTTAAACACAGTGGCAGAAATTAACAAGAACGTTAATATTTAGTGTCAATTGTCTAATACACTTTTTCTGGGCATATGACTTGATATTAATTGTTTGGGAAAATGATTTGTTAGGATATATAAAAATATAAAATTCATTTGTCCTTCAACTCAGCAATTCTACTTTTAGGAACTTACATTACTTATGTGTTCATGTGTACCTAAGATACATTTACAAAGATGCACACTGCACCACAGAAATAGCAACAAAAGAAAGACTATCTATTCATTAATAAGAAAAAGGCAGAACACAATGACAGCCCCATATCATGAAATACACTGCATGAGATATAACTAAATGTATTCATAAGAAAAAGCCTCCAAAATATATTTAAGTTTAAGGTAAGTGTTTTATGTTTATTTTTATTTAAAACACTCTATATATGTAAGCATAACTGTGTACGTAAAAATACACATATATGTAAATCCATATAAGAAATTCAGAAGGATGCCCAACAATTGGTTGAGAATAACCAACTATGGAAATGAGCAGTAGAATTTGGGTAGGAATAAAGGTGAACTGTATATGTAAGTTTATATTGTTTGAAATTTTCAGAAAAAGCTATGTATTATTTATGAATTAAATACATATATATTAAGTGATAGAGACTCTTAACCTGAGGTCATGATGCTTGACTCCTCTGTGCTGCAGATTCATGATGGATATCAGGGGAGCCATGACAGGGTGCAAATAAAGCAAGTTTAATTCTTTTCCTGCTAATTTGAAAATTAACTTTGTGAAAAGTATAATTTATTTTTAATTATAAGGTACTGTTTCATTTCAGACAGATTTTGGGTGGCGTAGTTTACAAGAATATATCACCAGGGAGCGTGGAATAATCATTTGCCAAGTTATAATGTATAAAATGTTTCCATTGATAGAACTGAAATATAATGTTCATTTGTGTGTATCCTATATGATTATGGATATCTAGTTGTTTATATCAGGTCTTATTGAAATTGGAAAATGATGCCATCCATTATGAATTTCTCACATTTCTAATATTTTGAGGAAAGTTATGGAATAATTCAGAATTGCATCTTTTGTCTTTCAGTATGAATTCAGTTGAAATAGATGATGTATCTCAGCTCTGAGTTTTTGTTTGCTATATCCTGGCTCACATGATCAAAGAATAAATTAATTTTTTGTAAGCTGTTTTTGGAAATCTCACAGGGCTTTCAAATTTTCAAATGGCAAACAGTTTGTTAACAAAACTTGCACTAGAAAAAAAATCTCGTTCAATTTACGAATGGATCATCTGTGGGGTTTCATGAGAGATCTGGCTTCCCTGCTTGTTTCAAGAAAGAAATAGAATGTCCCGGCCAACCCGACCTATTGAACTTACCCATTTATCTGTACGTACTCCTTAAACCTACTGAAACAAAGAAATAAACTGAATAAGGAATAAAAATGGCATTAACACACAGGAGGATGGAAGTAATGGGAAAGAAGGCAGCAACAGATGAGTGATGACAGCATATTTTAGGAAGTTTGAAAATGAATGCACTTGTGAAAACTAACTTAACAGACAGAGATGGCTGAAACCTAAGCCAAAGTGGGGGAATCCAAAAGGAAGAAAATAATATCCTCAAACTTTTAGAAATTTGAGGCAGTTAGGACTTCAGAAAGTGAGGGCTAGAAAAGAGATAAAAGAAAAAGAATTGATTTAAACTTTGTAGGAACGATAGTAAGCCTTCTACTCCTGATTTTCTTGCCCATGTCCTTCACACTGGGGACTACCTTTGTGCCTTTTGAACTGGGCAGAAAGCAGGAGGACAGAAAACCTCAGAGAGGTCGTGCCAAGAGCTTCACGAGTAGGGACCCCAGACACAGCTGGCGTCTGTCCTGAGGCATCATATCCAGAAAATGAAGATTATGTGAGGTCTGCACACTGCATGGTGATACCCCTATTCTCCCTAAAATGCTGAAAACCAGAACTAAACTTCTTCCACTGAGCAGTAGTCAGAAGAATACTCCTTTGGAGAAACTGACTTGCCCAAAGAAAAGATCTACAGATACTAACAATTGGGGATCCAAAAGTGAAAAATCTGGGAAGCCATATCGTCATCCTGCAGTCGAGACCGTTACTCAGTGAACCATCTGCTACTAATTGAGCTCCAAAGAGTTTTAGTGCTTCATTCTTAAATATAAACAGACATTTGAGGATATCTTATAATATTAACAATAACTAAAAAAGAAGCAGAGGCCAGAAGAAACATGCAGAGGAAGTATAGAAAAGAAAAAGAAACAAAAAGAAAAGAAATGATTCAAGAGAAAATGCAGGGATCAGAGAGACAACAAAAAAATTCTCTGGACAGATGAGACAACTGCATGCATGAAATAGAATACTTCCAAGAAAGGAAAAATGGAGTCATTCAGAGCATAATAAGAACAAATAGTAAACCAAAGTGGAAAAAAAAATTGGTAGAATATTTGAAAGATGAAGTGAAGAAATCTAAGTAGAATCAAGATACTAAGAAATAAAAAATAAGAGAGAAAGGATATAAAAATCAGAACATCAATACAGAAGTCCAATATCTACTAGAAAGGAAGAACAGAAATAAAATAGAAATTTCTATGAAAAACAAGGAATTGATAGATTACCTGCTGTGTTTAACCATTGAGAGGGACCTTGTAGCTCTGATAGAGAGTTTGCTGAATTTGAATAATAGAGAGTAGAAACAGAAGTGATTATTAAAATGAGACAATTATTAACACTAGGGAAAACAAAATGCTATACAAGAGCTGTAATGATAGCAAGCTTAACCATGAACAATAATTATATATTCATAACATGTAAATACTGAATATTAATTTAACCATTAATGTTTATATAACTAAATTTTGAGTATTGCTGGAAAGTTAAGTGTACATGGAGTGTAGCATAAGGGAAATAAATTCTTATTTTCTCTTGTGGGAAATTAATAGATGATTTCACAAATTTTAAAAATCAAGCATAATATTATAGCAATTTAGATATATAAATGTAAATCATAGACAAATATCTAAAGAAAGGCTGACTCTGAGGATCTAGAGCTGAACTGAAGTTAGGGAGGGGTAGAGCAAAGATACAACAATTTTTTATATGCTTTATATAACTGTTTGAACTTTTAATTGATATCCATGTATTATAGTGATAATTTTTAAATGAAGTATTTTTCAAGAGAGGGCTTTGGAGCCAGACACATGATTCCACACTGTCAAGTTTGATATTCGATTTTCCTCTACTTATAAAGTTAGCGTATTACTTATTTTATGGGTGCAGTCTAAAGACACAAGACTCCTGGGTCAGAGACAAAGGAATTTATTACTTACCACAAGCAAGCAGCATAAGCATCAGCATATAGTCATGCATCACATAACAACATGTCAGTCAACGACAGATCGCATATATGACGGTAGTCCCATAAGATGAGTACCACATAGCCTCGGTGTATACTAGGCTGTGCTATCTAGGTTTGTGTAAGTACACTCTATGATGTTCGTACCATGACAAAATTGCCTAACAGTGCCTTTCTCAGAGCATATCTCTGTTGTTAAGCAACCCAAGACTATATTTGCCCAACTTCTTCCTTGTCCTCCAGTCTCAATGAAATGATGCATCAGGCCCAGATGGATATAACACACACTGGGGATTTGTGTCACAGCTGTGGAACACCGAGTTTGGGGAATCTACTGCTTTTATAGCAAGCTGTAAACAAGCCTTCTCTTTGTCCAGGGGAACAACATTATCTCATCTCTCAAAATTAGCAGCTGCATAAACAATCCTGAGAAATGGCTCAGGTAAAAGAATAGCCAGGGCCTTACAGTCTTGGTACACCTGGCAAGAGTTGAACCGAGACACAGAAGAGGCCCAAGGTGGACTGTCTCTCCCAACCCAGATCTAGGCTCTATGACTTGCTACCTGTGATTTGGGGCAAGTCTCTTTACTTGTGAAAGGCTCATTTTTTTTTTATATGCATGCTAATGAAAATACTAATTACCTTGAGCCTGAAATAATATATACAAAGCACCTAGCATAGTGTCAGGTATGCAATAGGGACTAAAGTTGTTACTTTTATCTTTCCCCAAAAAAAATAAAACCAAAAGAAGCATAAGGTCTGGTATTTTCCAGAATCCTTAAATTAGCACTGTATGGACTCTTGCAAGACATTAATCTGAGCTTCAGTTTTATCACTTGTAAAATGGGGATGGTAATATCCTCATCACATGATAATGGAAGCACATGATAGGCAGTTAAATATTATCTACTGCTTACTTTTCTTATACATCCAACTTTACTACTCATGTTACAGAAGCATTATTGCATTAAAAATCAGATGACAGGAAACTTTATATCAAAAATGATATACACAGAGGGGCCGGCCCGGTGGCGCAAGCGGTTAAGTGCGCGCGCTCCGCTGCGGCGGCCCGGGGTTCACTGGTTCGGACCCCGGGCGCGCACCGAAGTACTGCTTGGTAAGCCATGCTGTGGCGGCGTCCCATATAAAGTGGAGGAAGATGGGCACCGATGTTAGCCCAGGGCCGTCTTCCTCAGCAAAAAAAGAGGAGGATTGGTGGATGTTAGCTCAGGGCTGATCTGCTCACAAAAAAAAAAAAAAAATGATATACACAGTGACTTGTCAAATATCATAGCACAATTTCAACTTTTATTTAAGCTAAATATAATCACTCTTTCTTTGAAATTTGATTGGGAAAAGAATTAAATTTATTTGTACAATATGTATTTATTTTTTGAACATTAACAGACATTAATTTTTAAATAGAAAAAGTAAACTTATTCCAACAGATGCTTAAGATGCTGTTTATTCAAGGGAAATCAATTTATGATGCCATAAAATATATGTTGTAAAGAGAATTTTGTGTGGGTGTGATTATGTGTGTTTTTCTGAAGAGGTCCAAAGCTTATATCAGCTTCCTTAAAGGGACCATCAAAAGTACTGAGATTGCATTGATGATGGGCTGATAAACTTTATGATCATCTCTACAATCAGATGACAACAAAATTCCAGATTAGAACACTAGTTACCATCTCCCTTCTAGTGCTCCAACAGTCTAATTTCTTGTGAGTTATTCACTCTGTACGGAATAATTCATAATAAAATACCAAATCACTCAAGTAAATAAATAAAAACCATGGGGAAATTCCTTATATTTTCTAAAGTTTAATTACACTTCTCTGATTTCTTTTGGAAGAATCATTTAGGTATCTTTTACTTTAAATGTAATAACTAATACTGTATGAAATATATCATTTCTTATGTTATAGAAATATAAAATTTTAAAAGTCATTAATTAGAGAACTCATTTTCATGAAAAATTTTCCAATGCCTTTGAAAGGCAGTATCCTTAAAAGTTAAGGGCATAGAATCTGGAGCCAGACTCCCAGAGTTGCAAATTTAGCTCTACAATTTCTGCTTTGTAATGTCAGGTGAGTTAACCTCTCAGTTTCCTCATCTCTAAAATAAGGACAATATAGTTTACCTCTCTTACAAATTTGTAGTAAGAAATAAATGAGTTGAGATTTATATAAAGTATTTAAATAGTGCCTACCACATAGTAAACAAAATAGATGTATTACCTATTATGATCACAGACAGTATTCAAAGCAGATAACTAATTAAAAGGCAATTGTCCTTATAACACTAAATTTAGAAATATTAGGAGGTGATAAAAATATGTATTTTCATAAAGAGCCTAGACTGGAGTCAGAAAACATTTTTTTAAATATTTCAATTAATGGTTGAGATAGACACTATACTCTTCTAGGCAATGCTTGTTCAAAAATGAGTAACACCTCATTTTAATGAGGTCAATTGTTTGTCACAGTCATCTTTTTTAACATTTCTACTTCACTAAGCCAAGACTACTTAAGGGAAAATAAAAACTCCACATCCTGTTTGTGTGTCTTGTCTCAGAAAGAGAACTTAGTGTCTTCTCTTACACAAGTAGATATTCATTTCCAAAACAGTAGAATGTGATTAATTGCATTTGATTTAGTTTTCTTTTTATGTGGTCAGGACATATCTTTAATTTATATGGAAAGTTTTGGTGAAGAAATTCAGTATCACAGCCACCAAGTTGACAAATATTTTTTCATCCATATGCTGTTAAAGAAGCAATTGTACCGTACCTTAAACAAAAACAAAGTCAATAAATAGGTGTTTTTCAGGATATGATTTATGACAGAAGTTCTACAAAGAGTGTTTTTCTTTGCCAAATAATTCCTTTCAAGAGCCTTTTTTTTTTAAAAAAAAGAATTATGTAATGTCTCTCATTTTATGCCAGAAAAATAGCCAGGATATGAATTTGACATCACATGCATGGTGTGAGTCTGGAAAGGTTCTGAGAAGGCTATTTACTTCCATACAAAAGGTCACAGAATTAATTCTCCAAGCCAACGTTTGAAACTGGCTGGCCAGAGAGCCTGGGGTGTTTGGAAAATTAATGTGTGTATGTTCAAAGTGTACTTGTGCGTGCACTTCTAATAAAGTCTTTCTCAAGACAGAGAACATTGTGTCCACCTGATTTTACAATCGCCTATTTAAGAGAGAACTTTGTGACACTACAGCTCATACTTACAGGATCACCTAGCCCAGCTGAGCCGGGAGAAAATTGCTTTTGATGAATGAACTCTGTAAATTATTTCAGTGTGATATGGACTCTGACTTGAATTAATTGTCAAATGATCCTCCTGCGACTCAAAAATCAGCAGCTTCTATGTCTGTTCGTTTATGTCTCTCAAATTACGTCAAGTGATATGAATACTCACCAAGAGTATTCACTGTAGAACTACATCATTATAACTTCATGTCTCTGGTCTACATAAAAATGCCATTTTGGAGAATGTAGTTACATTTAGTAGAGCAGATGGTTATTTTTTGTTAAAGCTTAAATAGGTTTTATATGTGATTTAATTCAGTCATCTTTGTGCCCATCCTATATAATTTTGGGGAGGGGAAGATGGGGAAGTCTGGGGGGTGGTAGAATATACTAGTAATCCTTAATAACTAATATTTTTTGATTGTTTACTGTGTGTCAGGCACTTGTCTAAGCCCTTGACATGTATTAACTCATGTATTTATTGCTCACAACGTCTCTCTGGAGAAAGTACTGTTATTATTTTCATTTTGGAGATGAGGAAACGGCAATATGGTGAAGCGATCTACCTACAGTCACAAAGTTTAGGTAAATAAATCCACCCAGGGAGCTCAATGATATATTGAATTTCATAGGGAATGCTTTTAATAAAGGAGCTGGCTAGAGAGTCCTCAGAAAAGAACTTTGTTTGAATAAACTTGGGTTTGTTTGGACCTGGGTTTCTTTTTCTCAGGTCCAGGAACTACAAATTCTTGGTAATCCCTGAAGATATCTCAGTAGTATACTTTTGCCATAAAAATAAGTATTCAAGAGTGATGAATTTTCTGGAATGCCAGAATACAAATACTTTCTGTAAGGGGGAAAGAAATGGGTGGAATGCTGGTGTACACCATCCAGGTCATCCCACTTTGAAGCCAAATCACAAGTTTGTTTGATGAGCATGGAATTACATCTCCCATATTCTAGAAGGCTATTTCTTTTTTTTTTTTTTTATTTAGGTATCACTGGTTTATAACATTATATAAATTTCAGGTGTAAGTCGTTTTATTTCGATTTCTCTGTAGACTACATCATGTTCACCACCCAAAGACTAATTACTACCCATCACCATACACATGTGTAGAAGGCTATTTCTTGACCCTGATAAGATTGGCTGAAACGCCCTCGTCTCATAGCAGGGAACACCATTCCAATACCTAGAAGTTTCAAGTCTTTCAGATTCAGAATTTTTTCCTCTGCTAAATATTGCTGAATGTTCACTGACAACTTCTTCAATGTAGTTATGAAGATGATTGAACACTGTCACACAGGATCGCTCCTCTACACCCTGCCTTTCCACATTCCGAACTCCAACTCCCCAGATATACTTGCCTCCTCAAATAGGTTGTCCGTGTGATTTTGGGGGAAGTGTGCCTTTTGGCATTTGGTATTAATTTTACAGAACCCACTCTCGAATTTCTTTTTTGAGAGACTCTTCTGGAAATATAGACCTCTTTTAGACATCTATGGTCCTCTCCAAAGGAAAAAATAAATATATAAATGTGATTGGATGTTTATAAATGCAGCTTTTCTCCCCCCCAAAAAACAGATTTATATATAAGGGTATAGCTATTTCACAGTAAAAACATTCCCAACCTGGAGCAAATGTTACTGTTAGTCACTACCAAAGCAATATTGTTTTCCAATTGTACCCTGAACAAGAGAAATATTAATATGATATCATAAATTTATCTTTAAAATAATCACTTTGAATTCTTTCAGATTGACATTAACACTCTCCTGCCCAATGGATCTCAAGAATTTTCCAATGGATGTACAAACATGTATAATGCAACTGGAAAGTTGTAAGTAAGAACAACTTACTTTTTCTGAATACTTTTAAAATATAGTAGATAGGGGCCGGCCCCATGGCTTAGTGGCTAAGTGCACGCGATCTGCTACTGGCAGCCTGGGTTCGGATCCCGGGTGCGCACCAACGCACTGCTTGTCCGGCCATGCTGAGGTGGCGTCCCACATACAGCAACTAGAAGGATGTGCAACTATGACATACAACTATCTACTGTGGCTTTGGGGAGAAAAGGGGGAAAAAAAGGAGGAGGGTTGGCATGGATGTTAGCTCCGGGCTGATCTTTCTCACCAAAAAAAAAAAAAAAAACCTGCAATCCATTAAGACCTCAAATAAGAATGTTACTCAAAATGTTTAAAAATAAATAAATAAATAAAATATAGTAGATAGAAATTTTACTAGATTATATACATAATTTATTCTGTAATTGTTTTTGTCAGACATTTACTAAGTAGGCATGTTATCTTTCACCAGGTATTGAAAGTAATGATGTCTATCAAATGTGCACTCTATACTAGGATAAAGAAATAGAGGACCTAGAAATAACAGCTTTTAAGCTTGAAAACAGCTGTTTTCTCTATACAAATCATCAAAGGTTAAAAAGGATGGTAATCATTAAAAACAAACTACCATTTTTTTGTTGAATACCTGCTATGAACCAAGCGTTTTGCATATATTATTTCTTACACTCACAACAAAGATGTTGTTATCCTCATGTTTCCAGAAGTAAAAATGGTCCTTGTGAGCGATTGAGCATGGTGCTCCAGTTCACGGAGGTGGTAAGCAAAAACCATCTGGCTCCAAAGTCGACTTACTCTGAACCATTTTGCTGCCCCTCTGCTAAAATTTATTCAGAGTATACTCTGCTAGGTATGTTATGTGTGTTATCTCAGGAGAAAAGAAGTTTCTCACATTTTTCAGAGATTTATCCAAGCTTACAGGCATTCCTTTAAATTTCTTCTTTCAAAGTGGATCCATAGGCATTGATGATTAATGTTAACACATAAAAACCAGGTCCTTCTGTTTCTCTGAGCTGATCTATATAATCAACCCAAAATTAATTGGTTTGCAGTGTTTAATGCCATACAAAAAGTGAGCATTATGGAATATTTTTCTTGCAGTACTGTATTATATCAGAAGGAAAAAAGGTCTGTTTTGACATATTCCTTGAGGAAAGTTTGAAGGTGGATCTTCAAATGCCCAGGCCTGAGAGGCAAGGTTTGTAGTGTGGTGGAGCTGTCGCTAGATGGCGCGCCGACTGCGTGGGGGAATGCCACCACCCTTCTACGTTTGGTTTCTCTTAAAGTAAGGAAGTGGAAATATTTCCTTCTCTGATAATAACTCCTGCTTGTCACATTTAAATACATTGCTTTTACAAGTAGTTCTTACATATTAGGTGTACACATGGATAATGTACTAAAGTAAATAAAAGGAAAATAAAATAATCTAGTTCTAGTTGGGGGAGCTATTTAGCAACATATATGGGGAAGGGCAACAAAAGATTCCCAAAAGATTACCATGAAGGCACTTTGAGGACAGGTTGATTCTGTATCTTGGTTTAAAAATTAGGTACATGGGAGGATATTGAGAAAAAAATCATATGCAAAACAGTCTGAGACAAACTGGTGCCCTAATTATTAACCCAGGGATGCTGGATATTATCCAATAGGCAGTAAGGAGTTGTTCAAGATTTGGGAGCAAGAAAATGATTTGGTCAATATTATTCTCTTAAGGATTCTTTCAGCCAAATGGATCAAGGTTATGTAAGAAGATTTCATAATATTTCAACAAAAAAGAATAAAAGTAGGGACAAAGAGGAATGATGTGGAAGATAGAAACAGTAGAGCTTAATAACAGAAGAGTGGCAAAATAGTATCTTTGCCCTCTTAGGCTTTTTCAGCTGTGTCTGAAAATTAAACAGACATAAAACAGATTAACAGAAGAAAAGGATACAAATTTATTTAATGTAAGTTTTACATGACATGGGATCCCTCATAAAGAAATGAAGACTCAAAAAAGTGGCAAAACCTAAATGCTTTTATACTAGGTTGAACAAAGAGAGGCAATTGTGGAAAAGTAACTAAACTATGTGAGGAGGCTGAAGAAAGATAAGAATTATTTCAGCAAGGTCTGTTTGTACAGAATTCTCTTGACTTTGATTCTCCATTGAAGAATGTTTCTTGTTTCCTGGTACAGGAAGCACATCTTTCACATGGGAGTTTTTATCTCCTGTTTTTAGGAAGAAAAGGGAAGATTAGAATGCCCTTCTTGCATCTGCTGTTTTTCAAGTGTCTTTAGCTCAAAATAATCCTTACAGTAACGTCGAGTATTTTGGGATGGCGTACTCTTTCACCCTTCATTCACTTTAATATGCAGTGGTTGTAGAGACTCTGGGCACCGAACAGTGAGAGCTAAAGAGCTTAGATCAATAGAATCATATTGGAAATATTTACAGAGAAGGAAAAACCAGGATGAGAAGTAAATGTTGAAGGTAATATTGGTAAATCCAATCTTAATATTTTTGAGGTTTGGGAAATTTAGGCCCAAAGCTGAAGGAGCAGTTAGAATTGAAGATATACTTTTAAAAGCCGTATAGAAAGTGGTTCAAATAATAAGATGAAATTTCTGAAGGAAAGAATATAGAGAGGAAGACAAACATTCAAAGAACAGACCCTAAGAAATGCCTACATTTAGAAGCTGTTGGGAGGAATTCCAATTAAGGGGTCATCATAGATGGCAAATTAAAATCAATCATTCAATCTCAAAAGAGAAGAGACTGTCAGAACTCTGTTTAACAGAATCAAGTGCTGCAAGATGTTTTTTAAAAAAGATAATTGAAAAAAGAGCCATTATTATTGATAACAAAGACAAATGTGATTACGATAATGGGATTCAAAGCTGGATTCCAAAATGTTTAAAAAAAAGTGCACAGGGGCTAGCCCAGTGGCATAATGGTTAAGTTCACTCACTCCACTTAGGCGGCCTGGGGTTCATGGGTTTGGATCCCGGGTGTGCACCTATGCACCGCTTGTCAAGCCATGCTGTGGCAGGCGCCCCACATATAAAGTAGAGGAAGATGGGCATGGATGTTAGCCCAGGGCCAATCTTCTTCAGCAAAAAGAGAAGGATTGGCAACAGACATTAGCTCAGGGCTAATCTTCCTCACACATACACAAAAAGGTACATAATAAAGTGAAATCTGTTATTCTGTGGATGTTAGTTATTAAAGAAAGATGAGAAATAATACAATGCCTGAGGGATGGCAGAGTCACCGGACTTCTTTGTTAGAATAGGGAGAGTGTTCTGGACTATTTTGTAGGACCCAAGTGCTGATATAATAGGACCTTACATTGTTTCTGCTTTTCCCAGAACATTTCCAAATCATTCAAAAACTCAACATGGGAAAACAGAGCCTCTTGCCTCCTTGTTTCTTATCAGGAATGAGTAGATTGCCTCATGTGTCCTGTTCATGTTTCAGTCATTAAATACTTCCTGCCCTCTTATTAGAAATTAATTTAGATGACAAGAGAGATACTGTTTATTAAACTTCTTTAGCAGACGCTAAAAAATCCTGTCAAAGTAGAAGCTACTGAAGTCAAATTCTTTAAGGTGTTTTTCTTAAACTCTTTTAGAGCAATTACCCACATCTTTTTCTTTTTAATAATGGCTTAAAATGACAAATTAAAGATTTAAAAGAGTTCAACCTAATGGAAAGGAAGAGCTGTAAGGAACCTAATGTCTACTGTTGAATGAATTCTGACCACAGAGGGGAAAAAGAAAACAAATTGGGTTGAGAGGCATGGAAAACAAGCAAAAAACAAACATAATTTAAAGGTAAAGGTCTTATGGCCTGTGATGATCCAACTTTCTTAAATCAATAAATGTTCAATAAATGTATGTCAATGGTCAGGACTCTTCTAAGTGACCTGGAGAATGTTCATTCCTTTAAGCATCAATTGAAAGATATCTATCAGATACATAACATGTTGGATGATACAATAGTGAATAAAGCACAGAAGTCTCTGCTTTGAAGGACTTCAAGGACTAGCTGAGGAGTTATTTATGCGAATATAATAATTCCATTAAAGAGGATAAGAATATGTGAATGACATACTGTTAGCAAAAGGAGAAAGTGACTAAGGAAGACCAGTGTTAAGAATGAATAAATACCTTAGGAAAGTATATTTTGTCTAAACTAGCAATGACCCCACACCCCCAAAGTGTACATTCATGATTTAGAATTAAAAGCCTGGATAATACACAATTCCTAGTGTAGAAAGAAGAGAGTTACTGGGAAGAGGCCTGCAGGGAGAGTCCAGGGGAAGAGAAGTGTTGTGATAGAAAATGATGAGAAAAATGAAAACAAGAATGAGTTAAGAATAACATCAAAGAATAAAAATGGAATAAATAACTTTCAAACCAGAACTAAAAAATACTGATTCATTGGGGCCAGGCCCATGGCGTAGCGGTTAAGTTCATGAGCTCTGCTTCTGCAGCCTCAGAGTCACGGGTTCAGATCCCGGGCATAGACCTACACACTGCTTATCAAGCCATGCTATGGAGGCCTCCCATATAAAGTAGAAGATGGGCACAGATGTTAGCCCAGGGCCAATATTCCTCAGCAAAAAGAGGAGGATTGGCAACAGATGTTAGCTCAGGGCTAATCTTCCTCAGGAAAAAAAAAAAATACTGATTCATCAAATGGAATGTGAGAAAGGAGAAAAATAAAAGAAATAAAAATTCAGTATAGTATATGTGAATCATAGAAAGAGGAAAAATAGCTATCAATATCAATAATTAAAATAAATGCAAAGAGTTAAATTCATGTAGCAACTTAAAGAGATTCTCAGACTAGATGTTAACAAATATTAAGACACAACAATACGTTGTCAACTGAACACTTTTTAAAAACACTATGCAAAAAATTTGAAAAGAAAAAGGTAGAAGAATGCATATCAGAGAAATGTGTCTAAAAAAATCCAGGATAGTAATTTCAATATCACAAAAACATAAATTATAGGAAAAAATCATAAGACACAAACACTTGGGTAACATGCTGGTAAAGAAACAATTCATAAATAAGCTATAATTACTATGAAAATGTCTTCTATATAGCTTCCAAATATATAAAGCAAAAACAGGCAGAACTACAATTTAAAAAAATAGATAAATCAATAATTTACTTGAAAATATAGGTACAAATATTTGAACAAAACAATTAAGTAATTATAGATAGGGAGAGAAAACTCATAGTTTGTTTATATGTTTTTAGCATACAAGAATATTTACAAAAATTATGTAATAAGCCACAAAAGGAAGTTTCAAAAAATTCTTAAGAATCAACATATGATGGAATCTGTGATGGGTCTCTGACTAAAATGCAATATAATCCACAGCAATTAAAATTACTATAAATTACTACATATCAACATAAATTATTGTACATTACTATACAATTATATATCTGGTAACCAACAACCTATAATAAATGACTCTTTGTTTAAAGAAGAAATAAAGAAAAACTTGATACTAAATGACAGTGAAAGCACTATGTATCAAAATTTTGAGACACTTTTAAAGCAGTTTTTTGTACTGAAAACTATTGAGATAGGCATTCCATTCAAGAAGACCAAAGAAGAATAACAGAGCATTCAAAGAATCACATAAAAACCCAAAGCTGGTACTTCGAAAAGTCTAAGAACCTAGACACACCCCTGAATAAACTCTTGAAGGAAAAAAAAATTAGGTTGCATATAAAAAGTACAGAATGGAGAAATGGAAATCATAGTAGATAAAGCAGATTAAAAACAATAAAAGAAAATCCTGAGTAGCTCTATCTTTTTCCGTCATATCTACTGATCTGGCGTTAGAAAAGAACCTCAGGCAAAAGCTTGACTTGAAAAAGAGAATGAAAATAAATCCATACAGATAGCTAATTTCATTATAAATTAATAAGCTCAAAGAGCTGAGACAATAATGGGAAAAACAGAAAACATTTTGAAGACTTTTTCAATGATTTGCTTAAGAATTAAGCATAAAGATGATTCTCCCCAGTTTTTTCTCAATCAGGAGGATTGAATGTTGCTTCATTGACATGAGTTAGAAAAGAGCAGATGATTTATAGGAAAAGTAGTGCAGAAGCTGATTTCTTAAACATGCTGTGTTTTTTGTGAAAATATATATTCAATTAGAAATTTATTTTAGATTACAAGATGTTTTGGAATGGAGCTTGAATTAGGAGTGGTTGTGGAAATATAGAGAAATAAGGTTAGAAATATTGCTTGGAGACATGAAGATAAATAAGATTTCTGAAGATAGTAATAACAATGAAGACCAAAAGAGAGTAAAAGAAAGATCATTGGGTTTAAGAAAAATTAGGGGACAGAAGGAAAGAGTAAAACAGAGAAAGACATTGAAAACCTCTTTGAGACATTTTAACAATGTGTTTCCTAGAGGCTATTTGGCAAATATGATTAATCTACTTTACTCATGGAGTGTAGATTCATATAGCACTTTCATTGAACTTCAAAAACATTAGACAACCAACATTACTTTTTTTCAATATTTAAATATAAATAAAAATTTCTTAGCTGTAAGTCAAATGATGTTTATCGTAGTGATTCATTCTGCTGCCATTTAAAATCAAAATGAAATAACCACAGTAAAATTGAAACTTTACCCTTAGATTAACCTAGAAAGCTAAATCTCATCACTGAGAATTCCACTGAAGCCAAAGGAAAGAATGTGGCCCCATTTATGTTCCAAGTTCAGGCATTTCCCTTATCAGTTCTAGAGGCCTGCTCCATAGTGTGCTTATTCTTCAAATCTCAATAGAGTTTTGCCTGATTGCTTTTATTAAAGTCAGAAGTTCAACAAATCATTTATTCCTCTGGTCTAGAACATCCTTCATTCAACCTTACAAGAGAATTCTGGAATAAATATTGTGAATGCTTGCTTTTGGGGTGTAGAGAAATTGTGTTAGTTTCATTTATTTCTCTTTCTTTCTAATACTCATTTTTTACTGTCAAGTTCAGCCAGAAAATACGGGTCAATCACTTGACAATTTGCGTCTCCAAAATTCACATCATTAGAAATCTAATAAAATATCAGTAAAAATTTTAACTCATATACAATACAAAGAGAATTCTGCAGTGAAGCCCTGCTTTTCACTAAGTGTCTTATTTAATTTTAAAAACTGTATGTAATTTGTGCCCTAATTTTTGTGTGCAGTTGTTGCTGGTAATATGTAAAACTAAGTGACGTTTAATGAAGATAAGCTAAATATTAAAGTGATCACTAACCTTCCTTCTCAGAATTATATTGTATTAGTTTACTGAAGTTCAGGATCCACTGCGTGATCTTTTGTTTTCTTTTTTTTTCTTTTTGGCTGCGAAAGAGTTGCCCTGAGCTAACATCTGCTGCCAATCTTCCTCTCTCTCTCTCTCTCTCTCTCTCTCTCTCTTTCTCTCTCTCTCTCTCTCTCTCTCTCTCTCTCTCTCTCTCTCTCTCTCGTTTTTTCCTTCCCCAAAGCCCCAGTACCTAGTTGTATATTCTAGTTGTAAGTCCTTCTAGTTCTTCTGTGTGAGTCACTGCCACAGCGTGGCTACTACCAGATGAGTGGTGTGGTTCTGTGCCCAAGAACCAATCCCAGGCCTCTGAAGTGGAGCATGCCAAACTTGAACTGCTAGGCCATCAGGGCTGGCTCTGTTTTTTTTTTCTTAATTGGCTATATGAAGTAAAACATAAGGCCATCTTTTCAAAGGACAAATTTTCATTGATATCACAGTTTTATTTATAAATGCATTTTGCTTGTTTGCTTCATAAATATGAGGGAAGGGAACACAGCTAGACTACACCCCTAAGGAATTTACAGTGCAAAAGAGTGTGCAGGAATAGGGGTAATAAAAATTAAAGATTTAATTTTCAACCTTTAATTTATACTATAAAGAAAATTTCCACGTTGGCAATTTTTTCCCCAGGTGAGAAAAACAAATGGAGCATATTTTTAATCTTGGAAGAATATTGGGTAATAATTTCTTAGAGTCATCATAAAGTTCCGTGGTTTATTAAAAGACAAAGATGACATAAGATACATAAGTATCAGTATATCTATAAAGGGTCTAATTCTGTATTTCATATCTAAAGAGGAACGTAGGTAGCAAAAGAGGAAAACATCACCAATGTGAGAAAGTTAAAGAAATTTTAATTATTCTGGTTGGAAAAGAAAATATAAAGAAATAATTCAGCGAAGAAAGGACTCTTTTCCACAAACAGCCTAAATCCCTAAAATCACAGGAAAAGATATTTTTAAGGGTCAACTTGAAAAAAAGTCTGACAAAAATTTTAAGAGGCTCAAAACATGCTTTAATGAGGTTTTTGGCTAGAGACAGATGGGAGGGTTTTGCTGTTTAATTTTTCAGATTCATTTCAAAACTGCATCTGATATGACTCAGACCAGTTACTCTGGCGTTTATGCTAAGACTGGTTAAGGCAAAAGATAGAATTGGGACGTGATTTTTCACAATTATTTCCTAATAATCTCTACTGTTATTCAAGCTCTTTCATAATTTAAAACTGTGTGGATGTTATTCAAAACAATACTATGCCTTTTGCATGCCTAGTCAGAGTTACAGACAATTCTTGTCTTCTGGTTATTTATTACTTAAGCCTCTGCAGTTACAATATTGGTTAGAAAGCAAGTTTTCGCAAGACAAAAATATTCACCAATGAACTAGCTACTTATAAAATCAGTCCCCACTTAAACATTAAATATTTCATCCTACTTAACACTAGAACCATTCTCTCTCAATCTGTCCGCATCTTTGTGGGTTGAATGTTTGCTGATTATCAGATACTCTAAACATATGACAGCATTCAAAAAACATAATGTAGTTACAAGTCTCACAAAAAGAGGATGTCACAATAATTTTATAGCCATTACGTATATTACGTGATTTAATCCTGACCGTGACTTAATGAGATAGGTTTTATTTCCATTTTAAATATCAGCAAATTAAGCCTTAGAAAGGTTAAGTGACTTTCCCAAAGTCACACAACTGTGAAGTAGACAGAGCAAACTCCTATGAATTAACAGCTTGCAAACTTATAATAAGCATCAGTCATTTTTAAATCTATCTGATGATTTCCAAATATTTATAAATTGTGACTGTGGTATTCTTAAGTTAGCTCTAAAAGTTAAACATAGCCAGTAATTTCATTTGCTTTCTCATGTGAAAAAACATAAGGAGTTCCTTCCTCTGCTTTTTTCCTCTCCCCTGGATGTCTTCCCACGTATTAAATTGGCCTAAACCTAGACAGGCAGAGTAGGGCACCCCCTCCTGGTGACAGTGCCAGTCATCCTGTGGCTTGCAGTCATACAAGGATCGCTTGTATGTAGGATCACTCATACCTTAGAGGCAACTGCAAAACAGTCGTGACTCAGACCACACCTACAGTTAGCTAAGTACTAGAACTAAGTTCTATGTACTCCATTCCGTGTTTACCCAGTTGGTTCACTTGACTAAATGCAAAGTATTTGCCTTTGCCCCAATTAAATATTATCTTGTTAGATTCAGTCCATAATTCTAACTTGATGATCCATACTTCTAGTTGATCATCCAGAGAGTTGAACAACATACCATTATGCACTCCCAAAAGAGTAGGCATGAGAAAATATTGCAACAATGCACTAGAGGTATTCCTCTTGATTGATAACTATTGAAAAAAATTAACAATCCTCTTTGAATCAGTTATAAATCACTTAAACATATTATTATTAACAGTATTTTGAAATCCTTGTTTGGAAGGATAACATTAGAATTCATCAAATATCTTGCTGAAAAAGCTATTCATAGTTTACCTTAACATTCTAGCATACTTAGTAATAAGATCATGACGTGATATTAATGTACACGGCTTTTCCTTTATGACCCTATTGGTGGCTCCTACGGACCACAGCTTCCTAATTTACTTACTCACTTACTAAATTTTAACTATTCAAGGATTGTGTGGATTTGTTGTTAAGCTCTTTTATCTTTAATATACAGAATCTACCTATTAATAAGCTTGAATATATCCTCAACTTTAATCTCAACAGTTTTGCAATTCTTCATCTTTGCATTCTTCAGGCCATTTCTTACTATCTTTTCTCAAATAGCTGTGTGCTCCCCAGTTGCTTCCTATCCCGTTATATTATAATATTTCCTCATTAATACATATCAGTATCTGAAATGATTTTTTTATTGCTCTGTTTACATTTTTATTCCCACTCCACCCACTACACCCAAGCTCCATTAAGATAGGGAAATTGTCTCTCTTGTTTACAATTTATTATACCCAGAAATCCTGGTGAAAATTGAGATAATAATGCTCTTTTTCTTTCTCTTAACTACAGTCAATAATGAGCACATCTCTTAGATAGGGCATCTAATGTGGCTCACTTGTGATCATATTTAACCCAAGGATTCTTTAAAGAGAACATCAAGTTATCTGCCTGGAATAACTTCCTTCTTCACTCAGAGTAACTGGGAGGACGTCTTGAGGCTAACTCATTGCATTTTCCCGGGCTCTACTTTCAACTCATGCCACGATACCACCAAGGTCTTCTGCAAGCTATGCTTTCCTCATTTGTCTCCTCCCCCAGAATTTCAGTAGTTTTTTTTTCTTTTTCTTTTAATTGTGGTAAAATACACATACATAAAATTCACCATCTTAACCATTTTTAAATGTACAATTCAGTAGTTTTAAGTACATTCACATTTTTGTGCAACTAATCTCCAGAACTTTCTCATCTTGCAAAACTGAGACTCTATACCCATTAAACAACTCCCTATTTCCCCCTCCCTGCAACCCCTGGAAATCACCATTCTATTTTCTGTTTCTATGAATTTGACTACTCTAGTTACCTCATATAAGTGGAATCACACAGTATTTGTCTTTTTTGTGACTGGATTATTTCACTTAGCATAATATCCTCAAAGTTCATTCATGCTGTAGCATGCATGAGCCTGAATAATATTCCATTATACCATATTTTACGTGTGGTATACATGCAATTCATTCATTCATCAATGGAAACTTGGGTTTGTTCCACCTTTTGGCTATTGTGAATAATGCTGCTATGAACATGGGTGTACAAATATGTCTTCAAGATCCTGCTTTTAATTCTTTTGAATGTATATCCAGGAGTGGAATTTCTGGATCATATGGTAATTCTATTTTTAATTTTTTGAGGAATTGCCATCCTGTTTTCGATAGTAGCTGCAGCATTTTACATTCCCACCGACAGTGCACAAGGGTTTCAATTTCTCCACATCCTCACCAACACTTGTTATTATCTAGGTTTTTTGATAGTAGCCATCCTAATAAGTGTGAGTTTCAGTAGTCCTTTTAGAACACCCACGATTACCTGTAACTTAAAGAATTATGTCTTTTTTTCTGTGATGTTTCCATTTGTATTTATTGCTCAGAGCTGTCACCATTTTCTTTCTTCCTAATTAATTGCCCAAATAACCGCAGTTCCCTCAACCCTCATATTTGCCACCTACTCAAAATGACCTTTCCAGAGAATACTCTTTCAAAACTTGGGCAGCACTTTCCCAGAGATGGCCCCAGTGTCCAATCTTAATAATTCCTTAAACTATCCAGGGCATTGCTGCTTTCTGTATAAGAGAACAAATTCAAGAACATGCATTATAACTTTAAGTGTTCCATTAAGAAACTATATAAACTATGTAGATCCATTAATTTTTCAGAAACTCAGTTTTCTCTTTTTTAAGATAAGTGAGCTACATTAGATGACAGTAAAGGTTCCTTGAACTCTAGGATTTCATAAGTTATTGAAGTATACAAAATTATAAATCTGACATGCAAAATTAAGAACATAGCATATAGAAACCATGGCACATCTACAAAAAGGATCAAGAGGAAAACAAAACCAAACAAGTAAACAAAAGTAATATCATGAATTATTTGTACTGAAGATCAAGAGGAAAACAAACCCAACTAGAAAACAAGAAAATTAAAATAAGAAAAAAAAGAGAAAATATAAAAGTTTGGACAAAATATTCTATTTTTTAAAGGCACACAAGAGTGTGATTAAAGAGTTTACATTAATAAATTGGACTTTAAAAGCATTTTAATACAATACTGAGGTCAAAACTCAGAAAAATGTGAGTAGTAATAACAGTGGCTGTGGCTGCTAAATCTATACCTTGTCCTCTGGGGCAGCTGTGGTCATAGATCCTTATGAATGGACTGTTGCTTGTGTGGTAACAATCTTACTCACATTCCAAGAGAATTTAAAGTCTTTGAAGTAATTATAGAATGCCTAGTCAAATTTCCAGGATTTCAGAAGTCCCAAGTGATCTGTTTCTTCACAACCCTATCTATAGTCGCTGGTTCCTAGCAATTTGTTGATTTCTCTGAGTTCTGCATCAGGTTGGAAAGGAAAGTCCAGATGCAGATCTGAGAAAAAAAAAAAAAAAAAAAAAAAACATATTGAATTGTTAGCACTTGGCAGGAATAAGAAGGATTCACACCATTTGCAGTCCCCAGGTCTGCTAGAGAACAGTTGATTTAAAATAATAATTATAATAATTGTAATGAACCCACAAATGTGAGAGTTTTCTGCAGTATGCCCTTGATATGTTAATATGACACAAATACACCACCAGTAGAAGTTACAATATTTTCTAGGAATAGTGACTTGTTTTTCTAAGTTGTCAATAGTCTCATAAATTTTCCCAACCTTGCTATTTTAGAACTAATGGAATATATCTGTGAGTAGTCTGGACACAGACAGTGGTAAAAATTGTTCTGGATGTAGTTAACATTCTCATTTGTGATCAAACTTTCATCCTCAACCTAATTACAATCACTGTTTCTGTCATCTCTGTTAGAAAATAGCCATGATATATCCCTTGAATGCAAAAACTCTGTTCTCAGAGTTAGTTTTTCACCTCTACCAGAAATAATCAGCGTTTAGGTAGCAAATTGTGAATTAGAACACACACGAAAACGTCCTGGTAAAGTGGATTACAATATGATTGAATGATTTAACAAATAATTTTGAATTATCTAAAATGATATAAGAATAATTCAAACTGAGTACAGTTTTAAACTTCTGGCTTATTTGTGATGAGCAATTTAAGACTTGCACAAGTTCAAATAGTAAAGCCTTCAATACTTGATGTGATGAGTCCATCAAAAGGATATCCCATTTGGAAACATACTAACTTAGGGGGAATTTTATTATTACAGTTGTTCTCATAACAATATGTAAGGTTCCCATAAACATACCTTTTTTCTGAATCAATGCTGATTTTGCTATGTAATTTGATCACTTGCGGTGAAACAGAATAATATAAAGTTGTTCACTTCCCATTATTCAAATATTTTTCTGCATAAATGTCATTTTCATCTTAGGTGTACTTGATGTCATAGGTGTCAACCTAAGTACAGTCTTCGTTGCTTAACAATGGGGATATGTTCTGAGAAATGCATCGTTAGACGATTTTGTTGTTGTGCAGACATCATAGAGTGTACTTACACAAACCTAGATGGTATAGCCTAGGCTATATGGTACTAATCTTATAGGACCACCGTCATAGTACATTGATCAAAATGTTGTTATTCGGCTCAGGACTGTAAAGGGGTAAATTGAGGCAAGAAATTGAGTTTATTTAGGAATAGCAGAGGAATAGCAATTTGGGAAACATATACTGTAGCAAATTACAGGCAAGTCCATTGAGAGTTTGGGGCAGGCTATATTATGGGCAAGGAGTGCAAAGTGGGGGAAGTCCAGCTGGAGTCCAAGCAGTAAGTTCATTGGCTTGAGGATGGAGAGAGATTCTTGGTGGATGTTCACTGGTCAGGAGACAAGTTTCTGTCGTCTGTAAATCAGGCGGGGATTTACAGGAAATTGGTCTCTCAGTTAAGTTCCATTCTTCTGAAGGCACACGTGTGAGATTTTCCATTTCATATCCTTTGGTTCCATTTTAGATTGAAATCATTTCACATAGACTTTCATTGCATGTAAAATGTCAGCTATGTTTCGCCTCATTTGGCAATACTCTTTTTTGTTAAAGTTTTCATAATAAGTAAAAAGCTACTAATTAATAGAAAAAATACATGTGGTCTGAAATCATTTCAATGTCTGAAATCTGTTCATTACCATAATGCTAATTGTCTTCTCTTGAGCACTTAGATGAATGTATTGCAGTGACAGACATTTTATAATATTTCACCTTGAAGAGAAAATGAACTAAAATTTTATAATTTTATTCTCTGGTGTTTATCCAGTCATGTTAAAATTTCTGCCATTTCATAATGCCACTCTTTATTTTATTTTATTTCTTTTTGTGAAGAAGATCAGCCCTGAGCTAACATCCGTGCTAATCCTCCTCTTTTTGCTGAGGAAGACCGGCTCTGAGCTAATCTATTGCCAATCCTCCTCCTTTTTTTCCCCAAAGCCCCAGTGGATAGTTGTATGTCACAGTTGCACATCCTTCTAGTTGCTGTATGCGGGACCCCGGCTCAGCATGGCCGGAGAAGTGGTGCGTCGGTGCGTGCCCAGGATCCGAACCTGGGCCGCCAGTAGCGGAGCACGCGCACTTAACCTCTAAGCCACGGGGCCGGCCCCATAATGACACTCTTTAAATGCTTCTGAAAATAAGAATCTGAAGTGGGTCTTCTTGCTAATATCATGTAGGACTTCCTTCTCTAGATTAGCCTAGTTTTGATTCTTGCAAATGATTAGTTATACTGAAATATCAGGCATCAAAAAACCCTGAGAGCTGTCAAAAGATTATTATAGTGCCTTCCTACTCTCTACTCAAAACATTGCACAATCTTTAGATATTGCCAAACTGATGTTGGCTCATAGAGTTTGTTTGTTATAGTGTGGGTGCATGAAATAAATCGACGAGTTCATAAATTTGAGCAGATCTGAACCTTAACCTTCTGGTGGGCAGACACAGAATATTTTCCCACAACTGGAAGTTTATTCCACAGAAGCAGTCAGGCAGTCTCACAACCTCTCCTAGGGCAGAAATCCATCCAACCAAATATACACCTGTTTGTCATTAAAATGGGCTCAAGATCAGATCTTTTTCTGATTTTAGTTGAGATTTCTCATATGAACTATAAAACACTGCATGTTCAAAGTGTGGTAATTTTGCGAAGTTTGAGAAATGTGAACCAAAGAGCAGTTAAGAGTCATAGACTATGTTTCCACCATTATCCTAAGAGAAAGAGGGAGAAAGGTTAAATCTGTAGTCTATAGTGAAGTGTTTTAGGTCTTCAAAGAGAAATGTAACCAAAGTACTAGTAGAATAATGTTTATAGAATGTTATAGAATAATGGTTAGTTCTACCAGAGGGTTTTAGAGAAAGGGTAATTACTAAGAAGATCATTTAGCAGGCCTATAACTTAAATGAAACCACGTATAACAACCTGGTTTATGGTAAGATTATTCAAATTAAATGCACAAATTATAAATAAAAATATTTTAGTTAAATATATTTTGACATAGCAGTTGTTCCTTGTCAGGTCAATAAAATTTACTTGAGTAATATTTCTCCTGGCAATAATCAGCAAGTGAGTGCCAAGTGTGAGCATTTTCTTCCTTTTGTTTTTAAATTCCAGCTGCTAGTTAAGAACATAAGCATTTGCAATCTGGCTCAAACCCAGAAATCTGTCTCTGTCCTTCTCTAGCTCTCTTTCTCTTTCAATTGAAAAAGCTGGACCAAATATGATTCTAGTTCACTTTCAAAACTAAATGTGAATCTATAATTTATTAATAAATCTCAAAACTCATTTTGAACTTAAATATACATATTGTCCCTTTGAATAAGCATTTCTTTTATACACTACTCATAGTATAAAGTACTAAACAATAACTTCTTTTCTTCTGTGATCTTTTAAGCTATTTTTTTAAATGATCAAAGATCACTTGATTTTTAAATACGATGATATAATACATTTGAATAAATCATCATGTTTGTATTAGAAAATTGGAATAAGAGAAGCTGGAAAACAAGCAGAAACATGCTTTGGCCTCAACTCACAATCGTCCTCACTAGTGTTAACCGCTTTCGAGCGTGCCTCATGAACCCTTTTCTTTCACTCTGTATGTGTGTGTATACACACTATATGTATGATTATAAATTTAAAAGACATTTCAAAGATAACAAATACTGAAAATTAAAAACTAATATTTTGTATCCAACATATTAACATGGCCATTTTACATCAGATTGAAAGGTTTTTTCCTAATGCGATGGATGTGGAACTGTATCTCATTGTGTCTTCATCTCCCTCAGTTTGAGCTTACTCTCCTCTGCACACTTAGTGACCACAACTGTTTCTGCCACATATTGCCTGCTTAAACTTTCTCTGATTTTTATATGGGATTATCTTGTCATTTTTATTTATACGTGTTATTTCATGTATGTTATTGATATTTTAACGTCATGATATCTTTCATAGTACAAAGGGTTTTAAATATATATGTATATATATAATTAAATCTTTTTCTTAATAAATTAAACCTTCCACACACCAAAAATACAAAAATATTATGTATTTTAACCCAGAAATTTTATAGCTTAGGTTATGCTTACATTTTAAACACAAGTAGATTTTATTTTTGTGTAACTCTTTTTCTAAGTGGATAGAAATTTTTTAAATTATCATTTATTAAAAATTTTTTTATATTGATTTGAAATGTCATTTTCACCTTAAATTTCCATGTATAGATCTGATTCTGGACTCTGTTCTGTACCATTTATCTAGTTGGTACAGAGGCTCTATATCTGAAGCCATTTAAACACTATAGCTTCATTTACGTATTTTGTCCTCTGTTAGACAGGTCTGCTTCTTTACTTTTTATTTTTCAAAACTACCTTTGCCATGTATACACTTTTATACTTCAGATTAATTTCCAGTTGAAAATTACATTAGGATTTTCTTTTAAATTGCATCGATATTATAGATCAATTGTGGGAGAGTAACATGTTCACAATGATGAGTCCTTCCACCCAAGACCACAGCATGTCTCTATCTTTATTGCAATCTTCTTTTCTGTCTTTCAATAATATTTAATTTTTACATTTCTTTGTGAGCTCATTACTATGCATATTATATTTTTTGCTGACATTGAGAATGAAATATTTTGTTTACATTAATCTTAAATAGTGAAATAACATTTAAAATCTATATTCTAATAGATATTATATTGAAAAGGTTTTTATCTTAGTTGCCCAGAGACAAGAAGAAGTGGAACTGCCCAGAGCAGATAAAGTCATAGAGTAGGAAAGACAGCAAACAGAAATAAAAGGGAGGATTCTCAGTGACAAGATTAGGAAGCAGAAGTTCTTCCCAAGTGAATGAGAGATGTTCAGAGGAGAGTGAAAGAGTCTGTCTAGGTGCCTTGGGGACACATCACCCCAACCTGTTTGGGATTCAGTGGAGTAGGAAGACATTGCAACAAAATGATAACAGCTTTAGAGAGGTTATAGAGATTTAGAAAATGGAGGTGTGCTGTATCTCATTTCCCTCCAGGAGTTCTGAAAGGGGACCACCTTGCAGGGTGGCCTCAGCCAACGTGGGCAGCCATAACAAACAAAAATATATCAGTGTGACATATTTAGATACATAGGTGGATAGATGATAGAAGATAGGTAGGTAGGTAGGTATATAGCTGGATAAGCTAAAGCAGCACTTCCTCTGTTCTTTATAGGTATTATGTTACTTGGAAGAGATCTAAAAGTCCCCATGTATTCCATGAACATGTAATGTAGCTGGGAATCTCAATTTCCAACTGATCTACTATGGGGTTTATAATCAAGTAGCTTCTATATCCTCTTATTTGGGGAGTGTGAAAAGATCTTAGAACAGAGGCTGAAGGCTACTTGATAGATAAGGACCACTTGGAGGGTAGAGCTGAAACTCTGTATCACTATCGATATCTCTTGTCGGCAGCAAAGGAAAACGTTAAAGCACAATGGTGCCCAGAGAACTGACCATGAATTTTACCAGCCTTGGATTTTGTTGGATGCAAGGGTACAGCCCCCAGACAAACGGCCAAACATCCTGCAGTGAAGGGAAACGAGAACCAGCAAAACAACATAAGTCCTAGTGGCTTTCCACTCATTTCTCCTCATGAGTGTACTTAAGCTTCTTTCTATCATCAGAGTGACCATATAATTTATCATCAAAATGGGGACACTTTTGAGAGTAAAAGAAGGGGACCATAGATATTTAAATTATATTTTTGTAATATCTATTTATTAACTGACAGGTTTTTTTTTTTATATTAGTGGATGAATAAAATAGTTCTAAACTATTTTTTTAAATATAATTATACACAGGTATATTAAAGCAAATCAAAATAATCTGGAATCATCTATAAAGTTGCAATTTTGGTATTAAATTTTTGAAATTGTTGACATTGTCAATTGACCCTGCTGTATACATTGTAATTTTTTTATTTATAAAGTAATCTCCATATAGTTAAGATAGCTAAAATATTTGATAATTTCAGAACTTGATTTTCCTTTTTTTATTGAAATAAGTAACTATTTCAGCCCATGTATTTTTACAGACATTGTCTTTGTCTTGAATAAGAGTACATTTAATCAACAAATGTGTTTATAGGACAAAATTCATTCAAAGCAGTTTCTTCTATTTAGGAATCTTTTAAAATTTTTCACCCAATTTAGATGCTGGAAAATATGCCTTCTTGATTCCATTCAATTTCAATATAAGTTATCCAATTAAAAACAAGCAGTCCATCAATATAATCTTTCTGTAAGCTAAAGTATTCCAAAGCACAGTTATCAAATTTAAAAAAATTAAATAAATATTGTACATTATTTGAGATCTCATCCTTTCTCCTTTTCTATTGCAGGGACTAATCTCAATGTGTTCCTGTTTAGAAACTTCATTTTTACATTCCTATTTGCTAAAAAGCTTCAGAATCTAACTGTTTAGTGCTCCATTCATAAAATAATTTGATTAAATATTTCTAACTAATTTCAAAGAATTACAACCAAAATTTAGAGAACCTCTTCACCAAAAGTTCCATACCATTGCAGAACATATAAATTGATTTGCAAAGTATTTTTTCAAATGTTCAAACTTTTAAAAAATTTAACTGATGACAAGCAGTAAACAGAGAAAGTATATTGTGCCATGATGAAATATAATTTTTAATTCAACCTCAGCTTTGTCACACACAAAAAATTATAGTTCAGTTACTCTGTGTTCCTATAAGAAAGTTGTAAATGTTAACAACTACAGCTTCTCTTCAATTGATAGAATGTAACAGAATTTGTGGATGTAAAATAAATTATATATGCGTCATAACTAATTCCAAGAATACTGCAGCTCCATAGATTTCTCAGTTTAGTGAGAACATAGTTTTTACCACAATGATGAGTTCCAACAAATATTTCATTCAGATCCATCACGAACAAGTGACATTTGTTTTCAATGTTCAACTTTTTAAATGAATTTAAGAGAAACTTTACAGTAGAATTTACAATGACATCACGTATTCCATCTTCGAATGTAATTCCAAAAGCTTTACTTTGGTTACAGAATTGAATTTAAAAATTAAACTCATTTAAAATTAATTTAACCAAATTTCTCTTCAAAGTGGGAAATGAAATTGAAACAAACCTAATATCACTTAATTGCTTGCAAATTTCCTGTTACCCACTTTTCCAAGAAAACTTGAAATCAGAGTGAACTTAATTTAGAAAAACAATCATTTGGTCTAAATAAAAACTCATTTTTCGTGGAGTCATATGTAAATGCCCCCCCTCCAAATACACATTTCAAATCATCATCTTTGGGCAGTATTCTTAAAAGGACTGTAACTTTTGAAATAGATGCTGATGTGTTTGCAGCTCGTTTGTGTCTTGTGGCTTTATGTGGACAGTGCTGTCCTTGTGGCCCTTTTCGTAGATGTTAAATATAAACAACATTTTGTTCATGTTACACATTCATCATCAACTTTCTTGTGAAATGGAAATTTGGTGCTGGCCCGGCCCCGTGGCTTAGCGGTTAAGTGCTCGCGCTCCGCTGCTGGCAGCCTGGGTTCGGATCCCAGGTGCATACCGACACACCGCTTCTCTGGCCATACTGAGGCCACGTCCCACATACAGCAACTAGAAGGATGTGCAGCTATGACATACAACTATCTACTGGGGCTTTGGGGGAAAAAAATAAATAAATAAAGTTATTAAAAAAAAAGAAATTTGGTGCTTAATTTTTCAATTAATATTGAACTTTCATTTCTTTTAGCCCATTGATGCTAGGATTTAGTACAAAATATGTGTTGCCAAATTAAATAAATAAAATGTTTGTAGGTTTCAGAGCATTCAGATTACTTTCTATACGGTCCATAGCAGCACTGCTCAGCTTTCAGTTACAATTAACTTATAATTTTCCGTGACCCTTCGACATTAACTGACACTTCACAGATGTCACCGGTTTGTACATGAACTGGCCAGCAGGGGAAACAAAGTTGAAAACTTCTGCCCCTACTCAGATCAGGAGTTAGCTGCCCTGAAAAGGGAGATGTTAGTTTCTTTGTTACTGAAAGGGTCTGGTAAAGATAGATGGACCATTGCTAACCTCAGCTGTTTTACAGATTAGCCTCATATTAAAATAGTCTAACACCCTATTGTACCATGGGAGAATCTAGAAGTAAAACAGAATCTAGAAGTAAAATTGGTAAAACCAATAGTGATGTATTTTAAAACAATGATTAATAATACTACCTAATCTAAAAATGAAAAATCTAGAACAAGTGCTAAGTCAGAGTGGACATAAGGAAAAAAGAAGTAACCTTGGCAAACGAAGATGTATAGTTAGCCTTCTTATAACAAAGTGACCTGTTGACTAGGAGAAAGGAAGAAAAAGAGAAATCCTGCAAGACCAAACATTTTCTTTTAAAACTCTAAGCTCCCAGAAAGAGATTGTGCCATCTTTCATTGGTCAATTTGAGTTGTTCTCTCTCAAGTCTGCCCCAGTCAGATGGCATGTATTAAGATACAGACAGTTATAAACAACTGAAAACAAATGCCCCTTTATTTTTCACATCTGAATGTAGTAAATATTTATTTTAACCCTACTACGCCTGAATAATTGTTACTCATCCCTACGATCATTCCTTTGGAAGCCTATCTGATTCTCCTTCTGCTCCCGTCCTCCAGCTTAGTTTAGTACCTCTTTTCTGCACTCTCAGAGAGCTCTCTGTCTATTTCTCTGGAAGACTCTTCACAATCTGTTAATTTATCTATTTTATTGTCAGCTGCCACTATACTTGACTGGAGCCAGGTCATTTTGTAGTTCCAGCACCTTAAATACTTTAAAATGGAGTAGACACTCAGTAATTGTTTATTATATTAATAAATTAGTTAAATTAATTCCAGGGCAACAATTTCAGTAATAAGATTTTTTTCTTGTTTGTAATATTCGAATGTTTTTATTGATGAGATTTTTTTTAAGACTTTATTTTTTAGAGCAGTTTCAGTTTCACAGCAAAATTGAGCAAAAGGTGCAGATTTCCCATACACTCCCCAGCCCCCACATACATACACAACAGCCTCTCCCAGTATCAACACCCCACACCAGAGTGGTACATTTAATACAATCTATGAACCTACATTACGGTACACTCTTGGTGGTGTATATTCTCTGAGTTTTGACAAATATATATATTCCATTATGGTATTATACAGAATAGTTTCACTGTCCTAAATATCCTTTGTGCTTTGTCTATTCATTCCTCCCTCCCCCAAAACCCCAGGTAATCATTGATGTTTTTACTGCCTCCATAGTTTTGCCTTTCCCAAAATGTCACATATAGTATGTAGCCTTTTCAGATTGGCTTCTTTCACTTAGTAACATGCATTTAAGTTTCCTCCCTGTCTTTTCATGGTTTGATAGCTAATTTCTTTTTAGCACTGAATAATATTCCATTGTCTGGATGTACCACAGTTTATTTATCCATTTACCTAATAAAGGGCTCCTTGGTTCCTTTCAAGTTTTGGCAATTATGCATAAAGCTGCTGTAAATATCTGTGTGCAGGTTTTTGTGTGGACATGTTTTGAACTCATTTGGGTGAATACCAAGGAGTGTGATTGTTAGATCATAGGGTAAGAGTGTGTTTACTTTTGTAAGAGACCACCAAACTGCCTTCCATTTTCATGTTCCCACCATCAATGAACGAGAGCTCCTGTTGCTCTACGTCCTCATCAGGATTTGGTGTTCTCAGTGCTCTGGATTTTGGCCATTCTAATAGGTATGTAGTGCTATCTTGTTGTTTTAATTTGCAATTCCCTAATGACATATAACAATTTTTTAAATGATTGTAAATTTATATCTGCTGATATCTTATAGGCAAGCCTGCTCCCCATTTCTTATGTTTTATTAGAGGTTTTTTTTAAAAAAAGAAGAAAACCTGCTTTCTTATCTAATGACATGAGAGGAAAATGAGAAATCGGAAATTTGCTTGCTTTTCTTCAGAGGGCCAACAATGATCCCAAGGAAAAATTACAACTTGTTCCTTTCAAATATTGCAAACTTCTATAACATATTAATTGCATATCTATTTAACTCATATTTTTGTGCTTCAAATTATGAGTATTTAAATATATATGAAGAGTGTATTTTTCTAAGATTTTTGTATGCAAGAAATTGTCCATACTTGTTAAAAATTCTAAATAAATTCACTTCAAGCTCCCCAATCATCAAGGCTGATGAGAAGTCCAATATCATAAGTTCTTCAGGACATCCTCTCCTTGGAGTGTTAAGGAAGAGTGTCTGGGACTCTGGGGGTCTTGAAATAAACTCTGTCAGGCTATGATTGCCATGCTGCTGCTTCTCCTCATGGGCATCAATGTCACTACCAAATGCTGAACATTGGCTAGCATTCCTGCATTGCCCACTCTGGATGAGATACCACTCAAGAAGTTCAGGCTCCAGAAGCCTTTTCTACGCTCTTAAGATTGTGTCTACATCTTATTTTCCAGCCTTCCAGATATTCACATTGCGATGGTCCATTTGATGTTCTCCCACCCTTACAGTGTTATATACAATTAGCACAATTTTTTCATGCTTATATGTACTTAGATCTCTTTCCAAACTTTATCTTTGATTTCTTTGATCAGTCTTCCTTTTTCTATAACAGTACCAAATGTTTCTTATTCTTTTTTTTATAGTGCATTTTAATTAGATAGATTTGTAAGACTAAAATCAGAGGGCTGGCAAAGGCTTTGGAGATCATCTATTTTAACTTATACAATGACTGATTGTCTCTTGTAACATCTCTGACAAACGATTTCCTAGCCTCTACTTGAAGGAAACTTGTTGCCTTACCAATTCCACTGTCATGCAATACTCTTAGAACATTCTTACTTATATTTAGCTGAAATGTACCTTCTTGAATTTCCTATTTTGTTTATTACTTTTCTGTCTTCACCTTTCTCTTTCTAAGACATTCTGTAAGATTCTTCCTATAGCTTTTTTCTTCCTTTATATATGATCTCTCTTGATAATCTCAGATAGTCTAAAATTTTAATAACATTTGTAAATAGGTGACTCTCAAACCTATATCTTCAATTCTGATCTCACTTTCAATGTATAGGTTCATGATTTCAACAGTTTTCCATAGGTGTTAATGTTCAGGCTTGTTAGCATCAACATCTGAATCTCCTCCAAGCATCTTAAACTCAGTCCCACAATAAACTCATCAAATACAAACACAAACACACACACACACACACACACACACACATCTTCCTCCTTTCCCCTTCTCTATTTCTAATTCAAATATTCAAGCATCTGCTACATGCCACATACTATTTTAGGTGCCAGAAAATATTATGAAGTTTAAATTCTAGGAGGCTAGGTAGAAAATAAACAAAATAAAATCTTGACGAGTATATACCATGTCAGATAAAGATAAGTTCTATGGAAAAAATAAACAGGAAGAAGCCAATGTAGACTGTTTGGAGGAAAAGTATTTTATAAGATGATCAGAGAAGGCTACTCTCATGATATGAGATATAAGCAAAAACTGTGGCATAGTTCCCTGTCAGTGTCTTAGACTTGAAACTTTGAAAATTTCTTTAACTTCTTATTTTCCCTTAAATATATATTTAATTAATTTCCAATTTTGACAAAATGATCTACTGGAATATTACCTCTGACTGGCATTCCTGATGGACCATTGCAAAAGAATGAGAGGTTTTTTTTCTTTGCCCTTTCAAGAATTCAAATAAACCTTTTCTAAAAATTTTAATTTATTTTATTATGGTAAGAATACTTGGCATGAGATCCACCCTCTTAACACATTTTTCAGTGTAAAATACATTATTGGTGACTCTAAGTACCGTGCTATACAACAGATCTCTAGATCTGTTGACTAAACTTGATCTTGTTTGACTAAAACTTGATGCTTGTTGATTAGTGCTTCTCATTTTCCCTTCCCCCCAGCCCCAGGCAACTGCCACTCTACTCTTTGATTCTATGAATTTGACTATTTTAGATCCCTCATATAAGTGAGATCATGCAGCATTTATCTTTCTATGACTGGCTTATTTCACCATTGTTTTTTCACCATCTGGGCAAATGTCAACATAATGGAAAAGGTGAATGGTGCCTTATGATTATGAAATCAGTTTGAACCTTGTATGAAAGAATCCAAGGATTCATGAACCTCTCATGAAAGGATCCTGCCTGAGTAATGTTTCTAAAGCAGAATTTTTGTCACATCATTCCCCTGCTCAAAAGATTCCAGTTATTTATCACTGCCCACAGAGAATTTAAAAAATCAAACTTTTCAACCTGGAATTTAAACTTTACACAATCTTTCATTAATTTATCTTTTAAATTTTATTTATTTATTTATTTTTCCCCCAAAGCCCCAGTAGATAGCTGCATGTCATAGTTGCACATCCTTCCAGCCGCTGCACGTGGGACCCGGCCCCAGCACGGCCGGAGAAGCGGCGCCTCAGCGCGCGCCCGGGATCCGAACCCCGGGCCGCCAGCAGCGGAGCACGCGCACCCAACCGCCATGCCACGGGGCCGGCCCTAATTTATCTTTTAATTCCATATGCTCATTCATGCAAACTGGCTCTAGATAAATGAAGTTATTGCTAGTCCTATTATAAACCTTGAAAGTTTGCAATTTCTTTCAACTAATTATATTATTTCCTTTGCCTGGGTGCCTCACCTTCTCTCACATTTTTTATACGCAAGTCCTGCCTTTTTTCAAGATCCAACTCAAACGAGACCTAAGTGGATATCATAGATCCCTCTTCTGAATGCACATAGCACTTCATACCTCTCCCATGCCACTTATTTTCTGCCTGGGAATAACACCTCATGTTCCCTGAAGCCCAGCAGGATGCCTTAGATACAGTCGGTGCTCAATAAATACTTGTTGAAGATGCATGTGTTTGGTTGCCTTGAGCCATTTGTTTATGTGTCACTGCAGATACCATATGAGATTGCTGGCTGAAGTTAGGGTTAATGTCTTTGTTCCCTGAATAAAATGTTTCTTGATGTGAAGCTTATTATGGCACAAAGTAATTCAACTCACCACCTTGATCTCATTAGCCAGTCTGTTCTCCTTAACATTCTGACTTGTATAAAGGTCTGCCAACCAAAAGCATAAGGATGCTAAAACACTTTGAACTGTGTAGAAGAGTATTGATTTTTTTATGTTTGAAGGTTTATTGAGGCAAAATTACTGTTTATTTTCCTTGAACATTCAGTAAGTTACTCAGAATAAAAGAATCATCCCCTAAATATGCCATCTCACTATTTTCCTTCTGACTTCAAACTTAAATTATGGATCTAAACGAATTAGCATAGTTTGATTATGAAATGCCCACACTATATCGCTAAGTGTAGATGACAAGAGCAAGCTAAATATGCTGCCTATAGATTGCATTAGAGACTAACTAAAGCTTGTCTTGGAGGGAATTTCAGAGAGCTAGTTTCTTTTCACAGAAGGCCCTAAGAAAAATTTAGAATATAAAAACAAAATGAGTTTTCAGTTCATTTCTCCGTTTATCTGTCTAAATTAGGACAAAATTTCACGTATTTTGTCTTTAGTGATTGCAAGTGTGGAATAATAGGGTGTATATCTTACGTGGAAGCAAATTAGAATTGGTGCCTATCTCACTATCTTTTGATCCTTGAGAAACGTGCATTTATTTTCTCTCTAGGTAAAATTGTATTTATCATGGATATACCAAAGGACTTAGGAATAAAAGTGATAGCCTTCTATTATTAGCAAACAAATCATTAATTGCAGGGTTCAATGAAATGTATTCCAGTATAAACAAGTCAAGCATAAGTCCTTGCTGTGCTAAGTCCAATGGTCTAGAGGATAGTCTTGCAGGTTCACATATCTGTTCTGGAACCAGAATTCAGATGTGCCCCCTTCAGTCTGGATGACTTGACCACCTCTATGAAATAGTGTTTGCTCTATAATGAACCATCTTACTGATGGTACTGCTGCTAAAACTTTGACAGCGGAATCCCAGACAGCCTAAGGAGATTCGCTAACCACTGATGCCCTTGCTACTACCATCCCCATTGCCAATGGAGTGAGTGCTGCTAGGTGTGCCCAACAGTCAGGTGAGTGTGGTTGGGCCTCTGGCTCCAGTCACAACCACCACAGCTAGACCAGATTCAGCTCTTTGCGGGAGGTTCTTTCCCAGGTATTGTGGGAAGGGGAAGGGTGATCAGTTCCCTTCCCTTCCCATCGCTCTGTTTAGCCGAACCTGCTCCACACCAGCTGTTTCTAATCACTTGTACAGCCGCTTCCCTACAATATAAGCAACAGAAGAATTTGTTTGGGTCAGTTTCCCTTGTTTGCTGCCTCATGGGCCTAGAACTTCTGCTTCCTTTATCTGACCACTTTAGTTCAGACACCAGACTGTGCTTCCTCTCTCTTTCTACCCCAATGGTAGCTGTGCGTTGTGATAACAGTCTTCTCCCACAGGTTCCACCCGCTTCTGACTCACTCTCTACAGAAGCCTTCAAGTGTACATTTCAACAGCTTCTCACTCAGCAGAAAGAAATAAATTAAATTCTGCTTTTCTTGGATAGCTTTCCTAGAGAAATATGAAATTTTAATTTACTAAAAGATGGTTGACATTACAAAATACACTAGTTAATTCTATCCTGAATTCACTGATAGTGTAAATTCACAAACTATTCCATGTGGATTTTCTTTGTCCTCTCATTTTCCCTGAATAGCAGATGTTTCTATTTAAAATATCGTTTTGGGGGCTGGCCTGGTGGCATAGTGTTTAACTTTGAGTGCTCTGCGTTAAGCGGCCCAAGCTTAGCACGTTCAGATCCCGGATGTGGACCTATGCACCACTTATCAGGCCATGCTGTGGCAGTGTCCCACATACAAAATGGATGAAGATGGGCGCGGATGTTAGCTCAGGGTCAATCTTCCTCAGCAAAAAAAAAAAATCGTTTTGTCTATTTGAGGACTTGGAACATGGAAGCAGTTACCATAAACTAAAACAATTAATGATTAAATCAAGAAAAGTATCAGCTCTGATACCTCCCCCTCACAGATGTTATAGTTTAGGTCATTTCCTAACAAGTGATAATTTCAGTTTTTGTTGAAAGAGTCCTGAATAATTTGAGAGTTGGTGAGGGGAAATCTAATGGAGTAGAAGGAAAATGAGTTGTTGAAATAATCTAGTGGCTGCCTATCCCAAGGAAAGGACTTATATGCATGTCCTTTAAGGTTTCTACATGCCAAGTTATACTTATTATTAGCCTACTACATTTCCTTACATTATTTGATGGATATTACATAGCAATAGATTTCAACAGACTTTTGTGAGATGGAATTGTGCAATGCGTAGCTCAATTGATAGAGTTAAGATGACATTGTTTGGTCTTTCCATCCTATGTGAACTGTACAAGTGGTTTTTTAAAATTATTTCACTTCTTTGAATGCCCTTTTATGCTGTAAATATTTTTATGTTTTGCCTAGTTGGGTACACAATGAATGATCTCATTTTTGAATGGCAAGATGAAGCACCTGTACAAGTGGCAGAAGGACTCACTTTGCCCCAGTTTCTGTTGAAAGAAGAGAAAGATTTACGATACTGCACTAAACATTACAACACAGGTAGGGGTTGAGTACTCTTCATTACACTGTGACTTGTAGTTTAATGATATTCGGATGTTGCTTAATTATAGTGGTAGGTTAATTATTTTAACTATTTATAGCTCAATGTTTTTCATAGTTATAGAGCAGAACATGGATGCATTTGAAACTTACTGATGCTTTGACTCATTGCATATTGTTATTTAGTTGGTTTGTATGGGACTAAAGAAATGCTTGGTGTTCAATCATATTTAAATAATTTTTTTGGCAAAAAGCCCATAGTTGCATAGTAATCATGTTTCAAAAAAAGTTCCTTTAATTTCTATGTGAGCAATAAGATGTACTTTTAACCCTTCCTGGACAGTAAACATTGTGTTTGCTAATGGAATGAATGAAATTGCTTTTGTTTTTTTGAGGCTTCACTTGCCTAAATTTTTTTTTTGGCCACAATTTCATGCATTTCAAGATATTGCTATTTAAGTACCTACTACTCACACTGACACAGTAGCCTTTTGCCTTTGAGGATAGATATCAGATATTGTTATCAACACCACGAATTGAAAGACTTAACATGATATTTGCACATTCGTGATATCTATTCACTTCTCTCCACTGGCACGGGCTATTCACGTAATGTCTATTTTAACTGTCAAACCTATTCCTACAAATTGCGTTAAACTGCCCACAATTGACACCTCACTCCAATATGGTTACTGCATGGCCACCCACTAGCATCAGCTGCTGCTCTTATCACTTCATTGCAGTAACTATGACTCCTCTTGGGCTCAGTATTTTCCAGAACTGTGATCTGACCTTTCACTATACAAGATCTCTAATCTCTTTTATCTCCTTAATCAGTTCACAATGTCTTGTGAAAAAGTCACTGCCTTTCTTAACTCAGGGGTGAGAGTGGTATCTAATTTAGTAGAGAGTTCAAAGTTAACATCTCAACACAAAGATAAAGGGCAGGCAGGTCAATATCAGTGTCCTTACTCAACTCTCTAGGGGCAGTTACAGTGATAAACGACTTTTAGAGAAATGCTAAAAAGGCCATAGAGTTGGTTTAGGGTGCTGGGTAAGTTTCCTAGGGCTGCTGTAACAAAGTACCACAAACTTGGTGGTGTCTCTTGCTCATCTCTCCAAAACTCTCTTCTCTCTCTCTCTCCCTGACATTATAATCTGGCCACAGCGGCTTGTTTCTCATACACGCCACACTCATTCCTGCTTCAAGCCTTTGTACTTGCTCTTCCTTCTGTCCATGAGCCTCTTTCTCCAAATTGTCCCAAACCTAATACTCTCACGACCTTCAAGACTGCTCAAATACCAACTCCTCAAATGGTTCTCCATAACAGGCGGATATTAAACACCCAAATCCCCCCACTCCACTTGCTGCTTTTACTGTCTGAAATTATATCTTTAATTTATATATATCTTATGTATTGTCTATTTCCCTCATTACCATAAATTTGTAAAGCTAAGGATCTATTCTTTTTATTTCTATATTTCTGGGGTCTGCTGAAGTGCATAGGTGCTCAATAAATATTTATTGAGTAAAATAATAAAGAGTGAACTTGAACATGGAAAATTTGTAAGTATGAGACTATTACAGCCTGTTCCTCTTGGTGGAAGGGGCAGATTTGCTCTAAACAGGAAAATTTTCCTTTACATCCATATCAGCAAGAATCCTTGTTTTTTCTTCCCAGTTTTATTGAGGTATAACTGACAAAATTGTAACATATTTAAAGTGTATAACGTGATGATTTGATATATGTACATTGTGAAAGGATTCCCCCCGTTAAGTTAATTAACACATCCATCACCTCACATATTTACCTTTTTTTGTGTGTGTGAGAACACTTAAATTCTACTCTTAACAACTTTCAGTTATACAATGCAGTGTTATCAACTGCGGTCACCATGTTATTCATCAGATCCTCAGAGCCTGTTCATCTTATCACTGAAGAATGCTTTTTAAAAATTCAGCTTTACTGAAATATAATTTACTTACTATAAAATTCACCTGTTTAAAGAATACAGTTCAATGTTTTTTAGTATATTTACAGAACTGTGCAACCATCATGATAATCTAATTTTGGAATATTTTATCACCTAAAAAAATAAACTTTATATCCATTACCAGTCATCCCCACCCAGCAGCCCTAGGCAACCGCAAATTAACTTTATATCTCTATAGATTTATATTCTCTGGATGTTTCATATCAATGGAGTCATATGTAGTCTTTGTGACTGGCTTCTTTCACTTAGCATAATGTTTTTGAGGTTCATCTCTGTGGTAGCATGTTTCAATACTTCATTCCTTCTTATTGCTGAATAGTACTCTATTGTAGGAATACACCATATTTTGTTTATTCATTCACCAGTTGATACACATTTGGGGTATTTCCAACTTTTGCCCATGAATAAGGCTGCTATGAACACTCATATATGAGTTTTTGTGTGGATGTATGTCATATCTCTTGGATATATACTTAGTAGTGGAAAGCTGGATCATATGGTAAATCTGTGTTTAACATTTTAAAGAACTGCCAAACTGTTTTTCAAAGTGACTGCACCATTTTACAATCCCTCTAGCAATGAATGAGGATTCCAGTTTCTCCACATCCTAGCCAACCCTTGTTATCATCTGTCTTTCTTATTATAGGCATTCTATTGGGTATGAAGTAGTATCTCTTTGTAGTTTTGATTTACATTTCCCTAATGACTAATGGTGAGCATCTTTTCATGTGCTTATTGACATTTGCATATCTTCTTTGGAAAAAGATGTTTATTCAATTATTTTGCCTATTTTCTAATTGAGTTGTCTTTTTATTATTGATTTGCATATGTTTTCTCCAAGTTGATGAGTTGTATCTTCATTTTTCTAATTATCCTTTGACATGCAAAAGGTTTTAATTTTGAAGAAGTCAAATTTATCATTTTTTTCTTTTATTGCTTGTGATTTTGGTATCGTTTTTAAGAAATCATCACCTAATCCAAGGTCACAAAGATTTACTCCTATGATCATTTCTGGGTTTTCAATTCTGTTTCGTTGATCTGTGTATCTGTACTTATGATGGTACCACACTTTGTGATTATTGTAGATTTGTGGCAAGTCTTGAAATTGGGAAGTGTGAGTTCACCAAGTTTGTTATTTTTTTCTCCTCAACACTATTTTGGCTATTCTAGGTCCCTTCCATTTCCATACTAATTTTAGGATCAGCTTGTCAATTTCTAGATAAAAGCCAGTTGGAATTTTGATAGAGATTGCGATGAATTTGTAGATCAATATGGGATGTATTGCAAACTTAACCATATTAAGTCTTCTGATTAATGACTATGAAATGACTTTTCATTTATTTCCATCTTTAATTTTATTCAACTGGTGTGTATTTTTTAGTGTAGAAGTCTTGCACTTCTTTTGTTAAATTTATTTCTAAGTATTTTATTCTATTTGGTTCTATTACAAATGGAATTGTTTTCTCAATTTAATGTTTGGATTGTTCATTGTTAGTGTACAGAAACACAATTGATTTTTGTATACCAGTAGTGTATCCTGTAACCTTGCTGAACTCATCAGTTCAAGCAGATTTTTAGTGAATTCTTCAGGATTTTCTATATACAAGGTAATATCTTCTGCTTACAGAGATAGTTTTACTACTTCCTTTTCAATATAAATGCCTTTTATTTAATTGTTTGCCTAATTGTCCTGGCTAGACTCTCCCAGTACAAGGTTTAAAAGAAGTGGCAAGAGCAGACATTCATACAAGCAAACAAGAATAAAGTGAAATAATAGGTTTTTGAGTACTTTGACAAGTATAAAGTGCTTATCAAATGTGAAGTAATAAGATTTCAGACTATTTTCTGAAACAATACAGTCTTACATTACATAGCTTCTAGATGCTAGCAGAAAAATAAGAAAAAACATTTTTTAGAAACCAATTTGCATGTATGATTTAGTATCTCATTTAATTATAATGGAAAATTTTAGGACAAAATTATTATGAAAGCAAAATTGTGACATTTGGTGCCATAACAAAGACTTATTTTTACCAATTGCTGCATTTATTTTACAACCATTTAGGAAAGTTCACATGTATAGAAGTGCGATTCCATCTTGAACGACAAATGGGATACTATCTGATCCAGATGTACATCCCTAGTCTCCTGATCGTTATTCTATCCTGGGTTTCATTCTGGATCAATATGGATGCTGCTCCGGCCAGAGTAGCTTTGGGAATAACCACTGTGCTGACTATGACCACGCAGAGTTCAGGATCCCGAGCTTCCTTACCAAAGGTAAGTGCACTAAATGAACACATACGCATATTTGCACAACTATTTATTTACATATATATAACATATATCATTGTCAGAAAAAAACTCTACCAACCAATGATGTCTTTTATTTGCAGTTTGTGTTATGACTCTCAATTATTTAAACATCAGTGATACACTATAGAATTTTTTATCTATAGATTTTTAAACATTTAGAAATATCTAACATGTACGGATGTTGAATCTACACAGTAACTTTAAATGGTGTCAGAATACTCCATTGTATGGATGTGCCATAAAAATTTACTTACTCACTATTAGGACTAACACAATAATGAACGTTTATATGATGAATGTTACATACATGAACGTACGTGTGTGTGTATACACATATATGCACGCATATATATAGCTTTAGATGTATTTTGCTTTATTTTCTTAGTATAAATTCTTAGACCTGGAATTACTGCACTGATAGCTGTACACATTGATATGTACTGCAAATTTCTCTGCAGAGAAATTTATAGCAATTACAGTCCCATAAATATTTCATGAGAGTGCCCATAGTTCTGCACCCTGGGCCAAATTATTTGTTTATTTGTTTTCCTCTGGCTTTTAATTAGCCATAGGTCAATAAAAAGGAGACTTATCTAACATCATGATTGTAGTCCATGCTGAGCCTCCAGAATTAAAATAAAACTATTCCCTCTGCGAGGTTTGTAAAAGACCCAATATTTCTCTTCACAAGACGTGAAAAAAATTATTTTCTTCTCCTAAATGACTTCTAAGAAAGAAATTTCTACTATCTAAATTAAGTAATTCTGTCTAGCTTCCAACAAGCTTCACTGTTGTTTTCATTACAATGATGTACTTCAATGTAATGAAATTGTGTTAACTTTTCTTGTGCGTTTGATGCTATCTACCTGCCATGCCAAGTAAATTATAAATCTACTTTCATGGCTCCCTTAACTTTTACTGTGAATTTCATTCTGTAATTTAGTTTATTAGATTAAAATGTCTACATAAGAGCTGATGATAGGACATTTTGTCATTAGAAATGTTACTTAATATAGGAAGAACTTGATAATTAACAATGCTTACTCTGCCTTGCTAAGATTTAATGGTTGTCTTTCAAAATAAGGTTTACTTTTATTAACATTTAATTGTATTTTCAAAATGATCCATATCAACTAGTGTTCTCTAAAATATTGTCCAAGTGAAAATTATAAATCTGCTTACAAGATTAAACTGATAAGTCTCAATGCTTATTTATGTGGGTATAGATGTCTCAAGGGCTTTGAGTAATAGTTGAGGTTTCACAGTCAATTTGTAAAGGAACTTGCCAATTTACTCATTGATTTTTTTCCATTAAGCATTCAGATATTTATTAAACAAACAAGGAGGTACAAAATAGTTTATGTTCCTCGTTTTTTTTAAGATTTAAAATTTTTTATTAACATACAGTATTATATTAGTTTCAGGTATACAACAAAGTGATTCAATATTTTTATACATTATGAAATAATCACCACAATATGTCTAGTTACCATCTGTCACCACACAAAGTTATTACAATATGATTGACTATATTCCCTATGCTGTACATTACATCCCTGTAACTTATTTATTTTATGACTGGAAGTTTGTACCTCTTAATCCCCTTCACCTATTTCGCCCGTCCCACCACCCTCTCCCCACTAGCAACCACCAGTTTGTTCTCTGTATCTATGAGTCTGTTTCTGTTTTGTTTTCTTTGTTCATTTGTGTTGTTTCTGTTTTTTTAGATTCCCCATATAAGTGAAATCATATGGTGTTTGTCTTTGTCTGACTTATTTCACTTAGCATAATACTTTTTAGATCCATCCATATTGTCTCAAATGGCAGGACTTCATTTTTTTATGGCTAATATTCCATTGTATATATAGATGTATATACCACATCTTCTTTATTCATTCATCTATCAGTAGACACTTAGGTTCCTTCCATATCATTATGACTTTGATTTGCGTTTCTCTGATGATTAATGATGTTGAGTATCTTTTCATGTGTCTGTTAACCATCTGTATATCTTCTTTGCAAAAATGTCTATTTATGTCCTCTGCCATTTTTTAATTAGATTGTTTCTTTTTTTGATGTTGAGTTGTATGAGTTCTTTATATATTTTGGATATTAACTCCTTATCAGATATATAATTTGCAAATATCTTCTCCAACAATACATTAAAAAGATCATACACCATGATCAAGTGGGATTATTCCAGGGATGCAAGGATGGTTCAACATCTGCAAATCAATCAATGTGATACACCACTTTAAAAAAAGGAGGATAAAAATCATATGATCATATCAACAGATGCAGAAAAGCATTTGACAAAATTCAACATTCATTTATGATAAAAACTCTCCACAAAGTGGATGTTGAGGAAATGTACCCTCAACATAATAAAGGCCATATATGACAAATGCACAGCTAACATCATACTGAATGATGAAAAACTGAAAGCTTTTCCTCTAAGATCAAGAAAGAGACAAGGATGCTCACTCTCACCACTTTTATTCAACATAGTATTTGAAGTCCTAGCAACAGCAATCAGAAAGGGAAAAAAAAATTCATACAAATTGGAAAGGAAAAAGAAAAACTATCATTGTTTGCAGATGACATGATACTGTATATAGAAAACCCTAAACACTCCACCAAAAACTATTAGAACTAATAAGTGAGTTCAGTAAAGTTGCAGGGATAAAAATTAATATACAGAAATCTGTTGCATTTATATACACTAATAGCAAACTATCAGAAAGAGAAATTAAGAAAACAATCCCATATACAATTACATCAAAAAGAATAAAATACATAGGAATAAATTTAACCAAGGAGGTGAAAGACCTGTACTCTGAAAACTATAAGACACTAAGGAAAGAAATTGAAAATGACACAAATAAATGGAAAGATATACTATGTTCATGGATTAGAAGAATTAATAGTGTTAAAATGTCCATACCACCCAAAGTAATCTACAGATTCAATGCAATCCCTATCAAAATACAGAAGGAATTTTTCGTAGAACTAGAACAAATAATCTTAAAGTTTTTATCAAATCACAAAAAACTCTGAATAGCCAAAGCAATCTTGAGAAAAAAGAACAAAGCTGGAGGTATCACGCTCCCTGATTTCAAACTATGCTACAAAGCTATAGTAATCAAAACAGTATGGTACTAACACGAAAACAGACACATAGATCAATGGAACAGAATAGAGAGCCCAGAAATAAACCCACACTTATATGGTCAATTAATCTATAACAAAGGCGGCAAGAATATACGCTGGGGAAAAGACAGTCCCTTTAATAAATGGTGTTGGGAAAATTGGACAGCTACATGGAAAAGAATGAAACTGGACCACTTTCTTACACCATATAGGAAAATAAACTCAAAATGAAATAAAGACTGAAATGCAAGACCTGAAACCATAAAACTTCTAGAAGAAAACATAGACAGTAAATTCTTTGACATTGGTCTTAGCAATATTTTTTGGATATGTCTCTTCAGGCAAGGACAATGAAAGCAAAGATAAACAAATGGGACTACATCAAATTAAAAACCTTTTGCACAGCAAAGGAAATCATCAACAAAACAAAAAGGCAACCTACTGAATGGGAGAAGATATTTGCTCATTGATTTTCCTCATGAGCTAAATAGAAATGAAAGCTCATTCATTCTGTAAGTTGTCAACCAGAAAGAGGAGTGCAAAATGCTCCATTTCAGGAAGTTACAGCTTCTATGAGGGACAGAATAAAGGCATTTGGATACATAGATTAAGGCAGAATTGGGAGAGCATGGAGATTTGAGTGGAGGAAACAGAAATAAAGCAAGCAATAAATTGAAAAAACAAAATGGAGACACAAGTTTTTTTTCAAAAGGAAAGAAAGGTCTGGGATGACTTGATACTTTTTCTCAAGAAATAGGAAAGATTTTTTAAAAGGCATTAATTTCACCATGATTTCAGGGAAGAAATTAATTTTCAGCCAGAAGTTCAATTATACACATAAATGTATGCAAAACCTCTGCATCTCTCACAATGAGCACTGGAGACGTGATAGGTTTAATTCTGACCCACAAAAAGGAATTGATTAGTAAAGTGGTATCTTAAGAGAAGGTGACCATATCGCCTTAGGCTTTGTGATAGTTAAGCAATGGGAAGTTGAGCATATTCCATTATGTACATTAGAATTCAAGAAGGCAAATGCTAAAGTCCAGGGATAAACAACAATTAACCTATTGGAGGAGATCACTCAAAAGAGTAGAAAATCTCTTGAAAAATGTAGTTCTAATTCTGTGATTTTGGGGGCTAGAAAGGCAAGAGGCAAGGGCTCACACTTGCATTTAGGAGCAGATGTCTGAAACCATGCACCTTAAGATCTACTACTCTCAACCTCACAAAAGAAGGCTTAGATGCCTGAAAGTCTTGCCACTGAAACATTCATCATTCTCCTACTGACAAAATCTAGGAAGCAGGAAAACAAAAATTCAGGAAAACAATAGGGTTATCAGACATAGGAGGAAGAAATAATAAATCATTAATTTATGATAATTGCATAGTGTTTTGTCCAGGGTCTCTCCCAATACATCTCCTATAGGATAAGAAGGAGCTTGGAAATCAGTCAAGTAAGACTCAGAGTAAAAATCCTCAAAGACTATACTTAGCCAGCACCTTGAGAACTACAGAGCTGAGATCCCTCTCTGATATTTTCTGTTGCATTGGCCTCTACAGTGTCATGATAGACGCCTACGATTCATCTCTTGGAACTTGGAAATATTTGACATTTCTGCAGTGCCTGCATCAGGTAGCCAGAAGAGAGTGACAATGCATTCTATTGCCAGCAATTTTTCAAAGTTGTATAACTTTAGGAACACTTCCTAACACTGTGTGCTTGGGGAAGAGTGAGTGAGAAAAAATGGCAGTGATCATGGAGCCATATCATGGAGGGTTTTACAGAACTTGGTAAGCATTAAGCTTATTTTGGGTGGGTTTTGGAAGGATTTTAATAAGAGGAGTGATCACTCTGACTTCCATGTGAAGATCAGACAGAAGAGGTACAAGTGGAAGCAGAGAAACTTCCAGGGCAACTATTGTAGCCAGATGATGGTCTGGCTGGATTGGTAGCAGCAGAGGTGGAGAGTAGCAGATGGATTTAGAAAGAGGTAGATGTTTTGGGTGATAATGTATTTGGAGGTGAAATAGACAGGATTTGCTTCAGAACTGGGCATTGAGGACTAAAGGAAATGCAGGAATCAAGGGTGGCATTCAAGTGAGAAACTGGGCAAGGAGAGGTGACAGTTACTGATGGAAGAGTTTGGGGGAGGTAACTGACCTGAGGTTGAGCGTGTTAACTTTGAAATGTTTATAAGACAACCACGTGGAACAGCCATAAAGTCAGAACTTCCAAGGTTCTGACCAGGGACACCTAGGCCTCAGACTTCAGGGAATAAACTATAGATGGATAGGGAAGCAGACCAGAGGTGAGTTTACTAAGAATAAAAGAAAGCCCAGAAAGAGGGGAAAAGAAGATGTATTTGTGGCTGGCCCTCCTCTTCCAGGTAGAAATGGACCTAAATATTCAAAGTCTCCTCTCTCCTTCTCTCCTCCAGGGCCATCTCTCCCCTATACACAGAATAGCTTCGCTAGTTTAGTTAAAGGCAAGACCCACTCACCCTAAAACTTTCTCCCAAACTCTTTGAGATCCCAACATTTTGTGATTTTTTTTTTACAGGTGGAGAAGCAATCCTTCTTGGGAGAATTAGGTTTTAATCAGGAGTGAAAGAGAGGATAGTAATAATCATTCAATTATTTTTGAGTATATATTTGATATATACTAATACCTAGTTAAGATGTTGGCACAGAGGGAATTATATTTTTTATTAAGTATGGGAATGGGTATGAATAGAGAAAATCAGTAGAGGGGACAAAACATCATTTTAATTTGGAAACTACAGGTTCTAGAAAGAATCCACATCAGGGAACTCTGGGAATATCTTGGGTACACAGCAATATACCTTCCCTTTCTTTTCTGCTTCTCAAGATTATTTCCTATTAGAGACCTACTCCCATCGTTTTTTTTCATTCTGTTTCATAAGGACCAGCTTTGGTGCATGTTTTCTGTTTTGTATCATCTGCAGAAGTACACAAGTATCACCATGTACACACTAGTTTATCTTTTAAAAATGAGCTTCAAACCTATTATCACATCAGAGACTTTTGATCTTAGCATGTTAAACAAACAGATGTGTGTGTGCATGCACACACACACACACATTCACCCACCCAGAAACAACTTTGGCAGAAGTGAGGGAACCTCTGGATTCCAAGTTCATTCAAACCCTAGCTCTTAACACAATATATTATGAGATTTATGGGGCTATAGGGACTGTTTCAATGCAGTTAGGTTGCAATTATTCTGTGTAAATAACAGTACCCAAGTCTCAATGGTTTACCACATTTATTCTTTCTCAGAGGCCTGTGAGTTACCTGTGTCTCTTCTGGGCTCATCAGAGATTGGCTAACTTAGGATGGGCTTGGATCTAGGCTGCAGAGTTGGCTCAGGTCTGCTCCCTGTGTCTCCCCGTTTTGGGACTGCAGCTACTGGTAGCAGGCTCTTTCCACGGAGAAGTGCAGGAAAGCAAGAAGGCGAGCAGAAACATGCAAAGTTTTTGCTCAAAATTGGCACACAGCCACTTCTGTTCTCATTCCATAAATCATACTAGTCTCCTAGCCAAACCCAAAGTCCAGGGGGGTGGGGAGTGTACTCCACCCACAGGGAAGCCTTGGAGAGAAAGGAGGAAAAAAGGGATTATGAACAAACAATCTTATCTACCTCCAGGACAATGATTTGCTAAAACTTTGTCTCCTTTCTTAGACCAGTCTCTGCCATATTAGTAAACACTTAAGAAAACAGGAGGGGAAGAAGGGATAAAAGAGAGGAAAGAGGGAGAAATCCCTGGAAGATTCTGTGTGGATTTCTCCCACTCCGCCCCCACCGCTGTGGCTATCTCATTCAGAACAGAGCTACTAATCATTAAAAAATAAGAAACCTTTGAAATGTCCAAAGTGGCTAATCAACTAAATATTTCAAAAAATCTCAGAAGCCTGTAGCCTATGAAAATTGCAAATTCTGCGCCAAAAGCTGTTTATCCTGAACAATGTCTTCTCAATTTTTTCCTCATTTATTTGTCTGTGAAACCCCCCAGAAGTAGCTTTTTGAGAGGACAAACTGTCTTTTAGGTATTTCTATCCTCAGAGCCTAAATCAGTACATAATATGTGTCTATTGAGTAAATATTATGCTGATATTTAAAGACAATGTGAGCTTTTAAACATTTACTTAGTACTTAGTCTTAACTTGAAAAGCAAGAATTTGTCATTTTTTTCACCTCTCCCTAAAGAGAATGTAAAAACTCAATTGAATCACTCTTTACTTGTGCAGAACCTTATTTTTGCTCTGAGAATCACCAAATTAATGAAAAAGAATTTAAATATAGCATATATCTACCTTACAGTACAATAAAAACAGTGGTTCTTAGAAAACCTAACAAAGATAGCTTTCATATCAAGTTTTTATTCTTCATAAAGATGCCAACTATAGAAGTGGTTACAACTATTAGAAATGTAAATTGAACTGTTATATTTTTATTTAGATACCATGATTGTGTGGGCATGCAAAGATCTATATGTGGCATTACACTAAAAAACACAGGGGATGGGAAGAAAAATGAAGAATTTGTATTCACTATTGTATTCTTATCTAATTAGTTCTCATTCTTCTCAAAAAGTATGTTCTCATTCTTCTCAAAAATATACCCTGCAGGGGCTGGCCCCATGGCACAACAATTAAGTGCGCGCGCTCTGCTGCTGGCAGCCCAGGTTTGGACCCCGGGTGTGCACCAATGCACCATTTGTCAGGCCATACTGTGGTGGCGTCCCATATAAAGTGGAGGAAGATGGGCACAGATGTTAGCCCAGTGCCAGTCTTCCTCAGCAAAAAGGGGAGGATTGGCATGGATGTTAGCTCAGGGCTGATCTTCCTCACAAAAAAAATTAAAAAATATATACCCTGAAGTTTTAAAGGAAAGTTGTAAACGTTAGCAATAATGTAAATGAAGGAGAGGGGGCTACATAATAATCAGATTTTTCTATTAATATAGCAATTAATAACTATTACTGTCAGTAATGTTTTGGTCCTCACCATTTAAATATAAGATTCTAATATCTATTCAAGATATAGTTAACTAAAATTACTTCAAGTTCAGTACAAATATGATGCAAGTGGGGTCTTTTTTAATTTATTAATGTAACAAAATATTCAATAAGTAAATTTAAATTTATAATACAATATTTGATGTGAGCAATATATTTAACTTAATCTTTTAAAATTTTCATTGAACATACAATAATTTCATTCCATATTACATTTTCTTGGGGGAAAAAAGTGCACAGAAAATGAAAGAATTATTTATTCATACCATTTTTGTTAAAATCACAAGATATAATGCATGTGAATGTCATCCAATTTTATTAGTGTTTTATCTATTATCTGTAAGTACATAATTCCTAACCATAGGTGGATCCTATAATATGAAGAATAGAAATTGACAGATATCTCTGGTTCTACATTTGATCTTGGAACTTACATTTACTAGGCTTACTAGATCTCATCAAACTGAAACTTAACGATTATCAAGCATGTCCTCTGTAGTTGACATAGAGACAGAGTCACTGCATCAATTCTTAAATCTGAGAGCACAGTTAGGAAAACGTATATGATCAAATTACAAAGTTTAAAATTTTTTTGAAATGACGTAATACAATGGCTTTGGCATCAAACTAAATTTAAAAACAAAAGATATATACGCAACTTTGAGATATTTTTACCTAAATAATGTCTTAAACTCCCTTTAGTGCATTCACATATATTGTAGAATCGTATCACAAACCCTCCTGACAGACAAAAATGGACATAAAACTCCCCTTTCACCAGTGGAACAAAGAATTTGGTCCTACAAATGGGTCAAGAAGATGTGGTATATATATACAATGGAATACTACTCAGCCATAAGAAACGATGAAATCCAGCCATTTGTGCCAACATGGATGGACATTTAGGGTATTATGCTAAGCAAAATAAGTCAAAGGGAGAAGGTCAAATACTGTATGATCTCGCTCCTAAGTAGAAGATAATAGCAACAACAAACACGTAGAGACAGAGATTGGATCGGTGGTTACCAGAGGGAAAGGGGATAGGAAGGAGGACAAAAGGGATGATTAGGCACATGTGTGTGGTGATGGGTTGTAATTTGTCTTTGGGTGGTGAACATGATGTAATCTATGCAGAAATAGAAGTATAATGATGTACACCTGAAATTTATACAATGTTATAAACCAATGTTACCACAATAAAATAAATAAATAAATAAATTTTTTAAATTAAATAAATAAAAATAAAGGTTACCAAACAGTTAAAAAAAAAAAAAAAAGACGACTTTGGTCCTAAAATCAGTGTTGAAGAGCACCTTATAGGCTTATCTGTCTTCATAATTCCTGTTTGAATTTATAAATTAAGATCTTAGATCTCAGGAAAAAAGAGAATAGGAAGGTGCATGGTTACAATAAGGATGATGTTGCAGAAATGCAAAACCCCCAATACAAAACTGCAGAGGAGAGAGAAGTCACAACTATAATTCAACTTTAACTGAGCAAGTTAAAAAAGATATGTTAAGAAATGCCAGCAACTAATAGCACGCATCTAAAAAGCATTTCCAGCAACATCTAGATTTTATGGTTTCATCTAAGTGTTAAACATAAGAGTCATGTCCTATAGAAAAGACAGTGGAAAAATCCCGTAACTGAAGCAGAAGTCAGAGGTGACTGGGTGACCTTTCAAAATCCCTTAGCCTTTTTTACTGCACGTTTCCTATCTGGTGACTGCAGGAATTGGTCAAGTTCATCCCTTTGGAAATAATGTAGCTCTGCTATTACGATTCTCTGTTACATTTCACCTCTTAAAATAAAAATATTTATGTGAAAAATAAATATTGTGTTTAAAGCATCATTCATTTATTAAGAGTTGTGAGGATCATAATCAGTATGAACGTGACATCAGTGGGACTCTGCTGTTGTGAGGTGCCCCCCAGGATGATAAACGTCAAAGCTCATAAAATTCCATGCGGTGTGACTCACTGCCTAGTGCCCCAAGAAAACAGTCCTCCAGAAGGTTCCTTTTGCTTTTTCAATATCAGCTTCATCCCACTTCAACACCTGTTTTTAAAACATTGTTTATTCTTTTCCTTTGGTCTTATTCCATTCTCTCGCTGGCTTTAGGTCTTAAATAAAGCTCAAAATCATTTGAGACTAATATTTTTTCCTATAAACATTACAAAATGCAAAATTCTTATACAGGTTTTACACTAGGGAGAAATGTAGGATTAAGTGTACTACAATTTGGATTTTATAAAACCAAAGATTAGCAAATAGGCAATGTGATACAAAATAAAATCCCTAGAAAAAAGCCATGACACAAGCAGGAAATTTTTCAGCATATCTCAGAGAAAAAGCATTTACCTCTAGGCTTGAGTCACCTGCCTCAATTCTACAGTCAGAATTACCCATCACAGTTTGACAATTCTAAGGAACTGGGAGAATCCAGTAGGATTGACTCATTCAAGACAGAACAAATTACTGTATTCAAAGGTCTATTTCAGCTATCAAAAGCAATACACTGGGATGTTTTGTTATACCTTTTTCAGATAAAAAGCAAATTTAGATTGAGAAAAGAATTGACAAAATATTCACTCTCAAGTGGTTCCTGGAAAACTAACCATATAGAGTGCCTACATGTCAGTTTGCATGAGATTTTGTGATTCAAACTCCAGGTTCTTGTTTAATCACTTTCTTGTTCTTAAAAGCTGTGCTGCTTGTAAATGCATTATAAATTTCTATTTCTAGAAACTATTCATTAATAGTAGTCTGGGTTATAATTTATAATTTAGTAAGTATAATTTACTATAATTTAGTAGTCTGGGTTATAATATAATAAATATTTACCAGTTAATGCACTGTCATCAATGAGCTATGGTACAGGACAGTATTGGTCCTGAGGCAATCCTTTTGACCACTTGTCTAGAGTAAGGTAAGGCCATGTATCTTATCAGGCCTCCTGACTACAGCATATGGTGCCATACTTATAATATAGCTCACCCAATGTACTCATAAAGGAATATAATCTAAAATCGCTGCTATTCAACAATCTTACCAAAAGCTAGCGTAAAAGTGAATTTATTTATGAAGGATTGCTTGAAATATATGCAACTCATCGTTTCCTCTGAATCAGGGAGCACGAAATCAAATGGCTTCAGAGGGCATATGCACAAATAAGGGAACAAAGTGGTCTCGTATAATTGATAAAGGATGGGTATAAGTACTTGAGTTACCTGTTGAGGTGCATTCCATACTTAGAAGCATATTCTTTTTTTTTCTGAGACACTGTGCCGTGCAAGCAAACTCATTCTCATGCCCGAATTTGGCTTGCAGCCTTGCCTGTCTTTACTCTCCACCATCTAGATGATCTATTTTCTGTCCTAGATTAAGGTAGTACTTCCAAGCACTACCTGAACTCTATTTTTTGTACCCCCTATGATTGATTCTAATGAACTCTGACCTGACACTATAGTTTGAGGAATTTGGGCTAAAGCTCAGGGGAAGTTTCTTTTTCTATGCCACACTCTAACTAATTAACAGCTCCTTTCTATAAAACAGTGAATTTTGCTCTTTAACAATGCTGCTTTCATTTTCTATTCAAGATATCCTACAGTGATCAGATTGTAATCCACACTTGTCCTCAATCTTGTACTCGTAGGGTCCTTATTTTTGTTTCAAAAGTACAAATAGTAGAAATTTCTCCACCCTCACTGCCTCTGCCACTCACGTGGCTTTTTCGCCCTTTCAGGTGTGTGGTGGGTCTGTACCTCTCCCTTCTCTTGTTGTCAGGCTGCCTGTGAGTAGTTCTGGTAATGAGTTTTGAGCACAGTGACCTGTGCCACTTCTAGCCTGAAGGATTTATTACCAAACGTGAGACCCATCAGTGCCCTGGTTTTCCTCTGCTATGGCTGCTGCCAGTGTTCCAGATAGTGATCGCCCCATCAGCTGAGGTCACAGTGAGGATGACAATGACAACACTCGTCCAGAGTCACCATTCAACTCAAAGTGGACATAGAGTGTCCTTTGTTGTTTCAAGCCAGTGAGATTTGGGGATTGTTTGTTACTGTATTATATCCTAGCTTGACTCCTCCTTATACCCACTTCTTTGTATCATCAGAAAGGTGGATGTAAAGAAATCCATGCTTAGGCAAGCTCCTTGAACATGACTGCTTCCCAGAGCCACAGGCACTTCATTCCAATCTTTATAACCAGGATGATTAATAATGATAAAATCCAATATGTGGACACAAGAAGCAGACTTTCTCTATTTTCTAATGATAACATTGCAAAGTAGAATGAATGAGTAATTTTTCTGGAAAAACAATGACATAAGAAGTCTAAGGAACATATGATGCTTATATTCCTTTCCCTACATTATAAAACTTGTTTTTTAGAATTAAAAAAACAAGGCCTTGCAGTAACCTAGCTCTGCACACTCCAATGATAATTTATCAAGCTGATCTCTTCCTAGGTTATCACATGGCAAGTAGGCAATGGGCTCCCAGGTCTCAAAACACTTCATTATAATTAATATAAGAATGCTGTTGATGGGACTTCATTGTATTTCAGAGGATAAAATGTTTCCCTGATCTAGTTTAGCTTCCCCAGAGCAACTAGTTTGGTTTTATGTGGTAAATACAGTGCTCATGGCTCCTTTTCTACATTGTCTGCTAGGAAGGTGATTGTCAGATTTTAGGATCAGAACCAGCAAATACAGAGGACCTTACAATATGTATTTTGTGTACTGAGTTCACTCTTAACTATCAGATAAAAGCTAATATTAAGCTAGACTATTAAGATATAGAGAGTTATTCCTACTTAGTGTGTTCACAGTTGTTAAATTGCAGTGGTAGCTTAAACAGAAGCAGCCTAATAACTAGGTGATATAGAATAGTGGTTAAGTTTATGGGCTCTGGAGTTGGATTAGTTGTATTCACATCCTAGCTTTGCAACTTGGTAGCTGTCTTTGTCCGTTCAGATTGCTATAACAGAATACCATAGACGGGGTGGCTTATAGACAACAGAAATTTATTTCTCACAGTTCTGAGCCTGGGAAGTCCAAGTTCAAGGTACTGGCAGATTCAGTGTCTGGTGAGAGCCCGCTTCCTGGTTCATAGATGGCCATCTTCTCACTGTGTCCTCTCATGGTGGAAGGGGTGAGGGAGCTCTCTGAGGTTCTTTTTATAAGGGCACTAATCCCATTCATGAGGACTCTGCCCTCATGACCTAATCACTTCCCAAAGCCCACACCTCCTAACACCATGACCTTGGGGTTAGATTTCAACATCTGAATTTTGGAGGGACATATTTAGTCTACAGCAGTAGCTATGTGGCAAGTTATTTTACTGTCCTCTGTCTCCTCATCTTTAAAACGGGAATAGTTTCCTCAGTGCTTGTAAGGATTAAAAGTCTTACTTTGGACAATTTCTAAGAACATTCAGTAGTTCTACGGACACTACTAAACACATTTCCTGGCATGTTAATTATTATAATTATTTCTCAAATAATAAATGGCCAATGATTACAAGTCACTCCATATGGGTCAATGAATTCAACATTATCTGAGAGCCTGTAGTATAAGAAACACTGTGCTAGGTCCTATAAATTACAAAGATGCATAAGATCTGGCCCTTGTCTTAGCTCATGGGATATACTAGCCTAAAAGGAGAAAGATACATAAATGGATAATGTCAGCACGTAGGGCAAGGTCAACAAGAAGATGAATTATTTAGTGTTTGCTATCAAAGCATACTTTGTTAAAATATCAGTATAGACATTTCACCTTGAAGTCTTCAAGAACATACTCATTTTTTCATCCCTCTAACCAAACTTTTTGGAAAATAGAAAGCATTTAGGGATTGCGGAATACAGTAATTAACTGAAGGTGAGACATTCAAGTGGTATCATCCAGCAGTCACCTTGTAGGAACTACTTCCAAATAAATATGATTACAATTGTAATGAGTGATCTGAGAAAGGGGTTCTATGAGGAAAGTGGAGGTAGGAAGGTAAGAAGGGCTGTCCTGGTCTGGGCGTTTGGAGGTTTCCCTGGGAATGTGGCTTTTAAGCTGACTCCTGAAGGATAAACAGCAGTTACTCAAAAGAAGGAGTGTTCCAGACAGAAGTAATAGGGAGCACAAAGCTGCTGAGGCAGGATAGAGCTTGTCAATCGCTTTCAAGTTCCAAGAACTAAAGGAAGGATAGTATAATCAGAGCATAATAAGCAAGTAAGAAAGTGACATAAGGTGGTAATTATCACATACTGAAAGAGGCCTTCACTGACCATCCCCATCTAACACAGCACCCTTCGCCCTGTCCTTCTCTTCCCATTACCCTATTGTAGTTTCTTTATTGCACTTCTCTTAAATTATCTTTATTTACGTATTTATTTTTTATTGCATGTTTTCCCCAACTTAAATGTAAGTTCCCTTAAAGATGGATCTTGGCTGTCTTACTCATCTCCGTAACTACAACACTAAGAACAGCACTTGGGTACATCAATGGTGTTCACTAAATGTTGCATGGAAAAAAAAAAATGAATGAATGCATGTGGTAAGAGAAGTAAGCTGGTGGCCAATCACACAGGGCTTTAAACACCATAAGACAGATGTTGGATTTTAAACTAATGGAAAGTAAATGAAGAGTTTTAAGTAGAAGGAGAGGCAATCAGATTTGCACTTAAAAATAATCACTATTTGTTGTGCCAAGGATAGATTTAAGAGACTGATAAACAGATGATATTAATGTGATGGCGGTAGGAGAGGACTGAAAATGATAAATTTGAGAAATAGCAAGAAAATATAGTTACCTATAACTATAGGGTCTTTGATATGAGGGAGTGAGAAGACTCCTGGGTTTGGGGTTGAACCACTCAAACAGAGTGCAGACCTTTAAAGAGAAGGCAGAGGCAGCTGTGTTTTCTTTGCTGTTTTTTGAGGGAAGTTTGGTAGAGATTCATAGTTTTTTTTTAGTCAGATAGTCAGATTAAGTTTGAGGAGCATGAAACATCCAAAAGGTGCTGTCAAGTAAGATCCTGGCTAGAGAAAGGTCTAGTCAGGAAATAGAGATTTGGGGTTCATGAGGAGAGAAGAGGAATTGAATCCATGGTAATAGATAAAGTCCACTAGTGAGAAGTTTCAGAGTGAGAACAGAAGAGGCGCCAGCCATATCCCAAAGGAAGAAGGGTCCACAAAGTAGAGTGGCGTAGAGTGGAGGGAGGGAAACCTGTAGAACATGAGTCACAGGAGCCATGGGAAGAGCATGATCAAGAGGAAGCAGTCTTCCACAGGGTGGCTTTGGAGTGGCTTCCAGGACAAAGGGCCTCCTGACTGGTGCATCTAATGAGTAAACATTTAGGTTTTATTTTCTCATACCATTGTATTCAAGGAGTAATACTAAGGAGAGATTGTTGCTTAAAATAGAATCAGGGTTCCAACAGCACAATGGATGATGGGACTGTTGGCAAGGTGGTCCAGAGGAATGAACTAGATTGCGATGTGACTGCCCCAAAGGACAGCAGGCAGTAGGGGGTGGAAAGAAGTGATAATTCTGAATCACACGGGGAGTATGTTGTATGTCATGAGTGTGTTGTGATTGTGCTGGAGTAAGAACTACTGTCTTTATTTTAGAGTTACTAGCCTTAAATTTCCAAACTTCCCAGGCCCTCTGTTTGCTGTACTTGGCAGAGAGGGTGCTGGAGGAGAAAAAGAGTTGAAATTGTTGAAGAGAGTCAGAGGAGAGGATCAGGAAAGGCTTTTAAAGCTCCGTACTCGAGAGCTGTTCACAATGAGCAGAACCCTGAAAGGCACAAATGATGTTTGCCTATGTCTGTTGTCATTGAAAACGTTCATTGGATTAATATGGAAATTAAATTTCTGCTTTAATCTCTTTGGTTCATGTCATTATAGATTCAGGTTGTTAAAGAATGCGCACATACTTTATGAGTCATATTCTTCCAGGAATGGTGTAGCTTGAGACAGTGCCTTTGAAAGCTGTATTACATCTTCCAGGACTGTATGTATTTGAGGGCAGCCAGAAATTTCTGGCATAATTACAGAACATATGAGATTTAAATCTATACAAACAGATGGACACTAGCATGGGGTTAAATAAAACAGAGGCATATTTCTCCTTGCTCAATAGAGATCATTCTGATCAGCAACACTCATACATAAGATACAGGAGGTGATGCAGAGGGTTCCTTTGTTGGCATATTTCATTTGTAAGTTGACACCATTGGAAGTGTCAAGAAATGACCTCTTTTTAAAAGAAAATCGATCTAATCCAAGGTATTAACGGAGCATCATTCCAAAAAGTGAATCTCCATATGAATCATCTCTGATTCACTCTTCCCCATATTTTAACATTTTATACCTTCATTCATCTGCCCATTCAATCAGCAACTATGTACACATGTGCCAAACACTATTGTGATGGCGAACAAAACAGAGATGCCATCTGCCCTTCAAGAGTTCACACTCTAAACAGAATGAGAACAAGAAATAAGCAATTACAATGCAACATGCTCAGGTAAGCACAGATGCCATAGGATTCTGAATCAGACCTGGGCAAATTCTAGCCTGAGACCTGAAGGGCCAACTGGGAAAGGTGAGAGGGAGGTTTTTTCTTACTTTATTTGCTGCTCCCTCCACCATAACTTTCCCCCAAATTTTGAGCCACTTCCCATTTTAAAACATAATCTAACTTTGACTAAGCTTTCCACAGGCTGACATTTGACAAAAATAACTTCACTAAATATTAAGGATGATAAGAAAGAAAAAAACATAGAAGATACAAACAGCATAAAAACAGTCAAGTTTCCAAAGTGTAAGGTTTTGATCCTCAAGATAACTTTTGCTGGGTCCAAAGAGGTAGTTAGTGCATCTTTTCTTGCATCTAGCCTGGCCCTCTGCTCTCCTGGATCCACATCTTCTTGGGGAAGGGACATTTATTTCTATCAGTGGGGAAGCAAACTTCTAGGTAATTGTCCATTTCCCAGGGAAACCTGGAAAAAAAATACTTCTCATCAACATCTCTCATTCTTAATTCTAATTCTCGGCAAATGAGAGAATTTTTTTTTCCACACGTCTAAGATATGCAACAAAATGAATTATCTCATGCTCACTCCGCAAAAGGTAATGATTTTACTGATATTGCTTGCATGGTATAACACTTTGTGTAGTACATACACATATACCATAAGAAAGGACAATAAAACTCAAAGTAAACTTTCATCCTTGAGCAATTGACGTGTACAGCAATATTTGTTCAATTACAACCTCAAATCACTGCCCCATTAACCTGAAAGCAATATTAAAGCAGTTTCTTAAAGCTTACTGAATTTTTCCCTCCAAAGGTCTTAGATCCATATGAGTCTGTTTCTAGGAAATAAGGGCCTATCTCTTCCTTTACTCTTCCCTTCCTTTCACCTATTGTTGTGTTTTTTTTTCTTAAAAATAATAATTTTTAAAGTTCTCTGTTCTTTCTGTTCTTTTCCCTTTCTTTCTCTTTTCTCCCTTTCCTTTGAGGTGACAGGAGACAGAAAGACCCTGTGGAGCTAAGGAGGTGGTTAGGGTCAACGACCCTGGCTGGGGCTGGTGAGACCAGCGTCCAGGAGTGAAGAAGATGGTCGGGACTGAGGTAGCCAGTGGGGCCCTCAGGTGTGGTGCCAGAACCAATGAGGCAGCTGGGGCCAACGGGGCTCAGGCTGGGAGTGGCCAGCAGAACTAAGATATTAGTTATATACAGGGAGAATAATCAAATACATGTTGAAGATAATGGGAGCCACTTTTCTCACTGTCAGAAAAAGGGTATATATGGAAAGGGTAAAGGCTAGAATGAACCCTGGGGCATAGAATTGGAACTTCAAATAGCAGCGTGAATTCATGTTTTAAATATCAACAGAGAGATAGAGGATAGATAGATAGATAGATAGATAGATAGATGATAGATATGTTTTGTATGTATATGTGTGTGTGTGTATATATATATATATTACATAATTTTACAGTCATGCACCGCATAACAATGTTTCAGTCAGCAACGAACCACATATACAATGGTGGTCCCATAAGATTAGTACCATATAGCCTAGGTGTGTAGTAGGCTATACCATCTAGGTTTATGTAAGTACACTCTATGATGTTTGTACAATTATGAAATTGCCTAACCATGCATTTCTTAGAATGCATCCCCATCAGTAAGTGACACATGACTACATATTATTATATAAAAGTATATAATTATATATAATATATAATTATAAAATTATATTACATGATATATGTCTTATATATATGTCATATAGAGATAGATAGATAGATAGACAGATAGATAAAATTCCTAGCTCTGTCTGCTAAGAGGGCCTAGAAGCAGTGGCACCCAGGAAGCGATGAGCATATCTAGTGTCCAGATCTTGGTTTCTAAAAGCTGTTCTCCACTAAAGAAAGAATTCTTGGACAAAGGGCTCAGTCAAGGACTGGAACAGGAAAAGTACAAGAGGAATCTGGAATACCTTGTGCCTGAAAGTAAGGAAGTATCAAATCATGATGGAGACTTGCCAAAAGGATATATGGGCTAACTTCTAGGGGCTCCTACTGACCCAATCTGGATAATGTGAATAGTGATGTTAATGTATTATAACCCATTGAACAAAACCATTATTCATTAGTCAATATGAAATATATAAATAAATAAATGGATAAACAAATGTGGCAGACAGAAACTTTCCAGTAATTACTATATAATGCTAACTAATAAATGTAGATGAAATGATAGAATTAGAAAATCACCATTTGGAAACCACCATTTTACTAATGGATTCAGGCAAGCATCATCAGTGTCTAGAGAGTGCAAGTTTAAAGAGTAACAGGATATTTATGTAGTTTCAAATCATCCCCACACGAAGGCAAACTAGTAACTTTATAGTGGAGAAACCTAGTAGACAACACCTTAACCAACTGATCAACAAGTGCCTCCTGATCTGATACACTGTGAAGAACAAGGCATCACTGTTCCTATTAAAATCCCATAACCTGAGTCTAAAATAAGGAAATATCAGATAAACCAAAGCAAGGGACGCTCAAAAAATAATTGGTCTGCATTTATCCAAAATATCAAGGTCACAAAAGATAAGGAAAGACCGAGCAAATGTTCCACATTGAAGACTAAAGAGATATGATGACAAAATGCAACACATAATTCTAGGTTAAATCCTGGACTGGAAGAAAAAAATGTTTTTCTGCTAAAAAGGGCATTATTAGAACAATTGGTGAAATGGGAATGGGTTTTTAGGATTAGATGACAGTATTTTATCAATGTTAATTGATAAAATTAACTCAAATTAACTTAAATTAATTAGCGCAAATTGCGCTCGAATAGTTCAGGGAGAAAAACATATAGATACAGATATAAACATAGATATATGGATAGACAAATGTGACCAAATGTTTACAACTAGGGAACTTGGAAGTTCTTTTTACTATTCATGCAACATGTCTATAAGGTTAAAATTATTTCAAAATAGTAAACATTTTTAATGAAGAAAATATGGAACTAAAAGGTTAATAGCATTATCTATATTTCAATGTTACTTCATACTTTTCAAGCATTATACTATATTACCTTGAAGGTAAAATTATATTTCATCTTATTTTTTTCTTTCACATGTTTGGGCCAGTCCCTCATTTGAAAAACAATTTTGGCAAAAATACACAAGTTTTAATATTCAACTAACATATAAAACTTGCAAAATTAATTTCTGAAAAATTCTTATTAAGTAAAAAAATATTGGAGTCATTTTCCTTTTTTTTTTTAAGCTGATATATAAATGGTATAATTTAGAATCAGACATTGTTTTTTTCTCAATGGGAATAACAATACAAGTCAATTTTCTCCCTCCCTCTCTCTCTTTCTCGGCTAGGTTTCATATGTCAAAGCTATTGACATTTGGATGGCAGTATGCCTCCTTTTTGTGTTTTCAGCACTTCTGGAATATGCAGCTGTAAATTTTGTATCAAGACAACACAAAGAACTTCTGAGATTTCGACGAAAGAGAAAGAATAAGGTAAGCGATTAAATGGGTTGGGTTTGCTGGGATGCTGATTTTCACTGGAAAGTGAATTTGTTATATTTGATAAGGGTGTACAGGGAGGAAATGGAGACTGGGGACTAAATGATATGATATTCCTTTGGTTTTGTCAAACTGAAACTTAACTTGTCAAAAATAGCTTCAGGGAGAAAATGGTGACATCTACCTATACTTTACAGACTGTATCTGTTGACATGAGAGCTTTATCAGCTTCCTTCTAATGTACTTCCTGGAACAACACCATTTTTTCCTTCAATTAACAAAATATATCACTTCCCACTTGCAGTGTTTCTGGTGATTTTACTTGACATAAGTCATCAAATAGAAAGATTAAAGTTGTCCTTTTATAGAAATGATTATTTTAATTCTTTTCATCAAATATTACCTATTTGTTAATAGTATAATGTTCGTGTAAAACTATGTGGTCTCTTTTTTATGCATACTTTCATATTTTTAAGACATTTCTTCTGAATCCCCATGGGAAACACAATAAGGTGCTATTTTTGCCTTGCTGTCACCTGTTAAATGAAACCAGAAGAAATTTTATTTAGAACATCTTTGGGATACCACAGGAAGTTGTAGAAGTAATCTCCTGATTGGATTTGGATGTACAGAATGGGTTTGTTCCCCTCTATTAAGACTTGTAATGTCATCTCTCTTTACATGCACACAGTTTTGATCAACCTCCCTTCCTTTTCTGTAAGGGAGAGTTTCTATTGACTGGCATATCTGTGAGTTTACATCTTTTGATGTGAATGTGCCAACTGACATTTTAAAAGCAAATGGACTCGTAAGCAATAGAGAAATATCAAAGTTGTATACAACAGCAGAAATTGTGGCCAGAATCCAATATAGTGAATCATTTAAGTCAAAACATACTCAAATCTTAAAAATAATAATCTGGTTCATATAGTGTCCATTTTAAGGATTTTGAAAGGATTTAACTTTTTTAAAGATTCCTTATAGTTTCTGAATTACTGACTGCAATTTATGTATTCATAAAACTTTTTTTTAAAGCGCTAAGCCATGATCTCTCAGTGCTGAGCCTACTTACATTAGATGTATTCTAAAGCAGTGACATCATGTCTAATTTACCTCCCAGAATCATCACGTGCTCCAATAAATACCCAATTCACAAGAGCATGGAACAAACATCAGCCTTGCGATACTCTGAGTAATACGTTGAACAAAAAACAATGCTAGAGCTTGAATTTGATCAAATTGTTACAAAAATAAAAGTATATCATTTGTATGTTGAAACATATTTTGATAGGGAGGTAACTTTTCTTTATCTCCTTCCCCACACCACACCCCAGTCTATTGGTTTCCTTATACTTTCCTCTTTCTTTCTTACTCTCCCTCTCTCTCTCTTTCCTCTGTTTCTTTCTCCCTCCTTACTGCCTACTTGCTCCCCCTTTCTCTCATGATACCTGGCACTGCCTGAAACACAAGACACAAAACACAAGACAAAAAGTTCTGTATCACAGGGGTGAAGCTCTTTTCTTTCTTTCCCATTAATGACTGATAAAGACAATTTTTCCTTTTAATATCATTAATCAGAAGTAAGGTAATATTTATTTCCTCCTCTCATTTTGGTTTGCTTTTTCACTTTTATTTTCCATTTCTCTACCTTTCTCCTTCCTATATGATTCAGAATGTATCAACCACGTGTTGCAAACACTAGAAATGAGAAATATTATCTATGTGGTATCCACATAGGGGCTGAGAGCTCGGACATTTCCTACACCCACCACACATCCAACAGTCACAGTATCCAATGGATAACATAGTAGACTACAAGTTTAGATGCTCAATTCTGGTTCTTCCTTTTTATAAAATTACCCTTACCAAAGCAGCTCTTTATTCAGTGTTACCACCTACAAGAGTACCAAGATAAAAATATTTGACACCATTATTCTTTAGCTCACAGAAAGACAGCAAGATTAATTTTTCTAGTGATTTACACTCTAGGAAAATGTAGAAATGCAAAAAATAGTAATATCTTATTGTTTTTTAATCTCTAGTTGAAATATTCAGGGAGTAAATATTGTAATTAAGATTTAGTGTAGGGAAATATGTTTTGGGGTTTTTTTTAGTTCATTTCATACTTTGGGGGTGGATACCTTGCATATGTGAAAATCTATTAATTGATACATATGTATGTTAAAGTGATATGTGCAATTAAAACCAATTGTGCAATTATATTTAATCATATATGACTTGATTCTCTGGTTTCTCAATCCCTCCTGGTCCACTTTACCTTCCTACAGACAGAAGCTTTTGCATTGGAGAAGTTTTACCGTTTCTCAGACACGGTAAATTCATTTTCTTAACTCTAAGTAGAGGAATGTGGTCATCAGTAAAAAAGCAGACAGCATATTCTGCACCCAGGCAGTGTTTGGTGGGGAAACACACCCCTTGCATATTTAAAGCCAAACAACCGCCATCCTCCCCTTCAGCTAAGAAGGATACTCTCTTTCTAACAACTCCATTTGTCTTCCCTCATCAGTAAAAGTAGATTTAAATATTATCCTTCATCTTATTAATGAGTTATTTGATCAGTCAAAATGACGTTTAAATATCTTTTAGACAGAAATATCACATATGTCTTCTAATAGTCTCCATAGAAGAAATAATCATATGCTTTGACAAAATTAGTTTCAAAATAAATGGGAAATTTATTTATACAAACACGTTCTCAAAGCAGGTCCTCTTGCCAGAAAATAGAGACCTAAAAATAAGGCAAAATAAAATATTTTGTCTAGCCTATCTATCTTTAGGATTCGTTCTTAAAGTTAAGATATGTTGAGATGCTTTATGGTAAATGAATGATTTTGCCTTTGATAGTGGCATTCTTTAAAATGTTTGGTTAAAAAGAGATCGCAGGAACACCTGTCCAAGTATCATGGCTGAATATTTAGAAAGGTAAGCTACTATAGAGCATGTTGGTGGCTTGACTTGGTGGCCCATAATGTAGCACTCAATGATTGGATTTAAACATACCAAGGCCAGGATTTAACCTGGGAAATCACATACAAACAGTTCAGTCTACTAAACTAAAACTTCTGGGATAAAGTGTACTTGAAAATACCTCCCCAATTGGTAAGCCATGCTGTGGCGGCGTCCCATATAAAGTGGAGGAAGATAGGCACCGATGTTAGCCCAGGGCCGTCTTCCTCAGCAAAAAAAAAAAAAAGAGGAGGATTGGCGGATGTTAGCTCAGGGCTGATCTCCTCACAAAAAAAAAAAAAAAAAAAAAAATACCTCCCCAAATAATTCCACTGCACACCTCAGTTAAGAATAGACATAATGTTAGATGAATAGACAAAAGACATGATGTTAGATAAATATTGAAGTAGCAGATATCTAGACCTAGTATTATTTTAAAGCACTTATAAGTTTTCTTACATTATAATATATGATCACTCAACTATTTTTCTTTTTACTAAAGTTGAATATTTGTTCCCAACATAATTAGCCACTTCTTCATTTGTCATCCCTGAAAAAAAAATTTCACATAATTCAATTATTTTTACTTGATTATCTTAACTGTAAATTTAAAATTGTTTTAATTGCATTGAATTTGCATAATCACATTTAGTAGCCTCTTTGGGAGAGGAATATATTTAAATTTCCAATAACTAAACAGTTAGTGCTTATAGGAGCTTTAGTATAAAAGATATATATTTAATTAAAAATTGCTTTACAAAACAATGCAAAAAGAACTTTGATGAAAAGTCAAGTTTACCTCACCAAAAGTCAGTAAATACTTATTTTAAAAAAAGAAACGACATGGCAACACAAATTAATTTATTAGAAATTATATACACCCCATTTATATTTATAATATTCTAATCATCATGCAAATTTTGGGTTGATCATTTTGACTTTTTGAAAACTCTTTTCCTCAACCTAATAACTCTCTGGGCCAACTGAATTCATCATTTTAAAAACTGTGTATTTTGCTTAGAAAAAGTCTGAGCAATCTAAATCTTTAAATCAACATAATCAAAATGAGTCTAAATGTTGACCCAACGTACTTTATTTTCATGAGTACTGGTTTCCTGAGTGTTTCTTAGCACTCTAATCTGGCAGAGTAGGCAAAGTAAATCATTACAGAAAGTTTGTCACAACAAAGGACCTTACATTGATGTAAATATTATTCCTAGGAAAGTTCTAACCTGGTTCAGCATTGGCTTAGGCATTGCACATGATATTTTACACCTTACTTTTTCCTCTTAAGGTGTGAGAGAACCTTTCGTCTGTTGTGAAGGAATACAAGTTTGCTCCTGTATCTAAATTTCCCCACCCCACACTGTCATAGCCTGCTGTGTGCTGATTACCCACCGCACCTTGTCATAGATGCTTATCCCCAGCGCTGCGTGTGTGTAGATGTGTGCATGATATGAAAGTATTTTGATTAGAAGCTGCTCTTCCCATGTATGATGTCATTACTTTAGTCCTGGAGGGTTTTAAAGACATGCCAAAATATTTTTGAACACATGTTATTTGTTGAGAGATATGGATGATATGGAATTGCTTTAGTGCATTTCATGTAGCTTCTTCTGCATTGCAATGTAATGATGCAATGGTTTGCTGAGAGAATACACATTCGCACAGTATATTCCTACTTCTTATTGTATATTAATCAATATTTATATACACAAGTGAAATAAGAATGGGCCATTAATTCTAGATTTGAGAAATAGTGACAAAATTTCACCTTGCTAGGCACGATGGTTATCTCTTTTTTAATAAAAATATCACTGACTGCATTTTGATTATCTGTACAAAACCTTATAATTATTTTATTTGCTTATATATTTATATACTGTCTTAAAAAAAAAAAAACCTCAGTATAACTTCTAAGAATACCAAATAATTTATTTTTCTGCCCTGTACATTTTGTCAGCTCTATAGTCTTAGAACAAATACAAACATACATGCATACTATTTTGGCTGAAGGGATGAGATTCCACAGTTGAAAGCAATCTGGCACCCATATACACTAAATTATTTAATAAAGTTTTCATTCCAGGTCAGTTTATACTATAATCTAGAATATAAGATATTCTTTCAATGCATAAATTTCTTTGATACATACTTGAGGAAAAGTCATTTTCCAATGATTTCAAACTAAATTCTTTTTGAATAACCGGTATACAGGAGTTAGAAATTTCATCCTTTCAAATAAAACAAAAATTGTAAAAATTTAATTATTCCTTGCAAACAAAAAATTAGAGTTTATATTAACCACAGCTATTTCTTAGAGCTATATCCCCAATGAAATATTTGTTTAAGGAAATAATATTCAATAGAGTAATTTAATCTCTACTTAATCTAATGTCACATGCATTATAGTGACTTCCATTTCCAAGTTAACTAAAATTGATATACTGCTTTTTATATATGCTGTCTATTGTAATATATTATCTTATGTCACTCCATAATTATGAGTTGGCACTGAAAGAATCTAGCACATTATGCTATAAATAGATATGTAGATATTTTTTTAAATTATTTCATTGATTTCTCATCAATGATCTAAGATATATGTATAACATTTTCATAATATTTCAGCTAAAACATTCATCTTTTTAAGCCTACATTTTACCATTCAATAATCTCCAAGCCATTTCTGAATCTAAATTCAATATGCCAAGCATAAACCTGGCTAATTTATAACTAATTCATGTCACTTCTAATAAATGCAAGGTTCTTCTGGGAGCTAGATTTCAAAGAATTTTATGTTGACATTGACTTGCAGCTATAAAATATTTTTGACCTCATCTATAATTGCATTCTTTTTAAGCCTTCCATTTTTAAATGGTATAGAAATGTATACAGATGTATTAAACCAAATATTTTATTTTAGGCTGATATTTATCTTAGAAAAACAATTTTTTAATTCATTTACATGTTTCATCTTACCTCAGAATTTTGCAAGTGAAGGTGATTTTTCCCAACAAAAATAAGCCATTGTTATGATTATTAGTAATTTTTTTCCGAAATCCACACACTTGGAAATCATGTAAATGGAAATTAATAGCAGTTCACTTTTCCTTTCTCTGTCATTTTCCTATTTGGCAATTAAAAGTTACAGAAAATTATTTAAACAGAAAGACCTTTGAGATAATTTACTTAACATCTTGATTGAATAAAGAACACCCCAGAGGAACCTACTAAGGGAGAAACATTAGGATGAAAATAACATATTTAATGCTGTTATATCTCACAGAAATTCACATAATTAATCATCACTCATGCTGTCTTAGATGCTTAATGTTTCATTACCACTCACTAGCAATCTTCATGCCTTCGCCATGCCCACACCCAAATAAGAATTTTTGGGGGGGGATCATTTTTAAGGACAGGAAATTAAATCTTATCTCATATGTGTGTTAATATGCTAAGTGTGATGATAGAGAAGAAGCAGTTCAACTGAATGACTATATCTATCTTTGGATTTTCTATCTATCTCTAATTTTTCTAGTTATAGCATGCATGTTACATGAGTCAGTCTTTGGCATAATTCTCTAAATAAAATGAAAAAGCACTTAGAATGTTTCACAATATGGTATTGATGCTTAATTACTGAAACATTTTTCTCATTTCCAAATTAGTGAAAACAGGTCCTCCTATAGGAAGAATTGTATACTAACTAAATGGGTTTTTTTAAATTCTTCATTGCCTATCCTAACTTGCTTGAAGCATATTAAGAGGATTTACTTGTGGGTAAATTAAGCTATTTCTTTGATTTTACTTTTTTAATCAGCCGTATTCTTTAGCTCATTTTTAGTTAATTCTATTTAACCTGTATTATTGCCTATGTTTTGAGTTGTTAAGTGCCTTAATTTTATGAACATTAAATATTTGCTAACACATAGTGTCTGAGGAAAAAGTTTTAGATGTTTGTCTAAACACATTGCTTTTTTAGCCTTTAGTCCATTAGAAACTCCAGCTGAAGATGTCTCCAGAAAATTGAATTATCTCGAAGAAATATTTGATTGCTAACTGGAATAAAGAATATCACTGCTCAACTAAACCTGCATAAACACAGGATAATTTTATGACTGAGTTTTAAAAAGCAGAGAAATTGTTTTAGTCATAAAATAATTTAATGCACCTTCTAATATAGTAATCTAATATTAATGGTGAGCTATTAGAAAAACTTCATCCATACTTAAAATTGTTAAATGTAGCCCTTCAAAGAAATCCCAATAGACCAATCATTTAAAAAAAATCACATGACCTTTTTGAGTCTCGGGGTCCTTGCTCTCTCTCCTCCTCTAACTACCTGGGGTGCAGATTGGAGTCTGGTCCAATAGCGCTGAGATCTTGTTTCTGAAAAAGTGAGAAGACTCCACGTGCCTCATCCCTTGCTGTTTCATGGACCATATCTACAACACTAAACACTCTTTGATTGCAGAAATTAGATTTGCAAAGAATCCCAGCAGTCATATAGCAAAATCTCTCTATTGTAACAATAAGACAGTGAGGCCTAGAGTAGTGAAGTGATCCTTTTCCTTTTACACTGTTGGTTAATTTTTAGTGAAAAGTACACAAGTACAAGGCCACCGGAGGAGTAAGCAACCAGGTAGGTCTATTTTACATAGCACCTTAGTGCTAGTTTAGTTTCTGTGGATTTAAAATATCTAATAGTAAAATGATACAAGTTGTTATTAGCATTTTTCTTTCATATTGTGTACTTTGCAATTTCCATAATACAATTATAACAAACAAAATATTGGTGGTACAAGAGCAACAATCTGAGTACCTTATCAGGTGTTTTATATATTTTCCGTCACCTTAAAAAAACCTGCTAGATAGTGCTATAATCTTCTTTTCCTGGAATAAGAAACCAAGAATCAGACAGTTAAGTAATTAAGACTATCCACACTCCTGGCAATAAATGATGAAGCCATGGAATTGCTTAACTGTAATAAAACATTTATGTTTTGAATGTCAATCTTGAGTCAGATTTTAAATTTGGACTATCTAACATATTTGTGGCTATGTAAAATATTTGAAAACTATTTCCTGTAGCACACACATATTTTTTATAATGCAAATATCCAATTTATTTTCATTTTTTAGAACATAAGTGTTCCTCAACACCTTGTTTTCTATTACCATTGCCAGGAAATAAATATTTGAACAAGACATTTTAATGAGGGAAACGTTTATATTAAAATTAAAAGTTCATATTTCTTCAACTCCAAAACTAATAGGAAAGCCATTGGTGATATATTTGTTAGTGAAATTATATTCCATGTGAAACAATAATGCACTAAATCACACTATATAACAAAATTATTTGAAGTCTATTTCCTAAGATATGCCTAGATCCTGTAATAAATTTAAAAATGGATAAAAATACAGGTCATATAGATAGATATAGCCTTACCTAGAAACAGCCTTACTTAAAAACAGGAATTAGTTAAAAATAAAATAACAGTTCAATACTAACACAAAAGTCAGCCAGCTCCGACGGTCTGCTGGTTAAGATTCAGCACTCTCACTGCCATGGCTCTGGTTCGTTACCAGTCAGGGAACCACACCACCCTTCTGTCGCATGTCATACTGCGGCAGCTCAGCTGCGTGTTACTGTGATGCTGAAAGCTATGCCACAGGTTTTTAAAATACCAGCAGAGTCACCCATAGTGGACATGTTTCAGCAGAGCTTCCAGACGAAGATAGACTAGGAAGAAGGACCTGGCCACCCACTTACAAAAAAATTGGCCTTGAAACCCCTATGAATAGTGGAGGAGCATTGTCTGATACAGCACCAGAAGGTGAAAGGATGGCACAAAAAGACCAGGCAGGGTTCCGCTCTGCTGTCCACAGGGTCACTGAGAGTCGGAATTGACTCCACATCTCTAACAACAAAAAACACGAGTCATTACGGAGTATGTTTTCATAAACTGCCACTTAAAATGTAAATTAGAAAGTGTTAGAGGAATTCAAAAAATGTTCCATCACTATGAGTTTAAGCAGACTAGGAGAGCTGCGTTGTGCTTCTTGGAAACTTGTTTCTACAGCTTGACTGCATTATAATCTCCTAGAGAGCTTGTTGGAAAGGCAGATTACTGCGACAACCTAAATGCTAATGAGCACCAATCTCTGCAACTGAGTTCCAGAAAACTGGATCTCAGCAATCCCTCCCAGTGATTCCGAGGTGGGTGTTACGTGGACCACAGTATGAGAAACACTGCCCTCGCCTAGACTATCATCACTGCATGCGCATAGAATGATGGTCATTTTACACGTTGTTGCTAGCTTTTATGATGGACCGAGGCTATGTGAAGATGATTAAGTTTAAATTGTTCACATGTGTCATTTTCTATTAAAACAAATATCCAAATGTGAAGTAGCTTTTGTTCAGTACAGCACCATAGCTCTGATTCCAGGATTGAGGAGGCAATCATACTTACAAGACAGAAGTAAGCTTTAATCTCATATGTCATTTACTTAACTTTATAGAAGGATAAAAGGCAGGAGAGCAGATAAAGTATCTTCATCTAATTGGGGGGCCTCGCAGCTACTCAAGCACAGGACTTTTTGTCAGCTTGCCCACAGAGGGCATGAATGGCTTTCTAGTTTAAAGAAAAATATATAGCATCATAAGCAGCAATGATCCCTTCAGCTAAAAAATGCAAATGCAATTGTGGACCCAGAACCACCATATCAGGTAACACAAAAGAAAAACCTGTGAGGTGGGAAAGACAGAGTTGTGTCACAACATTGCCCTCCACCCCCCACATTTTCACCACTAGAAACCAGACACTTTTGTAAAGGCATTCCTCCTTACTATCACTCAAACCCACATGGTCTACACACTCTTCCAGTGAACTAGCCAGCTCTTCACGTCCTTGTCATTCTATCTTTAACAATAATTTTTTTTTGTTTTTTTGGTTTGTTTGTGAGGAAGATTAGCCCTGAGCTAACATCCGTTGCCAATCCTCTGCTTTTTGCTGAGGAAGATTGGCCCTGGGCTAACATCCGTGCCCATCTTCCTCTACTTTACATGGGGCGCTGCCACAGCATGGCCTGATGAGCAGTGCGTTGGTCCGTGCCCAGGATCCAAACCGGTGAACCCCGAGCCGCCAAAGCAGAGTGTGCAAACCAACCGCTATTCCACCAGACCGGCCCCCAACAATAGATGCTTTTAATTGCTCATTCCAATTTCTATTTTAAACCACTGATCTGTGGATGGATGGGATATGATATGCCCTTATTATGCTGTGCTCTTAGGCCATTTTATACACTGACAATCTTTACATGTGTTCCTTTCTCCAGTGAGATCTAGTCCAGGGGCCTAAACTGATATAAAAATGACTTGTTCCAAGCCATTAATAGAATTTTCAGCTGTGGCTTCTGTTACTTTGTAAACAAAGCCCAAGATGGGCTAGCTGTCTATTTCTGCCAAAATCCATTCAATCCTTCAGAAGCCAGGGCCAAAGACCCTAAGCATTCCATCTGCCAACTGTGTGTTAGCATTTGTCCTTGGGAGAGGAAATTACCCAAAGGCAATTTTCAAGCAATTTTGTCTCTTGTTAATATCCAGGACAAGTTCTCACCATATCAATGGCTTCATTGGGCCACAGAGGAATATGTCATAGTTTTGTCCATTGCTGCATGGCCTGGACACCACCATGGCTACATCCATGACCTGTCCAAGACATCTGCCTTGGCACTCTAGTCCCCTTCTGAGCCAACAACTAAGCAGGGATTACATGACCTAATTTAATTCTACCTTGGAATTTCTAGAAGAAATTGCATCTCTTACTCTGGGGTGTTCTTAATTGTCCATTTAACAAGGGCCCATTTGCCTGACCAAAAAGCAAGGCTAGGGCCCAGGAATCTTTGAATATCCAGATATTGCTGTGAGAGCAAGAACTGATTCTTTTGAAAGTGCCACATATACTGGTTCTCAAGTCAGCCCGTTGGGTAGACTTACCTTGCTTTCTTCAACTGCAGTTACTCATTCTACTGCAGGTATGAGAGTTTCCATTAGTGAACCAGGTGACCTGTTTTGCCTCAGTGGGATGAGAATTATGACATTCATACCACTCTGGGTATCTCAACCAGAGATTCCATCACTGGTCTGTTGTCAGATAGGCTACGTTTTCGTGGATATGAGGTACTTCGCCCAAGTTACTCTCCTTAGCTTGTTCCTGAGTATATCATTTTTATTTTATTAGAGAATTTAGATTGGAATGGCTTTTTGACATTACCCATGACGTGGTAGACATCCTAGGCCTAAATATAGTCAGATGCCCTTCAGATTCCTTCAGTGTGAGGGCCTGTTTCTACCATAGCACAAAATAATACCAGTAGCTGTCATTCAAATAGATTATAGCTGCTCACAGCATCACAGAGTTTTCTAATATAGAATCCTAGCAGCCACCTCGGGTGCTACTGTTGAGCTTTATCCAGAAACTCCATTCTACGTGTGTTTTAGTAGCTGATACCTACAGTCCATGAATTTTAAGGTGTCAGAGAGACAGCTTGGGCTATTACCTATCTCCAATCTCTCATAGTTTATCTTTGTTCCCCTTTCAAATTCAGTCTGTCTTCCAGTCACTTTATACAGTGTGGCCAACAGAAATCCAAAATGTATCTGCTGGATTTCAAACAGTGCTACAAACTATTTTTCTCAGAGTAGGATCCAGAAGAGATAGAAGTTTGTCATTTATTGTTTGCGAATTGTCTCTAGTGGTTTGCCCAGGTTATTTCCAGAAACTAGACTGATGGGGCTGGGCTCTGAATTTTAGCTGGATTAGTTAGCCACTTCTACCTAGTCACATATGCCACTGCAGTTTCCAAACTCTCCCTTGACTTTCTCCTCGGAGAGGGAAACTATCATGCATCATTAACCAACTTAATTTTTGACAGTGATCTGGACCAAACTGTTTCCAACCAGGTGGGACAATATGCTGGAGAATTCAGGTTTCCTTAACTGGGTCTACACCACACAGTGTTTGACTTTTGTTTTTAGGTTGGGATTAGAAGGAAACTTTAACTCTATCCAAGTATACCAGCCTCCTTTGTCCTTCTGAAACTCCTGAACAGTTCCCACCATGTCCATCATGGTGGAGGCTGCTGGGGGACTTCTTTAGTGAAGCCAAGTGTTCAGCAGTCAGCCTGCAGAACCCATTTAGTTTTATCACAGGCCAGACAGAGCTATTCTAGAGAAAATTAATAAGGGACTAGCACCCCTGCTTCCACCATTTCCTTAATTGGAGCTGAGAGTTTCTTTTATCTTCCTGAAATCTTGTACTGTTTAATAGTTACTACAGAGGAAGGTTTAGGCAATTCTAAGGGCCCCCATTTTATAGTACATCCAACTGCAACTAGGCTAAGGAACAACTGCCCAAGATTAGGCTCAAGCCAGAAATGGCAATATCCTTCATTCTGGCGTCACCTCTTTTCCAAGTATACATTTAGCCAAAGGTGATGCTACCTACTGGATATATTTTAGTCCCTTATTTCCCTATCTGCAGTTTTCACTATGACCATGATACCTACTACCACAGCATTACTATGGCTCCTTCTCTATCCCGCCAGCTTCTCTTTTGCTCTTAACATTTCATTCTTGTTCCTCAGCAGTATTACCATACATTGTGCACTGGCATCCAGTAATCCTAAAAAGCTGTGTTCACCACCCCCAACCATTCAACTTTAACCATAGCATGGCTTTGGAACCCCATTCAGAATTGGGCAAAGAGATCCTGGCCTTCAAGTCGGTCTTCTTTGTTTCAACTGCCTTAACGGATGGAGTAAATTCAGCAACTCGTATCAGTGTCTTTTGTTTCCATTCCCCATTGGTATCACTGGATTTAACTTCTGAGATGAAAGCAGCAGATTTAACAGGGTTCCTCAAGGGAAGCAGCTGCCGGAACTGGAACAGATTTCCTTACTCCCAGCTGGTGATAATGTGCCAGGAAATTTTTCATAGGAATCCTGTCAATTTTCCTTCTGTATCTTAAAAGCCACCTAAAGAGAGTCTATAGATTTACCTCTGGCCATGAGCTTTCTTCTGAATAGCCCGGATATTTCTCCCATCAGTGAAACCCAGCATGGCAGCTACGAGAGCAAATGTACCCATGAATCATATATACCCTCCTGCCTTCCCAAAGGAGAGCCACATGGAGAACTCACGCCTGAAGGACTCCCCTAATCACACGTCAACCAGAGTTTAGGTCAGAGGATATGGTTTGGTTAGGCTGCTTTTTAATTATCATATGGCAGCCCAGGTTTGCTATTTCCCTTCACGTAGCTACTTCTTCTAAAGGGCCGTTCCATTTCACAGCCGTGAGAGAACCAGGCAGCTTCCCTTCTCAGCCTAGATTCACACCACCCCAGGCTTCACTCGCTCCAAAAGGGTCATTGATTACACACCTGCCAGTAATTCCTGAACAGCAACGCTGCAGCAAGTTAGGAGTTGGCATGCACACCAAACATTGCTTTTCATGCTGCAGCAGGAAAAAAAATTATCAGCTCCTGTCAATTAACCTAAAGATCCTGGAAAGCACAGATTGCCCAGATATCTGCTGGTACTTTTCAGGAAAAAGACCCAGTTCCTTTATATTACAACTGCTTTATCCAATACCATAGCTACAAGCCACGTGTGGCTATTGAGCGCTAGACATATAGTCTGAATTGAGGTGTGTTAAAATATACACTGATTTCGAGGACTTAGTATGAAATAAAGAATGTAAAATATCTCCTTAATTTTTACTTTGAGTAAATTTAGAACATATCGAGTTAAAAAACTAAAATTAATTTTGCCTGTTTCTTTTAACTTGCTGAAATGTAGCTAATGTAAAATCTAAATTTAAAGTAATACACATGGCTTTCATTTGTGGCTCTCATTATATTTCTTTTGGACAGGGCTGCACAGTAGTCACTAGTTTCCAGTGTCATTGGCCTGGGGTTGCGGAGAAGTGACTCAAGATTAAGTACAATGTCCTTCCAAGTCCCAGCTGGACTTTGTTTTCGTCTTGAGCACAGGCCATGAAGCTGCTTGCTTTACTTGCTCTCATTTCTACTTCCCTCAAGTGGTTTTAGTTCTGGTGGATAATCAATTAACAGGAGACAAGGAATTAATTGAATCTTGACATCTTTCCCCTCAGTTTTATCTCACTATTCACTCACCTGCCAATTCAACAAAGGATAAGTCTGTGTCATCCACATTCCAATAGTAAAGTTTATCCCCAGTTATTTTCCACAGAGCTTTTGCTACCTCATAGCCAGGGCAGGTATCACGTTCTCATCAGAACTCCCTCCCAGAACCTTTGGCAGTATTGAGTCTGAAATGATCCGAAAGCCAGGTCAGCTTGTCACCACCGCTGAGATTTTGGGTTCAAATTGTCAATCAGACCCTCCAGACACAATAGGCTTTAACTAATATAACATTTACTCAGTCCTCCAGGAGCATGTGAGGCAGGCGACGCATTGGAGACAGCATCTTCATCTCATCAGGAGGCCGGGCAGTTAGAGCACAGCTTCTTTTGCCCCTCTCCCACGTGGGCATGTCGATACAGCTGCCACAAACAAAAGTCCAAGCATATATGATCACCTCAACACAGAGAAGCCACAGCCTTCTTTTCCCACAGACTTGTAGACCATCCGGTCACGTAGGCCATAGGCCTCAGGCTACTGCACAGCACTGCAGGCGCTGGCCTTCACTGTAAATGAAGCAAACTCCACATTCCCCATTTAGCTTAACTCTATTGTTTTCAAGGAAATGATGCTGGAGGGATCAGAAGTCAGTCTCAGCAGTCCTGAAACAGCCCAGGCCTGATGTTAACCCTTTACTCACAGTCAGTTATGTGGAAAGATACAGTTGAGAAAAATACAGTTGTTCACTAAATATGTTAAATCTTAAAAGGATTGTCTCTATTTTGAGATGAGCAGCTGGGGTCTCCAAAGGTTTGAAAATAATAAGTTCTCCAGAACAAATGGTTATAAATGTAGTCAACGAAGGAAGATGATTAAAAGGTACAAACTTCCAGTTATAAGATAAACAAGTACTACGGATGTAAAGTACAACATGATGACTATTGCTAACATGGCTGTATGGTATATAGGAAAGTTGTTAAGAGACTAAATCCTAAGGGCTCTCATCACAAGGAGAAATTTTTTTCTTCTCTTTTTACTGTATCTACATTAGATGATGGACGTTAACTAAACCTATTGTGGCAATCATTTCACAATATACGTTAAGTCAAACCATCATGCTGTACACCGTAAACTTATTCAGTGATGTGTGTCCATTATTTCTCAATAAAACTGCAAAAAACAATGTAGTCAATGCGTTCTACTTTACTAAACACAGCAGCTAGAATCCCAAAATCTTAGCATTTTTGTAATCAGTCTCTCAGTTGGTTCAACTAATAGGTCAACACCTCATTGTAAACGCTCATTGAGGAGTTATCTTTTGTCCTATTTTGAGATGGATTTTTTGAATACATGGGCTAATGTAATTACTACTTTATACTTCAGCCTTCAGCTGGCTTGCACACAAAAATTGTCCAAATTACCCAAGTGACCTATGTTTTCCTTCTGGAATGCAAATACCAGCATGATTTACTAAATTATAAGGATGCTATTTCAGCACTTACATAAGAACAGTTTAATTCATAGTATATCCACTTTTTTTCAAAATATAGAAATTTCAAAGCAAACAATAATTTAACCTTAAAATTTCCATGGAAGCTAAAAAAGTCAATATAAATGAACATCTTTAGTAAGGACTACTGAAAAATCAATTTCCGATTTTTGCAAGATTACAACAGTAGTTACACATAATTTGGATCATCAGCTTTTATTTCAGACTTGTTTCCTCAAAATTCAATTGCTTATATACCTTACAGTTGAGATATTTTCCAATAATTATATGTTTTTGTTTTTCAGGTGGAATTGCCTTACTTCATAATTCCCCCCAAAACTATTTTATACATTATTACATCAACTTTGATCATCTTCTCATTTTTAGAATCCATTTTAATTTCTATTTTTCACCTTCATATTTTGTAATACACTGTTCATTGAGCCTCTACTTTCACAGACGAAAAATAATTTTTCAAGAGTTTGAGTCAATTAGTTACTTTATCTATGTTACTATTAAAAATTACTTTCTTAAAAGGAGAGCTATAATAACTTGATAAAATGTCATCTTTTAAACTTTCAATTTTAGTAGCAAAAAAATCCAATTAATTGGCAGCCGTATACTGTTACATTCTAAATAAATGCATTAAATTAAATTATTCATGAGTGAATTTCATTATAAATTATTAAATACATGTACCATATTTTCCTATCATGAATACATTTCATTTATCATATGTTTATTAAATAATTTTTCCTTTAAATATTGGTTTTCTTTTCATGTACATACATGGAGGATTCTCTTCAATTTGTAACATTTAAGAGAAAAGTAACAATACTTTTTAGAACATAAGTTATAATTTTCTTTAACATGAAATAAACCTCTGCCAAATTACATTCATAGTTTAAACTAAATCAATGTACCTGAAAAGTAATTGTATATAAACTAGAATATGTGACTATCTTACAGTCCTCCAAATGGAAACATAGAAGTAGCATTAAGTGAGGGTAGCAAAAACCAAGCAGTGTTGTTGAACTAGACTGTATTTTCCAATGAAGTAATGTAAAATTGTAGGAAACAAGCATTAAAAAGTTTGCCTCCAAACAAAAGAAAAATTCCATCAACAATCCTGATATTTTCCCCTTTGACATCATATATTTACCCATTTAGACACATAATGTAAAAAAATCTAGGACATGAACATATATAACATATCCCAATAATTTTTTTCTTGATCAATTTATTTAGATATTTTAGGGCCGGCCCCGTGGCTTAGCAGTTAAGTGCACGCGCTCCGCTGCTGGCGGCCCGGGGTTCGGATCCCCGGCGCACACCGACGCACCGCTTCTCCGGCCATGCTGAGGCCACGTCCCACATACAGCAGCTAGAAGGATGTGCATCTATGACATACAACAATCTACTGGGGCTTTGGGGGGAAAAAATAAATAAATAAAATTATTTAGATATTTTAGCAATATGTAGACAATACCAGAATGTTTAGTTTTTCCATTAAAACATATCATTTGAGAGTTTCATATTTCTTAATGGACATATCTATATGATGCAGCATAAATCAATAAAACTTGAACAGGAAAAAAAGCAACTCATCTTTATATGCTTCAGTTATCTTTTCATTATAATAATGTTAACATTTATCATGATAAAGCTTGTTATGATTCTGAAATGCCTGTTATATATGCTCTATTCCATGACTAAAGTGTTTTCCTATGTTTTTCTTATGATAGGATGATGAGGTAAGGGAAAATCGATTCAGCTTTACAGCCTATGGAATGGGACCATGTCTGCAAGCAAAGGACGGTGTGACCCCAAAGGGCCCAAACCATCCTGTCCAGGTAATGCCGAAAAGTCCTGACGAAATGAAAAAAGTCTTCATCGACCGGGCCAAGAAGATTGACACCATCTCCCGAGCCTGCTTCCCATTAGCCTTTTTGATTTTTAATATTTTTTACTGGGTTATCTATAAAATTCTTAGGCATGAGGATATTCATCAGCAACAAGATTAAGTCTCTGGGGACATGCAAGTGCAAATGGTCAATTCAAAAGAAAGTTCCTTTGCCACGGATGTGTATGTGTGTGTATGTACGTGTGGGTGGTGTACCAATGATGACCATTGTATTAAAATGGCACATGGAAAGGTATTATTATGATTTGCTATGCAAAGTCATGAGGCAGATTAAGATTCTTTTAATGGAGAGAAAATATATATGTTATGGGGATTCTATTTCATATTAATTTAAAATTATCTGTTCTCTCACAGTAAATCATATAAGTGGAAGTATTACTGCCAATGTGTTCGTATTTTACATACCACATAATAGTACATGTGAAAACTACTTTGGAATTCCTTGATTTTTAATTCAATGATATTAAATCTTACAAAAGTAAAATTTGCACAATAAGCTTTATAAAAGAAAAAAGGGGAAATGTTGAAGAGAAAAAAATTAGTAGTTTGGGGCTTTAAAATATTTTCTTATACTGTAGTTACAAAATAAAAAATAATCAATTAATTCAGTGGAAAACTCATTCAACAGTAATAGAGGATTGTACATACAAATACTATCAGACCAGCTTAGGTAGTAACAAAAATAATTTCAAATTAGAAGATTAAAATAAAAAATGTTTATTGTTTAGATACTAAATTTAATTGTTTAGAATACTAAATTTCCCTCTTTGTAAATTTAAAACAAATGGCTTAAGAGATCATATTATATGAAAAATCTACTTTTCTTAACTTTATATCTCTATGAATGAAGGTGGAAATACTGAAAACAACGTTATTGTTTTTAAATAAGTGTTATAGCTATGTATTTTTAATTATTGCCAAACACTGAAAGATTCAAGCCAGCATCCTTGTTTTGTTAGATATTTAATAGCTGCTTAATTGTCTGTATGTAATTACGTTTAATGTTTTGATATAATTAAATGAAATTCAGTAAGACTTTTATATTTTAGCTTAGAATGAGACTTTAAAAGTCAATGGGATTATAGTATTTACACTTTGATAAAAACAAATTTAATGAAAACAAAATGGATTTATGAAAAGATTTTTAAATAAGAACAGTTTCCCATCAACATATATGAATTCAAACTCCTAGCTCCAAATGTAAGGAGGGAAGATTTTAATTCTAAATTATATGACTAAGTCGTTTCTGTAAAGCGAAGATTGATTGTTTTTATATTTCTGAATTAATGATTTCAATATATAAGCCATTCACTAGATGTGAATAATTTTTACTTAAAACGTATCAGCAACCCCATGGAATTATTTCCCCCACAGTAGGGCATTAACTCATTTTGTGCAGTGTAATCAATTCAAATATATGATAGAGCTCTTAGTTAAATTGATCCAGACTCTGATTTTTTTTGTTTTGTTATTTTTTGCATTATTTTTATCATTAATGTTGTATTTTAGACATATTTGATTATTGGTCATATTTGCTAAATGGAAACTCCGTGTACCAAATTATTGACAGAGAAGTGTTTAAACATTAAGAAAGCGATTAACTCAGATTTGAGGGAAAAATAAGCCAGGTCCTGAACCAGATAGTACTATTTTCTGACCCATAACCACTCTCAAACCAAAAGCAAGAACTGCCATTAAAAGCTAAAAATTTCTCCGGGCTGGCCTGGTGGTGTAGGAGTTAAGTGCGCGTGCTCTGCTGTGGTGCCCAGAGTTCACAGGTTCAGATCCCGGGCGCGTACCAACGCACCGCTTTGTCAGGCCAGGCTGTGGCGGCGTCCCATATAAAGTAGAGGAAGATGAGCATAGTTGTTAGCCCAGGGCCAGTCTTCTTCAGCAAAAAGAGAGGAGGATTGGTAGATGTTAGCTCAGGGTTGATCTTCCTTACAAAAAATAAATAAAAGCTAAAAATTTCTCAATGTTATTGAACTTTGGTCTATCCAATTGTATTTCTTTTTAAATAACTTTAATAAATAACTTAACTTAAATAACAAATAAAAAAATAATGTATGGTCAGCAATTTTTGTTAGTAAAAAACCAAATTCTCCTTCTTTATGAGTAATTTAAAACACTATTAGGAAAAAAATCATTATGTTTGGCATTAAGTGCAAATGCCACAACTGAAAGAAGTTATTATTATCTACTTTACTTATTTTGAGAACTGAGAACCCAAAAGTTAAACATATGTTTCTTCATTTGGTGTGTATGAACCAAAACCAAGGAAATATATTCTTGTGCTAAAGATAGATTACGGCAAGATATGTTGTTTGTGTTCTCTGAGGATAAGCTGGGCGGTTTGAAGTAATGATAAACCACATCATCTCACTATGTCTCTGAAATACTTGAGTATGTTTTTCTATACTTCATACGTCTTATTTCAAAAGTTCTCCATCATTGCTTAAATTAAGTGAAATCTGCCAAAAGCAAACAGAAATATAATGGACTTATGTCCCAAAAGAAATTCACAGACATTACTTGTTTTCACATTTGAGAACATTAAAAATGTCTCTTTTTTAAATCTGAAACATCAAATGTAAAAATACTAGCCATGAGACAACTTGTCAGCAGGGGAGTTGGTATGGTAGAAATCTCTGTATCTCAAAAGTAGTATACTTTGCTTAGCTGTATATACTTATCATTATCTTACTACACTAAGAAAATACTCTGACAGCCTTCACTCATATGGCAACAGTGACAAGGCAAATATGGCTGAATCCAAAATGTTCACAGGAATTTTATAGGGTCCCCTCTAATGACCCTGTAAAACTGGAAAACTACATTGTAGCTAGGATCCCACAGTAGTATTTGCCTCAATATGCCCTGTGTCAAACCCTAATATTTCAAATTAAACCAACCAAAAAACTATTAATGGTGAGAAAATAAAAATGTGTGCATATGCACTAACTACCCACACGTAAGTTGGAATTCTAACATGGATATGCTGAAGTATTTTGAAATAGCCACATTAGAAAGTTTGTAATTTTTGTATATGCAGTTTATTTCCCTTTTTTTATAATTACTTATCTCAACCATTGAAATATATGGTTCCCTAGTATATGAATTTTTAAGAAACCTTGTACCTTAGCATATACATGCCATTCTTCTATTTCTTTCCCAACCATTAGAATTGGAGTTCAACTATAGTGGGACCTAGAACTTTCTTTACTACTTAAAATAGAATCCAGAAAGAAACTGTAGAAGCAAGACAGCCAAGGGTCTTTAAAATTTCTCCAACCTTCCAGATGTTTCTCCATGATAGTTACTCACCTGGAGAGCCCATCCAACTTCCAGTTGCTGTATTTAGGGATCGTTATGACTACTTATCTTATTCTATAATCAATTCCTATTCTATGGACATGTTCTAATAACCTTTACCTTAATTTTGAATTATAAATGATTTAAAATCTATATATCCCTAAAATATGAATACATACACTAGGTTTATGAATTCCCAGTATCGTATGGAAGATAATGTAAATTTTATTTTAAAAAAAACAAGAAAGAAGAAGCCAACATGTTTAACAGAAGAGAGCAAGTTGTTAACTACTTTAGCATTCTGTGCAACTTAAACAGTTATGAGAAAAATAGGTGTATCTTCTATATCATACATTCCCTTTTCTAAATGTTTTTCTCCTATTTTTAAAAATATACTTTTCAATTCTTAACATTATAAACCTCAACCTGCTGGTCATTTCAGAGCACTGAATATTATATTGGCGGCTAAATTTTCCTCTCATCTATAAAGTAGACATTCCATGAAATGGACTTGAGGGAATACGGGACTTGCCAATATTAAAAGTAGAAAATACTCTCAGTATTAAAAGTAGAAAATTGGCAATACTGAAATTCACAGGTGTCCCCTAGGAACAATTTAGAGTGCTCTGAGAATGAAAATGCGCCACAGTCCTTAGACCAATCATTCATTAACAATCTTTGAGGTCATGTCTCCTACTCCAAAATAAATTTCACGTACTTTGCAACATAGATAAAAAACTCTCAAAATTTATCAGCACAAGCCATCTGTATTTCTCATCTAGATTGATGCAGAAAGAAAGGCAAGCCATTCCAAGTATATAGCATAAATTTATATACAGACCATCAGTGTTCAGTGATGCTGACAAGGCAAAGATATAAAATAATGGACTTGATTAAAACACATTAAAAGAATAAACATAGTTTCTCCCTGCAAGGCATTTTAATTTTAACAGTCTATTCAAGACAAATATAATCAATGGAAGTATAACCTATAAACTAATAATTATCTTAGTTCACTGAGGGGGTTAGTCAGGAATTGTCTTAGTGACTCAGAGAATATTTTTTACATCTTTATAATTGCAAGCTTGTCTTTTGAATTATACTCACCTATTAAGCACAATTATGATAACTACATTTGCTTGTTAATTTGGGTATTCAATTTTTGAACTAGATAATTTCATTGCCTATCCTTGGCTTCTGGACTGAGTTACACGCTGTTATAGAGATATTGAAACTTTAGCACAATCCACGCTGAGAGACTATAAACTTAACTTACATTGTCAGTTGCTAGCTTTATGTGCATTTCAGAGAAGAATTTAGTTGCAAAAACCACGCAATTTTTTGTGTCAAATTTCAATATCTCTTAAAACTATACCCAACATTATGTAATCTGCTGAAGCAAAATTGAAGGACTTTCTGGTTCAGTTTTTCAAATGACTTTAACAAGACCACTTTCTTAGGTGAACTTATCTGTATAATGGGCAGTGGAAAGTTACAGCCAAGAAGATTAGAATTCTATAAAAGACTGAAATTTTGAATATAATGACAACTGAGTCTTGTTCTCCACGATGCCTTTATAATTCCTTACTACATCGTCTATTTGGAGTCACAATACCAATCAGAGCAGTGCAGGAATAATCATGTCCATCTCAATGATCCCTGAAGAATAACTTTTACCTAAGCACACAGGTACTTGCTCTAGTTTCCATGACATATTTTAGACCTTGAAGTTTATCACCTCATCACTTTGACATTTTAAAGTAATGCTAAAAATGGTAAGAAGAATTACAGCTTGTGGCTGTAAGACAATATGGTGCTTTTTAATACAATATTTTAGAAAATACAGTATGTATGGACACACAAGTTCCCTCTTCATTGAATGCAAATAAAATACCCATAACACTGGTTGCACTTTTATTCCTTTCTGAGAGGTGACTTCTTTAGCAGATATGTTGGTTTTTATTTTCTTGTTCATGAACTATAAATAATGATAAATATAGCAATCACATTTTATTCTCATTTTTATATAAACTCTTCATGAATAAATAAGCAATGTACACCATAAATTGTATTAATTTAATTAACTTTAAAATTAAACTCTTATCTCAGTTCCCATTTCTCTTTCAAAGCTACTGATATTAGACAGTGAACTTCCATAGGGAGACAGTTGCTATTCTAATTACTTAAAAAGTAAAGTGATGAATATTTTTCATGCTTAGAGCTCATGCATAAAATATAACTCCCTAGGTTTTGAAAATAATTAGGGCAGGGAAAATATTCTGGACATGCTTCTCTCAGAAATCAGGCCAAATGATAAAGAAATCCCGAGCTAGTAGCTAGGATCCTCTTACTCTTTTTGTTTGTTTGTTTTTCCTACACTTTCTGTCTTAATGCTGTCTTCATCTCTTTTCTTTTCCTTCTCTTACACATTCATGCATACACGCATACATATAATTATATGTCGTTAATGGGATAAATTCCTTCAAATTGGGAATGCAAAGGAAGTGGTCTATAATACTGTGGTTTATTTTGCAATATAAATGATTTCCAGTGGGAAATATGAGCAGTGTAGTCATCTGATTTGGCCATCTCTTAATTACGAAACCATAATATTTTGCCTCAACAGCACATGAACAAAGTTATAAGGATCAAATTTTTCTCCAACTATCACCAATAGAATTCTAAAACACTACTTGGACTGTCTTTGAAGAACGACTAAATAGTTGTCAACCAGTTCTTCCAAAGACAGCTACTAATAACTAGTAATATTGGATGATTTCATAGTGTCTTAGGCAATTTTCTCAGTATTTTTTATGGTTTATACATAAGCAAAAGAAGAAGAGAATTTTAAAGGTGGTGGAATATTACACAAAAAATAATGATTCTGATCCCTGGCTGTACATCAGAATTCCTTACGTGTTTTTAAAAATATATACACACTGGTGTTCAGCATGGGAGATTATGATTCAATCATTGGTTAAACAAATATTCATCAAGCACCCTCTACATACCTGGCCCTATTCTAGGTGCTGAATTCAGTGTGTTTGGAGTAAGACATGAAATTCTGGATTATTGACAAGTTCCACAAGTGAGAACAGTTGATGTGAACATACATAAACCTATTCTTCTAAGAAGACTCGATTTAACTTTGAAAGTTTTATAATTCTTTCTTTCTTCAAATTCGTTTTAACTGTCTCCCATGTGTATCCTTAGAATGAAAAATAAACCCTTGAGGTGTTTCAGTTCAGCTTCCCTCCAATGTCAGAATCTTCACCATTACATTCCTGGTACAAAATCATCCACATCCTCCTAAAATTCTTAGAGCAGTGGGTAGCTCATTACTCGGAAGGCAGCCTCTTCCAATATGATGTCGCTCTAAGTGATAAAAAAAAGTCTATCTTCATCAAGAAATGACTTTTACTTCATAAATTCCAAATAAGTCTACTCCATTCCCTTAAAGCAGCGCATCATATATTTTTTCCTATCTGCTGCCTGTGTGTGCGCTATCAGTCAATACCCTTTTTCAACCCCTTATCATTAGCTTTATTCTTTAAGCCATTCAGAAATGTACTTTAAGTGTTAAACAATAATTTTGGGGTTTATAAAAAAACAATAATTTGGGGGTTTATAAAATAATGAAATATAAAATTGTCTATTTAGATAAATAGAAATTGATAAAAATATCTATATAAATTATTTACAGTAACTTTAAATATCTTCCTGTAACTTAGCAATAATTTTAAATTAAGTATTTTAAAATGTATTTCATGATATGAAGATATTATATAAAACCTTACAAAGTAACAGAAATTTTTAAAAAACTATCAGCCAAACAATTCATATTTTTAAAGCTATAATAAAAATGTAAATGAATTAATTGTTTTATTTTAATAGTTGTTTTTAGCAAAGGTGCCTTCAGGCAACCCCACTTAAATACACATTATCCAGCCTGGCTTGTTAATGTAAATGAAGAGGTAAGGAGCTGTGGGTTAAAGGCCAGGAAAGGATTCAGCTGTAAGGCTGTATTTGAATATGCTTGAATAATTTTGCACTCCTTCGCTTTCATCTCTATGAATTATGCAATGGCCATTCCTTAAATTTGTATTTTAACATATGATAGATAATAATACTGGAGGGAAAAATAAAGTGAAATAGCCTGCCATTCTATGAATATTATATAATATGCTGTGGAAAACACAACAAAAAAGAAAATGTGCCATATGTTTTCAATGTACCATCTTAGTTTCATATACAGTGACTTTATTATTAGTGAGCCAAGATGTTTAAAGATTACCAAAAAAAAAGTATTGCTATTTTATGGTGTTAATTATTTTTCTGTAGATTTAAAACATGCCTTCCTGAGTCTGATGTCTATCTGTCTTCCTGTCCAGATGAAGTCATATTTTTTCAGGAAATTATGCTGAAAATATGTTTAAAAATTTATGCATGATTTTATCAACTTGTTTCTCATTATATTATCTTTAGTTCAATTCTGCAACTAACAAACTCTAATCAGAGTTCTTAATTCATGTACAGTATCTGGTATTTATCATGTAACTGTAGATAATTTGATCAAAAACAATAAAAATTAACACTTTCCAAGAATATGGATTCTTCTTTTGTTCCATTTTTATAAAGAGCAAATTATATCAAAGGGTCACGTTGTTTTCCTGACAAAAGTCATACTACATTTCTATTCTGATGGAAACTGTTAGATCTAGATTACAAACCCAGTGATATACCATTCAGAGAAGCCTTAATATATGCGTTCCATTCTAGGAAGAGTTCAATAAGGAGGATGGTGAATGAAACTTTTCTATTCAGTATAGAATGAGAGAAGATGTGTTACTATCTAGAAAAATGATTTGACATTATTGTACTTATAATTTTTGTTTGTTTGAAAGTCTTTTCCTTAAAATCTGTTTATTAGATAAACTACTTTTACTTAATTTGCCCCTAGAGACCATTTCAAAATGGAATGTTGGTCTTTTTTTTTCATCTGGAAATTCAGCTTGGTATTTCCCTCTACACAATTAGGCTGGAGCCTAGTGATAGTACAATAGTTAGTAAAAAGATAAGAGAAAAATTAAGGTATAAGAAATTTAAGAAAACATTGCAGCATGGTATATAATAACTTGTCTCATTTTTGGAGTGCCTATAATTTCTATGTCTTTTTATATTTACTGGCTGCTCAAGGTTCAGGAAAATTGATACATTGACAATTTCTTGCTAATTCGGCATTATGATTTTCATTGATGAGCTGGCTTTTACCAACCGCTTGAGTTGCACTTGAATGGTTCATATTATAACATCAGGGGAAAGAAACTCTTTACTGAAATGCTGCCATAGAATGTGGCAAGATGTAAGTAATGTAAGTAATGTAATGTGAGTACAAGGGCTAGAGGTATCTGTAGGTGATAGATGCTTAAATAAAATGTATATGAATAAGAGTATTGTGACCATAGCTTACTGGTAAACTATGATTTTAAAAATCAATTTGTACTACCATGGTTTAAAATATTTTCATTATTCTCATTATATTCATCATTTTCAATACCACAAAGTAGAGGCTCAGTAGATGCTCTTTACCCAATCGTGTACTGCTCTAAAAAATTCACTTACAAGGTCAGCCCAGTGGCATAGTGGTTAAGTTTGTGCACTCCACTTCTCCAGCCCCAGGTTCACCGGTTCAGATCCTGAGTGCGGACCTATGCACCACTCATCAAGCCACGCTGAGGCGGCATCCCACATAGAGCAACTAGAAGGATGTACGACTATGACATACAACTATCTACTGGGGCTTTGGGGAGGAAAAAAAGGGAAAAAGAAAGAAGATTGGCAACAGATGTTAGCTCAAGGCAAATCTTCCTCAAAAAAAAAGTCTTGATTTCTTTAAACAAAAAAGAGAGAGAGAAAGAAAAAGGAAATGCTGAAGCCTGTGTTGAATAATATTTTAAAAAAAGAAAATTCAGTTAGGCACACAGTTAACTGGAAGCTGGGCTGTGGAAGAAGGCTCACCCACAGTCCATTCTGTGACATGAGAAATGAGTTGTCTGAAACTCATTCTCCAAATAATGAATACCAGTTAGAAATCAAATGACAACGTTAGTTGCTGTGGTATAGCCCAATGGCTCCCAGTCTTCAAAACAGGTCTCTGTTTTTAAGCCATCTATAAAAAAATTATTCTTTCTATCTTTTGAGTTGGTGTCAGATTCTGCTCCCTTCTGGGGAAAAAAAAAAAGAAAGACTCTTCTAAATGATCTGTTAAACAGAAATAATTGTATTTATAAGGTCTTTTTTGAAACAATTACTTCCCCCCAAAAAAAGTAATTTCATACCAACTGACTTTTCTTGAAATACTAGTCTATGAAAGATCATTTGTATTTCCCAAGTGACTAATCAAAAAAATATGGAATGATATATAAATAGGAAGCAAAGTGAATTTATTCAAATTTCCAAATTATGTGAAACAGAGTAGAAAATCCAAAAGCATAGATTTATTTTTTAATTGCCAGAAAGTTGCTGACAGACGGTTGATTATGGATTATTAAATCCCTTGTAAGAAATATAGTTTTAATCTGTTACATTGTATTTAATAAATACTGGAATTGACACTAGAAGTCTACCTGGGGATAACGTTATTATCTCTAGGAGCATCCTTTGTTCTCATCATCATCAACAAATCTTTATGAGTATCCACTGATTAGGCCATGAAAACTTCAAGGGGTAGCAAACAGGAAAGTTTCCTCCACGTTCAGGAGCAAAGCAAGAAAGGAAGCCACGTCTGCAGGAACCATGGGTTGTGGACAAGAGGCTTATCTTATGTACACTTTATGTTAGCCCTGTTTCTAGGTAATCAGTAATCTCCAAACAAGACTCATGTTTTTTAAAATTATAGAATTTAAATTGACGTGTTGCATATAGTAAATTAAAATATTTTTCCAATTCAGGTTATTGATTTGATTTTTTCCCTTTTTGAATGAATAAGAGGAATAATGAAAAATAAATGGAGAGTATATTCTTTGTAATTTACTTTGCATCTAAAAAACCAGAACTCATTTACTGGTGCTGAATTGGTTATGTTAGAAACATCATATTGTCTGTGAAACTAATGAAAATATTGGGATAGATGAAAAAAGATGTTATTTTATATCATAAAGAAATATGTCTAGGGAAAATATGTTCATATGATTTATTTACCTTACGGACAATATAATTTAGTTTCTAAAATGAAACTCTAAAATGTAATATTATATTACTGTTTAAACTTTAAAAAGTAATACTAATATTGTTAGCAGATTTTTATTAACTGTTCCATTGGTGTTATTTATGTTAAACATACATATCTTTTAATAAGTGTTATATGTTAAGCAACAAAATATGATGAGCTCACATGCCATTATGGGCATGTTTAAATTCCTAACTAATCAAAATGTTTGATTCTTATGACTCAGAAATATAATTACAGAATATAAAAGATAATATACAAATGTGTATTTTAATATCATTATTCTGTCCTCTGAGTTATTTCCTAAGTGAGATGGCCTGAATCCCTTCGGTATCCTTAGTAAGCATTACAGTGTTAACACAGTAGATACTGAAAGTTTTCACTAAGAAAATAAATCACAAACAGTAACATGCTGTGTGCTACATACCCTTAGTTTCAAACAAGTGTGCTGAATTGTCTAAAGAACAATTACTTATACCAGAATTGGAATGTTTTTTAATTATCTGTAAATTAAAAATTTATATTACATTCATAAGATATCTAAGGCTATAATATTTTCAAAGACTACACATTTTTTTATCTTATAAATGTAAGCCACTCTGGGCCCAAACCACAAGATGGCTCCCTCTCATTGGCTTGGGAATTGTAGATGTCATTTAAAATGGTGAGACTAATTTCACTAATGATTGTGGGCAATATTTTGGCAAAAAAGAATATATTAAGGTGAAAAAAATTATACAACAAGTCAGTATAATCTCCCTCTTTAACAGCTTTACTAAATAGAGTTTTGGGGGATAACCACTCAAAACCCTTATTTTACAAGTGATGAAATGGAGCCTAAAGATATAAGGCAATTTTGCTCAATGCTACTGATCCTAGTAACTAATGAAGCCAGAACTACACTCTTAGTTAGTCCTTGTTCTTGCTCTTCAAACTGAGGTAAGAGGATCCTGGTTTGCTAGGATCAGAAGCTATAAGATAAATATTAACATCATCCTGGAGTGACAATTTTACTATAGTTTAAAACATATATATCAGGAAAGAAATATCAAGTTAAAATGAGTATAAAATATGCAACAAAAATAGAAGAGAAATTTCAGTGTTGTAGAGGAAAATCTGCCACAGGTACCCATTTTGTTTTCCAATTCCATTCCAATTTCATTAAAGGTTCTTGGTGGAAATGTTTAACCGTCTCTGGGAATCATGCAGTCTCTCTTGAGCTAATTTAAGAAGTATAAATATAGGGTTGGCATTGTTGAGGATATACATTAATTTTGAAGTCAAGAAAACGCATGCAGGGATCTCATCACCATTTATATCCTAATATTAATTTCACGCTCCACTTCCCTGTGCTTCATTTTATGTCAACTTACTCTTCCACAATTGACTAGAGGCCAAAAGTTGAAAATGCTAGATGTAGGGACAACTTTCCATGAAACGAAAGGAGAAGAGACAAAGAGAATTCTTACTTAGTGTTTTCATCTTCCCAGCATGTGAAAAACCTCCATCTTAAAACACTAACAGAACTAATTTCTTTGACTGAGTTAACTGGCCACTAATACTACAGAAGATATAGCCCCAGCGTGACAAATATTCAAGAGAAATAATCCATGGAATATTAAAGTATGTCATCAAGATGACCAAGTTTTAGTCCAAGTATATAAGTCATGCTATTTGCCTATTTCAATGTATGGTTTAAAATCCATACGTTCAAAGTAGCAATAATGTCTTAATTGTGTTATTTAAACCACAAAAGCAAAACTTTGTTCATTGAGATATTTCTTTTTACTATTTATTTCTGGCTTTCAATATATGGCTATTTCACTCAATTTCAATTTCTGTTTAATAATAAAAATAAAAATATTTTAATTAGACATCAAAAACTTTCATCTCATGCATGAATCTCTAATTTTGAAAAGCATTCGGATAAAATTCCTTGATTCACCTCTGCTCTCTGTCGTTCAAAGAAAAACAAAATCAACATTTATTGTACAGGGTAAAATTATAATCTAGGAAGTAAAATTATAAGTAATCTACCCCTCCTACTTCAGAATAACTGAAAAATATAGGAATTGGCATCAGCAGACTATGCTGAGTCTGCTAAAACTGTAATATAGACACGCATGTATGGGAGAAAGAAAGTGAACGTGAAATTATTTGAATTGAACTAATGTTTAAAAGTTCTTTGGATGCCTCTGTGCTCTTCATTACTCACCTCACACCTTTCTTTAAGTATGTGTTTACTTTTCAATAAATTTATGACACTTTTATTGCTTGTGTGATATGGAGTATAAAAATTAAAACTACGAGTTTACTTTCAGTTTCTGTATATTTGGTAATAATAGAATTTCCTTAACATATTTTTGCAGTTTATAAACTCTTCTTAGCAGTCATTTTCAAAAACTGGAAAGCAGGCACATAAGTGAAATGATAGTCATGGTTGAAATAAATCACAAGAGTTTTCAATGAATAAAATAATTTTATACGACTCTGGCAAGTTAGAAGCTGTGACAATAAAGTCGAGTTGTGTTTAATTGAAATGTTCCAAGATAAATATATTGTCTTCCTTTGCCTCTTCTAAATTCATACCTGCCCTATGTCATCCTCAGGTTTTAAAATTTAGGGGAGATTAGTTCAGTTCAGGGTCCCTGTTCAACATGTACCACACCAAGTGAAACCATTGGTCCACGTAAAAGCAGTCTAAACCTTGGCGATGGTCCAGCAATAGTCCAGTTTCCTCTGAGCCAGATTAACTTTCCCTAGTCATCTCTAGTGAAAAAAACTCAGGAGTGAACAGAGTGCTTGAGGCCAAAAATACGTGCATTCTCCTTTCTTATATATGCTGAAAGTCATGTCCTTTTATCTAGTGTTAGACCTGTTCAGTTACCTAGACCTTTCCCTAGTCCTGGTAAATGTCACTCTATGCATGAAACCATGAGTTAGCTGTTCCTCATATACAACAAGACTAATATTTTTTACAATATCTCTGTTAATGGATGGAGTTAAAAGTTTAGCAATGAGGATCAGGATCAATAGAAAGTTCACATGTTCTCCCTAATTCATATCTCCAATACCACATGACTATAATTCCTCTGTTTACACGTCCCCGTTAGAACTGCATTCTTTAGAACAGGGACCATACGTTATTTTTGCAACATCAACATCAAGCACTTATCTGGTAAGTTATATCATATTTATCAATAAATATACGGTTGTTTTATAAATTAATGAACTGTATCAAACGTTGTTATTGTAGAAATTGAGACATATAATGGATTGTCAGGATGCTCATAGCCTAGCTTCCTTAATAATTTCCTTTAAAAAATTAAATTTAAATATTCTGACTAGATATAAGCACCAATCCAGTTTACTGCATATTAATTTGCCTAATTCTTATGTCCCTCTATCTTAGATGGAGTTAAATTACCTTTTCAAATAGATAAAATAATGCATTTTAGTGTACCAGAATCCTCTCACATTCAGAATTTATATGCTTTGAAGTTGGGAAGTTAAGAGTAGAAGAGAATCTGGACCACAATGTAATAGTACATTTTTACAGGAAAGAATGTGGTTACAAAGATCATTTAAAACTATAAAATCGTCTTTTATTTGTCCCAGAAAATATTAATATAAGGCAAACTTGAACCCTAAAATCTAATCTGTTAATCACATTGTTCTCCAAATTATCAACATTCGAATTTGCAATTATCCAGATTATTTAATACGATTTAGTCTAAATTTTGTTCCCATTACAATTGCTAAACTTGTTTTTCTGTTTGGTTTTCTACAAACTCCCTCCAACCTTATCACTCCAGATTTTTAAAATTGGTGTAATTATTTTTAGTGAATGTTATCCTCTATTTATTGCTTTCTTACTGAAAAGAAAACCAGAAGAATTTTCCTTCCAGACAATTCTGTTTGGTCCTTTGTGAGGTTATAATGTATTTATAAATATGACAGGTACAGAAGCTGCCAGCAGCGCTCTGCATGGGCGCAGAGCACACACAAACTATGCGGATGTGTATAAAAGCAAGTAAGGGACAGATTTACTAACATTTGCAAAATGTTTCCTTGGTAACAGGTTCATACATCAGGGAATAAATTTGAAAGCCACCTGCAGCATTTCAAACATTTTAATCCTTTTGCACTAGTGAGTTTCCATGGAATATGTTCAACTTTGATTTTTAACAAACGTTGCTCCAGTGAGGCTACCAGGTAAATATCAAAAACATCTGTGGTGGATTTTGGGATCTTGGTGAATTACATCAAAATTCAATATGTTGAAACAAAAAATAAGATAGATCATATTCAAAATATATTTGTAAGTAATTTAGTGTGAACGTAATACTTTGTGTTTGGTGTCTACCACTGTTGTGAATTGAATTGAAGAGGCAGAGTGAAGTCGACCGGATCTACATATTTTCAGCCATTTTGCACAATTCCATATAATAAGACAACCTACAGAAGATCCAAAAAAAAAATCGAACCTAAACCAATAGAGATTTACCATGTAGCAAAAGTGAGAATAATATGGAAAACTTTCCCAATGATATTATGTAACAAACAACATAAGTCATCTTTCAGAAGAACTACTGTAGTACCTGGAGGCTAGTTGTGTTATGTCAATTCACCCCCGTGACTCAGAGCTTATGGCATATAAAAGATAAGTTAATATACACATCCCTCTGAGAATTACTGTGATTCACCATAATGTTACTCTGTGTGATAATATGTGCTTCTATAATGATTGATGGTTCTGGGAAGATTTCAAGAAAGAACAATTATTACCTTCTGATATAATTGGTGACCAATATAACCAGTAGCATTATCGCTTCATCATCCAATAATGTTTATAGACTCTTAGCTGTAGATACTTGTGATGATATATACTAAAGACTGAATAGAAATCCTGCCCTCAAGGAAAATAAAGTTAATTAGGAGATGCAAGATAAATACTAGAGTAGAAGAATCATATCTATATAAATGTAACTACTTAGAACACGAACAGAATTCTGCAAGTGGTTTAAAAGGCAGCATAGAAAAGTGGTTAAGAACATGAATGATGGGGGCCAGCTCGGTGGCATAGTGGTTGGGTTCATGTACTCCACTTCAGTGGCCCCAGGTTTGCAGGTTTGGACCCTGTGTGTGGACCCATGTACCTCTTTATCAAGCCATGCTGTGGCAGGCATCCCACATATAGGGTAGAGGAAGATGGGCATGGATGTTAGCCCAGGGCCAATCTTCCTCAGCAAAAAGAGGAGGATCGGCAACAGATGTTAGTTCAGGGCTAATCTTCCTCACCACAAAAAAAAAAGAAACGAATGTTGGAGCCAGATTCCTTGAATTAAAAATTTGGGAGGCCAGCCCGGTGGTGCAAGCAGTTAAGTGCGCGCGCTCCGCAGCGGCCCAGGGTTCACCGGTTCAGATCCCGGGCGCAAACCGACGCACAACTTGTTGAGCCATGCTGTGGTGGCGTCCCATATATAGTGAAGGAAGATGGGCGTGAATGTTAGCCCAGGGCCAGTCTTCCTCAGCAAAAAAAAATAAAATAAAATAAAAGAGGAGCATTGGCAGATGTTAGCTCAGGGCTGATCTTCCTCACCAAGAAAAAAAAAAAAAACTTGGTTGCACCATCTACTAGGAGTAGATGGTACTATTTTTAGGCAATTTTTATTTTTACCTCTTTTTGCCTTCATTTCTTCTTCTGTAAAATTTAGACACTTTTGGAATTGTCATAAAAATTTAATGAATTGATAGTCGTAAAAAAACTAAAATTATGCCTGTGAAAATGAAATAAAAACAGACAGCATTTATCTTAGACTCTTACACTGCAAGGGACAAAGGCACACTTGTATTAATTCAAGTGATAAAGGTTTATTATAAAGATATGAAGAAAATTACAAAAATAATCTTGGCCACTGGAATATAAACTCCACAAGGCTGAGAGCACTTCTGTTCATTAACAAATCCCCCACTTAGAGTATGCACTTGGCACATAGGCCAAGTATTTGTGGAATGAATAGTGAATGAAACACTGCCAAGCCAGTTATTCCTAGACATTGGAAAGTCATTCAAAATATACACCAAAACACTGACAATAAATAACTACCCAGTCACACCCTCACAGCGGGCATTACACTGCTTCCCACTCTCGGTGGCTCATTATTTCGAGTTAAGGGCCTCAAACATATTCTGTCTTTACTTCAACTGCTCCTGTAAATAACGACTGAGTCTTCCCTAGCTTTTTCTCTGTGTATAATGACTTCTCCACACTTGTCATTTCTCTACACTGCCTTTCAGCTTCTGCTCCCATTACCAACTACTAAATTTCTCAGTGGGTCCTCCAGTCAAACTCCCCAAAAGTAAGAATTTAATTGGTTCAGCCAGTCACATTTCAATATTGTCTGCTGTTATTGGGCAGAATTTTGCATCTAGGTTATCTCTTAACCTGTTAGCCACTTTATAAACTAGCCTAGTTTGGTTTAAGTAACCACTCCTGGTTTCATTGGCTGTGGCCAAGAAAGGAAAGTCATCAAGTATAGAGATAGTAAAGATAGAACATGCAATCTGTGTGAAGTAAGCTTTATGAAGACTATAAGAATAGCATTCATTTGGAGGCTTCCTAGAACAGGACTGTATAAAAAGCTGAAGTTTACTTGCCCTATCCAAGACCAATTGATAAAACATTAGGGTTTCATTTAGGAAAGGAGGAAAACTCTAAAGTATACTAAATAATGAACAGTGTCATTGGTGAGATGCAACCACTTATATGTAAAGGAATAGCTTATAAATAGTTCAACCACAAGATGTAGTTATAAGAGGGATGAAACATCCATTTGGGAGGACTTATCCTGTTATTCAAAAATTGTGTCACCAAAATAAAATGAGACTAGGTAAAAACTTAAGGAAATAGCATCAGATGTCAGGGGTTGCCTGTCCTTTTAATGATCCATTCTTGTACATATGAAGATCCTTCAAAAAGAGCCAACTCAGAATGTGGAGTTGTATTTCCATAGACATGGAACACAAACTAAGTCCCACCATGGCATACACTGGTCTATTAAAACTCCTCCTATGGTCACTTAAATATAGCACTTCTATTTTATTTTGCATAAATTAAATTATTTAACCATACATCACATCTTTAATAGCATTTATTGAAACAGGTCATCGTAACTCAAAACTACCACCAGTATCTTTCCTAGGGTATATCTCAAGTTCAATTTTTCCTCAAACTACTTCAATTTTAGCCTGATTAGAGGGTTTCAATTCATTCCACTTTAGTACTATGAGCAGCACAAGAAAAACATCTTTGTTTTTCATGTGCCCTTGATGTTTCTTATTTAAGCAGAGAAGTTCTAAGATAAGAAAAGAAAAGATGTCTATGTTCTAATAACTAAGATGGCATTTTAGAAGCATAGAAGAAATCCCCACATCATCTTCCTATTTCTTTCATATTACCTTTCACTAAGGTGTTTACTAGTCATTTACCCATAGGTTGCCAGTCCTCTCTTCTCCAGCCACAGTTTACTAGGCCTCTCATTTTTCTTTTGTCTTGCTAGATTCTTTTTTCCCCCAGCTTTATTAAGGTATAGTTGACAAATAAAATTGTAAAATTGTACAAAACTGTAAAAATGTACATCATGATTTGATATACATATACACTGCGAAGAGTCCCACAATCGAATTCATTAACAAATCCTTCACCTCATATCTTTGCCTTTAAGAAAAACACATTCTTAAAAATACATTGCAAAAAAGGTAAAAATACACATGGAATTAAACAATGCTTAATAGCCAAAAGGCAAAGACTTATAGCTCTAGCTAATTTTGATAACATCTTTTTAAAATATCACTCACATACCATAAATTAAAATATACAATTTAGTGGTTTTCATTATATTCACAGTTATGTAACCATCATCACTATCTAAATCCAGAACATCTCATCATCCTAAGAAGAATGCCCATGTCAATTACCAGTCAGTTCTCCATTACCTCCTACCCTTCCTCTACCAATTGACAACCACGGATCTACTTTCTCTCTCTATAGCTTTGCCTATTCTGAACATTTCATAGAAATTAAATCGTACAATATGCGGCCTTTTGTGTCTGGCTCCTCTCGCTTAGCATCCTGCTTTCAAGGTGCATCCACGTTGTGGCATCAATCACTATTATACACCTTTTTTATAGTAGAATAATATTCCATTATATGAATATAACAGCTCCGTTGATTTTTTTCTTGAGGAAGATCAGCCCTGAGCTAACATCTGTTGCCAATCCTCCTCTTTTTGCTGAGGAAGACTGGCCCTGGGCTAACATCCGTGCCCATCTTCCTCTACTTTATATGGGACACAGCCACAGCATGGCTTTGATGAGCAGTGTGTAGGTCCACGCCTAGGATCTGAATCAGCGAACCCTGGGCCACGAAGCAGAGCACGCAAACTTAACCAATAGGACACCTGGCTGGCTCCCACAGCTATTGTTGATTTTTTGTTACAGCGTTTAGAAATACAACACACACAATTGCTGAGACCACATTGAACAGAGCAGTCTTCTGAGCAAGAATAGATAGGTAAAAAGGCCATCTATAAGCAAACATGGTTCAAAATAATCAATTCAGTTAGTTTGGACTAAAATAATCAATTCAGTTAACAAGACTCTAAAAATAACAACTCAAAATTTGATTTAACTGAATGAATACTCATCTCAGAAAAGCACTCGATATGAGTATAAAGTGTTCAAAAGTTTCAATCAGCAATAAAGTTGATTCTTAGTCTCCTTATATTTTTTAGAATTATGTCTTATTTGTTTTCCTTGTTAAACAGAGCCTTTTAGTTGATTAGGAAACAATCTAAGATATTGTGGATCTCACATGTGTTCCCAACTGTAATATGAAAGCAATCCAGCCATCACGCTCCTCAGATTCTTTGGGATTAATTAAGTTATATCTACATTATTAGTCAAATTACAAGATTGTGGTATATTCCACTATTTTAAAACATATTTATTGAATCCTGAGGCTGTATTAGACTCTGTCTATGATGTAAATACATCCAATGCTACTTGGTATGGCCATTCTAAAGCAGGAATGTATGCTTGTCATATATTAAAATTATTATATAACTTATTAAGCAAGTCCTCTATAAACATAACACAGTTAAACTGCAATAAACATATATGCTTGGAGAAATGAGTGTTCTTGTTATTTGACTTTTTTAGATTGAGTATTAACATGAGAACTTATTTAATTTGAGTCCTGCTATTGAAAATTTTTCAAAAACTTGACATTTTCTTTTCTCCTGTAGTAAGTATAATACAGTAAGAAAGTAAAATTATGTTATTTGGAAAGATGAGAATTTAAATGCCAACAGGCAATCATTCTAAATACAAATTTTGTTGTGTGGAAATAGATACAGAAATATACAGGTGGCAAATATAAATACTTAATTTACTTTTCCTCTTGAATATTAAATCCAAAAAAGTAAATCCAATTATATCTCATTAATTAAGCCTTCTTATTACTTGGTTACAGATTAATTTAGGTTTTAATTCATTTGTGAACTTTATAATTTAAGTTTTTAGGATTCAATCTTTTAATTCATTTTAATCTCCTTGCCTTTTCTTGCCATGCTATTTATGATATGGTGACTAAAAAGCTTTTTATCTGTGAGAGATATGTTTCATGTGTCTACTCAGGAATAATGTCTAAAATTAGAAAGGGGAGAACAAATAAATGATGGAAGATTCTAAATGTATAGAATCTTATTGAATGAATCTATTGAATCTTATTGAATGAGAAAATAAAAGTTTCATGAAAGCAACATGCTAAAGTCAACTAAGAAAAGATATGTTTAGCACAAAAAGATTAAAAAAATCAGAAAAAACTAATGAATGACATAAATTAATTCAGTTATTGCTCTCAGATGGATGTTTCATGAAGAGAATCAAGAGCTGAACTCAACAAGAAACACAACCAGGGACTCCAATCAAATTCTATGATTGGAAAAAAATGCCTCATCCACTTGAAAGCCTAATAACTTTCTCATTGGTCAGGAAAGCTGATGAAACTTGCTGTGCTTCTGGGAAATATCTACTTTTTTTGGTGCAGAGACCTATTCCACCCACATCCCTATGAGAACTCTTGGATTTTGAAGAAACTCCTGTTGCTATACTAGAGAGTATCCTCAAAATAGCGTGGTTTGGCACTCCTCAAATTAGCCAACTTAATTCAGCACTCAAACGCTGATCTAAGTTTGGAAAACTTCTTGCCCCATGTGACCAATATTTTTTAAGATCCATTGAATTATTTATATGGAGAGTGATTGGATTTTCTCCAAGACATAAAACAATATCATTGCCGTATTTATTCCATGTAATTTACTCACTTATTAAAATGACATTGGATATCTTTAAAATCAAAGATTTTAGTATGATTGTTATGAATTAATACATTGTTGTCTATATCATACTTTTATCTGGATTTAACCTCATTTATTCTATCTGAATTTACCTCCCAAAGGCAACCTTACAACTGGTAAACCCAATGGTCACGTCTGTTTCTTGCATTTCCTGGACCTCTCTATGGCAGCTATCTTCAATTTTAGCTCTCTTTTCAGCTCACACTACATGTTATTCTCATACAATTCTATGCAAACAAAAAGCTTCAACTATCATTCCTTGATAACAACTCTCAAAGCAATATCACCAATCCATTTCACTGACGTGGGTTTTAAATTCCCATCTCTTCATCTGTATGCCTCATAGACACATTAAAATCCTCTCTAATGCCAGACTTAACATAACCAAAACCACAGCTTTTTGTATTTTCTGTCTCTCAGAAGCATCACTGGATTGTGCCACATATTTTCAAGTTATCTGAAACCTATGTCTCACCACTCTTTGATTTAATTGGTCATCGTGTGTTCTGATGAATTATCTTATATCTGTTCCTTCTGCCATTGTTATAGTTCAGATCTTAATCTTTTCTCATGTGGATTACAAACCATTGCTATACCACAGGTTTTAGTCACCTCTCAATCAGTCCAAAGGGTTAGTTCTACAAAGACAGACCCACTTTGATGATGTCACATCACTGCTTAAACTTCTCTAGTGGAACTCTACTGCTGACAAAATATTTAGAAAGCCTTTCGTGGTCTGGTCCAGCCCTTTCTCTCACCTGGGACCTACAAATACCTTTTGCTTCAAATATATTGAATTACTTACAAATTTCTGAACATTACCATATTACAGGGAGGCCTTTATACATGGCATTCTTTGTGAGTAATATATGTAGTTAACATCACGTTATCATCTTACAACACTCATTCCCCCTTGGAAATTATTATCAAATAGATTATAGAAACATACTGGATAAATAAACCCAGGCTTTTCTACTGGGCTCTTTTTCCTGACTTCCAAAATTTTCTATGTATACATTAACAGCTATCTCCTACACTATCATTGGTTTTTTTGACTGTTTCCTCCATTTACTGTGATTTCCTTGAGATCAAACTTTGTTTAAATTACTGTGTACACCTATGACTAACACTTCACTAAAGATTAGTAATATACAATAAATATTTTAGGAATAAATAAAATAGTGAATATGATAGAGAGAAGCATAGTAAGCCCTCAGGAACGGCAAAAGCATAATACAAAATGCCAACCTCAGCCTTATGATCAGTGTGACAGAATTTATTTTATAAATATATATAAAGCAGAGAAAAAAATTTTCCATATGTTAGAAACAAAGTGCTTCCTTCTTTGATTTGATTCAACATATGAAAATTAGGCAGGCTACAAATGTGTAAATGTCTTTTGTCTAGCTTTCTAGCAAAACAGAGACCAAATTTAAGGAAAATATAATAGAAGAATAAACTATAAAACCAATCTCCCAGTGATGGTGTCTCTACAATACTCAATCTCTATTGGTAAATGTTTATTTTACTTTCATTAGGCATTTTGTTTTCTCACCAGGACATGCCCAATGGGGTGTAAGCCTCCAGAATCTCATTATTTCAAGCATGCTGCCAAATTATGGTGAAATTAATTGTGATCCCCTTTTAAATTTAAAGTAACAACATTTTGTACCAAGTTGAGAAAGTCTTATGCAAACAGTAACTCTGGTGTATACCTTAGAGGAACTTACAACATACTCTTGTTTTCAGTATTTAAAATTAAATGTGTATGTTCAGTACTATTACATTCCATGTTACTTTTTTGGTTTTTTTGAGATAGGACACTTTTTCTTTCATAAAAATCATAGTACATTGAATGAACATTAGGTCCTTTGAGTTTTAATGTATAGACATGATAGAAAAAATAAAAAACAACTCTTTTTATTAGAGTTCCAGTGCTTACAGAGAAAGACCAGAAGATTGAGACTGAAGATAGTTGAGAGAGCAAATGGTGGAGAACTCAGATGTTATGACCACCAGACTGGTGCAGGTCCCAGCTGCACCACTTAGTAGCTCAATGAGTGAGCGTTCCACTCCTTAGCTTCCTAAGCTATAAAATGGGGATAATAAGATGATCTTTTTCAGAGAGTTGTGAAGTATAAATGAGATAAGGCACATACTGAGCTTAATCCAGTGCCTAAATGATAGTGTTGTTTTTGTTTTTGTTTGTTTTAGCAGATAGATTATAGAGACACACTAAATATACATAACACAGCTAGCCAAATAAATTTTTTAAGTAAAAATTTATTAATGGACTTTTTTGTCCATTCTCTCTAAACATTTCTGGGAGACTGCTCTGTGCCCTCTGCTTTGTTAAGTATTGCTGAAAGTTGAATGACAGCAAGACAGTTCCTGTCTCAAGTAGTTTATGACTAACAGGGGACATCAGTGATAAACAACTAGATTGCACTACAATTATAAGCTCCTTGAGGACAGGGACCATATGCCTTCATTTAACACACTATCTGGCACAGAGTACACAATCCAGAAATATTTGTTGAAAGAAAGGAAAGGAAGAGAAGGATGAAAAGAAGGAGAGGGAAGGATGAAAACAACGATTAGAAGATATAAAGAAAATGCATTAAAAATGAATGAACAGGGGCTAGCCAGTGGTGTAGTGGTTAAGTTCAGCCCATTCTGCTTCAGCAGCCTGAGTTTGAGGATTCAGATCCTGGGCGCGGAACTACACCACTCATCAAGCCACACTATGGTGGCGACCCACATACAAAATAGAGGGAGGCTGGCACAGATGTTAGCTCAAGGCCACTCTTCCTCAAGCAAAAAGAGAAGATTGGCAATAGATGATTGGCTCAGGGCCAATCTTCCTCACCCCAAAAAAAAAAAAAAAGAATGAACATTTCAAATAATCAGCCTGGGAAGAAGAGATGATATTTGCAACTAAGTTTTAAAAGATGAGGTGAAGAAGTAGAAGAAAACTATCCCAGGCTGAGGGAATATATGTGATGTTGAAAAATCATAAAATAACAGAAATGATTTGAGGAAGTACTATTGGAATGGAGTATCAGTTCCTGGAGTGAAAAGAGTGATGAATAGTGGGAGGTAAGTAAGTCTTGAAAGATGCTGTTGGTGCAAAATTGTGAAAATCCTGGTAGTCAGGCTTGGACTTATAGGGATAAGAAGATTTTTTTTTTTAAGTAATGGGAAACAAGAAAAAATTGTTATTAGAGGAGCACCAGAACTCACTTTGCTTTAAGAGAGATAATCAGGGCTTAGTTGTGATGGATAGATGAACCAGAAAGAGAGGTAACAGAGAGGCCACTTAAGAGGGTAGTGCACAAATTAAAACAAATTAGGATCAGCCAGGCTGTATTTGGATAAAACTATATAAGAGCCGAAGATTTTTGGAGGTAGTTACTCCCTTCAGCACTTTCTGGCTTCTTCCACCTCAGGGACCATGCGTATGACTCCTTGACTTCTTTGGGCCGCCCACTGCAGGGTTTGAAAAATCCACCCATCCCTGTCCCACAATCCAGGAAGTGAGTCATCACTCAGGCAAACCTTACAGGCTGAAACTGGCATCCAAGGTCAGGCTGAACAGGAAATCAACATCTGGAGAAACGTGGGAACAAAAGAAAACGAGAAAAACAACCAAACTGAAAAGCGGGCGATGGTATGAATGGACAAGAACAGGTCAGGAGAAAATGTGAAATAAAATTGGCTCCTGGAAGATGTGTTGTACACTCAGATATGCAGTAGTAAAGTATCCAAGCAGATAGAAAGAAATAAAGGAAAATGTAAATAAAAAGAAATATAGGAAATCCACAAAATTTGGAGAAGCTGACAACAAGTGCATAGACCAGTACTGAGATCTTGATAACTGAGATGGCTCTCTGTCTGCTTCGGTCTGACTCACTCTATTTGATTCGTGCTGGCATAAGTGTCTATCTCATTTGTGTTTCTTTTAATGCACACACCCACACTCAAACACCCCCCTCCACACACACACACCCCACTATGGCTTGAATATAAAAGGAAGTAATAAAACAACAAAACCTGTTCCAAGAAATAGACTGGAACACCTTAACTACTTCTCTTAATGTCTCATTTGTCCTGCTGTTCTTGGCTCTGAACCCAGGCTTTTGGTCATATTTGCTTCTCTGGCTCTTTGGTTCCAGCTCTCGCTCGCTGTACCAGGCTTTGATATCCCATGAAGTCCTCCCTGAAAAGTGAGTTCCTACAGTCCCCCACTGGCTTAGCTCCCCCTTCCATTCTGCTTCTAATATCTTCACTTGGAAAGTTCTAGAAGGGAAAATCTAAGTCATGAATCTGGGAGCAAGAATGAGAGAGAACCTGGATCAGGTGAAGGAGTGGACCCGCCAAGAGGAAAGCTTCCATCAAGCACATTTGGACAGCTCAGACTATCCCTGCTGCTCAGAATAATTTGCAAACAAATAATTGTTTCTAAAACTCGGCATATTTTAGACAACTGTACATGTAGACCAATGTCTTTAATGATAAGCCCATTTAATATATTGATCTATAATAACCCTAGAAACTATTTTACAAGCCAGCTGAAAGGAATGACTTTAGGATAGTTAGTGGAAATCATGAAGATCAATTTCTAGTGCTCCTCCCTTCCTCCTTTCTACCAATGATGTGAACATCAGTGAGTTCATGAGGCCTGGGTGCCTGCCATGGGCACTGACATCTTAGGAGAAAATGGTCCCAACTATTTTTTCTCTTTTTTCTTTAGTCACTATGGCTTCTGTAATATGAAAAGTCAAGAAACAATTAGAATAATGATGACTATTTTTTAAATCTTTGCAAAGTATTATTACTTTTGCAAAGTATTGTACTAGTTTTTAAAAATACATTATCTCATTTAATCTTCATGATACCCTGTGACATAGATATTAAGACTCAAGTTTTACAAACAAGAAAATGAAGGCTTTTATAGGAGTTAAGTAGAATACCTAAGATAACATAGCAAGAACATATATGAAAATATATTGATAATCAATATGTGTAAAAGGGAGGGCATAGTTATGAAAAAAAGAGAACTTTAAAATTATGCATTTAGATCAGCCCAAAGAGTTCATTCATTCAAGTTTATGGTGAGATTCATAGATCTGCTGAGCTATGTGTAGGAATCTAACCAGCCACAGACTTGCTTAAAAAAGAAAAGCAAAAAACTAATGTTCAACTTTCTCCTGTCAACTTTTTTCAAAAAAAGTTAAGAAGACTGTAATATTGAGTATCATCACCTCTGAATAAATACTAGAATGTTATCTTTCACAATTATGGATTCCTGGTATTTACCATTAGGTTTATTTATTCTTTTTAACAAAACACTTATTGAATTCCTCCCATGTGGCACACATCATCCTACATCCTGGATATGCAACAGTGGACAAGGAAGTCATGTGTTTTCTGTCACGGAGCTTACATTCTAGTCAGAAAACATACGTAAATCAAATAATTTCAAATCAGAATCAGAGATATAAAGGTTACAAAGGGCTTACATAGAGAGTAAAAAGATGAAGGGTGTCAGGAAAGATATCTCTGAGCAAGTTTAGTGTGCTTCAGGTGTTTTGGTCTATCCAGCGTGCATCTCAATGATTTGTTAACTATTCATTCTTGGAGCTGAGAAATTTTGGACAGTCTCTTCTGAAGGACACAGTGCCTATTCCACCTGCCGTACAGATAGGATTGTGGTTTCTTTCCCCTATAACAGTGATTGGTTTGGGGATGAGCATATAACCCAAACGAGGACAATCAGAATCTGAAACTTCAACAGTGAAGAAGTTCCCATCCTGGTGGAGTCACTAAGCCTGTAAGAAGTGGGAGCGTTTACAGCTAGATGGGAATTGTCTAAAAAATGGAAGAGAGAGAGATGGATCTCTCAATACCAAATCCAATCGTGACTAAAGCCACAATCATCTCCGCACATTTCAGTTTGGGGCCAATAAATTGCCCCTAAAGTGCTTAAGTGGTTAGTTTGTCATTGGTTCCTGTACCATTATTCATGAAAGAGTCAGGAATTATTCACGAGTGATTTAAGCTTTGGCATGAGTGATGTGAAGGAAACAGTCATGAAGAATATGGACAAAACAGCATCCCTGGCAGAGAAAATAGTATGTGAAAATTTCCTGATGTAGGAAATAATTTTCTATGCTCTAGGAACATTAGTTCACCCATTAAGAGAAGGCAACACACCACCACCCACTATGATTGATGAAAATCAACATTATGATTGACAAAAAAAAAATACTGGAGTTCTTTGCCATTAAGAGAAAGAAGTAAAAGAAAAATGGGGTAGCAGGGTAAGAAAGGAAGAGACAGAATTGTCTTTTTTAAATATTTGTCTTCATAGAAAATTTAAATATACATATATTTAAACAAGCTGTTTAAATAGAACAAATAAGAGAGTTCTGCAGGAATTCTGCGGAAAAGACCAATATGAAGAAGTGGTGTGTTTTTACACACCAGTAGTAATCTATTAGAAAATGTAACAGTATAAAAAGATTCTATCTGTGATGGCAGCAACAAACATAGTGTTTCTAGGAACAATGTTAATAAAAGACATGCAGAACTGCTATACAGAAGTTATAAAAAATTATAAAATCCTATAAATGGACATAAAATTTAGATAATTGGAGAAAGACATTACTAATGAGTGAGAAGATTCAACATTATATATATTTCAATTTCTCCTCAAATTTATCTATAAATCTAATTCAATTCCAACCAAAATATCCAGGGAATTTTTCATGAAGCTACTGTAGGGGAGACAAACTTCACCTCTACCCTCCTAGGGTCTTTGACTGGGCCTAAGAATAAGTTGACATAAAACAGACTAGCAAGAGAAAAACATAGAGATATTTACACGTACATGGGAGCCCCCATAGGAAAATGAATACTCAAAGTAGCAAGACCCAAATGCTTATCTAGTATATTGAACAAAGAATGGCAATTGTAAAAAAGTAACTAAAACGTATAGGGAGGCCAAAGGACAGTCAGAGTTATTTTAACAAGGTCTGTTTGTACAGGTTTTTCTCAGCCTCAACTCCAGACCTCTGGTGATAAAAATGTTTCTTTTCTCCTGGTACAGAGAGAGCATCTTTCACATGGAAGTTTTATCTCCCGCCTTCAGGAAGAAAAGGGGAGATCAGAATATCCCTTTTGTATCTGCTGCTTTTCAAATGCCTTTGGCTCAAAATAATCCTTATGCCAAGTGGCATATTTGAGGGTGGCATACTCTGCCATCCTTCGCTACATGTTAATTCTGAAATTCATTTGGAAAAATACAATTCCCTGAACACCTAAGACGATTTTGAAACCCAGTTAGGCCAATCAAGTCAGAGAACTCTTGGTTAGCATCTTGCTCACAGGGTGGTCTATGACTAGGGGCATTCGAGTGTCCCAGGGGCTCGTGAGTAATGCAGAATCTCAGGCCCTGCCCTAGACCTACCAAATCAGAATCTACATTTTAACAGAATCCCCAGGTGATCTGTATTCAAATAAGAGTTTTCAAAGTGATCATCTAGGGTTCATCCTTGTACTTTCTCTCTATAGATCTAATCTATTTGACATTTGATTATAAATTGTGGCACAGGCTTTTAGGCTCAAAAGCCCAAGACTTATGTGATTTGTTTTGCTTTCATTCTGTATGATTTGCTCAATATAGTCAAAACCTAATCTAAGTTTTCTACATATGCTTTTTCTATATAAAAAACACAAAAAATATCATCCAAATTTGCAATGTATACCTTGCATCTTACTATACTTAAGGAATACCTTTTTATCTAATTATTCTCTCCCATAAGTCACTTCTCAAATGAAACAGAGAAACAAATGGTTACTGTCAAAGGTTATAAATGTAACTAAAATATTCAGGGAAGCTGGGGGGTGCCCTCCAATACATCTGTTGTAACATTACATTTCCTTTCTTTCTTTGCTAGATTTGATGTTTCCTTTTCTGGGTTAGCTTTCTTGCTGTACTTTATGGCAGCAGCATCAAACCCTTACTGGTTTTGAAGTTTTCCCTGGGAAAGTTCCACATGTGAACTTCCGTCTCTGTTATCAAAAGGTCAAGGTCCTGAGACATTGCCTTGTTCCTTCCAGCATCACAGCATTTCCAGTGTTTCATGGTAATAGTTGCAGAATGGTGTGAATGTGCCTTTTCTCCTTTGCATTTCCTTTTACCAACCTCATCTCTCTCCTACCAGAGGCAGGCTTTTGCTTCATGGTGGTTTAGGATTGCTGGTAAAGAATGTAAATGTAACAAAAGAGTCAATATTCAGAATCTGAGATATAGAATAAGATTTTTGAGACTACAGTAAGCCTATAGACTTAAATAAAAAGCTTTGCCAAAAGGAAGATTTTCTAAATGCTTTAAGCTCCCAATAATATAACAAGGCCCAGTATTGGGCCAACTTGACTGTTAAGATTCCAATAAGTCTGGGAAATATAAAAGCCAGGGTATGTCATAAGGGAAATCTTTGCCATAGTGGAAGAGGGAAAAACTCATCCATTCCTCCCTCAGAGAAGTGTGGAAGTTTCAGGGAGGCAGAGAGATAGGGACAGGCACATGGCAAGAAATACGTGTCCCCTCTAAAATGAATTCTCAATGGGGGTGTGTAGGTTAGAGGGAAAACTGAGAGTAAAGGGGTTTTCTATGTCCCATTCCCCGTGTAAAACTCTGAGTGGGGTTCTGTTGTCTATTGTGTAGGGTGATCCAACACTTGCATATGGCTTCTGCAGCAGAGTAAAATCAAAGCCATGGCATAGAGAAACCAAGACAGAAAGAAAAATTAGTATCTATGTGGCCCTTGACTTTCATATGGTATAAAAGGGATCCAGGCCATCTATGGGAGGAAGCAGAAAGGTTGAGAGCCAAGAGGCAAAACTGGGGGATGAGAGGAGTCAGAGGGGTGAGCAGTGAAGTGACCCTGCAAGAGAGTCTATGAGATCGAAATGCCACACTAAGGAGTGTGGACCATGCGATGAACATGATGGGAAGCCACTAAACAATTTTTCAGCAGAATAGCATAGATATATTTTGATCTGGCTTTCCAAATTCTCCAACTCCAATTCTGCACCACCCACATCCTATGCTCTCGTCATTCTTACAATTTTTTAGTTTGCCATACGCTTCATGCCACCTTGAATTTGTATGTTTTTCCGTTTCCTGAAAATTCATTCCCTTTCTCCACTGGCCAGGCATTCTATTTCTTCAAACTCAGCTCAGATGCCACCTCCTACCAGACGTCTGCCATGACACACCCACTGCCAGTCCCTGCTTCCTCTCCCTGGGGACTAAATTTCTCTCATCCATGTTCCTCAAATCCTTGTGTCACTGGCACCGGTCAGATTGGTGCGGTGAGGTCCCAGGTTCTTGGTCCACAGACACAAAGGAATTTGAGAGGGGGCACACAGCAGAAGTTTTGACAGAGGAGGATTTATTAGCAAAGCAAAATCACACCCCCACGGGGAGGGGCGGGCATGCTCTAGGTGAGCAACTGCCCCGAAGTTGTGTTGGTTGGTGGCTTTGAAAGGTGGGGTCCCCGGGGCGGGGAGGGTCTTGGAATGTGGACCAATCGAGGCATTGTCTCCACCCCCACATTGGGAGGGGGAGATTTTTTTCCTTACATAGGCATCTCAGGAACTGTCATGGTGGTGATCACCCGTAAGAGGGGTCAAAACTGCAATGCAAATGAGGGTATGATGAGTCTTGGGGCTACCCTCTGTCAGGGTTTGGGGGAGAATTGCATGCCAAAGAGCTGCTGCCCGGTAATTAGGATGCTGTGCCTGGTGGAGTGACCTTGCTCCCAGCTCATATCTAGCCTCCTGCCTATCTCATTTGCAATTATCCTCAATATTCTCTTTCAGCACTTACAGTGATGCATTGTAATTGCATGTTTTCTTTTCTGTCTGCCCTGGACTGATCTTGATGGCAGAAGTTCTCTTTTCACTATAGCATTAGCATCTAACATAATGCCTGGCAAAGGGTTAACAATCAATAAAAGTTTCTTGAAGAAAATAAGAGAAGGCACAAAAGTAGGCAGGCAGCACCACCTGATTAAAATTGCCTGGAAAATCAAAGCAGACTTATTTTTGGGAGGTAGAAAATTGATCTTAGAATTCATAATTTTTGATCTGGTATTTTCTACTTTTTAATAGCATAAAATTAAAAGTTCAGGGGGCCAGCCTAGTGGCGTAGTGGTTAAGTTCACACGTTCTGCTTGGAGGCCCAGGGTTTGCCATTTGGGATACTGGGCGTGGACCTACTCACTGCTCATCAAGCCATGCTGAGGCAGCGTCCCACATAGAAGAATTAGAAGGACCTACAACCAGGATATACAACTATGTACTGGGGCTTTGGGGAGAAAAAAAAAGAGAAAAAGAAGAAGATTGGCAATAGATGTTAGCTCAGGGCTGATCTTCCTCAAAAAAAAAAAATTAAAAGCTCATTAATATCAATTTTTTGTTTAAAACTATGACAGATAATTCATAGCTAAATTTATAGCTGCATAAATGCTCAGGAATAAGCTAGTATCTTCTCAAAAATGGTTACTTATAGGGGCCCGGCCCTGTGGAGTAGGGGTAAAGTTTGGCACACTCTGCTGCAGTGGCCTGGGTTTGCGAGTTCAGATCCCGGGCGTGAATCTACGCCACCCGTCAGCCATGCGATGGCCGTGTCCCGCTTACAAAAGAGAGTAAGATTGGCATAGATGTTAGCTCAGGGCTAATCTTCATCAGCAGAGGAAAAAAAAAGGTCACTTACAGTCGTGTTTAGTGTAATTCCAGGTGTCTGTCTTACTTATTAAAAAAAAAAACCTTCAATTTTTTCTCTTTGCAAAGAGGTCTAATTTTTCCATTTTTACTGTTGAAAATATATTTTCTTGACTTAAACCTCTCTGTTGTGGTTGGATTTAACAGAAATTCATTTGCTAAGAAGGGCTTTTTCATATAAGTAAATATTTTTCTGTTTCATATGGCTTCTCTTTCCTATAATTCAGTGATTTTTTCTTTTCCAAGCAAAATAGAAAATCAAGGAGATCATAACTGAATATCCAAAATATGTGGTCTACTTTCATTCCTTGCTAATCGGTTAAATTTTTCTCAATTCACTATCTCAATTTCCTTATCCAAGATGTTAAAATTAGTTTTCAACATTTTTTAATCTTTGCAACTTTTGCAGCTTCTCCTAAGGCAGAGGTTCTAGAATTTGTTGCAGGGTCTGATGAAAACCGTAGATTAGCTCACAAAAGAAATTAGATAGATAGATAGATAGATAGATAGATAGATAGACAGACAGACAGACAGACAGACAGACACATAGATACGTATAAATACACACAAGGCATTTATATATAATTTTGAGAGGACAATTAACAAGATTTACTTTTAAAGACACTCTGGCCTTTTTTCTAAGTATTTAAATAGGTGTTTGATATAAAAAGTCTTCAAATATAACCTCACATAAACTTCCTCATAGAATAATTGATATTTATGCCAAGTGTCAGAAGATGTATATACTGTTATCATTAAAAACACCCAACTGTTATTCTTTCTTGGAGATTTTTATTGCTATTGTTTCAAAAATGCAATTCAAATATCAAAATATTTCTCTCATTTGGATTTATTTAAAGTGAGTTGGAGGAAATTGGGATATTAATACTACCATATAACAAGATTTTTCAAAGCACAGTTTTGTGTATGTTACAACCTGGTTAAAAAAGGGAAGAAATGAATTTTTCTTCTCTGTTAAAAATTAGAGAATGATTCCACTTTATTATAATCTAAATTTAAAACAATTTTGATTGGTTCTTTAATTTTCTGCAAATATATGGAAACACAATACAATAAATGAGACTTGTGACGGTAAGATTTTAGATTCCAAATGAACACTGAGAAATACATATTTGACAATAAATGTTCATACCCATCTTCATGTTCCTTACTCCATGGATCAGCTAAAATACTGATCCTAAAGTAAGAGAAAAAGTAAATTTTCTCTTGTCTTTCATTATTATCAACTTCTAAAAGGAAATGACAATTCATCTCAAATGTGACATTATTCAGAAAAATAAAATGATTTATAAACTAAGTAACACAGTCCTTGTTCTCAAAGAGCTCATAATTTAAAGAAAAAATAGAAAATTATAAACATGAAATATTAAATATGTATATGCATAAATTCATATAATATAAACATGCATATATATACACACACACTAACTTAGCATATAGAATAAGGAGAATAATTTACATATGACAGAATTAGATCTGGTAAATACTTATTTAAGTAATTTTAAGGCTTGGTTAACAAAAATCATAATAATCCCACATCTATGAGACTGTAAAATCAGTATCACTGAACACTTGTATAATAGCCCAAAAGATCTGAAATCTACGTAATAAGGGCAGCAAATAGATGCAAAAAAAATTGATAATAGCACAATCCAGCTCTCTTATATTGTCCTTCAGATAAAAAGCAAGCAAGGTTCAAGTTTGTTGCAATTTCACGGCAAGCATTCCAAGGAATCTTTTGTATATAGTACAAAGTGACGACATCAGCAGTAGGAGTAAGTTATTGCAAAATAAAACTTTATTCTATGACATTGTAAATTTCATGAGGGAGAGAAAATGTATTCTCTTTACCTAGTTTTATCCTCAATGCCTAGACTTGGTAGATTCTCAGTAAATAATACTGAAAGAATAAAATGCAGGGAAGATTAAAATACAAAGTAGTGCAATGCAGGTAAACTCACAACAAATTTGAATGCCTATTGTATATGAGGTAATGTGTTAGTAGCTCGACTAGATGACAAAAAAGAATCAGATGTGGTAACTCCTTGAAGCTGCACACATTCAGGAACAACTAGAATACGTGGTAGTACATGGCTTTGCATCAGAAAGATTCCAGATGTTAGCCAAGTGACAATATAATTCAGAGTGTATGAGAAAGTATGTACTTCAGAAGTGAGAGAAATAACTATGGGCTCTGGCAGTTAGAAAAGACTTTAAGGATCTGATAGAAACTTGAGTTCTCAAAAAACGGAAAGTTAAGGAAACTAATATTTAGTGAGCCTCTATAATACATCGGCGCTGGTCTAGTGGTTAGGACTCCATGCTCTCTTCACCACATCCCAGGTTCATTTCAGGTCAGGGAACCGCAGCGCCCATCCCTCGGTGTCATGCTACGGCGGCTGCGTGTTGCTGTGATGCTGAAAGCTATGCCGCCAGTATTTCAAATACCAGCAGGGTCACCCACGCTGGACAGGTTTCAGTGGAGCTTCCAGACTAAAACAGACTAGGAAGATGGAGCTCGCCACCCACTTCTGAAAACCTTGGCCATGCAAATCCCATGCGTAGCAGAGCAGCATTATCTGATACAGCACCTAAAGGTAAGAGGATAGTGCAAAAAGACCAGGCAGGGTTCCACTCTGCTGTACACAGGGAACTTGTGTAATCCACTTGACGGCACTAACAAGAACAATAATACATCGGGCACTTTCCTAGGAATTTTATAGGTCTTCTCATTTTAGTTTCATAGCAATTCTATGAGGCAGTATTTTTATGCACATTTTACACATAGGTGAGGTAACTGTTTTGAGAAAGCAAAAGAAACATAATTTACACTGAGTTCTATAAGGCTTGTACCATTCTTTCTCATGGGTAAGATTCAAATAGGTGAAGAGAAGAGTTAGGCCATAGAAAATACCCTAGGTAAAAGAGAGAGGACTAGCAAGAAGGAAATGTATGATGTGTGTTTAAGAATTGTTAAGTGGACCAATCAAGCTTTAGATTAAATGAGAGTGGGATCTCCTGGCAGTGTGTCCTTCATATAATCACCAGAGTTAACTTCCCAGAGCAGGTATCCATTCATTCATTCACCAAATATTTATTATCTACTCTCTACCAGGCACATGCTAATCCTTTGGAAACATTATTTTTAAAAGTCAGACAAAAGTTTTGTTCTTGGGGCTGGCCCAAGTGGCGTAGCAGTTAAGTTTGCACCCTCTGCTTCAGCGGCCCGGGGTTCGTAGGTTTGGATCCTGGGCACGGACCTATGCACCACTTGTCAAGCCATGCTGTGGTGGTGTCCCATATAAAGTAGAGGAAGATGGGCACAGATTTTAGCCCAAAGCCAATCTTCCTCAGCAAAAAGAGGAGGATTGGCAATGGATGTCAGCTCAGGGCCGATCTTCCTCACACACGCACAAAAACATCTTGTTCTTATAGATGTGGAGACAGATAATAAATAATAAACATAGTAAATAAACAAACTGTGTAGTCTTTTAGAAATTGATAAAGCTTAAGGAAAAAAAAAACTTTAAAAAAGCACAGATCTAATCTTATCATTCTCCTCAGCCTAGATATTGATGATTTTCTGGAAATAGTAATGTCCTAACTTCTGAGCATGTTTTTAAGGCTCTTGATGACTAATCTCAGGTAATACTTCTCTTTACCCCACCTCCACAACAACTCTGAAAAGAAATCATACCAGGAACTTGATATCTTGCCAAAATATCATACAAAAATGTGCTCATATTGTTTCTTCCACCTGGAACAGTATTCACCTGCCAAAATTTATTGAAATTTTAGCCATCCTTTAAAACCCAGTTCAAATATAGCCTCTTTCTCTTACTCAGTCTGAGTTAAAATTAATCTCTATCTTCTGTTTGTATTTATATCTGTCTCCTCAGATAGTAAGTTTCTTTATAAGTGAATTGGCAAATAGATGACAAGGTTGGGGTAATCAGATTTTGAAGGTCCATAAAGGCCCCAGTTAGGCGTCTAGGTATTTGTCTCCTGCATAGTAACTTGATATGACTAAATTTTATTCTTTTGTGGTTTATAAAACTGTATTTATATGAAGTATGAAAACTTACAAAGTCAAATATGTCCCATTGAATAAATCCAAAAACAAGTGGTGGAAAAATAAGAAATAAAATATATATCTGAAGGAGGCTTATATAACACAGTGGAAACAAATTATATCATTTCTCCAAGTCTGAGAAAGAAGAAATAAGTAAGCTATAAAATGCCAAAATTAATAGAATCTGATAAACAGTGTTCAAGCTATTGAATTCCACACAATATCCTCCTCTCAAGACTTAATTTAATCCTAATCACTCTTATCAGTACTCTTCTTTCCCTCTCCCTCTCATCTCTAGCGACTTCTGCTGTCCTATTAAGTGTAAGAAATCAGTCTGAAATGGATGGACTTGGAATTGATTAGTACACATTGCCATGGACACTCAAGAGAAGGGAAAGGAATATGATTCTCTATACTCTGTCACATTTCTCCCTTTGTCTCTACCCAGAGTCCCAGACATCTGTTGCCCCAACTGCCAAGCTCAGGCATTTACACCAGGGCTTGTTTCCATGTTTGAGAAACCACACTGATGAGAAAGTTCATTAAAATAATTGCATTTCATAATTTGGGTTTCAGTAACACCTAGCTGAGTTCTTTCAAATGTGTTTCTATCTGATATCACAGGGCAAGAAAAGTAGAACAGGATAAAAGGCAGGAGAGAAAAATGTTCAGGGGCAGGGATAAATGAGGATGTTTTAAATACAGTATAAAGGAAATTTCCACTTGTAAAGGTGTCTCCCTCTCCTGTACCAGGAGGAAAAAGACTCTTAAGCAACTCTTATCAATGGAGAAGGCTCTGACTTAAAGAAAGAAAGAAAGAAAACTTGCTAAACAACCCTTGTTTACCATGCTTTCCCTGATCACCTTCCCATAACTTGTGTCCCCCTCCTAAGAAGCCCCAAACCCCAAAACCCCTCTCCCTTTGTTTGGCCTAAGATGGTAGATAAGCCCAAGTTCTAACCACCCACCCATGACTGGGTGCTCCCAGGGGTATATGCATGATGCACATGTTAATAAAATTCTGTTTCTTTTTCTCTTGGTAATCTGTCTTTTGCCAGTCTGATTTAGAGGGCCACAGCCAAAGAACATAAGAGGAGTAGAGGAAAAAGATTTTTTTTTCCTCCCCTTCAAAACCAAAACAAGAAGTTCCACAATTGTACAGAATTATGTTTAATTCTAAAGTTGAAAGAGTTCTTACTATGGATCAAAAATTTAATTTGGTCCATAAGATTAAGCCCTGTCTAGCAGTAATTTAGAAGCCTTCGGAGATATGAAATCCAGTTCCTGATTTGAAAAAATGCTTATGTCACAGTTAGCTTTATAAACTATATAGTAAACCCTGACACAATACACTTTTAATTCATAAGACTAGAAGTTCTTTGGACGAAGACAACATATTTTATCAAATAAGCAAAATAGTTTCCTTAAATGTAGTACATTCATGATTTCCCCCAATACGTTAGTATAATTTAACTACAGATAGTTGGAAGCTACAGCAGAGGCAAAAATAAGTAATAACACACTGAAAAAAAAAAACAAGGAGGAGAGTTATTTCTACCTTAGTGGCAAATCTGACAAGAAGATAAATCAAAACAAAACAAATTACAAGCCATAAAAGAGGTATAATATAACAAGTCGAATATTTAGCTTCTATTCATGGAGAGTGTTTTTGTTTTTATTATATTTTCTTGCCAATTTCCCTGTTGTACAGCTGTCTTTTCCTTTGTTTGTGTAATTTTAATGTACCTCCCAGGCAAGTTCTTCGCAACATTGAAAAATAGTATACAGTGTCTTTGTTCTAAGTGTGCAAAACAGCCAAGTTTTCATCTTTCTCCATAGTCCCATGGAACCCTACAACATTTGGAGCAAAGTCATCATAGAACCTAGTTAAGTTATTTTTGAAACTGTTTTGACTATATTGGTTAAGCAATAGCACCTAAATTCTCATTTTTTTGTCTCTAAGTTTGAGTCGGAGGTTTCCCTTTACATTTTTTGCAGTGCTGTTGATTCTGTCAGTAAATAGGTAAAAATAGTCCAGCAAAAACATTTTTCTTTCTCAAACCATCAACTGTACGTGAGGCAGGAAGGAGCATGGTACAGTAGAAAGGGCACAGATTCAGGAATGACACAGACTTAGGTTTAAATTCCATATGACAAAGCCTTTCAGAGTCTCATTTCCTTCATTTTGAAATTGGAACAGTATTGCCTACCTTGCAGTTTCGTTGTAAGGATTAAATATGATGTACATAAAGTTCCTGACACATAGTAGGTAAATAATAAATATTATCTTTTATTATCATAAATCCTAACACTTAACAAGTTCTATTCTGCTTACCTCCTCACCAAAACAAAACACTCAAACATAACATACCTACATAAGTACTATATGTGTGTGTGTGTCTATATATATATAGGTCATGTTATTAAAAATTGAAAATACATGTGTTTATGTTGGCAAAACAAAGTTCAGTTTATTGCATTTAGAAATAGACTCCTACTGGGTTTTAGAGATGAAACAGTCATCCTAAATACCCTGTAACTATAACAAATAACCTGAATAATTAAGAACACTAAAACAATTGGCTTCAAAAACAGGAAGGATTTACAGACCTTAAAAACATGCACAGAACAACTTACTGTAAAATAATGTCAGATGGTGGTCCTGATGATCACTAAATGGGAGAGAGAATGTTTTTACATCCACTATTTCAGAATTCTGCAAATGCATAACCAGAAGTTAACCAGACTAATAATGTCTGGACAACAGGACAGATCTAAAACTATGGTCATCATCGACACTTAGTATTTGCACAGGACCACGCAATAAAGGGCAAAAAGGAAGATTATCTCTCAGTGGTTCTTATAGTTTACTCTCAACAGCAATAAAGCAAATTGTTTTTCACAAGTTATATAACAGTTGTCAAAGATAAAGCTGGACCCTAGTTAAAGGCGGTAAAGACAGATTTTACTTAGTGATTACTACTGCACTAGGGAAGAGTCCAGTGTAAACTGAGCTCTACTTTGATTTGTGCAGAGGTGACAGGTGTTTTAAAAGGAGAATGAGAGAGTAGGGAGGAGGAGTGAGCGGAGGCTCCAGCAGAGCCAAGGAAGCGATAAATTACAAAAAGCAGAGTGAGAGGGTTGGTCAATGTTATTAGGCCATCTGTGCCTGCTAGCTAGCACTTATTGAAGTTAGGCTCCTACCCTCCCACAGAGACCAGGACACAGGGGCCCTGTCCTTCCTGATGATCACATTTCAAAGGAATGGCTTTCAAGTCCTTGAAAAAGACACTCCTTGGTTGTAAGAGATGCATATACATCTCAAAGGGACAGAGGAAAAATTTACAATAGTAAGTTTGTTTGTTTTTGTTAATAAGTGCCTTAAGACAGAGAGGTCTGGGGCCTATCCTCAGGTGTTAGCTGGAACAAATGGTAAATTCTTTTGGCAGCCTTGAGTTTTTCCAGACAGGAACTCAAGGGGGGGCTGGGTCATCCCAGGGACACAGCCTTAGGCTGCTAGAAGCCACATTAGACTTTGGTCAAAGAATCTTTGTCACAGTTCTCCTAACTTTGACATGGTAGCTCCATCTACTTGAGGACAGACCAGTTAGGCTAAGGTCCAGTTTCAGATGTATGTTCACTAGCACTCCATTTTGTGGCAAGTCACACCTCTCATCTTAGCAAGCTGCCCAACAAATCCAAGCCATAATTTACAGAAAGGAATAAGCAAGAAAAAATGGCTGGACTGACAACAAAATAAGACCATCCACCCATCCCTGGAAGAAAAACAAAACAAAAACTACTCAATGAGTCATTTTCTTATTGAGTAAATTCTTAGTTTGTGTAAATTATTCTTCTGTTATGAAGCGTCCACAGGTACATAAATCATAACCCCTGCATTCAAAAGCCTAACTCCAAGAATGTTTACAAGTAACTTTAACACAACGAGCCATATGATAAGTGCCTTTTAAATGACAGAGGTGATTTGTGGCATAGAAGTCTCAGGGAAGATCTGAATAATTAAGACTTCATGACAGAGGTTATTAAGCCTAAAAGGAATGGTCAGATTTCAATAATTAGAAAAAAGAAGCTATGGTCATCAAAATAAGAGGAATCATCATTAAGTAAAAGGAAATTGCAAAAATAGTCCAAAACCCACAGATCAGAAGAGAATTTGGAGATTTTCGTTTTCATTACTAAGTATTTTACAATTTACTATAAAAATGGGTCTTCACTATCAACTATATTTTGGCAACTAAATGAAGTCAGATATCGGTCCATCCCCACACAGATTTTCAAGTAGTCAATGTCAAATTGGGGAGAATCTTAGCAATGATCCACTCCAACACCTGGCTTTTTCGGATAAATGAATCTAGGAGTAGCGTGATTATGCGCATGCGCCAGGCTGTGCCGGCCATGATTGGTAAAGCCTGCGTTGAAGCCTGGGTCTCCTCATTGTCTCTGAACCACATTACTCTCTGTTAACATATTTTACTCTCAACACAGTGGAGGATAATCCAGAGAGAAATACTGAAAAGATATTGAAAGTTATTAGCCTGGGGAGATTGTTGAAGCCATGAATTGGCACGGAGATACCAGACCCTGGAGAGCAGGTTGGAGGAAGATAGCTAATTCCATACTGGATACATCTGATACGTTTCCTGAGGAATGGAAGTGAATATGTCTACTTGTCTGTAGGACTTATGTGTCTGGAGTTTGAGACAAGTGGAAATTGAAGACAGATCGAAAAACAATCAGCTTGTAGATGGTCAGTGAAGCCACAAGAAGAGATCCCTCAAAATCCACATCTCTGTTCTCATTAAAATAGCATTGCAAATGAGGTATAAAAACATTAATTTTAGTATAGGTGTACAATTGTGGGTTGGAAAACATCATCAAAATAATTTCAGAATACCAATAAGTAGGCCTTTATTAACAAAGATTAAATTAAATAATTATTTAAAAGCATCAATAGGATAAGTGAGTTCAGAACAATATTCAGAATAAAATCGTATCTTAGGGCTCCCATAAAAATATGGCTTTCTTGACAAGCAACCCCTGACATTTTATGATACATTTCTATTTTAATTTTATAGTTTCTAGCTCACCATTTCAAGGAAAGCAGGTTAGGGACTTAATTCATTAAGCATTCATTGAACTCCTGGTAAGTGCCAGGTATTGGAGATATAAAGAGGAAAACTATACTGCCTGAATATAAGCCATCTTTGTTTTCTTCAACTAATTTTATTGTGTACCTCCTAGTTTCCAGATACTGTCCTGGCACTGATGTTACATTGGTAAACAGGAAAAACCCAACCCTCAAGTGTTTACATTCTAGCAGGTTTTCAGTTTTGTTTGCTTAATGTATGTTGAATCAGCATAGAAGATAGGTACTCTTGTGCAACATAAATCATTTAGGCAATATTAATAATTAATTAGGCAATGTAACTCTGTATTAAATAGCCCTCCTGCAAGTGTACATTGCTTAGTGATTTGAGCATTTGTGTCCTCCAAATATAGGAAGGCTGTGGTTGAGTCAGTATTATATAATGCTGACAAATTCTTAGTAAACATTCATGTACTCCCAGATCATTTGAAAACCATTTTTTGGTTTCCCTTTAGAAATATTATGCTGCAATTTCCAGTATTATATCTACAGTCACTTACCGTTTACAACCCAGATTTTTATCTTCCTCTTGAAATACGAGTATCTTTCAAATTTTAGCAATAGCACAATTTTCTAAATTCTCTTAGGTGGAAATCTTCCCAGTCTATTTTATGTAAAATCTTATCTTCATCTGTGTTATAATTCTTCTTGTAGTCCTTGAATTTTGGTTCCAGTATCAAAGTCTTTTCGGGCCATTCATTTAATCCTTCGACCAGATTTTCAGTGGGAAAAAAATGACATCACTGTTAGAAAATATTTGGTATTTAGTTACCTAAGCATAATGACATATATTCTTCTCCCCTTTTTCTAAAGCTCAATATAACCAAACCTAATTCTTTTCCCACCAAATATATTGTAACGTATATTGTATTAACTTGAGACAATAGTTAATGGAAAATTAGAGAATAAGATATGCAAAAATTACTTAAAAGAGTAAATACTAAAGACAGTATTAAAATTTAAAAAGAATATTTTTCCAGTGCAGACAATCTTTATTGGCAGGTGCTAAGAATGCAAAATAGTAATAAATCCAGAGGGATGGAAAAGTAAATGTGGCATGGCTCCCCTCCCCCAGTAAGGGCCCTGTAGCCAGGCCAGTGTGTCATGAGCACTTGACTTGACTGTGGCCACCTTGGGCACAACAGTCTCCAAAGTACAAGCTCCCAGGCAGAAGGGCTTCTCACAACATGGTGGAAAGGAGCAACACCCTAGAAGGGGCGTGGGCTGTGTCCCACCTCAGGTCATTTGGCTCCTGTTCACCGCACACCTCAACTCCTCAAGAGGGTAGGGGTGTTAGAGGACTGGGCTAAACCTATCCCTCTCCAAACCCAGATATATGCCTCACGCCTCAGTTTCCCTCCTCCTGGAGGTTATCCAGGTTGGACCACCAGGCCCTGTTAGCGGCTCAGCCTGACCCAAAGTGAGTAGTTCACATAACATATCATATTTTAGCCATGGTGTGGGCTGCAGTCCCTAAGAGACTGCTGGGATCACTGTGGGGTAGCCAAAAAGACCCTTTCTAGTCCTTTCAGTGACTGGGAAGCTTATAAACAACAGAAATTTATTTGTCACAGTTCTGGAGGCTGGAAGTCCAAGATCAGAGTAGCAGCATGGTCGGTTGAGGGCCTTCTGCCAGGTGGCAGACTTCTGATTGTATCCCACATGGTAGAAGGGCTAGGGGCCTCTTCTGTAAGGGCACTAATCCCATTCACGAGGGCTCCACCCTCATGACTGAGTCACCTCCCAAAGGCCTCACGTCTAATACCATCACCTTTGGGGGTTAGGATTTCAACATATAAATTTTAGGGGGACACAAACTTTCAGACCATAGTGGTACTAAATAGAAAATCCCTTTCAATCTGTAAACTATAAAGCAAACTATCACTCTGAGAGATTATCATCTGATTCTGCTTCATGGATTTTTTTTTTTTTTTGAAGGGAGAATTTTCACTCGTGGAATATTGGGATTCATCTTCTAATTTTTCACAACTCTGTATGGATGTATTTCTGTTTTCCTGTTCATGTCTGTGGTATTGGGGAGCTTTACAAGATTCCTACTTCAATGGCACTAACTTCATTCAGTATAGTAAAGTCTGAATGCTTCAGTGGATTATTTCTGGTGGTGAGGGAAATGAAATTGTTTCCTAGTATTTTGTTTGTCTTTTGTCTTGCAGGACTCCTCCAAAATTTCTCCTTTTGCTTCTTTTCTCTTTCATCACCTAATTGCCAATTGCCACTTCTTCCTTTCTGTTTGCCTTTTTCTTCCCCAGAAGCTGTGTTTGAAAGACTACTGCTTCACAACATGCATACTTTCACGTCTTTTCCCTGCAGACCATGCTCTGGTCTACCCTGGCACTTTTTTTTTTTTCTTTACAGACTTAGGGTGGACTTACTCTTTTTGGTGGTGGTGAAGATCAATTTTAAGGTCATCACTTTCTCCCTTCTAGCTTCACACAGTATTTCTTGGCCTGCTTTATCTTGCCACAAAGCCTTGTTGCAGGATAGGAGGGTAGAAATTGCTCATTAGAATTTCATGCTTTTGCTTTTAAACTTTCTAGTTATTTTGATCTATGAGCATTCTCTGTCTTTGAGTTATGCCGAGGGCATAGTTTTGGAGTGGTTTTTTTTTCTTTAACTTTCCTATTGTTATGTAATATTTGGGGAGGATATTTTAGGAGGCAGGGACCTGAGGAGCTACCATTATCTTTAGCTATCCTGAAATCCCAGGAAATTCTTATCAACAAATAGTGTTGAAACAATGGGATATCCTCTAGGGAAAGAAATGAACTTCAACTCCTAACTCATACCATGCACAAAAATTAATTCAGGATAGATCATAGACCTAAACATAAAGCCTAAAGCCATAAATCTTCTGGAAGAAACATAGGATAATACCCTCTTGATCTGGTGGTAGATGAAGGTTTCTTAAGTAAGACATAGAAAGTAATAACCATAAAAGAAAAAGAAATGATAAATAAACTTCATCAAAATTAAAAACTTCTCATCAAAAGACTCTACTAATGAAATAAACAGGCAACCCACAGAATGTGTAAACATATTTATAAGATCCTAAACTGAAAAAAAAAATTGTATCTAGGCTATATAAAAAACTCCTATGACCCAATAACTAAAAAGATAGATAATTCAGTTTTTTTAAGTGGGCTAACAGATATTTCAAAAGGGGTATATGATTGGCTAAAAGGCACTTTAAGAAGTATTCAGCATCATTAGTTATCAGGGAAATACAAATTAAAACCACAATGAAATGCCACAACAGATCCATGAGAATTACTAAAATTAAAACACTGACTTGGGGGCCAGCCTGTGGCTTAGCGGTTAAGTGCACGCGCTCCGCTACTGGTGGCCTGGGTTCGGATCCCGGGTACGCACCGAGGCACCGCTTGTCAGGCCATGCTGAGGCCGCGTCCCACATACAGCAACTAGAAGGATGTGCAACTATGACATACAACTATCTACTGGGGCTTTGGGGAGAAAAAGGCGGAAAAAAGGAGGAGGATTGGCAATAGATGTTAGCTCAGGGCCGGTCTTCCTCAGCAAAAAGAGGAGGATTGGCATGGATATTAGCTCAGGGCTGATCTTCCTCACAAAACAAACAAACAAGCAAACAAAAAACACTGACAATATCCAATGTTATTTGGGGAGCAACCAGAACTCTTATACATTGCTGGTAGGAGCATAAAATGGAACAATCAACTTGGGAAAAGGTTTGGCAGTTTCCTATATGATTAAATATATGCCTACAATATGAGCCAGCAATTGCACTCCTACATTTTTACCCAAGAGAAATGAAAACATGTCCATAATAACTTATATAAGACAGTTCACAGCAGCTTATTCATAACAGCCAAAAACGGTAAACAACCCCAATGCCATCAACAAGACAATGCATAAACAAATTTTGGTGTATTCATTCAGTGGAAAATTTCTCAACAATAAAAAGAAGTGAACTTCTGCTACAGTCAACAGCATAGAAGACTCTCCCAGAGGTTATCGTAAGAGAAAGCTAAACTCAAAAGTGTATATACCATATCAGTCCATCGATTTGCAGTTCTAGAACAGGCAAAATTCATCTGTGGTCAACAACACCACCACCAAACAAAAAAACATAATATTGGTGGCCTCTGGTTGTGAGGAGAGGTAGTAACTCTCTGAGAAGAGGTATGAGGGAATTTTCCAGGTAGGGTTGTGGTTGTGGGGGTGTAAGCATTTGTTAAAACTCATGAAACTGCATGTTTTGGGAATTTCTTCTCCTGAAGAAACAGGTGGGAAGTGACAATAAGTGTTACAGTGTACAATTAGTGTAGTAACCATAAAACACCAAAAATAACTAAAATTCTGTAGAAAAGAAATTTTCTATAGAATGGAAATCCCCTGGAATAGAAATCATTTTTTTTTTTTTTTTTTTTTTTTTTGCTGAGGAAGATTTACCCTGAGCTAACATCTGTGCCAATCTCTATTTTATATGTGGGTCACAGCCACAGCATGGCTGCCAACGAGTGGTGTAGATCTATACCTGGGATCCGAACCCGGGCTGCCAAAGTGGAGCCTGTTGAACTTAACCACTAGGCCATGGAGCTGGCCCCCAAGAAATCCTTTATTTATGTATTTGGCCTAGTTTTAAGCATGTGTTATATGCAGCAAGCTCTTGTGCTAGCATGTGTTCTATCAAACTATTACGATAAAGCTGATTGGAATAGTTAGAGAAATGTCAGCAGAGACCACCAAACTTGCTGCAGTAAAAGTGTTTTCCCTAAAATGTAGTCTCATTTCACACTCTTGAGTTGTGACTGAAAGTAATCAGATGTAGCTTAGAAGTTACTCACAATTTGATTCTTATTACTTACGTATCTCTCACCCACAGGGAGTGAATGGGAGGAGCTGGGACAGGGCCTAGAATTACATTTTCCACTTTATTTTGTTTGGCACTTGTTTGATACTAAATGCTCTAAGCTTATTCCTGATGAACAATGGCGCATAGTAAAAAACCAAACCATAATTGGCAGAGAAAGCTAAGAAAGCCCCCAAAAAAGGCCTAAGGCATTTACATCTTAGATACACTGCCTGAGCAATTTGGGAAAGGAAGGAATGAAGCCAGTAACCTGGTTTGAACAGTCCTATCATATCATCATTTCAAGAGAACTTGGCATTACATTATGAAAAAGCCAACTTCTAAAGTTGTAACTTGTTTTACTAGGTAATAACATTCATGTATTTTTTAAAGAAACAATTGCACTGACTGTCTCCTGTGAGCTGACTGCTTTTGTTTTCTCATGTTAAATCATTTAAGAGAGAAATCTGGGATTGCCCTAGGCCTTGCCATATGTTAAAGAAAGGCAGTATAGCAATAATAAGCTCTTGAATGGCAACAGCATGTAGTTGGATAAGTGTCTTAGCTCTGGATCCCCAGAAACAGATGCTGAGATCAGGATTCACTTGCAAATGATTTGTTAAGGAAAGACTTCTAGGGGAGATGGGTAAGGAAATGGGGGAGGCAGGTCAGAGAAAAAGGGGGAAGCCAAGCAAAGATATGACCACAGGCATGAGTCCCACAACTGAATAGGCTTCAGCCTGATCCCACTGACAAACTGGAATATCAGTTACACCTCAGAGGTATTCCAACCAGAGGTAAGGAAGCCAGGCTTTCATCTTGTACCCAGCAGTCGCTGTTTAACAGCAGTCAGGGTGCAGAGCAGTAAACTTTCAGGCACTTCCGCTGGCTGCGTCTGCTGGCAAATCAGCTCCAGTGGCCCCAGGGTAGTTCTCTGAAAGCACATCTCAAGGCAAGCTCCCATCCCTCAGAGGAAACATAAAAGGGTATCCAAGAAGTCTGGGTGAAACAGCAACATTGCCCACAAAGTCCAGGATGTTGACTACAAAGACTGGCCAGGAAAAGTGGTGACTAAGATGATAAATGCTGATCAATTAGCAACTTCTCTGTTATTCTTAAGCAGTAGTTCCAGGTCTCACTCCACCAAAAAAAATATATTCTGTACGTGTATATGTGTGTATTTTAATTACATATAGATTTACCTGTTTTTTAATGATTAGAAAGTATTCTATAAGATGTTTTGATTAAACTTACTTACCCATTCACTTACTGATGGACATTTCTATTTATCATTTTAATTAGTTTCTTTAACATACTATGTTTCATAAATATCTTTTACGTGTGTATTGGAAAACGTCTCCACACATGTGCATACAAAATATCACTAATAATGAAATTGCTGAATGAAAGAGAATGTACATTTTTATTTTTACAGCTATTGCCAAATTGTCTACTGGAAATATTGTACCACTTTATCCTCTATCATCAGTGTATAAGAATATCTGTTCACATCGGGGCTGGCTCAGTCGCGAAACCGTTGGGTTCGCCCATTTCACTTTGTCAGCCCGGGGTTCGCCGGTTTGGATCCTGGGTGCGGACCTACTCGCTGCTCATTGGCCATGTGAGGGTGGCATCCCACATAGAAGAGCTGCAACTCTATGACTATGATACACATCTATGTACTGGGGCTTTGGGGAGGAAAAAAAAAAAAAGAGGAAGATTGGCAACAGATGTCAGCTCAGGGCCCATCTTCCTCAGGAAAAAAAAAAAAAGTATCTCTTCACCAACATCCTCACCAAGATTATCAATAAAAAAGACCATCAATTTTTGTAAGTTTTGCCTATCTGAAAGTAAAAAAAGATACACTGTTGCTTTAATTTACATTTATTAATGGAGTGGTCGAACATTTTCTATATGTTTATTAGCCGTTTGTATTTCTTTTCCTTTGATCATTTTCTATTAGTTTTCAATCACTGATTGATTTGGTGCCTATTTCTAGACTTTTTATTTTGTTCAACTCTTCTGTCTTCTCTAGAAATAAACTATATAATCTCTGTAATTTCCTAATATGGTTTAATTTCTGGCAGGGCTAACTACTCATTACTGTTCTGCTTCAAAAGTTTTCTGGATATTTTCATATGTTTATATTTCTAGAGAAAAATTTGGTATCATTTTGAAAATTTATCTGTACAATCTTGTTCCCATATTAACTATTTTTTAATCAATAGGTTATTTTATGGATAATTAACATATTTAACATATTAAGTTTTCCTTTTGAAAAGCACCGTATCTTTCCATTTACTGATATTTCAATTTTACAAACTCTTAGCAGAGTATTAAAGTTTTATTCATAGCCATGCTCATTTCTTGTTAAATATGTACCAGTGTATAATCATTTGATTTGCCTTTCAGAATGAAATATTTTCTTCCATAAACTTTCTCATTGATGATTATTTGTATTAAGGAAATTAATGAATTTGACTTATTTAGTAACCCACTACCTTACTGAATTCTATGATTGTTTCAAATAGCTTTAGTTCTACTTTCCACAAATATAATTTTTCTTCCTCCTTCTCTGTGAATGTTTCCTGTTGAATCTAATGTTTAGGAGGTTTTTTTTTTGTTTCCATGTTTTAAGTTGTTTTTCTCCTAATTATTAGTTTGTAAATGTAAATGATAACACTTCTTACTTTTGGTAATTTCTATGAAGTTTTTCTTTTGCCATGCCAGCTGAGAAAACAAAAAAATGACTCAACACTTTTCGTCTCACATGTCCTGCCTCAGCAATATAGAGATGAGAGGCAGACTGCCACTCTAACAGTCCCATCACTCCATCAGCACTGCAATGTAAATCAGCTGTAGTCCAACCTCTCGATCTTAATTTATCTGAGGTAGTAACAGGTGTTCTTGTATTTATTGGAAGATAGGCGTACTTATCATTCCTATGAATTGACTTCCTTTGTTTTCTGTTATTAAAACATCAAACAATCAAAGATTATGTGAATCTCTGTTCATTTTAAGCAGAGTGCTATATTGTAGAGATTTAAAAAGCAGCTAATGGGGGCCAGCCGGGGGCCGGCCTGTGGCACAAGCGGTTAAGTGCGCGTGCTCCAGTGCGGCAGCCCCAGTTTCATCAGTTTGGATCCTGGGCGCGCACCAATGCACCGCTTGTCGGCGTCCAATATAAAGTGGAGGAAAATGGGCATGGATGTTAACCTAGGGCTGGTCTTCCTCAGCAACAAGAGGAGGATTGGCAACAGATGTTAGCTCAGGGCTGATCTTCCTCACACATACACACACACAAAATAAAATAAAATAATAAATAAACAAAAAGCAGCTAATGAATCATTATAATAGCATATATATAGTTAATAAAGAAGATTTGTTAAAACGGTCCATAAGAAAATTAAGAGAGAAGATTCAGATAGGATCTGTCAATCATGTTACACTGTGCTCTCTTTTTGTTAACATGCCCTTCATCCCTCAATTGTGAAAATGGCCTTATTGTCTGAAAGTTCTTACTTCTTTTATTTCTGTGATTTATTCTTTCAACTAATTTTTATCACAAACCTAGTATGCCAAGCACCGTTGGAAACATAATGATAAAATAAATATTTTCTGCCTTCAAGCTGCTCAGTGTAACAAAGGAAAGAGACAGGGGAGTGAAATATTAAAATATAGTATAGTGGAATAAATATTATACATAATGCTGTTAAAGCAGTTAGCTGAGGAGGACAAAGAGAGGAAGAAAGAATTTGAAAAACCTTTCCAGGGGGTGTAAATTGGTACAGCCACTATGGAAAACAGTATGGTGGTTTCTCAAAAAATCAAAAAGAGGACTACCATATGATCCAGCAATCCCACTTCAGGTATATATCTGAAAGAAATTAAATCACTATCTCAAAGAGATATCTGCACCCCCATGTTCATTGCAGCTTTTTTCACAATAGCCAAGACGTGGAAATAACCTAAGTGTCCATCGATGGATAAATGGATAAAGAAAATGTGGTATACATATACAATGGAATATTATTCAGCCATAAAAAGAAGGAAATCCTACCTTTTGTGACAACATGGATAAACCATGAGATCATTATTTTAAGTAAAATGTCAGACAAAGAAAGACAAATACTGTATGATCTCACTTATATGTGGAATCTAAAAAAGCTGAACTCATTAAAAAAAGAGAGTAGATTAGTGGTTACCAGAGCTGGGCATTGGGATAAAGGAGAGATGTTAGTCAAAGGGTATAAATTTCCAGTTATAAGATGAATAAGTTCTTGGGATCTAATGTACAGTATGGTGACTATAGTTAGCATTGCTGTATTATATACTTGACAATTCTTCGGAGAGTAAATTGCAAATGTTCTCACCACATACACACACACACACAAACAAAAGGTAACTATGTAAGGTGATGGATATGTTAACCAACCTTATTGTGGTAATCATTATGCAATATGTAAGTGTATCAATTCATCACGTTGTACACCTTAAACTTACATAATGTTATCTATCAACTGTATCTCAATAAAGCTGGAAAAAAAAGAAAAACCTTTCCAGGGGATGTCATGCTTAAGAATGATCAGGAGCTATGCAGCAAAGGAAAAACGAAGCATCTTTTCAAGAAGAAGAAGAGGCAAAGGCCCAGGACATGAGGGGCAACAGAGAATCACCAGTAGCTGGACAGAGGTACAAGGTGGAAAATCTCAAATTATGGGGCTGTTCAAAGACTTTATCAAATTTTCATTTTAAAGAGATCACGCTTTGCCAATTAAAAACAAAAAAAAAACATAAACAGTATTCAGCTATCCAGTATAAACACAGCTCTCAAAATCTACTGAGGAAGTAGATTCAGATTCTATATATTAGTCCTTTTTATTGACTTTGCAGGAGATTTATTATGTGGATAGTCACTGCATTTTTGTGAGAAATTATTTATAGAAGCCACAGTGTATTTTTTCATGGACTTGCTATTCTATAAAATATATATAAGAGTAGGGATGCTTAGGAGTGAAATAAGTGTTAGGGAAAATCATCCATCCTGTCTTGAATATTGGTCCCTAGAGTTATTTCCATTTTTACCGTCATTAAAATGATGGTATATAATGTACTCGTGTTTAAGCTCTATGCTATGGGCACTTGTTCCTTATTGTTTAAGTGCTCATAATCAACTCAGCTGAGGCAAAGCCATCTGACAAGGAACTGCTGCCATTCTTCAGTCAATACAGAACCTGATTACAAGCTTTTCAGGTAGTGCCCTGTTCCCTATAAGGCACACCCAGACTATACTCTGACTCACTGGGGGTATAGCTCAAGCTTATCTAACATGATAACTAAATAACTTGACACAATTTTAAAAGGTAGCAGGAAATGTGGCAGAAATGAATATTATTAAGCTGTTGAAGTCTACATCACCTATTTAATCCACTCCAAATGTTTGGAGTATTCTACAAACTGACAGAGCATGGTATGAAAGCTTGGTGTTGTGGGTTCTTCTGGGTGGTTGATAGCTGTGGCTGCTAATAATCTCTATTACATTGCCTTGGGACATGTTTTCTGGAAGTGATGACTAATGGTGAGGTATTACCATAAATCTTTGCCACCAGGTACCTGAAGTACAATGATGCATCAGAGCATAAGAAACTGAGAAGACTGTCAATAGTCCTGACTTGCTTAAAATGTTGGAGTGATCCAGCCACCCCGCCATGGCACCGACAAGTGCGAAGCAGCCTAGGACTGGCTGGCTGGTGTCCCATTCCATCTCCAGCTGTCCTTCCAGGGCGCTCCTAGGCACAGAGCAGCCCGGGATTCCCCAGCAAGCGCCCCACTTCAGATCCAGCCACCCTGCCCAGGCATCTAGAGGCCTGGTATTTCCCAGCTGGCACCCAATCCAGCTCCAGCTGTCCTGCCAGGGCACCTCCAGGTGCAGAGTGGCCTGGGACTTTCCAGTTAGTACCCCACTCCAGCTCCAGTTGTCCTGCCAAAGCCACCCAGCACACACAGTCTACACAGGGTATGCTCCTACACAATGTCACTCCTTCAAGAGTGGGAGAGGTAGCTGTTTTGCCTAATTCATAGAAACAAAACAGAAAGTCAAACAAACTGAAGAGGAAAAGGAATATATTCCAAAGAACAAGATAAAACCCCAGGAAAAAACCTCTAATGAAATGGAGATAAATAATTTACCTGATAAAGAATTCAAAGTAATGGATATAAAAATGCTCACTGAACTCATAAAAATTAGGAACATAGTGAAAACTTCAAGAAAGAGTTAGACAATATAAAAAAGAACCAATCAGTGCTGAGGAATATAATAACGGAAATGAAAAATACACTAGAAGTAATCAACAGCAGAACAGATGATACGGAAGAACAGATCAGCAATGTGGAAGACAAAAGTGAAAATCACTCAATCAGAACAGCAACGGAAAAAAGAACTTTAAAAAATGAGGATAGGGGCTGGCCTGGTGGTGCAAGCAGTTAAGTGTGCGTGCTCCGCTGTGGCGGCCCAGGATTCACTGGTTTGGATCCCAGGCATGCACCAGTGCACTGCTTGTTGAGCCATGCTGTGGCAGTGTCCCATATAAAGTAGAGGAAGATGGGCACAGATGTTAGCTCAGGGCCAGTCTTCCTCAGAAAAAAGAGGAGGATTGGCATCAGATGTCAGCTCAGGGCTGATCTTCTTCCAAAAAAAAAAAAATGAGGATAATTTGGGGTCAGCCCCATGGCCTGGTGGTTATGTTCAATGCCCTCTGCTTTGGGGGCCAGGGTTCAGTTCCTGGGAGCAGACTTACACCATTCGTCAGCAGCCATGCTATGACAGCAACCCACATACAAAATAGAGGAAGATTGGCACAGATGTTAGCTCGGGGTGAATCTTCCTCAGCAAAAAAAAAAAGAAAAAATGAGGACAATTAAGGGAACTCTGGGACAACATCAAGCATACTAACGTTTATATTATAGGTGCCCTAGAGGAGAAGAGAGAGAGAAAGTGGCAGAAAACTTATTTGAAGAAATAATGGCTGAAAACTTCCCAACCTGGGGAAGGAAACAGACATCCAGGTCAAAGAAGTACAGAGAATGCCAAACAAGATGAACCTGAAGAGATCCACACCAAGATATATTATAAATAAAATGGAAAAAGTTAAAGAGAGAATCTTAAAGGCATCAAGAGGAAAACAATAAGTCACATACAAGGGAACCCCCACAAGATGATTAGCTGATTTTTTAGCAGAAACTTTGCAGGCCAGAAGGGGGTGGCATGATATATTTAAAGTGCTGAAAGGAAAAAACTTACAACGAAGAATACTCTACCCAGCAAGATTATCATTCAGATTGAAGGAGAGATAAAGTGTTTACCAGATAGGCAAAAACTAAAAAGTTCATCACCACTAAATTGGCCTTATAAGAAATGTTAAAGAGTCTTCTTTAAGCATAAAAGAGAAGGCCATAACTAGAAATAAGAAAATATATGAATGAAAAAATCTCACTGGTAAATGCAAATATTTAGTAAAGGCAGTGGTTCAGCCACTTTGAAAGCTAGTATGAAGGTCAAAAGACAAAAGTAGTAAAATCAACTATAACTACAATAAGTAGTTAAGGGATACACAAGATAAAAAGATGTAAATATGACATCAAAAACATAAAACATAGAGGGGAGAGTAAAAATGTAATGCTTTTAGAAAACTTTTGAAATTAAATGACTATCACCTAAAATAGACTGCTATATATATATGTCAATGTATATGAACCTCATGGTAACCAAAAACCAAAAACCTACAATAGATACACAAAAAATAATGTGAAAGGAACCCAAACATAACACTAAAGAAAACCATCAAACCACAAGGGAAGAGACCAAGAGAAGAACAGAAGAGAAAAGAACTACAAAACAACCAGAAAACAACTGACAAAATAGCAACAAGTATATATCTATCAATAATTAATTTAAATGTAAATGAATTAAATGCTCCAATCAAAAGACATAGTATGGCTGAATGGATAAAAAAGCAAGACCCATATTTGCTGTCTACAAGACACTCACTTCCGATCTAAAGACACACACAAACTGAAAGTGAAGAGGTGGAAAAAGATATTCCATGCAAATGGAAATGAAAAAAAAAGCTGGGGTAGCAATACTCATATCAGACAAAATAGACTTTAAAACAAAGACTGTAACAAAAGAAAAGAAGGGCATTACATAGTGATAAAAGAGGATATGACATTCACAAATTTTTATGCACCCAATATAGGAGCGCCTAAGTTTATAAAGCAAATATTAACAAAAATAAAGAGGGAACTTGAAAGTAACACAATAATGGTAGGGGACTTTAATACCCCACTTACATCAATGGATAGATCATCTAGACAGAAAATCAACAAGAAAACAATAGTCTGAAATGACACATTAGACCAGATGGACTTAGTAGATATACACAGAACATTCCATTCAAAAACTGCAGAATACACACTCTTCTCATGTGCACATGGAGCATTCTCCAGGATAGATCACATGTTAGGCCACAAAACAAGTCTCAATAAATTTAAGATTGAAACCATATCAAGCATCTTTTCCGAACACAACAGTATGAAACTAGAAATCAACTATAAGAAGAAAGCTGAAAAAGTCACAAATATGTGGAGACTAAGCAATATGCTACTGAGCAACTACTGGATTAATAAAGAAATGAAAGAAGAAATCAAAAAATATCTGGAGGGCCCGGCCCTGTAGCCAAGTGGTTAAAGTTCCACACACTCTGCTTTGGCGGTCTGAGTTAGTGGGTTTGATCCTAAGTGAGAACCTACTCCACTCATCAGCCATGCTGTGGAGGTGTCCCACATACAAAAAAATAGAGGAGCATTGGCACATATGTTAGTCAGGGCTAATCTTCCTCAAGCAAGAAAAAAAAAAAGAGGAGGATTGGCAGCAGATGTTAGCTCAGGGCGACTCTTCCTCAGCAAAAAAAAAAAAATGTAAAAAAATACCGGGAAACAAATGAAAATGAAAACATGACATACCAAAATCTATGGGATGCAGCTAAAGTACTACTAAAAGGGAAGTTTGTAGCAATACAGGCCTACCTCAAAAAAAAAAAAAATCTGAAATAAACAATATTACACCTAAGGCAACTAGAAAAGAACAAATGAAGCCCAAAGTCGCTAAAAGGAAGGAAATAATAGAAATCAGACATAAATAAATGAAATAGAGACTAAAAGACAATAGAAAAGATCAATAAAACTAAGAGCTGTTTCTTTGAAAAGATAAAAAAATTGACAAACCTTTAGCCAGATTCACTAAGAAAAAAAGAGAGACAGCTCAAATAAAGAAAATCAGAAATGAAAGAGGAGAAAATACAACAGATACCACAGAAATACAAAGGATTATGAGAGACTACTATGAAAAACTATACACCAACAAATCAGAAAACCTAGAAGAAATGGACAAATTCTTAGAATCATACCACCCCCCAAAGAAGAAATAGAGAATCCGAATAGACCGATTGCTAGTAAAGAAATTGAAAGAGTAATCCAAAAATGTTCAGGACCAGGTGGCTTTTCTGGTGAATTCTACTAAACACAAAGATTTAATACTTATCCTTCTCAAACTCTTCCAAAAAATTGAAGAGGAGAGGATACTTCCTAACTTATTTTATGAGGCAAATATTATCCTAATACCAAAACCAGACAAGGATAACACAAAAAAAGAAAATTATAGGTCAATATCACTGATGAACATAGATGCAAAAATCCTCAAAAAAATATTAGCAAACTGAATGCAACAACACATTAACAGGGTCGTATACCATGATTAAGTGAGATTTATTCCAGGGATGCAAGGATGGTTCAACATCCACAATTCAATCAACGTGATACACCACATTAGCAAAATAACGTATAAAAATTATATGCTCATCTTAATAGATGCAGAGAAAGCATTTGACAAGATTCGACATCTATTTTTGATAAAGATTGTCACTAAAATGTTTTAAAAGGAAAGTACCTCAACATAACAAAGGCCATATATGACAAACCCACAGCTAATATCATACTCAACAGTGAAACCTGAAAGCTATCCCTCTAAGAACAGGAACAAGACAAGGATGCCCATTCTTGCAGGTCTTATTCAACATAGTATTGGAAGTCCTCTCCAGAGCAATTAGGCAAAAAAAAGAAATAAAAGACATCTATATTGGAAAGAAAGAAGTAAAACTGTTACTATTTATGGATGAAATGAATTTATAAATAAAAAACCCTAAAGAATCCACCAAAAAACTATTAGAAATAGTTAATGAATACAGTAAAGTTACAGAGTACAAAATCAATGTAGAAAAATCAGTTGCGTTTCTATACACTAACAACAAACTAGCAGAAAGAGAAATCAAGAAAACAATCTCATTTACAATCACAGCAAAAAGAATAAAATACCTAGGAATAAATTTAACCAAGGAGGTGAAAGACACATACACTGAAAACTAAGACATATTGAAAGAAATCAAAGACATAAAGAAATAGAAAAATACTTTGTGCTTATGGATTGGAAGAATTAACATAGTTAAAATATCCAAATTACCTAAAGCAATCTACAGATTCAATGCAATCTCTATCAAAATCCCAATGACGTTTTTCAAGGAAATAGAACAAAGAATTCTAAAATTTATGTGGAATAACGAAAGACCCAAAATAACCAAAGCAATTCTAAGAAAAAAGAACAAAGCTGGAGGTATCACACTCCCTGATTTCACGGAATACTACAAAACTATAGTAATCAAAATAGCATGGTATTGGCAAAAAAACAGACAGACAGATCAATGGAACAGAATTGAGAGCCCAGAAATAAACCCACACATCTATGGACAGCTAATTTTCAACAAAGGAGCCAACAACACAAAATGCAGAAAGGAAAGTCTTTTCAATAAATCGTGTTGGGAAAACTGGACAGCCACATGCAAGAGAATGAAAGTAGACCATTATTTTACACCATACACAAAAATTAACTCAAAATGGATTAAAGATTGAATATAACAGCTGAAACCATAAGATTCCTGGACGAAAACACAGGCAGTATGCTCTTTGATATCAGTTTTAGCAGTACCTTTTTGAATATGTCTTGTCAGGGTAGGGAAACAAAAGCAAAAATAAACAAATGGGACTACATCAAACTGAAAACCTTCTGCACAGTGAAGGAAACCATCAATAAAATGAAAAGGCAACCTACTAACTGAAAGAAGATATTTGCAAATCATACATCAAATAAGGGATTAATATTCAAAATATATAAAGAACTCATACAACCCAACAAAAAGAAAACAACCAACCTGATTAAAAAATGCGCAGAGAATCTGAACAGACATTTTTCCAAAGAAGATACATGTATGACCAACAGGCACATGAAAAAGATGTTCAATATCACTAATTACTAGGGAAATGCAAATCAAAACCACAATGAGATATCACCTCATGCCTGTCAGAATGGCTATTATTAAAAAGACAAGAAATAACAGATGTTGTAGAAGACATGGAAAGAGGGAACTCTCATACGCTACTGGTAGGAGTAGAAATTGGTGCAGCCACTATGGAAAACATTATGGAGATTCCTCAAAAAATTAAGAATAGTATTACCATATAATTCAGCTATTCCACTTCTGGGTATTTATCTAAAGAAAACAAAAACTCTAATTTGAGAAGATATATGCTCTCCCAAATTCATTACAGCATTGTTTACAAAAGCCAAGAAATGGAAACAACCTAAGTGCCGATAGATGGATGAAGGGATAAAGAAGATGCGGTGTATATACATATAATGGAGTACTTAAAAAAGACAAAATCACCCCATTTGCAACAACATGGATGGACCTTGAGGATATTATGCTAAGTGAAACAAGTCAGATGGAGAAAAACAAGTACCATATGATTTCACTCATATGTGGAAGACAAAATAAAAACAAACAAATAAAAAGATACAGAGAACAGATTGGTGGTTACCTGAGGGTAAGGAGGGTGGGAGAAGAGTGAAATGGATAAAAGGAGTCATTTTTACAGTGATGGATGGAAACTAGACTTTTGGTGGTGAATATGATGTACATCTGAAATTTATATAATGTTATAAACCAGTGTTACCTCTATTAAAAAAAAAGAAGACATTAAGCTGTGAAATAAAAAAGAAAAGAAAATGTTGGAGCAATTTATTTAGGTCACTGAGGCCATGATGGCCATAGAATCTCTGATTTGAAGAGTGGTTCTGGAATATATTGTTACTGCGCCAGGTCCGTTTTTGCCTGCCACCTAGAAAGCCAATCACAGAGATGACGAGATTGCAGAGAGAGAGAGGTTTCAATCACAAGGCAGCCAAGTGAGGAAAATGGGAGAACAAGTCTCAAATCCACCTCCCTGAAAATAGGGACTCGGGGAGGTTTATGGAGAAGGAAGCAAGGTGGTCTGAAATGATTGGAGCTGAGGGGAGATGAGGTAAATGATGATCTGCACAGCGTAGTTAGGCTTCATGTCTCTTCGTAGGACACATGTTCACAGAATGGGCAGCATTAGCATACCCTGAGGGTGGAGTTCCAACCTCTTGCCGTCAAAAGGGCCCAGTTGATGGGTTGGTGGTCTCAATCCAGCCTGAAGTGGACAAGGGGTTCAGTTCCTAAAAAAATAGCTAAAATACCCATTACCATGGTAACCCAGGCTCCAGGGAGATGTCATCTATAGGAACCTAGTGGGAGTCAGACGGCATATTGCCCAAACAGCACAGTTAACAATGAATAAGTTTATCATGCAGATTTAAATCCTCACCTTCCATTATGATAAGTTTCTAGGTAAGGGCATCCCCCCTTCTTCGTGGTACAGGGAAGAAGATACATTTACTAATGGGTATTTTCTTTACAAATGTAAATGTCTCCTCTAAAGTAACAAGGGGCTTAGCACGACCCACCCAGATACACAGAGACGCCTATGGTGATGGCATTTTCTGGGGGCAGGCCTCCCATCCCAAACTCCTTTGGTCAGTTAGTGGGTGTGCGGGTCAAAATGTCATTCAGGCAGAGACATATTTTGACTTGGCAAATTCCAATCCCCCATAGTTACTAGCTGCTTAATCATCAATGGCTCTTTGCTGGTTTCAATATGAGCAGAAAATTCACACACAAAAGAATGAAAAAGGTAAATAAACACATAGATAAATGTCCATCCTCACTAACGATTAAAAGAATGTAAATCAGGACCAATTATATGGCCTATTTTATTTTATTATTATGTTTTTTTGGTGAGGAAGGTTAGCCCTGGGCTAACATGCGTGCCCATCTTCTTCTACTTTATATGTGGGATGCCTGCCACAGCATGGCTTGATAAGCCGTGCGTAGGTCCACGCCTGGGATCCGAACCCGCAAATTCTGGGCTGCTGAAGCTGAGCATGTGAACTTAACCACTACGCCACCTGGCCAGCCCTATATGGCCTACTTTAGTGTATACTAAGTAGATTCTTTTTTCTTCCTGACAAGAACAGATGTTTTTGTTTGCTTTTGTTCCCTGAAGTATCCCAAAATCCTGGAAGACTGCCTGGCATAAATATTTGATGAATGACTGCATGAACAGCAACGTTCAAATATTAACCATCATGTGGTGAAGCCAGAACATTCACACACTGCTTGAAGCATAGTGAATTGAAGCAATTCTTTTAGAAATTGTATCAAGAAAAATTATATTATCTTCACTATGATCTAGTGACCCTTTTCCTGGAAATTTATTTTAAAGAAGTAAAAGAGCTTTATTCATGAAGCTGTTAATCTTAACATTGCCCATTAGAGCAAAAGCTCATTAAAAACTTATATGTTTTACTCCCTGGGAGTGTTCAAATAAATTATGGCTCATCAACTAGATGAAATATTACACGGATGGGAAAAATGATTATAAATTCTATAGAATAAGGAAATATGCATTCTTTGTTTATAATTTTATGTAATATTTATGCATATGAATAAATGGTGAAAATGAAAATTTTAGTTTCACTAAATACTCTGGTTTATTGATAAAATTATTTTTATTTTTTAAATAAAATTGTCTTTAATTGTTTTACATCATTTTTTAAAGAGATGAATGAGAGATTGATATCCTTCTGATTTCAACTTTTATGTATCATGTTCAAAATTTTTAGTCTCCTTCTCTCATGCAACTGGTGAGTAGGTGGGATGGATTTCTTCCAGAAGGAATCTTGATTATGGCATTGCTTTGAAGGAACCATGTGTGTATACGTGGCAGAATACTACAAATGGAGAGAAGGCTGAAAACATAGGAAGGAAAAATTATATCCTCTTTACCTGCCAAATATTAGTCAGAAAGAGTGCCTGAGTTCTCACTACGTTATCTCTGCATCCCTCTTTTATGCCACAACACATACACTGAAAAAAAAATGTCCTCCCATCTGCCCAAATGAAAATGATATAAGTAATCCTTTTCTCAGTAGGACAAAGTCTGCACATCTCTTTGTCTCTTTCTCTGATTTGCTGCCAATGAGTAGATTTAAACCAATATGGAGGCCTTCACAAGATCCCAAAAGAGGGTGCAACATTTCCACATTGCTCCTGATGGTCTCAACAAAGCTCACTAAAATATGGGCCTCACACTTGTGACTTTATAAAATCTGATTTGATGGTATGCGCATGGCTGCCTTTTCAGATCATGGCATCTTGAGAAAAATATTTTCAGTGTTAAGGGTATCTTTCCTGACCAAATTAAGTACTTAACAATGAAACAATGAAATTTTTTTGGTCAAGGTCAGATATAAGAATTATAGTGTCTGTGTTGTTTGGAGAATAATACAGGCATTTTATCACAAGCTTTTAAAAGCTAATGCCAGTCTCTTTCAGGGCTTAAAGTAGATAGGTGGCAAATGTCACTGAATAAAATAGATGACTTAATAATCAGTCTGGAAGCTATTTTTAATCAATATTAATATGACGATTCAATACTACATATGGCCAAACATAAAAGGTCCTAATGTCTTTAAAAAATTAGTGCTTTCTATTTTAGAAGCGCTGAAGTGAAGAAACATGTCTTAAATAATAGAATTTTTCTTATGAAAAATCTGAACAACTTTCTATAAAAAAAATGCCCCTTAATATAAGTGAGGAAATAATTTAAAGTGCAGACTTAGAGAGTAAGGCGGCAGTCTGGATATTGGCCACAAACTGAGATTCAACATTTTGCAACTAAGAAAAAAGACTGAAGATGCCATATGTCTGCTTTTCTCAAACTGCTCATATTTTATCAAATGAGAGCATTTTAGCACTCTGGAGAGTAATTCCTCTGTTATTAATCCACATAAATGCTGAGCTTTAATTGGGAACTCATTCTTAAATCTTTTGGGAACTTCGGGGACTCTAATTTTGACATTTTCAGGATGGAAAGTTCTAGCAATGGAATGACTATCAGCTAATGAACCATGACTCACCTAGGCTTACAAATAGCTTTGTGGCTCTAGTCTTGTGCTGAAAATAAAAACTGAAAGCTGACTTGGTGGCAGCCACAGCCCCTGACCAGACTTATCTTGTTCATTATGAGGAAACCCCCTGGATTAGTCCTCCAAATTGGGGAGGAGTGCCACTGTGTGCCAGGATTCCTTTAAATAACTTATAGTAGGTTAACAGATTACTAAAAGAGAAAAAGTACTATTCATTCTTATTTATCAATAATATGTGAAAGTGACAAATCCAAAAAATTGGAATAATAAAGATATTAATAAGCTCATCATCTTATCATCTTATTGGTAATCCTTTGCATCCAACTTTCAGCTAGAACTATGTATGTTCCTTCTTCTCACTTCAATATATGAAGCTTTGAAAGGGCCTATTATTGTATAGTTTGAGGTCTTAAAATGAGACTAAAGACATAAATGTACTCTCTCCAACTATAAGATCTAACCTATATGTTTTTCTTTAATTTGGTAACAACAGAAGCAAAAGAGAATGAGTTTTCCACGCCAGTTGTTTTCCATTTAAATGAGTGTGTTATTCAACCCTTCCCTTCTATTTTCCTGCACAACCTCTTCTCTAATTTCTTAACTTTACATAATTATGGAATGGATTGCAACAAAGTGCTTAATTTCTCTGTATCAAAATTTCTTTTGAAACAGGAATAATCATAAAACTGTGTACTGCTGCTGCACCAACCACTATAAATATTAATGAAGAAACATATACAAATTCTTGAAAATAAGTCCCAAAGTTCCTCACCCAAGATAAGATACCATATTATTCTTATGAATGTACACCAAAATGGCATTGGCTGTACACTTTTATACGAGTTATGATGCTTTTGGTTGCAAGTAATAAAAGCAAAAAATCAGGCTTAGGGGCCAGCCCCATGGCCTAGTGGTTAGATTTGGCATGCTCCTCTTTGGTGGCCCTGGTTTGCGGGTTCGGATCCTGGGCGCAGACCTACACCACTCGTCAGCCACACTGTGGCAGAATCCCACATACAAAATAGAGGAAGACTGGCACACGTTAGCTCAGAGCTAATCTTCCTCAATCAAAAAAAGAGGAGGAGGGCCGGCCCTGTGGCTTAGCGGTTAAGTGAGTGCGCTCCGATGCAGGCTGCCCGGGTTCGGATCCCGGGCGCGCACAGACGCACTGCTTCTCCGGCCATGCTGAGGCCGCGTCCCACATACAGCAACTAGAAGAATGTGCAACTATGACATACAACTATCGCCTGGGGCTTTAGGGGAAAAATTAAAAAAAAAAAAAAATTAAAAAAAAAAGAGGAAGATTGGCAACAAGTGTTAGCTCAGGGCAAATCTTCCTCAGCAAAAAAAATAAAATAAAATAAGGCTTAATTGACCCACGTAGTTTATCAATTTATGTAACTGAAGGCCCAGGAGGACAAACTTTAGGCATGATTTGGTCAAGATTCACTCTATTTCCTTGTGATTGATTCTGTAGATTCTGTACTTCTCCCGGTGTCAGCTTCATCCTCAATGCCTCTTCCTATGTGGAAGAATACAGTATTCCTAGGTATATTCTACCTCATTCACATCCAGGGTGAGAGAAAGCATCTCTTCTCACAGTCATCAAAAAAGTTTAGAATTGGATTCCCATTGGTTTCTTCTTCATGACATACGCACTTCTGATCCAATCCCTGGGAGCCATGTGTGGATTGGTTTCTGTCTGGAGTACTTAGCCATCCAAGAAAGGATCACTGTGGCAAAGAGAAACAGGATTGCTCCGATTGCCTTAGAACAAGGGCTCCCCCCAGAGCTGGAGAGAGGATGATAGAACTCAAATCACGTTGTAGCTCCCCAGTCAAGGAAGGACAGCAGGGATGTAGAGATGGCAAACAAATCTCCACTGTAACTGGATTGTAGCCATGATTTCACATAAGTGAACTGAGTAAAAGGAGTAGTTAAATATGAAACTACATTTCGTATTTATATGAATATAATATAACTATAAGGTACTCTACTATAACTGCTATAACTATAAGGATGAGAGATTAAATAATAATGTCAACCACGTTCTTGCTCTACTGTCCTATTAAGAAAAAAAAAGAATTCAGTCGAATTCTATTAACTGAAAGCTAACCAATATATTTTCTATCATTCTTTTCATGCTACCTGTCAAATATTCTAATTTAAATCTCCTCTATCACAATAAAGGGTTCAGATAAATTTCAACAAGCTCGGAAATACTTGCTCTTTTGGTGAGAATACTCTCACTAATTTGGGAGACGGTGGTTGAGGCCTTAAGTCCTTCCGCACTCTCCAATAGCCTTCCCAAAGCCACCTCAAATAAATATAAAATGTAAGTAAAAGCAATGTAATTTCTAGGCAAACACAGTACCAAGATAAATCCCCTAGTGCCTGCCTTCAAAAAAGATCACCGCCCTTGACCTCTCTTACATAGGAAGTCTGGAATTCTGCAAGGCTGTAGGCCAGGTATTATACTAAATGCTTTCACATACATTATCACAGGCATAAGTCTTAAAAGAGAAGGCTGAGAAGTTGGCCCAGATCAAGGGAAGATCACAGTCCCAGAGAATGATAAGAATGACCAAACAGGAACAGCCATGTACACATAGCTAGGAAATTTTGAGGAGAGAAAGGAGTCACTCAAAAAGAAGTGGAAATGCCTTCCCACTTGGTCAGGAGTGTCTACAGTTATCTCATCTAGAAAGGAGAAAAAGGAGTATCATGCCAAAAAAAAGAGATGGAGGGACTCAGTGTCCTATAGTCTATATCTAAAAATATGCACTTCAGATAAAGATTATTTCTAAAAATAAAGATTATTTCTCTCCCTAGTGATGCAAGTTTTATCTATTTTAGGGATTCTTATTGTGCTTAGGCATACATTTAATCTGAGCCAAATGAATTCCTGCTAATTTATATTATAAAAGGGTATCTAATAAAATGCCCTTAGACTACACAAGCGTATAGATACAAATGGGGCACAGTAACGTTAATGCTGAAATTTGACTATTTGTAGCCATTTACCATGAGATTTTAGTCTAAGTCCTCCCCCGATTTGATGAAGAGTTTCTTGGAGAACTTTACATATGCTCTCCTCCTTCCTTTAACACACTGGTATCTGTTACAGGAAAGCCACATGAGGATGGAGGCCTGCCTGCTGGTGTTGCCAGCATCCTCGTGGAAAATATCACACCTGGCACTTCCAGGGATGTGACATTTCAGTGCTTACAATGCAGCAAGGCCCACATGCATTAAATTCTGTCTTCCTTGAGCCAGATCTACATTGTGGAAGTTTGATGCAATTACGAAAAGCACAAACTCTGGACTCAAACAGCCTGGTGTTCAAATCCTGTCTTTGCTACTTATTAGCTGGGTAAGAGTTGACAAATTGCATAACTCCCTGAGCCTCTGCTGTCTCATTTATAAACTGCAAATAATACTGATTGAATGATACCTTATCAAAGCGTTTTGCGCAACGCCTGGCACTTAGCAAATAGAGAGCTACCATTCCACTAAGAAACCAGGGAAAATGTCCCTTTGACTGTAGGGCTGGGTCACAGATCAGATACCACACTTGCCTCTTCATTTTGTCTTCTCAACTGTAGCTTCTTAAGTCACCTCATGTAAAAATAATCTCTTGAGGAGCTATCAGACATCCTTGGATATATCATGCTTTCTGTTTAAGAGATTGAACCAATCCTTATAAATAAAGCCTATATTTTAAATTCTTGAAAACCACCTATAGAAAAATCAAGGTTATTTTAAAATCTCTGTTTGTGACAGAAGGATAAACTACCAAAGAGTAATGATCAGCACAGCGTGTTGGGTGAGAGCCGGGCTACTTGGGTTTGCGTCTGCACCCTGCTACTTACCCTCTGTGCGACCTTGAGCAAATTATTTAAACTTCTTTAAGCTGAGCCTCAGCTGCTGCATCTACAAAATGGGGTAATAATGCTCCCTACCTAGGTTCAGATGAAGTACTTAGTCGATACTGCTGTGTTATGTAAGTGTTAGCTACTTATAACAGCTACTGTTATCGCCAAAATCCAATACCTATAGGTTAAATGAGTGTCTGTAGTAATATTATCTAACATCTAATGAAACAGTGACCCGGTTACATCTGGGAAGATACAAGAAATTTTAAAGAAATCGCCTATCAATGCCTCCTCCATGTCCCCTTAAAAAATACACTGTTGCTCATAATTTAATCCCATTATTGAAGGGGGAAAAAAACAAAAGCATATAACCTTGCCCCAGGGAATGGCTCCCCTCTGGCTTTTGACTTGCACCCATAGAGCAGTAAGGGGGCAGGTGTCCGAATCACTGACCAGTCCCCCCACCATGAGCATCATGAGTGCCAGAAACGGACAAGGAGGTTCCATATGGTGTAACGGCAGTCTGCTCCCTGCAATTGCAGGAGAGGTGGGAGAAAAGATTAAGACCAACTCAAGGTGTATGTTATAACAATAGAGGGACTCTCCTGTGCGAATCAAATTAAAATTTGCAGGAGTCGATTGAGTTGGCTTAAAAAGCCCTTTCTGCGTCATAAATTGAATTAAAAGATTCTTGTTAGGTTTTTCTCAATAGAAAAATATTCCAGTCAAAACACTTATGTAACAAAATGATATTACTTAGTATTATATTAAATAATACCAATTTAATCATCACAAAAATTGTAAAATATATAAAAATTGTCAATTAGAGTACCAAACACCCTATGAGAGCTCAAGTTTCATCTTGTGCTGATGCTAAAGATAACACTAACCTCTGGAATGCTCCATTCAAAATCAGTTTTCCATGCAGCTGTTTTATTGAATGTTTTATTTGTAATGATAGTATAATCTGGTTGGCAGACACCATGGTACAAGAGGTCAAACTAAGTTTCAATTTTGGTTTTGGAAAGAGTCAAGAAAGGATCAGGAAGAATACCTTAATAATGTCCTATTTTTGTGGGCACATTAAAGTTTATTTTCAAAAATCCATGGGAACCCTTCTTGGAAAAATCTACTCAACAAGTTCAACTTATTTTAAAAATATATTCAGTGACTGAAAGATTTTTTTAATCTATGCGAGCCATATGAATACTATAAATAAGGTTAAATTTAGGTTAAATGAATTCATATGTTTATATTTAACTGAGAGTTGAAACTGACCAATAAAATCCATTAAAATAGTATTTTGGCAGCTCGATTCAAATTGATCTAACGATAAATTGGCAAAAATAGATTTTGTTGGTCCCAGGTCGCTATGAAGTAGCCAAATGTCTGTTCTAAATAGTCCCTACTGAATCAAAATTAATTTTTCTTGTTCTTAGACAAAATACGCTTCCTTTCCACACTCTGAGTACTTCAATGACAGTTGGAGATGCTAAATTGCAACCAATAATATCTTCTTGCTTTTCTTCCTTTTACTTCCTTCAACTCCATTCTGGTCATGAAATCTAAGAGTATCTGAAGAAAACTTCATAGAATTTGTTTTTCTTACCTCAGGTTCTCTCTACTTTCACTGGAATTTCCTGGTTTTGTTTATATTTTCCTTGCCCACTCACACTGAGCTCATACAATGAGCCCACTAGTATTCTGCCCAAAAAAATCCACCGATATCAGAGCGTACCACTGCCATGTTTTCATTTTCCACGGTGGTCAGTTACCACATTTACCCAGGGGTCTCCAGCCGCGTGAAGGAGAAACTATCCAGAGTCAGAAATTCAAGTCAGGAAGTAGAACTACCCTGAAGTGCCTCCTGCTCTTTTCTCCTAATTCTCTGAAGGTCATAATAAAGAAAGCGCCAGGTCGGCTAATGGAGAATACATTAGCAACTCTGGCTACTTTATATTGGCTAATTCCATTACTGCATTAATAAGTTCCAAGCTGTAAGCTTCATATCCATATAAGTCTTTTATTTTTGCTATCTTTGGTAACAATTAAAAATGGTTAAGGGCCGGTCCTGTGGTTAAGTCCTCGAGCTCCACTGCTGGCGGCCCAGGTTCGGATCCCGGGCTCGCGCTGATGCACCGCTTCTCCGGCCATGCTGGGGCCGCGTCCCACATGCAGCAGCTGGAAGGACGTGCATCTATGACATACAACTATCTGCTGGGGCTTTGGGGGAAAAAAAAAAAAAATATATAAAAATGGTTAAGCCCAAAAAGTGTGTGAACAAAGGTATTCATAGAAGCATTGTTTTTAACATAAAAAGAAATCAGGAGCCTTGTTTTCTAACAAGAATATTTAAATTATAGTATATAATTATTATAGATTATATTATACATATGCTATATTATATGTAAAATATATAGTTATGCTATACGTTGTATTGTCATTATTTATATAAGATATAAATTATAAATTCAATAATTTTTAAAATATAAAAATAAAAAATTGTAGTTTCATTAAGATTACAATTATGTAAATATATTTATATGAAACCAACCTGAAGGGAATAAAGAAAACAATAGTAGGTTACTTCTTGGGATTGCAGATAATTTTTCCCTCAGTGGTAAGCATTCTTCTGTGTTATTTTATTATAAATAAGCAAATAGAGAAACAGGGAGAAGCACAGCTCACTTTATGTATTTGTAGATTGGATGTAAACAAATAGTTAATAATCTCATTTAAGAGGAATAATAAATCACAGAAGTTTTCAGTAAGTAGAATGCATTTTGCTTACTTGCTTCAGATAAGCATCTAGTGGTCAGGCCTGACATTTATGTTCTTGTATTTATTTATACATTCCCTGATCCATGTATTCCTGCCCTCCTGCTTTCAGGCTATCATGATGCTGAGGATTTCCACAACCTGGGCAGTTTCTTAATAATTTCCAACTAGAAACCAACTCTTTTGAATTATTGACAATATAGCAACTAGAGCACACAAATGTAGAAGAAAGGCTTGAATCCTTCTTAGTTACTCATTTTCTTTTGACTCTAGGATTTGCTCCTTCCCTCAGTCTGATTTTGGGACAGTGATAAATTGTCCAGTCATGAAAGTTACTAGGCACAACCTGGATCTTAAACAGCAGAAGGCCCCTTCCTTTTGTGAGCTGTACTAAGGAACGGGTAACATCCATACTTTTGAGTCTGTTAGTAGTTTAAAATAGGAGAATCAATAATTCACTCAGCCAAATAACTGCTGTATGATTGTTGCAGAAATATTTGTATTATGTGTGCTGATTTCCAACTCACAAGATCACAGACTAGGGAACACTGAGAAACATTTAATAAGAAAAAGATTAGTCTCATAAAACTCCAAAAATAATTTTAAGCTCTTGTGAAATAATTGCACCACTATATAAACATTCTTTTTATTTTTGCATCATTTTGTTTCCATATTTCTCCATTCTTGGATTTGTGAAGTGATGGCTCTAAATACAGCCTTCTTCTTAGGAACAAAAAAAAAGTGGGAAACTACCTGATTTAGCTCAGATGTAAGAAAAAAAACTATAGTATTACAGATTACACCATATTTTTATTCTTAACATGGATTTAAATACAAAAATTAAAAACCAAAATGGATAATCACCGCTACAAATTCATATTCCATATCCTTGCTCTACCCCCTCCCCAAATCAACAACAGTGAAGCTAAACAAATCCCCCCAGAAGACCATGTGCTGCATCAATCAGCTTTTTTTCCAGAGCTTAGAACGTGCCGCAAACCTAAGTGTGTACTAATAAGTGCTTGTCATTTTGTCATGTTCATAGCTCATTTGTATATTATTTTTCTTTAATCACACATTTTAGCCTATACTATTTCCTGCTCCTTCTTCCAGACTTGCTCTCTCACGTTTCTCCTTTCAGCAGGGTTTTCGGTTCTGAAGTCTTATTCTTATATTGTTGAGTCAGTAATAAACAGTTTCTGGGCAACAGTACCTCTAGGAGTGCCTCTTGCAGCTTTCAGCATGCTCTATTTCCTGCTATTTCCTTAATGGAGAGTGGCTTTTGTCGACTGCCAGAGTAAAAGGTCATTTTAACCTGCCTTTCAGTGCTTTGTGACTTGAAATTCCTTCCCAGGATGGTAAGCATTGTCTAGCCCAAGAAATTTGATCTGGCCCTTCAAAGTACTAAAATACTATAAATAAGGCTAAAATAGTTGGGCACAATGCGAGGGCACAATGCCATAAGCTACAATTGCACGTTTAGTCAGGTCCTGATCATGATACTTTTCCTTCTGTTTTTCAATAAGTTCTTATAGCATCTTGGTCACTGAGATGATGCATATAAGGTAGTGAGACTGGGTCTGGGAAAATTCAACTCTACCCCAGGAAAACTATATCAGAAGGTCAATGGTATGGGTTTTATAAATTAATGACTGTCAGTCAGTTGTAAGAATCACTTAGGTTTCTGACATCTCTGACTGTAGAATTCATCTGAGCCACTGAGTGTGGAAACCATTTCCTCTTCTTTGGATTTCTCCATAAAAAGGTTTTCATTCATTACTTCATTCACAAACCATTGAATTTTAATAATTTCTTTCAAAAGGGGTGGAAAACATTCTGTCCTATTATAATAGTCTGTTTGGACCGCCAGAACAAAACACCATAGACTTGGTGGCTTAAACCATAGAAATTTATTCTCTCAGTTCTGAAGGCTGGGAAGTCCAAGATTAGAGCGCCAGCATGGTGGTTTCTGGTGAGCGGCCTCTTCTTGGCTTACAGACAGATCTCTTCTCTCTGTGTCCTCACACAGCAGGCAGAAAGAGCAAACTCTCTGTGTCTCTTCCTAAAGAGGCGCTAATCTCATCATGAGGACCCCGCCCTCATGACCTCATCTAAACCTAATTACCTCTCAAAGGCCCCATCTCCAAACACCATCACATCTGGGATTAGATCTTCAATATATAAGTTTGGGAAGGACATAATTCAACCCATAGCACCCATCAAAAACCCTAATTTTGACTTTTGTCATTTTTATCTTCTCAACTTTAAAAGGTATTATACTATAATATTCTACGTCTCAAACTATGAAATTCAGCTCTACCTCAAGGTTCTTCCATATTAGTAAATGTCAACTATTTAACTCTTTTTTATAGTAGGCATCTGGCCCTTTATTTTCAATAAAGAGAATATGTTCATATTTTCTGCTACTGCCTTTTTCTGAGTGTATCAGTTGCAGTCCACTCCAGAGAGAGAAATCTCACCAGTTATTTAAAGGAAAAATAACTTAATATACAGAATAGTTAATTAGATATAAAGTTGTTAACCTGTCAACAAAAGGGTAAAAGGGAATTGGAAGGTACCATGGGGGTAGCAACTGCAGGAAATAGCTAATATCCTCAGAGCTGGGGAAACAAAGAGGAAAGGCTGAGATTAAAACTTAGAAACTCAGGGCCGGCCCCCTGGCTTAGCGGTTAAGTGTGCGCGCTCCGCTGCCGGCCGCCCGGGTTCGGATCCCGGGTGTGCACCGACGCGCTGCTTCTACGGCCATGCTGAGGCCGCGTCCCACGTACAGTGACTGGAAGGATGTGCAGCTATAGCATAAAACTATCTACTGGGGCTTTGGGGGAAAAAATAAATAAATAAAATTATAAAACTTAGAAACTCAGAGGAGGAGCCCCATGAAGGTGAAACTTCTGAGGAAGAGGAGATTGCTACTTGATTGATGACAGTGACTGTGAGCTTGGAGAAGGGCTCTGTGAGCCTGGTACCCCAACTTCTGCAGAGCGACCTCCTGCTGGCTGGTGCTGAAATCAGTGAGATGAGATGTGATGGAGCTGATTGTGCAAGTGTTGGAAAGCTGCAAACTGGATTCAGCTGCTGCTACAAGGAAGAACTGGTGCCACTAGTGTGTCATTAGGATGACACTCACAGGAAAGGCAAGCTGACGAGAAATACACAGTTGACTCCACATGGAACTGACATAGGGTAGGCTAACAATAAGGCACTGCTGTATTTAGAAGGTAGTTCAGTTCTCTCCTGCACACAAAATAAATGAAAAGTCAAAGCCACAAAATGCTAGAACACAAGCCAAATTCAACATAGTTTTGGCCCAGATTTCCAGACACAGAGTTACCAATCCACCATCATGGTCAATATAATTTTTTTTAAACTACTAGAAAAGATTCTCATTAAATATTTCACTTTGAGTTAGGCAGTTTCAGGTTGAATAGTCCTAATGGCTCAGACTTTTATGTGCTGTAAATGGAAGCCACTTAAAAGGCATGATTACCAGAGAAATAAAAATACAAATAATAAAAACCATCTTCATGTGTGAAATGATTGAAACCTAGAAAGCAATACTCAACCTAGTGGGGTTTGGTAATATTAGTACTCAAACATTGCTGGTGGAAGCTAGAAAATAAATTATACATATTTTTTGAGAAGCTCAAAATGTTCAAACCCTTTGATCTTTGATTCAGTCAGTGTAGGTACACATTCTAAGGTAACAGTAAGAACTATATACATTGATTTACGTATAAAGAAATTTCTTGATGTGCTTATTATAATAAAATCTGGGAACTATATAAATGTCTAATAATAAAGATGTGATAAATATATGATGTTATAACTATATGATGGCTTTTTCTTCAGCCATTAAAATATATTTGTTATATCCTATATTATTATACACTAATGCTAATGTATAGTGTTAAATTAAAAAGTAGAATAAACTGCAAATACACAATATGATTTCATAATATAAACAAAATATGCACTATGCAGGTAGAAACTAGAAGAATATACATCAAAATTTAGAAGAAACTATACATGATTTTCCAAATTCTTGGTGATTTCAATCTCCTCATTAAGTATTTTATATTTTTCAGTTTTCTACAATAAGCATTTACTACTTTTATAATTACATCTATTTTACGTGTTATTACAAATAACTTGGAGAGTGACATTTTTTATACTGTTCAAGAATGAATGTTTTGACTGACAATTACAGCTTGTATAGAAGCTTTGGCTTACTATTTTTTATCCCATTACAAAGGTGAGATATCCACATAAATATGGTAAAATTAATAGAAAATGAGGCTCTTCAAACATTAAAAAAAATAAAAATAAAACAGGAGAGCTCACATTTAATTGATAAACTATTACATTCTTTATGTTAGTATCATAAACGACAATACTTTCACTATTAAATACCTTCATTATTAAATTTCAAATATATTATCATTCATGCTTTACCTATCAGAAATTTGTTGTAAGACCTTTCTGCCATGCATGACATATAATTTTGTTATATATGTACAACATATTTTTGTTCTCTTACTCTCAGCTGAGCTTCCACCACAGAGAATAGAGAATTTCAAAGGTCTACATAGTCTAAAGAAAAGTTCCAGCATCTATGTGGAACTTACAGATAGGATGTTAAAAAAAAAAAAGTCCCATGAATCCTTAATTCATTGTTATTTCAAGTGTATATAAAAAGAGGCTTCAAAATTGAGAGACAGCAGAGCATGGATTTCTTCAAAGAGTTTTCAGCATTAGAGCATCTCATAGATGTTTCCTTCCCATCCCCAGCCTCAAACTCCCATGCTAAGTGAGAAGGATGAATTGAGGATGATTGGTGACCTCAGGAAATTGAGGAATGTAGGATCTGGTACCTGACTCATGACTGGGGAGTCTAGAGGCAAGAGGCTTTCTAGATCAACCTGTGGCAAAGAGCACAGAGGGGCGCTTTGAGCACGGTCTGCTCTTCCAGAGCTGCAGGTCATGTTTCCCATAAACCAGATGAGGGCTGTATAAAAGGATCTGAGCTTGTGTCACCTTGAAAAGGAGTTATACAAGAGCTCTGTCTAGAATTAAGTGACTCAAAAGATGGAGTCAGTGTGGGGTGGCTGCCAGAAGCCAGGGGCTGAAGCCAACGTCAAAAGGGGCCAGCTGGCATATATATTGCCCACCTCAGGAAACTGCTGATGGGGCTTCCCAATAGGGGAAATTCAAAGAACCCACAAGATTGCTCGTGGGAGGAATAATAAGCATTTGGAATTTGCCACACCTGAGGGCTCCAATACACGATTATAACTGCAACAGTCACATAAGAATTTTTGTGCCCTTTACCATCCTAATTACCCAATCGCCATTCTCACACCCAACACTTGAAGAGTCAGAGGTTGCATAGGGAATGGAGGGGAATAAGTAAATGAAAAAGATGGGGAACAGTGCAGAACCAACATTACCCTTTTCCTACTGCAAGTTCTTCTGCGGCAGGACTAAGCTGGGGAAGGAGAGAAGATTTAAATCTGATGAGAGATTAATAGTTTTATATTGGGCTGGATTGCACTTTCTACTCCCTGAAAAATGACACTATTCATTAATTCCTGAGAGTGACCGGCAAAGCTGTGAAATCTTCATCAGGGACAGAAGAGAGTAATTTGACAGAATAAGTCAAAAGAAGCATTTAGGAAGAAAGAATAAAGTTGCTTTGTGTTTGTGCCTATTCAAATCCTGCCGATGTCTTAAACTGGTTACATAAGCACTGTCAACAACAACTAAACATTTCAAATTATGGAAATGATAAAAAAGAGGGAAAAAAGCTTATATTACAAGATATTAGACAGAGTTTATACCGAAACTTTTTTTGTCAAAAACAACAGAAAATGTCATCAAGGGAGACATACATTTTGAAAAAAGGTACTGTACTTTCAGAAATATTTGTTTACAATACCACTGTTTTTATTGAATTTATACCTAAATAAATGTCATAAAAGATGAGGCTCAGCCATAAAAAAGTAAGTTACAGAAACAAACTACAACCTATTCACACAAAATGAACTACGTATACATCTGACTTAGCCCAGGGAAATTTTACATTAGATGACTGAGTAGACCTGCCAGTGTCTCTTCTTTTCATCTGTAGTTTGAAGGGTATATAGATTATTTAAGTGCAGTAAAATTCATTAAGCCAGTGGTACAAACACTGAATATAAAAGAACTGAAGGTTTTTTCCAATTCTCCAGAGAAGAAGACTCAGGTGATGATGTAACTCCTGAAGGTTGAGAAGGAGGGAGGCTGTGACTCCAAGGACTCCCGTACTAGAAAAAGTCAGCAAACCAAGACCCTCGAAAATAGCAAGGTATCATGTGTTTCTGAAGAGCATTCTAGTGTCATTTTGGAATTCAAGCCTGGGGTCTCTGATCCCTTTAAATAGAAGGATGGATCTGTATTTGACTGAGAGACATGAAATGGACACATAACATGAAATAGGCACGTAACATCAGATAACACATGAAATGGATGAGGTGTAACTAAAGTGGTGGTTATTGTAGTGGTGGTGGGGGTGATAGTATTGGTAATAAATATTATTGAGCACTGTGCTACAGACCTTATAAACATTATCTTAATCCTTATCACAGTCCTATGAGATAGACTTTATTATCTCCATTTGGCACGTTGTAAGGGTAGAAATGGAAGAGAAAGGCCAAAGGGAAGAAACTAGCATTTTTTTGAAAGTCTGTTGTACTCTAAGCAAAGCGATAAGTGCCTTATGCTTCATATAACCAAACCATAATCCTACCCTCTAGGTATCAATATCATCGTTAACATCAGAGTTAATGGAGGTTCAGAGGGTGACTTGCTTAAGTTCACACAGTTGGTAAGTGGGGGAGCCTGGGTACAAACTCAAGTTTATCTGACTCCAAAGCATTTTTTCCACTACATAAAAAAACATGCGTTCCAAAGGATTTGTACTCAAGTTATATAAAGGATCATGGAGAGGATATAAAGCTAAGTGTCGTCCCTAAGTTAAAAAATAATAATAATAAAGTTGGGGAGTTTTAGGAAGAGCCAACAGGAGACTCGGAATCTGTCTTTAATCAAACAAGAGACCAGGACCACATACAAGGAGCAAAGACACATTGCATTCTTCTTCTTCTTTTTATCATTATTATCATTATTGTTATTACTATTATTATTATTAGAGTTTGTGATAATGATAAATGATTGAGTATCAATGGTATCTTCTTGCTTTCCTGTTCTGAGATAAAGGGACCCCATAGTTATAGAGCTAGATAGTATTATGATGCTTTTAGTTTTATCTGCATCCTAGAAAAACAGAATCCCAGAGCACAGGATCAAGGAAGGGCGTGGGATTGACCCCGATTAGCCTAAGTGTTAACAAGCACGAAGCACGAGGCTGAGGCATACAAAAAGGAAACATTTAAACTTTAAAGCAAAGCCAAATCCCAGCCAACCAGGAAGATGGACAAAGGACACAAACTAGAGATAGCACACCAGAGAGGGGATGTTTAAAAGAGAGCGAAGGAGGCGGATTTCGGCACAATGACCTGAGCCTGAGCAACGGTTATTTTCAACAAGGCTGACACGTGCAGCTGGCAGGGTTTGCCCAGAAAGTTGCTTTTGTTTCTCCTCCCCCAGGAGTGTCAGGAAGAATGTGGAGACCCACTGCTCCCGAGCAGTAGGCACAGCTGCTATTTATAGCAGTTCACCTCAAATATGTCGTCATGACTCACCAGTTAAAATTTACATGTATCACAAATAATTTTCTATAACTAAAAACAAGTTATTAAATTTATGAATGATTTAGTTTAAAAAAACATTTGTCAGTGACATATAACCTGCACAAAAAAATGTGCTCAAATAAAAAGCTATACAGCACGATGGTTTTCCAAAATGAACACACCCACGTAACCAATACCCAAGTCAAGAAATGGAACATTATCAAATCTTCCGCTTGTGCCTCCTCCCAGTCACCACCTTCCTCATGGAAACCACTACCTTGATTTCTAACACTGTGATTAAGTCTGTTTGTCTTTGAACTTTATACAAAAGGAACCATCTAAAATATACTAGTTTGTATCTACCTTTTCTTATTCAACATTGTGCTTCAGAGCATTATCAATGCACTGAGTATAGCAATAGTTTGTTCTTCCTTGTTGTTGTTTGATTTTCCATTATATGATTATACCATAATTTATTTATTCATTGCCTAATTTATAGGTATGTTTTGTTTTGCTTTTTAAATATAACTTTAATACAAAGAGTGCTACAGTAAACATTAGTGTACATGCCTTTTTGTACATTATTGAGAGAGGAATTGCTAAGTCCTAAGAATTATTGTGTTTGCCTTTAATGAATACTTCCAAAGAGTTCTCCAAACTGGTTTTGTACCAATTGCCACTCCACACAGCAGTGTTTGAAAGTTCCAGTTGCTCCACATTGCCACCAAGGCTTGATATTGCTAGTTATTTCCATTTTAGCCTTTCTGGTTAGTGTTACCAGATAAAATACAGGACTTCTATTTACATTTGAAATATTGGTGACATACTTATACTAAAAAAATTATTCATTGTTTATCTGACATTGAAATATATCAAGGAATTCTATTTTTTTTTTTTTTTGCTAAATTTGGCAACTCTATCCTGGTGCATGTGTAATAGTATATCACTGCGGTTTTAGTCTTCATTCCCCTGATGATTAATAGGTTAAATATTTTTTCATAAGTATTTTGGCCATTTGAATATCTCCTTTTGTGATGTTCCTATTCAAGTCTTTTGCCCATTTTTCTATTAGACGGTTCAGCTTTTCCTTATTGAAGTTCTTTCAATATTCCTTATTCATGTTCTGTGCAAGATAAGCTGCAAATCTATTCTCCCACTCTGTCTGTTGTCTACCCAATCTCATTATGGTATCCTTTGATAAACAAAGTTTTTGGTTTTAATATAGTCCAATTTGTAATATTTTTTAATGGATAGTGGTTTTTATGTCCTGTTTAGGAAATCCTTTCCTCTCCCCAAATTGTGAGGAAATTGTTTTATATTTTCTTCTAGAATCTTTATTGTGTTGCCTTTCATATTTAGATCAACAATCCGTCTGAAATTGGTTTTGTGTTTTAAATGAGGTAGTCAATTTTTTTCCCAAACAGATAAGTTATTTAGTCTAAGACACAAATTTTAATACAGTAAATTTATTAATAATGTTATCCACAATCATTTAGATTCAGATATGCTGTTTTGAGTGAGAGAGAGAGGGGTAAAGTTCCTGCTATTTGCAGGATATTGCAAATTACTAAGTTTTCCCAAAGGAGTATTTTGTACATGTCTATTTTATTAATTATTGGGATAAAAGGAGTTTAAATAGCACATGTGTCTTCAGCATTGAATGCTAAAGGAACTGGTTCAAACAAAGTACTAGGAAATTTTTCTCACGTTCCCTTTCAAATTGATCAAGTACTAGCGGTTTATAAAGACTTTTATGTCTAAAACATCTTCATTTTAATAAACCTGGAAAATCTAGAAAAAACATTTTTATCTTGAATTATCTATCTATTAATTTATCTAAATCCTGAATTTAGATAGAGATTCTAATTCTATCTTGAAATTCTTAGAGATGGTGCTCCATTCTAGAAATTATATTCAGAAGGTGTTTCAAGTTTGATAATCATTTTTGTTGTTAGTGCCCTCGAGTCAATTCCAATTCCTAGTGACCCTGCGTACAGCAGGGCACAACCCTGTCCAGTCTTTTTGTGCCATCCTCTCACCTTCCGGGACCATATCAGACAATGCTCTCCTGCTATTCACAGGATGTTCATGGCCAGTTTTTTGGAACTGGATGGCCAGGTCTGTCTTCCTAGTCTGTCTTAGTCTGTAAGCTCTACTGAAAGCTGTCCACCATGGGTGACCCTGCTGGCATTTGGAATACCGGTGGCACAGCTTTTAGCATCACTGTAACAGGCAACTGCCACAGTATGACAACATCATAGATGGTGGTGTGGTTTCCTGACTGGGAAATGAACCTGGGCCACGTTGGTGAGAGCACCAAATCTTAACCACTAGACCACCAGAGCTGGCTAGACAATCATAGTATACAGTTAAAAATGGTGTATTGAGCTCTTCTTATTCCAAAGATAAAAGTAAAATGCCAGTAAAGTATCAAAGGCGTGTTAATCCACATGGCCAAAGAAAAATGGAAGAAGAGATAACAGAGGATAAGTGATTTGAAGAAATATTTATAAAATTAAAAGTAGGATTGGTCACTACTGTGGAAAAAATGAGGAAGTTATGACATAAGAACTAATGAATTTTCCCCATAGACTTGCTAAGGACTAGCACTCAAGGCACCATATAATAGGATAGGGTGTGGCATGGATCTGAAGGTGAGAAACATATGTATCTATTAAACAAGGGACAATCAGAGAACAAGAAAGAGCACTTGGGAATTAATAATGGAAATAAAAGTTTAATAGAAGAATGGAGATAAAGTTAGGAAAATCTCATGAAAGGCAAAAAAAATAGACAATGGAAGGAAAATAGAAGAGGAAAGATAAAATTAGAGAATCAGTCCAGGAGGTACAATTGATAACAAACTAAGTGGGCTCGCCTCCTGGTGAGTTAAATAAGACTCTACACCAGTGAATGTTGTCTCACAAAGTAAAGTGTATTTGCAGCAAATAGGAGGCCATGAGGAATCATTTCCAGTCATGGCGTCCCCAAATGAAGGGAAGCAGGAACTTTTATTTCAGTTGGGGAATGAATATTCAAAAAGGAGAGGTGGGTATTCACTTGCACAGGCTCAGTTGGAGAACATATTTCCAGATAATGAGGCCTAAGCTCCTCCTGGAGAGATCTTTGCATTAAACATAAGGCAAAGGTCATGGGCATAGCTCTTGCGGTGAGGCTTGGTCAGTTTCAGGACCGCTGGTGGTTACATCTCCCTTCAGTGCCTCGCTTGATCAGTTTCAGGATGGCTGGTAGTTACATCTCCTTAACACACAAAAGGAAAAGAAACAATTTGGAAAAACAGTTAATTGCTTCCAAACCCACCTTTGAGTTTCTTGAGGTACTTAGTTGGTGACACAGTATCTACCTAAAAGGAGCACCAGAAACAGAGAGCAGACGAGACAGCACGGGAAGGGGCCGGCCCGTGGCTTAGTGGTTAAGTGCACACGCTCCGCTGCTGGCGGCCCGGGGTTCGGATCCCGGGCGCGCACCGACGCACAGCTTCTCCGGCCGTGCTGAGGCCGCGTCCCACATACAGCAACTAGAAGAATGTGCAGCTATGACATACAACTATCTACTGGGGCTTTGGGGGGAAAATAAATAAATAAATCTTTAAAAAAAAAAAAAAAGACAGCAGGGGGAAAGGTTCAGAATATTCCTATCATAGGAGTCTCCAGATTGAAACCCACCCTCTCCAACACATCTACTCCAAGACTTTTCACTGGGAAAGTTTAAAACACCAGGGATCAAAAGAGGATTCTAGTAGCTTGAGGATAGCAGAGAGTGGGTAACCACTCAAATAGAACAGAAGTATTTGAATATCAACTAATTTTTTCTACCACTAACGCTGGATGCTGAAAGACTGTGAGGCAGAGTCTTCAACATTCCAGGAGATAACAATTTTTGACTATAATTATATACTCACCTAAACTATAAATCAATGTGAGGATATAATAAACATAATTTTAGATAAATGAAGCTTAAAAATTTTACAAACTCTTTGGCAATAGGTTTCAGCAAAATAAATGAGTGAATCAAGAATGAGGAAAGCACGAGATCAAAAAAAAAAAGATTCAAAACAGGAAAATAAAAAGCAAGTCCTACAATGAGAGCTGTGTATCAGGCCTAGAAACAAACCATTCTGATTTGAACTGGGCAACAGAAGGCTCTGAAAAAAATGTAACTAATACGTAATTTGATGTGTTTGAACTTTTGGTAAATTTTTTGATAGGTGTTTGATGTATCAGGTGGAACATTTGGGAAAATATTAAAGATTGCTATGTGGACAATTAAGCAGCAGATGAAGAGGCAATTACAAAGTCCAAGGCACACAAAATGTTGTATGAGAACAGAAAACTAAAATGAAGAGTTGTATAACAGGTCTGAATCTCCAATATCATAAAAGGAAGTCAGTTTCTCTCTCTCTCTCTCGCTTTATATATAAATATGATAAATCAAGTGATAAAAGCAGTAGTATAATATGTATGAATAAAAAAGAAAATGCTTTAAAATTAGCTAAAAGATTTGACAGTACATTCCTCTGAGGAATGGACTTGGATGCGGAGAATACTGAGGCAAGAGACTACCCATTATTATTCAGTACTTTCTGGATTTTTTAAATTTGTGCACATGCATCACTTTGACTAAAACAGACTCACACTTAAAAAGGAAAATCCTAGCAATTCTCTAAATAGCATTTCTTGCCAAAAAAAGTTAGACCTAAATATAAGTCCATTGCGCTGCATTATATCTTGTTCAACCTGGTTAAATAAAACTTTTTCTTAGGTTTTAAATTAAATGTTTTGGGGGAGTGTTCCCTATGCTCCTATATTATTGATAAAATAATACCTACGTTTTAATGGTTCCTCAAAATGTATGTTAGGATAGACTGGGGTGGAGGGAGGATAGAAGAGAATTTGTAGAGATTGTCCTTATCTCAAGTGCTTTCATCCATCCCTCATCGTCTTGTTTTGAATTCATAGTGATATACGTAAATCACAATTAATATATCTATCTTAAGAGGAATAAATTGAAAAGTAATAGTATCTGAAAATTTCAGGGGGATGGGGACATTATTTATTATGAAATAGTTAAATCTTTTTAACCTAAATGTCTAAAAGGGAGAATAAATGACTTACTGAGATCAAAGCATGAAACAAAGGCAGAAAAAAGCTTATACCCTTTGCCTTGAATAATTAGGCACAACACCCTTCCCAACATTTCCTCAGTTATTTTAAAGAGATTGTTAATTGTTCTTCAAAGTATATTTGAAAAAAAATTCTTTTAAAAAAAAGGAGTTTTGATCTTGTAAAAACATAAAGGCAATATAAATCAAATTGTTTCTATTCAATGCCAAGTAGTACTCAGTGGCCTAAGGAGTTATTTTCACTTATCATTGGCTTACATTCATATTGGTTGACTTGGCTTGGTTTCTAGAATTTTTTGGATTTATGTGGAGGCGCCACAAATCTATTTCCATTAATTGAGCCATACCCTTGAATTTTTTGTAACAAAATGTCTTCTGCGGTCAGTTCGGTTAGCTACAATTCAATGGGGCTAAGGCTAGTAAAAACTGCACCAGAAGAGAAGACAGTAAGATATGATCAAATTCATAACAGATCTCCCAGAGTATTGCAATTCCTGGTGCTATCCAGAGACAGGGACTCTGCAAACAGAAATTAGAACACATGGCTACACATTAACCGCACAGAGCATTTCCTGCCTGACGTATCTCGACATTTGACCTGGCCTCCCATGACCTGAAATGCCCGTTGCATTTTTAGTTTTAGGAATGCCAAATGCGTGGATGTCTGAACAAAAGGTGGCATCTCTTATTACAGAGGAATTTGACCATCTTTACCTCACTGTGACATATTTTTTGTTGTGAGTGCCTCTCTTCTTTTCCCTGACCAAATCCTGCTGTCCCATTTGAACTCCACACAGTGGTGGGTTGTTTCCAAACCAAAGTGTCTGGGAATCCACATTTGCTCCAAACATCGTCTATAGATGAAGGAAAAGTATGTTTTACACATACTTGTATATGTATATTACTACTTGAAATGTACGAGGGTATTGTTAGGGTTCGTAAAATATTGATTCATTTAAATTGGTTTTGGATTCATAGTAGAAAATTGTCATGACTTGTTTATTTTTTAAGCAATTGCCTCTAAAATGTTTTGCATACTTCAAAAGATTCTGAAACTTAAACCACTACTACGTTTAGACTGTCGCCATAAACAATAATATATCTGTTTAAATACAACCAGGGAAAGTTCACTGTAATACTTGGAAGCATGTGATCAAGAGAAAAAGGCTGATTTATTATTTACAATGGTTGTTTTAGTCTCAGCTAGAAATATATTTGTTTCTGTATCTTACTCTGTCTCACTTAGTTGAAAGTTTCGATAAATATCATATTACTCTGATTATGAATCTGCACTAAACCAAACAATGTAGCTTGACTTTTATCCCAAACACCACGAGAAAAAAGAAGTTAACTACTCATTACCTTTTTACACACATCTCCATATTTCTCAAATCTCATGACAACTGTTCATAACACAAGCAGAAGAGTTCTTTAGACCCAAATCATTCCAGAAGTCATATTAGAAAATTAGTTTCAAAATACTGAAATGTTTGTCAAGTAGAGAATGATTTACATGAACTGTATCTTAAATATAGGTAGGTATGCAAGTTAATAAAATATAATAAAACATTCCAATAATCAAGATGCATTTCAGAGATAACAGTAAGTAAATCCAAATTTCTATACGTGAAAAAAGAAAAATAGAGTAATAGTTGATTAAGAGAAAGCAGGCATATACTCTTCTAGACATGAAGATACAACCAATGGAAAGGCTTGAGTCCACAATGTTTAGAAGATTAAAGAGGGTAAGCAACATGTTTGCAAGGAAGATGTGGAATTTGGCAAATTTACCCCCACTGTTTAGCCCAGCAACATGTGTTCTAAGATTCCATAGTGACTTTAGGAAGCATTATATTGAAAGTATCTTGGTAAACAGAAGAGTTAGGTCCAATCAGAAATAAACTTTCACATTCTTCAAGGGATACAAACAAAGAGATACGGTGGAGAAGAGAGTTGTTTGTTTTAAGGTCAAGGAAGAACCTGCTAAGCTAGGAAAACCAGATGTTCAGAGTTAGAGAGGGAAAGATAGCCAATAACCAAAACAAATTATATAGAAAGAGAAAAAATATTAAGGAATAATATTTAACTAGAAAGAATAGTTTTCTTTGAAACAGTAGAAATTAACTTTGAAACATAAAAGTGAAAAAGAAATATGATTGAGGATTTAGAAGGCTGGAGTTTACTGTCTCTAAACCTTAACACAATTGTTAACCCATAACACCTGTGTGATCTAACTTGTCAGCATTCTCTATGTAGTCCTCACTGTCTTGGGTAAAAGAGACTTACATGCATTATAGAAGTTGAACAAAATGTATGTTGATAGGATGGCAATTTTTTAAAGAGGAGCACAAGAATTCAAGGAAACATTAAGACGCCTACCTTCCCACACTCGCCTAGATTATAGTAAAGGAGGAAGTAAAACAGTGAATGAATGTTGCTCCCCTAGAGATAAAAGCCTAAGAAGGAAAAGCAACTGAATTACTTTTATAAAGAGAGTTAATTACAAAAAATAATGTAATAAAAAATATCATAACTATTTAATTACGTGACGTGACAGACATGAAAAAGACATCTTTGGCGGCAGCGCTGAGTATGGGCAAGCATAAGGAATGCATAAAGGGGTAATTAATTTGTTACTAAGTGTATAAGGGAGTTTATAACTAAGCATAATAAAAACAATAACAATAACAACAAAAGTAAAAAAAAGGAAATCTTTTTGTATAGTTAAACGAAGATAAGAGAAAATATGCTAGAAAGAACTGAAACCATGGAAAATATGGATAACATTAGAATCAGGTACAGGGTTAGGGTTAAACTTGCTCACCAGAGTCCAATGTCAATAAAAGTACGATGTATTTTGTAATGCTAAAAGGAGATAAATGTAAGTCAAACAAAAAAAAAATATTTACATAGTATTCATGATATTCCACAAATATGGAGACTTTTCCTCCAGTTTACACAGGTTAAAGTATAAACATCTTTAAAAATGTTTAAATAAGTCATTTGACTGTCAGAGTGATCTTTTAAACATACTTGTTACTTCTCTGCTTAAAATCCTTCAATAGCCCCCGTTGCTCACCTGAAAAAGACCGATTATCTTCAGGAGCACATAAGACAAGGGTCTAGCCACAGGAAAACCCTTCATGTTCTCCCTTCATATTCCCCATATGCACAAATGATTTCAAATATGTCAAATCATAACTACTTACAGATCTTTCAATGTTTACTCCTAACTCACACCCCAGTACGTTTTCACTCCTTTTCTCTCCAAGCTCACTTGTTCGCCTGATGATCACCTTTTTACTACAAGAGTCAGAAGAAAACTTACCTTCTCTCCAACAATTTCTCTTATACCACAGGCAGAATTTAGTAGCCTTTCTTTTGTAGGCTTACAGTCCTATTATAATGATTAGTTTAACAGTTTGTAATATGTGGGGAAATTAAAGAAGTCCTAAAAAAATGAAGAGACATATCTCATCAAGGTTGGACTGTCAATATTGTTAAGATGTCAGTTGTCCCCAAATTGCTGTAGATTCAAGGCAGTTCCAATCAAAACCCAGGTAGAAATTTCTGTAGAAATTAACAAGCTGTTTCTAAAATTCTTAAGAAAATGCAAAAGACTTAAAATAGCCAAAGCAACTTTGAAAAGGCAGAACAAAGTTGGAGGGTAAACATTACTGGATTTCAGGACATATTAACTTACAATAATTAAAACATTATACTATGGAAGTAAATAGAGATAAATACATCAATAGTACATAATAGAGAGTCCAGAAATAGACCCATACATATATAGACAATTGAGCTTTGACAAAGGTGCAAAGGCATTTCAGTGGACAAAGAATAGCCTTTTCAAAAAGATGGTGCTGGGATAATTAGATTTGTAGGGGAGGCAAAATTTTTCCTCTACCCTTCTAGGTTCTGGCTGGTCTAAGATTTAAATTGACAAGAGACAGACAAACAGGAGAAAATCAAACAAAAGTTGATTAATATATATACCTCCTGTATACACGGGACAGACCCAGGAAAACTGAGTAACTCACTAAAATGGCCACAACCACCACCTTAAATATCATCTTCAGCTAAAGACAAAAGAAGATGTTGACGGGTGGGGGGAGTCAATTATAGGAGGTTAGCAGGAAAAGCAGAGTAAACAAGAGTAAAGTTGTTTTGCAGATTTAAGTAGTTGCCTTCTGCATTAATAAGTTTTTAGACATAAGGTCATCCCTTCTTCCTGGACAGTGAGGAGGATACCCTTACAAATATTTTCCCTTACAAATGTAAATATCTTTTACAAAGGGTAATTTCGACTTTTTTTCCAGAGCTTCTCCCATGTCTACCGTTTCTTAAAATAAACCAGGCTAAAATAATCTTTATGCCAAAGAGACATGTTTTGGGGTGACAAATTCTGCTCCCCTACAATATCCACATGCAAAAACAAAAATCAACAAAAAAATACTTTGCTCCATATCTTGCACAGTATACAAAAAAATTAATTCAGAACAGATCATAGGCCTACATGTAAAAGTTAAAACTATAATACTTCAAGAGAAACGCATTGGACAAAATCTGTGTGACTTTGAGTTACTGAAATTTTTCTTAGATATGACAGCAAAAGTGCAATCCATAAAAAGAACAAATTGATAAATTAGTCTTCATCAAAATTATGCACTTTTGCTCTTCCAAAGTCACTGTTAAGAGATAGAAAAAACAAGCCACAGGCTAGAATAAAGCTTTTGCAAAACATATTTCTGATAAAGAATTTATATCAGAATATATAAAGAACTCTCGAAACTCAACAATAAGAAAGCACAACCCAATTAAAAATAAAAATTGGGCAAAAATTTGAACAGACACTTCACCAAAGATATATGGAAACTTTTCCTCCATCCTCTTGAGTGGTTTATCTAAAGCATGCAAATTAAACTGACAGAAGACAGATTAACAAGATAAAAAGGCATACAAATTTTATTGATGCTTTTAATTTTACATGCATGGGGGATTCACAGGAAAGAAGTGAAAACTTAAAGAGGAGGTTAGACTTGGGGGTTTATACACCATTTTAATAAAGGGTGAGACATTATGGAAAAGTGACTAGCAAAAGAAAGGAGGGTTTGGGCTCCTGGGGATGGAAAACGGTAACTAGGAGATGTATGGTAGATAAAGATTGTTTAGTAAGGTTTGTTATGCAGATAAGAGTTGTTCTCCTCCTGGTGCAGGAGAGGGAAACATATTTACAAATGGAAATGTATGTCACCTTTACCAAGGGAAATTTCTGCCCTGCTTTTAGGCAGAATGGGGGAGGGCAGAGAGTTCTTCCTGTGTCTGCTACTTCTCAATTGCCTCAGCTCAAAATAATCTTTATGCCAAAGCAACATATTGCAGGGTGGCATATTATGATCCCCTTTCATAGCAGGTAAACACATGACAACATGTTCAATATCATTATAATTAGGGACATCCCTATATAATTAGAGTTTTAATGAACCACAATGAGATACCACTACACACCTATAAGATTGACTAAAATTAAAAAAAAAAGAAAAAAACTTAGACTATGCCAAGTGTTGCAAAGGGTGTCATACGTTGCTAATAGGTATTTACAAAGATACAGCCACTCCAGAAAAACAGTTCAGTAGTTTATTAAAAAGTTAAGCATATGTCTACTGCAGAGGAGGGAAAATAATTTTCCCTCTACCCTTCTGAGTTCTTGGCTGAGATACCTGTAATAAAAGACAGATTAACAAGAAGAAAACAAAAGTTTATTAACATGTATACCTCACATATACATGGGAGATACCCAAAGAAAAATGAGTAACTCTCCTAGGTGGCCTAGGACTCCAGCTTAGATATCTTTAGCTAAAAACAGAAGAAAGAAAGGTGTGTGAGGTGGAGGAGGTTATGAGGAGGTTACCAGGAAAAGCACGGTAAACTAGGGGAAGGTTTGTTATGCAGATTTAAGTCAGTGCTTTCTCCATTCATAAAACTCTCTGTGATTTAGAGTCATCTTTCTCTTCCTGGTAGACAAGGAGACATCCTTACAAATGAATTTCCTTTATAAATGTAAATTTCGCTTTCAAAAAGGTAACTTGTACTCTGTTTTCAGAGCTTCTCCTATCAAAATAATCAGCTCAAAATAATTCATATGCCAAAGAGTCATATTCTAGGGTGGCATATTCTGCTACTCTTCATTACCATATAATTCAGTCATTCCACTCTTAGGTATTTACCCAAGAAAAAAGAAAATATATGTCTATTCAAAGACTGGTACAAATACATAGTTTATTGCAGTTTCATTCGTAGTAGCCAAAAACTGGAAACAAGCCAAATGTCCATTAACAGGTGAATGTGTTAGCAAATTGTGGTATATACTAAAAAGAATGCTACTCAGCAATGAAAGGAAAGATTTATCATTACCTGTAACAACATGAATGAGTCTTGAAATGACTATGCAGAGTGAAAAACCAGACATAAAAGAGTACGCACTGAATAATTCCATTTATATAGCACGCTGGAAAGTGAAACTAATCTACAGTGACATGAAGTAGAACAGGGTGTGCCTGGAGAGGGGAGGGGCAGGAGTGGCACAAGGAAGGAATTACAAAAAGGCAGGAGAAAACGTGTGCGTGTCACTATCTTGATTGTGGCTATGGTTTCACAGGTGTATACATATGTCAAAATATTAATTGCACACTTTAAATATGTGCAGTGTATTGTATGTCAATTCTACATCATTAAAGCTGTTAAAAAAAAGTAGGTAGCATCTAAGGAAAGCTCTCCAGATGATTAAAAAGTAGAGAGGGGAATCATAATGAAATAATGCTATTCCTATACTCCTGTGGGTAGTGTAACGGCAAATATAAACTAAAAATGAGAAGCTTAACTCTCCCTGTAGAAAAAAAGAAGGGAAGACACTTCTTCTCCCTCTCCCTTTTGTTTCGGAATTTCTTTCTCTGTCCTTTTCAGATGTATGTAAATCTTTATAATGACTAAATAAATCTCTGCCAGTCTCACAACTAGGAAATGTTTCCTCAAGGGCCTCAGAGACATCTTTTCGAAACGCAAATATGGATGGAGGTAGCACCCCTATCTCCTGTTCCTGTAGGAGGGCAAGAGTTAACTTCCCTGGAGTCTTGCTTGAATTTACATGAAGTTTGTTTCTCCTCCTTATAAAGCCAACACGCAGGTCTCCGCAATTACCATGAGAAAGTTAGGATGAGCTACATGTGACAAAAGACGCTATCAAGTCCCCCTACCAGAGGACTAGTGATTGTTTACCTTGAAAACATGTATATAATGGGTAGTATCTGGTTGGCGATATAAGGAGGTGAGATTTCTTTCTGACTTTGCAATCTCTTAGTCCATTGCCTGTGATACACATCACATTCTGGTTAATATTAATTCAATAATAAAACTGGTTTATTTCTCTACTAGCTTTGTAGAGAAGTTTTCTGGGTTGAGAAGATTTTGTTTTTAATGATATTTCCCCAACAGTGGATATAGTCACTCTTTTAAGTTTGAGTTTTTAAGTTTAACTTTCACAGGTGTACCTCGTTTTACTGTGCTTCGCTTTATTGCACTTCACAGATATGCGTTTTTTACAAGACCCTCCACCAGCACAAAGATTATGACTTCCTGAAGGCTCATATGATGGTTAGCATTTTTTAGCAATAAAGTATTTTTCAATTAAGGTATATATATATTTTTTTAGACATAATGCTATTGCACACTTAATAGACTACAGTATAGTGTAAACACAACTTTTATATGCACTGGGAAACCAAAAAATTCATGTGAATTGCTTTACTGTGATATTTGCTTTATTGCGGTGGTCTGGAACCAAACACACAGTGTCTCCAAGGTATGCCTATAATTGGAATCAAAGCAAACTTAGTCATTTATTTGGGGCTTTGTCTTCCAAAGTTAAAATTATAAAGCAAAATAGAGTTGTTTTATTTACCCATAGAACATAATTGCCAAAGAAAAATAAGATCTGTTTAAAAAGGAGTGGTGATAAACTCTTGAAGATGTATAAACACATCCCCTTTATCAATTAGTTGCAACCCTTTATAATCACTAGATTCATAGAACACTGTTATCTGATTTCAGCAGTTTCCCCACCATTGTTTATTCTTGATATATAAATATTTTTTAAAAGAAAATACCATAGAGAAGTTGAGTTTATTTTAGTTCATTTAATCTTTCTACTTCACTTTCTGTAAAATAAATCAAGTTCTGTGTAGAACTAGGTCTTTTGAACAATTGTTAATAGAATGATTAATGTTAATAAATTGTACTTAATGGATTTGGCTTGGTTTCACACAATTGCTATACGTGTCTGATGGATTTGACTTAAATTCCAATTGAATTTTGCCTTAAAATGAAGATTGGGAAGTAACTAAATTCAAGTAACCAAAGTTTGAAACTAATTTTTAAAACAAACAAAACCTCTAGTAAATACGTGTGAATTTATTTTTAAACCAATTGTAAAAACAAAGTGGAAGCCTATTCTTTTTTTTTTTTTTTTTTTTTTTTTTTTTTTTAAAGGTTTTATTTATTTTATTTTTTCCCCCCAAAGCCCCATTGGATAGTTGCGTGTCGTAGCTGCACATCCTTCTAGCTGCTGTATGTGGGACTCGGCCTCAGGATGAACGGAGAAGTGGTGCCTCGATGCGCACCCGGGATCCGAACCCGGGCCACCAGCATCGCAGCGCACGCACTTAACCACCAAGCCACAGGGCCGGCCCCCTATTCTTTTTTTATATACACATATTCAGAAAATAATCTCTCACAATTGACAGTAATCATGTACTCAGCTTTCTAGTGGTGATCTGTATCAAGTTCTTAGCTGATTAAATTCCCTGATAAGATTAGAGCAAGGTTGAAAAGCTGATTCCATGATTTAGAATCAATACCAGTTCTTCCCAGTTAAGTATCAAAGCTAATAGCTGTGCGAAAACAACCAGCTAAACATTCAGTCAAATAGTAATAAAATATACATAGTTCTCAGTTTTGATGACATTTTAAATGCCTTTAAAATCTGAGTCTGATTCTTGTTATTAAAGAAACATAGGACATAAGAGTTAAAGCACAGAAAAACAGATAATTATTTCCCATTGTGATAGATTTTACCAAAGTTATATTTATTTAACCATGAACTTCCGATGACTGCCCTAATTCTTTACATTGCATTTTAATTAAATTAGAATAAAAGCATTTTTCAAACATCCATGCAAGCATAATTAGATTAAATTTTTTTAAAAAATCAAATTTAAACATTTCTTTTCTCTTTCGGCAATACACTGTTAGATTTCATTCAATTTTGTAAGTATACAGTTAGTTCCTACTTGCAGCAAACAAGAGTTGACCAACAGTAAAAACTAAGCACATACTTAATAGTTCATACTGCCCAATGAACCTAAATCAGAATTGATAATCTAATTTTCATTATATTTTATGTTATTTAACTTCCAAACTAATTAATCTGTCATAGTTTTCATATCTTCCTGACCACACTCCACTGAAGAAGTAGGAGATGTTCAAATAATAAATAAAATTTTTATTCAAAAAGTACATTTACATCTCTTTTCAGAGTGAAATAAAAATATTGCTATTAATGGCTCCTTAAAATTTTCTTACTCAAAAGTGATGTCATTTATCAAGCCATGACAAGACATGGAGGAAACTTAAATGCATACTACTAAGTGAAATCAGCCAATCTGAAAAGGCAACATACTTTCCAATTATATGACATTCTGGAAAACGCAAAACTATAGAGGCAGTAAAAAGATCAGTGGTTGCCAGGGGTTAGTGAGGAGGGAAGGATGAACAGATAGAACAGGGGATTTTTAGGGTGGTGAAATTATCCTATATGATATTATAATGATAGATACATGTTATTATACATTTGTCAAAACCTATAGAATGTGCCACACAAAGAGTAAATCTTAATGTAAACTGGGAACTTTGGGTGGTAATGATGTGTCAATAGTGGCTCATAGATTGCAACAAATGTACCACTCTGGTGTGGGATGTTGATGAGGAGGGAGGCTGAGGGGTAGGGAGGGAGGCTGAGGGGTAGGGAGAGGGCATAGGGGAACTCTCCTTACTTTCTGCTCATTTTTGCTGAGAACCTAAATATGCTCTAAAATAACTATCTATTAATTTAAAAAAAAAACCACACACACCCACAAGTAATGTCATTCTGTCTTCCCTAACTTCCCTCACCAATTCCAAGGGTACTTTTTCACTCACTCAACTTCTACTGGTTATGTAACCTTGTTTAAGTTGCTTAACTTGCAGAAGTCTCGATTTCCTCACCTGGAAAATGGAAATGAAGCAGGAAATCTAAACAAAATTCCCAAATCAGCCTTGGAACAAAACAGGTTAGATCTGAGATTAGACTGTTGTGTTAAACAGGCTCTGAACTGACCTATATAGTAATAATTACATCACTCCATATTACTGATACTCTAATAGTTAATAGCAGTAAGTTGCAAATACTTTGTTAAGTGGAGGTTTACTAAGGTAATGAAAGTCCTGTGATTCAGGATGAGCAAAATAAAGAATAGACTCTCCTTATATTCTGACAGTAGAGAAGCTCAGGACTGTATGAGTCTTCTCTTTAGAAGCACTCTTAGCTTTATTTACTCTTAGCTCAGGACTGTATGAGTGCTTCTCTTTAGAAGCACTCTTAGCCACATTTCCTCTTGTGTTATAATATCTTAGAAAATGCAAAGGGGGAAGTTATGAAATTATTAGACTAGTAGGTGGAAATAGCTCAAAGGTATAAGAAAAGTTGTGAAGAGAAATCTTATGGAGAAAATCATAACTAGGAAACAAAGGCAGTCAATCATGTCAGTGATAACTAGCCTCAGTTTCTGAAAGCTGTGGAGGACTCTGAAAAGGCATAGAAGGAAATGTTCATGGTGATGAAAGGCTTGATAAAGAAGAACTATGGTGACAGGCTAAAGCAATTACAATTTGTCGCCTAGAGTAGAAAGAGAGGAACTAGTCATCTTGGTCAAAGAAATATGTGGCACACATCAGTGGTGGACTAATGTAACCCAAACCCGAGGACAGAAGAGAAAGCAATAATTTGCCTTAACTTATAATGAAAGGAAAACAATTGTAAAGGAAGGACGAGTGACCTGATAGTACAGATGAGCATAGTTGGGACAGTTGTTGCATGAGTGTGTAAAATCCTTTCCTCTCTGTTCTTTTGCACAATCATCCTTTCTCTCACTTCAGTTTGTTTCAGATGTGGTTCTGTCTAAAGTAGAAGCTTCCAGAGCTCTGATTCTTTTATGAAATTTATCACACAAGTTAATACAGTTTAATAAGATTTCAATGTATGCTTGAGATGAACACAAAGAAAACTATTTAAGTCTATCCAACATTTATTCAATGTTTGTTTGCTTTTTACTTTGCTTTTATCATAATATTTGACATAAAGAAACTTCCTTTACTTTTCTGAGTTCAAAGATTTTGAAGCACTTCAAACTATGACTCTTCTGGAAATAATGTCCAAAATTCTAAATAAAAAGAATAACAGAATAATGAATGTACTTCATTGCAGAACAAAATCAGTGCAACTCCAAACAAGAAAATCATGTACCATGCATGACATATCTAAAGGTCATGTGTCAACTTCAAGAAGCTGTGATAAAACACTTGACAAGCTCTTAACTATTATTTAAAGGAAACATGATGTGTCCCTCACGTAACATTGGATCCATGACATTTCTCTTTCTCTGCTGTTTCACTGTGATTTTAATACATTTCTTTTCTCCTTAAACAAGGTCATCTACACTTATGGATATCGTGATTTAGATAAGAATTGTATACTAATTTTGCCTTCTTTTCTTTAAGTAATTATGTTGAGCTAGTATAGTCATTTTAGTGGTTTTACTTCATTTTTATACTAGAATGTTTAATGCACTATAAAAACATTCTGAGAAAAAATCAATAACTGATCTATAAATATTCACCCTATAAAATGAAAAAGCCTTAATGTAATGTAAATCTGAACAGTGAAAAAAGGCCCAGCTAACACACATCTAGGCCACTATCATAAGATTTTAGATTCAAAAGATAAAACTGGTATAAAAGGATACATGTCTGTATTCACTTAGGAATTCCATTGTTCAATGTAATTGTTCAATCTGAATAGAAAATTAAATTACATTTAATTACTCGGTAATGAAAAAGAAGTTAAAGTTCTATCCAGTAATAAAAATATTGTCTAAGTGGTATTTGTACTATTGCTATCAGTTGGGACTCTCCGTTAATTTAAGAAATGACTTAGAAACTAGGTTAATTTTGTGAGAACTCAATTATATCTTATAATTCAGTCCCCATTTTTACTCTTCCTACACAGTGGTGCCTCAAAGTTATTTGTATGCTAGTTTTGTAAAGTAAACATAATTTGGTAATTAACTCTTGGAGATTTTGCATAATGGTTTTAACATCTATCCCTTCATAAAAGTTTACTGTTGAAGGATTTTGCCACCAGTGCCTATAGAGAGTTTTCAGTAAAGAAGAAAACATGGTATCTATTGTACTAACACTGATCTCATTTTACAACTTCTGCTTGATTATTATTTTTATTTTCTTCTGGGCTTTTTTCTTCTTGTGGATAGTAATAGTAATAGACATAAGAAACGTGATTTACCCTTAGAACAAGCTTTTTTGTTAAGTCATTTCCAATAAAATCATATATTAACTTTTTTAGACGGACTAAGGAAGTCCTGTCAAAACAATCTTTTAAGATATCCTTTCTCCCAGTTTTTAATGTGAGTCTTTGCCTTATCTACATAATTATTTACTTTGTAGGTTAGCCCCGGCAAATTAAAAATCCCAACCGTGGCTAGTGCCAGTCACTCAGCAAATTCTGAGCTCTGAAATAACAAAATCATTTCAATATTACACTAGGCTAAATATAATTTTTAAGGTAAATGTAATACAAAAATCAAAGTCCTGTGACAAATTGCAAAGTCAGCATAATAGTACTCTGAACTGTCAGCTTTTTTATATAATAAGGTTATATACCGATGTGGGTTCAGTAAAGTAGAGCTCTGCCCCACACATGTCACTTACTATCTCTGTTGCTGTGGACATATTACTTAACATCTTTCCTCCTGTTTCCTCACATCAAAAATGGAGGTAAAGTAGGACCTACCTCATTGAGAGTCACAAGCATTAAAGAGAGAACATATAATGCCTATAACATGGGTCCTAAAGCATGGCAAGCACAAAATACTATCATGTCATTTTATTATATTAAATATATATAATAAATATCATGTATTATACATTATAAAAATTATGTATTAAAAGATATAATTATTACATGTATTATAAATATATGTATTATCTAATATGTTATAGTTGATATGTTTATAGAAATATATTAAAAATTTATTATGATAAATATTAACGTTTATTATGAAATGTTATTCTTAATGCTATTTTAATCATTGCTGTTTCTCTTCTCTTTATGGTACCATGTGTCCCAACCTCCCTACATATTTGAGAACTAATTGTGTTTGCAATCATGTAAAATGTTTTAAGGTTTATTAATAGTGTTATATGAGTTCTATTGTTTATTTTAAAACTTAAATCACAAGAATGATGTCAAGGGGAATATGAAATAAATTGTTTCTGAATAAAAACATTCCTCTAGTATGGTACCTTTTTAAGAATTTTTCAAATTCAGCTGCAACTTGGTGAGCAAACTCGATATGAGGAAGAATGTGAGATAAGGGGAAATAAAACTACAAGGCCAAACATATAAAATAATTACATATCAATCTCTTCTTTGATAATTTCCATCCAAATTCAGCTCTTATTATAATACTATGTCTGCTGTTTTTATTATTGGGTTTGCAATGATAAACTGGTTTTGAATATACATATATGTGATAATCCTACATTTATAATATATATGGAGAGAAATTCAGAATTATTATTCCATCTACCTTCCTTATTTCCAGTGTCTTTTATATATTTGGTACAATTATAAAATTGTAACTCAAGCTGTCATCATATAGTGATTAAAGGTGCTTTTAAAACTCTGCCTGTACAGGAAGGCTAAGGTGGAATAAATGAGGAAATCCTCCTTTTTTAAGAATATTTATATAACTCCAAACAAATAGAGCGGACCTCTCTTCTATCTTTTTCATTAAATAAACAATCTGCCTGGGAAAGCCACATGGCTTAGAGATTGCAGATATAACGCCTTCTCTCTGTGGAGCTCTGAAGGCAACAGGAAATGAAAACAAATGAGAAGTAAGCACTCACTTCTGGCAGGAAAATTATGTATCCGGATTCAGAACTGCATGAGGGACAAAGATCGAAAGAAGATAGTACAGAGAACCAGTTTAGCTGAGAACAATGCATTATTTCCCATTTTGACCAAGCCACACAGAAAGAACTCAACATTCCAAATGATACATTTTGCTTAAAAGAGATTAACTTTTTTTAAAAAAAACCATCAAATAGGTGTACTCCTGAATGTTGGATAACATTTGACTTTTGCAACTATCGTCTTTTCAAAAATAGAGAAATTGGCTAATTAAAAGAATTTTTCCAATTCTTTCCTTAGTGTGCATATTATAGATAGTATAGCATTTGTAAGTTTATTTTCTCCATCATTTTAGAGGGGGACGCATATGGGTATCATTCTGATGTTTTATATTAAATCTATCCCTCAATCTATGTTCAGCCCCTTTGACATATATCCAAAAGCAGGAGTGGGTAATATTCAAAATACTTAAGAACTAGTATGGCATGGGCATCCAGAAATGAAAACAGGCACCAGCCATAAGCCTACAGCATAGCTTTGCCCGTGCAAAATGATGGAGCATACTTTCAGTGCCATCATTTTCAGATACAAAGGAAAAACAAATTCCTATATGCTGGTCAAGACAGACAAGTTTTTGCATGAAAAATTTGAGATCCAAAAGTGTCTTTGGGTTATTATGTTGTATCAACTATTAGATTTCACAGGGCTAGGAATAAAATTCAAATATTGAGTAAAAAGAAATACTAAAAAAAGTACAATACAGAGAAAGAGGTAAGACAACATATCTGAAAAATACTTGAAACTTTCGTTTAAGTGTAAGCACCCTAGGAATGTACAATCTGATGGGACTATTCATTGCTGCACACAGCACACATATTATTAGAATTTCGTGTTCAGATTTGGGAAATTGTTTAATTCAAACAATGTCCAGAGAAAAATGGTGAGGATTATAAAGACCTTGAAAACTTGTGATTAGCAAACTGTAAATACCTGTGATGAAAACAAGAATATTTACACAAAATATCATGGTTCCTTCCAAGTATTTGAAAGAATAACGTGAGGAAGAAAGAACAGAGTTGTTCTATGTCATCCCAGGGTATAGAATTAGAAAATACATCTTTTCTGTTTAGGAAATACTCTGCTGCTCACCATAAACAACTTCATAGCAGTTTGAGCTATTCAATAAAAGAACAGGTTGCCTGGGGTAGGTATTGAATTTTACATTACTGAAGGTGTTAAAGGAAGCCTAGTCAATAATAATGAGGGATGCTGCCCAAAGGATTCAAACACTGAGTGAGGAATCTTACAAGATGGTTGCATTAGGATGATGCTGGTTTATCGCACTAAGATTCCTTACAGCACTAAGGCTATTTGATTAAAACCTAATAAGAGGAGGAGTGAGCTGGAAGCAGGTTTGGCACTACAGACTTGGAAGTGCATGTCTCCCAACAAAGGCCTCTCAAAATATACAGGGCCACTTCTGAGAAACCAGGAGGGCCTGTTAGTTCTTTTCTCTGCATTCCTGTTTGGCCTGTAGCTACACCCATGCAACCATTTTCTGAGCGTCTTGCTGGGCCTGTTTAGGCTATTGCTCAAGAAGCCACGAGGATACCATAAAACAGTAGCAAACGTGGGAGGTTCATTACAATTCGTCCTTATTCAGAAAAACGTTCTTACATAGAAAATTACTTATAAATTCCTTGGAACTATTTTGATACATTCTAGAAGAAAAGACAGTATAGTATTTTAGATTTTGATTTTGAAGTTTTGAGGCAGGTTGACCCGTACAGTCTGTTTGGAATTCTCAAGAGCCAACTTTTGGTGGTAAGTCATATAGGAAGTTTTTTAAACCTGTATATTAATTTTCTTCCTCCTCATTATAGAAAGCATATGTTGGTATGTTTCTGTGCTTGTCTGCTTGTCTAAGAAGCCATTACTTTGTGCCTGGTGACCTTGGTCTCAGTGGACAGTAAAGAGGAGCCAGAGGTGGACTGTACCATTAGAATAGTAAAGAGGAGCCAGAGGTGGACTGTACCATTAGAATAGTAAAGAGGAGCCAGAGGTGGACTGTACCATTAGAATAGTAAAGAGGAGCCAGAGGTGGACTGTACCATTAGAATAGTAAAGAGGAGCCAGAGGTGGACTGTACCATTAGAATAGTAAAGAGGAGCCAGAGGTGGACTGTACCATTAGAATAGTAAAGAGGAGCCAGAGGTGGACTGTACCATTAGAATAGTAAAGAGGAGCCAGAGGTGGACTGTACCATTAGAATAGTAAGATTGGATCTGAGGCAAATATTCTAGATATAACCCACAAAAGCAAAAGCTCTTTGGAGTCCCTCATAATTTTGAAGAGGGTAAAAGAGTCTTGAGATGAAAAATTTGAGAATTACTACTTTTTAACAGTTGCATACTATTCTATTCTATAAATACACAGTTTATTAAACCAATTTTCTATTATTGAATGTTTAAGTTGCCCCTATTTTTTATAATAAACCACCCTGAAAATTATTTCTTTGTACATATACCTTTACATACATTTCTTATAATTTCTCAAATGTATAGAAATAGAATGGCTGAAGCAAAACATGTACATATTTACAAGTTCATATACATTTACATGTAAGTATAGACAAATTATATTTTCCTAGCACTTTTGTCTGGACCCTTTCAAGACTGTTATTGACAATTCACTGTCCTTCTCTCTCTTCATTTTCTCTCAATTTTTTTTTATCTATTTGTTTCTCTGTTCCATTTTTATCTTCTTTGCCTGTACCAGACACTTAGGTAAAGGATTTTGGAAGTTATTGTACTCGACCTTCGCTATCAATATTGTGCTAATCCATTCCACATCACCTTTCTGTAGATAACTTATAAATGTAGATCTCTTATTTGAAACTTGTTCAAGTAGCAAACCTTACTCTTCAATTTTCTACCGAACCTCTTCGACAAAAGTCCCACTTAAAACTCGCTGCTCTTTGCATGGTCAGCACCATCTCACCCTGCAGGGCTCAGAGTTTAAATATCCCCTCTTAATGAAGACTTTCTCTGCTTTCTTACCACCAGTTTGCCTTCTTCATTATAAATTGTCATGACAATTTATTCGTAGCTCTCTTTTTTTGTCTACTTCCCCACCAAACCGTACACTTCTTGAAAGCAAGAATGTAGTCTGTGTTTTCAACATTATATCTTCAGCATCTGGAACAGTGCCTGAAAGGTACTCATTAGATATTTGTTGAATGAATGCATGGATGGATGAATAAATGAAGGCTCTTGTACAGAAAACAATCTCCATCTAATCTCTCCCTCCATACTAGTGGATAGCTTGGTTATGGCATATATCTTACATGCCTTGAACCATATGCCTTTGTCTATCCCCTTTGCTAGAATGTCGTCTTGAACTAATAAATGCTCATTGTAGAAAACATTAAAGCATAAAGAAAATAAAAATCACTTCAAGCCAAGAAAAATTTGTCACTCCATCCACTGCTCTCACAACATTTTGTCCCCATTGCTATTATAAGGACTATCACCTTACACACAACAATCGTAAATGGTCTGTTTCCTCAACTAAATTTGAACCTTCTTAAGGACAAGAAGCCTCTCTTCTTGGTATCTTCAGACATTGCCTACTCAGATTTGCTGAATGAGTATTACCAATGTAAATGTAGCTCCACTTTTCAGAACAAGTCACGGCCATGTAATGAACAAGTGACAAAAAATAAATGATTAAGTGTTATGGGTTGAATTGTGTCTCTACCCCCACCACCCTAAAAAAAAAAGTTGAGGTTCTAACTCTCAGTACCTCTGAATGTGACCTTATTTGGAAATAGGGTCATTGCAGATATAACTAGTTAAGTTTGGATGTGGTCATACTGGAGTAGCGTGGGCTTCTACTGCAATATGACTGGGCTCCTTATAAAAGGTCATATGAAGGCAGAGACACACAGGGAGAATGCCATGTGACCGCAAAGGCAGAGATTGGAGTTATGCAGCTATAAACCAAGGAACACCCAAGATTGCCAGCAAACCACCAGAAGCTAGGGAGAGGCAGGGAAAAATTCACCTATAGATCTCAGAGGGAGCATGGCCCTGCTGAGTACTGGATTTCAGACTTCTAACCTCCAGCACTGTGAGACAATAAATTTTGGGTCTTTTATTCCACCTAGTTTGTGGCACTTTGCTATGGCAACCCTAACAAACTAATACAATAAACTATTATTATTAAACATTCTGCCTTATAGCTTAGGGCCAAGGTCAGGATTTGCATCATTTTATTGGCTTACTGGCATCAGAATAAGGGAAGAAGTCAATAAGATGTGTTTTTCTCTTTTCTTTCCTTTTTGTGGTTGGTTGAGCTCGAGAAATATAGTTCTTACTGTTTGGGAGCTTCACAATATTAGGGGAAGCTCCCATCTCCAAGCTAGATGGTACTTCCATTCTTTTAATCTCAATGAGAGAGTACTTTCATGAGATCAAAAGAAACTGGTCAATGGGTTTTACATACTCATTCATTTCTTATTACACCTTTATAAATTCAATGCTATATGAATATTTATATTTTATCCACAATGCTTCTGTTCGAAGGTGGAAAATTTAAAGTCTGCAGAGTCCTATACCCTAAACTGGCATTTCTTGCTCAGGTTAGAGAGTGGATAATTTGGAGGGCTTTGGTGGGACATCCTACAGGGAAACCATCTTAGAGAATTTCCAGGCTCTCTACTTCAGAAAAAATGGATGTTCTGAACTTTTACCACATTCTTAGGAGACAGAGGGGCAAACGTATAATTGAGGAAAGAAAATTACTCATAGCCTCTTTAGGGCTTAATCCAATTAGCTCTTGTATGGGGCAAAGTCCTACATGAATCTTTAAAAAGAGAGATAATTCTCTCCCTAAATATATGTGGGAGAGTTAGAATGAGCTACCATGGTTCCTGAACAAAAGAACTTTAATCACAGGAATCTAAAAATATATATATCCTTCCCTAATGCATATATACAGATGTGATAAAAGATGACGAAAGCTTTGGCATTAACATACTTAAAAGCTGAGCACATAAATGGATCAATATTCTCTCTTCCTATAAGAAGGAAAAATAGCACATGATTGGTAAACAGAGGTCTTGAGCTCTCTTTTTCCATCCACACAATTCCATAGAACACTTAAGTTGTGACCTTCTATTTAAGTTTCTGACCTATTAATGACAATTTTGTACCTTTACAGACACTCCAAACTAAGCAGGATTTAAGATTCACGCTACACAGGATGCCACAACATTTCTAATTTAGAAAAACAAAAAACAAACGTGTTGGACCTCTGCAGAAATTACTTATTTTTAATTTTAAATATCTCCAAAATCAAGAGCTAATGTTTTCTTTATTTCATGTTGATGTTGTATATTTAAATTATATTATTTCCAAGGTACTTGCAAATAATTAGCCTTGGAGCACATGATATCTTTTGAAGCTACAAGGAAACAGCAAATTTCTCTTTGTCTTTCATGCTCTCAAGATACTTATCATTTTTCTGAGTATGATATTTTCGAAGATCTATTTCTAATGCTAGACCGCATTTTATATCTATCAAAAGGCATGATAAAAAGTACATAAATTAATTATTGGAATTCACAAAATAATTAAAACTAAATGGTATGCTAAGAATGAAATTTTTTTTAAACTTCTGTGCAAAGATCCAAAACCCTTCATTTTTGTCCTGTGTATTAGTGGATACTGTTTATTGATTATATGGGATGTCAATGTGGGTGCAGTCTATTTGCCAAAACTATGGAACTAAAAATATTGGTTACAATATTAAAAATTAAAATTACAAATTAAAAAAATCTTGATTTACAAAATTAAAAAAATCCTGATTTACAATACAAAAGTTTAAAAATCTTGATTTACAAAACATTTGAAAAACAAACTGACTTGGAAGTAAGAAAGAAAAAGAAGTAATCCCACAAAATCTGTAAACTTTGTTCCCAATTCAATGATTCACATTTGTAATCACAAGGTATTGCATTCACACATTTTATAATAATCATAATCTAGGTACAAAGCTAGCTTTGTGTAGAATTTATTTCTTTCACTTACAGTTTAAAAATATTTACTTCTGATTTAATTTGTTTATAATGTAAAGTCAATATAATTTGATTTCTTTAAGATTTGATCTTCAAGAGTTTACTGGCAAACTGAGTTAGGGAATAGAGAACAGGGAGGCTAGGTAATCACTGGAATAGAGAGGTGACAATGGCTCATGAACTAAGTCATCAATGAAACTAGTCCAGTGAGTGACAGAGAACAGGGGTTCAATGAATATTTTTTGAAGGAGCAAAAATATTCTACTCAAAACATACAAACACACACCACACACACCACACACACACACAAACACACTATGTTTCCTATACTGGTTATAATGCAGTATTTCAATCAGATGTGAGAATCCAAGAACAGTCATGCTTTAGATTCAGAATAGTGCCTGATGATACCTGAATGTCACCAACTGAGAGGCCCATAATTGTCTCCATTGCCACTTAGATTATCACAGAAGGACCTTCACAGTTGACAAGGACATCTGCACAAAAACTATTTTAAAAAGAGTCCCCAACAAAGGCGAGTATATTGTTTTATACAGCAGGAATCCTGGAAAAATGTCCAGTCTTTTATACCAAGGAAGATTTTGCCAATAAGATCTGACAATGGGGACATTGAGTTCACTTCAAGGTAATTAGTGTCACTCTTTTGCATCCCTAAACCTCAGACAAAGGCAAATTTACTTACTGGCTATGGCCTAAGAAATCGCTTTTTAAGAGAGTAATTAACGAAAAAATATGCAAATCACCTTCCCAGTACTCCTCAAAACTCTCATGGTCTTCAAAAACAAGGCAAGTCTGGGAAACTGTCACAGCTAAGAGGAACCTGAGGAGCCGTGATGACTAAGTGTAACTAATGTAGTATCTTGGATAAGATCCTGGGACAGAAAAAGGACATTAAGTAAAAACTAAGACAATCTGCATTTATTATAATAAAAAGTAATATCAGTACATTAACTGTAAAAAATGTACCATACTAATGTTATTAGCAGGAGAAAGTGGATACAGGATATAGGGAAACTCTCTGTACTATCACAATATTTCTGTAAATCTGAATCTAGTTTTAAAACTGAAATTTACTCTAAAAATTATTCAACTATTTAGTAAATATTTACATATATATGATATGTGATACAATAGCAAACTATGCACCTGAAATATTGCTTATATGAAGTTTAATTCATATAACACATGCACGCCTACACGCTCATGCACGCACTGGGCTGTGGGATGCTGTGGTTAAAGAACATCTACTTGTTTCCTAAGTTATGAGAGATGTTGCTTTTTAAACCCCAAGACTTTTTCATTAGCAAGTGAGTGGCTTGTAATTTCTCTTCAACATACAGCTCGTTGAGACTAGAATAGCTGTTTGTTTTGTAATCATAGAAACAGCTGCAACAGGGCCCTCTCTGTCTGTCTGTGCCAAATGGGGCTAATCTTTCCCAGCTAGAGATACCAAGTAATGCTCAGGTCTGGAAAAAACTTAGTAAGAACTGTTACTCTAGGCATATCAATGGGAGTTAAGACTGCAGGGGAAGAAAAAACTACTTTTCCGTCTGTCTATTTTAGGTTCATTGGCTGGGCCCTGAACTAAATTAGACTGAAAAAAGACAGATTAACCAGAGAAAAATAAACAGAAGTTTACTAACATATACAACATGCATTCACACAGGAGTACCCAGCAACGAGTAACTCAAAGGGGTGGTTAGGGCTTGGGTTTATATAGCATCTTAACAAAAGAATAATAATTTTATAAAGAAGTCAAGACAAAAGAAAAAGACTTCGTGCTGTTAGGGGCAGTAAATTGTGGAAAGGCAAATATATAGGGAAACTAAGGGTAGATAAGGGCTAGTTTCAGCAAAGTTTGTTATATAGATTCCTTTGGTGCCGCCTCTGGGGTTATCTAGGCTCTAGAGTTATCTCTGGTGATTAACTTCTGTTCTTACTGGTAGAAAGGGGAGAGGGAACGCTTTTACATATTTATTTCCTGCTTTTGGGCAAATACGGAGAGGGCAGAGAGCTTTGTCTTATATCTGCTTCTTCTCAACTGCCTTCAGCTCAAAATAATCCTTATGCCAAAGGGGCATATTTTGTGGTGGTGTATTCTGCTACCCTCCAAATTCATCACAAGCCTTCTTCAACGATGCAATTCAAGGATGAAATTTATTTCTTCATTTTATTAAGGTCTTTCATAGAAAAAAAGGAAAATTTATTCTGTAGGTGTTTAATTCATATGTTTTGGATTTAAATGAAGAGAAAATGTGTTTTTCCCACACTTGGCCACAAAAATAATTTTACAACATCATTCACCCTAAAAGGCTTGTGTGAGTTTTAGTTTTAGATATATTTAAGGATTGGGAAAAAAACAATGATAAAACAAGGCTTCTCGTGATTAGCATATGCACTATAGAACAGCAGATGTTACAATGTACCCTGAGGACAAAAGAAGCTGCCAAAATTGAACACATCAGTTTTAACAACACTGGAACTCATTTTTGCCAAATGTTTTAAGTACAGGAAATGACTTGAGCCACTCTGCATTTCTTTTTATTTAAAGCGTGACTAAAGGTTGAGTCTTTCAGAAGATCTGAGGCAAAGAGCCAATTAAAGCTGTACCCATCATCTGCAAATTTCCCTGTGAGATTACTGTGCACAACAACCCAAAGAGTTATGACTTCAATTACCTAAAGTAATAGGTTGATGATAAGACCCCCTCATGTTCTGAAAGTTATTTGCAGTGATCCAGACTATATGGCCTAAATTAGAGAGTATGAATAAGGAATTAGAGGAAATATCAAAGTGTTTTTTTTTTTAAATCTCAATGTGATATTTAGTTTCACGTCTTTCATTCTCTGGATTATAAACCTCGTACTTACGCTTTTATCCAACAAATATTTATTGAGTGCTTTCATCTAATTCATATTCATAATTAGATACTCAAAACATATCAGGGGGCATGGAAATTAAGGAAAAAAAAGCTTCAAATAATCTATAATCATTTTAATGTACTAATTTTATCAGAATAGAAATTTGCCTAAAGGATAAATCAGCAATATTTGTGGACATATATTGCGTTGATCTGTGCATATGTTTATGTTGGAACAAACAACAATTAAATCATTTGACAGTTTGTTCTGGCGTAGAAGGTCATATGTTTAGTGTGAGACAGATGACTGTCTTTCACAGTCTCTGACAACACCCTTAATTCCAGCCATATTGGTCACAAATTTATCATCACTGACAGAAAAACAAGTCAAAGTACAAGCAGATTGGGCGAATAACATCATTATTTGCATATGCATGGCAAGTCTTTTCAATTGAGCTCGCTTATTTCTATTTGTCATGTGCCCAGGTTATATTGCCAGTATAATCCTAGATTATATCAAGGATGTATAGAAGGAAAGTGGTTTTCAAGCAGCTGTATATATGAAATCTATTTAGTACAAATGGCTCCTGGAGCTGTCAAAACAAAGAAACTAGAGAAGGATGACTCCTTTGTTCTGCCAAAATCTTAACCAGATTTTGGGTTACTCTCAGAACCCAGCTTAGAATTCATTTCCTCTGGGAAGCTTAACTAAACTACCCTCCATTTACCCCCATCTACAGATAATTCTTTTTTTCTATTGAGCTACCTCTATGTATTTTCAATAAGACTTCTGTGCTTACCCCCATCTATTTTAATTTATTTATTTACATATCTGCTTGCCCTATAAGGTCATAACATCATTATAGGGATGATTTCTTATTTCTCCAACTTCTAGCTCAATGCCTTGTACATTGAAAGCATTCATTGAAATTGTGTTGATGCATGTTGCTAAGTGAAAGAAGCAAGTCTGAAAAGGCTACATACTGTGTGATCCCAAATACATGACATTCTAGAAAAGGCAAAATACAGAGAGAGTAAAAACATCAATGGTTGCCAGGTGTTTGGGTGGAGGGAGGGATAAATATATGGAGCGCAGGAGATTTTTAGGACAGTGAGATTATTCTGTACTATACTGTAATAGCGGATACATGGGGGTTGGCCTGGTGGTGTAGTGGTTAAGTTTGTGTGCTCCGCTTTGGGAGCCTGGGTTTTGCAGGCTCAGATCCCGGATGCGGACCTACACACTGCTCATCAAGCCATGCTGTGGAAAAGTCCAGCATACAAATTAGAGAAAGATGGGCATGGATGTTAGTTCAGGGCCAATCTTCCTCAGCAAAAAAAAAAAAAAAATAGTGGATACATGACATGCATTTGTCAAAACACATACAATTGTTCAACACAAAGACTAAAACGAGTGTAAACTATGGTCTTTAGTTAATAATAATGTATCAATGCTAGATCATCAATTGTAACAAGTGTACCACACTAATGCAAGATAATAATAAGGGAAATGTGAAGGGGGAAGGGGGTGAAAAGTGGGGAAGGGTACATAGGAACTCGTACTTTCTGTTCAATTTTTCTGTAAACCTAAAACTGCTCTAAAAATTAAAGTCTATTCACTTGAAAATATATTAAAAAATAAACTATTTAGGGGGCCAGCCCGGTGGCATAGTGGTTAAGTTTGCACGCTCTGCTCTGGGAGCCTGGGGTTTGCGGCTTTGAATCCTGGGCGCAGACCTACACACTGCTCATCAAGCCGTGCTGCAGTTGTGTCCCACACATAAAGCAGAGGAGGACGGGCACAGAGGTTAGCCCAGCAACAATCTTCCTCAAGCAAAAAGAGGAGGATTGGCAACAAATGTTAGCTCAGGGCCAATCTTCCTCACAAAACAATTAATTAATTAAAAAAGTAAAACATTTAGGAGTCATGATTTTGCTTCAAGTTACTGAGCACGGTTAAATTTTTCTGAGATTTACAACTGCCATTAGAATATTTAAAAACTCTAACGTCAGCATATTAAGGTTAATTTGGCCAAGCTATAGTTTAAACCTCTTAGATTCTTTCCATTTCTGACATACTGCCAATAATCGTTACTTGGCAAGGCAGGTCTCTCCTTAGAGAATCTTCCCTACATCTAAAGGTACTTTTCTAGTTGTCAGCAGCCGTACCCTCTATCTGCTAATGTTTAAAGTATATGTGCATGCAAAGGAAGTGTTTCATGTTTGGTAGTAGTAGTAGTATTTATTGATGATTCTATGTGGAAATTTTATAACATGAATTTCTTACACTAATATACCAAATAGTATATTTTTGACTCAAATATATAATGCCTAGTCCATTTTCTCTTTCATGATAAGGCTTTAAACTATTGCTCCACGAAAGGGATGGTTAGGCACATGTGTGTGGCGATGGATTGTAATTACTCTTTGGGTGGTGAACATGATATAATCTATACAGAAATCAAAATATAATGATGTACACCTGAAATTTATATAATGTTATAAACCAATGTTACTGCAATAAAAAAAAATAAATTAAATTAAATTAAATACAAAATAAATAAACTATTGCCCTGACATATATTTTCAGCTATTGTGTACTCAATACTATTAAACTCAAAGATACTGAAATAATTAAATCATTGAAAATTATAATTTATCTAGAATCTCTTATCCTTCCAACAAATGTTTTTTAATTGTACACTAACTGCCAGGCCATGTGTGAGGAACTGGGAATACAACAAAGAATATCACAGAGTTCCTACCATTAAAGAATTTATGCTTTCTTGAGTGGGAGGGACAAATGAACAGACAATTATAATACACTACAATTATTTCTACAATAATGGGTAAGTTTAAGGTTATTGGAAAGTAGAAATTGTCCACAAACTTATTGCTTTTATTGTCAGTCTGAAGATAGTGTGGAATTAAAATAGACTAGATAAGAAAAATGATTAGAAAAAGAAAGAAAAGAGGAAGAAAGAGTAAGGATATCACCTTGGTAGTTGACTTGGGAAAGTGGCGAGATCCTCCCACAATTCACCCAGATACGGGACACGGGAGGAGGACTTGATTCTGTGGGCAGTTGGAGATGAAAAAGAGTGATAAATATAGATGGTATTGCAGCTGCGAGAACTAGGCTTTGGATTTGAGAAGGAGCTGCACTAAGATAAAATTGATGCCATGGGAATGAATGTGCCTATTCAGGGAGTCTATAAAGTGTACAAAGATAAGGGAAGGCATTAACATTAAAAGTTGACACCAACAGGTTAACAAAAGAAGAGGACCTTGCAAAAACTCCTGAAAAGTCTTAAAAATTAGAGGGCAAAAACCATAGAGCACAAGATCAGGAAACTCAAGGCAAGAAAATGTATCAAGAAGTAAGAGATAAAGAGGGTCAGGTGGGGAAAAGAAGTAAAAGATTATATAGTCCAAAATGTGTCTGTGTGTACACGGACACTGCAGCATGGATAGTGTCATCATCTTAAGGGAAAAATTAAGATGGGTCTGTTTCCTCTCACTACTCTCAGTGGCTAGTTCCATCACCCATTCATTCATTTAAAAAAATATTTATTGAGGGCCTATTATGTCCCAGGAAATGGAGTTCTTTAAAAAGAGAGAGTGAACTCTTTCAGCTGTTTAGGAAAACATAAAAAAAAAAAAAAAAAATCAGACCAAAACCTCTGCCTTTGTGGTGTATCCACTCTGGAAGTAAGGAAAACAGACAATAAAAAAATAAGTGAAGGGAAAGACAAATTTTAATGGATTGAAGAATGAATGGGACGTGATGAATCTGAAATAATGAATATACACCAATATCAAAATAAATTGGCAAAACATGACAGCAAGGGATTTCCTGTTTTTAAAATTCAACAGAAAAGAAAACTAAAAATATTTACATGCCACAGGATTGATGCTAGTGGAGAAAGAGGAACTGAAAATAAGGGGAAAAGAAAACGGATAAATGCTGAAATAGAATTGCCATGAAGAGGCAAAGGACTAGATTAAAAATACAAATGGAGAGATTAGAACAATGCCAAAGAAGTAACATTGTTAGCATGATCTAGAAGCAAGGAGAAAGGAGGTAGAGTCACAGATGTGTTGATACCAAGCAGAGGAAATTCCACTTATAATTTCAGAGAAAGTAAAACGTCTCCTGCTGAGAGTGAAGGAAGAAGGATAAAGATAAAGGGTTAGAAGAGAGTTCTGCTGCTTGAATTCGCTACGGTAGGGCATGAGAGAGACAACAGCAGAGAGGGCCACTCTTATCATTATAATTTATATCTGTCCTTATATCACCCTAGCAGCCTGAATTTGAAAATAGAGAAATTGGATAGATGTATCAGTGTAGATCCAATAGCTGGACAATGGCACTAAGGTAATTGCAAGAAAGTAACGCAAATAGGCATTCCTTAGAGACATTGAGAGTTTGGTTTCATACCATTGTAATAAAACGAATATCACAATAAAGCAAGTTACACAAATCTTTTGGTTTCCTAGTGCATATAAAAGTTATGTTTACACTATATGTAGTTTATTAAGTGTGCAATAGTATTATGTCTAAAACAACAACGTACGTAACTTGATTAAAAAATAGCGTACTGCTAAAAAATGCTAACCATCATCTGATCCTTCAGCGAAGCGTAAGCTTTTTGCTGGTGAAGGATTTTGCCTTGATGTTGATGGCTGCTGACTGATCAGGGTGGTGGCTGCTGAGGTTGGCGCGGCTGTGGCAATTTCTTAAAATAGACAACAATGATGTTTGCTGCGTCAGTTGACTCTTTCACGAACAATTTGTCTGTAGTATGTGATGCTGTTTGATAGCATTTTACCCACAGTAGAACGTTTTTCAAAATTGGAGTCAATTGTCTCAAACTCTGCCGCTGTTTTATCAACTAAGTTTATGTAATATTCTAAACCCTTTGTCATCATTTCAACAATCTTCACAGCATCTTCACCAGGAGTAGGTTCCATCCCAAGAAACCACTTTCTTTGGTCATCCATAGGCAGCAACTCCTCATCTGTTAAAGTTTCATTATGAGATTGCAGCAATTCAGTCACATCTTCAGGTCCCACTTCTAATTCCAGTTCTCTTGCTATTTCCACCACATCTGCAGTTATTTCCCCCTCTGAAATCTTGAACCTCTCAAAGTCATCCATGAGGGCTGGAATCAACTTCTTCCAAACTCTTGTTAATGTTGATATTTTGACCTCTTCCCATGAATCACGAAGGTTCTTAATGGCATCTAGAATGGGGAATCCTTTCCAGAGGTTTTCAGTTTTCTTTGCCCAGATCCATCAGAGGAATCACTATCTATGGCAGTTATAGCCTTACAAAACGTATTTCTTAAATAATAAGACTTGAAAGTTGAAATTACTCCTTGCTCCATGGGCTGCAGAATGGATATTGTGTTAGCAGGCGTGAAAACAACATTAATCTCATTGTACATCTCCATCAGAGCTCTTGGGTGACCACGTGCTTTGTCAATGAGCAATAATATTTTGAAAGAAATCTTTTTTTTCTGAGTAGTAGTTCTCAACAGTGAGCTTAAAATATTCAGTAAATCATATTATAAACAGATGTGCTGTCATCCAGGCTTTGTTGTTCCATTTATAGAGCACAGCCAGAGTAGATTTAGCATAATTCTTAAGGACCCTAAGCTTTTGGAATGATAAATGAACATTGGCTTCAACTTGAAGTCACAAGCTGCATTAGCCCCTAACAAGAGAGTCAGTCTATACTTTGAAGCTTTGAAGCCAGGCATTGACTTCTCCTCTCCAGTTATGAAAGTCTTAGATGGCATCTTCTTCCAATGTAAGACTGATTCATCTACATTGAAAATCTGTTGTTTAGTGTAGCCACCTTCACTAATTATCTTAGCTATACCTTCTGGATACCTTCCTGCAGCTTATACATTAGCACTTGCTGCTTCAACTTGCACTTTTATGTTATGGAGCTGGCTTCTCTCCTTAAAGCTCATGAACCAACCTCTGCTAGTCTCAAACTTTTCTTCTGCAGCTTCCTCACCTCTCTCAGCCTTCATAGAATTGAAGAGAGTTAGGGCCTTGCTCTGGATTAGGCTTTGGTTTAAGCGAATGTTATGGTTGATTTGATCTTCTATCCAGACCACTAAAACTTTCTCCATATCAGCAACAAGGCTGTTTCACTTTCTTATCATTCATGTGTTCACCGGAGTAGCACTTTTAATTTCCTTCAAGAACTTTCCATTTGCATTCACAACTTGGCTAACTGTTTGGTGCAGGAGGCCTAGCTTTCAGCCTATCTTGGCTTTCAACGTGCCTTCCTCACTAAGCTTAATCATTTCTAGCTTTTGATTTAAAGTGAGAGACACGCAACTCTTCCTCTCACTTGAACACTTAAAGGCCATTGTAGGGTTACTAATTGTCCTAATTTCAACATTGTGTCTCAGGGAATAGGGAGGACCAAGGAGAGGGAGAGAGGCAGGGGAACGGCAAGGACAGTAGAAGAGTCAGAGCACATGCAACATTGATCAACTAAGTTTGCTGTCATATACGGGCATGGTTTGTGTCACACCAAAACAATTACAATAGTAACACCAAGATCGCTGACCACAGATCACCATAACAAATACAATAATAATGTAAAAGCTTGAAATATTATGAGAATTACCAAAATGTAACACAGAGACTTGAAGTGAGCAAGTGCTTTTGGAAAAATGGTGCTGATAGACTTGCTTCACACAGAGTTGCCATAAACCTTCAACTTGTAAAAAATACAATATCTGCAAAGCACAATAAAATGAGGTATGCCTGTAATGGATTGTGGATTCTAGAAAAGATGAGAAATAGAGAGAAGGCAAGAGAGGCCTGATAGGCAAGAAGTAGAATGTCCAAAGATCCGGAGGTCTAAAGTTTAAAAGCCTCAAAAAGATTATAATGGTGCATTTTGAATAATGAATGCTTAGGTAATGGGAAAAGTTGAAAAATATAATATTTTTTTGAAATTTCTATTCCATTTTTTGAATACTCATTTGAAAAAAAATAGTTTTATAGCAGAATATTTTGGACAAATATTGATTTAACTGTCTTCCATCATATCTTAAATAATATCCAACATTTTACTAGGTTTTTTAAATTAATTCACAAAAAAATTCAGGTATGTACAGAGAAAATGGTAGACTTATTTGGACTTGTTGGACATAGAAAAGATTTAGAAGAAAATTTTTGATTTGTTGGTTTAGGCGAAGTTTTATAGAAAAAGCCAGAGGATGACTGGATACGGTGGTTGTACAGACTCTCTTTTGTTCATTTGTCAGGGCAGAGAAGCAAAAGCAGAACTTCAGGAGCAGAGTCAAATGGAGTGCAAACATATGCTAGGGAGCAATTGTTTCATAGTCACCAGTAATTCTTAGGGAATAAAAGAAGACTAGCAATTTTAAGTTCATGGCAACAACAACAACAAACTGAGCCAAAGGTATAGAGATTTCCCATATACCCTATACCCCCATGTATGCATAGCCTCCCTCACAGTCAACCAGATAGTACCCACCACAGTGTACATTTGTTACAATTGATGAACCTACATTGACACAGCATTATCATCCAAAGCCATGGTTTACATCAGAGTTCACTCCTGATATTGTACATTCTATGGCTTTGGACAAATGTATGAGGAAACGTACCTACCATGATAGTACCATTACCTAATAGTGTTACTGCCCTAAAAAGTGCTTCGTGCTATGTTGTTTATCCCTCTCTCTCCCCTAAGCCCTGGCAACCACTGATTTTTCCTTTTTCAGAATGTCACATAGTTGGAATCATGCAGCATGTAGCCTTTTTAGATTGGCTACTTTAACTTAGTAACATACATTTGAGGTTCCTCCATGTCTTTTCATGGCTTGATAGCTCATTTCCTTTCAGCACTGAATAATATTCCATTGTCTGGATGTAACACAGTTTATTTTTCCATTCACCTACCAAAGGACGTCTTGGTTGCTTCCAAGTTTGGGAAATTATGAATAAAGTTGCTGTAAACATCCATGTACAGATTATTTTGTGAACATATTTTCAACTCCTTTGGGTAAATACTAAGCAGCACAATTGCTGGATCTTATGGTAATAGGATGGTTAGTTTTGTGAAAAACTAAACTATCTTTCATAGTGGCTGTACCATTTTGCATTCCCATCAGCCATGAATGAGAATTCCTGTTGCTCCACATCCTCACCGGCATTTGGTGTTGTCAGTGTTCTGGATTTTGGCCATTCTAATAGGTGTGCAGTGGTACCTCATTGTTGTTCTAATTTGCATTTCTCTAATGATATATGATGTGGAGCAATTTTTCATATGTTTATTTGTCATCTCTATATCTCCTTTTGAGGTGCCTATTAAGACCTTTGGCCTATTTTTAAATCAGGTTTTTAGTTTTCTTATTGTTGAGTTTTAAGAGTGCTTTGTAAATTTTGGATAACAGTCCTTTATCAGATGTGTATTTTGCAAATATTTTCTCCTAGTCTGTGGCTTTTATTCTCATACTCTTGAAAATGCCTTTCACATAGAAGAAATTTTTAATTTTAATACAGTCCAGCTTATAAATTCTTCCTTTCATGGATCATGCCTTTGATGTTGGATCTACAAAGTCATTGCCAAATTCAAGGTCATCGTCATCTAGATTTGCTCTTATGTTATCTTCTAAGAATTTTATAGTTCTGCATTTTTCATTTAGGCATGTGATCCATTTAAAGTTAATTTTTGTGGAGGTACTGTGAAGATTTGTATCTAGATTCATTTTTCTGCATGTGGATGTCCAGTTGTAGCAGTATTTCTTGAAAAGACTATTTTTGCTCCATTGTAGTGCTTTTGCTCCTTTGTCAAAGATCACTTGACTATATTTATGTGGGTTTATTTCAGGGATCTCTGTTCTATTCCATTAACCTATTCATCTGTTCTTTTACCAATATCACACTGTCTTGATTACTGTAGCTTCATAGTAAGTTTTGAAGTTGGGTAACATCAGTCTTCCAACTTTGTTCTTCTTCTTCAATATTGTGTTGGCTGTTTTCAGTCTTTTGACTCTCCATATAAACTTTAGGATCAGTTTATTGCTATCCACAAAATAACTTGCTGGGATGTTATTTGGGATTTTGCATTGAACCTATAGATTAAATTGGGAAGAACTGGCATCTTGACAATATTGAGTTTCCATTCATAAGCATGATTTATTTAATTCTTTTTTAATTTCTTTCATCAGAGGTTTCATAGTTTTGTACATATTTTGTTAGATTTATACCCAAATATTTCATTTTTAGGGATACTAACATAAATGGTATTGTGTTTCTAATTTCAAATTCCACTTGTTCATTGCTGGTGTGTAGGAAAGTGTGACTTGTGTATACTAACCTTGTATCCTGCAACTTTGCTATAATTGCTTATTAGTTCCAAGAGGTTTTTTTCATTGATTCTTTAGCATTTTCTACATAGACAATCACGTTGTCTATGAATAAAGACAGTTTTATTTCTTCCTTCCCTATCAGTATACATTTTATTGCCTTTTCTTGTCTTATTGCATTAGCTAGGAATTCCAGTACAATGTTGAAAGGAGTGGTGAGAGGAAACATTCTTCTTGTCTTATTCTTGATCATAATGGAAAAACTAGTTGTTCACTATTAAGTATGATATTAGCTATAGGTTTTCTGTAGTCTTTATCAAAATGAAGCAATTACCCTCTATTCCTAGTTTACTGAGAGTTTTCATCATAAATAGGTATTGGATTTTGTCAAATGCTTTTTCTGCATCTATTGATATAATCATGTGATTTTTCTTCTTTAGCCTATTGATAGGAAGGATTACGTTCATTGATTTTTAAATGTTGAACCAACTTTGCATACTTGGGGTAAATCCCACTTGGTTGTGGTGTATAAGGCTTTTGATACATTGTTGCATTCAATTTGGTAATATTTTGTTTAGGATTTTTACATCTATGTTCATGAGAGATATCAGTCTGTAGTTTTCTTTTCTTATGATTTCTTTGTCTGGCTATGGTATTAGGATAATGTTGCCCTCATAGAATGAGGTAGGAAGTAGTTACTCTGCTCCTATCCTCTGAAAGAGATTATAGATAATTGCTGTAATTTCTTCCTTAAATGTTCAGTAGAATTCAAAAATGAACCAATGAGCCTTGTGCTTTCTGTTTTGGAAGGTTATTAATAATTTATTCAATTTTTAAAATGGATACAGGCCTATTCAGATTTTTTTTCTCCTTATGTGAGTTTTGGCAGATTGTGTCATTCCAGGAATTGATCCATGTCATCTAGGTTATCAAATTTGTGGGCATAGAGTTGCTCATAGTATTCCTTTATTATCCTTTTAATGTCCATGGGAGCTGTAGCGATGCCCCCTCTTTCATTTCTGATATTAGTAATTTGTGTCCTTTCTCTTTTACTCTTAGTTAGCCTTGCTAGAAGTTTATTGATTATATTTATCTTTTGAAAGAATCAGCTTGTGGTTTTACTGATTTTCTCTATTGATTTCCTGTTTTCAATTTCATTGATTTCTGCTCTAATTTTTGTTATTGCTTTTCTTCTGCTTACTTTGGATTTAATTTACTATTTTTTTTTTCTAGTTTACTAAGGTGGAAACTTAAATTATTGATTTTAGATTTTTCTTCTTTTCTAATACATGCATTCAATGCTAAAAATGTCCCTCTAAGCACTGCTTTTGATGCATTCCACAAGATTTGATGTTATGTTTTCATTTTTATTATGTTCAATGTTTTTATTTTTTTAATTTCCATTAAGCCATCTTCTTTGACTGATGTGTTATAAAGAAATGTGTTGTTTAATCTCCAAGTATTTTGGGACTTTCCAGTTATCTTTCTGTTATTGATCTCTAGTTTAATACCATTGTGTCTGAGAGCAGGCATTGTATGATTTCTACTCTTTTAAATTTGTTAAGTATGTTTATGGCCTAGAATGTGATCTATCTTGGTGAATGTTTCATGTGAGCTTGAGAAGAATGTGTATTCTGTTGTTGCTGGGTCAAGTAGTCTATAGATGTCTATTGTGTCTACTTGATTAATGGTGTTGTTAAGTTCAACTATGTCCTTATTGATTTTATGCCTATTAGATCTGTCCATTCCTGTTAGAGGGGTGCTAAAGTCTCCAACTATAATAGTGGGTTCATCTATTCTCCTTTCAGTTCTATCAGTTTTTGCCTCCCTCTATCAGGTTTTGCTCTGTTGTTAGGTGGATACACATTGAGGACTGTTACGTCTTCTTGGAAAAATGACCTTTTTATTGTTATGTAATGCCCTTGTTTATCCCTGGTAACTTTCTTTGTTTTGTGGTCTACTTTGTCTGAAATTTATATACCAACTCCCACTTTCTTTTGATTAGCATTAGCTAGTATATTTTTCTCCATCTATTTACTTTTAATCTGTACATCTTTATATTTACAGTGAGTTTCTTATAGACAACATATATTTGGTTCTTGTTTTTGGACCCATCTGACAATCTCTGTCTTGTAACTTGTATGTTTAGACCATTGATGTTTAAAGTGATTATTGATATAGTTGGATTAATATCTACCATATTTGTTAGTATTTTCCCTTTGTTGTCCTTATTTTTTGTTCCTAGTTTTGTCTTCCACTCTTTTTATGCCGTTTGTGGTTTTAATTGAACACTGTATATGATTCCATTTTCTCTCCTTTCTTAGCATATCACTTATACTTCTTTTCTTTACTCTTTTTAGTGGCTGCCCCAGATTTTGCAATATATATTTACAACTAACCCAAGTCCACTTTCAAATAACACTATATTGCTTCACACCCAGAGCAAGTTCCTTACAGTAACACTATAATCCTAATTTCTCTCTTGTGTCCATTATATTATTGCTGTCATTCATTTCACTTATACATAAGCATACTTAAGCATAAATATATACATAAGCATACATAACCAAATACACTGTTGCTATTATTATTTTTGAACAAACTGTTATCTATTACATCAAGAACAAGAAAAATAAAGGTTTTTATTTTTCCTTTACTTAACATTTCTCTGACGCTTTCCTTCTTTATATAGATCTGAGTTTCTGACCTATATCATTTTCCTCTTCTCCAAAGAACTTCTTTTAACATTTCTTGCAAGGCACGTCTACTGGCAACAAATTCCTGCAATTTTTGTTTGTTCGAGAAAGTCTTTATTTTCCCCATTTTAATAACCTGACATTTATTCAATATTTCTTTCTTCTTATTGTGAGATAATAATCACAATTCGACCACACCCATATACACTTTAAACCATCTTTAAATCCCCAATCTCACTGTAAATATTCCTCACATCTATCTACTTCTTTGCATCGTCATTGCTACCACGTAGTGTATCCTTCTGCCGCGCAGCTACAGTTACTTTCTAACTGGTTTTGATTTGTCTGCTCTTGCAATTTACATCTATTCTTCCACAGCGCAGAGAGATTACTTTAAAACCTAAATCACTTCACGTCACTCTTTTGCTTATTCATTGACTTCCCATCATAAAATTCCCATGCTAGTTGAGAGATAAACCATTTTAGCAACCAGGTCTTCCTACTCCTAATAATAATCTCTTTCTTTTAAAATTATGAGTCAGGATTTTCAAACTTGAAAATAAACTTGATTTCAAAAGAAACAAAATTGCAGTTAATAATTATTTTCTACCAAAATGCTTTCAAGACCAATTTTTTAAAATGGAAATAAAGAGAATTTAAGACCACGACCAAGTCTAAATGTTGTCAAAAAGAAAGGGCTAATGAACACTCCTGATAAGCTGCAGTACTATAGGCTAGTTCAAGAATTTTAATTGACAATCAGCTTATATAAGTTTTTCTCTACAAAGATTTCCATTTTAACATTGTGCTTTGAAAACAAAAATCCAGTTAGGCTGGATTTCTTTCAAATATTAAGAAGGTCTTTGCATTTCTTCAGATTTCTTGTTTGTTTAAGCAACACCATGCAGTCAGGACTGCCAAGGTTTGGCTGGATGAGGATGGGGTACTGGAAATATGATTTTTTGCAGTCAGAAGACTTAGGTTCAAATACAAGATACAACGTTTACTAATGTTAACAACTTAAGCAATTTAATTAAGCTTTGTGAGCCTCAGTTTCCACATGAACATGTTATATGTGCATAATAATGATAACCACTACAAACTGTTGTTGTAAGTATTTAGTAATATAATACATGCAAAAACAGAAAGCCCTACATGTTAGATCCTTCTTTCTTAAGTGATTCAGAATTAAAAATAATTACTCTGTAAATCAAGGAAACTGTGGACTTTTCCCCTAACTTTTGAGTTCCTTAATAATCCTTCCTTCTTCTTTTTTTTTTTTTTGGTGAGGAAGATTGGCCCTGAGCTAACGTCTGTTGCCAATCTTCCCCTATTTTGTATGTGGGATGCTGCCACAGCATGGCTTAATGAGCGGTGTGTACATCTGCGCCCGGGATCCAAACTTGTGAACCCTGGGCTGCCAAAGCAGAGCACATGAACTTAACCACTACACCACTGGGCCACCCCCCTCATTCTTTCAATTTTTAATGTTGTTTAAAGATAAGCACACCAGCTATGTAAAGTAGTTTAGTTGAAATATACTGTTCTTTCATTTCAATATCTTTGACAAGTCTATAAATTTGGATGCCCTGCTAGGATTTCTCTAAACTTTTAAATTGGAAATTGAAAGAAAAATAATTGCAAAAATGTATACTTTTTTTATACATTCTTCAGATGACCTCAAATGTGCTGTTATGAAATTTAAAAATTGGAATGGCTTTCAGAAGCAATCTCATTGTAACATATATAACTTTTACTAACAATAATGCAAGCAACTAATATTTATTGTATGCTTAACGTGTCAAACGTCAGGCCAACTGCTTTACATGCATTCCCTCATTTATTCATTACCACACTTTTGTACGCATTATTTTTATCTTCCTTTTTACACGAGGAACCTGAAACTCAGAGAGATGAAATAACTTGCTTAAATTCATAGAGTGAGTAGCAGTGCCAGAATCTGAACCCAAGCTGTGTAACTAACTCCAAAGCCCGTAGATTTACCCACTATGTTATTATAAATCATCAATAAAATCACTTTTTAGAAAATACATGAGAGATCATCATCACCAGACACTGAGTCTGACTTAAAGCGATGGGGGGGGGGGGCGTTGTCCCCACTGCGCAGAGGCGGGTCTGAGGGTCTGAGGGTTGGGCCCCATTGGGGTGACTACACTTCCAGGCCAGCGAGGGACAGCAGTTCTGATTCCAGTGTCCCCTCCCCGGTTGGCACAGCTAATAGCCTGCTGCACCCATAGACTCCCATAGCAGAAGCTGCCTCAGTGTAACCTTTAAGAACATGGCTAACCTTTAATGACTTCTCCCAGGAGGAACGGGGTTTCCTTGATGAGGGTCTGAGACAACCCGCGCCACATGATGCTGGAGAACCTCGCACCTATAACCTCGCCAGGTTGTTGCTGTGGAGCGGGGCATGAGGTGGCATCTTCTGCACTGAGTGTTTTGGTAGAAAAATGTCACAGGACAGGATGGCACCACCAGGCCCATCCATCCAGAAGGCTCATTCCTGTGAGATGGGTGTCCTGGTTGTGAAAGACGTTCTGTACCTGGCTGAGCACAGAAATCGTACACTTGTGAGGCATGTGGGAAACAATTCTGGTTCAGTGCCAACCTACACCAGCACCAGAAGGAGCACAGTGGAGAAGGGATGTGGACAAGGCCTCCTTTGTGAAGGACTGCCCTTCACCCCTGGGGAGGTTGGGAAGGACTTCCCTGGGCAACACCGGCCTTCTCTAGCATCAGGTCACTTGAAGTTACATAGCCGCACCAAGTGTGGGGAGTCCTTTCACAGCAGAAGAAGTCATTATAAGTGCAGCCAATTCGGGAGAGCTTTCAGCTACAAATACAAACTTGTTCGGCATCAGTGAATTCACAATGGAGTTTCGAAAAGTCTTATGAGTATGGGAAATTCTTTAGCCAAGCTCCAACATCATTCGTCACACGGGAGCCAGGGCTTACCACTACAGTGAATGTGGAAAATCTTTTAGCTTAACTCCATCCTGAGTAATCCCCAAAGAGTTCACACTCTGGAGCAAGGCCTTATGAGTGTGGCAAGTATGGGACACCCTTTAGAAAAAGCTCTGGCCCTATTCAACAATGCAGAGTTCACATTTGAGAAAGGCCTTACAAGTGCAATGAATATGGAAAATTCTTCACCCTCAAATCTGACCTTGTTCAACACCAGAGAGTTCACACTGGAGAAAGGACTCCTTGTTCAGTAAAACAACACTGGAAGAGAGCCTTTGTGAGGGAGCCGTCTACCTGAATTGAACCCCATATATCTGAACATACACACTGGGAAGATTCCCCACTAGTTCTAGGACTGTGGGAAGCTTTAATGAGCTGCACTGCACTTTTAATCCGCCTAGGCCAGGATCCTTGCCAGATTTATGTCACTGTCAGTTTCTGTGCCATAAGCCATTTCACCTCTACCACCTGGCTGGTCCCCACTGTGTATATTAGTCACCCCAGTATAATAAGGGAAGGTAGATGTTTCTTCTCTCCTTCCCATTCCCTGGAAAAATCATGAGTCTGAGCCCTTAGGAGGGCCTCATTCCCTCCTCTCTGACTATTTAGGGCATGGTCCTGACCCAAATTTGGCCAAGAAGACCCAGTCTAGATATTGCTGGCAACTTGCAAAGAATTTTACCTTCTTCCAGTTTTGGTCCAATTTGCATTGCTGACAAAGGGCACCTAGGAAAGACTACAGCTATTTGTGGTCCTATTTTGTGGCCTAGATGCCAGGATTTTTTGTGGATCCAGAGGTCCCCCTAAGGTAGTTGTTGTGACAACCTCCAGTGCTTTGGGGAGAAGGATGAATTGATTCCCTTTTTCCCAGAGGATGTCACATAATGCCCAGCACTAACGAGGGGAAGCTGCAAAGGAACTGTGTGCTCTGATGTCAGTTTGCTAGTGTCACCTGTGTAAGACTACAGGGGCCACGCTGAGACCATAATTGGTACAGAAACACTGTGTGTGATTAATAGGGTTCTGGAGGAGACTGTACCAAACTAGATAGAATGTGCCTCTTCTGAAAGTGCATCCACAGATGTTCCAGTGACTATGGCTGTATGAGATGAGTGTGTATACTTCATACTGATGTGTTTCCTGGAGTTGAGCTCATGGTCAGAGAAAAAACAAGGGTTTGTTTATTCCTGTAGCCTCTGGACTGTTCACCTCAAGGGCTTTGCAGCACATTCAAGAAAATGAAAATAGAGAAAAGGGAAATCCCATAAACCAGGGATGTAGCCTTTATCACCCAGCTAGAATGTTTGTTGGCCTAGCCGAAACAGTCTTTCTTGCTTGCCTATATTTCCTGCCACTGATGGAGGGCTGCCCTTCCCAAGGCATGAAGAGAGAGATGGTCAAGTCAATACAGGGCTGCCAAACCTTCTGGTTTCTGACAAACAGTAATTCTGGACTTTATTTGAACCATTTTTTTAAAAGTTTTATTGAGGTATAATTGACATGCTATAAACTGCACATATTTAAAGTGTGTAATTGGATTAGTTTTGACATACATATAGGCCCATGAAACCATCATAATCATGCTAATGAACACATGTATCACCCCTATACTTACCTTGTGCCCTTTTATAATCTCTCCCTGCCCTCACTGGCCCTCCAGTCAACCTCTGATTTACTTTCTTTGACAATGTTAGTTTGCATTTTCTAGAATTTTATATGATTGGAATCATAAAGTGTTTGCCTTTTTATTCTAGTTTCCTTCATGCTGCATAATTATTTTAAGATTCATACATGTTACTTATGTGAATAGTCCATTCTTTTCATTGCTGAGGAGTATTCTGCTGTATGGATGTACCACTTTGTTTATCCATTCATCTGTTAATGAACATTTGGGCTGTTTCTGATTTGTGGCTATTACAAATAAAGCTGCATATTTACAGTGTACAATTTGATGTTTTGAAACCCTTGAAACCAAAAGTTTCTTCTGGCCCTTTTTAATCCACCCCTTGTAACACATAAAGTTATTGATACAAGAACACATCCTACCTCTGGGCATGGATATTTTCATATGTATATACAAATGGGATGTATGTACTATGAAGCTCCATGAACTCTTCCCCAATCTTCCATCATCTATCATCTCATGGCCATTCCTGTTTCACTGGTCTCCACCACATTACCAGGTTATTTTACCTATAATCCCAGACATCATGTCATTTAACGCATAGTCTCTTCAGAATGCATTTCTAAAATGTAATTTCATAACTTTAATAACTATCACATAAAATGAAAATATTTTAAAATATGATAAAAAATGGATAAGGTGAATGAGACGACAATTCACAGAATAAAATAACTAAAAATGACCAATAAGCACATGATAAATATCCAACCTCATTAGCAATAAAGATATACAAATTCAAATAAAGACAACTATTTAATTTTGTTTGTCCACATTTAGCAAAGACTTAAAAGTATGACAGTATTAGGTAGTTAGTAGAGAAATGGTCACTCTTATACCAGTTGGTAGGAATTTACATTTGTATCACATTTTTGGAAGGTTAATCTGGCAAATTCTTTTAACCAAGAAATTTTACCTTTTAAGACTTTAACCTAAGGAAATAATTAGAAAAGTCAAAATGAAAAATGTAAAAATGCAAATAACCTAAATGCTCAACAACAGGATATTATAAATAAACTTATAGTATGTTGGTGTATTCTTTCAATGGAATAATATTTTGTCATTTAAAATAATGTTGTTAAAACAGCATAGCAAATGCATTTCAATTCATGTGCCAAATTTTTACACATCTTATGAATAACTTCACTTGCCATGGACAAAATGATAAAATTAGTAAAATGTATATTTTTTATGGATTACATTGTTATGTAAATACAATTAAGACTGATTTATTTATATGTTTAAATGTGAACATTTTGTTGCATATTGTTAGCAAAGTCATGAATATAATGGCAATATTTTGTCAGTGGCAGTATAATTCAAACAATCAATATTCAGTTAATTATATTCTCTTTGTAGATCACTTGAATTTAACAGGTCAGAAAGATATTTAAAATATGTGTTTACAAAATATGATCAAAAAATAAATTACAAATTTATATGTACCAAAACATTTATAAAGCTATAATTGATAATAATGATGATGATGATAATAATAATAATAATATAGTATTTGTAACTTGAAGTAACAAGAAAAGCATTTTCTGGCATTGTTCTGCAACTGATCCATTACACTTTAGCCCTGTTAAAGTTTAATTATGATGGTTATACTGCTTTTATGTAGGAGAATGTCCTTGCTTCTTGGCCCAAAATATTATGACATGATGGGGCATCATATTGACAACTTACTCACAAATGGTTCTGGGAAAAAAAGCTCCTTGCACTATTCTTTGGACATTTCTTTAAGTTTGAGATTATTTCAAAATAAAAAGTAATTGAAAATCCAATCAAGTGAACTCACTCATAAATCACATGCATAACATTACAGCTCACTAGCACAATTGACAGATTACACCTCTGTATATAATTTTATTTATAACAGACTTAATATTGATTAACTCCACATCTCGTCAGTTTGTTTCCACTTTCAAAGAATGAATAAACTCAGTGTTTCATAGGGTCACATACTATTTTACCCGATATAAACATAACTATATATTCATTATTAATAGATTTATCCTATCCTGTACTCTTCAAAGGCAAATTTAGAATTTGTTAGTTTATTTTTTTATTTTTGGGTGAGGAAGATTGGCCCTGAGCCAACATTTGTGCCCATCTTCCTCTATTTTATATGTGGGATGCCTGCCACAGCATGGCTTGATAAGTGGTGCGTAGGTCCGTGCCTGGGATCTGAACCTGCGAACCTTGGGCCACTGAAGCGGAGCATGCAAACTTAACCACTACGCCACCGGGCTGGCCCCTTGTTAGTTTATTTTTAAAAGATGGATATTCCGTTTACTAAAAACATTTTATGTTTGCCACTTACTTTACACATTTCACTTGAAATGTAAATTTCTAAAAAGAAAGAGAGGGACGGAGAACTATTAATGAAATTCTATGACACATTACTGTCAGCAAAGACATTTGCCATTTCTAATGTAGTTGTGTATTTTTTGAAACTGAATGAAATGTGAAAAATGTTAACTTTACAAAGCAAGTTATTAAACCACACTTTTTCCTCACATACCTTTCTCAAATCTAGAATTATTTTGCCTACTTGACTTTTCAATCTGGAAATTATATTAGATTAGTTTAGCATGAGAAATTCTTATTAAATCCAGGCTGGCTCCTAGTGGTAACCATCTTGCCTCACTAAGAGCTTGAAAATAATTGGTTCAATATTCAAGCATAGAATTATGCTAGAGGTAGATGTGAAAGTCATCCCTCTACAATTTCTGGAATTGATCTACGCTAACCTTTTCCTCAACCCCACTTCCCCCACCCTCATCTTGACTTGCTTTTGAAAACATAGCCATTTGTGCATTTCTGGCTTTCTGGCACCTGTCACATTCTCCTCCAAGTTTGTTCACAGCAGCTTTTCAATCACAAAAGCAAATGCTTAGACATTGAAGAATTTCATTTGTTTGGATTAAAAATTAACTCATTTTAAAACTACCCAGGTGATGTCTTTCAATCTTCTAGACCTCTTGTGATCTTCAGTCTGTGTTTGCTTTGTTCTTTCTAGTTCAAATAATGCTCTCCTGGATAAAGAAGACTAAAAATGAAATAGCATCAGAGAAGCTATGGATATTCAAGTATTCACTACCATCTGTTACATCAGCTACTTTATCTCCTCTACATGTATATATATGTAGTTGTTGTTGTTTTGTTTTGTTTCACATACTTTCACATATTACCCTCCCCATGATTTAGAAATCTCAGCTCATAAGAGGCTTTGATCTTCATAAAACTCTTTTTCAAATCTTGTGCCTTTCTTTTCAATTTTATTCCAATCTTCATATAGCTGGCTCTTTCTTATTCCCTCTCAACTCCAATGTCACTTCCTCAGAGGCCTCTCTTCACCACTGGGTCTCTTGGAATCCTTCCTCCTCCCCCACCCATGTCACTCTACCCCAATTCTGTTTTATTGTTTTTGTATCACTTATCTCTACCCGCAATAATTATTTTTTCTGTCTCCTTCAACTAAAGGTGAGCTCCATGATGTCAGGAATACTACTGTCATCTTAACTCCCCAAATAATAATACACAGAAGCCCTGCTGTTCTGCTCTCTAATAGAGATTAATAAACTAGTGACTGCCCAAAAATCAATGCAATGCCCAATAGACATAGTAATGTATTCTTTGGAATAAGTATAGTCACCTGCCATGATCTATTATCTCATTTATCCTCACAAAATCCCTATAAATTATTTAAATGGTATGTAGCAGAAATATGTTTGTTTTAGAGGGAGGGAAAAAACTGCTATGCAAAATAAGGAGTTAGCATATTTTGCCTAAAATTACCCATAGCATTGAGGAGAGATCTAGAGAAGAAACTGGATTAGCAAGCTTCCATTTCAGTGTACCTAAGGAAAATGAGAAATAGTGAGATAGATGAGAAATATAGAGGAAAGAGATATCTTTTTCTTTTCTTTATTCAAGTCTGGACTGCCTCCAAAAACCAGATTAGGCAAATTTCCAAAGTGCTTGGTCTTAAAGAAGTTTACCAGTAGTGCTAGTCTCTCCACGCAACGAAACTGTATGAAAACTGAATCTTCCTTCACAGTGGGTTAGTGAGAAGACACTTGATCTTATCTGACTATCAAGCCAGTCACTTGCCATTGTTACCATTACTCAGAGCTGCCCTTCCTGGACAGTCACTGTGCTTCACAGCAGAAGGAGACCTTGATTCCCAAGCAAGGGACTGAGACAGCTGTTCAGGAATCTTGTGCTAAAGTTTCCCTCCCTCCCTCCCTTTCTCCCTTCCTTCCTTCCTTTCTTCCTCTCTCGGTCTTAGCCTCTCTGTCTCTCCTCTCTCTCATATTCTTTCTAAGACAAACTATTGCCACCAATTCCACATGATACCAAGGTTACTTGCATAGTTACAGTTAAAACCTATAGGCCTATCAGTAGGAATTTTTCTATCTTTAACTTGTACTGTTATTTACACAGCAAAATATAAGGTCCGACCTTTGTAGGTTCAAAAGGTTGACAGCAATTAGGAAATCTAAATTCCAAAGCTGAGTGAAAGCAAGCTAGGATATTTACACAAAAGCAAAAGTCTTGACAAGACAACCTCAGTGTCAGGATTCAATTAAAAAGCTTAATAGTTTGAGTTATCTTTATATGGCCAAATATATTTTAAAACAAAATAAAACAAACAATAACACTTTTTTTAAAAAAGGAGTATCTATAAAAATACACTTGCCCTAACTTTCCCAATTATTTGTGGCCTTCTGTGAGTCAAAGAGCAAATGAAAAGATGAAAGGCTGCTTTGATCAGATATAACCCCAGAAGTTACAGTGTGTTCCTAGGTCAATGAGAGAATGTTCATGAAATGTACTCAATAAATTATAAGGCACTAATGTTACTTATTATTTTTAGATCACCTTGAGTAAGCCAATTCATAAATACGAGATATTTCCAGATCAACAACAATAACTTGATTATGTTTTTTTCATCCTAAAAGTTAACTTACTTGTCCCCATTTGAAATAAACATGTCTATTCATAGGCCTCGGACATAAAGATGGCAAGTTCAGATTCCATATCCTAACACACATTATTTATTACTGTTAGTGTTATTTGATCTAATACAACAGAGACATACATTACAAATTGCATAGTATTAGCAGATGTTATATCCAGCCTTTATATGTTTTTCTTTCTAATGATTGAACTATGTTGTTATAAAGCTACATTGATCTTCAGCAATAGTTCAAGAGTGCACTGAACCACTGCAATCTATGTTCTTGGCTCCGCTCTCCTCTATCTCACCATCCATGCCGGCTTCTCTCATTTCCCACCTTAGCCCAGGCTCAAGTAGCTCTGAGAGTTGAGTCCTGCACCCTCACACACAGAGGCTCCTGAGCAAGGGAGAAATCCCCCAGAACGAGCAGTTCTTCCCTGTCGTACTCCCATTCTTGGTTTCCTATTTGTAAGGAATTCTAAGTCTGGTTTAGAAAGAACATGGTGGGAAGAGGAGACGAGAGAGAGAGAAAGGAGGAGGGAAGCAGGAGATTGGAGAAGGGAGAGCAACCAGCTCCCTTAGAGGAGCTCTCCAATTTACCCAAGCCCTAATGTGGCAGATGAGAAAACCCAGGATTTTATTTGCATATGCCCATACAGCTCATTCATATCAGCCTATACTAGGGCAAATTCTCCTGACTTCCAAGTCACAGATCCTAGAAGTTTCTGAATCTGATTGTGTGTTCTATCTCTCAGAACCAAAAATAGATTCACTGATTAATGTTTTTTGACCTTAATTTATAAAGGTTGTTAAATTGACTACCTTAAAAATTCTAAGAATTTATGAAACATGGAAAATCATATATTAAAAGAGTCTCTTCAAAATCGAGGCAATGGGCTTCTGAAAGTTATCCTCTATTGTTACTGGATACTGAAGAGCAGGATCTGTTTTGACATCAGCTGAAAAAAATCTCAAATCACTAATGGCACATTAGCAACATATGCACTGTCTAGACTCTCGGAATCTTTCCTCCACAGAGGACTTTGGTTGTACATTTGATTGTATTGAGGCTTAAGTCAGTTTTGCTGGGATCCTCCAGAAGTCCTCCTGTCTGATAAGACCTCCTATTGGATAACCACAAGAATGAATGAAGTTGTTCTCTCCACTGTGCATGGGAGGGTCTAAAAAGTACAGCGAATCCCTTAAATGCAGGAAATTTGCATTTCATTCTCCCCATCATACTTCGAAATGCAAAAAGACTAATCTGATTACTTCTCTGACCAAGACGGTTAAATTGTCAAATAGAAAAATGAGCCAGTCCTAAAAGATTTTCTAAGACACTACCCAAAAGTTCAGAAAGAATAATAACCTCCCAGAGATGAAACAGCTCAGCCAAGTACAAAAAAAATTTCCTCCCCTAAATTTAAAAACCAAATGTACAAGCCCTAACATCCAGCATTATATGCAGCATGTTTTTATCATTATTATGAAGAGTACTACAAATTCAAAAACAGGCAACAATCCAATGCCAACATGAATGGGCGACTGTCATTAGAGGTTTCACTGACACTCTTCCCCTTGATTCTGTCCTGTCACGTCGATTCTTGTGGTTGGCGTCACGATGGAGCCTTCCACTCCCTTGCTCTCCCCACCATAGCTGCTCGAATTCCTTTGTTCTTCCCAAACCCCTAGATTCTGTAACAATAAAACAGGATAAATACAGTTGATCTGCTTGCCTTGCTCCTGCCTACAACTCATTCTCCAAGTCCAACTAAGACAATCTTTCAAACACCCAAATCGGAGAAGTCTCTAGTTTTTAAAGTCATTCAGCGACTTGCTATTTTCTGAGAGTGAAATCTGAAATCCCTTTCACTGCTTAATAGGTCCTTAATGGTCAGGCTTTTGCCTTTTTCTCCAGCCTCATCTTCTGCCATTCTCTTATACCCCATCACCATCCCAAGCTCTCCTCTTTCTTTTAATTGTTTGAATACACAGTGCTCTCCCTTTCTTCTAGGCTCTAGAACCTTCAGATCCCTGTTTACTACCCTTTCCCCTCCTCTCTGGACTACTCCTAAACATCTGTCAGATTTCAGGAGAAATAACACTTCCTACAGAAGACTTGTCTCTCCCCAGTCCCACCTCATTATGTAAAGTCCCTCTGACCTGTGCTCTCATACACCTGCCTGTGTCCAAATTACTGTCTGTCTCCCCAGCCACATTAATTTACAACCTCCACTGGGGTGGGACCATTTGTTTTATTTAGTGCAGGTCCTCATGTCCTTAGTGTAGGGCATATCTTTGGTGCCCAAGAAACATTTGTTGAATAAATCATGCAAATTATATAAGCATACCCTATTAAGTAGAAGTTACTCCAGAGCAGTTGTTTACAAGTGACGCCAGCCAATATCGGAGCACATGGCGTAGCCATTATTCATAGATTTCTCTCCCTCAATCTTCAGTTACCTGCAAGAGAAGAATTTCTTTTTCTCTCCCTCCCTGTCACAGATCACAGACAGGTATATTGGGCAGGTGTAACCTTGACCATTCTTCTCCTATTTCCCCTGCCTTCCAGTTCTTACTATTCACAGGAATAGGTGATGCCTTGTCAGTTACACATCACAAGACTGGCTCAATCCTTAATGCATCTATAAGATTCCCTAGTATAGTTTAATCAATAGAGTTCCATTTCCAAATTGGAAAACCTCCGTTATGGGCTGAATTGTGTCCCTCCAACCCACCAAACTCATCTGTTGAAGTCCCAACCCCTAGCACTTCAGAATGTGACTGTATTTGGAGATAGGGCCTTTAAAAATGTGATTAAGTTAAAATGAGGCCGTTAGGGTGGGCCCTAATCCAATCTGACTGGTGTCCTTATAAGAAGAGGAAATTTGAACAGGCAGGGGACCCCAGGGGCTCATGCACAGAGGAAAGACCAGGTGAGGACACAGGGAGAAGGCGGCCATCTATAACCCAAGGAGAGAAGTCTCAGGAGAAACCAAACTTGCCAACACCTTGATCTTGGATTTCCAGACTCCAGAACTGTGAAAAATAAATTTCTGTTGTTAAAGCCACAGAGTCTGTGGTATTCTGTGTTGGCAGTCCTAGCAGACTAATACACTATGAAAGTTAGAAATATCTCATCTGTATTCTGGAGCTGGAAATCTATCCTCGTCATCTTTGTTTTTCTATTTTTTAACTAAGGCTTTATTTCTAAATCTATAAATAAATATGAACATTAAGGAAGAACCTAATGATAATAATTCACTGATCACCAAATATGAGGCATTGTATTAAGTGCTTTACGGAATGTCAACTTAGTCTCCACTTAACTGTTCAGGAAACTTAGGACCACCAAGCTTGGGCTATCTTGGGCTGGCTAATCAAAGCCAGCCCAAGATCACACAATTAGCAAAGCGGAAAAGACTGCATTTGAACATGAATTTGCCGAAGACAGCCAAATGTGGTGGAAAGAGCAAAGGCTTTGGAGCTCCGTGACTTGAGTTTGAACACAGGTTTGTTGCTAAATTTCAGAGTGTGATCTTGGGACATGTCACTTCTCTTCCATGAGGCTCAGTTCCTTCATCTATAAAACAAAAATAATATTTACATTGCAGGATTGCTAAAAGGATTACATGAGACAACATACAAAAGAACAAGAACATAGCAGATATTCAAAATTAGTCAGCTCCTCTATTGTAGCTTGTAGAGGCAAAGCCAAGACAGGAATCGTTGACCCCAATATTAGCAGAAACTGCTTTATTTCAGCAGGGCTTTTTGGTTTCAATAAAGAAAAAGCCTATCTCTGTATTGATTTATGTGATCATTTAAAAATTAAACACGCTTACATCTGTCAGGTGACTGATCTGCCTCTGTCTAAGCTGGAGCCTGTGACGAGGTGCATCTTGGGATGTCTGTGCTCACCCCTGGGCATGGGATGGAGGAAAATCAAGTTAAGACTGGCCTGTCTCAACAGGTCAGAACTGAGCCAACAAAGACTAGTGTATGTATGAAAATATATATTTGATCAAGGGAATCTGATTTGAATTTCTCTATTTTTAACATATTTCTTATAGAAATCACTGTTCAATCATGGCTAAAAGTACTGCTCAGTTATAATTATCTCAAAATAAAAAGTTTGATGAGAAAAACAAGTACCACTCAGGAGTCGCCACACCTTGAGTCAAAGCCACCTCCTTCAATTTTCTAGATAAGTGACCTTGGCCGAATTCCCTAACCTCCCCAAACCTGTTTTCCTCATCTGTAAAATGACCACAGTAATAACTACCTCACAGTTTGGTTGTAAATAATAAATGCAATTATACATGTAGAGTGCTTAGCGATAATAGCATTTATATAACATTTGCTGCGTGCCAGTCACAGGTCTAAGTGTTTGACTTGAATTTATTTAACTCAGTAGAGTCTTCACAACAACTTTATGAAATAGGTACTATTATCATCCTCATTTAACTGATGAGGAAGCTGAGATTCAGAGAAGTTAAGTCACTTGCTCAAGGTCACACAGCTAGTAGGTGGCGGAGCTGAACGCAGACCCAGGCAGTCTGATTCCAGAGACTGTGCATTTAGCCTTTATGGGATGCCTGCCCCTAAGTAAATGTTCAATACCCAATACCTGCAATTGCCTTAAAGGAAAAATCATCCTTTTTAATTTGACTGTTATTTAATGTTGCATCACTTTGTTTTCATTTTAAGAGAACTTCCTTCGAAAAACTAAATAAAATATAACCTACAAATAGGAATGCTTTCACAAAATTATGTGAACGATGGTTTATTTCAGATTTAACTTAGTTTTAGCTAAGAATTATGTTTTTAATTACACAATTTACATTGACGATAGAATTATATAGCTAATGTAAATGAAGCTAAATAATGCTATGAACACAGAAGCTGAGGAACGTATATCAGAAACCACAGGGGAGTGGGGGATGTGTTTACTGGGTAAAGAGTACTTTTTTTGTTTTAGAATACACTATATGTAATGTCCTGTAGATATTTTTAAGTTGAAATGTACATTTAATATTAAATATGCTAAAATATCAAAACATGCTTCTTCAAAAATACCATACCAATGTATTTTTCCAGTCTTACTTTCAAGTTGCATAAAAACGTAACCACAGTCTACGGGAAATCTCACCATCCAGTTCAAATTTTCCATCTTCTCTCAAGCACGTATCTCCTGTTTATCTGTACTCTTCTTCATGCAACATGTTCGAGCACACACTTTGAGTAGCCCTGGGCTGGATGCTGGAGATATTCAGAGAAAAAGACACAGCTCTCCTTGAAGACACTCAGAGATTGCAAAGTAATTAGAATAATGTGATCTGTGTCTCCATGGTAGAGTCTTCATAGCTGAGTTGGAAGACAAGTAAAGAAAGTGGGAGGGGAAGTATAGCAGGTGAGCAGATATTGTATGGCAAGGGCCTGAGACTTGGAGAGTGCGGTAGGTTTTAACTGACATGGCTTCCTAGAGAGTAAAAAGGGGCCACAGAAAGATACGGAGCAGGGACCACCTCCTATGCAATGCCCTGCAGCCTAGCTATTTTAAGGGTTTGTTTGGTTTTTTTTTTGTTTGATTTTGTTTTTTTGCTGAAAAAGATTCACCTTAAGCTAACATCCGCTGCCAATCTTCCTCTTTTTTTTTTCATATGTGAACTACTGCCACAGCATGGCCACTGACAGATGAGTGGTGTAGGTCTGAGCCCGGGAACCCAACCTGGGCCGTGGAAGTGGAGCATGGAACTTAATCACTAGGCCACTGGGGCTGGCCCATATTTTAAGGATTTTAAAAACAAGAAATTCTAAACATGATCAGATCTATGTTTTACAACTTATACTGGGAGAACTGTGAAACAACTTATACTGGGAGAACTGTGAAAACTGAATTGGATATAAGAAATTTAAGGGCAAAGAAATAATTCAGAAGGCTAACTGCTGTTGCTTTCACAGGAGAAAATATAAGGGGTGAACAAGGCAGGGACAGTGGAAACTGAGAAGAAAGAAAGGGGTGAAGAGGTACTAACTGTGCCCTAGATCCCAGGCCTTCCTATGTACTAAGAAAAACTGCTTCTTACATTTTTCTCTACCTCTCATGTATTATTTATTAATAATCCAGAAGTAATGAGTTAGAACTAATATGTATTATCACTTTGCGCCAGGCTCTATAACAGTGCTTCATATGCGTTATTTAATTTAATTTTCACCAAATTCTTTTTTTTTTAAATTTTTTGTTTATTGCAGTAACATTGGTTTATAACATTGTATAAATTTCAGGTGTACATCATTATACTTCTATTTCTGCATAGATTACATCATGTTCACCACCCAATAATTTTCACCAAATTCTTACAGGAACTTTACTAATAAGGAATCTGAGGCACTGAAGCAATTTGTGCGAGATCACACCTCTGGTCAGAAGCAGAGACAAAATCCAAACCCATTTTGTCTGAATCCAAATCTGATGCCCTTACCTCTCACCCCCACCCCACACTGCTTTCTGTTCCCCTATTCTCACCCTCATCCACTCCCGGCCTTTTAAGCTGAATCAGTCCTCCTGTTCCTTCTTTCTTCTTTTTTTTCTTGTCCTCCCAAAGCCCCAGTACATAGTTGTATATTCTAGTTGTAAGTCCTTCTAGTTCTTCTGTGTGCGCTGCCGCCACAGCAAGGTTACTGACAGACGAGTGGTGTAGGTCCATGCCTGGGAACTGAATCGGGCTGACGAAGCAGAGAACACCGGACTTGAACCACTAAGCCATCAGGGCTGGTTCTGTTCTTCCTTCAAAGAAAAACTTATTTTCCCTCTAATCTTTCCAACTACTGTCCAATCTATTTCTTTTCATGTAATATTGGTCTCGAACCCTTGCAATATCTATCTTCTCACTAGCCATTTTCTCCTTAAATTTCAACCATTTGGTTTCTGTGCCTTCTAAATTTACTTACACTAATTATTGCCCTGAAAAATTCAAAATAACAAGAAATCCTGCATATCCTTGTGCTCAGCAAAGTACTTTCCATTATTAACCACTCCTTTGTTCTTGAAACTATTTTTCCCCATATGCACTGCAATACTTTGCTCTCCCAACATATTCCCCTGTCACCCTAGTGGTTCTGTCTTGGCTTCTTTTCTTAGTTCTTTCCTGATTAAAAAAAAAAAGAAGAAAAAAAAAGTTCCTTTTTTTCTTCTGTGTTCTGTTCCTGCCACTGGAGGTGTTGGATTTTGGCTTATTTCCTCTTTTTTTTTTTTTTTTTTGTCCTCTGCTGTTCTCTTTCAATATGATCCCTCAACTTACTCTTCACATTACAATTTTTATTATCATGATAGAATATAAACCATCTCTCTCCCTATCTTAATTTCTCAACATTTTTTCAAGACATAATTTCAAATCAACTTTGAAGACTTCTGCATCAGTAGTTTACTGACAACATATATTTTACACGGCCTCCCCAAACAGGCTTGCACAGCCAACCAAGTCACCTTCCCCCTTTTCCTTCTGTAAACAGCAAATAAGTACACAAAGGATTCATTCTGCTGTTAGTTTAAGCCTTTTGCCTGACTTCCATCTCCCCAAGTGCTTAGACTTCTTTGTTCGTGAAAATAAATGCCAACCAGGTATTACGCTTACAGCATTAAAATTGAAGCCTGCGGGTGATAACATGAAAAAAAAGTGACTAGGTCAGCGGAATAGCCCTGGCTGAACGCATCTGAGCACACAGCTTGTACTCAGTTCCTGAAAGACGGGGAACCTCTGTCCCACACTTAACTAGGAGCCTCCAAAGCTGCTATGATTCAACGAGTAAGCATTCCTTGAACCAACAATTCACCAGGGTAACAGCGACTCTGGAAGTCCTGCGCAAGTCAGTGATGACAGTTCTTGCAGGGCGCTCTCAAGATGACACACAATGGACACTGATCTGAAACATAAGTGCCAACAAGATTCCTAAAGTCCCAGCCTCGAAATGATATGATTCAGGGGTTTCCGGCCAGAGCTCAGTTGACTTCTCATCTCTAATATCTGTACAAGTTTGTCAAAAACACAACTAAGTAAAAAACAATGGTGTTAGTTACCTCCGCTCCCTTCATCCCCACCCCAATGGCCATGAGATGGGAATTCAGACAAACACTTAGAGTAAGACAAAAGAGCAACATCCCTAAAATTTTGCTTTTTTCTTTGTTTCTGTTTTTTTGATGGGTGGGGGGATGGGAGGGGAGGACTTGGGGGCGGGAGGAGGAATTCAGGCTCTCAAGTCTCTCCTCTGCCCTCCTTTTATCAGGGTGGTCTTGAGCGCACTGAAGGGAAATCTTTTCTAGAAATAACCTTTCTGCTTTTCGTGTCAGCTCCCCACCAGTCACGCAGCCAGAGGCTGAGGGGCGGCTCTGACCTGGCCTTGGCTGCGAGTCAGGAAGGCAAAGATCGCGAAGCTTGGCGCCTGGGAGCGCTCAGAGCCAGGTGACACAGTCGTGGGTTCCCCGGCGCTGGCTTGACAGTTTCATCCCCGCCCACTCGCAGGAGAGCGCCCAGCTGGGCTGCACGCGCGCGCGCAGGGGGCCATAAAAGCTGCGGCCGCGCCGAGACGCCGAGCTCGCCCACCGCCCGAGCAGCGGCCGCACCATGCACGTGAACGGCAAAGTGGCGCTGGTGACCGGCGCGGCGCAGGGCATCGGCAGAGCGTTTGCAGAGGCGCTGCTGCACAAGGGCGCCAAGGTAAGTGCGGCACCCGACCGCAGAAACTTGTCTGCCCACCCTGAGACTCGCCCCCCCAGCCCAGGGGCTCCCGGGGAGAAGAGGAGGCAGTCCCCGAAGTGCCCAGTTTGCCACTTCCAAAAACTACTTTAAGGCTTAGGCTTTCGAGCAGACCTCGAAAGCGCTTGGGAGAGAACCTGAACTTTGCTGAATTTCAGGTTCAAGAGAGCAGCGTCCTGTTGTTTATTTACTCTTCGTCTGACTGTTTCAAGAGCTGCGCAGCACCTCGATTCCTCTCCTCTTGTCTGTAGGTAGCGCTGGTCGATTGGAATCTTGAAGCAGGTGTAAAGTGTAAAGCTGCCCTGGATGAGCAGTTTGAACCTCAGAAGACTTTCTTCATCCAGTGCGATGTGGCTAACCAGGAACAACTGAGAGGTAAGAGAGGGGAATCAACCCATCAACGGGGAACGCGCCCCGAGCAAGCAATAACCTGCAGGCAGCCCGGGCCAGAGCCAGCCTCGGTGCAGGCAGCTCGACTACCTCCTGGGGATCAGCTACCTCGAAGATAGCTGGGACTGTTGTGTTTCCTACTGACATCCCAATAGCCATAAAAACTAAGGGGGGAAAACAGGCAAAACTGCTTGAGAAATTCTTTTTAGTCATTTGGCAGCACTTAATGTAATCAAAATAACTTCGTGTATTCCAAGACAATGCTGCTACAGTAATTATTAAATGATTGAAATGGCAGATGGAACTTGGAAAGTTAAAGTGGGCTAAGGGACTGTGACAAACAACTTCTCCCAGAAAGCTGGAAGACACAGAGTCCAATGACAATCAAATGTGGCTGTGTTTCTCTTTTAAACATACTAGAATGCAAGATCAAGGATCATCATCACAGATGTGCTAGATGCTTTTAACCAGATGTTCTCTCTGGTTTTTCCCCTGTGGGATAGTACTTTAAAAATAATAGCTGTACTGGGGTGTTAGAACTGCAGAAGAAAAGTTTCTATCAGACTTTCCTCAGTGCTTTCCTGTTTCTGTCTACTCCGTTAAAATAGACCAATCTACTTGTAAATATCAGGGACAATATTAGCATAGACAATAAAGAGATTTGGTCTGAGGCCCAAATAGATTGGGCCCAAAAAATAGAAAAATAAAATAATTGTATTTCACAAAATTTTATTGAAAGACTGAATCAGTTGTTAGGTGCATGTTTAATCAAGGGACCAAAAAACTTCCATAAAAGTCACTCTAGTACTCCTGTTCTTAAAGCATCACTGAAGTGTGAATTTCTTTGAAAATGTTGGGATGTTCTGTAAGAGAGTGAAAATGGAGTTCTATGTTACAAGGCAGTGTTCCCCTACAGTTAAGGGAAATTGTTTTAAAGGAGGTTATGTAATTAAAATCTGAAAATGCTAATAAAGATCTATAACATGGATTGCAAGCATGAGTAGAAGAGATCCGTAAACACAGATTTTTGCCAGAGGATAAAGTTTTATTAATTGCACATGATATTTTGGAGCAAGGATAGACTCATATCAAATCTCAACATCCATGCTGATGGAATAGGGAACAGTATAGATCATCTGAAAGCTATTTCTGAGTTTGTGTAGTTTCACGTGACATTTAGCTTCAATTGTTTTGCTTTCCAGTGTTTAAAACTAGTACCTTGGCTGTAAACACATTCCTTAAGAATAAATGATTATAGAGGAAGAAACTCAGACACATACTGAGTGACCAGGAGAAGGTCATTCATTTCTCATGTTGGTCATGAGAAACCCACATGTTGTCTGGACATCAGCATTTATTTGCATTTAAGAAAATTATGACATTGACTCTTTCGATTTCAGGATTTAATGCTGCCTACAGCTTTTGAAGCTATTTAGACATGGGCCAAGGGAGACTTCATTGAAATCATAGAAATACAGAGGTGAAAAGGTTCTTGGAGATGATCTAGACATAACTCATTTTACAAATGAAAAAAATGCAACACAGAGAATTTACGTGAATTTTAAAGAGTACCACAGCATGTAAATGTCAGCAAGAGCTAGATTGTCAGTCGCTTGAGCCCAGAATTCAGTGGTATGTCAGAAAGAAGATGGTGTATTATACATTGGTAAGAGCAGAGTATAAAGAATGCAGTGGAGACCAGAATGAGGAGAGAAAATTGAAGAAGCAATTAGACATACAGATTTAACAACTTAATTTCCCATAAGGTGTGACTTCTGAAGAGTGGAACATATTTAGGATGGAATGCCAAAAAAACAAATAGGATTCCTTAGATGTTTTCTACTGGAGGACCTTTTCTGGAATCAATTTGAAATCGTAAAAAGCAGTTTAAAAATTCCATGAAAAAGTAAACAGTTTTTATTTTGTTGTTGTCTCCCATTCCAGTATAGTAAAGGGTGCTGTAAAGGGTGTGTATTAGAAAGTCTTGGCACTGTTTTTGGCAATTAAGTTGCACAATAATTTATCCATTTAGGAACTGATTAATTCATGCCCTCCTCAATATATCTGATGGTTGTTAATAATTCTATGATTTTGTTTCAATCAAAATAAAGTTTGTGTGGATCTGCTTTTTTCAAGGAACTCCTATGTTGGCCTCAAGACCTGAGAACACATTTCTCTCATTTGGAAGAACAATCACAATTGTTAACTATAGTCTCAAGTAATAGAACTAGAACCAATAGTTCAAAGGCCCAGGGAAGCAAGTTTAAATCAATAGAACTATGTAAAAGTCTTCTCTGAGAAATAATGTGTTTCTCAGTGCAAAAATGGTAACGCCTACTATGAACTGGCTAAGAAGGATTGTCAAGGACTGGATATGTGGTTGGACAATGTAATGGGTGACCTTCAGGCCTCAGAATCTATGCAAACTTTACCCTGGTTGAACATAGTTTTTATACAAACTAGTAATACAGAGCAGTAATAATAGAAAAGTAAAAGACTGAAATGGTAAACATAAAATTACAGTAATCAAATAAAATCAACTGAATGAAGAGTAGACTTTTACTCACTAGGATATCAAAAACTCCCTGAAGTGATCGTAATGGATCTGAATACGCGAGAAGACTTGTGTTTAATATAACGCTTTATGAAGATAATATGGCTTATTAAATGAAAAGCATGTTTGTCATAGTCTAAGCCACAGAATTTCAGTAACTTCTTCAAGACAGATACTGGCTGCCCACACTGACTTCCAAGAGCTCTTAGCTTAGGATGCTCAGTTCTCTGATAAAATTTACTCCATTACGTTACTGCTTATAGAACTTTAATGTGCATACAAATCATCTATGGATCTTACTAAAGTTAAGATTCTGATTCAGTAGGTCTGTGGTGGCCAGAGAGTCTGCATTTCTAACAAGCTCCCAGGTAATGCTGATTGATGCTGCTGCCTCACAAACAACACTTGGAGAAGCGAGGCATTAAGTTACAGTCTAAGAGCGTAATTTTCACTATGAGGGCGGATAAAGAAAAATTCATTTCAGGGCATAGGATATGATTTAAATGTACATGTGGAAAGTATGAATGTATCTATAATGCCCTTTTTTTTAATTAGATACTTTTAGAAAAGTTGTAGACCACTTTGGAAGATTGGACATTTTGGTCAATAATGCTGGAGTGAATAATGAGAAAAACTGGGAAAAAACGCTGCAAATTAATTTGGTAAGCTATCTTAGCTATGTTTATTGCCTAAAATTATTTAACGATATGTTCTTTTTAAAGGAAAAAGGTTCTTATATTCATGAAAACATTACAATGACCTATAATATAGAAAAAGGGAAGTTACAGAAAGCTAGGAAAAAAGCATTTCCTTTTATAAATTGGAAGACATTCAAGACTTTTAATTATGAAAATAAATCTATCTTAAAATAGTAAAAGGAAATATGAAAAAAATGGTTTATTGCATAATTTAAGAGTCGGTCCACAGGTCAAACTAGCCTACCACCTGTTTTTCTATAACCTGCAAGCTAAAAATGGGTTTTACATTTTTAGATGGTTGAAAAAAAGTTAAAGGAAGAATAATATGAGATATATGAATACAATCATATATTGCTTAACGACGGGGATACACTCTTAGAAATGCGTCGTTAGGCGATTTCATTGTTATGCAAACATCACAGAGTGTACTTACACAAACCTAGATGGTATAGCCTACTACACACCTAGGCTATATGGTACTAATCTTACAGGACGACTGTCATATACGTGGTCCATCATCAAGTGAAACATTGTTATGTGGTGCATGACTATACAAAAGTTAAATTTCAATGTCAATAAAGTTTTATTGGAACACAGCTACAGTCATTCGTTTACATATTGTCTCTGGCTACATTCATGCTGCAACAGCAGAGTTGAATAATTGTGACAGAAACCCTATGATGTGCAATGCCTAAAATATTTACCATCTGGCCCTTTACATAAAAAGTTTGCCAACCCCTGGCTTATTTATTTAAAAAATAAATCTTTAATTCCAGAACTGTAACAGAAAACAAGGCTAAAGTGACTATTGGACTTTGTTAAGACTTTTATCCTGAAAATCAGTGTGTTTGTGTAATTTCCATAATGTTTGATGATTATTTAGCTCTTAAATTATAAAAATGTACAATTAGGAAATAAAATTTCTGTTTTATCCATTGTATCACAAGTTTGTTGGTTACCTCATTTTATAAACACACTTGATGTAAGGTATTGGGGCTTAGTAAAACTCAAACCTAAAAGCATTTTGCTAAAGCAAAATGTCAGAGCTGGGCTGTGAATGGAGTTACCCTGCCTTTGTTAAGGTCATTCTTACTAGTCTCACTGAGCAGGCATGTATAAAGTATAGAGGGACCTCTGTGTGTGTATAAACATACGGGGAATGGCCCCCGACTTCATGATATTCTCCTAGGTTATTATAAACTCCTTAAAAACAGGAACTGTGTTATGTTTTCCTTGGTTCCTTTCTCAGTAATCAACACGGTATCTTGAAGATAGTGCTTAGTCAATAAATGTTTGACTTGAATTGACATTCCCATGAGTAATTACTTAACTGTAATAACTTGATGGAAGTAATGAGAATTACATTACCTCACAAAAGAGCTAAATCTGTAAGCACCGCTTTGATAAGGGTACAAAGTTGCTCCCCAAACTTGACAGGTGCCTAAAATTCTTTAACCGAGAACAAAAGGTACTATTTTAAAATACACACCCTCTTTCCAGTTCTTTTTAAAATTTGTCTCAAGTATTCCTAGATATCATATTTCAAAATAACTTTAAAAGCTATTTGTCAAGTTTCCCTCAAAAGCCTTCTGGGATAAGTGTGGGAGCACACACGGGTGTGTGTATGTGCGTGTGTGTGTGTGTGGTTAGAGAAACCTGATGACTGCTTTTCCTAAGTTGAGACAATTCTATGATTTTCTTCTACTTTAGGCTAGTAATGTAGTGAAATGAAGTATTTTTTGACTGTGAACCATACTTACATCTCTTGGCTAAATCTTACTTTATCATGGTATATCAATGTTTAATACACCTTTGAATTTGCTTAGTTAATACCTAATTTAATTTTATATTTGTCTCTCTCTGCTTATAAGTGAAAGGATCTTATAATTTTCTTATGATATTCCTATTTGGTTTGAATGTCAATTACTTCTTTGCTTACTTTTATCTCCTTGATCTGGCAGTTTTTGAACAGAATGCAATCATCTCTCAAATGACAAATGTTAATTTGCCTCCCTCTTTCAGTAATTCTGTCAGTTTGGACTCTATATTATAAACTTATAATATTTGGAGCATAAATTGCTGGTGATTATAATTTATTGACCTTTGATTTTTTTAAAGTTGTACCTAATTTGCAACCTATAATGTTTTTGATCTATTCTATATTTCCATATATGAAATTGGTACCCATGTTTTCTTTTGGTTCACATTTACCTAGGCTTATCTTTTTTTGTTACTTTATTTTGAAAATGTAAGTAACCTTTTATGTTAAATTTGTCTCTTGCTGACAGTATAGTGTGAGATCTTACTTTTTAAATCACATCTGGGAACATCTGTTTTTTATATTTGTGAATTTAAGCCACTTAGATTTATTTTTACTCTTCTCTTAGGATTTATTTCTTCCACTGCAGTTCATATGTTATGTTTACTAAGTTTTCTTTTTGTTTTTGTTCTTTTTTACATTCCTTTCTTAAATTCCACTGGATAGCTTTAATTTTCTTCTGCTGCTAAGAAAACTGTACATTTTATATTTACTCTTCAGTGGTTACCCCTGACTTATTATGAATCATATTTCATTACATCCTTTGGCTGCCAGATAAAACAAAAAAATTTGAATATACAACCAATTGGGAGCTTCAGGAATTTTTAAGAATATGTTTTTATAAACTATGCCGCTCTCCAAAACCACGTAAAGTGACAAGAATTTTTTAATTTAGCTATGCTAATGAAAAGGCACAAATTGCACAGCAGCTTTCTCCCTTTAGCATCACTACTGATATTTTTAATAGTTTCTTCAGTAATATCTACAGATATTTTATAGCTAAAGGTCACTAGGGTATAGAGTTCCTATATTCAATGCATTCAGAATGGACACATAACGTGTCTTTCCTGAGAAATCAGATGTCAGAAGACAGTGTGCAATGATTAGAGTTAATATAAAGAAACCTGAAAATAATGAAAAGATTATTACAAAGGCAATAGGATTTTAATTATCTGTCTTCATCCGGTTGAGAGGGCATGTTTGCTTTAATATAGCCTGGATGAATAAACACCTGCTCCAAGTTGGAAAATTCCTGCGTTATCTGCAAATAGAAAATTCTGGAAGACTAGGGGAATTTTATTTGACTGCTTTGATTACAACTCACTCTCTAGGATCCTTCCTCCTTGAAGTTCAACTGGCCTTTATTTTTCTTTGGACTCTGCTGACATAGGTCACTCCTTAGCTTAACTCCAGGGACTGATGGCGTTTATTTAATTTTACATAGAGACAATAAGATATAACCTGTATAACTTAAAAGCATGTCACTTCCTCTTCTACCTGCGACACCTATTGCAAGAATGGATTAGATTCTGACCAATCATTGTCCTTCCAACTTGATTATCTGTGTTAGTATAATTCAAATATTTGTGTGTGGTTTATATAAAAATTTTTTTTAGACTCTGCTCTGGATGTACTTTGCCTCCTTATACAACTCCATGTGTGTTCTTTTGCATGTTTTTCCATGTTCCTGTCCATGTCAGAAAGTAACCACTTAGTTAAAGAACCTCACCACATATCTCTCTCTCTTCTGAAATCTTATGTAACATATTTATTCCATTCACAGAGGGCGTACCAATTTTAAATTTTATTAGAATTATTTTATTTATGCTAGTATCCTATGAGCTCTTTCAAGGCAGAAAATTATTGTTTTGTGTACAGAGTAGATGTTTAATTAATATTTATTGTATAAGTAAACTGCCATTCTATGATATTTTACATACATGGATATTCATTTTTGTGTTTTAATACACTATTTGGATGATTTCCTAATACATCAGTGTTGACCAACAATATCATCTGTTCTTTCACTTTTACTCCTTACCAAATTTATTCCTTCCTTATTCTTCACTCAGCAGAACTCACGACTTTTCCCACACAAGAGATACATTAAACCTCTTCCCCATCTTTTGTTTCTATTAGGCTATTCTGTGCTTCCTCCTCGGTCTGAAGCCAACTCTAGCAGCCTATTTGTAGCTGCTCAGAGCTCACAAAGAATGTTCAGCAAAGAATGAGTCTTTGTATAACTATCAAAGGTTACTCTGACAATTGGCCAGAGGTAGACTTAACTTTGAATATTGATAAGGCCATTCTGTAATGTACTTCTTTTACATTTTGAAGATTTCATAAATCTAAACAATTCATCCCAGCCAAGTGGGATTTATCATCTAATTTGGACATATAACTAACATATATTGAATCTCTTAGTATATTCAAATAAAAATTAAACAAAATAGATGGCTATTGCTAGTGATTGTTTTTTTCAGAAATACAAGGGTTGACTAAAGATTTGCACTGGACTGGGTATGCATTTAGAATTAGTCAAAACTAGATTTCAGTCCTGAATTTAGAATTCATGAACTTTTATTTCATTTCTCTACTCATGAATTTCCCAGTTTGTGAAAGGAGGAAGGTAATCTCCGTACCTCTGAGAATGATTAAGCTTAAATAAACCATAATTTGTATGAAGCATCCAGCACAGTACTACTACATAATATTCACTCAATAAATTGCATTTCCCCTCCAGGGTATAAAAACCTATACATTTCTACATTCTCACTATCTCATTTCTATATGAGTTGGGGTCCTCTGTCCCACTCTACTTCTAATTGAAGAATTGAGGACATTGATAGAAACATTGTTGTCAAAACATTATTGTCAAACATACTCCTTTTTCTTGGCTCCCAAGGATGCTTATTACACATTGAATTAGTAACTACTTTGTGTTATTGCTACTCTGTGATATCTAAAGATCCAGTTGACCTATTATAGTTAGGCAGAGCTTGCTAAATTATATGTAGCATCTGCAAGGGGGAAGACGATAATATTTACCCCCAAAATAAGCACAAATGGAAAAAATTTGAACATGAAAAAATAAAAGATAAAAAAAATTTCAGAAAAAATGGTCATCTAAATTAGTATTCCTTGAGAATTGGGTTGGAGAAAAGACAAGAAACCTGAAAAACAAAGTTTCATGATTTAGATGACAGAATTAAAAAAATTACAGTGTAGCACAAGAACCATAATAAACTAAAAGGAATCCCAGAGTGGAGGGAGATAAGGGAAATGACATATTAGGAAATTTCAGGAGCAAATGTATACACACACACGTTTTATGTATATATACATGTATGTTATAGGAACATATATACATATATGTATGTATATATATGTTATAGGAAGACATGATAAAAAGAATTAAATAAGCTATTACCATTTGTCCATTTATCTTTATTACTGGAGAATTCTTCCCAGTGTAAGGGAATTTAAGAGAGTGTTTTTTAAGTTATAGAATAATTTAATTAATGAAAAACATAATTTAAGATTTAGAATACAACATAATTACAATTTCAGTGTAACATATAAGAATTATGTCTTCATAACCAAAATATTGAGTAAGCATGTGTTGATTAGATCATTTTATTAATAATTGAATTTTTATTTATTCTCTATGAAATTAGACATAGGATTTTCTTTGAGAGTCAAGTACAAAATTTTAACTACTTTCACAAAACAGACTCAAATAATACTATAGATTCCAGCTACTTTGTGTTTGTAGCTAGAACATGTCTATAATTTTCATTTTCTTTTTTTTCTAGATGCTAGATATTATAATGACCCAATCTATGAAATATATAAACATTTCCAAAAGACATAAATATATTTAGAATATTAACAAGAAACATTTTATTCTATCTATGGTTTTCTAATACTTCCTTTAATATACAATCTGGGATAAAGAAGAGATTGTTATAGTAAAAGAAAAGAGGTGAAAATATCATATATGTACAGCCAAAGCATTAAACCTTGTCTTGTAGATTTATCCTAAGAACGTTTTCATTTGAAAAGTTACTCAGTTCTTAATCTGATAATGGATAGGAAGATAATCCTTTATCCTCCTCACCAAAGACCTGGAAATAAATCTTGCTTTTAAAAAAAAAGTTAAAAATAAACAGTCCCAAATTTCCTATCTGGCTACATCTTGCAGATGTTGAAAACATAAAAGCGGGTGTCAGCAAAGCTGTAAATACCTGAGAATAAAAGCATAGCGCCAATATGCGTAAACAGAAATTCTGTTCAGACTTGCTGGAGACTTGGGCAGAAACTAGCAGAATCTAACTGACTTCAGTAATTTCAGCCATCTACATTTTTTCTTCTTATATAAACCATTAATGTTTTGTTTCTCCTTTTTAAAGGGACTCATGTGGAGATTTTACTTATTCTCCCTAAGCCTACTTGATATCAAACTGACACATGGCTTAAGTGAATAGAATCTTCAATTTACTTTTTTGTTCTAGAACTAAGGTAGAGAGGCAATTCTGAATGTTTGTCAAGAAAACTCCAAAACGACTTTTTAAACTAAAAAGAGGGTAAAACCAATATGTGCCCTCAGTTTCAGACTCATTATCTATTGTATCACTTTCTCTGCAGTATTGTAAATGAAAGAAATAAGAATTAAGATAAAAAGTCAAAAGGAAATTTTCACCTTTTAAAAGTCTGAGTTGGAAGGGAGAGGAGTTCTTAAATCTAAAAGGGAAGATAAGTTTTCAAATATAAGTTTCATATCACAAGTTGGTTTTGGTAGTGATGAATTCTTACATGTTAGAATAAAACAGAAAAGGTGCCTACACGTGGAGATGAGTAGTGAAGCAGAGTAAACCAGCAAAAGGAGTAAACAGCTGCAGGAGTGGTGAACAAACTGAAGTGATAGAAGTTACTGAAGACCATGTGTCCAAGTAACAGGAAATCCCCCACGCAAGCTGGATAAAATGGTTATGTGATCTCACGCAACACAGAGTTCAGGCCTGCTTGACACTGCAGTTCAGTGATAGCATCAGGACCCAGTCTCTCTTCATCTTTCCACCTGCCATCCTTCATGGTGGTTTCATCTTAGGATGCTAGCAATAGAACTGTTCATTCCAGCCATCACACCCATACAAAGCAATGAAAAAGGAGTAATGTAATCATTTCTTCCTCGTTTTCTTAAGAGCAAAGAAAATTTTCTCAGCAGCATCCTCTTCTACTACCCTTTGCCAGCCCAGACCCCACCAGCTGACTGCTCCTCAGGGTCTCACTGTCCAGAAATGGGTCACATGCTGGCTCCTAAACCAGTCGCTGGCAAGGAGAATGAGATTGCCATGACTGAATTGGATTAATTTAATGTCTGTACTAAAGCTGGGGAGATCACCTTCCTATGTCTTGTATAGGAAAGAGGTGGATACAAATGCAAAATAGAGTTTTTATTAGGAAAAAAAAAAAGAAAGAAATGATAACTGTGTAGGAAATTCAGAGTATCTACTATTGTATACTCCAAGAGCCAAGATAATTAAACAGACCAGATGAATGTGGAATACCTGGACATGAGAACCATATGCTAAGAAGGGTAAATAAACTTTGTATTCAATAGTTAGAAAAGAAAAAGAATGTATAGAATTCTTGAAGATGCTGAGAATTGAGTTCAAGCGACAAAACACTATTTGGAATACAACCTTTATGATAAAATCTCAGATTGGGCAACTAAGTGAAGTGAAGTTTTGCAGAGATGTGATAAAGTTGCAGAGACAACTTTAGACAAACAAAAGAAAATCCAGGTCAATGACTAACTTTAAAAAAAGAAAACCATGTCAAAATCTTTCATTGATAATATTTGCAGAAATCTCCCTAGGTGTCTGGGATAGCAATAACAACTTTGGTGTGTGACTATATGGTAAAGTATAATGGCTCTGTTGCTTCTCCTATTTATGCTTCTGGATTAGGTTTCTGTTATCAGTGGAACCTATCTTGGTTTGGATTACATGAGTAAGCAAAATGGAGGTGAAGGCGGAATCATTATCAATATGTCATCTTTAGCAGGTAAGGACAGTTATTATGTTAATAATAATCTCTTATTAGTAATTTGGACCACAAAAATCAATCTTCAAAACATATTTATTATCAACTTGGATTTGAAATTGAAACTGTTTAATTTTTTTTGTTTTTTTAATGATTCTATGGAATTTTCTATTGCATAATATCAAAAGTTTGAAGTATATGTTTATAGTTTTTATCTTACTGCAGTACTATTTTAAAAAAACGTTTATATATATTTTCCCAGATTTACTGTTTTTCAAAGGTTGTTGTGAGACTCCTAAGCACTAATGCATGTGAAAGAAAGCACCTTTGACAAAGTAAAAAGTACGAAAACCAATTTAAGGTATACTACTCGCATGTGATTTTACTAAGAGCATGTAATTTTAAAATATGGCATATATAGTAGTTGGGATATGCTATAGAGAAGGCCAGACTTTACCTCCACTCTCTTAGGGTCTCTGGCTGGGCCTTAGAATTAAAGTGACATGAGATAGATTGACAGGTGAAGAGCATACAGATTTTTACATGTACCTGGGAGCCTCCATAGGAAAGTGAAGACCCCAGGAGGTGGCTAGGCCTAAGGGTTTATAAACTAGGTTGAACAAGGAGAGGCAATTGTGGAAAAGTAACTAAAATATATGGGGAGACTAAAAGAAGATAAGAGTCAATTGATTTTAACAAGGTCTGCTTGTATGGACTTCTCTTGGCCTGGACTCCTGGTCTCTGGTGGTAAGAATGTTTCTTTCCTCCCAGTATAGGGAGGGCATCTTTTACACTGGAGTTTTAGCTCCAGCTTTCAGGAAGAAAAGGGAAGGTCAGAGTGCCCTACTTGCACCTGCTATTTTTTCAGGTGCTTTTACCTCAAAATAATCCTTATGCCAAAGTGGGATGTTTTAGGGTGGCATATTCTGCCACCCTTCAGTGCTAACCTGCTGTAATAAATAGACCCAAACATGGAATGGCTTAAATATAGTATAAGCCTATTGATCACTAACGTAGCAGCCCAGGGTAAGATTCATGTTGCAGGGAACCTCTTCTATATGCAGTCATTTGGAAAAGCAGGCTGGCAGAAGCTCTTCAACATGGGGCTTCCAAGGTTATGCTGGCACTGGTGGACTCCTTTCTCTCCAACAGAAAGAGAAGGAGAACACTGAGCAGGCACAGCTGCTCTTCTAAAATCCCCAGCCCAGTAATGGCAAAAGTGACTTCTGCTCATGTTCCAGTATAGATCTAATCTCATGGCTCACCTAACTATGAGATTTTGGGAAATGTCGTCTAGCTGTGTGCCTGAGGAAAGAATGGATTTCAGTGGAGGGAAATCATCTTTGCCACAACATGCAATCCAAACTATGTTTTATTTAGGGCAGTGTGATTTACCACATTTCTCAATATTAGCTATAAACGTTTGGCAGGAACTTTTGGAGCAACTTAGCCAGGTGGCTTTACTTTTAAAGTTCTAGAAAAAATAGTCATCGGTGGTTCTTGAATAGTTCAAGTGAAATTATGAAGTTTTAGACGTCTAATCAGTATTGACAGCAAGTCTAAACTATTCATGTCCAAAAATAGTGAGACTCTCTTAAATTATCTGGTTGGTTTCAGACTAGGCATTCCCCACCCCTCACCCTGTCCTCCACCTCCCGGCTCCTGTAGTATTTGAGGAGTCAGGTTTGGAGGTACCTGTGACCACACCAGTATCGGATTCTCAGCGTTTTTCTCATGCCTCTGGGAATCATTGTCAGATGGCCCTTAAACTATTGTAAACCTAGCACCAGTGGAGACAAAAATTCTCTTCCTTAAAAGTTCTCAAAAATAGACTAGCTTCTCCTTTTCTGGGTCACTTAAAGGCAAAATGACATCCCTAAAGTTATTATAGACCTAGTTCTGTAAATTATTCAGGGTCATCTGGTTATTTTTTCTAATATGACATCTACTTATAAATTATAACATTTCAATTATAAGGATACATTAAAAGGTGAGAGCATGGGCAATACTTACAGAGATATTTGGCCCCAGAGAGGGCCAAATTTTAGATTCTGGGAGGCTGAAACCCTAAAGGCAAATTGTCAAGGCTAAATCTACGCTATTTTGAAATAAAATCATGAGAAAAAAATATATAAACAATTGGAGAATTAAAAAGAAATATGTAATATTTTATTAAAAATATAAATGTGAAAAAACCTGGTGTGGTGATCAAGAAATAATTCTATGGATTCTCTTTTAAGGCTAAGAGGGCTAGCAAAGCTTGGAGAACCATGACCACTCCAGGGAGCTCCTTGCCATTATGTCATTGGAGGCACTGATTTCTTTCTCAGGAAGGCTGGAAGGCCTCAGGGTTGGATCAATTTAGGACTCTCTGGGAGAGATTCTGTACCATAAAAGGAGGCTTACTTCCCCCAAAAAGAATAAATAGGGAAATGCAATGTAGTACTGCCTTTTATCCAATAAAAATATTTAAATATATAGTAACAACATTCATTGAGCACTCACTCTTTGCATGATACTATTTTAAACACTGTGTGTGTGCATTATCTCATTTAATACTTATAACATCCCTGTGAAGCAGATTCTATAGTAGCTATTTTGCAGATGAGGAAACCAAGACAGGAAAGTGTTTTGCACAAGCTTACACAGTAAGGAAGCAGTAGAGCTGGAATTCACAGGCAAGCAGCCTGATACAAGGCCCCTTATGTCTTAACCATTAGATTCTCTCTCTCATCTATCTATGAGTTTGTCTGTTAATCTATCTCTCTGTCTGTGTCTATCTTAGCCTAACTGTGAAGTAAAAGAAACTCAATTCCTATAACGTGGTTAAAGCAGTGTAATTTGCTAGTATCTTCAGCCTCCTGGGCACAGCTTTAATCTCAAGACTACAGTACTAAACTAATCTTTTAAGTTTTTGCCCCATTTGACATCCATAGTAAATCCCTGAGAACATTTGGGGAGCTTAGCAAAGTCACAAGTCAAAACACGCCATTGAGAAGAGCGATTTAAGGATTACAATTAGACATCCACTTTGCTTTCTTGGCTGAGAGCTTGCTTTATCACATTACCCACCCCTGGGTGTTAATTCTCTTCCTACCTATCTCAGAGCCAATATTTGGAGCCATGTGTGGATCTTTCTCTAATCATGCAGATAAAACAGTGAATGGATTTAAATTCAATGATAAGATCAGTTTCTGGCACTCAACATTTAATGCATATCATAGCATGCCAGACTGCTTGTCTCTTTGATATTCCTCCCGACTTGCAGGGTAACTCTATTTATAATGGTTAAATAGTTTATCTTTGTCCATTCTGCTTGATTTGGTACCTTCCTTCTTATGAAGGGAGGGCACTGATCCCACACCTGGTGCATTTATACTGTTTCCTAGTTACCACTGGCCAATCTGGACAGCCCTGCTATCTCTCCTCCCTCCGAGAGCTTTGTCACCAAGGTGCCCTCATCTCAGAAAGAGTATTAAAATGTATTGTCTTGTACTTTATCCACTCACTAAGAGCTTCTATTCTTCCCGTAATGAGATTAGTTTGATAGAAATTCAGGATTTTTTAATAGCAAAAGAAGATAAATGTGGATCTCTCAGTCTTCACACTTTCCTTAGAAATGTTACAAATAATTTTATACACTTCAGGTCATAACATGTTGGTGGAGGTCAGATGACCAAAAAAGTCTTTGAGGAGTTACCAGAGTCAAAGTATTTCTTTATTTTCCCCGGATTTATTGAGGTATAATTGACAAAATTGTAGGAAAAGTATTTCTAATGTTTGCTTCTTTGTGTTTTCCAAACTTTTCTTCCTCATAGATTTTTTCCTGTTTTTCGTCCCACTGCTCACTCTATTAAAGGAATAGCTGTGGGTAATATTAAACCCAACCACAGTCTATCCTCGTGATCTCTGGCATAAATTCAGTGGAGTCCTTCACTGTCATAGTAAACCTTTAAGCCGACACACTGGTTTGGGCAGAGAAGTCAATGAGTAATGACCACTGACGCAGACCAAGTATCAGATGCAATTAATAAGTTTGACAAACAGAGGAGTAGTTCAAGTGGAGAGTGATTCCTCAGCAGAGTGAGGGAAGGGTGTGCGCCTGTCCAGAGTCACAGGAGTTGTTCTGATCATTGTTAACCACATGGACTCTGCTACACGAGTTTTTGTTTGTAAACATCATATATAAATCTGCACTGACTTTTGTCACATCCTTAACTATTATAAAAGAAAAAGTTGGAAGAAACAACAGAAAGAGTGAGATCTGGTTTGATGCAGATTATTAAACAGCTGTGCTCCCATAAGACATCCCTTAAGAATCAAGTGTGCTTCTTATATCCTTAGTTGCTTCAAATTGTGGAAAGGACAATGTAGTTATCACAGGAAAAGGCATCTGCCTACCAGTCCACTCTGATCTGCCTACACCATCAACTACTGAGGTCTTGGTGCTCACTAGGGGCTTTCTCTGCGCCTTTAAGCATGTCATTCAGTGGCAGGAGATTTTGTGAGAGATCCTATGACAGTCTTATTTACTCTGCGTTGAGAATGTTAGAGTCTCAAAATAACACTTGAAAAATATAGAATTTTTTTTTAGCATGTCTTCAATACCAGGCCAGTGACGTACTCACTTGAGCTATAAGTTTTATCTAAAATAATATAATTATCTTGCAGTTTGTATTAATGAGGAAGTGCTAAAGTTACCACTTTAAGTAACAAATTCAATCACACATGTTGAGCATTTACAGAAAGGAAACGGGGATATAACAGTAATTAGGCAAAGTTTCTACCCCAAAAGCTATATATCTGTATCTCTTATCAATGTGGCAGAATGAAATCCTTAGCGTAGCATGGGCTATTTAAACAGAGACATGATACTGAGTTGCAAGGCGTGGGTACTCCCATGGCCTGAAGAGCAGTAGTTGGACTGGAATGTCACAACAGACCAGAAATTTCAGGTGACTTAAAGCATTGATCACCTTCCTTCATCTCCAGGCCAAAAGTAAGAAAATCATGTGGTACCACTCTCTGCAAATATTCTTGATATAAGGAAGGGGGCCTAACATATTTAGCACCTGCCAATTTCCAGGCATTGTGATAAACTATTGGCTATATTACATCACATTTAACTTTTACCAGTCCCTACAGTAGAGGTCAATTTAATCATCTCCAATTTATAGTTGACCAACTAATCCCAAACAGGCTACCTTACTTGGAAAATGTGGTGAGAATTAGCACTAGAATTAATAATAAAAGTAATTTTATTTTGCTATATTTTAGCGTATGTCATGGAATTGATGAACTTAACGTTATCTGGCTTTTAATTGGTCAGATGCCAGCTGTTATGAATATGTGAGCCACCTTTCTTGTTTAGGACTGGCAAAGTTCTTCATGGTGTTCATTTTGCTGTCTTATGACTTGAAATTATTAAGACACAGACTAAAAGGAATCAGTAGGAAAGATTAAATATTTATAAATTGGCCTTTTGAGGAATGGATAAAAGATTTAGGGTTTCCTAGCCACGGTGAAAAAAAGACTGTTAGGAAATGATTAGTCTTCTAGAATTTAACATACATAGACATTACCTAGGGACTTTGTTCAGATGCAGACTCTGACTCAGTAGGTCTGGGGTGGGTCCTGAAATTCTGATGTTGGTCCTTGGACCACGCTTCGAGGAGCCAGCCTCTAGTTTGCATATGGATATTCTTTGAGTGGCTAAGGAAGTTCATCTCAGTTTCCTCTGATCACAGCACAGGCGATGACTGAACTTTTAAGAAGGAGGATTTTGGTGGAACGTTAGGAGCAACTTTCTGAGAATTAACAAAGTTAATTTTTAACAGACAAAGTTACCTTTCTGGAAAGTTTTTTTTTTTTTTTTTTGTGAGGAGATCAGCCCTGTGCTAACATCCGCCAATCCTCCTCTTTTTTTGCCGAGGAAGACGGCCCTGGGCTAACATCCGTGCCCATCCTCCTCCACTTTATATGGGACGCCGCCACAGCATGGCTTGCCAAAGCAGTGCGTCAGTGCGTGCCCGGGATCCGAACCAGCGAACCCCGGGCCACCGCAGCGGAGCGCGCGCACCCAACCGCTTGCGCCACCGGGCCGGCCCCCTGGAAAGATTTTTTTTTTTTTTTTTTTTTTTTTTGTGAGGAGATCAGCCCTGAGCTAACATCCGCCAATCCTCCTCTTTTTTTGCTGAGGAAGACGGCCCTGGGCTAACATCTGTGCCCATCTTCCTCCACTTTATATGGGACGCCGCCACAGCATGGCTTACCAAGCAGTGCGTCTGTGCGCGCCCGGGATCCGAACCAGCGAACCCCGGGCTGCCGCAGTGGAGCGCGTGCACTTAACCGCTTGCGCCACCGGGCCGGCCCCTGGAAAGATTTTTTTTATAGAAGACGTAGTAGTTGTATGAAAGCTTATGCCCCTCTTTATGTCATGTCACACTTTAAAACATGATTTGTTAATGGCAAACATGAGACTAAGGGAAAAAAGCCACATCAGATAAGGTGTTCTGGTATGTGGAAACATCACATAATGAGGAAGTCCACCAGTTACTTTGGTCAGCTTTCTGCACGAACGTAGATAAGTAGATTCTCAGTAGTTCTCCCTTTTTTTCTCATATTAGAGAAGTTACAGCTAAAAACAGACAGGTGGGTAAACAGTTTCTGTTTTGATTATGAAGAAAATGTGAAGGTTTCAGATTTCTGCTTTTTGGCACAGCTGCTGAGCTCAAGTTTATCATGCAAAGAACAGTGTCTTTAAATTCTCAATTTATTTTCCCACGTTGAATTTCATAAGCACTTCTGTATAGTCTATTTTACATGGTTTCTATCCATTTAAAAGAAAATGTGTTTGAGAATTCAGTACAATTGCCCTGTCTGAGCAGATTTCAGTTATATGCACAAAATCTTTTTGAGTTTTTACCTTCTATGAGATATAGAGATTAAAGTTATCTGTTGTAAATATAAGTAGAAAGAATATTCAAGATATTGACCTAAAGTGCAGATGGAAATGATATTCTCTTTTTCTAAATGACTTCCTTATTTGTTCTATAATTGCATATGTAATTTTCAGGTATTTAAAATTTTTTTATAATTATCTTGTCAGTGCTTTTGGTGTTATTATCATCAAATAATATTATTGTTGGTGTTATTATCCTGAGTGGCTGTAGAAAATATTTCTCTATGGGTAGAAGTTCTCCCTTTAGTGATAACTTTTTCCTAAATCTACGATCTAAATCTATGTCTGTTTATAACAGACATAAACCTGCTACTAATTAGATGTGTTATATTTTGGAGAGCGCCATTTTGCAATTCTATAAGTAAATTTGCACAATGCCAGGCCCAGAATAAGTATTGAAAAACTTGTTCTTAACTTTTTTAATATAAAGTATCCATTTTTAACACAAGATTTCTCACAACATTAAACAAAATGACATTTCTTGAGAGACTGCTCTCTCCTTGTCACAATCCTTTGTTTTGTTGTTGTTCTTAAATCCTTTAACCTTAAGACAAATAATTTCCCTGTGCATATGGGAATTAATTTGCAAAATTTAAAAAACCCAAATTCATTCTAGCAACTGGACCTGTAGTTATTATACTGGCAAAACTCTCTGTGAAGTCGGATGGGGTGATCTGGCAGTTCAACCAATGAAGTTCTACCCTACCCGTGCACCAGGGGTCCTCCTATTGGTTTTTCACATTTCAATAGAGTATATTTAAAATACTACTTCATTATCCTTTGTACTTAAAAGGTACTAAATACATTGTTCTTAAATGAATGTACTTCTATAAATGCTTTTGAATTAGGATTAGCAACAGTCCACAATTTGCCAAGGTTCAGAAACCAAACCAAGTTAGGACACTGTACCAGATTTGTGGCATTGTAGTGCAAAAGATACATTTTCATAAAAAGGTACCATGTGGATAAACAGGTAAATAAGTCAATAAAATAAGACTTTGAGATGTTTCATCTTAAGGAAAAATAATTAACTTTATATTTATATAAAAATAATAGCAAATAGTAGTACTTATTATATGCCGGGCACTGTTTTAAGTATTTTATGTAGTTAGCTCATTCAAGATTCACAGTAGCTACTATTACTTAACTACTGTAGTTCACAGAAGAAAAACACGTGGTGCACAGCAGTTACCCCTCCAAAGGTTAACATAGCTCACTGTGGTGGAGTCAAGATGAGTTCAGCCAGTCTGGCATACAGAGTCCAAACCACTGCACTATAATCCTTCTAGATGAATTCCACTAAAAGGACATTTTTTAATGGTTAAATATTACAAGAAGTAACATTATGATAAAATAGTGGTCCTACCATTAGTTTTTTTTTTTTTTTTTCTGAGGAAGGTCAGCCCTGAGCTAACATCTGATGCCAGTCCTCCTCTTTTTGCTGAGGAAGATTGGCCCTGGGCTAACATCCATGCCCATCTTCCTCTACTTTATATGGGACACTGCCACAGCATGGCTTGACAAGCAGTGTGTCGGTGCATGCCCAGGATCCGAACCGGAGAACCCTGGGCCACGGCAGCGGATCGCGAGCAGTTAACCGCTTGCGCCACCAGGCCAGCCCCCCCCCATTGGTTTTATACATTTTAATTGACTGTATTTAAAACTTGTTTTCATTTTATTTGGCACTTAATTGGTACCAAACACATATTTCTAAAATGAATTCACTCCTATAAAACCTTTTGAATTAGCACACACCATGTTTTAAGGAAAGAAAACTAATAGGAAATATGTCAGCAAATAACCCAAAGTTCCCTCTCTGGAGCTTGAGACAGAGTAAGAGATCCTGGCTAGAGATCTGGAATTTAAATTTGAGAATCGTGTGTGTGTGTGTATGTGTATGAGAGAGAGACATGGAGAGAATGAATTTCATCCACAGGAGAGGATAAGGTCACTTAGGGAAAGAGTGTGTGCATAGAAAAGCAAAGAGGGCCAGGCACAGCTCTGGAGTTCTCCAGCATGTTTCCGGGTCTGGTCACTGAGGAGGAGCCAGCAAAGGATGTGGGGAGGTTGCTGCTAGTGAGTGTGAGAGAGAAGGTCACCAGCATAGAGGGAAGTGTTTCAAGAACAGCATAATTAACTGTCTTGGTTGCTGCTGAGGAAGGTATCAAGCAAAATGAAGACAAGAGATTTAGCCTTAGCAAGTTGTTTGTCATTGGCAACCTCCATAAGATCTGTTTGACTTGAGTGGTCAGATGAAAGCCTAATTAGAGTGAGTTGAGGAGCACATGGGAGGTGAAGAGAATAGAGACAATGAATATAACAACTCTTTTTGAGTACTTCCTGTTGTCAAGAGAAATGGAGTGGTAGCTGGAGAAAGATATGAGACCAAGAGAGGTGCTATTTTTAGACAAGTGATATCAAGACATGTTCATATCTCAAAGAGAGAGATTCTCATTTGATTCTGCACTTGATAACAGTAACCACTCTACTCTAGGCTTCTTAAAATACTTCCATCTTTAATTTCTGTGACACAATGCTTACCTTGTTTTCTTCCTACCTCCACTGGTTCGTCCTTCTCAGTCTCTTTTGCTCAGTCATCCTCCTCTACCAGAGGGCTGCCATGTATAGTTGTGCAGGTTGTAAATTGCAGGAACTTTTAGGGGCACAGTTTACACAAACTACCATGTGAATGGTGTCCCCAGAGTCATACCATACACACCCTGCACAGTTCCATGTGCTAACCCTGATTACCAGCCTCAGAAACCATTTTTCTTTGAAGCACACAGAAACAACATATGTTGTTGTTGTGGGTCTAAGGTAAATAACAGAATTATGGTTAACCAATACTGAAGCTAAACCACAATAGCAATAATATTATACTTATAAAGGAAAAATGAGTCTTGAGATCCAATAGAAAATGTTGGCTTTCTTAAATATTTCCACCCCAATTAAAATCATTGTCAAAAAGAAAAATAAAAACTTTAAAAAAAAAAGCTTTTCTCCCACCATTTAGCTTCCCTTTTCAAAGCAGCAAACTGAGGTAAAAATAGTACATTTCTACATTAAAAGTCAGTTGGCAAGTTGAGGAAAAAGTACCGCAGATCACTAACCCACCCTATCTGTTCAAAACATCAGAAGCAACAGTTAAAATCTACATGTGCTGGGGGATATAGAAAAACTCTCTACTTAATAACTAAATTAACTACAACTTGCCTAAATAAAATAATTGAAAAATAGAATTCTCTTTATTTGTAATACCTCAGTACTGGAAACAACCCAAATATCTATCAACAGGTGAATGTATATGCAATTGATGGGTATATCCTTACAGTGGAATACTATTCAGAAAAGAAAAAGAAAAAGAAATCAGCTATTGATACACACTGCAACATAGATGAATCTCATGGTAATTATCCTGAGTGAAAGAAGTCAGACCAAAAAAGAGTTTACGCTATGTGATTACATGTATATAAACTTCTAGAGAAGGCAAACTAATCTCTAGTGACACAAAGCAGATCAGTGGTTGCCTGGGGGAGGGGAAAAGCAGAAGAAAGGGATGGTAAGGGGCATGAGGAAACTTTTAGGGTGATGGATACATTCATTATCTTGATGGTGGTCGTGGTTTCATGGGTGTATACATATGTCAAAAAAAACTTACCAAACCGTACACTTGAAATATATGCAGTTTATTGTATGTCAATTATACCTCAAGAAAACTGTAAAAAAAAGAAAAAAGGACGCTTGATTTCTGAATGTCTGAAATTGATTTATGCAGCTTTGATCTAATATTAGAAAGTGAAAGCAATGCAAGGTAAACATTTTGCAGGATAACAGGGAAAATGTCATTAGAATGTTACAACAAGATTCATAAAAGCAAGCGCCACTTTAAAAATGCAGACAAATTCTTTCACATTCTGGTTGCATTTATAGTTCTACCTTGAAAGGAAAGTGTATGCTTTGTGCTTGCTTTTTAAACAGAACTAACATAACAGTATTTGATTTATTTCACTTCTGTGACACTTTGAACTAGCTTGGGTTCAGAAGTTCAGTACTTCCACATATGCAACAAAAATTCATTCCAAATTCATCTTTGACAACATTTGTGAACAGCGTCCTTGCGCTTTTTCTGGCTGTGTCAACTAGCTTATCTCTAATTAAGGTTCACTCTGCATTTCCTGCAGTCCATGAACACCATCCTACAAGCACTGCTTTTGTCTCATAAACATTTAAGGAGTAAAATGATGACTAGCTTCGAAGAGCAAGAAGCAGCAATGCCTGGCTGTACCTATTTATTCCCTTTATCTCAAACTCCTAATACACCTGGTTACCCTGTGGAGGCATCATAAATTCTTGTTGACTGACACCAACGAACTTAATTAACTTATATATTTTACTTAATCTAAAAAAAAACAAAACAAGGAAAGAGCCACATGTTACAGTACTTGGAGATCGTTGGGTGGACCCACTACGTGTGATCTACCATCCTCAGGGATTTAAACTGCTCTTGAGCAAACATTCTTTATAAAGTGAGACCTGGCAGGCACCCAGGGAGTGGTTGAGGTCTGCATTTATTGCTGAACTTTGGCACCACATGCTCAACTGACTGGTGGGTGTTCTAGGACTAGTTAGCTGGATGGAGATGAGCATGTCTCAGCAGACTAATTTACTATTGTTAGCATGACATTTGATATTAATAAAATTATAGTAATCAGGGATCACTGTTTCCTGACTCAGAGAAATCAAAAATTTTTAAAATGTTAAAATGAGTTAATTCAAGAAATTGGTTAAAAACCGAAATATACAAATGGCTCTAGTTAAAGGTTTCACTGTTGATTAGATAGAGAATTGACTATTATGAGAAATAAGCTTGATAGTAATAGTCACTACAGTAAAATAGGCTTTTCTTGTTTTGTTCCTTTTTGGAGGGTTGAGCCAGTAGGTAGGGGAAGATGCTTTACCTGCTGTAGTACTACTTTTTCTCCAGACCTATGAATTTAATCATATTTTTGAACAGTTACTATTGTGTATATATGGAAAATTAAACCAACTCTAAAATTGCTTGAATTTTGTTGTTAAGTACATAATTATGAATGGAAATAAAATAGGACCACGTTTTTATTTTTTATTTTCTTTTCTCAGTTCATAGGGCGAGAAGATCTTGGTATCTACTACAGACCAAAATCAAAAGAAATTAAATTTTAAAGATTTTATTTATTTATTTTTTCCCCCCAAAGCCCCAGTAGATAGTTGTATGTCATGGTTGCACATCCTCCTAGTTGCTGCATGTGGGACACGGCCCCAGCATGGCCGGAGAAGCGGTGCGTCAGTGTGCGCCTGGGATCCGAACCCGGGCCGCCAGCAGCAGAGCGCACGCACTTAACTGCTAAGCCACAGGGCCGGCCCAAATTAAATTTTAATATTCTTAAACACTTAGAGGCATCATTCAGTGCCATTGGTGACAGGGAAATGCATACTAATTTATAGCAAAGACAAATAATAATCTCCAAATCTCATTTAAGCAATTTAAACTCAGCCATTTGGAAGTCTTAAAAAATGTAGAATATATATATATATATATATATATATATATATATATATATATATATATTATTTTTTTTTTTTTTTGCTGAGGAAGATTAGCCCTGAGCTAACATCTGTTGCCAATCTTCCTCTTTTTGCTGAGGAAGATTGGCCCTGGGCTAACATCCGTGCCCATCTTCCTCTACTTTATACGTGGGATGCCTGCCACAGTATGGCTTGATAAGCAGTGCGTAGGTCCATGCCCGGGATCCTAACCTGCGAACCCCAGGCGACTGAAGTGGAGCACATGACTTAACCACTACGCCACCAGGCCGGCTCCTAAAATATATACTTTTTAAAATCTGGACTTAAAAACTGAAAATTAGGTGGTAACTTACTGGATTTAAAGATGATCGTTTTTGGGGCCAGCCCAGTGGCGCAAGCAGTTAAGTGTGTGCGCTCCGCTTCGGCAGCCTGGGGTTCGCAGGTTCGGATCCCAGGCGCGCACCGACGCACCACTTGGTAAGCCATGCTGTGGTGGCGTCCCATATAAAGTAGAGGAAGATGGGCACGGATGTTAGCTCAGGGCCACTCTTCCTCAAGAAAAAAGGGGAGGATTGGCATCGGATGTTAGCTCAGGGCTAGTTCTCCTCACAAAAAAATAAATAAATAAATAAAGATGATCATTTTTGTGTTTTAGATTACATTGACTTCTCTTGACAGAAAGTCAGGAAGACAGAAAAACTTAATATCACTCTTGGCTGCATCCCTAGGCTATAACTTCCCTACCATAAATTCTGGACAGTACGGTAGAGGTCAGGGAAGGAATAAACTATGCTACGACTAGTGAGTTTTACAAAGTTGTCTGGTGATTGTTTTATTGTATTTTCTAGATTGATCTTAAAAGGGAACAGGCACAAATTATTCGTTTATGTTGCAATTACTGGGTTTTGTCTGCTTATTTTTTAATAAAATTGTTTAAATTTTTTATTTGTTTCAGGGCTCATGCCTGTTGCACAACAGCCTGTTTATTGTGCCTCGAAGCATGGCATAATTGGATTCACACGCTCAGCAGCGGTGAGGACATAACAAGCGCGATATCTCTTTTTCTCCTTCTGTACAATATGAGACATGCATTCTATAAAGTACAGGGGAATAAATGCAGAGTTCAATACATCTGGTTAAAAGACACAAAAGTAATATTATACTTCAATCTTTATTATAAAAAATAGTTTTCAGATCACATGAAGGACCAAATCAAGAATTTTTTAAATGAAGTAGATTCTAAACATGATGTGTTATTGAAAAATATCCTAAGGATAAATAATGGGAAGATATTCTTTATTTTTAAAATTGACTCCAGGGGCTGGCCCGGTGGTGCAGTGGTTAAGTGCGCGCGCTCCACTTCAGTGGCCAAGGGTTCACAGGTTCGGATCCCAGCGCTCGCCGATGCATCACTTGTCAAGCCATGCTGTGGCGGCATTCCATATAAAGTAGAGGAAGATGGCACGGATGTTAGCCCAGGGCCAATCTTCTTCAGCAAAAAAGAGGAGGATTGGCATCGGATGTTAGCTCAGGGTTGATTTTCCTCACATACACAAAAAAATAATAAGAATAAAATTGACCCCCAATTTAAACATTATTAACTTCAGGCTTCATTATTAACTTCAGGCTTCCTAAGTAGAGTATGCAGTGTGCTCCAGACATTACCTATTGCTGGAATGTGATAAAAATGAGTGAGAGCATGAAGGTGGGCAGGAGGGGCAGGGCGGCGGGCATTCACTTGGTAGAGTGGTCAAGGACGATGTCTCCACGGAGGCCTAGGGTGAAAGGTGCACAGAGCTTGGAAAAATATTTTAGACCTAATTGACCACATGCGTTGATAGCGTGACGCGAGAATGCTTGCGTTTTCATAATAACTGAAAACAGGGCAGCTTCAATGGAGCTGGATGAGCAAGGGGAAAGTAGGATGAGGGATGACTGGAGATGTAAGCAGGAGCCAGACAGAAAGGGGGTTAGGGGCCCCAGTAATGAGCTTAAATTTTATTCTAAGTGCAGCCATCAATAAGTCTTTTATATACAAGAGTGACAAGATCAGATTTCCATTTTAAGAAGATTATTCTGGCTGCTAGTTGGAGAATGTATTGGAGAGGGCAAGGGTAGAAGAGGGAAGAACAGTTGGGAGACAAAGAGAGGGGCCAGACAGAGGAAGAGGAAAATATCAACAAGAGAAGAAACATAGGGATGGAGAAAACCAATGGGTAAATGGTAAATGTTCACACACTTCTTCAAAAGGAAAAGAAGCAGCTCTCAACAATCTTAATTTAAATTGATTGGAAATTTTTATTTAATTTGCAAAGACATAAAGCTATTAAAAAGCAGATTAAGGGGCTGGCCTGGTGGTGCAAGGGGTTAAGTGCGCACACTCTGCCGCTGCAGCAGCCCGGGGTTTGGCGGTTTGGATCCTGGGTGTGCACCGACACACCGCTTGTTAAGCCGTGCTGTGGCAGCGTCCCATATAAAGTAGAGGAAGGTGGGCACGGATGTTAGCCCAGGGCCAGTCTTCCTCAGCAAAAAAGAGGAAGATTGGCATCAGATGTTAGCTCAGGGCTGGTCTTCCTCACAAAAAAAAAAAAAAGCAGATTAAATCTTAAAGACCAGAAATTTTATATTTACAAGACTGGAAATTTGTACAGTCAGTTCTCATTATTTGCAATAGTTCTATAAAATCACTTGCAAACACTGAATAGCAAATACTGAACCACTGCTTCTAGGGGAAATACAGGGTTAAGTTCCTGTGAACCTCTGGTCACAACATTTTGATCAACCAATCAATACGTAATCTAGTTTTATGTGAATTTCTATTTAAAGATACCTTAATTAAAATGTATTAACATTGAACTCAAGGCCAACAGTGCTTATACCTCATGCCTGTAGGAAGCTTCTCTAAGTGTTTTCTCTATAAAGCACAGCCCAGCCTTCATACACTTAGTAACAGTGGACAGCACTGCAGCACTATGCTTGGGGGGCATTTTAAATTGCAAAATCACCAAGGAAAATGAGAAAAACATGGACTAAATATACTGCAGAAAGGACACTTGTTTATACTATAAGAGCTGAAACAAGAAAGCAGAACGTTGTTTGTTTGACCTCAGCTGCAACATCCGAGTTAGGCAACTTAAATTTCTCAATGCTCTTTGCATGTCCACAGATGACCCCACAAAGCTCCCTGAGTATTGAGTTTTGGGGTTACAAATAAGTTTTAGCAAGTAAGCAAATGGAATCCACAAATCATGAGGATTGACTACATTTTGTTTTACAAATAGTTCAAATAAAATCAGTAGGTTCAAAATTAAGCCAAAGAATGTTAACCTGAAAATACTGAAATCGTCTTCTGGATAGTGCAGATTATTAAGAGTATATGTAGAATCAATCAAAGTCCTAAAACTTTCCACTAACAGTGATTTTTAAGCAAATATTCTCTGTTATACAACCCCAATCTTTGAAAAAACACTTTGTGATATTAATTCTAAGCCTCAGCTTCTTACTTTCAGGTCCTGCAGCATTCAGTAGATAAGAGCAGCTTAGGTAATTAAGTATTTTCAGGAGTTTCCCAATAGTATTGATTTAAAAAAATTAAGTAAGTGAGGCTTTCAGGGATTAATTCAGCACTTTAGATATATATTCTTTTACTTTCTGCTATCAGTCAACCTTAACATTGTCATTGTTATATAACTAGAAAGATATCTGACTAGTATTTTTCACATCAGAGTCTTTTAAATAGCTTTATCAGTTTGTCCTATGCTATACGTTTACAAAACTACTGAAACCTGCAACCTTCTACTTATAATTGGCAGATGGCAGCTAATCTTATGAACAGTGGTGTGAGACTGAATGCCATTTGCCCAGGCTTTGTTAATACGCCCATCCTTGAATCCATTGAAAAAGAGGAAAACATGGGACAATATATAGAATATAAGGATCATATCAAGGATATGATGAAATTCTATGGAATTTTGGAGTAAGTAAAACTATACCTTTCTTCCTTTATATGGTAGAGCAAAGTATTATCTAGACATAAGCAATAAAAAGGGAAAAAATAAGCTTTTAAATTTGAGAAAGTAATGCAAGCTTCAAAGTTTTGGTTTGGTGAACTCTCTGAAAGAAAATATTTTTTCTGGGTTTCTGAATAGAATATGTTTGTACATTATGAATTGTGCTTTGAGATATAAATAATGCATCAATACCTTTAGCCATAATCAGATGTTTTTTAGCCATAATCAGATGTTTATAAGGTGATGCTTAGTTACCTTTAGAAGCAATGATACATTATCTGCCTAAGTTCCAAGCAATATTCACATATTCCCTTTGTGAAATTTCATATGGCCCCCTGACTTCAACCATTTTCATAAGGAATAGTTGATCCACACAGGTGTTTGGTGAACAATGTCTGAGTTAGAGCTGTTAGAGTTTCACTGTACAGAGTCATAGCTATTGTGCTGAAGGAACCAGACCATCTAGAATCAAGTCCTGGATCCACCACTCACCATGAACTTATCTGTCAACCTCTAGGCACCTCAATTTTCTCACATGTAAATGGAGATAATACTAAAACAAACTTAGGGGACTTTTAAAAGTCCACAAATAAGTTGGTACATGTATGGTACTTAAAACAGCAACATATAATAGACGTTTAGTAAATGTTAGCTATAATTATTCATACTTCTACTCTACATACTTCTACTGATAGGGCAAAGATGAGAAAATAATTATTTTCTCAATATATGTAACAAATATAAATTCACAAATCCTTCCTGTCAAAATGACAGAAGGTTAGGCATGGAAATCTACCACTAAATTTATCATATAATGTAGTTAATATCTAACTGAATAAAAAATGGAGGTAGCAATAGCTTCATGATATACATTTCCCTATTACATGTTAAAGGTAGTAGATTCTTCAAAAAGAATTCAAAATGAAGTGATAATTATGCCTCATCTTTAGTTTTAAAACACCAATGTTTCTTTATTTTCAGCCCATCAATGATTGCCAATGGATTAATAACACTCATTGAAGATGATGCTTTAAATGGCGCTATTATGAAGATCACAACTTCTAAGGGAATTCATTTTCAAGACTATGATACAACTCCGTTTCACACAAAAACTCAGTGAACATCTTATATATCCATAACTTTTCAGTTATATAGCCATAACTGAAAATAAGCACAAATAACATATGCAGACCATATCTTCATTTGAATATAGCTTTTTAAATGAAATGTTATCGTTTGAAGCTTTCCTTCATGCGTTTGATGTTAATTTTTTTCTAAATGATTAGTTAACTATATAGAGAGAAAAAAAATTAGGAACTATCAAAAATATGATGTAGACCAGAGCCAGGTTTTGCTCTTTATAGTCTAAGTAATGATTAAAACAAAGGATATTCAAGGAATATTCTGCCTTTAAGAAAATATATTTAAATTTGTGGTTCATAAATATTAATATTTTTCAGAATCATTTTTTAAAGGAGATACTTGAATTATTTAAATCAAACCAGATGTAAAAAACTCATTTTGTTTCTATGTTCCTACTTTAAAGAGGGAGACTACCTACAATGGCAAATGTTTAGTAACAATAACTTTTCCTTATATACCATCTTTCAGTTCTTTAAAGATGTGGTATATTTGGGGGCCAGTAGTTAATGAATCAATTGCAATGTAAATATATCCCAAATAAAAAATCTGATGTATGGAAAAATGACAGAAAGTAACTGGCTGAGGTGTTGATCCATAGTTCAGCCTCCCATCTGGGAAAAACATTTCTTTCCTCTTTGCTTTACTTTAAGAACTGTAATTGACTCCAAAAATCTCAGGAATGAAACTCTTAACAGTTATAGCAAAAAGGGTAGTTAATGCTCCTACAATGTTATGTTTAAGATATACTGACTAAGAAAAAAAATACGAATGTAATTTTTTTCAGATTACTTTTTTGTACTGATTTCAAAAGTGCCTACCTGTCAATAAAACTCGTTTTCCAATCTCCAGAAGTTACTTAGTGTTCTATGTATAGCTGTTGAGGAGAAGAAACCAATTTTGTCACAGCCTCAACTGGAAATGTTTTTGTAGGCTCAAAGCCAAAATAACAAGAAGTAAAACTAGCTGTGATGTTTGCTGTTTTCCCTGTCAGGTATTTTAAGATAGGATCATTCAACGCACCTGCTTTGTGTAAAACTATTTGCAAGCAATAATTAGTGCTAATAATAGTTGAAAGCACGAGATTCCCAAATCAATCATTTCCTCATAGAAATATTGTAGAAGTGATGACTTTGCCTGCCAACTCCAGAGCTCCCAGCTTGAAGCAAAATCCATTCATGTGAGATTGATAAGGATTTCCTAGAGGTACTGGAGTGTTGTCAGATCTTGCTCTGTTTTAATTCTGCCATTAAGAACTGTTGTCTTCACTTTTAAAGAGCAATTTGAATATGAATAACTGTTGTCTAGATGTTCACATAATGTATTTGAAAAACACCAAGAAATGAACATCAGTGACCATCTAATAGAGATAAATTGTATAATTAGGCACACACTTGTTTGTACATTGTGGCAGTGACCAGTGAATGATAGAGATATGTGGAGTATCACTTATCTTACTTATTTTTCTACTGTAACATTTTCAGTATGAAATGAAAGCGTAAACTTTTCATTTATGGATAATTCTTTGTACTGGCAGCCTTCAATAGACATTGTGCTTTGAATTAATTTTTTTCAAATCAATAAACTATGCAGACATTTAAAAATACTGAGTAAAACTGAAAAAGATGCTATATTTTAAAAAGTTATTTTACATTAAAACTTATCCTCTATAAATAGCTTTAAATAAATCTATGTTATATGATATCTCTATATACTTGTTAAGAAAAAAATAAATATTAAATCTGGGAGGGGGGTAGCCTTAGTTTTCTTCATTGTACTTTTCAGTGAATATCCTAATGTAAATAATTTGTATTTTTTTCAAGTGTATTTTTCATAATAAATGAAATAGGGCTCCCAGAGCCGCAAAACTAAAAATATGTGGACACTGAAAAAACATTGAGACTCGATAATGACATTGAAATGTCCAACAAACTTAATTTTCCTGTATAAAAATAATTTTAGATACTAGTACCATTTAAGATACAAGTGATTATGTGATGATTTCTGTCTGTTTTTGCTCTATCTGTTCATAAATTTAGGATACTGAAGAGATGTGAAAATGTAAATTTTTAATAAAGTTTAAGTCATTTCACATACTAAATATCATTTCAAGTGTAGCTTTTTTCTTACATTGGAATTTCAGAAGGTGAATTTACTGTTGCACGGGAAAAGGTGATTGGATCCAGGGTCACAAATGTCGTCATCAGTCCTCCACCTCTTTCCTCTTGTTAGCTTTCCTCCTAGGTAGCTCTCTCCATATGACGGGTTCCAGGATCTACAGCCTGATTCTCACCAGGCTCCAGTCTGGCAAAACAAGGACTTGTTTTTGGTAACAGAGCTCATTGGCCTTGCTTAGCATAGGTGCCAACTACTGAGACAGTCTTTGTGGTCAGAGAGATGGCTAATCTGCTTGACCAGAATCAGCTGACATGCCTCCCCCAGAGCTGGTAGAATTAGTGGTGGGGGACAGGAGAGGTGGGCAGGAAATTGACCTGAACCCTGTGGATTGAGATAAGAAGAGGACTAGTTTCCAAGAGGAAAATTATGCTGCCATTACCAGAAAGTGGGTGAATCCATGCTGAGTTAACAAAAACAATAGATAGCCACTATAGAGAAAGACAAAGGGTGAACAAAAGATGGGTTATGCTTAGTCCTTTGGATAAGTTTGCAAAGACTGTCATGGCTCCTATAACATGCCTAGATCGATGTTTTTCAAACTGTGCATGTCCCATTGGATAGGATATGATAGAAGAAAATGAATAGAAAATACAGTAGGCATCTCATGTACATATGATTGTACTCATTCTCAGTATAAAATCTATTTCTTACTGCAAAGCACAGTGAAAAAGATTAAAAAACTACTTGCTTTAGGGGCTGGCCCAGTGGCGTAGCAGTTAAGTTCGTGCGTTTCACTTCAGCAGTCCGGGATTCACCGATTCGGATCCTGGCCGTGGACCTACTCACCACTCATCAAGCCATGCTGAGGTGGCGGCCCACATAGTGGAGCTACAACTCTACAACTGTGATACACAACTATGTACTGTGGCTTTGGGAAGAAAAAGAGGAAGATTGGCAACAGATGTTAGCGCAGGGCCAATCTTCCTCAAAAAAAAAAAAATTGCTTTAATATTGACTGCAATCTTGCCTCTAGACTTCCTTCATTTTTGAATTTCTGATATGCTACCATTTTAATCCTGTGGTTCCATTCAAACTTATTAGCACTCCTAATTCCTCTTACTAAAATTTTCTCATCAGCTTATAGTTACACTAAATTTTAATAGGAATTTCTAAGTTTAACTTGGAACGATTAAAATATCTTTTTCACTCCAGTTTTCAAGTATCACCTCGACACATTTATTCACTCATTCAACAAATAATTACTGAGCAATTATTTTGTTGGTAAATTTATATACACGTTTCACTATATTGTGTTCTATGTAGATATTAGTGCAGACATATGTTGATTAAGGTCCAGTCTAGAAATAGCATTCAAGGCTGAAGGAATCTAATATGGGGAACTAGTTACACAGGTACTGGAATTACTAAAGAGCCAAACATGGGATGATGAAGCAACCCAGCCACAGCAGGAAGGCACTACCACTTCCAAACCTGTGAGACCCAGGATATTACCAGAACCCAGGAACCATCCGGGAGGCTGCCAAGCAAAGGTGGGACTACAGAGCAGGAGCCGTCTAGTGGGAGTTGGAACCCTGAAGGAGGCAGCCACTGCCAAAGATGCTGCCTTAAGAGAGAATAGGAGAAGAAAACACCCTGAAATCTCCCATCTGCCTGCCCTTCAGTATCCTGTCAGTGTCTCCTGGTTGAGAAGAGAGTCAGAAAAATGTAGTTTGCAGGATCAGCCCCTTGTGATACAGAGCTGAGCAGTGTAATGGAAGGGAATGGATTTGAGAATAAACAGGCAAATGACAGGCATGACATACATTTGATCTTTTCCCTGCTACAATCATGGATTTGAGCTTGCTACTTAGCACCCACTAAAGCTTATTTTTAAGAGTCACAAGTAAAGATATCACTCTAACTCCATAAGAATAAAATGGTGCAATGTTCTGGGGTCTAGTTCCACAATAGCTAGTGACCCTGCAGTCACCTTGCATATAAGTAACAGCCTATGCATTTAGCCATACAAATGTGTGGATTTATTACTAATTCCTATCACTAATCCTTAAGATGATTTGTCTTGTCTTATGCTGTGACTTTAGCTATGTACTCAAGAAATAGTCTCACCATTGCTGTATAGATGCTATAAAGGACACAATGATACTAAAACATGTTGACTATCTTATCAGATTTTATCAGATCTTTGAGCTCAACCTGCTGAATTTAAATTGTAAGAGGATAAACTGGTAAATAAATTCCTGGATTTAGGTTGCCCTAAAGCACTTGCATGCTAATCGGACACCATTATCTAAAATCTAAATGTATAAATTTAAATAAATTTTTATTTAGTTGCCCTTAAATTTATATGTGTGTGACATATATAATATATATACTTATATATATTAAATATATATTTAATGAAAGAATGGAAGAACTGGACTACATGAGTGGCTTTCAAATGTTTTGCTCCTGCAAAGTAGTTTTTAGAATCATATATACTGTGTAATCATTGAGTCAGAGCAGCAGAGGATTCAGACAAACCTTGAAATTCATGGCTGAACACAATAAAATTTTTTCTTTGCTCACACAAGAATCTAATGCTGGTATTCAGTGAGCAGCTTTCCATGAGGAGGTTCAGTATCCTTCTGCCTTGTAGCTTTACCATCTAGGGCTTTGGAGCCATTCACTTCCACCCAGTGGACTGGAGAAGAAAGAATAGAGAAGACATACCTGCTTCTTAAACATTTCAGCCTGGAAATAACATACATTATTTTTACTCACAGCCCATTGGTGAGAGGTAGTCCCATGGCCCTATCTAAATTCAAATGTAGACCCTGTAGACACATACCTCCCGGAAACAACTCTACACAATAGAAAGAATAGAAAGAAATGAATTTTTTATGGACAAACAAATCTCTTGTGTCTTTGCCACACCTAATATCACTATAAATTCCTTGTTCCTCACATTGAATACACTCACTCCCATGCAGTTACTGTATCCAACTCAAATCCAGATCTCCAGTAGATGCGCAGTTCTCTCCATTAGGATGCTATGGTTCTTGTGATCTGGTGACCTATGAATTCAGAAGACACTTATCTAACCTATGCACACACACACACTCTATAATGATAAGCAGAGACAAAATTTAAAATAAAATCTCTCATTTGGAAAAGGGAAGGATGGGATCACTGGTCAATAGCAAAGATACAATCCTACAAGTAGGCATTGTGAGGTCTCTATCCTGGAAGGAAGGTATTTTCTTGACATTACTGCAATCTTCAATTTGGAATTAATGATTTTATCATTGTGCTGGGTGGGAGGGAGCTCTGGCTCTGCCCTAAGGAAAGTTCCTTTTTTTTTTTTCTTTTGTGAGGGAGATCGGCCCTCAGCTAACATCTGCCAATCCTCCTCTTTTGGTTGTTTTTTTTTTTCTTTTTTTTGCTGAGGAAGACTGGCGGTGGGCTAACATCCATGCCCATCTTCCTCCACTTTATATATAGGACGCTGCCACAGCATGGCTTGCCAAGCAGTGCATTGGTGAGTGCCCGGGATCTGAACCAGCGAACCCCGAGCCGCTGCAGCAGATCGCGAGCACTCAACCTCTTGTGCCACTGGGCTGGCCCGCTAAGGAAAGTTCTTTTTGCTCTATTATCCTCCCTTTTTTTTGGTACCAAATCTTCTGGGAAGTTCTGTAGTTTTCATACACTCTATTCTATCAATGCAAGTTTCGAAACCCAAGGTTTGTTTTAAGTCTTAAACAGTTAAAGGCTTTTTTAGTCTGGCTTGTGATTTCTTTACCTGAACAATTCTTTAAAAAATTAGCAGACTTCTGGGGCCGGCCTCATAGTGTAGTGATTAAGTGCGTGCGCTCAGCTGCTAGCGGCCTGGGTTTGGATCCAGGGCACACACCGATACGCGCCTTGTCAGGCCATGCTGTGGTGGCCTCCCATATAAAGTGGAGGAAGATGGGCACAGATGTTAGCCCAGGGCCGGTCTTCCTCAGCAAAAAAGGAGGAGGATTGGCATTGATGTTAGCTCAGGGCTGATCTTCCTCACACACACACAAAAATTAGCAGACTTCTATTTTCTTCCAGTTGATATCATTTGCCTGAGAAACACCCAAATATCTTTAATAGTTATAATTAATATTCATAATTCTCAAGCCTGATATATTTCTTTCCACCTCCTTCTCCCATTCTCTTTTTTCAACATCATGGCAGTTATGTTGAGATAAGCAGACTTGGATAGAACTCTACACGTGCAATTTGTGGCAGAATTATGCTTTAATGGATCTTTAAGCAGAAAACATTTCTAAGTCTTACCTTTTTGCATTTGGAGTCTAAAACCAGTTGACTTTGCCAACGCAAAAGCCTCCAAATTTCTGGATTCTCTCTTCTCCTTTTCTTTCCATTTTTATTGCACACTATCCAATACCAGCCTGACCTTACCTCTTGGTTCTATGCCTTGCTAAATGTAACCAGAAAACACCAAAACACACCACTAGCATTCTGTTTTCCAACTTCTTCACCTAGAAATCAGAGTAGGCATGCAAGACCATATACTTATCAAATGTTTTATCTTTGCTTAACGTGGTCCTCTGTTTTTCTAGCTTCACCACCCACGACTAAGCCAACGCCACATATGTTATCTTTGTTTATTATTGTTCCTGTTTGGTAGCATTTTACTTCTGCTATCAATCTGTATTTGTTAAGGTAATGCTCAGTGCTATAGGAGATAAATCCCAAAATCACAGGGGCTTCACAAAATAGAAAATTATTCCTCTCAGACACAAGAATTCAGTACAGGTGTGGAGTGGTCAGCATGCCAAGAGGGTGATTCAGGGATTCACGTTTCTTCCGTCTTAATGGCTCCACCATCATTCAGAGCGTCAGAATCTACTCAGAGTGGACAAGGCGGACCTGCTTCTTATCCACTCCAGCCACTCACAAACCGTGCAGAGAGCTGCTCAGATGGCCCCAACTAGATGCAGCGGGTCAGGGTGCGGTGCTGGGAAATGTAACCTCTGCCTGGGGAGCCACTCTCCAGCAACAACTCTACTCTTTGGAAAGGGCGTATGAATCCTTGGTGGAAGCTAGCCATCTCTGCCATACCTCTCTCATATTTTCAAGTTTAAATATAATAAGTTTATTATTTTTTTTTCTTGTGGGGAAGATCAGCCCTGAGCTAACATCCGTGCTAATCCTCCTCTTTTTGCTGAGGAAGACCGGCTCTGAGCTAACATCTATTGCCAATCCTCCTCCTTTTTGTCCCCCAAAGCCCCAGTAGATAGTTGTATGTCGTAGTTGCACATCCTTCTAGTTGCTGTATGTGGGACGTGGCCTCAGCGTGGCCAGAGAAGCGGTGCGGCGGTGCGCACCAGGTATCCCAACCCGGGCCGCCAGCAGCAGAGCGCGCGCACTTAACCGCTAAGCCACGGGGCCGGCCCATCAAGTTTAAATATAATAAGTTTAAATTGTTACAAAGTATGTCCTTTTTGCGTATTTTAAATATCCAATGGGAAAATAAATATCATAACCATCTTATACATGTTATCATCCACTTTAAAATTCAAGAACAAGTTCTTTTTGAACAGTCAGAAATACTGTATTGTTCTGTTTTACTTTTTAACTCAGATTCACTTCCTCTGCAGAATGTTATCCTAGAGAATGTTTTCCTGGGAATTATTGTATGATCACTGCACTCTACAACAAGTATAAACACACATACACATTTAATATAAGGCTTTAAATGCTAAAAAAAAATTTCCTTTAGATTTGGTATTATTAAAATTATTAATTCACAGTTTATCAAAATAACAACTCTATTAAATTTTTATAAATATTTTTAAATAGAAAGTAAAATGTATCAGAAATGCATTTTTACTAATGAGGCTTTTTTCCCAAATAATTCATGCATTCAAGGATAAATATAAATATTTTTTATGGATAAAATAAGCATCAGTGTCAAATCTATTCCCATTATAGCAGTAAGTTTTAAGAAACTGTGTTCACATAAATAAGTAGCTGGGAATGAAAGGAGTTTTGTTGCCATAGTTACTCAGTTCTATGAACTCCCTCTAAATTATATTCCAAAAGCACATAGCAATCTGTCCTCAAAAAAAAGTTTTTTTAATCTATTAGGTGACAACTCTGTTATTTCCTCCTTCGATTTTTTTTTAAAACAAAGAAAGATCAGGTTTCTTGCAAAAGTACTTGTTATTCTGCTCTTAGAGTCCATGAGTTTCTCAGCTGCTGGGAAGTATAACAAAATGGCTTTCCAAAATGTGTTGAATATCTTGTGTTTGCCTTCTTAGGTTGCTGATATAAAAAGACTAACTACTCCTTTGCCTTTCAGCACCTGATTTGGTTCAGTCAATAGGAGCTCTCGGGGCCAGCCCAGCAGCGCAAGCGGTTGAGTGCACGCTCTCTGGTGTGGTGGCCCGGGGTTTACCGGCGCACCGCTTGTTAAGCGGTACTGTGGCAGTGTCCCATATAAAGTAGAGGACGATGGGCACAGATGTTAGCCCAGGGCCAATCTCCCTCGGCAAAAAAGAGGATTGGCATGGATGTTAGCTCAGGGCTGGTCCTCCTCAACACACAAAAAAAGTAGGAGCTCTCAAAAGAGATTAGAAAACTAGAGGAAGGTGATGTTGGGTATTTTTCCTTAGCTTCATTCCTGAATTGTCTGTATCAGCCTCTGTCAGGAAGTCCTTTCCATAGAGCTATTTGCCCTTAATTCTGAGATCCATTCTCTCCTTTGCTCCTCCAGGTCCAGGGGTGGTAACACTTCCTGCAGTTACTAGCCCCAGGGTCCTACACGATCCCTGGCTGTTTCCCTGAACAAAATAGGTAACTTTATAAATAAGTGTTTTACTAAACTTTCTTCAAATTGCCCATTTTGAGAGTGCCATTTGTTTCCTGCTGGGACCATCACTAATAAACTAAAATCTATCAAATGATTATTAACTATAGCTGTTACTCTTTCATTCTGCAGTACTCTGTTCATCGAGTTAAAATAAGATGAAACAGGGGTAAAACACCTCACACTATTGTAAATAAAAGGAAAATTCATTAATACTTAATTTCAGGAATAAAAACAGGTCCTACAGAAAATGAAAAGATATTACAAGGATATTATTAACAGATATACAACAGTAAATTTTTATATTTACATGAAAGGGCAAATACCTAGAAATATACAACTTACTAAAATGGACACAAGAAGAAACAGAAAATTGGATTAACCAGATAACTACTAAAGAGACTGCAAACTAGCCAATTTATTTAATCTATAATTAAATACCTTTCCATAAAGAAAGTTCTTTGCCCAAATGGCTTCACTGGTTAATTCTAACAAATATTCAAGGAAGAAGAAATTCCAACTATACATGGACTCTCCCAGAGAACAAAAAAAGAGACCAATTCCCAACTTATAACCTTGATTACAAAACCTGCCAAGGACATTATAAAAAAAAAGTATAGAGCAATCATATTTTTGCCATAATGAACATAAATATAAAAATTCTAAATAAATTAGCAAAAATATTCTTCCACGTCAAAAAATAACAGAAATCAACATGTTGGGTTATTATAGTAATTGAATTTGGTCTAATATTCCATTTTAATCAGTGTAAATTATCATATTATCAAAATAAAAACAAAAATTATATGATTATCTTAATATATACAGAAAAAGCATTTCATAAAATTCAACATACATTCTTAATAATGACAACAACAAAAAAGTATAGAAAACTTAGAAGAGTGATTTCTTAGTCTTATAAAAGGTATCCACCAAAAAAGTACAGCATATCAATGGTGAAATGTTTAAAAAATCTTTCCCTCTGCAACTGGGAACAAATCAAGGATGTCCACTATCTCTGCTTTTATTTGAAATTGTACTGGTCTATCCAGTGCAATCAGGCACTGAAAGGAAATGGCAATGTAAAAATCGTGAAGGAAAAAATAAAACTATCATTATGTGCAGTGCATGTGACTATCAATGTACAAAAGTCAAAAAAAACAAATTTTTAGAATTAATGATGACTTTAGCAAGTGTTGCAGACTACAAAAAATAGTTATAATTCTTTGCAGCTTCTCTCAACAAGAGTTGGAATCTATTTCTCCACCCCTTAAATATGGGCAGGCCTTGATGTCTCCTTTGTCAAAACAACGCAAGAGAATCAATATTGTGTGATTTTTGAAGGGGTTTTTGCATGCTTCTGCTTTTGTGCTTGGCATCCTGCCACCTCACGAACAAGCCTGAGGCTAACTTGCTAGTGGATGAGAGACCACATAGAGGAGAATCAAAACACTCTAATCAGCCAATTCCCAGCTAATCTAATAGCCCGCATCAGATACATGAGTGAGCCCTATCCAGGATTAGCTAAACCTGACTCAAAGCAGCAGAACTGCTCAGCTGAGCCCCAACCAAAATTGCCAGCCCACAGAATGATGAGATAAATAAATTGCTGTTTTAATCCACTAACATAAGGGTCCTTTGTTATGCAGTAAATGCTAACTGAGGCAGGAAGGCTCTGAAAACAAAGTTAGTATAGAAAAATATGTAAAAATCCTAAAACACACACACACATATTTTAAAAACAGTATGCTCAATATCATAAAAATTACCAAGTACCCTCTGGCTTTGATGGGCTTCAAGAAAGAAAGAAGCAAGGGGCAGAGGAAGGAAAGGAGGGAGGGAAGAAGGAAAGAAAGGAAAGATAAAAGGAAAATGAAAAGAGTTTGATTGAATAAAAACAAAATCTGGCTGATGGCATGGGAAAGTTACCCAGGCAATCAGAATTTGAGGAACCAAGATGCTGAAGAGAAAAGGAACCTACTGAAATGAGTGTAGTCTTTTTGCTACTTTTTCTTTGAGGCACTGGCCAATTTTTAAATGCAAAGGGATGCTGAGAAACAGAGCAGCGCATGGCTACTACGTTACAGAGACATGGCTGGGGGGAAAAAATGGAGTTTAGCACTACCAAGCATCCAGGACTTGAGAGGAAAAGATTGTAGAGAGAAAGGAAGTACAGAAAAGAAAGCCTCAAGATCTGAGCTAGTTTCACCACAAACCATTCAACAATCCATAAGCAGCTCCATTTGGGAGGCAGACAAACTGAGTATAAAGTGGGTGCTAAGAGACTGAAAAGCTAGGCATAGCTCTCATCAGTATCACATGTGGGGGAGAAATAAATAAATCAGTTCACATTATGGTGGTGAAGTAGTAGAAAATAGCCCAGACTTTCATCTGAGGCCCCCACGAGGCTTTATTCTACAAATAAGGTCAAACCAGAAATAGAGACCAGGCCTTACAAAGACTAAAACCCAGACTCAAAACAGATTAATTCCTTATTATATTTGACTCATATACTACTATTCTGCTTTTCTGCCATAAGCTAATGAAAACCTTCTCTGGCGAAAAATTATCAGCCAAAGCTTCTATAATTTTTTATATACAATTTCTAGTATTCAATTAAAAATATCTAGACTGAAACACAAAGAGAAAGGGGGATGAAAAATACACAAAACAGAGGCAGAGAAATATGGACCTTAAAACAGTGTAACAGGTGCAATTAAAGTTTTAGAAAAGAAGAAAAGAGAAATTGAGGCTGAAGGAAAATTTGAAACTAGTGTTCAAAAACTTTCCAAAAGTAATTCAAGCAGCTAATTCAAGAAACAATAAAAATGACAAGAAGAAGAAAAGCACACTTTGCCAAATGATAGTAAAAATCACAATCCGAAGAAATCCTAAAACCAGCCAAAGGGAAAAAAAGACACATTGTCTTCAAAGAGGCAAAAGTAAAATTGGCAACTGTCTTCTTAACAGAAACTATATAAGTCAGAAGACAATGAAATAATATTTCAAAGTTCCAAAACAAACAGACAAACAAAAATCTAGAGTTTTATATGTGGTAAAAAACCTTTCAAATTGAAGGTGCAGTAAAGATATTCCCAGAAAAAAAAAAACAGAAAATTTGTCACAACAGATCCACTCAAAGAAATACAAGCAATGAGTTTTTCAGGAACCAAAAAGGATCCCCAGATAGAGAAAGAAAAATGCAGGGAGGCATGAAGGGTAATGGAAAAGGAAAAGGTGTGAGAAAATAAAAACAAATATTTATTTTATTAAGCAATGAAAATAATGACTTCTAGGATTTAAAATATATGAAACCACAAAAGCCAAGTGGGAATAGAATTAAAGTGTTCTAAGGTATTTATATTTTCTAGGATTTCGTTAAACTACTAATTAATATTCAATATTAATAAATCAAGAATGCTTAGTGTAATATACAAGATTAAAAATGTACAGCTAATAAGTTAATTGAGAAGAAATTTGAATAATAATAATGAGTTGATGAGTCGAAAGGAAGAAAAGAAAGAAGAAAAAACAGTACATATAATGGTGGATCCAAGAGAAGACAAATAGGTGCATAAGTGATCAACCTGTAAATTAAATCATCTGCCACTTCTCTTTATGACCACCAATGATTTCCCAGTGCAGTTTGGATACATTCCTCCCTCTCTGGTCTCACCTGTCTTCACTCTCCTCCTCTCTGACTGCTCTACGCTCTCTGGCTTCTCTGATCCTTGAACATGTCCAACTTTCTCTCCCTCGAGGCCCTTGCACTCACTCTGTCTTCTGCCTAGATGGCTCTCTTCCCATATATTTCCAAGATTGGCTGGGCTCTAATATTATCTCTTCCATATGGCTTCCCATGGCCACTGATCTAGGTTAACCATTTAGCTGTCTACCCTAGGCTATCACACCACCCTTGTTTTTGTTTTCACCTTCTCAGCATTGATTCTTTGTGAATTTATCTTGGTCATTCATGTTTTTACTTCATTATGTTTTTTTCTACTTTACCACAATATAAGCTCTATAGAAACAAGAACTTTTTCTGTTTTTGTTCTCCATCTAATCCTAGCATATAAAACAGTGCCAGGAATGTGGTGTGCATTAAGTAAATATTGTTGGATGAATGAATGAAACATCTGTTAAATGGCTAAGGCATTCTAGACTGTCTTAAAAAAATATGTTCCCCAAACACCAGAAGTTCATATCTCCATTTTTCTTTGTATTGATCAGATGACTTTTAAGATATTGTGTTTGAGTCTAAGTACCACATTTTAAGAGGGCTTGGGAAATCTGGAGTTTGGGTTTTATCTTAAGTGCAATGGGAGAAATGTGCAAATTTCAAATACTTGGAATTGTCTTAAGGAAGACAGTATAGACAGTTTTCTTCAGAGAACAGAACTATGAATAAGCAAAGGTGCAAGGGATGTGGTATAATGTACCATTAGAATTAAAATACTTCAAATAAAATACGTTTGCCCTAGAAGTAGAAAGTTCCTTGATCACTGAGATGGTTGAGGCTTATACCAACTAGCCACTATTAGGGATCTTGTACACAGCATTTCTGCATAAGTAGGAAGCTAGATCAAAAGAGTTATAAATCTCTTTTAACTTTTGTTTCTATTTTACGGTACTATATACTGGTCTTTGCAGTTAAGGTTATACAAAGTAAATACCACTCATGGTATGTTTTCCTTAATTGTAAAGGGTCATGGTATTTGTGCACTATTTTGCTTTCTTTCTAACTTTTTTAAGTGTCTGGTTCTGTTACCAAACCAAGTGGGCTCGCCTCCTGGTGAGTTAAATAAGACTCTACACTAGTGGAAGTTGTCTTACAAAGTAAAGTGTATTTGCAGCAAATAGGAGGCCATGAGGAATCATTTCCAAAGTCATGTTGCCCCCAAACCAAGGGAAGCAGGAACTTTTATTTCAGTTGGGGAACGAATATTCAAAAGGGAGAGGTGAGTATTTGCTTGCACAGGCTCAGTTGGAGAACATGCTTCCATGTAATGAGGCCTAAGCTCCTCCTGGAGAGATCTTTGCATTAAAAATAAGGCAAAGGTCATGGGTGTAGCTCTTGTGGCGAGGCTTAGTCAGTTTCAGGGTGGCTGGTAGTTACATCTCCCTTGAGTTTCTTGCTTGGTCAGTTTCAGGATGGCTGGTGGTTACATCTCATTAACATACAAAAGGAAAAGAAACAACTTGGAAAAAGAGTTAATTGCTTCCTAATTGCTTCCACAGCCACCTTTGAGTTTTTTGAGGCACCTGGTTGGTGACAGTTTCTCCTATTTAATATCTGATGTATTTTGATAGGAGCCTTTCCAGACTGTGTGGCCCTATTTTGCTGCTTCTGTGGCTGCTCATCCATTGTACAGCCTCCTAGGTGCCCACTTCCAGCCTCTGGCAAGGACCTTTTTAAATGAATCACAGTGGCCATCTAATTTTGGATAAACCCAATAAACATTTTATTCAGATTTTGTGGCAAAAGGCTTACAAAATGGTAGTTGAATGGCCTGCTCTATTCTTCCTGTCCACTGGGATGGGGTGAGGAGGTTTCCTTGGCACTGAGGACGTTTTGAGCATCAGTTTTCTTAAGTAAATGTTATCATCCTTATCTGATGACCGATAAAGTGTTATCATAAAATTTATCTTTTTTGTTGTTTCCTCTTCCTATATCTAATCAGTGAGGGAATGGTGTAAATTTATGGGAATAAGACGAGTAGACACCTAGGGTTTTATGAGGGTGAACATACTGCGTTTTATGAAATTGAATCAGAAAGTTGGATCTTTTTAGCCTAGGATCTTTTGTTTTCCCATCCCTTTTTCTCTGATCCACTTCCACTGCCCAAAGTCAAGTTCTCATAACATCTTACATGTGCTGATGTATTTTGATTTTTCGCTAACTACTCTCTAGCCTCCAGTATTTGTCGTAGTCAATTAACCTTAAATACTATGTTAGTGTAATGTAACATATGCCTCTAAGCAGGTCACTCCCCAGCTCAAAACCCTCTGCCTCCTTTTTCCAGAGGCATGAAGTGCAGACTTCCAGCCAGGCATTCCAGGCCTTTCACAGTCAGACTACAATTCGCCATTCCTGCCTTATCTGGGCTAATCCTTGTCAAATTACAGGCTTCCTCAAATCCAACCCCTGGCTTTTGCTTACTCTGGTTCCCTTTTATCCTCATCTGTAAATCTTCCCCATATTGAAGAGAGTAGCAGAATATGCAAGGGCAATGGTTAGGATAGAATTCCTGCAAATGGAAGAAAATTAAAATCAGGGTGGCTGAGGGAGTGACGGGAGTTTTAGGGTAAAGATAGTAGGACGAGATTTGGATAAATTTCTGAGAAATATGTTTTTCATATTTAGCCCAGTATAAAAGCATAAGAAATAGATTTCTGCATTTAATTGCCTGCATACGGATGTTCATAATCATTGTTGGTTCAGATTTAATTGAGCAATGAATGAGCTTTTCACATAATCATAGAACCTAAGACAGAAAAGCAGGCCTTTCCATGGTCCCCAGCACTTCACTGGTACATAGTAAGCATTCATTATTTGTTGGTTGATTTGAACTGTTTAGTAGTGGGGGACATCAATCATAATCAAAAACTATCCCATCCATCACAGGACTTCATCCTAGGCAATTCTTTTTTCTTGTGCTCGAAAACATCACAAGTCAGGCCCCCCAGGGCTGCTGAGTTACTCTGTCTCTCAGCATCATTTCACACACTGTACAACAGAGCAGTGATTAGTCTCTGCTTCCCATTATCTTTTTTCATCTCATTACAAGTTGTGGTGAGTGAGTAATGAAGAATGTGAAACTCCAAAGAATCCTGTTTTTTGTCATTGCTGTAAAATATTCAACTTACAAAAAAAGAAACCAAAAAAAAAAAAAAAACCTAAGCAGAATAACACTATTTGCAGAGCCCTTCACACACACACATACACACAGATACATACAAAAACAACTTGATGAGTAGAAAGCCAGAAAGGATAGAAATGGCAATCTGCAATGAAACTTCCTCTTTCAAAAGACTACTCATTTTTAGAGATTTCTAAGGCAAACGCTAGTATCTTTTTTCATTTACCTCCTCTTGGCTACTGAAGCATTTTATAGTAGAGAAAAGAGGCTGAGTCATCCCCCTAGTAATTCTCAGTCCCAAGCTTCCCTGAATCCACCCTATCTGTGTCTCCCTGTTAACATGGAAACAAAAAGTAAATAAAGGGGAAAACTAGCCCAGTCTTTCAACTCCCCCTTTTTCACTTAAATATAGTCAATCAGTTCTGTTATATTTCAGTTTATCTGTTGCAAATCTTACCTTAATGATGTTTAAACCTGCATGTAAAAAACTGAAGGAAGGAAATACTTTTCTATTCTTCTCTGTCCCCCTGTCTAAAGAAAGAGACAAACTTGCTTTGCCTTAGTTTAATGCTCTGTTATAGTCTAAAACAGTCGTTTCCTCTAATAGAAGAGAAATTTGGGAGGAAAGTTAAATAACTTTTTTAGAGCTCTTAAGTAAGATATTTACTGAGTGAATTTTTAAATTTAATTTAATTTTAAATTTAAATTACATTTAATATTGTAAGTTTCAAGAATGTCTATAGATCTACCTTCAATTTCACAATTTCACACACATTTATTGAATAGCCACCTTGCTTCAAGCACAGCACTAGACACCAGGAGCCAAAGATGAGTAAGTCACTCCTTGCCTTCAAGGAGCTCGTAATTGTATTTGGAAAACAAATATGTATTGGAAAAAATCTTAATTCCATGTTATAAAGATTGTAATAGATTTATGTATAAGGTTGATGGGAAAATTATAATGGAAACTCTGCTTGAAGGGGTCAGGGAAGGAGAAGGCTTCATAAAAAAGAGGACACTTGAGCCCGGCCTTGAAAGATTTTTAAGTGTTTGGGAGGAAGATGTGCCAGGGAGAGGACAACTGCGTAAGTTCAACGTACTATAATCAGTTCCCTATGAGTTCAGCGTAGAACTTAGGGTTAAAAGCTGGTATGAAGCATCCTGTGTGTCATTCCAAGAGGCTTGCACTTTACGTTGGCAATGGGGAACCTTTCATGGACATTAATAAGGAGTGATATGAACAGGTTTGTGTTTGAGAAGATAATTTGGGGGTAGGGTCAGAATGGAATCGGTTAGGGCTGGCCTGAAAGTCTGGATAACTAAGTGGGAAAATATTGCAAAATTCCATATGAGAGATGATAGAGGCCATAATAAATGCAATAACAATGGAGATGAAGAGGTAAACACAGACAGGAGCACAATTAGGAATCAGAATCAGCAATGTCACCTGGGAGATGAGCAGTGAAAAGGAGGGAGAGCCCTAGGACAACTCACAGATTTTCTAGATGCCATGTACATCGTTTCAAAAAGCATCAGCAGCATCATGGATAATATTTATTAAGGGCTTACTCTGTTCCAGACACTATGCCAAACACTTCCTTTCAAATCATGTAACAATCTTGTAAGACAGATACTGTTATTATCCCAATATTAGAAAATAAATAAAGTTTAAACTACCTTGGGGCGATTATTGAAAATGTAACTGTAATTCTGGTAACCTTGAACTAGAATCATCCTTTTCAATAAATTTTGAAGTTTATTATTTATTTTCTCCACATCCACTTGAGGCAGGGGTCAGATACTGAATCCACTTTATTTTAATAAGTAGGGAAATTGAGTGATCTGGAAAAACATGATGGTAGCTCAGGAATGAAGCTCTAGATCTCATCATTCCTGCGCTGGAGAGCTTTCCCGGCTCTCGTAGAATTACTATTATTAGAGAAGATATTGTCTCCAGTTTGTATTTCACAAATTACATTTCTGCAGAAGAGATTCTAGGGAAAAACATAGATGAGTTCAAGCTTTTGGTTTCAAGTGGAAGGAATTATAAGGACACCAATGTGTCTTACAGAACTCAAGGGCAGGTATGCAGTTAACGGCGGAAACAACTGAAACGCGAAATTCCAAAAGTATCAGCACTGCCTGTTTCTTCTCATCTATTTGAATCTTTTTTCTCTTTCTATCTCTGCAGACTGGATTTGTCAATGTAAGATTTTATTTTCTCTGAGGGCATTAAATTTTTTTTTTTTTTTTGCATACAAAGGACAAATCATAGTTACTGGAATTTTCCTAGGTTAATATTCAATTTATTAAAATAAAAAATTCTAAAATTTAGTTTCCCTTAATCCCTTAATTTTATTTTATATATACCATAAAATTCTATTTATAAGTTCAAAATTTAACAATCACTTTCAAGTTGGTCTTTGACCAACTGCTTGTAAACTTTCTGTGATGAGAACTTTTAAGATTTACTCTCTTAGCAACTTTTTCTTTTTGCTGTTTGAGTAACAGTTTGCAGAACTCACTTAACCAGCAGGCTTCTTATAAATTAGTTAATGTAATTGCCTTTAACATTTGGATAGCATTTATAAGGTTAACATATTTCTGACCTGATCTGACCTGATCTGACAAATGAAATTTTCCCAGGTACTTTCCCAGGTATTTAAACAATTCTAGTAAACCCGATAAATTAAATTTATAAATATGGTAAATCTGAAGTTCTCTCAAGCATCTCAATAGTCTTTACAATCTTAGAAAAATTCTCTGTGGTTTTTCAACATAGATCAGAAGTTCAAGTCAATTATTCAATTATAATTTTAAATAGGAACCAAAAACCTCAACTGTGAGATTCTCCAATAAGCTAAATGTGGTAGGCAGCCTTCAAGATGGCCCCCCCATGATCCTCACCTCCTGGTATTCTTATTACACATTCTTGTGTAATGCCCTCCCCTTGAAGGGCTGGTATTTAGTGACCTCCAGTGAATGGAATGCATGAGAGGTGATGCTATGTTACTTCCAAGATTAAGTTATAAAAAGACTGACTTCTGTCTTGGGTGACCTCTCTTCCTCTCTTAATTGCTTCCTCTAATGTAGCCAGACGCCATGCTGTGAGCTTCCCTGTGGAGGACCCATGTGGCAAGGAACTGAGAGAGGCCTTCAGGTAACAGCCAGTGAGGAACTGGGGCACTCAGTTCAACAAACCCTGAGGAACTGGATCTTGCCAACAACCAGGTAAATGGACTTAGAAGCAGATCCTCCCCCGAGTTGAGCCTTCAGATGAATGTGTATATAAATATTTTATCACTAAATATAAAGATATTATTCTTATCTTAATACCAAAGTGTTAATTTGATGGACTTAACTATCTCTATATTTAATTTTAAATCTCTTCAAGGAGACAATTTTGTTACTCAAAGAAGAACTGTTATTGCCATCTCAGTATGTTAAAATTGCTATTGACCTGTGATTTGGGGCCACTATGAAAGACCTGAAACAGCAGAAACACAAATTGTTACCACTCCTGCCACTGACAACAAGGTTGAAGACATTCGTTTATCTAATATTTCTATCTGATTTGAATAAATGGAATTCTGCCACCTGAGACTTTAGCTAACTTTTTTTTACCAGTTAATTGAATTTTGTATTTCTTTTTTATGTTTCTTTTTAGATTTAAGAGACATCTATTGGAGCTTGCATATTTTTCATGACTTTGTTTGACTCAAATAGCACACTATTGACTGCATCCTGGCTTCTCCTATCCACAGAGTAGAAAACACGGCCACTAATTGCTCTCATACTTCCACCTTTATACCTACTCTCCTGCCATACTAAAAGATATTGACTTCCACTTCAGAGTTTTCATTTCTAAAACTCTTATAAGGATTCTAGTTGATCCAGTTCAGGTATGGTGTCTGTCCCTGGACAGGATAGTGACAGGAGAGACGAATTATAGAGAAGGTCCTATAGTACCCATGAGAAGGAGGGGTGCTAGGCAGACAATCCCAGAGATTTCTAAAACATAGGCTATAAAAGTCATGGAGTTGGATTTACATTGATTTAACTTAAGTTGATGGACAGAAAACATTTGAAGTTTTAGCTCTGACAATGGAAAATTCCATAGTAGTACTCTTCCCAACTCCTTACACTGCTGGCCCTTTTCTGCAAGGGCCGCTCTTATACTCTCATAGCCACATCTTCTCCACAGCAATGCCTCACCCATGCCTGCCCTTTTAGGGTAGCAAGTAGAGCTCCACATCTATTCTTCTTTTTCAAAACTAGAACTTTGCAACATGTAGGTGAATAAAGTTACATCCCAAGACCAGAAAGGCAAGGACCGGCCATTTCACGTTCCAAACTTGACACAATGATTTAATTTGCATATTAGCAGCATATTTTTATATGTAAGCTATATTAAGCACTCTAAAAAGTAACTTGTTGGGACAAGGTCTAAAAGACAATAAGGAATGATCCTACAGATATAAGAATTCTTGGCAGTAGAGGAAAGTAAAGAGATATTTTTGAATATAGAGTTAGGGGTTGGAACATGGCTGCTATAGGTCCATATGTCAATACCAAGCAGAACAATAGTTATTTGCTGCTTTCTGCCACCTGGGTTGTCCTTAAATATTAGAAAAAGATGATCTGAAAGTGAAAAAAATGAAGACAGATTTTCTTTTAGCTTTTTCCTTCATTTATGTAAAAGAAAACCACTGTAACGAAGTAGGAGCTATAATAAGGACATCAAATTAAAATGTCTAACTATTGATTGTTAGAACACTTAGTAGCAATAGAATCAAGAAGAAATTTGAGGATAAAGGAAATTGATTCCTAGATAACCCTTTAAGCACTGAATTGATTCTTTCTTCAGCATTCTATTTTCATAAATTGGATATTCACACATGCCCTATCTTCAGGCTCAGGATGGGCATTGTAAACCTTACACCAAACCATGTAGAATTCATAACTTTGGCTAGGTTTCATCTTGGTCCTTTTCATCTTAAATTAATTGTATGTGGCATCTCAGAACTTCTCCACATGGCTAGGGGCTAGAAGTACCATTTCATTATATAGTGCTTAGAATCTCTCACATGGTTAAGTATGTATATCCAGTTCTAAGAAATGAGTAAGATTTGGTTACCATAAAGTAGAAAGGAACTGTCTTTGCCAAACTAGATATGAGTCACATACAATTTCCCTGTTTGGCAAACAAGGAACTCTGTACCTCTGTTTTCCTGTACATTTTTCAAAGGTTGAAAGGATAGACTCCACATAAAGGAACTTGGTGAATAATATTTGGTTATGTACTTAGAATTTATTCCACTTTTACTAACTGAATTCAGATTTTCCTTTGGAAACACCCCTCCCCCATTGTGCTATAGTCATGAACTCTGGATGGATTGATTCCATTCCTGCTTCAAGCTATATTATTTTTCCCTACTTAAAACAGAGATTGGTTCAGTAGGGGCTTTCACCCAAGCCCAGATCAATCAGCCTTTGGTTTCTTCCTGGCCACAGTGGTTTGCCCAATCAGAGTAAATCTCAGTACTTTTGTTAATGATTATAGAAAGTGACAATCTCTCTCCTCTTGGATATGAATGAATCAAGTAACATGTTGCCCTGGTTGCTATTGGCAGCCATTTTGTGGATATGATAGAAGACAACCTGAGGATGAAGCCAGAATACAGAGGAGGATACAGTGAAGAGAATTACAGAAAACTGAGAGACTACCTTAGTCAAAATGTGACTGGACTTTTCAGATATGTGAGCCAATAAATCTGGTTTATTATTTATGCTAATTTGAGTTGAAGGTCTGTTACTTGCAACCAAAAACATCTCAACTATATAAAAATCATCTGGGAAGGTGGACTTATCTGGGGAATGAATACTAGAATACAGTGATGGTTAAATTAATCACTACTATTCAAATCATTCTCTGTAGCATTTCATGGATTCAAGAATACCAGATGGAAAAAACAAAGTTAATGAGAAGCAAGCATTCTTTTGATACTGTATATATGTAGTAGTTGATTCAAATGCTTCTTATAAATGTTTGATGCTAACTTTGAAAGTTTTATTAGAAAATTATGCCCAGAAAGGGGAATGAGTCATTTAGGGGTTGCTTAGTCTAAAATTTTCTCTCTACTAACCAGCTGATCTATTATATAAAATATCCAACGTTAGTCATTCTTTCAAGATAGGGCTTTAAAAGATCTTAATATTCAAAATTATAATGTTAGATGGGCAAGATAGGAACAGTTATTTATTATTAAATAACTTAGCAGGCATTAATTTATCAGATTAGCTCCAGCAGAGATAACAACCCTTAGGGAATGGAATACAATTTTTATTAGGTGGAGGAAGGGCATGGAAGAAAGAGTTCTGGACCATGATAACCTACAGAAGAAGGTAGGTCTGAGTGGAGACCAGATCATAAGGACAGGTGGTGTGAGGAAAGAGTAGTAAAGCAACCAAGATTATTCAAAAAACTAACCTTACTTACTTTAATTTCCTCCAGAGCCAGTCTATGTAGAGAATGTTGATAAATTATATCCTGATGTTTAGGATACTTATAACAGTATGAATTCTGACAGCAACAATTGGCAAAATAATAAGAACATATCTTAGAACTAGAAGAGGGTTCAAGCCAGAAACTGCTACAAACTAAATAGATGCCACATTTTAAACCTTACAATTTCACCTTCCTGCTCCCTTTCCCCTCTTCTCTCATTCCACTAGATCCTGCCAGTCAATGATTTTCTTGGCACTCTGTCCTTTCAAGATATTTGCATGCTTTCTTTGCTGCACTTTCCATCCAAACTGGAAAGGAACCAGCTTTTTGAAAAACTTCTACTTGTCTCACTGGAAAAAAACAATGATTAACTACTAGAATTGCATCCAGACATAACTGAAGTTGGTTCAGCTCTTATTTAATAAACTTTGCTTTTCCAAAAAGAATGGGTCCTTCTTTTTCCTTCCATTCTGCTATCTATCTACTACATCTTTAACTGCCTTTTTGTCTAACATATCAAATAAAAGATTATTTAATTTGAGGGAGGTTTCTAAATATTTACAGAGTAGCTTGAAAAAAAATTCTTTATAAAATCACTTTGGGAAAAATAGGATTTTCTTTCTACATTAAAAAAAACTGTAAAAATATGTTTTAATTTCTTTCTAACCAAAAAAGGAAGAGAGAGAGAAACATAATAAGTTGTAAAACTACCACTTGATCACTTGGTATTAAGTTAATATTTTATAAAAAATTACAGTATTAAGAAAAGTCTTTGGTGTGTAAAATTACAATATGGAGAAAAAAACTGATGTTGTGTACAATTATTTTGAAGTGAAAAATCCTCCTGTATATATCTTGTTTATGATTTGCTTTCAGGAAAAAAAGAACACCATTCAAGCCTCAGTTGAACCATGATATCAATTTACCAGTAGATTAATGTCACATCCTCCTATTTTTGAGATTCTGACCTTTTACTTTTATTTTGTTTAGTCAGGAAATATTTAAAATTATACTGTTTAGGCTTCTAGGTTTCACGTTAGCTCCTTTGCCAGCAGCCTGTCCTCCTCCATAAAGGTTCTGGCAAAAGTAGACTAAGCCTGGTAGAATATCCAAGTTTATCAAGCCACAGGATCTACAAAGTCTTAATTTTCCTCATTACTCCCCATCCCACATACCCACTCCCACCCTAGAAATTAGTAATGCAATCCAGAAAGAAACCTTGGAGTTACTAAATCAAATAGAGTGTAGCAGACAATCCTAGACTCAAGAAAGATCAATTTACATTTGTTTATGCATCTCTAAGAAAACACTTGTAAGTATGATGTCAAAAAATTAAAATTTAGAAAGTCTGCTTGCACACCATTCTCACTATGGCCCCCATGACCAACTGATAGTTATACTTCATTCATATAGCCAAAGAATCTGAATCTGGTTTTCGGAAAATACATGAAGTACTCATCAGAAAGAATTTGACAAAATGGCATGAGGCAAACTCAGGAACTTATTTTTTATTTCCCTCTGAAAATCTCTACCTCAAAGACAGAAGCTTTAATTGTCTAAATGACAGCCTCAGAACATGGCATTTGCTAAATCTTACAGAAGTAAATTCTTCAATATGACTTGTAACCTTCAGTGTACTGGAGTATTTCCAAGAGGAAAACAAAACAAAACTACAAAAGCCACAAGATTCTGTATGGAAAAAATACTGAATATATTTATGATATTTAAAACCAACATTTTCAACATTAAAAGATCCACCAAAATTTATCATTCCTACCGCACTAGCTACCCAAACATCACTACCGATCTAAATTGCTAACTTCTAAATCCAAAAACATTTTATAAATAATGTATGTAGCTCAACTGCAAGCTTTAGATTTTGAATATAAAGTATGAGAGAAATGAAGCAGACACATGATCTTTCATTTTTTGTCATTGCAGTTCCTGAAGCAGCTCTTCAATGAGCCACGTGCCTACCTCCTTCTACTTCTCTGCCTCTCCCACACATTTTCAAGGAAATGGACCAAAACATTCACTGAACATTGGGAAAATTAAGCTCCAGAGGAAATATTTTAGGACTATAGCAATAGGTTTTATTTTCTTATTTTAGTAAAAGTAATGATATCTTGAGTTTAAAAAGTCTTTATTTTAAAACATTTGAACATATTGTTTTTGTTTTTGTTGTTAATAGATTACCCAATGTTCCCATGACATACTTAAAGCCACGTGAGTCACTGGTAGAGCTAAGACTAGCACCTAAGCCTCCCACATGTATATCTAAAGTTCATTCCACTAGGTTACATATTGGCCAGTTCATAAGGGACCCACCTCAATGACAAGAGTCCAAAGGCCTCTGAATAACAGCAGCAGGTCACACCAATTACTTTCCTTCTGGGTGTGAGCTCTGTTCCTTTGTGATAGAGCTAATTTTGAATCTTAAAATCAGCCCCTTGTTTTCCCTGCATAATTATTACCTAAGGAAGGAACTGACTGAGCTGTTGCCTTCGGGTCTTTCAGGTTCAGTCACTTGCCTTCACGGCCTTCGGCCTTCGAGCCTGCCAAGTCTAAGTTTCCTCCCACACAGATAAGAAGGAAGACCTTATCAAAATTTCGGTCAGGAAGCCAGATCTGGGTCACACCAAACAGATGGCTTTCCATTTACTATGAGTAGTTAACTTCTTTCTACTTCAATTTTTTTTTAATGTAGAAAATTGAGATAATAAAACTAATAGTAACTATCTCACAGGATGGCTGTGAGTTTTAAAAAGAAATTATACATATGTATTATATCATATATGATATATGTAATATATTAGATATAATGGTATATATATATTAAACTTAGAACAATGTTTGAGTTTAGTAAGTACTCAAGCAATTTTATGTTATTCTTATTTTTTAATTTGTATTATTTTATTTTCATCTGTAGTCTATTAGCAATTATTTCAACAGAGCCAATGTTGAGCTCAGAAACGCTAACGGGCCATGTGCACCTGTCAGGCCCCCAGTCCAACGTGCACAGGCCTTTACTCCCACCTATATCCCGCTCGTCCCAAAAAATGACTAGGAAAACTCAGCAGAATTACTTTGATCATCCTAGCACATTTACTCAAGGCTGCAATTACTTGAATAGCCTGTCTATTCCTCAATATATATGTATATATAATGCCGTAAAACTCACTCATGAATTTTTCAATTAAATTTTCAGAATATTCCTTGATGTTTAAAGATTATGTGACTATATATGTATATACATTCATATATTATATGTATATTTTATGCTTACGTATATATGATATATGTATGTAATATATATGTATATTTATTCAAAGAAAAATGTGAAAGAAATCCTCATGTATTAAATTATCAAGTATTAAGAATAATCAGTATTAGTATAATGAATGTGTTTAAATTACTGCATACAGAAGATGATCATAAAAGGAAAGATGCATTTTTCAACAGGTTAAATGGATTTCCTTTCAATATTTCAGTTTTAAATATGGCCTCACATACAGTGTTTAGTGTATGATACTGAACTTTTTAGTTCTCCATCTAAAATCCATACATTCATATTTTTCCATTCCATTTTTTCTCTCAAAACGCTAGTTTGTTATTTTTAAATTCTTGATATAGCCAAGATGGAATTGCAAAATCTTTAGCTAAGGACTCTTTCAACCTTTCTTGTTTAAAGTGGATATGGTAAAACGAAAGAGCAAGTCTATGAACTACATATACATACTTTTGTCAAAGGACACAGTCAAGAGGCTGTAAAAATACTAAACTTCATATTAGAAAGGAGAGTTTTAATTTTTAGGGATTATGCAGTTTTATATGAGTGTAAGTCAAGTTTACTCCAAATAGTATGTGTCTGGATATGATGAATGTCTGCCTTAGGTCAGCCATCATCTTCTTAACTTGCTTATTCATACTGTCTTTTTCTTTTAGTGTTAACTTGAAACATGGTCTTATTGTAGTGTAGAGCAAAGACTTTAGGACACTAGCTATTTGCAAATATATCGGGTTCAAGATTACCTCAGGGGCTAGAGTTCCATATAATTCAGACTGTGGTAAATCATATAAACATTTCAGGCTTTGTTTAAAAGAAGTCATTTTTTTATATGTCTTTTTTTTCTGGGCAGAGTGCCTTTACCTGCCCTATTTTCTTCTGTTTTATCAGTATTCTTTATTTACGTAACAGTTTCCTTCAACTTAGAACTTACAAGTTGACATGACATGAAGCTGTTTCTTTCTGGATGAGAAAAAGAAAATACGTCATGGATTATTATTCTTTTTTTTATTAAACCATCTGGACATCTGGAAGCAGAGTCCAAACCTGTCAGCCTCTCATGATATAAAGCAAATATGCATTATTCTATGGAGGAAACTAAAACAGAGGTGTTCTTTCCTTGTCTCTCTACCTCATGGAAAGAAGTTTAATTTACGGGGATTTCTGTGAAGGGCAGTCTGTACCAGAGAGAAAGGGCATAGCAATTACCTCAAAAAAACACCCAGAGTTTCATCAAACACCTCCCAGATCTTTGAAAGTTTGCTCAAACTCCATTTAATTTTTGACAGAGACTTTAAATATATAGGAAGAGGAGGATAAGCTTCCAAGCCAAAATGTTTTAATGGATAGCAGCTGAGGAGGAAAACAATGCTGTGTTGTTTCCCCAGCTGTTCAGTCAAGTCTGAATTGTAAGACTTAATAAACAAGGAGTGTTTACAGCACCCAGCAGCTGTGAGATGTGCCAGGTGGCATGTGAAGTGCACTCATATAGCTAAGGTGTTCCATTTCCTAATTTACCCTCTCAAAATAATAGGGTTACACCCTGGCCTACCGCCTCTGAACAATTAAAGAGCAATAGATAAACACTGTGAAGGTAATAGGATTTAACCTATTGCACTGTTTTCAGTCAGCTGCTGTTACACAACAGAAAAAAATGCATTCTTGAGTAACCCGAGACTTAAAGGGACATAATATACATCAATCGTTTAGCCCACTAAATCCACAGCTCAATTATCAAAGTAATCGGAGCTGAAATAGCAAGTGCATTTCCTTCTCTCTTCTAACATAGAATCATGCTCAATGAAATAATCACATACAATATTAAAAACACAACATTTTTTGATATAAAGCTAACGCCTCCAACTCACGACAATATTTTCATAAACCATAGAATAGTTTTACTTTGTACAGAGCAATAGGTCTATAAAGCATTCATATCCACAACTGTAACATGGACAATGATTTGGCTACCTAACAGTCTTCTAAAAATGCAATTAGGGCCAGCCCCATGGCTTAGCGGTTAAGTGCACGCGCCCTGCTGCTGGCGGCCCAGGTTCGGATCCCGGCGCGCACCGACGCACCGCTTCTCCGGCCATGCTGAGGCCTGCGTCCCACAGCAACTAGAAGGATGTGCAACTACGACATACAACTATCTACTGGGGCTTTGGGGAAAAATAAAAAAAATAAATAAAAATGCAATTAAACTCTATTTATCTAGACAATTCTATGATTCTCGGAGTTGACCCAGAATTTTTATTCTAATCGATCCCCTGTCACTTGTACAGAATGATATTACACACCAAAACAAACCTTGAATATGCTGTCTCACCTTTCTTAATCTCCAGGAATTGATGTTCTGTCTTTTCCCACCTTTCACCTGGATAAAGAAACTGGCTTCTCCTCCTTCCCCTATCACCATTTCTAGGATAGAAGATGTGTTTGGGATTCTCTGCTACCCATTCTGCAGATTTGTCTGTCGTATGTCATTTTTCACTTGTGTGGGACCTGCAGCCTGCAGCTCATGCTATAAAAACAAACTCAAGTTTATGAGAGCCTATGCATATACTAAACTTTCTCCCATCAATATTTTAAAAATCCCCTCATTGTCTATAGCTTTCCTTGATAGCTGGGCCCATGCCTGAATGGCAGGTTAATTCTTGTGGGTCTCCGAGATTTTAGACTTCCTCAGGCTAGATTCTAGAACTTGGAAGCAATTTTGAGAGAGCAATTTCAAACCTTTGCTCTAAGAAAGTACTAACAGAATTTCCCGTTATAACCATTCCGATGTACATCTTTAAAGAATCAATACCAAAGAATTTTCATCAGGCTAAAAGAGAGTATTGGTGCTTTTCAAAATCCATCACAGTTCCCTTTACAGCTCAACTCTTCGTTGGCAAAATTCTCTGGATTGTATGAGAAACTTCTGTAGACAGACTTTTAAATCGCAGGTCAATGTGTTTTAATTTAAATGAAGACTTCCCACATATGCTATAGAACAAGATTTACCATTATTATTGTATCTTTGCACCCAAAAGTAAACTCTATTTTAAGCCACACCTTTATGTGAAGTTTGACAAAAGAAGGCAGCCAGATTTGGAAGGTCATGAATTTTGTGATGGAACTTGATTCATGGCTTCTAATAAAGATATTTTAGTGCTCCTGCCAAGTTCAGCAATAAGCCTTGCGAGAACATAGAATCTCAAGTAAGCCTACCCCTTAATCTTGTGTAAGAAGAGAAAACAGGCCCAAGAGCAATGAGGGCTGGATATGAGAGTCTGTCTCTGTATTACCTTCCCCAGTAAAGGTCAGCTGTACCACCAAGAAACACACATCAATAATATCTGGTGGTGTTCAGAGCCATCAGCAAGAAGACGGGGCTTCTGGTCAATTGAGTATCTATCTACAAAGGAAAGCCCTTTGTGTGACTTACCCTCTTAATATACGTGTTTTTCCCATTAAACAGAAATAACATTTGATTATTACAATTAGTTGGGGTTGGAAAGAGTGGGGAGGGGACAAGACGAATCAAAGTGACAGGCAATAAACTCAACTGTGGTTGGCTTTCAATTTTGTTTTTGTACTTGCCTTGGAATATGGGTGTGTCTGGCATGCTGAGAATTTGCATTGCAGACAAAGTAATAAAAGTAGACCATAGAGACCTGACTCAGAAAAGCTGGAGTCATTTTAGCTCTGCATCTGCTCAACTTCTGCTCACCCCATTCCCTGCTTAGGATGGACATCACCACTTCTCCGATTGTTACCTGACTTAATTAAGTGGAGTGGAGTATTTCTTCTTACTCAACTAGAAAATGAAAGCACGATTTTCTCGGGAATGATGTTGTAAGACTTGAGCAATGGAGATATAACTGTTTCCTGAGAAAATCAGTGGAACAAAACCAATTTTCTTCTTAGAAATTGTAACTTGTCACACATTTCAGAGATATTTGGCTCAATACACTTGATAATTGCACACAATTTGCAAAACAAGATTGCTTTCTGGAATTTTACCTCCTTCCCTCCACACACACCCACACACACATCCCACATCTGTGAGACTGAGACGTGAGGCAAACATCCAGGTAGCGGCACAGAAGAATGAAATTCTGGAAACACCAGACAGAGATTTGTCACCTAACAACAAAATAGTGAGAGACAACCAAAGAGCATCTTTCGCCTGCAAGAGAAAACTCTCCCCAAGGCTGGGTCAGTGATATTACAAGACAAAGAATATTTTATTTTATTTTATTTTTATTTTTCGTGTGTGTGAGGAAGATGAGCCCTGAGCTAACATCCATGCCCATCCTCCTCTTTTTTTGCTGAGGAAGACTGGCCCTGGGCTAACATCCATGCCCATCTTCCTCCACTTTATGTGGGATGCCGCCACAGCATGGCTTGACAAGCAATGCATCTGTGCGTGCCTGGGATCCGAACCCGGGCTGCCAGCAGTGGAGCGTGTGCATTTAACTGCTACGCCACGGGGCCGGCCCTGACAAAGAGTATTTTAAAATTTATTTAACCTACATATGCTTTCATTTTCAAAAAAAAATTATATATTTGTCAGGTGGGATAAACTAAATGTTCACTTTCAGATATAAGGCCATTTCTGTGGCCACTTTAAAAAAAAGTAGTTTTAGCACATGATTTTGATGTTTTACAATCATTTCCCTGAAACAAAGTCCTTTGAATTACTGTTTGTGATGAACCAGAGTGCACAGATTCCTTAAAGCTTGGAAAATTGTTCACCAGAAAACGTTTCATATGAGTTAGGGTTGTCTCAGGAGGACAGATATCTCTAAACAACGCTAATTCAGGAACTTGGCTAACATATTGGATATGGAAAGTAGTGCTTTAGTGCCAAGTTTTTATCTAGATCATTGAATTATATACATGGCAAATCAAGGTGACAAATATCAGTTAAATTCTCAAAGATATCTAATGATGAGACATTTTAAATTAAAAATTAGAAATTTATCTCTTTTCTAAAATGAAAGTGGAACATTAACATCATTTCTAGTTTTGTCAATCTATGCAAAAGCAAGTAATATAAAATATTGTTAAATCGGTAAACCCTATTTATTTTATAATCCATGTTTTCAACAAACATCTCTGTAGAAAGGCATAGTATATGTTAGCTAAGCACTCACAATATTATCAGTAAAATCCAGCTTAACTCAACCTCGCATTTTTACTCAACGTGAACAAATTTTGTTCTGAAAAAACAGGTAAAAAGAAACAGAAGTGGGGAAATGTAATTGCATATTCATAAGCCAGCATTAGATAGGAAATAAGCAAAAAGAAATCCAAATGCTCTTTGACATAGTTGGCATAAATGATGCCTGAAAGCATGAGTCATAAGTACAAAGTCAAAATAGATGGGACAGTTTGTACTGAAGAGACCAGTATTTCTTCTGTAAAGCATCTAGGACTTCCTGTGATAGACATTAGAGAAACACATTATATAATAAAAAGGAAAAAAATGGTCATTATTTTTCAAAGGATTTGATCTTAGTCATCCAAAGGTTGATGCACAAACTACAGAATATATACGATCTATTTTTTTTAGAAGATACCAAGTTAGATGATTCTTTCTGATATCCTCCAGCCTCACTACATCGGAATAGCTGTACTTAAACTACAAATTTATGTAGTAATAGGGCAATCAGAGCCACACATAAACTCAAATGACTTCCTCTGGACTTTGGAATGTGTTCTAGGGCTTTCAGCAGGGTCACAATCCCCATTAAACTTTGTATATACAAAAAAGAAGGTTGTGGGCAGAAGAATTCAGAGATTAGAAACGCCAGACAGATTCTAATGCTCCATTTCTGCCTTGAAGATGAAGGGGCCATGCGTTAAGGAATGCTGGCAGCTTCTAGATGCACAGAGCAGTTTTTGACTGGCAGCCAGCAAGGTATCAGAGACCTCAGTCCTACAATCACAAGGAACTGAATTCTGCCAACAACAAGAGTGAACTTGAAAAGTTGATTTTTCCCCAAAACCTCTAGATGACAACTCAGCCCCGCCTACACTTTGGTTTCAATCTTGTGATACCCTGAGCAGAGAACCCAGCCATGCCATGCTAGACTGCTGACTTACAGAACTGTGCTGGCTGTGGTCCTTCTATCCGTTATTGCCAAGGGAGTCAACTGTTCATTTCAGCAACTTGTCAATTCACAAACCTGGACAACAGAGAGTCTTTGTCATGTCAATGTCAGAGGAAGCAGTGAGAGATGGGGGCCTGCTTCGGAGGCTATAAAACTTTTTATCTATTTGGATAGTGAAGTAGTGACATTTTCATTAAGTTTGCAAGCTGATTTGGTGCATCAAGTATTAAATGGAAGTTGGTGGGGAAGAAATAAAGAGGAGTAAGTGTTGCATAAGACAGCTAAGTCAAAAAAAGAAACAAAAGACACAATAGAAATAAAAGACACACAATGGAAATAAAAGACAGGGAATAGGCTATAAGTGAGTGTGACTGAAAGGATCTGAGGATGAGCCGTGTTTTTATACTGGTTGGAAATTAGTGGTGCTACTTGCATATTTGTGGCATATGCAAACTGTAATTCTTCACGCACTAACAACCAGATTCTAGGTCTAATTCTAATATTTTCAAAGTTAGAGAAGAGAAATTTGAAATATTAGGCTGAATCATATAAAACTGTGAATATAGAACCATTTACAACCTACAAAGATGACAGTTTCATGTTAATTCAACCTAATAGATTGTTAGGAGAGCGTTAAAAACATGACATGGTTATAGCCACATGATTAATCTTGGTGAAGAGAAAGTTGAATAGTGATGGAACAACTGGTAGGCCTCTCCATTGAGAACATTAAAGGAAAAATTGAGCTTAGCCTTTAAGAGAAAGTATCTTTACAATTTACATTTATGATAAAGACTATCTTTCTGAGAGACAGGGATGCTATTTGCTGTAATTGGATACCTTTCTTGAAGGTTTTAAGCATGATTGAATATTTTTGTGTGGCAACAGAATATTTTAAGGTAAAGAATATTAATTTTTTGTTAAAAAAATAAGATTACATGGTTGGAGCATACATTAAATGACAGCATAAGAAGATAAACCAGAACATTTTACCCACAGAGAGAAGATACTACATCTCAAAGAACTTACTCTAAGTTCATGATAAGTCATTTCAGTGATGTCCAAAAATCAACTTAGAATCCTTTGTTCCCCTAGCATTTGGTCATGTCAGCAATGATAATCCCCTATCTTGGGTTAATCCTATGGTTTTTATCATTCTCGTACCCTCTACTACTGATTGTAGCCATTCAGAGCGCACATGCTAAGTAAATTCAACAGGCCTGAACTAGTTAGCAATCTTTTTTTTCACTATTTGCCACAGAGGCTAGTTTAAATAATTTCCACGTGCCTCAAATTCCTAATACGTCCTCTACACCCAAACCCAGAGGCTATTTCATTGAAAAGATTTAAGCCATCAACAATAAGCTTTAAGCTTTATTGATTTCTTTCTTTTCTAATCTGAAAGTTTACCTTATTTCCTCCTGTCCACTTCTTCACTTTTGTTGCAAAGGAAGAAATATGCTGCTTCCATTTTCAAAACTAAACCCTTCACCTGTCCTAATAATCCCATTTTCACCTGCCTCTTCTCCAGCCATATTTTATGAAATATCTCTTGAATCTCAAGTGAAGTCCCCCCAATGGCTTGATTCCAAGCTACTGCGCTGTCCTAGTTTTATTCTCTCTGAATGATATTTCTCAGTCTCCCTCACAAGCGTCATTTTATCATTTTAGCTCTTCAATGAGGGGATTCTCAGGGGATTTTGTTTGCCTTATTCTCTCTCCACATTCTCTGCCTTGCTGTCTTTGTGTCTAGACACTCTTTCTGCTTTATGTACTACTTCTGCATAAATTTCTGTGGTCTTTATACTGAGCTTTGTTAAGGAAAGCAGCTCTGCCAGTTCAGCCAAAACATTCCCAGCTCGGAGGAATGGAGGGCCTAACGTACCATCTCAAGATAAGGTAACATCACAGTCTACCATTCAGATTTTCTACTTCATCTTGTGTCAGTTTTCGTAATTTGTGGCATTCAAGTGTCCATGCAAAATAACCACTAACCATTCTATAGATAAAAGAGATAAGGTGAGTTTTACTGGTGAGAGGTAGAGTTTTAGGTGAGAGAAAAGCCTAGGATTATAGCCTGGGAAGGCAGTTTCCACAAAGGAAGAAAGCTTTCCAGAGAAGCATGGTTTTCACTACAGTTTTTTTTTTTTTAAATACCTTTTTTTTTTTTTTGGTGAGGAAGATTGGCCCTGAGCTAACAGCTGTTGTTGCCAATCTTCCTCTTTTTGCTTGAGGAAGATTGGCCCTGAGCTAATATCTGTGCCAGTCTTCCTCTATTTTATACGTGGGTCGCTGCCACAGCATTGCTGCCAATGAGTGCTGTAGCTCTGCACCTGGGAACCAAACCCAGGCCACCAAGTGGAGCGTGCCAAACTTAACCACTACACTGCTGGGCTGGTCCCTTCAATATCATTTTATGTTTTTAGAACAAAGAATATATATTAAACACACCCAGGATACATATTCATCAAAGTTTCAACAAGTTATTCAGTTGCAAATTAGCAGATCAACATGACCCTGACGTCCGGGAGAGGGAACTTATCTTCAGGAGGACTAATACGGGTGTTACTGATACTGGTGATACTGGTGGGCGTAAGAGGGGAAATATGTGTTCTTATCTTAAAAGAGTACATCCTTTTACTTTGAGATAATGTTTAATGCATTCTTTACTTTGATGGTTAAAGCACATACACAATTTATGTTTGATAGGTTTTAAGTCAGGCTTCTTTAGTTCAAGCCAAATCAATTTTGAACCAGAACAGCTACCCCATACCTCAACATATGAAAATCCCTTGTCACAAGGAATTTGTCAAATGTATTGGCATTAAATTGTTCATATTCCCTTATCGTTCTTTAAATGTTGGTAAGATCTGGAGTGATAACTTCTCTTTTATTCCTGATATTAGCAATTTGTGTCTTCTGTCTTAATTTATTGATCTTCTTAATGAGGTCTTTCTACTCTAGCTATTTGAAACTTGAAAACCTCTCAATTCTGTGTGAGTTCTTGAAATTTATCAGGTCCCTGATAGTTCTTTGCCTGGCCTAACAAAGTTTCACCCTAACATTGCACAGGTTAGGCTTTAGCAGCAGACACAAGGGGACTGGTATACAAGTTTCTATAGGTCTTTTTCTTCTTCCTCACTAGAGCTTTGTCACATAAATTGAAGCCCCTCACCCTATATGAATTCTGAATCTGTCTCCTCAGTGGAGTCTGTGAAACCACTGCCTCTGCTTGGATTCTTCCTATGAAGCAATCCAGAAAGGGCCTCCAAGCAGAAAGCTAAGATGACTGTAGGGCTCACTTTATTTGCTCCCTTTCTTTCAAGAAGCAAGTTGTTATCCTGTGTTGACTATTTCCAATGTGTAAAAACAGTTGTTTAATATATTTTGCCAGCAAGAGTGTTACCACCCAAGGGGGTGGAGGGGGTGGGGGTCATCTACCCGCCACAAGACATGCCAATAGTCAAGAGGCAAGGTGGTAGGAGAGAAAGGACTTTATTACAGCTTCCTAGCAAGGGGGAAGATGGCTGACTAATGTCCGAAAGAACCGTCTTACAGAACAAAGACTATAGGCCAGCTGTATAGGGGGCTGGTCTCCGAGTGGAGGAGGCATCTGGTCTCCCTGTGGGAGCAGATATCTGGTCTTAGTTCCTGATAGTCTTTTGCTTTACTAGATATGCATCAGAGACCAGAGCAATGCTCTGTACCCAGATCTTTCAGTCGTCATTGATGATGGCTATTGACGTAGACTCTCTGCCTGGGGGTCATCACATTCCTAAGGAACTCAAAAGAACAAAGTTATTGACTTATAGCAGCTGGGAGGGGCCATAAAATCTACAGATCATGTCTGGGTTAGTTAATCAGAGGTCATTCAAAGTTACAATATGGCTTCTTTTCTACAATATGGCTTCCTTTATGTCAACCGTGTGTTGAGCCAGTATCAGAAGGGCAAAATGAAGGCCAATTACTCAATCAGGGCAGAAATAGAATTCATTTAACTTGGGGTGTCTTTTGGATGTGCTTATTCTGTCACCGATGGTTTCCTTGCCCAGGCTTGCTGCTGTGTTTATTTCCCCCGTTGTCAGAATCCAGCTACAGTTGTTCTTTGGGCCTCCTTTATTGACAGATTACTTTAAAAAAAAAAAAGAGCTTTTGAATGAGACTCAGTTAGCATTCTTTCTAAGTAGTCATGCATTCAATGAAATATCCTAGATTTTGAAAGAGCAATGGCAATTTAAGTGCTTATTTTTAACCAGTCTTCCACTCTTGCATAACGGTGGTAGAATGGAATGTTAAGGGGCCACCTTTTAAATGGCAAATTCTCCAGAAATTGTAATACATTCGTTAATCCTTCATTGTCAAAGAGGTTGCCAAATGGCTTTCCTTCCACAGAAGGGGTAGCACAAGACCAGTAGGCATGGAGGAAAAGACCACAGAAAAGAAGGAAGACAACTCACTCTAAAGCTAGTTCTTCACGAGTTTTCTCTTTCTATGGTACAAGCCAGATTTCTGTCCTTTTCCAGTCACCCCTGAGGTCAACTCAACCTCTCATCTTCTAGTAAGCCAGGGAGGGTTTTCTAGTAAGCAGGGCCAGGGAGGGTTTTCTGCCCCTTTGGGGAAAGTTTTTTAAAAACCAAAAGGAGTGAAGTGAAAGAATAGAGCTCCAAAGTCAAGTGAAGAAATCATAGGTGTCTCTTAGGAAATAAGGAATTAATATTCCTTAAAAACACTAAATTATATTACAAAAAAGTATCAGGGCTCCAAGGAGAGAATGTAACTGCTTTCTACCTCTTACCTTCAGCAAGCCAGTTATGTGCATTTAAGTTTTTCCTCTTTGTAATATTGTAGATGCAGTTAAACAACGTGGTTTCTCTGATTTCTTTTAGAGGTAATGTAACACATAAATTTACTCAATGGGAAAATAAATATTCTAATTTTATAATACAATATTGAGAGGAAAAGTTCTTAAATGTATTCTACATATAATAGACATAATTCAACATGAACACATACTGACATAAACAGGTTGGATTATTTCTCTATACCATCATTAAGCACGGTAGAATTACAGAAGATTGCACTTTTAAGAGTTTAGCTAAGAGTGGGAGCTATACAGCTACTCACCATGTTTCTCAGATTTCTAGGGAAACAAATCAAGAAGTCTGATGGTAAGGAATACAGTGGCCACAGCAAACAATATGATAATAATTGGGTTTTATTTTTTTATTTTTATTTTTTTGTGAGGAAGACTGGCCCTGAGCTAACATCTGTGCCCATCTTCCTCTACTTTATATGGGACACCGCCACAGCATGGCTTGACAAGCCGTGCATCGGTGCGCGCCCAGGATCCGAACCTGAGAACCCAGGGCTGCTGAAGCGGAGCACGCGCACTTAACTGCTATGCCACCGGCCGGCCCCATAATAATTGGGTTTTATTTTTTAATCCTTTCCACTTCACATTTCTAAAGTTTACAGCTCTATTTCTAAATTCCTGGAGTATGATTGGCATTGCGAAATTATCCAGTGTAACAGTGAAATTAATGAAGAGAAAGAGGAGACGGGGAATGGGAGTAGAAGTGACAAGGAGAGGAGGAAGAGAAAAAAGGAGGAGGAGGAGGGGGGGAGGAATAAGGAGAGGAGGAGGTTAAAGAGTAAATAGGAGAGGAAAGATTCTTTTATTTATTCTTTTGGAACACTTCCAGCGAGTCTTAGGTTCAGATGACAAATAAAAGCATAACAGCCAGCCTTCTGCTCTAGCTAACCATTATATAGATTGAGAATTATTTTCCAGATGTTGCCAAAATCTTTCATTACATTGGCTTCTAGCTCCAGTTAACAAGCTTGTGTAAGCTGGAAACAAAACCTGAGCATATTCTGTAGGTATGTGTTACCTCTTCTTTATAATCACCAGTTTCTTAGGTTAGAAATACAATGTTTTTATGGGCTAAAACTCTTTATGGAATTCTACACCAGGCATTATTAGAATTATAAAAATATGGAAGACACAGAGTCCACTCTACGAGATTATGACCTACTAGCAGAGATGAGAAAAGCATGGACACAAATCCATGTTATAAATACATTAGGTTTACAATTTCATGTATCTAATAGAAATCGTATGATAGGAAAAAAAGTTTGTTGGGCAAGTAGAAATTATAAGGATAGGAAACAGAAAAACCTAAAATAGAAAATTGGGGTAATGGGCATTAACTACAACCAGTAGACAATTATCTGAAAATAAACGAAAAAACTTCTTGAAAGAAGTGTGGCTCAAGCAGAAACTTGAAAAGGTAGAATATGATTTGAAGTAGGCATTCCAATGGGGATACATTACTTTTATAAGGAATTAGGAAAAAAGGAAAGTAATAGAAAATAGTAAATTCTATTATTATTTCTAGTAATAGAATAGAGAGAAGCAAATTGGACAGTGAGCCAGCGTGCCCCCCAAATATGTGATGCCATGTTACTCTGGTTCTGAGACTTAGTGCATATTATGCCAAAAATGAGTTTATTGTCCAATCATTAAACTAAGAAAGATATGTGTTTTTGCTTCAAGACCTCTCAGGACTCTTAATAATAACAAATATTCAGGCCGGCCCTGTGGTGTAGCAGTTAAGTGCGCATGCTCCGCTGCTAGCGGCCCGGGTTCGGATCCGGGTGCGCACCCGCAGCACCACTTGTCAGGCCATGCTGTGGCGGCGTCCCACATAAAGTGGAGGAATATTGGCATGGATGTTAGCTCAGGGCCAGTCTTCCTCAGCAAAATGAGGAGGATGGGTATGGATGTTAGCTCAGGGCTGATCTTCCTCACAAAAAAATAAATAAATAAAGCAAAACAAAAAAATAAATAAATAAAATTCACTTAAAAAATAATAATAATAATAACAAATATTCACAATGACTCTCTGAAAGGAAACTATATTAAGTATACTTGACCTGTAGTATGTTGGATCCAGCTATTAGCTTATAAAAACCAACTGTTAAAATTTCACAAATTTTGAAAGTCAGTTGTTAAACACAGCTATTATGAAAATCAAATTATATAAACTAACAATTAAATAAGTTATATTAAAAACTAAGGTAATACATACCCAAAATTCATCACTTTCTAATTATGTTATAAAGGGTAGCAGAATATGCACCTCAAAATATCCCACTTTGACATACTGATTATTTTGAACTGTAGGCACTTGAAAAACAGTAAATGCAGGGAGAGGCTTTCTCTGAACTCTCTTTACCTGCCTAAAGACAGATCCTCCAAAAGGAATTCAATTGTCATAAACCAGGGAGGATTCAGCAACCAAGGAGTTTCATCGACCAGGGAGGATTGACTCTTGTCAAAGGAGAGGAGACTAGAAGTCAACACTACGCTCAGACAAACTTGGTCACAAAGTATCATACCTCCCATCTATTCTTCTGAGGTCCTATTTTCTTTCCTAAAAATAATTTTCTCTCTCCTAAGAGGCCTACATCTCCCCTCCCCTTTCCTTATTAAGACGGCGTTTAATCCTGATTTCTAAGCCACTTTAGGGAGTTACTCATTTTTCCCTGGCTATCTCCCATGTATACATGAGTTATACACATTGATAAACTTCTGTTTGTTTTTCTGTTGTTCATCTGTGTTTTGTTACTCAGAAGGTAGAGGGAAAATTATTTTTCCTCTTGTACAGTTACTGCTATCTATGTTCTTGAAGTTATGTCTATTGTATCTGTATGGTAGAAATGATATAAAATGATGTGCTGCTTTGCATCTCTTCCCAACAAATGCTACAAATCAGGACTTTTTATTTTTTCAAGAAATCTAGTTGTTAAACATTTACCAGCACACATTTACCAGCAGGAGCCCATGATAAACAATTTTCTCTGAACAACAGACAGGACCAGTATCCTCAGAACATGCTTTCAGAAATGCTGACCTACAGGACAAAGTTCTTCCCAGCTCTGTCTCCTAACAGCTCTATATTTATCCTTTGCTACACCAGTATCCAACTGACCTACTTTCCTCACCTCCTACTGCTTCTTATAAGTCTCAGCTCAGGCATTGTCTTTTTTGTGAAACTTTCTCTGATCTCTCTATGCAGAAGTAAATAGATCCTAGCTATCTCCACTGAAGCTTGGATGAGCCACTATTAGAATACTATTGTCCTCGCTATAATTCTGTAGTAACTTCACAAAATATGCCTTCTGCCCCTATTACGTGTCAGGCACTGAACTAGGTGCTGGCAATAATATTGAACTAACAGCCATGGTCCTTTCCCTGGTGAATATAAAATTAAACAATCAATCAATTAATTATCATTTTGACAAACGCAAAGGAGAAAAGTGTAATTGTCTACATGTCTGTTTAATGTACAAAACTGTGATTCCCTTCAGTGTTAAAGGCTTCTTTCTATCACATTTCTCTTTTTAGTGTCAAGCTCTAAACATATGTGTTGGGCAAATTTACTGAGATAGAGAGAGAATATGCACAGGGAGAGAAAAAAATAAAACACTTTCATTATAGATTGTTTGTATTTATTGATAAGTACTAAAGGATCCTGAAATAAATAAATAAGTAAATAAAATATATTATAATATATAATAGTAATATATATTCATTAAGATCAAGGATGCATGAGAAATAATTCTTACTGCTCAGTATAAGTTAATTCACAGGAAAATATTGTGGGAAGAAATGGTAAGGCATTTATAGAAGTAACAGTGGTTGAGATGAAACTAAGGATTGTGATTGTGGAAATGAAAAGAAAGGGAGAAATCTAGAAAATATCTGCATGAAGAATGAATGAGCTGGACATGGTGATGGGGTAGAAGGTAAGAGCAGTAATAAAGGAGCCAGATCTGCTACTGACAGTCTAGAATATCTTGACCTCAGAGCAATGGCTTCAGTCTTTGCACCAATACAATCACTGGCATTGTTGTTGTTGCCTAGAAAGAGAGATTTAAGGGCACTTGCATTGGAATGTGCGTGTAAGACATTCTGGGGCTGAAAAAAAATTACCTTGGGAATTGTTCAACCTGTCGCTGTCCACCAGACAGACTACCATTTATGTCATTGCATCCTCCAAAGAACAAATTGTTATATTTTCCCATGTGCATAATAATAATTCCCTAGCTTTCCAAAAACACAAATTCCAAGTGTCCTGTTGGCAAACTCCCACTGAGAATAACGTAAGCATTCAGAAACTTTGAGGAAACTCCCTTATTTGCTGCCAAAGTCTTTTTTTTTTTTTTTTTCAAAAGCCATATACAGCTCCTGGAATGATTTCATGATTTCAACATGATGCACATAATCGAGTTTGCAACCAAAAGCAAGAACTTTACGTATTGGGATCTCAACCAAATTTGTCTTCTTATTTTTATTTAAAACATTCACATATCATGAGAAGTTAGAGCACCCACATGTCTGCAAAACAAATGATTCAACAATTCCTCAACGTTCTCACAAAGAAAATGTAGACATGTAACCTGAAATAAGAACAAAGAGATTTAAAAGTACTGGAATTCCAGACACATTAAGATATAATGGCATTGTGCACTGCCTTCTCATAGTTATTCACATCCCTCTGAAGATTGGCTTTGGGGCAATTTGTTTTGAAATCCTATAACCATTAGTACTTGGAAATTACACTGGGAAAGGGCTTTTCTTATTACATATCACATTTTATCCTAAAATACTTGGAATCATAGGTATTTAAGTCAATTTGGGCCTTTGAAATTATATATTCTAATTTTGTTGATTTGTTTGTTGTCAGTGATTTTCTTTTTTATCACAGACTCTTTTGAAAATCTGATATTATCTCTGATTTCTCTGCTTAGAAAATTGCATGTGTTCCACAGGTCACACTGAAGTTTAGATTTGTCAACTCTGTGAAACCCATTCATGGATGTTGTGACTGTTGGTGTGGAGAAGGCGTGATCCATGGACCCCGGGTCAACCATCTCTGATTTGGCCCAAGCACCTTATCTGCAAAGAAAGAAAGGAAACCCAAAGAGGCTAAGTGACTTGATTAAAGGTCACACAGCAAATCAGTAGCAGAGCCACCAGTGGAAATCGAACTCTCACTAACTCGTGGTCCTGTATGTTTCTACCACCTACTGGGAATTTAAATAACCACAAACAATCAAGATTTTGGATTCTGTCCCAGCTCCCCAAAGACTGTATAGTCATAGTCAAGAGATAGTAGGTCAGAAGTTGGACACATTTGGCTTTATTCCTGATTGATTGACTGAGGCTTTGCATGACTGGATATAAAGACTATCTGTGAAGTAAAAACAATTATTTCTGGCCAATTCCAACCACTTAGGGCTACTGCAAGAATAAGTGAGATAATATCTATAGCATAAGATCAAAAGCCAACAACTTCAGGGAAAAATTTCCTCAAAAAAAAAGAATAATAATCTGTGTTTTCCAGAGCATTACAATCTAGGAATAACTATGAAGTAACACTTTTGGATCAAATAAGTTTGTCCTGATTCTCATGTTCACTAGAATAATGAGTGGGACACTACACTGGGTATAAATTAAAATCTCAAGCTGTGTCTCCTATGTCCTCATATGAAAACCATCTTAGCTGCTGTATGACATCTACCTTACGGCTCCTCGTTTGGCTCCAGCCTCTTATGGAGAGGCCTCTGAAGCCTGCCGACTGCCTTAGCATTGCTGCTGGTAGTGGTTCTGCTTCCTACTCATACCGTCTCCCCACCAAAGGGACCACAAAAGTCCCTCTTGGTGTAGCTGCCTGCAGGAGTGTTAGTTGCATGATTTTTACTAACAAAATTGCCCAGCCTCACATTACCCCACTCAAGATTTACCCCATTAAAGAGCAGACCACACTCTGTTATATTTGTCCCAAAACAATGCTACTTAGCATTCCTAACGTCCCACACAGATTTTTCTATTTCTAGTGTCTGGTGCATACTTGGTACCAAATATATGCTGAGGAAAATGCACAACGAAGAACACAGAATTTTCAATATTATTATTATTTCAATGTGTTAGTATAATCCCTTGACTATGTTGCCAGTAAACACATTGAGTCTTGGTCATACTGGTGAAATAAATACAAGAATACCACAGACTCCAAAATAGGTTTATCTAAAATGATAACTAAATGTATCAGCTTGTAAAAATATGTTTTCATCTCTTAAATTTCAATTTCTGATAAAGTTAATTGAGAAAGTTTGTTGAATACATACAATTACTTAAATGATAAACGACTTCATGCTAGTAAATACAGTAATAGATATTTTTACTCTGTATCGTGGATCTTTTGAACCGGAAGATATTAAACTGGAAAATACAGTAGATATTCCAAACATGAAGATTAGCATACGAGCTGAAGAAAAACAAGGGGAAAGTCATTTGCAAAAGGATTTGAAGACAATATTCACATTTAGGGTTTTCTTTCCTTACAAGTTTTATAATAGAAGTAAACAAATTTAACTCAGACAAAGAAAGAACTGGAAGTTATTATTACACTAATTTATAACACTCCAGAGTCTTATTAAAAGTTTTACTCATTCATGTAACAAATAGAAGCAGCACTCTGCATTAGACTATGCTGGATGTGGAGAAGACAGTGCTGAACAAGCAAAACACAAATCACACTTACAATTTACAGTCACATGGGAAATACAGACAAACAAAGAGGCAGTTACCTGGTGCCATTAGGCAAAGGCAGAGAGGGGGTGTTGTGTGTATAAAGATCCAGAATTGAGAGTGCATGTTTGGAGAAGTAAAATCAGTTCAGTCTGGCTGAAATGTAGAATACGAGAAGGGACACTGACTAGAAATGAAGCTGGAGAGGTAATTAATCAGAGGACAAATTAAGAAGGATCTTAAAGTCCTTGTTAAAGAAGCTTAATTTTATCCAGAAAAAAAATGGGGAAATATTGAAGGGTTAGTACTAGAGTAGTGGCATCATCAAGTTTGTATTTTAAAATAGTCTGACTACAGCCTGAAGAATGTTCTCCATAGAAAATCCAGAGAGCCAAGCTGAGGGCAAGGAGATCAGTAAGGTGGCAGTCACAGTAATTCAGATGAGACAGAGTGGTGACATATATAAAGGTGTCCACATAGAGGTGGAGAGAAGTGAGGGGTATATAGTTCTCAGGATACTCAGGAGGTATAGTGGTGATGGATTGGATATGAATGGAAAAAAAATAAAAGGAGTATAGACACCACATAGCTTTCTGGCTTTAGGCCCTGGGTGGATGGTGGATGGTGGATGGTGGATGGTGGATGGTGGAGAGACTGGGAGAAGGTGGAGAAAGTGAAATGGAGCATGATGGGCAAGGTTTCCACTCTGGGACTTCCAGATGGAGATGGGCAGTAGGAAGCTGTATATGTAAGTACGAATTGGAATTTAATCAAATATCCAAATGCTATAAGTCAGAGGAGGAAATAGGTAAAATGAAGAGGGCTGAATTTTTTCATCTGTGTGCCAGAAGAGGTGAAGCCTACTAACTTGCCTTTCTCACTTTTCTCCACCATGACCAGAGACAAGTAAATAGATGCTGATGCTGCACCTTCATTATGGCAGAAAGTATTTTAAAAAGAGTTGAACCCACTGGGATCTATTAGTAGGGTGAAGTTTTAGTAGGAATATTTATGTTAAAGAGAAAGGGGGAAATCCGTTTAGATATTTTCACCTAGAATTTGTCTGCCAGGAAAGGGAAGAGAGAATTGCAGGAGATAAATCGATTGTGATATTTGCTAAAGGTCCCTAGTGAAACACAAGAGAGAAATAAGAACCCATGCATCTGATTTCAAAACTTTTCTCTTTGTTGCTTAAGTCCCTAACCCCATTGCTACTTTTTTAGGCCTCAGATACCCCGAATCACAGAATCACAGAACTGAAGAAACTCTAACCATCCAAGGCCTCCCTGGTACCTCACCACGCTAATACAGGAATCCTCTGTATCACATAGCTGTATTTTTCTTTTATTCAGCAATCACTGAGGTACTGCTTTAGATATATCACAGTTACTTTACTAGCTTCCTTGTAGTTGCTTACTGTTTACTGGCAACAGGCATTCTGTGAGCTGTATGTCTAAGGTAAAATGAGTGATAATCATCCATCAAGAACCCAGCATGTCCAGTGAAATAGCCATCAGCTATCTGGAGGGAGAACTGTTCCAGGAATGGCTTAATTACATGTTGTAGAGGGCAATACATATTAATTAGGGCCTGAAGTGATCTAAAGCCCAGGTTTTCAATGCTGAACTTTAAAGACACCTGGGGGAATTTTAAAAAGATAGATGCCCAGTCTTATTTCAAACAAATTAAATCAGAATCTCAGTGGATTAAAATCTAGGTATCAATATTTTTTTTTTTAACTCTCAGCTTATTCTAATGTACAGCCTGTTATGAGCTTATGTTCAATAGGACTTTGATGGCTGACCTGGTGTGCTCCCATTATTGAGTTCAAGGCATATGGGCTCTAACTATGCTCCCTAATAAAGGATTGAGCCATGAACTCATGTGCTTAAAGGCCTTAGAATCTCTTGCACATGCAGCAGCCACAGGAAAATATGTCAGGTGTGTGTAGGCAGTAGGAGCAAAGGTTAAAGAAGGCTTGTATGGCAAAATAATTTTAAAATTTTGCTACTAAAACTTGGTGAACAGAGAGTAGAAATGACTATAATTGTTATTTTACAAGTCTAAATTCATCATTAAAAAGAGCTATACAAATATTTGAGAAGGAAACAGAAAAAACAAAAGCATGTATAGAGGGGTTCTTGTGCTGCTGTAAAGAGAAAGAGGGAAGAAAGAGGAGGAAAAAATAAACGATGAGAGAGAAATGGAAGAGAAATGAGCTGGTGAGGAGAGTCAACATCCATGAGTGGGTTTCCTTGGCTATAGGGCATCAGTTGACTCTGCAGTGATTTGGACAACACGGAAGCCTGTCACTTTCATATTCTATCCTTTAATAATCCTTCCTCAACGATCAGATCAGCTGCTTTCTTTGAGTGGCTATGCTAATTTCTGGGAATTGAAACACTATTTTCACCTAATGAATATTAAACAACTACAAACATCCCAGAAAATATCTCCTCAGACAATACTGAAGCTTTCATGACATATAATTAACAGTTAACAGTAATATCTGCTATTTATCAAATACCTATTAGGTACTAGATTTTATTTGTTGGGTTGCTATGCAACCCAGTGATTTGAGTATTATTAGTCCATTTTCTAAATAAAGAAACCGAAGGCCAAATTCCTTTCCCAAGATTATAGAGCTGTCTGAATCCAAAACTTGAATTCTTAACCATTCAGTTAAGCTTCCTACATAAGAGTTTCTCAAAAGTAGCACTACAAAACAACAGTTTCCTTCTACTTTCATAGTAATAAGGATAAGAAGTATCAAAAAAGTATCTTTAGTGTGTCAGTTAATGGCATTTGGAATAAAGATAAGTATGTATGTATATATATATTTTTTAATAATTTTATTTATTTATTTTTTTTCCCCCACAGCCCCAGTAGATAGTTGTATGTCATAGCTGCACATCCTTCTAGTTGCTGTATGTGGGATGCGGCCTCAGCATGGCCGGAGAAGCCGGGCGTCGGTGCGCGCCCGGGATCCAAACCTGGGCCGCCAGCAGCGGAGCACGCGCGCACTCAACTGCTAAGCCACGGGGCTGGCCCAGTATGTATGTATATTAATCAAAGCTAGGAAAGAGTAGTGTTTCTCTAAAATGGGTAACGTATTGCCCCTTTTGACTTAGATATGCACAAACATAAAAATAAGTATAAAGCCTGTATTCTTATCACTCTCATGTAACTATGAGACCAAAAGAAACTTATACATAAAAAATTTAAAAAATTGTATTAACAACAGTAATTTAATATGGCATATGATGCCATTTTCCTGAAATAAAATCACCACGGTCAGTATGAATACCATACTGATATTCCAAACTTTGTTCACACAAGGAATCATCCTGTCATTTGGCCTTCCCGTGGCATGATGATTGCACTGTTTGAATATTAGACCCCTTCTTCTATTTTCTTATTAGTCTTTGACAATTAAAATAACTGCCTATGCGTTAGGATCCCTGCTAAAGAAGCTCGGCCAGATAATCCTGCACGAAGCTGCCTCCTCCTCGTTTAGCACATGGTGCTACATTACATTTCTCTGTTCTCATTGAAAAGGATCTCACCTGAGATTTATTTCCTTGTAACTAAGTTTATCATGACTTCTAAGGGAAAGACAACTTTAGAGGATATGTGTTTTCTTTTGAATTTTCAACATGAATTCTCCTTTTTCTTTCAAAAGAATCTCCCATGGGTATTATACTAAAGGTATGCAGTGCCCCACTTCCCCCTACAGAATCCAAAGGGAGGAGACACTTCTCTTCACACACTGGTGGTCGGGACCCAGGCACAAGACTCTAGTCCAGCCTGTTGGACTGTCTTACCCACTATTTTTAATTTGGACCACATGAGACGATGACTAAGGGATGATTAGGATTAATTGTGCAAAAGTCCAACCCAATGGCACGAGCAATGACTGAGTGGTGGCAGTAATGCCCAGTAACTTTGGGCTGTAATTCCAGGACAGAACGACCCTGAAACTTTGATTCCTGCTTCCAGATTCTCTTCAATTCTCCAAACCCCTTATATTATTCTAGGAAATCCCAATTTTCTATGACAGCGAGATTTGGTTACCCTTCTTATGAGAAAAATCATGACTAATACAGATATTAACAATAAGAAGAGGGTTGTGAGAAATGAAAATATGGGGGATGTAGGATTTATTATCTAGTTTAGGGGAGGCTATAGGTAGGTAGTCTCCTTAATATTCCTGAATGGGAATCTGGCAGCCCATGGGAAACAGTGGTGAAACAGCTAAATAAATACACCTATATCTCTCTGAATAACTTTAATTCATTCCTGAAAACTTTGCTGCTAAATGAAAAGCCGTTAAATTTTTTTTAAATTCCATTAATTTTGATGGAACAAATTATGATTCATTTTACTCCAAACCAAGACACCCAAATAATTTTCAAATGATAGAAAAATATATAAATTGAACAATGAAAACAGATTTATGTAATTAATAACAACAATGGAAAAGAAACAGTTTACATATAAAATTTAGTGCAATGAAGGTTTAATGTCCTCACCAAAAAAAGGAAGAGGAATGTGGAACATAGATGGCAACTAGTGGAGGAAGAGTGCAAGGCAGTCATTCTTTGGAAGGTACACTCTTTTTTATACCATTTTATTCACCAATTTTCAACCTAAAACTGCACTTAAAACTAATGTTATAATATTAAAACCACTTTAAGAGAAAAACAATTTTATACACAAGAGTACTTTAAATACAGAATGGTGCCTGCCCAAAACAGACTCAAGAACCATCCCTTTTCACTTGGTATGTGTACACAGCACAATTTTACATTCATCCAAACATTGTTATATATAATATTCTCAGACTATAAACTGTTTTATCAAGTTTATTGATGAGTATGTCTTTGCGAGAAAACATAATACTGAAATATCACTTCTTGTAATATTTATCTTTAGTGCATTTTGGATTTAAAAAAAAAAGTCATTATACTTAAAAAGAAAGGAGTCATTCACAAAGAGGTAAACTTTTCAAGACAAGGTATAATAAAAAGTTATGAATAAACAGTCATTATAAGGAGGAAAATCTGTATTGGATATGGTCTCCTAGGATAGAATACCTTCTGGGATAAGGCTTTAGGTGAACATATTGCATAGCCCATAGAATCCGTGAAGTACGTGAAGAATACAAAGAATGGGTGTGAGAGGCATTAATTTATTGTCACTAGACACTTTATTAAAGAGAATAGGCGGGGCCGGCCCCGTGGCTTAGCGGTTGGGTATGTGAGCTCCACTACTGGCGGCCCTGGTTCGCATCCCGGGCGTGCACCCGACCCACCACTTGTTGGGCCATGCTGAGGCGGCGTCCCTGCATACAGCAACCAGAAGGATGCGCAGCTATGACATACAACTATCTACTGGGGCTTTGGGGAGAAAAGGAAAAAAGAGGAGGAGGATTGGCAATAGATGTTAGCCCAGGGCCAGTCTTCCTCAGCAAAAAGAGGAGGATTAGCATGGATGTTAGCTCAGGGCTGATCTCCCTCACAGAAAAAAAAAAAAAAAAAAAGAGAGTGAATAGGCATGAATTTGAGTCTGCAGCCTGCTTCTCTCAAATCCAGGTCAACTGCCATTTTCCTTTTCTAACCGGGGGAGTTTCAAGAGCTGGCAGGTACAAACATGGCTTCTGCTCTTCCAAGATCTTGAAGGAGAAAATGAGTGCAAGATTTAGTTTCTCATGTACCAGAGAACTTTGAGACCTGAAGTTGAGAGTCCTGGAGCATGGAGTTCTTGGGGGTCCTGTGGAAAGACAGGCCCACAGAGCTTCGTGGATGTATACAGAGATGCATAAAAGAATATTCACCAAAATGTTAGTGTTACCTGAGGGTAAATAGCTTTCATTTTAGGTTAACTTTTTTATTTACATGTATCTGTAGTGCTAATTTTATTTTACAATACACTATATTACTCCCATAATGAAAAAATCATAACCTTATTCTATCACGAAATAGAATTTAAACAAAAAAAAATAGCTCATTAAAAAGTTTAAAAACCTAAATTCTTGGCTTGAATCAAGGATTTTTAGAAACCCAGGGACTTTCTAAAACCATTCAAAATGATTCCTTAGTTCAGGCAGCTGCAGGGCAAAAGTGGCCAAAGATTTATCCTGTGAGTTCTCAAACTGTAATATCAATTGAATTCTTAGTCCCACCAAGTCTCATAATGATAGTCATGGCTAACATTTAGAAAACGCTATGTTTAAGGCACTGTTCTAAGTGCTATATTTGTGTTATCATATTTAATATTCAGAAGAACCCTTTTAAGTATGATTGCCTTCTCTATTGCACGGATGAAAAACCAAAGCACAGAAAGGTTAAGTAAATTTAGGTCAAATAGCTGGTAGTCGTGGAGCTAGGATTAAAACAATCAGACTGATCCCACAGCCCATATTCTAAACAGTACACAGTCCAGTACATTGGTCAGTATTAAATGGGCACTAGAGAATTAAAATGGAGATGTATGGGAGGATTTGAAATTCTGCGTGTATCCTGAAACTCCGACCTCCCAATGAGCCTCCCTTGTCCATGGCATCAGACTTCAGACCTTTGTGTTAAAAGGATGTTCTTCCCTTGCTTGAAAATGTTGCTGTATCCTGGTCTGAAAGACTCATCTGCAAGAAAAAGCCAGTTGTCATGAATCCCACCTCGCCCCCACTCAACTTTGTAATTAGAGTCAGCTGAAGCAAACTTCTCAACTTTCAGGATACTGTGATGCCATTTTGGTTCCTTCTCATCTCCTCCGTCTTTAAATATTAGAGGGTCTCACAGCTCTCTTTAGCCCTCTTCCCTTTTCTGTCTACATTCGCTCCCTGTCTATCCAGCCCCCTGCCTTTAAATACTATCTACATGCTGAACTGCAAACCCTTATACCCAGACCCAAACCTAATTTATTATCCGACATTTCCTTTAAAATGTCAGGCATCTCAAACCTAACATGTCCAAATTTAAGTTCCTGATAATCCCTCCCAAAACAGCTCCTCATATAGTCATTCCATTTCAGTAAAGGAATTCGTCATTTTTTCAGTTACTCCTCTCTTTCTATTACATCCAACATGTGAATCCTGTTAGCTCTATCTTCAATATATATCCAGAATCTGACGCTTTCTAACTTCCCATCCTACCACCACACTTGTCCAGGCCACCGTAGTCTCTTTACTGAATTATTGCTATAACCTCCTAATGGTCTCCCTGGTGCTGTGCTTGGTCAACTTCACCTCCCCCCCTCCCAACCCTAAAACACACACTAGTCTCATAAGAGCAATCAGAATGATCCTAATAGACGTAAACCAAAATCATGTCACTCCTGTGCTCAAAACCTTCCCTGTGGCTTCCCATCTCAAGTAGAATATAAGCCAAAGTCCTTACTAGGACCTACAAGGCCCTACATGATCTGGTCCCCATTACCTTTCTGACTTCATGTCCTAATACTTTTCTCTCCTTCTTTCTGCTTAAGGCATATTAGCCTATTTAATATTCCCCTAATTTACCAGGCATACTCTCAGCCCAGGGCCTTTGCATTTGACATTCCCTCTACCATAAATATCTCAGATATATGTGTGGCTAACTAACTCATGTCTTTCTTTTTTTCACTCAAAACTCACACTCTCAATGTGAGCTTTCCTGGTGGCCACCCTATCTAAAATGTCACACATATGTCTCTCATATGTTCCTTCCATGCATTATTTCTCTCCTTAGCTCTTAAAGCCATCAAATATAATGTGACATATTTTATTTGTTTTATCTTCTTTATTTTGTCTCCCTCACTACAATAAAAGTTCCATGAGGGCAGGGATTTGTACTCACTTTGTTTCTTGTTATATTTCCAGTTCTGAGAACAGTACTGTTGTGAGGTTGACACTTCATAGATATGTGTTGCATATATAAGCGTGTGCTCCAGAGTGCCAATTACAGAAAAACTTTGAAACTTGGGAAGGAAAGGATTACCCACCAAAAACATCACAGTACTATTAATTATACATATGCATAAATATTGGAAATCAGTAAAGAAGTTGATTCTGAGAACTCTGACCAACAAAGGAGGAATTTAAATGTGGGTTTAAATGTATCAATATGAGTAATATCTCTGTTAATCACTTAGAGATTCTAGACTTCGTGTGCTACTTCTAGCAATTGGGAGTGGTTCTAATGATTGGTTTGGCTGGGAAATTAAACCCACATAAACCAAGTTGTGACGCTAAAAATTCCTTGATACAAATTAAAGGAACGTAGTGAAAGACAGCAAAATAAAAATTCTGGAGAAGATCTGTGGTGTGTGTTATCCACCCACCCACCCACAGCTGTTATTTCCAAGAAAGTCTAGAAGACTCTCCCTTCACCAAAGGGCTTGAAACAAACATTGGTGAGTGGAACACCTACATTCTGAAGAAAGGAGCTTTCTGTGTCTAGTTTTCAAATGCCAGTGATGCTGAGAAGAGATCCTACAATTGAAATTAGAGCCATTGTTTCAATAGAGAGGGAGAATCCCAGATTGGCAGAGGCCAGGTAGTGGCAATTTAACTGGCAGAAACAAAATGTGCATAATCACCTTGTGAGGAATCAGGACTAACATAGCAGTCAGAAGAGATGATTGCAGAAATTTTTGGCTAAATGATTATGAAGTTTCTGAAAATAAAATAGGTGGGCAATCCACTGACATCCTGCTTGATTTGCAAGCCTGATGATCAAAGCTCCAATTTAAATCATAACAATATATTTGAAGTAAAAAAGAAAATAATCATTTAATGGCAATTTATTATGTGTCCAATATTGTAGTAGACCCTTTACGGGCTTTACCTCATTTACTCCTCTCACCAACCCCTAAAAGATGCATTATTATCTTGCCTTCTCACCATTTTATAGATAAGGAAAGTGATTTGTCTGAGTTTGTAAACTAGCCAGCAAAAAGCTGGGATATAATTTTTTCTGCTTGACTCTCCTAAAGAATACCTGTATGGTTCTCCTTAGAGGTAATGGCTTGCTCCTACAATCTAATTGAATGAAGAGACTGAGCATCTCTGATATGTAAGCCGGGAAGTGATCTTTGAGATCATGTACTTTATCCATGTAATTGTACAGGTGAGGAAGCTGCAAAACTTGATCAAGGTTACCAAAAATTAATGGAAGGCTGGAACTTAATTGGTAATATTTTCATGAAACTAAGCTACTCGCATGGTGAGAGGTAAGAGGGGAGCCATTGAGAGTTGACAGAAGTGATTTATAATACCTCTCAGTAAGGGGTGTCATAACCCTTTACAAATACCACATAAACCATTTATGTATTTGTCTGATTCTAATGTACCAATGATGGTTTTAACGGTTATCACATTGTAGGAATATGTTTCTTTACAAGTATTGTTTGATCCTATTGCAGCATAGCTCTGGGCTAATTTGCATATATTCTATTTCGAATCTCTGTAGCCCACCTGCATAGTTCAACCAAACTTATACATCCTTTACATCCAGTAAAGGAAAAGAGAACCAATTACTGGGTGCTCTAGATATAAAGTAATGGAAAACATAGAACTGGAAGCAATCACCCACGCTTTCATTCTCCTCTCCTTGACTGTAGTAAAACACACTCTCTGTGGTAGATGCTGCTACTGGTAAATGCCTCGCGGATCAGCTCTCACCTTGCCAGTCCCCATCTTTTCCTGTCCTGAGAGGATAATCATCAGTGGAGTCGTTATAACAGAATGCATACAACAGCAAGCGCAGCAGGCCCAGTCTGTGACCTACACTCACACGTGTCCCTGTGTCCCTCTCTTCATATAACTTCTAGCCATTAAACATGCCTTTTCCTGACTTAGTCCATTTCACAGCTTATATCTAATTCTTATTTTTTCCTGAGATCTTGTCAGAGTAGTAGGATTCAAGTATTTACTGCACAAGTGGGCTATTTTACTTAGGGAGACAAATTTAATAAATCGAAATATTCACACGAATGAGTACAAACCTCTTTGATGAATGATAAAACTTGCTGATAAACTGAACCCTAAATTGTGTGAATTTTGCTTATCTTTTCAAATGCTAGAAAATCTTAACACTATTAGTGTGAAAAGTGTATTTATGGACGACATCCTGACCTTTGAAAGCCAGAAAAAATTGATTCAAGCGCTCTATTCTGTGTTCTATGGAAAACCTAGTGCCCTCACCAAGACTGCTGAGAATTCCCTGGTGTTAATATCTTAATGGTTATTCTACCTCTGCCTACCTGACCCCCTGGACTGTTGATGCCATTAGCAACTGATCCCTTATAACTATTCTCCTGTCCCCTGCTCTGTGACAAACCAGGAACAAAAAGAAACATCTTTCCTTTTTTTTTTTTTTTTTAAAGAACTCACTTTGTGAGCCCTTTTTTCTTTCTTTTTTTTTTTTTTGAGGAAGATCAGCCCTGAGCTAACATCCATGCCAATCCTCCTCTTTTTGCTGAGGAAGACCAGCCCTGAGCTAACATCTATTGCCAATCCTCCTCCTTTTTTTTTCCCCAAAGCCCCAGTAGATAGTTGTATGTCATAGTTGCACATCCTTCTAGTTGCTGTATGTGGGACGCAGCCTCAGCATGGCTGGAGAAGCGGTGCGTCAGTGCGTGCCTGGGATCCGAACCCAGGCCGCCAGTAGCAGAGCGCGGGCACTTAACCGCTAAGCCACGGGGCCGGCCCCCAGAAACATCTTTCCTTTGAATACCTCTACCAGCTGCTCACCCATAGTATTTGTTTATGTAGTATGTTTTTTTGTGTGTGTGTGAGGAAGATCAGCCCTGAGCTAACATCTGTTGCCAGTCCTCCTCTTTTTGCTGAGGAAGACTGGCCCTGGGCTAACATCGGTGCCCATTTTCCTCTACTTTATATGGGACTCCATCATAGCATGGCTTGACAAGTGGTGCATCGGTGTGTGCCCGGGATCTGAACCCCGGGCCGTCCCAGTGGAGCACGCACGCTTAACCCCTACGCCTCAGGGCCAGCCCCTGTAGTATGTTTAATTACGGTTTGGAATGACAGAGAGATGTATTTACGTGGCTTCAAAAAATTTAAAATTTAATATTGGACATTCTCAATCTTTACACTTGTTTGACCTGCCTTCAATAATTTCTTACTGTCCATTTTCCTCCAAGGACGTCTGTCATGTTACTTGGCCATGTCTTTGTTCCTTCCTCCTCTCTTCCCTCTCACTCTTTTCACCATTCTTTTCCTTATACCTGTTCATCACTTTCACAGAGAATATTGGCTCTCCCTCTTGCTTATTTTCTTATTATCCATGCCATTAGCTTTTCATGTTATAGTGAAAAATAGCTTCTCAAGTTTTATCATTTTACAAACAAAGACAATTTCTCCTCCTTAAAGAAAACTCAATGCCAGCTTTTAAAAGTCTTCGCATCCAAGAGTCCTGGGTGTTGAGGTAATGGCAATTACCTAATCCAAATCTCTCCAAACAACAAGAAGAACAAATAAAACCACACAAAACTCACACCTTTGGCATAACTAGAAGACAGACTATATTACAATCTTCAAATTACCTATGAGTAGAAAAATAAGCACCAAATTCCATCAGAGCCAACTTCTGAAGTCCCCTGCAAGCATTTGCAGAGAGCATAGGGGTTCTGAAAATATGTGCAAGAAAGATAAGAGAAGATTGAGAAAACCACCCCCAGAAAAAGAAAGTTTACGCTAAGTATGAAAATGCTGAAAAAAGAATGCTGATAATCATGGTGGTAACAGATTCAATGACTATGTTAAATTCAGTAAGAGTCCATGAATCCATACAAATATAAATAAATAAATTAAAACTAAATAAATGGGGGGTTGGGAGGAGGAAATGTTATCACTTTAAGTAGAATGTCAGCTAATAAATGTGGGCAGAATAGTAGAGTTAGAAAGTCACCATTTTGCAACCATTATAATAAAAATTGATTTAAGCAAAAATTATCAGTAAATGCTTAGAGTAAGTGAAAGTTTGGGGAATGCAGAATATTTACCTAGCCTCAAAGTATCTCTTCACAAATTACTTATTAATTACTAAGGGGGAAGTAGCGACTTTATAGTGGAGAAACCTAGCAGAACCCTCATGGCCACATGATTACAGCTAATATCACCAATAATGGGACAAACCATCGTCATGTGCCTCCTGATGTGACGCCCTGAGAAGACCACAATATAGCATCTGTTTCCCTGTCCAACGTGCATAACCTGAATCCAATCAGATAAACTCAAATTGAGGGATGTTCTACAAAATAATAGGTGCTCTTTAAAACTGCCAACATTATGAGAGAAAAAAGAAGACTGAGGCATTATTCCAGATTAAAGGCCACTCAAGAGAAAGGACAACTAAGTGTAATTCATAATCCTGGAAATCTTAGGCCAGGAAAAAATAGTTATATACAACATTATTGGAATAATGGATAAAATTCAAATATGGGCTGTGGACAAAGTAGTACTATTGTATCAATGTTATATTTTCTGATTTGGGTGGTTTCACTGCCTACGCAAGAGAGTGTCTTTGTTCTTAAGAAAAACATGCTAGAGTATTTGGGAATAAGGAGGTGTGATGCCTGCAACTACTTTCAAAAGATAAAAAAGATAAAAAATGTGTTTGTAAAGAGTGAGTCATGGAGTAACTGGAGCAAAAGTGTTAATAATTGGTGAATCTTGGTAAAAAATATATGGGAAGTTTTTGTTTTATTCTGGCAATGTCTCTGTAAACTTGAAATTATATCAAAATAAATGTCTAAAAATTTCTAACTCTACTACATTAAGAATAGAAAATTTGACATTTTGCTTTATAAAAAACATTTATCCCCAAAGTTGCATAACTAGAAAAAGAAATTTGAACAGGGTCTCTACATCCTTGAATGAATCAAACTATTTCTGGATAAATTTTTTTTTTAGTATATATAAATTTCAGTGTGCAATGTTATAATTCAACATCTGTATACACTACAAAATAATCACCCCCAAAAGTCTAGGGGGTGATTACCATCTATGGATGATTATCATCCATCACCCTACAATTGACCTCCTTCACCCCTTTAGCGTATCCCCAACACTTTCCCCCTCCGGTAAGCACTGACCTGTCTCTGTGTCTATAAGTCAGTTTTTGTTTTGTTTTGTTTGTTCACTGTTTTAGTTTAGCTTTGCTTTGTTTTTAGATTCCACATATGACTGAAATCATATGAGGTATTTGTCTTTCTTATTTATTTCACTTAACATAATACTCTCAAGATACGTCCATGTTGTCACAAATAGCAAGATTTCTTTCTTTTTCGTGGCTGAGTAGTATTCCATTGTGTATACATACTCATCTTCTTTATCCATTCATCCATCAATGGACGCTTAGGTGGTTTCCATATCTTGGCTATTGTGAATAATGCTGCAATGAACATAGGGGCGCATATCTTTTCAAATTAGTGTTTGCATGTTCTTTGAATAAATACCCAGTAGTGGAATAGCTGGATCATATGGCACTTCTATTCTTAATTTTTTTAGGAATCTCCATACTGTTTTCCATAGTGACTGCACCAATGTACAATCACACCAATAGTGTATGAGGGTTTCGTTTTCTCCACATCCTCTCCAATATTTGTTATTTCTTGTCTTTTTGATAATAGCCATTCTAACAGGTGTGAGATAATATCTCATGGTTTTGATTTGCATTTCTCTAATGAGTGATGTTGAACATCTTTTCATTAGCTTTTTGGCCACCTGTATGTTTTCTTCAGAAAAATGTCTATTCAGGTTCTCTGCCCATTTTGTATTTGGGTTGTTTGTTTTTTCATTATTGAACTGTATGAGTTTTTTATATATTTTGGATACTAGCCCTTATCAAATGTATGATTTGCGAATATCTTCTCCCATTCCATAAGTTGCATTTTCATTTTGATGATGGTTTTCTTTGCTGTGCAGAAACTTTTCAGTTGGGTATAGTCCCATTTGTTTATTTTTGCTTTTGTTTCCCTTGCCTTTGGAGTCAGATCCCCAAAAACATCACTAAGACCAATGTCAAGGAGCTTACCACCTATGTTTGCTTTTAAGAATTTTATGGTTTCAGGTTTTATATTCAAGTCTTTAAAATTCATTTTGAGTGAATTTTTGTGTATGGTGTAAAATAGTGGTCTAGTTTCATTCTCTTGCATGTGGCTGTCCAGTTTTCCCAATACCATTTATTGAAGAGACTTTCCTTTCTCCATTGTATATTCTTGGCTCCTTTGTCATAAATTAATTGTCCATGTATGTGTGGGTTTATTTCTGGGCTCTCAATTCTATTCCATTGATCTGTGTGGCTGTTTTTGTGCCAGTACCATACTGTTTTGATTACTATAGCTTTGTGGTATAGTTTGAAATCAGGGAGTGTGTACCTCCAACTCTGTTTTTCTTTCTCAAAATTGCTTTGGCTGTTTGGGATCTTTTGTGATTCCATACAAATTTTAGAATTATTTTTTCTAGTTCTGTGAAATATGCCATTGGAATTTTGATAGGGATTGCGTTGAATCTGTAGATGGCTTTGGGTAGTATGGACACTTTAATGATATTAATTCTTCCAATTCATGACACAAAATGTCTTTCCATTTATTTGTGTCTTCTTCCATTTCTCTCATCAGTGTTTTATAGTTTTCAGTATACAGGTCTTTCATCTCCTTGGTTGAATTTATTCCTGTATATTTTATTCTTTTTGAAGCAATTGTGAATGGGATTGTTTCCTTAATTTCTCTTTCTGATAGTTTGTTATTAGTGTATAGAAGTGCCATAGATTTCTCAATATTGATCTTGTATCCTGCAACTTTACTGAACTCACTTATTAGTTCTAACATTTTTTTGGTGGAGTCTTTAGGGTTTTCTATATACAGTATCATGTCATGTGCAAATAGAAACAGTTTTACTTCTTTTTCAATTTGAATGCTTTTTATTTATTTTTCTTGCCTAATTGCTGGTGCTAGGACTTCCAATACTGTGTTGGATACAAGTGGCAAGAGTAGGCATACTTGTCTTGTCTGATCTTAGCCAGAGGCTTTTCCTCATTGAGTATAATGTTAGCTGCGGGTTTGTTATGCATGACCTTTATTATGTTGAAGTACATTCCCTCTATACCAACTTTATTAAGAATTTTTAGGGGCCGGCCCCATGGCATAGCGGTTAAGTGCACGTGCTCCACTGTTGGCAGCCTGGGCTCGGATCCCTGGCACTCACCGATGCACTGCTTGTCAGGCCATGATGTGGCAGCGTCCCACATAAAGTGGAGGAAGATCGGCATGGATGTTAACTCAGGGCCAGTCTTCCTCAGCAAAAAGAGGAGGATTGGCATGGATGTTAGCTCAGGGCTGAGCTTCCTCCCCCCCCAAAAAAAAAAGAATTTTTATCATAAATTGATGTAAATCTTATCAAATGCTCTTTCTGCATCTATTGAGATGTCCATAGGATTTTCTTCTTTCATTTTGTTAATGTGGTGTATCACTTTGATTCATTTGCAGGTGTTGAATCCCTAGAATAGGTCCCACTTGATCATGGTGTATGATCCTTTTGAAATATTGTTGAATTCAGTTTGCTAATATTTTGTTGAGGATTTTTGTGTCTATGTTCATCAAGTATATTGGCCTATAATTTTCCTTTCTGTGGTGGCCTTATCTGGTTTTGGCATCAGGGTGGCCTCGGAAAATGTGTTTGGAAGTGTTCCTTCCTCTTCAATTTTTTGGAAGAGTTTGAGAAGGATAGGGATTAATGTTTTTTCTTCAATGTTTGGAAGAATTCACCAGTGAAGCCATCTGGACTTTTGTTTGTTGAGAGGTTTTTGATAACTGATTCAATGTACTTACTAGTAATCGGTCTTCAGGTTTTCTGTTTCTTCATGATTCAGTTTTGGAAGAGTGTATGTTTCTAGGAATTTATCCATTTCTTCTAGGTTGTGCAATTTGTTGGGATATAATTGTTCATAATAGTCTCTTATGACTCTTTGTATTCTTTGATGGGAAGTGTAACTTCACTTTCATTTCTGATTTTATTTATTTGAGTCCTCTTTCTTTTTTTCTTGGCGAGCCTAGCTAAAGTTTTGTTTATCTTTTTTTATTTTGTTTATCTTTTCAAAGAACCATCTCTTAGTTTCATTGATCTTTTCTATTGTCTTTTTAGTCTTTATTTCATTTATTTCTTCTCGATTTTTATTTCCTAACTTCTACTAACTTTGGGCTTTGTTTGTTCTTCTTCTAGCTCCCTTAGGTACAAAGTTAGGTTATTTGAGATTTTACATGTTTCCTGAGGTAGGCCTGTTCCTGTGAATTTCCCTCTTAGAACTGCTTTTGCTGCATTCCCAGATTTTGGTATGTCGTATTTCTGTTTTCATTTGCCTTTAGGTATTTTTAATTTCTCCTTTGATTTCTGTGATGACTCATTAGTTGTTCAGTAGCATGTTGTTTAATGTTCACGTTTTTGTGGTTTTTCCAGTTTGCTTACTGTAATTGATTTCTAGTTTCTGTACTATTGTGGTTAGAGAAGATGCTTAATATGATTTGAATCCTCTTGAATTTATTGAGACATGTTTTGTGGAACATGTGATCTCTCCTGGAGAATATTCCATGTGCATTTGAAAAGAATGCATATTCTGCTGCTTTTGGATGGAATGTTCTGTATATATCTATTAAGTCCATCAGATCAACGTGTTGTTTAAGTACAATATTTTCCCATTGATTTTCTGTCCGGATGATCTATCCTTTGCTCTAAGTGGGGTGTTAAAATTTCCTACTATTAATGTATTGCTTTCAATTTCTCCCTTTAGGTCCATTAATAGTTGATTTATATATTTTGGTGCTTCTGTTTTGGGTGCATGTATATTTATAAATGTTTTATCTTCTTTCTGGATTGATCCATTGATCATTATGTAGTACCCTTCTTTGTCTTTTATTACAGTCTTTGTTTTAAAGTCTATACAGTCTGATATGAATAGAGCTACACCAGCTTTCTTTTTGTGTACTTTGCATGAAATATCTTTTTCCATCCCTTCACATTCAGTCTGTGTATGTCCTTACTTCTGAAGTGAGTCTCTTGTAGGCAGCATATAGATGGGTCTTGTTTTTTTATCCATTCAACAACTCTACGTCTTTGAATGGCAAATTTAGTCCATTTACATTTAAAGTAATTATAGATAGGCATGGAGTTATTGCCTTTTGTAGTTCCTCTCTGTTCCTTTCTTCTTTTTCTCTCTTCCCTTCTGGTTTGATGGCTTTCTTTAGTGTTATGTTTAGATTCCTTTCTCATTTTCTTTTGTTTATTTATTTTAAGTTCTTTCTTTGTTATTACTGGGTGGTTCACATATGACATCCTATGTATATAACAGTCTCTTTTAAGTTGATAGCAACTTAAATTTGAAGACATTCCAAAACTTTACATTTTTACTTCCCTCTCACATTTTATATATATATAAATTATTTTGGTGAGGAAGATTGGCCCTGAGCTAACATCTGTTGCCAAGCCTCCTCTTTTTTATTTCCTTGAGGCAGATTGTCCCTGAGCTAACATCTGTGCCAATCTTCCTCTATTTTGTGTGGGGGTACCGCCATAGCATGGCTTGATGAGTGGTGTCTAGGTCCATGCCCAGGATCCAAACCTGTGAACCCCAGGCTGCCGAAGCAGAGCGCACGAAATTCACCATCAGGCCAGCCCCCACACTTTATATCTTTGATGGCATATTTTACTTCTTTTTATTTTATGCATCCCTTAACTATTGTAATTTTAATGAATTTTACTACTTTTGTCTTTTGACTTTCATACTTGCTTTATAAGTGATTGGTCCACTACCTTTACTATATATTTACCTTTTCCAGTGATACCATTACTTTTGTAGGTTTTCTTATTATTAATTAGTTATTTTCTTTTTAGCTTAGAGAACTCCCTTAATATTTCTTGTAAGACTGGTTTACTGGTGAGATGAACTTTGTTAGCTTTTGCTTATCTAGGAAATTCAATCTCTCTTTCAATTATGAATGATAACCTTGTCTGGTAGAGAATTATTCATTGGCAATTTTTTCCTTTCAGCACTTTGAAAATGTTATGCCACTCTCTTCTGGCCTGTAAAGTTTCTGCTGAAAAATCCACTGATGGTTATCTGGTGTTATCTTTGTACATAATAAATTGTTTGTCTCTAGCTGCTTTTAAGATTTCCTCCTTGTCCTTAACTTTTATCATTTTAATTATAACGTGTCTTGGTGTGGTTCTCTTTGGATTCATCTTCTTTAGAACTCTCTGGGCTTCCAGGACCTGGATGTCTGTTTCCTTCCCCAAGATTAGGGAAGTTTTCAGCTATTATTTTTGTAAATAATTTTTCTGGCCCTTTCTCTCTCTCGTCTTCTTCTGAGACTCCTATAATGTGAATGTTATCTTGCTCGATGTTGTCCCAGAGGTTTCTTAAGGTATCCTTACTTTGTAAAATTTTTCTGCTCTATCTGGGTGAGATCCATTGCTTTGTCTTCCAGTTTGCTTATCATGTTTCTACTTCATCCACTCCGTTGTAGAATCCCTCTATTGTATTTTTCAGTTCAGTTATAACTTCTGCTTAGTATTTTTCTTATATTTTCTCTTTGTTGAGGTTCTCACTGTGTCCATCCATTCTTCTCTCGAGTTCGGCAAGTATCTTTATGATCGTTACTTTGAACTCTTTATCAGGCAGGTTGCTAATCTCCATTTCATTAAGGTCTTCTTCTGGGGATTTGTATGTTCTTTAGTGTGGAACATATATCTTTGTCTCCCCATTTTACCTGACTCTCTGTGTTTTTCTATATATATTAAGTGAAACAGCAACCTCTCCCATTCTTGAAGGCACGGTCTTTGGTAGGAGATGATTTGTGAGGCCTAGAAGTACAATCCCCCCTTGCCTCCAGAGCTGGATGCTCAAGGAGCATCCCTTGTGTGGGCTCTGCACACTCACCAGCCATGGTGGAGCTGCAAATGTGGTGTGAAGTGGGCAAGGTGCAGGGCACTTGTCTGGCCTGGCTGCTGTGCAGCTGCTATGTGGGGTGGGTAGGGTGCAGAGCATGCCCACCTGTGCTAGCAGGCTAGAGGTAGGGCACCAAAAAGGGCACCAGTTCCATCACCAGTAAGGCAGAAAGAATTTACAAAAACGGCAGCAGCCAGCACTTCTGTCCCCAGAGAAAGTCACTGCAGGTTCCTACTTCTCTGGCAGCTGCTTTAGGATTAGTAAATGAGTCTTCCTCATTTACGGTCTGGTTGCTTTTCAAACTGTTGTTTTTGTACTGGATCTCAGGGTGAGTGGATCTGCGTGCAAGCCCTTTAAAAGCAGGTTCTCAGTTCCCTACAGTTCTATAATTCCCCTGGATTTAATCTCTGTTGATTTTGAAAACCAGATGTTTTGAGGGATCATCTTTGTGGTTCCAAAGCCAAGGTTTGGGGTGTCTGACATGGGCACAGTCCCTTTACTCCTCAGGGAAAATCCATATTTTTGGGATCCTCTCCCAATTATGGGTCACTACACCTGGGTGGGGTGCTGGGTAAGACTGTGTCTCTGCCTCTCTTACCTGTCTTCACGTGTCTCTTTTATCTTTTGTTGTGGAGGCACTGTTCATCTAGGTCTCAGTTCCTTTTCAGAAGAAAATTATTCCATATGTAGCCATAAACTTGTGTTCATGGGAGGACCATCTTAAAACCTCTCTCCTCAATCTTTTGCTTTTAAGCCAAATTAATTAAGCCAAAAAAACCACATATGTTTCTTAAAAAGTGGTGTGGATTTTAGAATAAGTTGTCCCAATATTGCCAAAATGTTTACAATGGTAATGCAACAAAATTATAAACTTTTGAGTCATTGCACGATTTTCATTATTAAAGTTTTATATTTGCTAAAATACCTGTTTTTATTGATCTATCTAGCATTAATAGATGTATTTGCATCATGTTCTTTAGTTTGTTAGTCTAAAAATATAGCAATAGCTACCGTAAATTGAGCATCTACCTGTGCCAAGCATGGTTTTAGAAAAATTACATACGTCATCTCATTTTTCAATCTTAAAAAGTCCTACAGGTTTGATTTGTTCTTTCTCCACTTATAAATGAGAAACTGACACTCACAGAGGATAAAGAATTTGCCTAACTTCACACAGTTTGTAGCTCACAGAGATTAGATTCAAACCCTAGTCAACCAGACTGGAAAGCCAGTATGTTTTCTAGTACTCTGTGTAGTACCTCGGATTTCTAGTACAATTAATAACTTGAATGAATTTTATTTTGTCAAATCCCTCAAGAGAAATTATTCAAAATTATCAATTGTTAAACTTTCATAGACTGGGTTTTTGGAATAGTGAAGATAGTTTGCTTGTTGTTCAGTTCCATTATTATGTTGGAATATATCCAGGTAATAGGACACCTCTCTGTTGAAAAATAATTTTTAAACATTCTTTTAATATCCTAGAGGAATCTACAGTGTAGGAAATCCAGAAGTAGATAAAAGTAGTTAACTATGAAAAATTAAAAGGATGGACTGGGGTAGGAATAAAACCCCCAAATACTACATGCCTCGATTTTGAAGTTTAGGTTTTTATTCTATTTTAAAGAAAATTCTCATAACAAAATTCAAAGATCCAGAAATCAAATCCTTGCAGATATTCTTTGTTTTGAAATTCTTTAAATTTCACTTTCATATTGAACTGTCAAGAAAGTAGCTAGCTATCCATTACTTTCAAACACAGTAGCTCTATTTCCGTGGTCACTGCCAACATGTGAGTCACTGAGTCAGATTGTGACATGCTCACAGCAGGTCAGATTATTTAACCACTACTTCAGGAAACACATGAGGAAAAATACACTCTCTAAAGCTAATTATTTTAGCACCAATGCCAAATTTCACATAACAAGAAAAGTTGCATTTCTTAAGTAATCTGAATAGGAAATTCAATGTTTCTATGCAAGTCTGCATCACGTTTTTGAAAGAAACAAGACTTCTGTAAAAATCTTACCCCTTACTCTTATCCTGAAAAAACTGGCAAACTGCCAAACCAGAAATTCTGAAAACTTGAAATGCAATTTGTGTTATTTGTATTGTGTGCATGTAGTCATTCCAGTGATTCACAGGGAACGCTATGAATCACAAGTAAAATTAAAAAAGCAGGTTTTGTTAACATATGATTTAATCTAATGTAAAAATTACATTTTAGCAAAGTGATATTAGCCTCTACTTAATATGAGTTTCCTTCCTCCCCTCCTCCTTCTCTTCTCCATCTTCCTTCTTTCTCTTTTTCTGTAAAAGCTCACATTGGTTTCAGATTTCAGCCAAAGTTTGAGAGTAAAATGTTGCATACCTTGATAAAAGCTTTTGCCATATTTCTAGTTATTTCAAGGCAATTTTAGATAAGAATCAAAACTTAAGTATGATTTATGGGTATTGTTACTTTTACCTGGAAAAAACGCAAACCTAGAAGTGTTTTGACAGGGCTCACCACTTTAAGTAAATCTAGGCCCTTCTAATTTGCCAAAAAAGTGAAGGACTATTAAAAGCAGTTGTCTAAATTTTGGAAAGAACCAATTTGATGGTTTTGTTTAAAAAGAAATAAAAATAGTTATGTTGTAATAAAGTTAAAATCTTTAATCATTCATTTTTTAAACTAACTTCTCTCTTAAAATTAAACATTTATTTTGCTTCTTTTCTTTTCCAAAGACTGGGTTTAGTTGAGGTTCTGGAAAGAACTTAGTCATTTACTTTAGACTAAATAAGCTTAAAATTTACTAAATATCAGCATAAAACCTTTTAACAAAACATTCTGCATAGGAACATATTTCTAATTTCCCTAAATCTAATATACTAAAGTCTTAAAGTTGGATTGGAATTTTTCTTGGCAGATGAGCATAGAGAAAAATGAAAGCAGTTTGTTTTCTTGAGCCTCTATAAGTGTACCACCTTTGCACAGTGCAATATAAAGCCCTTTACATCCACATCTGAGAAATAAATACAATTAATAAGTGTAATGACTTTTATTGCTGATGGAATGAAAATTTTATCATCGTATTGTGAAATAATTTAAATGAATTCGTGTGCATACAACTTAACTTGTATGTGAAGCAAGTCAGACCCCAGAAACACGATCTCCTTATTCTGGAAGAATAAACAGACTATATACAAATGTAGAATGAATAAAAGTAATTAAATACTTACTCATTTGAAATGAATATATACAGTCATTCATTGCTTAATGAAGGGGATACATTCTGAGAAATGCATCTTTAGGCCATTTCATAGTTGTGAAAACATCATAGAGTGTACTGAAGGGGAACAAAATTTGCCACCACAAAATGTGTCTCTTTAACATGAGGATTATTTTAGGCTGATTATTTTTGTGAAACAAAAGACTCAGGAAGGTTTTCTTACAACTTCCCCTTAACTGCCTAAAAGAATTCAGATTAAAAAAACCTGTCTCAGGCAGCGAACTATCACCTTAGCATAACATGAACTAGATGGTAGACAGGGAGGAACCTAGAAAGGCCTATTTGTTGGGCTCCCTTCTGAATTCTTCTGTTTCTGTGTGACCAAACAACACTCGTTTTCCAAATGTTTGCTCCTTTTCACCTACCTGTGAATTGCCTTCCTTCCCTTTGAAGTCCCTGACTCTCCCCACTCCCAACATCTTCTTTTGTCTTTAGCTGAGGATGGTATTGAAGGTGAGGGCTTTGGCCATTTTGGTGAGTCACTCGGTTTTCCTGGGTTTCTCCCATGTACACATGTTATTAAACTTTTGTTTGTTTTTCTCCTGTTAATCTGTCTCATGTCAATTTAATTCTTAGATCAGCCAGAAGAACCTAGAAGGGTAGAGGGAAATTTCTCCCTCCTCTACAGTGCTTATGCAAACCTAGATGGTATAGCCTACTATACACCTAGGCTGTATAGTACTAATTTTATGGGACTACCATCGTATTATGCCTTCTGTCATTGACCAAAACATCATTTAAGTGGTACATGACTGTAATGATAAATATAAAAAGAAAATAACATATTAAAAAAGTACTTCTTCACTGAAAGTTGTCCTCCAGGAAATATTGTGAGAAATTTGCCCACTAAACCCAAAGAAGCAACTGACGATAGTGAAATATTAATGCTCCATTTCCTATGTGTTGATTTAAGAAACATTTATTAAGCTCCACACAGAGTTTAAAGAGACACAATCCCTGCAGTCCTAGAGCTCACACGGTACAGGAGAAAAAAATGTGCACAAACAATACACCAGCGTGTAAGTATCACAACTGAGGTGTTGACAGAGTACAATGGAATCACACAAGTGGAAATATGTATTACGCCTGGAGATGTCACAGAATATTTCACAAGGGAAGTAAATTTTAGCTGAGTAAGAAATGATTACAAGGAACTCCCTAGATAGTTGCAGTGGAAAGCAGTTGCAAAGATATGGAAGGAAAAAGAGCATGTCATATTTTGGAAAACTAAATATTTCAGCAGAGCTAGAATATAAAACAGGGAGAAGATAACAATTTATCTATCCTGTTAAGGGGATTGAGGAACCACTGAAAGACTTCTTTTTATTTTTTATTTTTGCTGTCAATTAAATTAATTCATGTTCATCAATAGAAATTTTTAAATGGAGAAAATCTAAAGAAGAAAATTAAGGGGCCAGCCCTGTGGCCTAGTAGTTAAAGTTCTGCGTGCTCTGCTTCGGCGGCAGGTTCATGGGTTCAGATCCTGGGCATGGACCCACTCCACTCATCAGCCATGCTGTGGAGGCATCCCACATGCAATACAAGCAAGACTGGCACAGATGTTAGCTCAAGGACAATCATCCTCAAGCAAAAAAAAATAAAAGAAAAGAAAAAAGGAAGATTGGCAATGGATACTAGCCAATCTTCATCACCAAAAATAAAAAGAAGAAGAAGAAGAAAATTAAACCTACTTTAAATCTTATCAGCAAAGAATCATGTGGCTTGACACATGTTTTATACCACAGCCCTGCTTCTAATAGCCTTGCAGTACTACTGATCTGAGTCATTGGGCAATAAATACTGTCCCCAATTCTCCTGAAATCAACCATATGTACCCCACTTCTCCCCAGAATGTTTTCCACTTATTTTCCACAACAATGAATGAATTCTTCTGTCAGTCTTGGTTCCTTTGGGTTGATTCAATTTTCCCTAAACTTTGCAGACATTTCTTCGATTTTGTGATATGTGATTGCCATTTTATTCTCTTGGCACTAATAAACGTAGTTTTCTTTTTCATTATTAATTTTTCTTATTCTTGTTTTCTTTTAACATATTGATCAGTTGTTGAGAAGAGTTTTAAAAGTTTGCTCATAAAAGAAGCTTTGCCAAAAATCCAGAGCTGATTTTCTTGTTTTAGTTCAGAATAAGTACATGTAAGCGGCACTGCTGGGCCAACAAGTACTATTTCAAGATGTTTGGTACATAGGGCAAATTGCTTTCTGGAAAAATACCAATTTTTCTTCCCATTAGTAACATATGAGTTGCTATTTTCTGGCACGCTTACTAACACTGGGTATTATCTTTAATTTTTGCCAACAGTTGAGGGATTTTAAAGACCCATGGCCATAAAATGAGGATTGCACTTTATGACTGCCAGTCTTCCTGCGGTGTGAAGGATAGATGGAAAGTGCGGGGGTGTGGTCCAGTTGGCGTCGGGAAGACAAGGTGGTTAGTGAAAAAGTCTAGATGAGAAACAAACCAAGGAAGTGGCAGAAAGAAGAGATAAGGAAACGAATATGCAAGATAATGAGAAGTACAAATATTGTAACCAAGAATATGCTGCCTAGGGAGAGGTGAAAAATAGTTTTGACAATTACTGCTATCTGCAAAACACTCTACACACATCAGCTTATATAAATCTCACAGCAAATTTAGAAACTAAGTTTTATCCTGATTTTTCAGATTTGTAGCATCTAAGAGGTTAAAGAACACATTTACAAAGTTGCTTAGTTGCATCTTAGTAGTCAGACATGCAGTAATTTAAAAATAACAATATCTTGGAAAATAAATTAATAATAACCTAACAGCTTCTTGTCAAATATTTTCCCAATTTTTTTTTACCTAAATTTTTGCCGAATTCCTTCACTTCATATTTTCAGGTGTTTGTTTTTGTTCTTATTTTTGCTTAAAGAACTCTTTCCAATAATAGAAATTAAAGATCACACCTGTACTTTCCTAATTTTCAAGTCTGTGCAAGACCTTTATAAAATAAGAAAGAAATGAAATTGTAGAATTGTTATAATGTTCGAAATATTAACTACCCATTAACATGTATATCCTCTCTTATTTTGTCTTTGTTTTGGGCATTATCTTGTTTTCATTCCTTATTCTTGTAAACCACTATAAAGATAATGGCGTGAAGATTTAAAGTGATGATTCATGCCTCTTTCAAATGCATGGGCATACCAACAACATCAGTAGGGGAAACAAATTAAAATATTCAAGTAGGGGCTGGCCCGGTGGCGCAGTGGTTAAGTGCAGGAGTACAGCAGCCAGGGCAGGTTAGGATCCCAGGCGCGCACTGACGCACCGCTTGTCAAGCCATGCTGTGGCGGCGTCCCACATAAAGTAGAGGAAGATGGGCATGGATGTTAGCCCAGGGCCAATCTTCCTCAGCAAAAAAGAGGAGGATTGGCATCAGATGTTAGCTCAGGGCTGATCTTCCTCACCCTGCAAAAAAAAAAAAAAAATTCAAGTAAATTGATATTTAGTTTATAATTTTCACTATGTTTACAAAACCCAATACTATAAATTAGACTGTGAACTTAATTTGATATTCTAGTAATGATATTTTCATTACATAGAACATATCAATCAGAATTAGGGCAATCACATGATTATAGACCAAAGCTATACATCTGAAAGTGATCAGGGTCACTAATCACACAATGGGGCAACAGGTATAAACAGGGCCTGTCCCAGGCAAATCAGACTTACTTTAACTTTCACCAAAGTCTCAATCTTCAGGATTTTGTCCTAGAGGGAAGTCAAAAGGTGGCAATAAATGTATTTTCTGTCAGCAACCCATATACAGAATATGTAACTTCAATGTACATTTTACATTAACTTCAATGTTAATTTTATAGATTTGCTATGTAGACCATTACATTCTCTCTATTATCTCCTCCTTTCTTGTACTCACAAGACTTATTTTTTTCCTGGTCTTTTTGCATTGGCCAAGATATTCAGTATCATGTCAAATAGAAGAAGTGATAGCAGGCATCCTTGTCATTTTTCCTGACGTTAAAAAAAAACTTCCATTAAGAATGATATTTTCTATTCATTTTGCTATGTGGGATATTATAAAAAATCTCCAGTTATAACTATTAATAAATGCATTTCCCAGTAATTTTGTTAGCTACTGCTTTATGTATTTTGGGGGATCTCAGAGATTGAGTTCATGTAGATTTGTGATACTTTCATCTTCTTGATTTATTCTTATTATTAATATGTAGCATCTCTCTTTGCCCCCAAGATATGCTTTATCTCAAATTTTACCTTGTCTATTTTCTTTTTTTTCATCTTGTCTGTTTTTATTGATTCCTTTAATCCATTTATATATTTATTTAAGATTTATGTATACTCCCTTATTTTATTTTTTCTACTTACCATACTTCCATTTTTTAATTCTTTTTGCCCCTTCCATATTTTTCATTGAATAAATCAAACTCTTTTCTGCTGGTTTGAAAGTAAAGCATTCTATTTATATTCTTCAGTTATTACTTTTAGCTCATTAAGACCCATATTTTTGTTTATTTTTCCAGAAATATTTTAAATTTCTCAATATCTATATGTACTCCTAAAATAAGAGAAATAAGCAGGCTCTCTCCTCCTTCTGTTTCCACCGTTACAAACATCTGAGTGGTGCCCCACTTACTCTATTGATGGCATCTAGTATTTTAGTTCTAAGTTATCACAGATTGTTTTTGTTTTTCTTCTTTTATAAAAATAATGAACTAAGTTATTCATTCACTTTTATATGTATGTGTATGTGTTTATTTGTTTACTAGTAGGTGTGTTTCTCTTCTTGCTTTAGTAATTCTTTAAAAAACATTAAAAAGATGTCTTTAAGTCCAATATTATGCTGGAGAATATCTTTGTATCAGTCTCACATTTAACAGCTAGTTTATTTGGCTGTAGAAGACTGAATTTGAAGCTCTTTTACTTCAAAAATGGAAACTATTACTGTCTTTTTTTCTTTTATCCAGTGTTGCTGCTGTGATGTCAGTTTCCTTCCTGTTTCATTGTAAATTACCACTTCTTTCTCCCCTAAGATTTTAGAATTTTCTTCTTTTCTTTGCTGTTCTTAAATTTCACTATTATATATCAATGTGTAGGGATTTGGGTTGTTCATTTTTTTCTTCTTATCTAGCTTGTATAGCATTCTATGAACTCCTGACCTGAGGTCTTATATCTTTTTTTTTATTCTGAAGAAAATATCCTTTCATTTCTTTAAACATTTTCTCTCTCCTATTAATTTTTCTATATTTTTAAAATGAGGTAAAGTTTATATACAATAATTTACATTTTTTAGTGTAAAGTTCAATGAGTTCTGGCAAACAGATAAAGTTGTGTAACCACCACCACAATCAAGGGGCGGATGGAATAGTTCTATCACCACAAAAAACTCCCTCATGCCACTGTGTAGTCAACCACTCTCAATATCACCAAACCTGGCAACCCATGATTTGTTTTCTGTCCCTATAATTTTGCCTTTTCAGAATGTCATATAAATGGAATCTTTTAAGATTGGCCTCTTTCACTTAGCATAATACATTTGAGATTCATCTATTCTGTTGCATGTATCAGAAGTTTATTCATTTTTGTTGCTGAGTAGTATTCCATTACATGGATTTACCTCAGTTTATTCACTAGTTGGAGTTGTTTCTAGTTTTTGCCTATTATAAAATACAAGCACTGTCTATTATAAAATACAAGCACTGTCTCTATTTTCATAAAGATATTTGTGTGAGCACAGGTTTTCATTTCAATTAGGTAAATCCCTAGGAGTGGAATTGCTGGGTCATATGGTAAGCATATGTTCAATTTTTTTTAAGAAACTGTCAAACCATTTTCCAAAGTGTCTCTACCATTCTATATTTCACTAGCAATGAATGAGTTTCAGTAGCTCAACATCCTCACCAGCACTTGGTATGGTCAGGTTTTTGTTTGTTTTGTTTTTTATAATTTAGTCATTCATTCTAATAGATACTTAATGGCATTCCATTATAGCTTTCATTTAAATTTCACCAATGACAAATAATGTTGAGTATATTTTCATGTGCTTATTTGCCATCCATATATTCTCTTTTTTTTCCCCATATATTCTCTTTAGTTAAATATCTATTCAGATATTTTGCCCCTATTTTAATTGGATTAATTGCTTTCTTATTATTGAGTTTCAGGAGTAATAATTATTATATATTTAATATATTCTAAATAAATTCTAAATAAAAATCCCATATGATATATATGTTTTGCAAATAATCTTTTAATTTTATTGACAGTTTATTTTAAAGAGTAAAAGTCTGTGATTTTGGTAAAGTCCAGTTTATCTTTTTTTTCTTCTTCTATGCATCAGAGTTTTGCTGTCATTGTCAAGAAATCTTTGCTTAACCCAAGGTCACAAAAATTTTCTTCTAGAAGTTGTGTAGTTATTGATTTTACACTGAGGTTTATGAACCATTTTAGTTAATTTTCTGTATGGCATGAGGTATGGATCAAGGTGTGTTTTTTTCCAGTACCATTTAATAAAAAGGATAGTTTTCCTTTATTCAATTAGATTTGCATCTTTGTCAAAAATTAATTGACCATAAGAAATTAATTGACCATATAGGGGTGGCTATAATTTCTAGAATCTCTATTCTGATCCATTCATCTGTGTGTCTATCATTTTGCCAAAATGACATTGACTTGATTACCATGGCTTTATAATAAGCTCTGAAAGCAAACAGTGTTCATTGCTAGTATATAGTTGCCTTTTTTTAGTAGATTCTTTGGAATCTTCTTCACGAAAAAAAAAATCTCTCAGAATATAGTTTTTACATTTAAAAAATATGTGGTGTCTCACTTTAGCACTCAAATACCAAATTCCAGAGGAAAATAGGTCAGAAATGTAGCTTAAAAATCCAGCCCCAGCAGTAAATAAATGATTTTAATAAAGCAACATAAAAATGCTGACAGCTTACTCAGGAAAACAATTTCTATCACATCATTATGTACTAAAAGACTAAAGCATCAAACAAAATACCTAGTCATGTAAATCTTTGCCTTGGCTTTAAGGTTAATGATGGAAGGTTTTATGAACAAAATAAATTGTTAGTAATTTAGAATGTTGATATTGACTAAATTTGGTAATCTAATGAGTGAATACCAATATATTCTTAGGAACCAATCTGATGCTCCCTTCTATCTTACAATTTTACTTTCTTATTTCTTGTTCCCCAATTTTTCAAACATAACTAGTAAGTCAGACATTTGATTTGCCTTTTATTTTTTAAAAAAAGCCCATTTCACCTATGAGAATATGTAAAATCAAACCTATACAGGTCAATGTTGCTTTTATTGACAATTTATTCTGAGTCAAATCAGCTCTGTCAGAAGTAGTAGCATGAAAACATGTTCCAATGGATCCAAGTCTCAAAATGGCAGCTCAATATGCCCTCTCTCTTTGGGAAACAGTAATTTCCTAAAAAACGTAAATATTCATTGCAGGTAATTATATTGCCAGAGGAACTAAAATATTCCATTACGAGAATTTCCAAAGTAAATTTCTATATGTAATTTTAGGGAAAATAAAATATTTTTAAGTTTAGGCTGAAGTGGAAAGGATGAAATTGAGTTCTTTTCTCCACCACATTTTATAAGTGCCACATCCCTATGGTTTACCAAAGACAGTGAAGCCCAAGTCTCTCTCATCCAATGTTCAGTCAATCAGAAGGACTCTAAAATAAGACTATCTGGTTAGAAAATAAATTCAAGTTGCTTTACAAGCTGTTCAGTTTCAAATGCATTAAAATTTAAACCTTGACTATTTATACTAACAAATAAGTGATCAGATAACGCATAATAGAAAGATCATAGTTACATAAACGTGGTTTTGATCCTTGCAAAGGGGAAGTCTTAGGTTCATGACCCGTGACCTCAACTGTGGCATGATGTGAGATCTCACTGCTTTACTAAAACACTGTAAACTAAAGAACCAGAGGACAAGATTTATTAAGCTAATCTCGTGTTTTTTGACAAATGATCACTTCTTAACTTGATTCTTGATTTGTGGGATTGAATTTTTTAACCATCATATTTTAGTCATACCAGAATCTATTGACTTCTAAAGCAAAGTCTCTGATGTGAAGTAAATTAGGACCTTCGTGCACTTTCAATGAATATGAAACGAGAAATGAACTTCAAAGTTTATCTAGTTCAATGCCCCTGGTCATTTCTCAATCAGGACTGTTAAGCTCAAGAGAGGTCCATTTCTCCGCTTTTTACTCAAATAAGTCTAATTCAAATGTAGTATCACTTCCATTTCAGACACTTTCAAAGTAATTCTGTAAACGTTTTAAGTGAAAATTTAAATAATGAGCTAAAACTATTCAATTGAAGTTGAAATATACTGTAATTTTATTTTTACATTTAATTATTGGATAATAGCCTTTAGTAAAATGTAAAATAATATTGTTAAATAAAAATAAAACTTATTTATTGAGAAAAAAATGAGAATATACAGTTTTTTTAACATTTAAAATATCTGTAATTTTATCACTAAAATACTCACAATTAAAAACTTGTGTATATTTCTAAATTAGACCATATAAAAAATTGTAAACTCTAGGATTAAAAACTAGGATATAAGTATAAAGGTATAGCTTTAAATAAAAATTGGACCAAAATGTATATATCATGGTGTATCTTATTTCCTTCACTTAGATGAGATTATGAACATTTTCCATGTTAAGAAATGTTTACCTACAATATCATTCAATGGCTGTAAGTAGGCCATTTAATGTATACACCATAGTTTATTTAACCAAATCCTCTATTATTGGTCATTTAGAGATTTTTCCTGTTTATTCTATTATAAAGAATTTTGTGCTGGACATTCTGTATCTAAATATCTGGCTACATCTTTAACAATTTATTTAGGATGATTTTGAAGTAAAGGAATTGCTAGGTCAAAGGGTTTGTATTCTTTTAAGCATTTGATACCTACTTTTGCCTAGGAACAGGTGATAGAAATTATTCAAACTTCACTTATCAAATTCCACAATAATCTACAACAGAAAAAATTTCTGAGAAGTGTGGAAATGAGATAGCCCCAGTTTGACACAGCACATCATAGGAAATAGCATTCTAGTTTTTGTTTGGAGAGTTTTGATTTAATTTCACCACTGCCAAGTAGAAAAAAGCCATTTCAGTACTCATCACATTTTCTTCCTCCAGTTTTTGTTTCCTTCCTTATAAAGAAATTAACAATTGATGAGAGCAGGAGAATAAAAAAGAATGAAACCCATTTGATTTTATTTGTTCTTAAGCCCTTTAAACATCGAGTCTGTGAGTTATCTGACGAGGGATTGAAATGATATTAAAATTGGAAATATTTTCTTTGGAAGTGCATTTGACCTTATGAATCAATGTTTCCATAACTATTTTACTGTCACTTTTTAATCTTTACACACTTACCTTCTCCAATTGCTTCTCGTCAATTTCCAACCAAATTGAGAGGTAATTAAGCCTTTACTCACATATATACAATTTATAAATTAAACCTTTGCATTTGCTATTTGCTTCAGCGTATTTTCGTAGGCAGGATGCAAAAGAGGAACCCATGGAAAGAACATTTTTAAAAGTTAAACTGATTCACTGAACTGGAGGAGTGGCAAACTTTTCATCTAAAGAGCCAAACAGTAAATATTTTCAGCTTTGCAGTGCCTAAGGTCTCTGTTACAACTACTGAACTCTGCCCTAGCCACAGACGAGACATAAACAAATGGGTGAAGCTGTGTTCTAACAACACTTTATTAACAAAAACAGGTGGTGAGTAGATTTGGCCCATGGGCTTAGTTTACCCTATCTGCACTGAACTCTCTTTTCATTTCAAACTTCCTGAAAATTTGATCACAAGTTTCCGTTATTGAACTAACAACCAACATTTGCATTTTCCATTTTGTTTTCTGGAATGATTCCCACAACTTTATCTATAGGAAGAGAAAAGAACATGTGGACGAAACGAAAGTAACATTCAACTCTTTTTTTCTCTCCAGTAATCTGCAAACGAGTTCTCTGCAGTTTCTAACCACCTTGTATAGGAGCTGATTAGCGCTTACTAACATGGCCAGTGTTCAGCAAATGCACACCCTTGTGGAATTTGTCACCTCTTGGGTTCTTCAATGGTGGCCCCTAACTTTCCAGTGAAAAGTTCTAGATAGTTCCAAAATCTCTGAATTTGTTCAACCTAGAGAGTCATTGAGGTTTCTACTCTGGTCCTACTGAGAGCAGAGTCTGTCCAAGTCAGCATATTCCTGGTGCTTTCTAGGCTCAACAATGATATCCTTTGTTACTCTGATGCAATTCTTCGTGTGTGGTAGAGAATATAGCTCTTATTTTTCTAGACCTGGCAGAAATGTGTCAAGACTAATTTTGCTGTCAATAGTGTAACATATCTGACTAGTTTATACCACAAACATTTTTGCTTTACCCAGAAGAAGACATGTGCACAGCTTTGCACCCTTTGGCTGTTTAACGTAACGCTCAATGCTGTCACTCAGAAAGTTGAAGACTTTTGCCGTGAAATGGGAAACAAATGGATGGATATGCTCCAAAAAGTCCCATTTCAAACATCTTGTAAAAATAACGCAATCCAAACTAAGTTTATATTAAGGAAATTATGATTCAATATAAATTTCATGCCTAACAAATCTTCTACAATGTTTGGTAAACAATGGAAACTCCACGAAAATAGAATACTATTGTAACAGTATAATTTGATTTTATCAACATATTAGAAAATCATATATATTTCTAGCATACAAAGATTTGAACATATTCTTCAATTACTTTGGTGTCTTCAACCACTCACTTTCTACTGATTGTTTTGTGTAAGTACGTAGCATGTTTGAGCATCTCCTATGTGAAAAAAAATTTGCTAACTGCTCACACTCTTCCATGTGTCCCTCTACCTCTCTTCCTTTTCAGCTAAGCATCTTGTAAAAGTTATCTATTTTAATCGCTATTCCCTTGTATCCCACTGCAATCCAGCTTTCTCCCCTATCACGCTACTGAAGCTATTACTTTCAAGGTGACTGGTCAATTTCTTTTTGATAGATCTACTACGGACTTTTCTTGACCCTCTCCTTCCTTGAAACTCTTTCTTCCGTTGACTTCTATAATTCTAACCTCTTTTCCTCTCAGATACTTTTTAAAGGTCCTCATCTGCTGCTTGCCCTTCAATATGAAATATTATTTTGAAGTTTAGTCCTAGGTCACCTTCTCTTCCTGCTCTACACATGCACTACTGGTGATTTTGTGAACTTCCATGGTTATAAATCTCAAATCCTTGTGCCATATTTCTCCATAAATCCTCATTGTGTGCATACCTGCCTATTGGACACAGCTACTTTGATGGCTTCTTGGTATTTTAGGCTTAGTAATTCCAAAACTGAACTCATCATCTTCATCTCTCCTCCAACCAGCTTTTCCCTAGGTGTTCCCCATTGCCCAAGCCAGAAACTCCAGAGTTTCCCCTGACTCTTTTTTCTCCTTTACTCCCACATTTGGTTAAAAATCAAATCTTGTTTCACCTACTTCCTAATAATTTTTCATATTTTTCTCCTTCCAATGGCCCCATCACTGTCCTATTCCAAGTCACCCTCTTGTTCACTTGGGTTACTGAAACTGTCTTCTAACTTGCTTACCTCTATTATTTCCCCCAGGTAATTCTCCACAATGAAGCCCAAGAGCTTGAATATGCTCCTGCGATCCTCTGAATCCTTATTTAAAGCTCTTCAGTGGCTTTCTGATGCTCTTAATAGCTCAAGAAATGGCTCCCACAATCCCTACTATCTGTCTAGCCTCCTCTTTTCCCACTCTCACCTCATTCACCAAGCACCATCACTGTTGAACCATATTACAAGCATCCATAATATAATTCTTTTAGCATCTCTCTCCTCTTCCAGAAACATTCTTAACTATCTTCATTGCCTAGTTAGCTTTTGTTCATCTTTTAAGTTTCAGTTTATATATTATACCAGAAATTCTTTTCTGACCCAACCCCATCCCTAAGACTGGTTAGATATTCTTGCCATGCACTCCCATGGCATTATTTTCTCTAAAATTGCACATCACACTTTAAGCCATTACCTATTTGATTTTTTAATTTTCCCTGCTAAACTGTAAGGTCTGAGAGGATTTCAAGATGGTGGCATAGGAAGACTCTGAAGGAAGACACCTTCTCCCACGAACATAACAAATTTATTGCTATGTACGGAATAATTTTCCTCTGAAAAGAATCTGAGAACTGGAAAAACAGTGCCTCCACAATAAAAGATAAAAGAGACCCATTGAGACAAGGAGGTGAGACAGAGACACAGTCTCACCCAGGACTCCACCCAAGGTGTGGTGACCCACAATTGCAAAGGGATTCCAAAAATATAGAACTTTCCTTTGAGGAGTAAAAAAACTGTACCCCACAGCAGGCACCTCAACCCTTGAGTCCGGCACCAGCAAGACAAACCTCAAAATGTCTTGTTTTGAAAATCAACAGGGATTAAGTCCAGGGGAACCATAGAACCATAGGGAATGGAGAATGACCTCTTCAAAGTCTTGCAGGCACACCAGCTTTCCCTGAGATCTTGCACAAAAGCAACGGTTTGAAAAGCACCTAGACAATTAGTGAGGGAGACCTACTTACTAATTGTAAAGTTGCTGCTGGAGAGGCAGGAACCTGCTGTGACTTTCTCCAAGGATGGAAGTGCTGGCAGGCACCATTTTTGAAGTCTCATTCTAACTTCTGATGATAGAGCTAGTGGGCACCATTTTTGGTGCCCTCCCTCTAGCTGCTAACACCTCTGGGCATGCTCTGTGCCCTGCCCAACCCACAACCCAGCTAGGCGAGTGCCTTGTGTCCCATGGCCCACCCACCCCAAACAACAATAGCACCGCAGCCAGGCCAGAGGAGCACCCAGAGCCCAGCCCCGCTTAAGAAGCAGCTGTGACACAACTGGGCGGGCAAGAGCCCCATGATCTGCCCTCCCTGTGTAGCAGCCACTCGCATGGCAACCAGGCCAGGCAAGTGCCCCAAGCCCTGCCGACCTGCGACCCCACCACAGCTGGCAGGTGCACACAGATCACACAAGAGACTCTACTTGAGTGCTTGGTTCAAGAGTCCAGTGGAATTTAATACTGTTAAAATATTCCTACTACCTAAAGTAGTATACAGGTTTAATACAATCCCTAGCAAAATTCCAACGGCATATTTCACAGAAATAGAACAAATAATTCTAAAATTTATATGGCATCACAAAAAAGATGCCAAATTGCCAAAGCAATCTTGAAAAAGAAGAACAAAGTTGGAGGTGACAAAAGAGGAAGTTGAGGTTCAGAGAAGTGTCCCGTACAGTTCTGATACACAAAAGGTCCATGAACATTTGTTGAGTGAATAAAAGAAACTGACTCATTCAAGTTCTTTCCATTCTCATAACCTCTCCAATATTTACGAACCATACTGCCTGACTTAGCACTTCATTATATATTAGTTTGGATTGTGTTCAAATTTAAGCTGCTATCAACTTAAAAGAGACTGTTACATACATAGGATGTTGTATGTGAACCTCCCAGTAACCACAAAGAAAAAACTGCATTTATTTGTACTGTGCACTGTGTCCGTTTGCCATCAAAAGGATGAACGAAAGACAGGGTACTGAAATACAAGTTGTCTGCGGGAGATAGGCACCTACAGCTTTCACACCAGGCGTTACAATATCAGGTTGCTACAACCACATTTTTCAACACGTATATAATAGAAAACAAAAGCTAGCTGTGTACACAGAAGAAGCTACACAAAAAAATCTTGCCTATTATTACAGGATCCCCCATCCTCATCATTTTAGTTATGTAATATATGAATAGCCAATTTCTAATTAACTTACACAATATTGAGTCATTGAATCCCAAAAGGAGTATTTTCCTGAAGCACGTTTTCTTCCTGTCTGTGTGGTATGACTAAAGTAACTCCCATGACCCGGAATTATAGATGAGAGTGAAAATACTGGAGGATTTGGAGGATTAACGGCCTATGTCTTCAATATTCACTTAAGGCAAACATGGGCTTGCATAACTCTTTCACCAGTGTGATGGTCCAGAGTTGCTGCTTGGGTGTAGCTTTAGATGACTAACTGACTAGATCATTTAAAGATGGTGTTTCATCAGGAAGTTCGTTCCCAACATCAGAGCCCATTTCTGATTAAAGCATTCTAGACATAATCCTTGTACCTTCTTGGAAGGTGAAGTTCACTTACATAAACATCCTTCTCGTTTCTCCCCTGAGATCCTTTTTAGATAGATGAATGGGCTAATCTTCCCCCAACTTCTATACTGTCGACCTGCTCATCAGCACCACCACCACAATCCAATTTTCAGATGGGGTGAAATTATACATGAATTCCTTCTACCTAATTTAATGGTTGGTGATGTCTCTTTCTCATCTATATGGTCTATGTTAGAAAATTTTCTCTCCTGAATATCCGGCGTTCAAGGTGGCAGTTGGGTTGGTTTTTGCATTCTCCCTTTAATGAGGTTGTTCAACCTAAGACATTTATCCCTTTTTCTTTTCTCTTGCCTCTTCTCTTCTTCTCTTCTAATTCACAGGGAGGCAGCAAACACATTAGACTTCTAAGCTGTCATCCTAACTGACACAGTGGATGAGTGAGAATTAGAGAATTTCCTGCAAGGGTTGAGAGTATTTATATTATCCAGCATCATACTGACCATTCTTTATAACCTCCTGGCACAGTCAGTTTGTAGAAACTGTAAGATTCTAACTTCGCTAGCAATATGGATTGAAAAATTATAGTGTCAGTTCCTAATTATGTTTGGGCAGGAGCTCATCTTAGACAATATGGTCTTTATGTTGTTTATAAGAACATCTTGAAAAGATAAGTTTCTTTTAATAAATTAAACTTGCATAGCTGAGCTTCTATAAACAAATAAGTGAACGACTGTAGACATACCAGGGAGCTTTATCAAATGACACTGTCACTCACATCTGGGCGTCTGCGCTTTGTCCTTGTCTTTGATGATAAATTTCCTCAAACTCCATTTCAAGTTATTTATTTGTTAGAAGGAAAAAGTAAATGGGGCTTTCCTGTAATGAATGTAATCTTACAACTTGTTCCTGGGATTAACTGTTGATTAAAAAGTTTGTTGTGATCTTTGTAAGTCCTTTTTTGTTTCATTATTATGGATATTCAGGAAACATTTACCAAAGAGTTCTTGTGCTTTAGGAATAATTCCATGTAAGGTTTGAATATGTCAACAATGCTCAACAGAATGTGTACAATCCTATAACTAACAACTGACCAGCGTTAACAACATCTTTTATGCCTTTAACTCCACCCATAACTCCTATGTGACCCAGATCCAAGCCAAGGTCACCCTGACTCCTCAAGAAATAAACAGTCTTGACTCAAACCTCCAATTTCATAGCCTCACAGTCCAAAGTCTTTGTCAAAACCTATGAATTCTCAAGGGCTTATCTGGCCAGGCATTTTAGCAGGAAAGCTGGATTTCTCTTTTAGAAGAATTCTCATATCAGCTACTAAGAATACGTTTTGTTACTGAGATCTTTCGGATGACTCTGTTAAACATAAGCCCCTACATGCCACTCTGACTATCCAATAAAGACTAAAAATCTAGTGAAACATTTTATATAGATAGGAATCCCTGCTCCTGAATATCCAAATCACAAAGGGGTGAAGTAAAGTTTTATTTGCTCCATTTCTGAGTTCATTCCTCTAGCTTAGGATCAGATCGGGTAAAAACCAATTTTTCCACAGCCAGGAACTTGCACAGCTAATGCCTGCCATACAGACAACGGTGATTTAAAATAATGCACAAAAATGACAAGGCGGGTACTGCTACCACATAGAGGGAAGGAATTCGGAGCAGAGTGTGTGCCATCCCTTTCTCTGGCCTTGACATAAAAACTGGGCTTTGCATCTCTACAGCTCAGAAAAGACACAGGTAAGCAGCACAACGTAGAGAAAAGTAATGGACAGCCTCCTTGCTGTGCCTCGTGCACTCCATGCTCCCACTTAGAGCCTTTGCTTTAGCTGTCCCCCTCCCTAGAAGATTCTTCCCCTGGAGGTCTTCATAGTTCACTCTTCCGCCTCCGTCCATCTTGACTCAAACCGCAACTTCTCAATGAGACCCACCCTAACCTCACTGTGGAAATTCACATCCCATCCTACCCTCCCTTTGTAGTCCAATCCCGCTTACTCTGCTGTCCTTTTTATTTTTTTTCATACTTCTAAGTACTTTACTCATTCACAAGGGTTATGACTTATTGATGGCCACGCCCTGGTAGCGTGTGAGCTCCACAAGGGCAGGAATCTGTTAATCTACATAAACCATCCTCTCTGCTTCCTCTTCTCAGCCAGCCGTTTCCCTCTCTAACCATGACTCTCTGACCTAGTGTTTCCCACTCTCTCATGCTGCTGTTCTTGCTCTTCCCGCAGCGTAATGGTTTGTCCTTTAATCCCTCCACTTTATCTAGGTCATTAGTACCTTATGACCTCATTCCCTAACCGTTCAGCCTGAAACACTGACTGACAACTTTAAACTGCCTCACTTAGAGTACTAGACACCTTCTATCCTATAATGTTCAGTTCTGCCCATCCCCAGCCCTGGGAAATCTACCTTTCACACTTCTCCTCTTAGCCCTCCAACACTAAAATAAAAGGCATAAAATCATGTGTACGAGGACCACTGAGCCATTTGCTATGTATATTTATCTATTTGCCATTAACTGCATGCTCACAGCAGCTCACCTTTTCTTTGAGTCAGCAGAGTCTGCAGAGTCTGACTCTCTCCAGCACCTGCTTGGATCTTTTTCCTCAGTCCTCAGACACTCAGTCTAACCACCCTATCTGGGTCTTGCCTCCACATTGGCTCAAGAAAATCCTTGTTGTCACAAAGTCCCTCAAATACCATTTCCTCCACCTCAAACCATCTCTGTGTCTGTAGACCTCCTCCTCTAAATTTCTCTGTATTTTCAGGTGCCTACTCTTCCTTCACTCCTTTTTCAGAGGAAGAGGTACACTTCTCCTTGCCAATATCATCCTCTCTGTCTACATTAGGGTATTCCACCTCTTCTGGAATCTCATTCCTTCAGATAAATCCTCTTTCCCAAATCTTCACTCTCTTGTCCTTCTTCTCCTCTGCCTACAAACATGCTTGCACTGCCCTAATCTTGTAAACTTTCTCTCTTACTCTAATATGTCTTTGAACTACCTACACTCAATACTTTTTCCCGTATTGTATCCATTTTCTTTTAAATAATTTACTCCTTAAGCTTTTGTACACTGCACTTTGTTTCAGTCTCTCATATCTAAAGATTCTTGACAAATCTCATGGTCTTTTCTCAGTCCCCACCTTGATGTCTGCAGCATTTGACATTTTTAATCAATCCTTCATCGGCCCCTCCTCTTCCTTCAGCCTCAGGGACTTTCTTATTCATCTCCTACTTCACCACCCACTTCGTCTCTGTGGGTTTCCTTCATGGTCTCGCTTCTTCCTCCCACACCATAAATCAAGATGTATCATGATGCTTAATCATTGACTTCCTGTTCTCTGTCAGTTTCTCCTTGGGATTTTCTTGTTCTGGTCAATAGTATCATCATTCTCCCAGGAATTGACTATTCCAGACCCAGTTTTGCACCCTCCAGATTCACCAGCCCATAGTTTTCTGATTTTCCTCCAGGGTGAGTGTTGGTACCAGCATGTTCTTGTTACTACAGAGAGGTCTTTGATCTTCCCTGGAGAGAGGTTCCTTGAGTGCTGTTATTTCCGTCACAGCAGAGGTTGGTCCTTAGAGTCTCATCTGCTCAGCCAGTCACTCCCAGTCCCCAGGTCACTCAAGAGGCACTCTTGACACACCTTGTCCAATGCCTCTCACTACACCCCTCTAACATCCCACCTGGGCTCTCTTGTTGCTGCTAAAGCATGAGAAGATACAGGACCGTATGAAGTCCAAGCACTTGCACTGGCTCACTGAACCAGGCTCTGTGGCAGGCGGGCAGGCAAGGAGGTGCTCTCTAACACTTACCGGCTGGCTCACCCGGAGTCCTAGACACCATTTCAGCTGTCCTGGGATGTGGCTTCCCCAAAGGATGCCCAAGTGCTGGGGAATTAATGCCCTGAGAGGTGAACTTGGACCAATCAGAGATGGAGAGAGCAAGTGGCTGGGAGATAAAATCAACTTCATTCTCCCCTCCCCTATCAGAGAGTTGTAAGTCAAAGTGATTCCATATAGCCTTTCCAGAAAAGTCCCACATGACTGAGCAATTATCTCTGTTTCTTGTAAAACTGTGGCCACCTGGTATTTGATTTCCCTCCCTGTCTATCTTTCTTCTTTTTTTCCTTTTTTGTGAGGAAGATCAGCCCTGCGCTAACATCCATGCCAATCCTCCTCTTTTTGCTGAGGAAGATTGGCCCTGAGCTAACATCCGTGCCCATCTTCCTCCACTTTATGTGGGACGCTGCCACAGCATGGCCTGACAAGCAGTGCGTTGGTGCGTGGCCCGGGATCTGAACCCTGGGCCACCAGCAGCGGAGCACGTGCACTTAACCACTACACCACAGGGCTGGCCCCAGTCTATCTTTCTATTTTTCTTCATTTTTGCCTCTCTAATTCACCCCCAACTAAAGTATTACTAAGTAAGGTTTTAGCTCAGGCCTCTACTTTCTAGGAAAACCAGGCTAAGACAGGTCCCCTCTAATCCTCAATCCCTCTCTCACCACCTACTCAGTCAGTCAATTATTCAATCACTAAGATCTGGTTACTTTTCCTTATAATGTCATTCTCATTTATTCCTTCCTTTGTCTCTTCAGAGTCACCATCTTAGTTCCTGCTTTTACCACTTTATACCTGGAACACTACAAAAAGTCTCTTAACCAATTGTTTTAGTCAAAGTTCTCCAGAGAAACAGAACCAATAGGAAATGTAGTTCCAGTCTGAAGGCAGGCAGGCTTAAGACCCAGGGGAGCTGATGTTTCATTTGGAGTATGAAAGCAGGAAAAATTGATGTCCCAGCTGAAGGCAGTCAGGCTGGAGGAAATTCCCTCTTATTCACGGGAGGGTCAGCTTTTTTGTTCTACAGTATTCAGGCCTTCAACTGATTGGATGAGGCCCACCCACATTAAGGAGAACATCTGCTTTAGTCAGTCTGCCAATTCAAATGTTATTCTCATCCAGAAACAACCACACAGACACACCCAGAATAATGTTTGACCAAATGTCTGGGCACCCTGTTGTCTAGTCAAGTTGACACATATAATTCATCATCACACTCATATTTTCTCCTTTGGTCTCTAATCCCCCAAATTTACCACACACAATAACTAGTTTAATCTTCTCAAAAATGTCATCTCCTTCTTTCCAATAGACTTTAACAACTGCTCATTATTTTTAGTATAATGTCCAAATACCTTTCCCTGGGATAAAAGATTCTTCATTTTATTTCTCCTACTTATTGACACAACCTATCCTCCCATCATTCCTGTACGTTTATTCTCTATTCCAGAGATACTCATTGGATACTGATTTTTATCTCATGAACAAGCTACACCTTTACATCATAGTTCCTATCACTGTTTCCTCTCAATGTTCCTTCCCACTGTCTATTTTACTTACCCTCCTACAGGATATAAATCCTATAGGGTCAGAGACCTTGTATGTCTTGTGCCCCCATACATAGCGCTAAGCATTAGTACTGTGTTGGATAATGATCAGACCTCCTGCCTTGAAACGTTGGGACCCAAAGCAGAGGGAAATAAGACATGGAAAAGTGTAACTGTGGCACTGCACTGATTTCCTTATGCCGTCACAGGGTAGACCCTGGAAAGCTGATGTGGCTCCTTACAACCCATAACATTGCAAAAAGTGCTCATCTGACTTGATGGATTTCTTATTCCCTATAAGCTGAAAGTTAGGAGCCCCTCTGGAGGACCTAAGGAGACATGGTGGAGCCTCAACCACTCCCTTCTATTCTTGGTCTCATGCTCAGCACTTACACTGCTTGGTTGCTGATATGGTAGCAATTTGAAGTGAAGGCAACTGAACTAAGTCTAAGTAGTCATTCTCACCAGTCTTCAAACCTTGACCAAACTATGTGGTGTGCAATATTTCCACTAAGTAACCAACAAATATTTGTTAATTTGTTAATATCCCAGACTTCACACAATGTTTGCACAAAATAAATCCCCAATGTTTTTCTTACATTCTTTCTTTCTTTTTTTTTTTTTTTTTAATAATGCCTTGTAGTGGCCCTGGAGGTTAGGAATAGTGCAGAGGTGATGCTTACATAAACTTCGTTTCTGAACTTCTATAAACCAGACAAATTTGGTGTATTATTTTTTTAGGTTTTGCAGAACTATGTATAAGAGTCTTAAGTAAGTTGGTAAAATAAGGCTGGTTGAATTATGAATGATGAAAAAAAACAGGATGCTAAGAGAGCTGATTCCTTTCATTTTACTCAAGAAGAGATTATTACCAACTAGAGAGAAGAAAACAAAAACTTATCTTTAAGTAGACAAGAGATTTATGGATGGTTTTAATTTTTCTTTAAATTTTATAATTGTTTCAAAATGTCTAAAATTTAACAAGTATTTTCTTTACAGTCAATAAGACATCAAATGTTATTTTCAAAAGGCAGAAGCATTTAAATGGATTTCTACTATGTGACTTCAACAATAATAAGTATTTAGGATGGAAGATATTCTACAGATCTATTTTAAAACTATAAAAGAATCAAGGAATCGGGATTCTTGGCTTCTAGTCCCAGGATTAGAATTACTGAAGTCAACAACTTGATGTCACGATTTTTTCTTATTTAAAAAGAACTGAGGCCGGCCCTGTGGCTTGGTGGTTAAGTGCGCGCGCTGCGATGCTGGTGGCCCGGGTTCGGATCCCGGGTGCGCATCGAGGCACCACTTCTCCGTTCATCCTGAGACCGGGTCCCACATGCAGCAGCTAGAAGGATGTGCAGCTACGACATACAACTATCCACTGGGGCTTTGGGGGAAAAAATAAAATAAATACAATCTTTAAAAAAAAAAAAAAAAAGAACTGAGTAACCTCATGTCCAGCACCATAATAATTCAATTTCATTCTCCTTCTTTAGGATGATGTGGGGAGGCCCACGATGCCTCCTATGATTGTATTCTTTACCCTCAGCTCCTATTAGTTCTAAAATATTGAATTTGATTTTGAAAGTAAGAATCTGGTAGAATAATTTAGAAATTCTCTGATTAAGAGTCACCCTCATAGAGCAATGTGGAATAATTAGTTGCCAACATTTCTCATCACCCTCTTATTTGGAAGCAAGAATTATATTTAATATTGAAATGCATCAATGAGTTCTAACTACAACACTGTCTTGGTAACAAAGGTTTTTCAGTATTTTTTGTAATGATACCATCAAAGACCTATGAATTAGTGTTAGAGTATCTAAGGCCTTAGGGTGTTGGGAGCCAAGTGATGATTCACAGTCTGTAATAAACAGATGGTACTAATAAAACATTAGTTCCTTGGAGTTGTACATACTGAAACAACACATGGTCAGCATGAACTAGAATTAGAAGCGGACAGGGAGAATACGGGCCCACAGCTTCCATAAAAGCAATGCCAGAGAGGTTCTAACACAATTCTCCTTTGTGTCCTGGATGAATTTTCAAAGACTCAGAGTTATGGAGGACTTCAAAGTTATGGAACTAAGTGAATGTTTTTAAGTCAACGTGGCATGAGAAAGATTAACTGGAATTGCTCATGAAAGCTAAAGAGAAAGTTAATATTTATAATTCTACCAGTGTGGTAGGCAGAATAATGACTTCCCAAAGATGTCACATCCTAATCCCCAGAACCTATGAATATGTTATGTTACATAGTAAGGGGAATTAAGGTTGCAGATGGAATTAAGATTGCTAATAAACTGAACTTGAGATAGGAGACTATCCTGGATTATCTGGGTAGGCCCACGGTAATCACAAGGGTCCTTAAAATTGAAAGTGTCAAATTGACGTCATGAGAGAGACTTGACTGGTCCTTGCTGGCTTTGAAGATGGAAGAGAGCCATGAGCCAAGGCCCTCTAGAGGCTGGAAAATGCAAGAAAATGAATTGTCCCCTAAAACCTCTAGGAAGGAATACAGCCTTGCGAACACACTGATTTTAGCTCAGTTGGGACCCATTTTGATTTCTGACCTTTGGAACTACAAGACAATAAATTTGTGATGTTTTAAACCACTAAGTTTGTGGTAATTTGTTACAGCAGCAGTAGGAAACTAATATAATCAGCAAATATTTTAAATCCTTGAGTCCTTTTGTTTGAATACATACTTTTAATTTACTACTATATAAAAGTTTAACTCAGTTTACGTATTCATCTACAAACACTGCCACACTTGTTTAGGAACAGGGACTATTATTTATTTGTTTTTGTATTCTTAACAATTAGTGCATATCCTGGTTCACAGAAGTTAAATAAATTGGTAGTCTTTTGCTTACCTTGCATAGCAATAATGTGCTATCACTCAGCTGACAATCATGGACAGCTCCGTGCTTACAGTACTTGAAAATTTGTCCAGGAGAATTTCAGTGTAATAATTCATCTCAAGCATTACCTCATTTCTCTCTAGTTTTTACTGTAATCATAAAATTTTAGAGATAGACAATGCTAAATTGTGTCCACTGGGCCTCGTTTTAGATTAGGGCACTGAAGCACAGATTGGTGAATTATTCTATTCATTATTGGTGAATCCAGCACTAGATCTTGAATCAATCTTCTTTCCAAAATAAGATGCTGATTCTATGCGTTCAAACTTGTCTAGATTGGCGAGTCAAAGAACACTAACAATATTTCATGTCCTCACAGCAAATTACCAAAGTGACAAAAGCAGAACATTTTCATCAAAAAGGAGCAGGCTGTTTGGCGGGGGAGTGGGAGGGGGGTGGGGAGGCAGGAAGGGGAGGTGGGGAGGAATCTTATGAATGTGACATGGCAAAGTGCCACTTGCCTAAAGTATTTATACAGACAAGGAGTAAAAAGATGTTATGTGTAATTTGGTTATATATAACAAATCATCCTCCAGGTGATTGGGTTTAAAAATATTTACTTTCTAAAACTAAACTATTGTGCTACTTTTTCTGATTCAACTTTCAAGCTGTAGAAAAAACAGAAACTATCTTCAAATATCTGGCTACTCACCAGTGAACTATTTGAAAAAGACAACAGGCTATCTAAACTTAACATCAAAAAATACCTTCAAGATGAAGTGTGTCCTGTCATAGTAAAAATCAAATAGAACTTTCTTATATTGGATATTTGTAGTCAATCTTGAATTCAATTTTCTGTTCCTAGGTTGGGTCAGGAAGAACAAAACACATTCACTAGGTGTTTCATGAGGTCAAAGATTCTTTTCTGAAAAATAAAAGTCTTTTCTTCTTTTTTTCCCTCTCATCTTCTTAGATCCTTTCTCTCTCTGTTCGCTGCTTCTGCCTCTTTTCTCTTCGTTCTTCCTCTTTTTCATTATTGACAAAGTCTGAAGAGGGTTGAACTGACAAATGTTGTGCCTTTAATAGTCAACAAATACAAAAAAAATCTGACTCTAAAACATGGTGACATGGAAGAAGGTAAAAGTTCAAGAAGTTGTTTTTTTTTTTTGGGTTTAGATGGACAGAGGAAGATTGGTTTTGTTTTTTGTGTTTAATAAAATGCCTGGAGACTTTTTTTTTCCACTCCTCCACATCTTCACCATCAAAATGTTCTTACTTTATATATATAGAGCTAGTTATTTTATATAACTTATTTTATCATTATTGTTTTGTGCTTTCATATAATTATTAACTGGTACCTAGTACTGAGGACTTCTCTTTTAAATGTAGTGGACAATATTTCACTACAATATTTTAATTCCATCTATTCATTGCAATAGTTTAATTACCTTAAAAGCAAAACAAATTCTACCAAATTTCAGATAGGCAGAAAAGGTATAATTTTTATTAAAATCAAGGTATTTGAAGTCAATTAAATAGAGGAAGAGGCAATCTTCAATGAGTCAAAATAAGAGCACCATGTTTTGGAGTTGCAGGTGGCTGTCAAGGTCATCTAGACAAACTACACTGGTTTGTAATTTAAAAAACTAAGGTCCATAAAATTGAAATGAGGAGCTTAAAGCTACAAAATGAGTTGCAAGCAGAAATGAGACTGAAGCCTGTCCTTCTTACTCTCAGACCAGTGGAATGTTAATCCTGGAATATTAATCACGGTCTTGTTTCTGTGAGGCAGAAGCGAGTGTCCTTGGTTTCACAGAGCACTGGAAGTAGGAAGATAGAATTCCAGTCCCCCAGAAAGTAACTGCAGAGGAATAGTATGTGTCATGGTGCCCACACAGTTTTATTTAATTTTTGATGTTCCAGTAATCCAGTGAGATCCCCTTAAAGAATCTTAAAAGCGTGCAAATTCTACCCTCAATCATTGGAATAAGCTGCAAAAAACTATCATCTACGTGGCTTCAGAACATTCCAAAATATGGCCTGGCTATTTGAAGAACATAAAAAAACAAACAAATTGGGGCCAAATAGAGAGGTCACAGAACTGGTATCCTGTATTCAAATTAGAATTTTATGATGACTCTGTGGTGCCAGATTATAGTGTCATGCAGGAAATGGGCTTCTGAATTCTTCAGTCTATCTATGTACAAGTGCTAATATATGTACAGACTGGGGGTCTCCCTGTGACTTCTTCTCATCTAAAATATCAGAGTATATTACAGCTGGTTACTCGAGCTATGCTCCTGGCAGTGTAGAGACAAGAGGGGAGATCATTTACACACACTGATATACAAATGAAAGAACAAGAGGTAGCCACGCCTGGCTCTGACTCATGGTGACTCCTGGCACGGGGTTCTCTTTGACAATGGTATAAAGCAGGGAGCATCAATTTTTTTTCTGTTGTTGGGGAGGAAGAAATTTTCCTCTACCCTTTTAGGCTCTTCTAGCTGGTCTAAAAATTAAACTACTTGAGACAGAATAACAGGAGAAAATCCAACAAATTTTAATAACGTGTATCCATGGGAGAAACCTAGGAAAACTGAGTAATTCACCAAAATGGACAAAGCCACCACCTTAAATACCATCTTCAGCTAAAGAGAAAAGAGGCTGTTGGGGTAGTGGTTTGGGACTTCAAAAGGGAGGATGGCAATTCACACAGAGATGGTGTGTTTGGTAAACAAATGTTTGCCATGCTTTGCAGAGACAGTGGGACATGGAAAGGACTTCGATCAAGTGGGACTTTCTAGGTTCCTCCCTGTCTACCACACCTAGTTCATATTATACTACAGTTATCTATGGTGATAGCTCCCTCCTGGAACAGCCCTTCTATCTTAAATTCTTTTAGGCAGTTAGAGGGTCGGTCAAAGTTTCTTCCTAAGTATTTTGTTCTTAAAAATAATCAAGCCAGGGGCTGGCCGGTGGCATAGCGGTTAAGTTCGGGCATTCCACTTCGGCGGCCTGGGGTTCACCAGTTTGGATCCTGGGCACGGACCTGCTCGCTGCTCATCAAGCCATGCTGACGTGATGTCCCACGTACAGCAACTAGAAGGATGTGCAACTATGACATACAACTATCTACTGGGGCTTTGGGGAGAAAAAAGGAAAAAAAGGAGGAAAATTGGCAACAGACGTTAGTGCAGGGCCCATCTTCCTCAAAAAATAAATAATCAAGCCATAGGGACACATTTTGGGGTACCAAATTCTGCTCCCCTACACTGTAAAGGACCAAAGAGTAAATATTCTAGGCTTTGCAGGCCATATCATTTCTACCAAAACTACTTAATTCTGCTGATGTAGCTTGAAAGCAGCCATAGACAATGAGTAAATGAATGAGTGTGGCTGTGTTCTGATTAAACTTTATTTATAGACCTGAAATTTGAATTTCAAATAATTTTCATTTGTCATGAAATATTATTATTCTCTGATTTTTTTACCAAAAATAATTCTTAGCTCCAAGACCATTTAAAAACAGACAATAGTCAGATTTGGCCTATGGGCATAGTTTGCAAACCCCTGGTGTAAAAGGATATTTTGTAGAATATTTGGTAATTATCCTCTGTGATATAACCCAAATATCTCCAATTGGTGCTTCAATAATGCCAAATCATTCTAAACCCCTTTGTGTTTTGAGCATGCACAGCCACTTGGATGAGATCCACATACTTATTTTGGGGGTGATATATAGTAAGAATCAAGAAATAACTCCTTAGGCCTAGACATCTGAGATTTGGTGGATAAATCCCACCCTAACTCTGGAGTTTGGTGATATACTATGACAATTAAATGCATGTAGCTGGCTTTTTCAGAGGGGGCATCCTGAAGAATCATCTTAGGGGTGCATTTTTTGGCTCTAACCACCCCCTCCTCTAACAAAACACCCATTTTGAAGCCACTGCTTCAGTAAATCCTAATCTTATATAGCAAGATAAGAATATAAGCGGAGATACAGCAATGCTCAAGTTAACATATTATCACTTACAAGTTTCTGATTAGGTCATCAGACCATAAGTTAATCATTTGTAGATATATTTTTAATGTAAAGAACTATTATGTAGAACTTAAAATAGCAATCCCCCAAAATTCTGTTTGAGATGATTAGAATATAGCTTGTTATTTTATTTGTTTTATTCTTTTTTCCACCAGTGACTATCACAAGTGGAAAAATGAAAAAAATCTGTCTTTATAATTTCTGTTTATGCTTTGACTTTCTGAAGTGGGGCTGTACATATGTCTTTCAATTCAGATCTGATTGAACAGCTACTCTGTCAGGCACCTACTCGCTGCAGACACAAAGATGAATGAGGCATCATTCTGTTCTTCAAGCTGCTCAGAATCTACGTGGAAAGCAGACCCACCTCGTCTCAGTCACACCAATACAAACTGAGGCGACCGACTGCTCCAAACGTCTCTATTCTTCCGTCCCTCTCTGGTCCAACCAATCCCAGCCCCTATATCCTCAGCATTTCCCCAGTGATTGATGAGTTCTTTTCCTCAGTATTTCCTACTCTCTCAATTTCTTATGAATTCCCAGAGCCCATGTTAGAAGGAGGAAGACTCAGCAGGAAGGATCCCAGGGGACCTAGGGCCAATTCTAAACTGATGAATTAGCACACAATTTCCCATATTCATCCTAAGCATCAAAATAACACCCTAAGAGGAGAGAACACAGAGCAGGAGTTAAGATACCAAACAAAGAAATGCTGTGACTGTTATCTGAAATTGCTTACTTATGCAAGTAGGGGATGGGTGTGGCAGATTTAACTCATTTCAAGCTAAGCAAACTTTTATTACAGTCCTGATAAGATTCCCATTGAAATCATACCCTGAATTGAAACACATAAAAGATAAAGACCTAGCTCCAGGGGACGCAAATTTCTAGATTTTTCTGAGCAAGGAGTCTATCATAATCTTGCTGCCATAGCAGCTACCATGCTGGTCCCCAGCAGAAATCCAAGGACTCTACTTTTGTAGTGTCATAAAACAACTTTTCTTTGCTCTGATGGAACATATAGCTTTCCAACAGCTATCAAACAGAAACATTTTTCCCCCTCACTCTCCCTGGAGAACACTTGCACAGAAAACTCTGAACTCAACAGGAAAAAATAACCCATTATTTTCTAAGTCAATGGTGTGTTTGCTTCTTACAAAGGCAAAAGTAAATCCTTAGGAGAAATAGATGTTATACTATTTTATTAAAACTGTGGGTAAGGTCAGATGTAGGTAAAACTATGAAGTGGAAACGCCTTCAGTGTTGCCCCAACTTCCTCTGTGGTCTTCTCTCTCCATTTTGGCAACCCTGTTCCTTGAAGTGCTTTGTGCATCATAGTCTTCTCCCATCCCACAAAGAGCTGCCAGCCCTTAAGAAGAGAATGGCCATTGATGGACTACATGGAATTGAAAGTCAAAGTTGACTTTGTTTCTGACAATATTGTACTTAACCTATCTTGGAAAGAAAAAAATATGCTGCAAATACAATGTAACAAACATCCTTTGAAGTGCAAAACTAACCTGTGGAAAAAAAAGTAAGAGAAATCATCAGCAACAAAAACAAGAGGAAAAACGAAACCAGAATTATAAATGAATTGGGCTGGTGGCCCTTAGCATTATAAATTCCTTGACTGTTTAAGGATTAACTTTAAATTGTGTTTAGTGAACTAATTATATTGGAATTTTAAAGGTAACCACTAAAAAGCTAAAATAAAGTATGTATCTTCTAACCAGGGAAAATTGAATTTAAAAGAAAACTCATTAGTTCATAAGCAGTAAGATAAGAAGAAAAAGGCATATTTTAAAATATACACATTTAAAGAAAAAAATTCAATATATATGCACAACCATAATAAAAATCAATGGGCTAAATTTGTCAGTTAAAAGACAGAGATTTTCAGATTGAAATTTAAAAAAGAAACAGCTATATGCTATTTCTAAGAGAGACATGTACACAGAATCAGAAAAATTAAAAGCAAAAGCATAGAAAAAGATATGCAGGTATACACAGAAAAAAGCAAAATCATAAGAAAAATTATGTGGGATATACCTGGAAAAAAATATACTAAGTACAAAAAAAACAAAATAATTATATTAATATCAAACAAAATAGATATTAGGACGAAAAGCTTTTGGAGGGTAAAATGTGATATAATTAATAAATAAATGGCAAGCAATAGGATATATTGGAACATATGAGGAAGCCATTTGGTGTAAAACTAATTCGGCCTGACTTTGTTTTTCCAAAAGGGGCCTATGGCCTCTGAACATTCATTGTATATCTGTTTTAAGCAATTAACATGTCCCAAAGACAAGAACAAATGACCTTAAGATATGGATGCAACTTCCCACATATTGGCATTTCCTTAAGGATAAGTATTTCTCCCTAGGCTAGGGTTTGATTGCTGTGCTCATCCTGTGACCAACCAACTTGAGACCTGCTACCTGCCACGCCCATCGAGACAGCAGACCTGCTACCCGCTGTATCCATCAGCTGTGTCCACAGCTATGCTGACAGGGCAATCTGACAGGGAAATCTCGTGACTATTGTAAAAAGACATTGCAATCATATGTGATACATGCTCTTTGAGGGTATATAACCACTCTGTACACCCTACTTCTTTGGTGCCCTTCCTTCCTTGGGGAAGGAAGGCCCTGGGCTATATGGTCCTCAAATTTGGCTCATAATAAACTCACCCCAATTTTGATTTATAGATTGATTATGGATTATTTGTGTCGACATAATGAAAATAATTTTAGTTCCAGTTTACTTTCATGCGTTAATACCCTAGTCTCCAAATAAATAAAGGAAAACTTGGCACAACGGTAAGAAGAAATTAACAAATCCATCTCCATGGCAGAAGATCTTAATAGAATAGTCAAACATGCACTGATCTGCAAAATTATTTTGATTCATACATGTTTAAATTAATGATCAGTAATTTAAAAAATTATTCATCATTAATTGGAATCAATTATCACTATAAAAACTCTATTGTCTTCCTGTATACAATAACAATTAAAATATATAATTATTTTAAATATAGATTTCACAATTGAAAGGAAAAACTATGAGATAGCAAGAATAAATATACTGAAGATACATGACATTCAGATGAAAAGAAAATCTTAAAGACATTTTAAAGAAAATATAAATTATCTTTAAAACCTCAGCATCAAGAAGAATTCCTTAAACAAAGAACACAATCCATTAAAAACTGCTACATTTAAAAATATCATGTCCAAAATTATCCCATCACAAAATTAAAATAAAAGCCAAAGCCTGGGAGAAAACATTTGTGACCAGTAAAAGATCAATATCCTGAAATATAAAGAAATCAATAAGAGAAAAGAAATAATTTAATGGAGAAATATGCAGAAGATTTTTATATGCAGTTCTCAAAATAGAAACCTGAAGCCCAATTCACTAATAAACTTAGGAAAAGATATATTCAGCTAAACATACTCTTACAATACTATCCAGCAATCCTGCTCCTTGGTATTTACCCAAAGGAGTTGTAAACTTACATACTGCGCATGGATGTTTATAGCAGATTTATTCGTAGTTGCCAAAATTTGGAAGCAACCAAGATGCCCTTCAGGGGGTGAATGGCTAAATAAACTGTACTACATCCAAACAATGGAATATTATTCACCACTGAAAAGAAATAACTATCAAGCCATGAAAAGACATGGAGAAAGCTTAAATGCATAACACTAAGTGAAAGAAGATAATCTGTAAGGGCTACATACTGTACATCTCCATCTATATGACAGTCTAGAAAAGGCAAACTATGGAGACAGTAAACAGATTAGTGGTTGCCAGGGGTTAGGAATGGGATGATGAATAGGTGGAGCACAGATTTTTAGGACGGTGAAAATACTTTATATGATACTATAATGATGGATACATGTCATTATACGTTTGTCCAAATGTATGGAATGTACAACACCAAGAGTGAACTCTAATGTAAACTATAGATTCGGGGTGATTATGATGCGTCAATGTAGGTGCATCAGTCATGACAAATGTACCACTCTGGCGAGTGATGTTGATAATGAGGGAGGCTGTGCATGTGTGGGGGTATATATAACTCTCTGTACCTTCTGCTCAATTTTGCTGTGAATCTAAAACGCTCTAAAAAAATAGTCTTAAAAAAAAAAGACATAGTCAACTTAGAAACCAAAAATACAAATTACAACCATTTCACATTCATCAGAATGGTAAACGTTGAAAAACCTGATGATGCCAAGTGATACCAAGAATGTGGAATAATAGAGCTCTTATCCACTGCTTGTTGGAGTGTACCTTGAAAAAGCCATTTTGGGTCTAATTTGTCAAAGTCTAGTTAGGTTGGAAGTGTGCATCCTATAACCCAGGAATTCCACCGGGAAATACCTCCCAGAGACCCTCTCAAACCTGTGCACAGGAGCCATGGGTAGGAAAGCTGGTATCAGCAGTGCGTGTAATAGCAAGGAATTAGAAACAAGCTAAATGTCCATCAACAAGAGAATGGATAAATACATTTTATTTTGGTGTATGTGATCCTACTCAACAATAAACAAGTGATCTAGTCCTATAGGTATTAACATGGTTGATTCTCACAAACACAATATCAGTTACAGAAAAATGCAGTACGGTTTCATTTATATAAAGTTTAAACATGTACAGCATTGTTACACATTTTTAGCAATACTTACATATGCCACGATGCAGCTGGGGAAGAAACACAACCTGCCCTGGCAGCATTGATAAGGTGTTGTTTCCTAAGCTAGATCATCTGGACATGAGTATTCATTGTATTATTTTCTATACTGTTTGGTATGTTTTATTTCATATTATTAATTTTCTCTATATTATATATTGGTATATCTGAAATATACATATGTATTTTAGTATATACATATATACACATTTATATTATATATTATTGTCATGATATATCTTTTAAATAAATAAATGAAAATTTAAAATGTCATTGTGATTCCTTTTAAAAATCATTCTGTATTTTTAAGCCAGAGAAGATTTCTGGCAATAGAACCTGGAAATAAAAGCTTCCTTGCCTTTAAATTATACTGCTCATTTTCTCTATCTTTCTGAGTTGTAATCAGCAACCAATGTGGACACGTGAGTCTCAGTTTTCCACTGTGCACTTCTAATTACTATGAAACCTGTTATACTCTCTGATGGGCTCTAAACACATTGCCTAAAGCTTACTGCTGAGTGGGTTTACTTTCCAAATTGTTTGCTCCAACTGATTCTCTAAGAGTCAAGAACACATGAATCTAAAAAACGTAATAAGCAGAAATTCTCTGCTTGAGCACTTCAGAATCAAGCCAATCCTTCCAGTCTTTATCTCTCTCCTTTCTCTCTCTTTTCTCTTTGTCTCTCCCTTCCTCTTACTCTTTCTCTCTCTGTCCCTCTCCTTCACATAAAAAATGGAATGAAGAAACCAGACCTATACAGCCCTGGTCTCCATGTGGTCCTTCTCCACAATCTCAGCCATCAGCTCATCTGCCTCCTAATTTACGGCTGGGTCTCTAGGAGCAAGCTGATCACTGGATGATTTAGCCAAGAAAATTGATCACAATTCACCGCTAATATGCAGAAATTAAAGTTGTCATTTTTTCTATGAAATTCCAATAAAGTTATACAAGTTGAGGTTGCTTAGTATTTTTCTAATTGGTTCAAACATATCATGTTTGGGTGAGTCATTTGGCTATTAGCAGTCCATACCATCTGAACTGAACTACGTGGTGAAACAGGCTGTGCAAATCTAATTAGTACCCCTGGGAGACTGAGGATGCATCATTACTCTCTCTGGATGGCTCACTGGAGCATTATTATGTCATATTTTTCTATGCTGCAGGTGGAGAAATAACTTAGTATTTTCCTGTTTTCCATGATGAGGAAAATGGCAACAGGGCCCAATTCTGTTAAGACACCTAAATTTATTACAAATTTCCCAATTACTCTGAAGGAAGTAGCTCACAATATGTGCGAACATTTAGCTGTTCTTGTAACTGTTTTTGTAAAACTGGGTAGCTATGTTTAGAACATTTGAAAAAATGAAAAGAATTTGAATATTCAAAAATAGGTGCTTGAAGAAGTCAAGTATAACACGTTCATATGATGGAATATTAGGCATCCATTTAAAATAATGTTTGAAAATAATATTTACTGGTATGGAAACATATTCATAATATATTGTTACGTGAAAAAAGCAGAGCTGAAAGCAGTATATATAGCATGATCTCTTATGTTTAAAAATAGAAATAGGGCCAGCCCTGTGGCTTGGCGGTTAAGTGTGCACTCTCCGCTGCTGGCGGCCCGGGTTTGGATCCCGGGTGCGCACCGACACACTGCTTCTCCGGCCATGCTGAGGCCGCATCTCACATACAGCAACTAGAAGGATGTGCAGCTATGACATACAACTATCTACTGGGGCTTTGGGGGGAAAAAAATAAATAAATAAAATCTTTAAAAAAAATAAATAAAAATAATGTGAAGACAAAGGATATGTAACAAGATGAAGATAACAGTGATTACCCCTATGCTGTTATAATTACAAATGACTATTTTTTAGCTTTTACTTAACTGTATCTTTCAATTGTTTCATAACAATCATATATTATCTATGTAATAAAGAGACAAAGAAAAGAAATCCACTGAATTTAAATCCACTTAAAATATGGAATGACAGATTCAAACAGAAATCAAGGTTTGGTTTTTAAAGATGGAAAAACACTACAAAACTGTGAAGGTTCAATTTTCTTTCTGCTTTGAATACATGAAAAAAGGATTACTGGCAACTAAAAGCAAAATTACAAGAAAATTTTGTATAGGCCTTTTGCAAAAGTAAGATTTACAAGATATAGCCTGGTAAGTGAGGACTAGGAGAAATTAGGCAAATCAAGCAGATACTAATTAATTCAAGGACCAAACCTCCTTATCAGTGTAATTACCAGCCATCAGAAAAGGTGTACCCAAAGAACTTCATAAATTGCTTCAGTTGTTAACAATGGGATTGGACGTTTGGGAGTACCTGAGATTAGGATGGAGCCTCAGGCCTGAGAAAGAATGGTGATGGATCTCTTGGTATAGAATTATTTTGATAGATTGTCATTTCCTTAAGAGTACATAGCCTTAGACAAATATTTATTTATAATTTTTTTCAATTTCTTGGAATAGATGGTTCTCTCACTGAGAAGAGATGAGGAATTTTTTAAAATGTGGTTTGATGTCAAAATAGCTTAGCATTTGTGGAAAATGAGGTTTGCCTTTCTTCTAACATTGTTTTGTTAGTAGCGCAGTCATCTAGGCACCTTGGGATAGCGGTGAAACCTCTAGATATCAATATACCAGGAATTATAACTAAAGTCTTTATTTTACTAAAGTCGGATTTTTTTTTCAATCAGTTTTTGCATTTAGTATTATAATAGTCTCTGAAAGATCTCTAAGCTTTCCGTTACTCGCTTTGGCTGAAGTGAACCTTGGAAACATAAAACACCAACATGATCCTGTCCTTCCAACCAACTGTGTTTTAAAAAATTTTAATTGCCTTCCCACTGTTAAAACAGGTTCTTAATTTTGTAGTGAGGTTGCAGATTTACTCACATTGCATTCAGATGTGGAAAAAAAGAAAAAAAATTTGTTTTCTATGAACTGAAGTGATCTTACTTAAAATCTCTCATCCCGAAAGTTAACAGAAAAAAAGGAACCTGAAAAGTCAGATGATGGGGAAATTTTGGGGCACGGCCATGTAAACAGTTTCTAGGGAACTCAAATTGTTTTGATGAGCCAGCTGAACGCTGAACCAGAGTTCTATCTCCTCTCTTAACCTTCCTCCTGGGTGACAATCAAGTTTACGGGGGAAAAAGAGTTAACCCATGGCACGCTGGGGGATGAAAGGGAATGGGGTATACGGTTGTTTGAAATCTCTCAAGGTTCTTTGGGTCCTGGGTGGTCTGTGCCATGAAGTGGCTATTCTGGGACCGTCCCAGCACTAGAAATGAAGTGCTGCTGTTCTCACCGACCTCCTTTATGGGTTCTTTGCTAGCCCCAACCATACTCAGTTGCCATACTCTGTGCCCTCTTTGCTCCATGTTAGGCTTTCTCTTAGCACTGTCTTGTACTCTTAACATAGCATATGGAAACTTCTGTGTCCCTTGCAGGTCACATCCCAACCCCAGGTAGATGGGTGCCTTAAGCTGACATGTACACATTATGTACATGAAAGGGCAAAAAGAGAAGGGTGCATTAATATTTTTCAAATTAGATCAATACAATTGGCCCGGCTTACTGCCTGGAGAGTTCTGAAGCTATAGAGAGACTTCCTCCCTCTTTTCCTCAGTCCTTTCCTCCCTCCTTTCCTTCTTTCCACAAGTGTCAAATCCTTTGTATGTGCCAAGTACTATGCCAGGCACTGGAGATAATAGCTGTCAAAAACAAAGGTCATTAATGTCATCATGGTGCTTGTGAGAGTGATGGAGACAGAGATTAATCACATAATCACTTAAATCATGTAAACTTATATTTGTGATAAGGACAGTAAACAGGTGGTATCTGGGGCCATAGCATCATGTAGCCAAGGGATGTGATCTAGTTTTGAGATCGGGCAATGTTTCCTTGAGGAAGTGATGATAGAGATGAAATCTGAAGGAAGAATAGCTCTTAGCAAATGAAGTGGGAGAGGAAGAGCGTTCCAGCCAGAGGCAACAGTATGTGTTCAGGGTGTGTGTTCAGAAGATACTCAGACATAGCATTTTTCATCTCTAGCAGTTTGATTTCAGTCTCTTTTATTTTCAGTGTCTAAATCCAGAAGTATGATATATCTCACAAAGTAAACCCAAACTTGCCGACTTTCAAATTTGGCAGCTCAAATATACAAATTTTGACTAATATACAAATCTGGATAAGAAAAACACAAAGTTTTGGCTCTTCTTTAGCTGTATATGGTACCAAGAGACACACAGAATTAGCCCTCTGGTTCTGACACAGTTATCCCTAATATTTAATCTTATAGGAGTACTTTCAAAATCGCGGGGAAGGGTTAACGGTATCAAATGCCCTCCATGTTCCCATATTAATGATCTGCACTGGGAGTTTTCTGAAATAGTGGATACACTTGCCACGATTAAGAGAGCAGACGACATGCAAGTATTACAGAATGCCAAAAGAGAAAGCTCTATTTAATAGTTTAAAAAAGTTCCAGCTAGTTTAGCTTGAATAAAACTATTGAGAAGAAAAGTATTTTACAACATCCATGGGATACTTGCAAGTGGTAGATGCTCACTCTCTGCTTTGATTTTAGTTGGGACCTCAGATGGTAGAGTAGAAAGCTGGTGGGGACTCTAAAATGCACTGTTTGCAGCAATGAAAATTGCACCAACTATATCCCTAATTATTATCCCTAATTATTTCCCTAATTATTTCCCTAATTATTGAGTGTTAAAGAGGCTGCAATCTCAGAATATCCAGGCAGAGAGAAGAGGGTTGATTGTCCTAGGGCAAAATGATGTAAGGCCAGTTTCTTCCTTTGATACTGCTTCTTCAGGCAATTGCTTTCTTTAAAGATAATATTAGTAGGCCTGATTTGTCAAAAATCAGTTTTCAAGAGATTATTTAAATTTGTATTATCATAAATTGAATGTTCAAATGAGATGAGCCTAATTGATTTTAAGGCGCATTTTCTTTTCAGGTAAAGTAATGGCTGTTCATGTTGACTCTGCTACTTAAAATGCGTGATTAACAGAAGGATTCAAATGTTAAACATTTAAATATTTGAATTGGAAGTTTAAAATATGTTTAAATTATGCAAAGACAATTAAGGTCCTGGGTAGCCCTGGGTGTCTCCTAAGTGAAAAGGCATCAGTTAGCGCCCTAAAATTCTATCCTAGTGGTCACTTTGTCCTCTTAAGATGGGACATTCACTTTGATCTGCTGTCATCTGAAAAATTACAGACTACCGCAGCTAGAAAGATGGGTTGGCCTCCTCCTCTTCCCCAGCTAGAAAGATGATCCAGAACTGGAAGCCCGTGTCTGTCACAATACACCTTCTAGATCTTTCTCACACTTGGGAAGATAAAATTGCTGATATCTGAAAAATTAAAATTGCTGATATCTGAAAAATTAAAATGTGTTGTGATGTGTGTTTTGCAAAATCTTTGTGTTAGTTGAGAGAGGCTGTTATGCCAAAGTAACAAACATTACACATCATCTCCACCCACAACCCTTGACCAAAACTAGTCACAAGGTCCTGCATAATTGCAAAGAGGCTGAGAAATGTGGACAGCGATGGAATGTTAGTGAACATTGCTATCTGTAGCACAATCCTCAAGAATCTGAGACTTCAGGGGCTGGCCCAGTGGTGTAGTGGTTAAGTTTGCATGCTCTGCTTTGGCAGCCTGGGGTTCGCAGGTTCAGATCCCAGGCTCAGACCTATGCACAGCTCATCAAGCCATGCTGTGGTGGCATCCCATATACAAAATAGGGGAAAATGGGCACAGGTGTTAGCTCAGGGCCAATCTTCCTCAGCAGAAAAAAAAAAAAGAATCTGAGACTTGAGAAGAGGAGTGCCAGCAACTGTGTAGGTGTGTGTGCGTGTGTGTGCAAATGTTGACTTGCTCTTCTTGAATCATTCTCTTATGGTGCCATAGAAACCAGGGGCAAGGTTTAATAAGAGAAGAATAGTGCCTTAATGGTACTGTTAAAAGATAAATTGAAACATTGTTAAAATTTTTAAGAGTTTGTTTGAGCACCTATGGATTTAATTTGACAGAGCCAAACGGGAAGTGGTCAGGAGCGCTCTACAGACAGAAGCTTGGGGCAAGGTTTTTATAGAGAAAATATAGAAGCAAAGTAAGGAACCTATTTGACTGACTATAGGTGAAGCAGGTGCATTATTTGGGAAAGGTTAGCTGGCTGTTTGTGATCAGTTGCTCTTTTTGCCCTTGAGGCTTTTACAGGAAGTGACTCTGGTTTAGGTTTTCGGTTACCCACGTAGGCTGCTAAGGGATTAGAGCAACCTTAGTCTTATGGCCTCAATTAATTTAACAGTACCTATTGGAAGGAATCTTAAAATATCTGGACAAATGTTTTTTAAAAATTCTTAGTTTTGAAAAAAAATTCTTGGTTTTGAAAGAAAAAAACCTAGAATATTCTCAAAATAAATAATCACACTTTACCTTATCTTCTATTTTTAACTTTTCCTTTTATAAATACATATATTTTATATTTTTATAAAAATTAGATTCAAAATTGTCTCTCAATCGTAGAAGCTCATGTGTATATTATTGATAATTCTTAATTGGACAATGGAAGTCCTTTTCCAATAAGAATTACAATAAATGGGAAAAGGCATGTGTGCAATTTTTACTTGTTTCTGATATCTGCTTTTGTTGGTGGGGAAAAAGCAGCTTGCATAAAGTATTTTCCCAACAGTATCTAAAAAATAACTTGGAGCTTCTAGGGATTCAAAAATCCCGAATAAAATTATTTTTGTGATTCTTTCGCCATTTTTGCTCTAATTAACTCTATGTTTTTTCCCTAGTCATCCTTTTTTAGTCAGGCCTACATTTCTTTCTGATTCCCTGCATGTACTGTAGTTCAGAGTTAGAAATAAGATACTCTTCGTCTTCAAATGTAAACCAATAGCTTAAAACTGCTCTGGGACTTTAATGAACATTCCGCGAGCAACTGCCCCTAAGACTTTCCCACAGCACAGGGAGAGAGAGAGAGAAAGAGAGAGAGAGTGTGTGTGTGCGTGTGTGTGTGTGTACATGTGGGGGACAGAAAGGGTGTGATATGTGTACAGTAAATGTTTTCATGGGATTTGTGAATGTATTCTAGAGACAAAACAGAAATGGAATTACCTCTCCCCAGCCTTTCCTTGCTCCTTAAAGACTAAGTGATATAGAAAAGGAATGGACAGGTTCTCTGTTACTAGACCTCATATCTAGAGATTAGAGATCAGCTTCATGAAGGGCTTCCTTTAACCAATGTAAGAAGGGGTGAACATAGACCTGGAGAGAATTCATTCCCCTGTAGAAACAGTTTATTAGAAACAGACCATTGGGATTCCTTCAGGGAACTTGGGCCTGACTTTGGAAGAGAAGGGCTCTGTGATTGCAGGATGGACCAATGGGAGAGACAAGTTGAACCCCTGTGTTCAGTTGCACCCTTGCTTACCCATTAGCAGTTTACATTGGTGCCCCGCTCTCACTTCTTATTGATAGGTTTTCCCAGTTGAGATACACTTGAGAACTTGGAAATTGCACTTTGTTAATTAAACGTCTTTAAGTTCATGTATTTTATTCATTACAAAGGCCTAACCAAGGAAGAACACTCAACCTAAATGATAGTTTTCCAATAACAGTAAATTAAGTTCAATTTTCCCAGATTTGCACTGTTATGGATTGATTTGTATCCCTCCAAAATTCATATGTTGAAGTCATATGTTGAAGTCGTATGAATTCATATGTTGAAGTCATTACTCCACTCCTAGTATTCAGAATGTGACCTATGTATTTGAAAATAGAGTCATTGCAGATGTAATTAGTTACGATGAGGTCATACCGGGGAAGGGTGAGCCCCTAACCCAATATGCCTGGTGTCCTTATAAAAAGGAGAAATTTGAACACAGACACACACACAGGGAGAACACTATGTAAAGATAAAAGCAGATATGGGGATAATGAATCTATCAGCCAAGGAACGCCAATGATGGCCAGCAAACCACCAGAAGCTAGGAGAGAGGCGTGGAACAGATTCTTTCTCACAGTCTCAGAAGGAACTAACCCTGCTGAGACCTTGATCTTGGACTTTTAGCCTCCAGAACTGTGAGGCAATACATTTCACTTGTTTAAGTCACCCAGTCTGTGGTATTTTGTTATGGCAGCCCTAACAAACCAACGCAGGCACTGAGAACAAATATGCTGTCGGGCTGCTTTTCTCTTGTGTTATTCACAATACAATCTACATCATAGAGTGCAACCACAGAAGCTAATAGCCGATAGGAATCATAACCCACTGGGTTTCTTTAGTCTTGTAATATATCTTACTTAAATATGTCTATCTGCATCACATCCTAGAGACATAAGAAGGATATCATGAAGAAAGAAGGATTTCTAGAATCCTGGTAGGTTAAAACAAAGCAATTTTCTCAGATGATATTATCAAAAAGAGAAACACATAAGGAAAGAAAAGCTAAAAGGGTCTTAGGAGAAAAGAGTCTATGCCCATGGTTGCTTCACTAGGTACTTCACTCTTCCACGTTTTCCTCCATTGCTGACCCTGCAGTCCAGACAAATCCCTTCTCCTACCTACTCATTCATCCACTTTTACTCTGCTGTCATTCATAGCTTTCACCAACCTTCTACATACTGTTTTCCTCTCACACTCCCTTCTTCTTCCCCCACTACTCTCTTATACACTTTTTAAGTAATCTCTTTTCCAATGCTGCAGAAATAGCTGCCGTTAACTTCAATGGGGGTAAAGTGTGTACAGAAGTAACTGTGTGCTTGGTTTTGCTGCTCCCATTTAGCTACTGGTTTCTAGCGGGTCAAGGAAGTGATGAAGGAGATGTAGGGCACAGTTTCTGGCAGCAAACTCCAACACTCTAACTCTTCCTGGACAGAGGGGAGTAGGAAGAGCATGAGTCCATAAGCCAGGCTCGGATCAGACCTGAGGAAGATTGGATTTGACAAAGAAGGAAGTGGAAGATGGTAGGAATTGGAGGGGGTGAGAAATACAGTGTATTAAATATGTTAATATCAATAATAATGACGATGATAACTAAAACTCTTTGAACAGTCATATGCTAAATACATTGTTTCCCTCCATAAGAGTCCAGGACATCAATAAATATTTTTAAGACAATGGTAATATTTTAAAATACATATCTGCAACTTCCAGAAAATGATTCAAATGTGGGAAAGAGATTATTTTATTTTCCTAATTGTTCAATGAGCATTTGCTGCACAAATTTTTTGTGTGTTGAATTTCCCTAGAGATCTCCTTTAAAAAGCTAGTCTACTCATCAGACAAAATGGTTTAAAATTCCAGGCATTATCACAAATTATCTTTTTTTTATCCCTCATGGGATATTTTGATTATGTGCTTCCTCAGGATGATAGAAATGGAGGGATATGAAGCCATGGATCTTATTTTCAAAACTTATTTCAAAAGCATTTAACTGGAGGATGCTGAACTTGGTGGTAAGGTTTCTGGAAGTTATTGTGCTAACAATTTCTGCCTCTTCCAGGCACTCCTAGTTATGTCAGAATTCTCCCACCACAGTAACTTTGTGGTCGATTTGCCGTAGTCATAAGGATCTGAACTAACTAAGATGTCTGGAAAAAGGAGGGTATGACCAAGCTGAGAATTCCAGGAAAATTACCAAGAGAGAATATGTTTAACGCTCATTAATTCAACCAACATTTCATAGATACCAATCTGGCAGATTCTCTGTTATGTTCTGAGCCCAAAAATGACTAAGATACAATCCTGGCCCTTGAATAACTGGAAGTAACCCACTCAGGCTGATGTAGCTTGCAAGTAGGTTACCTTTAAGTAAGATGATAAAAGGTCAAAATAAAATAAATTTTATCAAAACAAAAAGGAAAATAAATCATATTCCATGTTCAGGGTCTAAATTAAATCAAAATAGGATTCTTTAAAATTTTTCAATGCCATGCTAACGCGGACAAAATGTTCTGTACATGATGTCTAAGGACATGAGTGGGAGAATAAAATGTGGAAAAGTAAAATATTCCCAAAGAAAACCAAGTTATCCTATTGTTCCCTTCAGACTGGGTAAAGAGCAATTAATTAACCTATGTGAATCTTTCTTGGATTTATTTAAATGTTTGGACTATGCATCCTCTTTCAGGTAAACATTTTCAAGTGATAAATATCGTTGAGCTATCGTTTCCTCATCTGAAAAATAGGGATAATAACAGTATCTACATCATAGCATTATTTATTTTCTTTTTCTTTTTTTTCCCTCTATTTTATTGAGATAATTTACATACAACACTGTATTCATTTTAGGTGTACATCACGATGATTTGATATATGTATATGTTGTAAAATGAATACCACAATAATTAATCTATCACCTCACATAGTTACAAATTTTTTTTCTTATGGTGAGATCGTTTAAGATTTACACTCTTAGCAACTTTTGTATATATGATTTTTGTATATATATATGTTAACTTTAGTCACCGTGCTGCACATTACATCTCCAGAATTTGTTTATCTTATAACTGAAAGTTTATACCTTTTCATTCATTTCACCCACCACCCACCCCCCATCCCTGGGAACCACCAATCTGTTCTCTGTATCTATGAGTTTGTTTTTTTAGATTTCACATATAAGTGAGATTATACATTATTTCTCTTTCTCTGTCTGATTTATTTCACTCAACATAATGCCCTCAAGGTCCATCCACATTGCCCAAATGGCAGGATTTCCTTCTGTTTTATGACTAAATAGTACTCCATTATCTATATATACCAAATTTTCCTTTTCCATTTGTCTGTTGATGGACACTTAGGTTCACTTCCGTGTCTTGGCTATTGTAAATAATGCTGCAAGGAAGATGGGGTGCAGATATTTTTTCAATATAGTGATTTTGTTTCCTTTAGATATATACCCAGAAGTAGTATTGCTGGATCACATGGCAATTCTATTTTTCATGTTTTGAGGGACCTCCATACTGTTTTCCATAGTGGCTGCACCAATTTACATTCCCACCAACAGTGTGCAAGTGTTTCCTTTTATCCACATCCTCACCAGCGTTTATCTCTTGCCCTTTTGATAATAGCCATTCTAACAGGTGTGAGGGGATATCTCCTTGTGGTTTTGATCTGCATTTCCCTGATGATTAGTCATCGCAGGATTATGAAAGAATTTCTCCTCTCATAATGTGATGGTATGACGTCCAGGTAGGACACCTGGATACTGGAAAGGAACACTCACCGTTTGGTACACTCCTCAAAACATCCCTTATGCTTTGCTATGAATAAAATATAGCGATAAAGAGAAAGGACACCTTAATATCCACCAATTCAAAAATAAACACAAGCATGTAAATCAGCCACTAAATCGACGTGTCGTCAAAGACAGCTTCCCTAACTTCCTCAGCCCACCAAAAAAAGCTACTTTTCTCAGGTCAGCAAATTCGCTTCCTGATCTCTCTGATATTAGAGGTTTAAAAAAAAAAAAACCAAAAACTTCATGCTTCAAAGCAATATGAGACAGTCTTATTCATTTTGGAAGTCCTAATAGAACTCATTTTGTACTTATGGCCTCTTGGTAAAGTGACTAAATCAGTACTTCTGGGATGAGAAGTTGGGCTGTAGAACTGAGAAACAATCAACCCAACAATCACATCTACGAGACAAGGTCAGTTTTTAGCTTTATTATAGCTTGGAATAGAAGAGGAAAGCCATCCACAAGTCTGTCTAATTATGATGCCTCAATAAATAAGCTTTAGTTATTAAGCTTCATTTTAAGAGTTCTTTATTCCATTAGCCTAGTGCAGATGAGGAAGGCAGAATAGAAATTGAATCTTCTATTGGAACAATTGGTGGCTCCCTTGAGCTCATTACTAAAGCAAATTTAATCTAGATCAAGATGCTTCAAGAATTGTTGAGTCAACTGATTCATTTGATAACCATTGGATTCACAGGATTCCCCAAGCCCGTAGAAATATATTTTTAAATTCTTAAGGCTTAGACTGCTCATCAGACCTTAACACTGGATAAGTAAACAGATCAATTCAGGAATTCAGGTGGCATGTCTACCTTCTTGCTTGCAAACCCTTCTGCTACCTAGTTCTGATTCAACCTTAGGCCCTCAGAGGAATTTTGTTCATGGGGTCCTCCAGGGATTTCAAGTTCTAGGAGAGCAAAGACCATCTTGTTCACTACTGAACCCTTAGTTCTCATCATACTGCCTGGCACAAGGTATATATGTGTGTGTGTGTGAGTATGTGTGTGTGATGAGACATAGAAGGTTGGTATTATGAAGAAATAGAGGAAATAAGCTGACCTACCTAATATAGAGGCCTATAATGATGAGAAATTACTCTGATATTTGAGCGCTCCTTAAACTTTCCTGTACATTAAAAAAATCATCTGAGGATCATGTGACAATGCATATTCCTAGCCATTTGGTCTGGCCTGGGGTCTGTGATTGTGATTCTGGATAGCTAATGGAGGGTACCAGAATACGCCTTCACAAAATATGCCACTTTGGTATAAGGATTGTTTTTGAGCTAAAAGAGTTGAGAACCAGCAGATGCAGGAAAAACTCTTTCCTTCCCCACAACTACCTAAAAATCAAGTACAGTCATGCTTCACTTAACAACAGAAACATATTTGGAGAAATGCATCATTAGGCAACTTTGTCATTGTGTGAACATCATAGAGTGTACTTACACAAACCTAGGTGGTATAGCCTACTACCAACCTAGACTATATGGTCCTAATCTTATGGCACCACCGTAGTATGCGAGGTCCCTTGTTGACTGAAACATTATGTGGCACATGACTGTATAAATTTCCCATTTTGTAAAGGAAATTTCCATTTGTAAAAATGACTTTGTACCAGGAAGAGAGCTACTCCATGAGACAACTTTTATCACCTGAGGGACCCTTATCTGCATAACAAGACAACCTTATTTACATACATTTCTTCCCCTCACCTTCCCATAACATGCTTCCCAGACCTAGGTACTGAAAACCCCTTTTCTTTTGTTTGGCCTAAGATGGTATATAAACCTCAATCATCTGGCTGCCTCCCTGAGCCACATTTTTTTCTTTGTGAACTTCCCATTTGTTAAAACTGTTTTTTCTTTTGTTAATCTGTCTTTATCAGTTTGATTCAAGGACCCTGGCCATTGAACCTAGAGAGATAAAGGGAGAAAGAACCTTCCTCACCTACACTAACTAGCTCCTTGGTGAGGCCAGTGCTGGTGGTCCTCTGTCAACACTGAATAGTGAATCTCTAGATAATCTAGATCCAGATGCTAGCCATAAATGACTAATTTAGTAAAAAATATCTCAAAACCAGTACATTATGTAAGAGACAGTAATTTACTTCATAATGAGCACTATGCTAGGTACTTCAGACACCTTTTCTCATTTAATCCTCTCCACAACCTAGTAAATATTATATAAATTTAATAATGTAGAGACAAGGAAATTGAGACTTAAAGAAGTGACATAGTTCATACACAGTCCTACAGCAAGCAGATCTGCCTAACTCTAAGTCTGTATTGCCTCCAAAACAGAGATTGAGTTCTGAAACACCAAGGTCTCCACACCGCAAAGAGAAAAGAGCAAATAGTGAATGGCTTTTTGGACCAATCATCAGTATAGTACTATCTCTGGGGCAGAAGGAGATTTTTACTTCAGTTTACTTGCTAATTTAAGGGGCAGTACTCATGATCAAAAGGGCTAGGTCATTTTTTTTTTTACCATATATATATTTTTTTAATAAAAATTGTATGTATTTAAGGTGTACAACATGGTGATTTGATATACATATATATAGTCAAATGATTACTACAGTCAAGCTAATTAACATATCATCTCCTCATATAGTTACCATTTGTGTGGTGAGAGCACCTGAAATTTACTCTCTTAGCAAAATTCTAGTATTCAATGTAGCGTTATTAACTATAGTTATCACCCTGTACATTAGATCTCTAAATTTATTAATTCTACATAACTGTAAATTTGTACCTTTTGACCAATATCTCCCCATTTCCCCCACCTCACAGCCCCTGGGTAACCACCATTCTACTCTCTGCTTCTATGAGTTCAACTTTTTTAGATTCCACATATAAGTGAGTTTATGCAGGTTTTTTCTTTCTGTGTCTGGCTTATTTCATTTGGCATAATGTCCTCCAGGTTCATCCATTCATGTTGTTGCAAATGGCGGAATCTCTTTCTTTTTTAAGGCTGTAATATATATGAGATTAACATAAATGTCTGTTGACATCTGACTGGGTAAAGAAATTGTGAGATATATAGACATACATATGCTGTTAAGACAGATAGATCGATAGGTAGGTAGACAGATAGATATAGGTATACATATATATATATATATAGGTTGTTTCCATATCTTGGCTATTGTGAATAATGTTGCAATGGATACAGGAGTGCAGATATCACTGCGAGATACTGATTTAATTTCCTCTGGAAATATATGCAGAAGAGGAATTGCTGGATCCTTCATACTGTTTCCTAAAATGGCTGTACCAATTTACATTCCCACCAACAGCACACAAGGGCTCCAAAAAAGGCTAGGTATTGAGGCAGATAAATTAGGGCTTAAAATCGTGCCTACCTGCTCCAAGCTGTGTGAACTAAGTCATCTCACTCTGCTGAATTCCAGTTTCCTTGTGTGTAAAAAGAAATTTTCATCATAGGGTTGTGAAGATTTGATGATAAAACCATCTGAAGTGCCTAGAACAATGTCAATCACATTCTGGTTATTAAAACGATTTTGGATCTTTTTTTTTCCTGCTACCTTGCTTGATTTCCACTCAGTTGTGAAATTAGTAACACAGATTAATTGTCTGCTCTAAAAGTAAATAGCATTTATTTGGTATGTATAGCCAAACTCTTCTAAAAGGGTTTGGGAACAAGCTACTCCATCATATTCTAACTCTCTGCTTTAATATTGTCATTAATAAAATTGGAGTAACTACCTCTTGCTACTTTGCTGAGAGGGCTGAAGTGAGGATAAAAGTGATGCCACTGAAGACTCAATCAGAGCATTTAAAGGTAGGTTCCCTGTAAATGACAAGTCACAGTAATCAGGTCACTTCTGGGAGCATGCTTGGAGGAGCATGCTCTGACTTAACTAAGTTTTTTAAAGCACAAAGTATTGAAATATGCAGTGAGATTAGTTCCAAAGGGCCTCTTCTTTATGATGCAATGGATGATTTCATTCATGCAAAGATTCAGGCAATTTCTCAGGAATGTGCTATTTTGGGGTACAGATGCTGAGCGCATGAATCAAATTAAGTCTTAATAGTAAAACATTTCTCTATTCCCCTGGTGCTTTTCCTAAAACTGTTAAAAAGAAGTCACTTAAAAATTGTTGCTAGGAGAGTCTAGAGACCAACTTCAAGAAACAAAATACAACTTCCAATCATCTGAGTAAGGTCAAAGCTTTAATTAAATATGATGCTATTTAACCCTGAAAGGTTTAGATATTCATCATCATAAAAAGTAACACCTAGATTCTGAGCCCAGGGCTAAATTCTCTGAATGCCTGTCTGTAGCTGTCTGTATCACATATACCCTCCAAAAGATTCTCTTGAGTCAAGGGTAGATTTTTCAAATGGAAAAATCATAAGCAAAGAAAAAAACAAAAATGCAGGAGTTGAAAGAGTAGGGACTGGAAGTAGCAGAGTGAAGAACAGTGAAAAATACATTTTATGCAAGAGTATCAGTGCCTTAACATGCGTCAAGTTTTTGAGAAAAATAAAACTGAGGGGAGACGTGATAAAAAGCATACACCACAGTGGATTTTTAAGAATCACTATTAGGGCCGCCCTGTGGCTTAGCGGTTAAGTGCACGCACTCCGATGCTGGCAGCCCGGGTTCGGATCCCGGGCGTGCACCAACACACCGCTTCTCCGGCCATGCTAAGGCCGCGTCCCACGTACAGCAACTAGAAGGATGTGCAACTATGATGTACAACTATCTACTGGGGCTTTGGGGAATAAAGGAGGAGGACTGGCAATAGATGTTAGCTCAGAGCCGGTCTTCCTCAGCAAAAAGAGGAGGATTAGCATGGACGTTAGCTCAGGGCTGATCTTCCTCACAAAAAAAAAAAAAAAAAAAAAAGAATCACTATTAATTGTTCATTTCTCTTCAACAGCCTCGGTGGCCCCAGAGAATTTTCTTCAGAAAACTTTTCAATTTCAAAATCTGAGATCATGTTTGTTATCAAAGCTAACGAAAAAGTAGAAAGTTGATAAACACCAAAGGGGTGAGGACATATTAATTGCTTCATCTCATACCAAAACAATTACAGTAAACTTACTCATATTATTCATGAATTAACTGTTTTATTATTGACTTGCAGAACTGCAGAGAAAACAGACAATCTTATTCTTCCAGTGAAAAATAGACCTTACAGACATCCACGTTCCTCAGAAATTTCGTTTTGCTGTTTATATCAAAGGTGGCTATACAGAAGTACTACTATGTCATGAAAATCAGAATTCTTAAAGTTTGCTGATGTGGATAAAGTAAATGAGAAAATATTAGATTTTTTCCTCTACTAAGACATTAATATTAGCTCTTTATTTTTAAACAGTCTACAATGCTAAGATTCTGCTATGCGTTAGTTTCTGATCCCAACCATGTACTCAGCAAATAGGGTTTATTGGGCATCTGCTTTGTGCTGGGCACAATGCTAGGCTCTCTCATAGCACTATCACACTCAAACCCCACAACAGGGCTAGACCTGATTACCATCTCAGCCTCACTGTGGATGTGTCATTACAGACGCTCCACTCCTCCCTCATTGTCTAGTATCCACAAGATTTAGATGACATTGTAGAAGGCAGACTAAAAATTGGACGATTTGGTTGAAAAATTGTTACAATGCCTGACTCACGTGGAAATTCGCTTTAAGACTACTGTGAGTATTCAACCGAGATTTTGAATGTCTCTCCTACATAGAGAGTCCAGACCAAATGTCCGTTGTTTTATTCCATCTGACATTAGTACGGCACAAAATAACAGTAATCTATGCAAAAAAAATACCCCAGAAATATTGTTGCTGGAAATATATATTTAGAATGAGATGTATGAATGAGTTAAGCTCATTAATTAACCTCTGTGAAGAAAAGCAAAGGATCTCTTGAACCTCGGTATTTAATCTTTGCCCCTAGCAAGTAAATTTTGTGGAAAATCCAGCAAGTGGTATAGAGATTTTCTCTCAGCTTTATCAAGACGAAAAGATGTTGAGTATTTTGAAATGTGAATTCACAAAAACAGCAGAATTTTGTTCCTCTGCCTCGTATACTGGATTGCTTTAATCTATAAATCTAAAAGAGGAAGGTGTTTTTCCAGATAAGAGACGAGGAGCCCCTGAATTTTGTGTAATTATTAGCGAGAGGAGGCAGAAAAAAGGATTTGCTTAGAATTTCTGAAAGCCATTAAGATTTTGAAATGCCATCACAGAACTCAATGCCAAACTTTTTTTTCTCAATTATTCATTTTCAACCCAGACCCTTAGCCCAAGATTTATTTTACCAAGTTTACTCTGCTTGTGGTCTGTCACAGTGTTATTTATTGCAAGTTTTATTTAACTTACACCAACACTGATTTTTTTAATAATTGGATTTTCAGCTTAAACTTTGCTCATTACCAATAATCTTCATCATTACAGATTTTTATCTGCTAAGAGCAGAACCAGATTTGTCTCGTTTCCTCAGCTTTCCCCCAAAACTCCAAGTGAACAAAAACCCAAACCTCTGCTGCCATCCAGTGGTTCCTATAAATGTTTTCAAATAAAACATCTCTTTTCTGCAGTAAGCCACGACTAGCATTTTAAAGGATTTGTTTTCCTTAAATTGCTAGAATGTTTTAGATATTTTAATCTGAAACAACTAGAGATAAAAACTTTAAAAATGTCTATTATGTCAACATTATTATCAATAATGTCATTTTTACCATTGTAGCAAAATGACGAATCCAATAGCCCAGTCCCATCTTACTATGATTGACATGTGATTTAACTTTTTATTATGAAATAATTAGAGATTCACATGAAGTTGCAAAAATAGTATATAGATTCCAATGGAGAAAAAGCCAAACTCTTCAGAATGGTTGTACCATTTTAGATTCCCACTGGCGACATATGGGAAATTCAGTTTTGCAGCATTCTTGCCAGCATTTGGTGTTATCACTAATTTTAATTTTAGCTATTCTGATAGGTGTACAATGATATCTCATGTGGTTTTAATGTGCATTTCCCTAATGGCTAATGATGATGATCATTTTTTCATATGCTTATTTGCTATCCACATCTACTCTTTGGGAAATATCTGTTATATCTTTTGCTGATTTTCTTTCTTTTTTATTTTTTTTACTATTGACTTTTGAGAGTTCTTTATATATTCTAGATATAATTGCTTTGTCAGATATGGTGTTTGAAAATATTGTCTACCAGTGTGTAGCTTCTCTTTTCTTTCTCTTAACAGGGTCTTTCACAGAGCAAAGTTTTATATTTTGATGAGTTTAATTTATCAAGAAAAAATTTTATGTGTAATGCTTTTGATGTCATGTCCAAGAACTCTGCTCAGCCCTTAGTCCTAAAGCTATTCTCCTTTCCTTAATAAATGTTTTATAGTCTTACATTTTATATTTGAATATATGATCTACTTTGAGTTATTTTCTGGACAAGCTATAAAGTTTAGGTTGAGGTTCATTTTTTAGGATGTCTGATTGCTCCAGCACAATTTGTGGAAAGTCCATCTTTCTTCCACTGAGTTCTTTCTGTACCTTTGTCAAAAATCTATTGGATGTGTTTGTGTATAAAATATGATTTTTTTATTACTATTTCCACTTTTTTTTTTTTTTGCAGAGAAAGATTCACTCTGAGCTAACATCTGTTGCCAATCTTCCTCTCTTTTTTTTTTTTCCCTCCCCAAAGCCCCAGTATATAGCTGTATATTCTAGTTGTAAGTCCTTCTAATTCTTCTAGGCGAGCTACCACCACAGCATGGCTACTGACAGACGAGTGGTGTGGTTCTGTGCCCGGGAACCAAACCCAGGTCGCAGAAGCGGAGCACCCTGAAATTTAACCATGAGGCCATCAGGGCTGCCTCTAACATATGATTTTTATTTTGCTTTGTAGTTGAACACATTGCCTGATGAATCTCAACAACAGTCTTTTGATGAAGCCGAATAAAAATATTGATAAGAGATAATTTTATATAAATGAAAAGAGAAGCTCAATAACATTAAATGACTTTGGTTAGGAATACACAGAAAATTATTTTTAAAGATTTTATTTATTTATTTTTTCCCCCCAAAGCCCCAGTAGATAGTTGTATGTCATAGTTGCACATCCTTCCAGTTGCTGCATGTGGGATGCGGTCTCAGCATGGCTGGAGACGCGGTGTGTCGGTGCGCGCCCGGGATCCGAACCCACGCCGCCAGCAGCGGAGTGCGCGCACTTAATCACCAAGCCACGGGGCCGGCCCCCCAGAAAATTATTTAAAATTAGGAATAGAATCTTGTATAATCCTAACATCACCTGCTGGGTTAAACCTAATTTTAAATGAAAAGCTTTATACCAAATCTGCAGAGAGCAGAGTCTTTGAAATGACTTCCATGGTTTTAATCCTGGATAGACTCTTCACCAGCTACAGGAATCTGGGGCCCTAGCCACAGAACTTTTCAGTGTCTGCATTTTTCATCTCCACAATAAAAGTAATAATCCAGCTATCTCCTTCTGGTGCTGTGAGGCTGAGTTAATAAATGTAAAACACTTAGAACGGTGCTTGACATAATAAGAACACAATAAATGTTAGCTGTCATTAATCAAATCTGATATAAAAAGCCTTATAATTCCAATGACAGCTTGAATCAAACCTAACTTTTAAGATGAAATATATTCATCCTAAACCTTGAACAAGATTCCTACTCTAAGTCCATTTCCTCGTCTGTAAAATAGGATTATTGTGAGGAACAAATAAGCTAAAGTATTAGGTGAATGTATCACAGTGCTCAGTTACATAGTAAGTATTCCTTTAGTAAATACCACTCTTCTAAAATTTAAAATACTATCTATCATATTTTACCATTATCAATAGTATCAGATGTTCTGGAGACCTAATGTATATCTAAAGTACTATGTTAGCTACTAGGGTTAAAAAGCAACAAAAGCAGTCCCTATGCTAATTACATTTTATAGTCTACAAGCAAAATTAGGGCATTCAAAATAGAAAAGGGAGGGAAGCTATTGCTCCTAGAGGCTTATGAGACTGACAAGATTCAATATCCATAATGCCCATATGTAATTTGAGGGCTAGAGAATTTCAACACCAGCAACTCTATTGACCCAGTTTTCAGGTACAGGGTCAACGTTTAGCAAACTCATGAAAATAAAGTATCTCTGATAGCCTAAAAGAAAGAAACAAAGATTAAGGAAATCCTCTGCTACAGAAGAACAGGAGAATGATCAACTTAATTAACATACATAAGAATTGGTTATTGACAAAGAAAATTCCACATGGGGCATTAAAGCACTGTGGTTACCTATGTCTTATGAAATCAAAGATCTAATTCACAATATTATTTTTTTAATATATCATTATTTTTAAAGAAAAGTAGAATAGGTTGCTTGTCTACTAAGTTCCTGGAGTCTCTTTTAACATCCAAGGGTGAGCCAAAGCACTCGCCCCCATACCATCGCTACCTCCTGACAACTCACCAATTTGTGGCATATAGAAATGAATGATTTCTGGCATGAGGGCAGGAAAGGGAATTTTCTCATTGGTGCAGTGCAAACCCTGAACCATTCTGAAACTCTCTAGGAGTGACCTGAAATGCCCATGCATCTGTCTCTTTTGATCAGTGATAGCCTGTCTCTTTTTCCTTCACACAAATATAGTACACGAACTTGAGGAAGTGTGATCATAACCAATTTGAAAGGAGAAAGGACATAGGAATTAGGTCCAAGATTGCTGTTACCCTGTGGAAATGAAGGGGTATTGTTCATTTTTGGTATTTTGAAAATAGCTCATAAAACAAGAGTGTCTATACACGCTTTATACTGAACAAAGTATTCTCATGAATATTATTTAATTATCTTTCACAAACCAAATATGAATAGCAAAAATATATATGCACCAGTAAAATTAGATGTATAGTAGGGTTTTTGCTTTGGTTTTGTTTTCTTTAAAGCTCTGAATAATCTCTGAAACACAATTGTCATTCTCTCAGGTAACATAAGAAATTATTTTATGAATGTAAAGAAAGAAAACAAGTGGAGAATTATATCAAAGTTAACTGAACAGATCAACTTATAAGCAGATAGAAACAGCAGAACAAAACAAACTTCACTTTAAAATCTTACACCTCCAGTGTTGACATCAGCCTCATGGTGTAATGAGCTGTTCCGTTTCTCTCTCTCTTCTAAGTTACAACCAGTAGGACATTCAGAGACCAACAAGGACTCTCTGTGCAGTGCACCAGAGCACCTGAGAGATCCATATATCTGGAGGAGATCCATACATCTCCAGGAGGGCTGAACCTCCTAGAGGTGGTAGAACCAGGGGAGTGGCCATGGCAGTTTCTGAGACCAGAAGTTCCAGGAACTGAGGCCATGCCTGCAACCAGAGGCCCCAGGAACTGTGGTAAATCTCGTGAATGGAGGCCCCAGGAACCCAGGCAGCCCACACTCCTGGAGGCCCTAGGAACTGCTGTGGTGCTCACAACTAGAGCTTCCAGGAACCACGATGATACTTGTGACCCAACTGTCTCCTCCTGCCCCAGTGGCAGTGCCTTCCACCCTGGCCCTCCCAGCAGCAGGAGCTGCATTTAAGATGCAGGGCCCCTGGCAACAGCAGCAGTGCCCATGAACTGAGGTTCCAGGAACCAAACCAGCACCCAAGATAAAAGGCTTCAGGAACCCTGGCAGCACTCACAACCCAGGTAACACTCCCCTCATGGTGGTGGCAGTCACCCACAACCGCAGCCCACCCTGTAGTGGGAGTGATATCTGTGAACCCTGTGCCCCCAGTAGTGGCAGTGCCAACACCCCTAGAAAATCCAAGAGCACCGGCACAGGTGGCACACACAGCAGATGAACCAGAGCCTGGCTCTCCGTGGAGAGCCCACGGAGAGCCAGGTAACAGTTATAGCAGAGCCCACCACCCCAGTGCTCCCTAGCTGCAGCGGTGTGCACAACTTCAGCTCCCCCACCTGTAGCAGTGGTGCCTGCAGACACAACAAACAAAGATGTAGCAAACCTTCTCATGACCTCAGCTCCTACCCTATTCACCCCCTTTCCCTGCCACAGTGGGGGAACTCATGAGCCAGGCAATGCTGGAAGCAGCAGAGGTGCTCCCCAGCCCAGTGACCCCAGTGGCAGCACCCATGACTGCAGCAACTTCGTAAGCAGCAAGGCACCAGCAACCTGGGAGGCACAAGCAGCACAATGAGGGAACTGACGGTGCCTCTGGCAGAGGCAGTGAAGGGTGGAAAGTGGAGGCTCTCAAATACAACCAGAAGAAGCTCAGAGTCAAAGCCTTATCCAAATAAAAAGATGTTTGCTACCACACATGCACCAGCAGAGGAAAAACTCATCAAGTTCCATGAAAAATTACAGTAACACTGTAGCACAAAAAGAAAACGACAACTCTCCAGAAACTGAGCTTGAAGTCACAGAACATTATGATCTGACAGAGAATTCAAAATAGCTGTTATGAAGAAACTGAATAAGTTACAAGAAAACTCAAAATGACAATTCAATGAGCTCAGGAATAAAATTAATGAACAGAAAGAGTACTTCACCAAAGAGATTGAAACTCTAAAAAAGAACCAAACAGAAATTCTGGAGATGAAGAACACAATAAATGAAATGAAGAATAAAGTAGAAAGCATTGGAAATAGAGCAGACCATATAGAAGAGAGAATTAGTGACCTTAAAGATACAAAGCTAGAAATAATTCACATGAAAGAGGATAGAGAAATAAGATTTTTAAAAAGTGAAGAAATTCAATGAGAAATATCCAACTCAATTAGGAGAAGCAACATAAGGATAATGGATATCCCAGGAGATGAGCAGGAGAAGGGAGCAAAGAGCTTATTTAAAGAAATAATAACTGAGAACTTCCCAAACCTGGGGAAGGAACTGGATATATAAGTACATGAAGCTAATAGAACACCTAATTATCTCAATGCGAAAAGACCTTCTCCAAGGCTCATTATATTAAAACTGTCAAAAATCAATGACAAAGAAAAAATATTAAGGGCAGCCAGAGAGAAGAAAATAATAACATACAAAGGAACCCCCATAAAGATATCAGCATATTTCTCAGCAGAAACCCTACAGGCCAGGAGAGAGTGGGATGATATATTTAAAATATTGAAAAATAAAAACTGTCAGTCAAGAATACTCTATCCAGCAAAGTCATCTTTCAAATAGGAAGGAGAAATAAAGGCTTTCCCAGACAAACAAAGGCTGAGAGAGTTCACCACCACTAGAACTGCCTTACAAGATATCTTGAAAAGAGCTCTCCTACTTGAAATGAAAAGGCAAAGGTATACAAAGCTTTAAGCAAGATGATAAATATACAGATAGAATAAAAAATTTGCAACTTTATGCCAGAATAGGATAGTAAACACTTAATTATACCATAAAGCCTAAAGGAAAAGAAAGCATTAAAGATAACTATAACCACTTCAATTTGTAACAAACTCACAATACAAAAAGGGATAATTTGTGACAACAAAAACATAGATGAGAAAGAGGAAAAGGACGGAACCTGCATAGGCAAATGGAGATAAGATGCTGTCAGCTAAAAAATGACTATCTCATCTATGTATGAGATCTTTTATATAAACCTCGTGGTAACCACGAAACAAAAATTCAGAGCACAGTCATGAAACAAAAAAAAAGGGAAACTGAGAAACAAATCACAGAAAACCATCAAATTGAGATGGCAGACAGAAGTACAAGGAAAAAAAAAATAGAAATATACAGCAACCATAAAACAAAAGATAAAATGGCAGTATTAAGCCCTCATATGTCAATAATCACCCTAAATATAAATGGATTGAATTCACCAATCAAAAGACAGAGAGTGGCTGGATGGATTAAAAAATAAGACTCAACAATATGCTGCCTCCAGAAGACCCATCTCAGCTCTAAAGACAAACATAGGCTTAAAATGAAGGGATGGAAGATGGTATTCCTAGCAAACGACAACCAAAAGAAAGTGAGTGTGAGGCTGGCCCAGTGGCGTAGTGGTTAAGTGCGCATGCTCCGCTTCGGCAGCCCGGGGTTCACAGGTTCGGATCCCTGGTGTGCACCAATGCACTGCTTATCAAGCCATGCTGTGGCAGCATCCCATATAAAGTAGAGGAAGATGGGCGCAGATGTTAGCCCAGGGCCAATCTTCTCCAGCAAAAAGAGGAGGATTGGCATCAGATGTTAGCTCAGGGCTGATCTTCCTCACAAAAAAAATTAAAAAAAAAAAAAAAAAAAGGGTGTGTAGCCATACTCATATCAGAGGAAAAAAAGCCAAAAAAGATAACAAGAGAAAAAAAATAGACATTATACAATGATAAAGGAGACGATCCACCAAGAAGACATAACATTTACTAATATATTTGCACCTAACATAGGAGCAACAAAGTATATAAAGCAACTCTTAATAGAGGCAAAGGGAGAAACTGACCGCAATACACAATAATAGTAGGGGACTTTAATACTCCACTTACATCAATGGATAGATCATCCAGACAAAGAATCAACAAGGAAACATTGGCCTTAAATGAAACCCTAGACCAGATGGACTTTTAGATATATAGAGAACATTCCATCCAAAAACAGCATAATACACATTCTTCTCAAGTGCACATAGAACATTCTCAAAGACAGAACATATGTATGGAAACAAAACAAGTCTCAATAAATTCAAGAAGATTGAAATCATATCAAGCATCTTTTCTGACCACAATGGTATGACACTAGAAATCAACTATAAGAAGAAAGCTGGCAAAGTCACAAATATGTAGAAACTAAACAACATGCTACTGAACAACTATTGGATCAATGAGGGAATCAAAGGAGAAATCAAAAAATACCTGGAGACAAAAGAAAATGAAAACAAAACACCAAAATCTATGGGATGAAGCAAAAGTGGTACTAAGAGGAAATTTTATAGTAATACAGGCCCACCAAAAAAACAAAAAAAATCTTTTTTTTTTTTTTTTGTGAGGAAGACCAGCCCTGAGCTAACATCCATGCCAATCCTCCTCTTTTTGCTGAGGAAGATTGGCCCTGGGCTAACATCTGTGCCTATCTTCCTCCACTTTATATGGGACGCTGCCACAGCATGGCCTGACAAGGCAGTGCCTGACAAGGATCCGAACCCGGGCTGCCAGCAGTGGAGCGCATGCACTTAAGCACTACGCCATGGGGCCAGCCCCAGAAAAATCTTAAATAAACAATCTAACACGACACCCAAAAGAACTAGAAAAAGAACAACAAAAAGCCCAAAGTCAGTAGAAGGAACGAAATAATAAAATTCAGAGCAGAAATAAGTGAAATAAAGGGTAAAAAGAGAATATTGGCCTGTAATTTTGGCAGTTTTACTTCTCTTACTTCTTTACTACTTTCATTGATCAAAAGATAAATGAAACTAAGATCTAGTTCTTTAAAAAGGTAAATAAAATTGACAAACCTTCAGCTAGCTTCACTAAGATAAAAGAGAGGGGCTAGCCCTGTGGCCTAGTAGTTAAGTTTGGTGCACTCCACTTCGGTGGCCCGGGTTCAGTTCCCAGGCATGGACATACACCACTCGTCGACAGCCATGCTGTGGCAGCTACCCACATACTAAATAGAGGAAGATTGGCACAGATGTTAGCTCAGGAGCCAATCTTCTTCACCTCACCAAAAAAAAAAAGGGTATCGCTGATCAAGAAGTGTCAATTTCAGGGGCTGGCTGGTGGCGTAGTGGTTAGGTTTGCACGCTCTGCTTCAGTTGTTCCGTGGTCATGGGTTCAGATCCCGGATGCAAACCTACATATTGCTCATCAAACCATGCTGTGGCTGCAGCCCACATACTACATAGAGGAAGACTGGCCCAGATGTCAGCTCAGGGACAATCTTTCTCACAAAAAAAAGAAAAAAAGAAGTGTCAATTTCATGTTACTAGGAAGGCTCAATCCCAGAAGGTCATGTTACATGTACAGGGGAGAGTGAGGTGTGTTACCTGTAGGAGCTATGTGATGAAGGGCTGAGCCATGTTTGAACAACAAGGAGGTGGTCAGGAGATGAGTCTTAGACATAGTTTCCTCGCCTTTTATCTGGTTACCTGAAGTTTCAGGTGAATAAGCCTTATTTATCATTTCAATACATTAAGCAACCATAATCTTGGTGTTTGTGGAAGTTCTGGAGCAAATCTGAGTGAGTAGTAGCAGAAGAAGTTTAAATACAAGCACACATAACAAAATTCCAATAATAATCATAAACAATATTTGAGGTCCTTATCTCATCTGAGCACCTGTACCTGAAGGGAACCAGCTGAACATGGATAGGGAACCAGAAGGTGTCATTAAAAGACATTGGACTGGAGAGCTCCTGTGCTATTTTTATAATTTTCCAAGTTCTAACTCAACTTCACCAGAGTAGTTGATCCAGGTACAGCAGGAGGTGTTGGCCATGGCACAGATGTTGCCCTGTTCTGCAAGGAGATAATTGAATGCCATTCGATTATTTAATGTAACCCTAGGGAATCCAGGGATCATTGTTGTTGAGCCAAGCAAGGCTTGAACAGTAGAATTTGCCAGTTTAGCTATGCTTAGGCATAATTTTTTTTCTATCAATAGGTCATTATGGACAACACCAACCCAAGGGACAAAACCTTTGGCAATGGTAATCAATGGAGAGTAGATGGGGTGTAAAAAAGGGGTCACCAAGTTTCACCTCCACCTATGAGATTGTGGTTGGGTTTTTTCTTTAACAAGCACTTGAAATGGAGTATTATGGTATCCCAAAAGGCATTGTCCTGCTATATGCCAGCTGTCTAGACATCCATAAGCCCATGTTTCCTTGTAGTAATCATACACAAAGGTGTACCCAGAAAGGGCACATAGTATGCAATGCCTTCTAGTTCTGTAGCAGTGTCAGTGGTCAGGAGCACTTGGTAAAGTCTTCCCAACAAGGCTTGAGGGCTGTCTTCCTCTGATAATGCTTCCAGAATACCCAGTCACTAGACTGTGACAAACAGGGTCCTTTAAATTGGAATCTGGGAAAGCTTCTTTTACCTATTGATGATAGGCTTGAGCAGAAGACATTAGTGACTTATAGTAGCTGGTCATACTAACAGAAGACAACAAGAGATCAGCAGAAGTTTGTATACCAATAGACATTGGTCCGCTGGTGACTATCTCTGGTGGAGTGAGTTTATGCTTTCCAAAGGGGTACTGCACACAGTCTGAAAGATCAAAGATAATACCTTAGGCCAGGGGAGTCCAGTCTACAGGTATATAACAAAACCTCAATGAATTTAACAGTACTAGAATCCAATATCCACAAAGGTGCAAACATAATTATTCTCTCTACAATTACCCTCATTTTTTTTTACTAAAAAAAAGTCACACTAAAATTCATTTGTTTATATTGAAAACTTGGCCTGATTATTTACATAAGTAAAAATAAGAGTATTCACTGAGAGTTTCTGAACTCTGGAGGGATCAGGTAGAGAAAAAAAGTAAATGTTTCATCTTTGTTCACAGAGGTATGTCTTACCAAATTGTTGATAGCTTATGAGAAAAGATTTCTTTAAATCTGGAAAAACAAAATATTAGAGTATCCTCTTCAGTTCAGGCAGTCCTGTGTAAATTAATACTTGTTCTTCTTGAATCCAGTTTTTCCATTAGTTTCTCTACTTTGCCTCATGATTGAAGGTGACAGTGATAATTCCAAGAAGTCTGAAAGGTTTTTGTTAAGACTCGTATGATTTGCCCAGTGAAGTGGGTGCCTTGATCACTGGAGACTGTGGAAGGTATACCCCCAGGGGGAAATACATTTTCTAACAGTTTCTTTGCCATTGTGAGGGCATCAGCTTTGTGGCAAGGGAAGGCTTTAACCCATCCCAAGAACATACATACAGTAACAAGAAAATATCGATAAGCCATATTAAGTAGCAGTTAAATGAAATCCAGCTGCAGGTGTGCAAAGGACCCAGAGGGAGTAGTTCTGAAGCCTCTGGGGACAGAAATAGTTTTTCTTAATGCACTATGGTGGATGAAGGAAAGTAAAAAAGAAAAAATGGGATTTGCCAGGGAGCTGGGAAGAGCCAAGAGGCCATCTTGGGTTTCCCACAACCTTGTTAGTTTAATTTACAGCAATTGTTTACCCATATTAATTTCTCTCATTCAGGAACAGACTGTTGCCATGTTACAAGGACATCAGGATGACAAAAATCTGGCAACGAGGGATCGATGTTTTTGCAGAAGCAGAATGGACTTCATGCACATGTGTCATAACTTTTATAGATTCTGTTATTGCTGCCTTTGCATAAAAGTCAGCTAAGGCGGTTTTCTGATATTAGGTTCAGTCTTTTTAGTGTAAGCCTCAATTTTGATGACAGACAACATTTTATACCAGGACATATTAGATTTCCAGGAATTTCACATAATTTCTGGAATTCTAATAACATATACATATAAAGGTATAACATAAAGAAGGCTTAATGTTATTTCTTACTTGATAATGCTTCCCATGTAATTTAACATATCAGAAAAGCCTAATTAGTTTAATATTCCTCTTTTTATAAATCGAGGGAAAAAAATCTTTTGAGATGTTTCAAGGATCCTCTGAAAAATCACAAAGTTAGCTAGAGGTCAAAAAAAACTTCATTTAGAATCTGATTTGGGGAAGTTTCTCAAAAATATCAAAGAAGGTTTTTAAACACTTGCCTAAATAGGATGGCAGATCATTATAAAACTTAATATTTAATTATATATTTAACCAAAGTGATAACAAAATTTCAAAGACAAATATAGAAGGTTACATAGTGGCAAAACCTTAGCTCTTTTAATAGAAAAGACTCAGTTTCTGACATGAAGCACAGGAAATTATTTTGATAAAACACGAAATCCCTACCTTTTAGGCAGATTACTCAGAGGTAAAGAAAAACATTTCATAATCTCTTCATCAAGAGCAAACTAAAAGCTCAAGAAACCTTGTCCTTATAAAACAGAGAGAGAAACCAAATTTTTTGCACCAGCTTACTTTTGATATTAAAACTCATTTACTTAATTAAATTCCTTCCAATCTTAGCCAGCTTGACCATACACAAAACACTTTTCTCAGGATTTCTCTTCCATAAACCTTTGTAGCTTTCTTTTTTACATTGAGAATTTGTCCTTTCTTCTTTCCTATAACAAGTTTTACTTTAGGATGAATTTGCTTTCTTAACAAAAATATCTCCATTCCTTATACCTCCTTTTTCTGAAAATACACATTTACTCATAGCATAATTTTTTTTATTGTGAAATTTTTGTTGTACATTATTGTTTATCAGTCACCGTATAAGTGCATTCCTCCACCCCTTGTGCCCACCCCCTTAGCACCTGGTAACCACCAAACAGTTCTATCTGTCCGTGTGTTGGTTTATCTTCCACATATGAGTGAAATCAGGCACTGTTTGTCTTTCTCTTTCTGGCTTATTTCACTCAACATAATACCCTCCAGGTCCATCTATGTTGTTGCAAATGGAACAATTTTGTCTTTTTTTACGGCTGAGTAGTATTCCATGGTATATATATACCACATCTTTACCCAATCATAAGTTGAGGGACACTTGGGTTGCTTCCATGTCTTGCTACAGTGAACAATGCTGCGATGAACATAGGGGTTCATAAGACTCTTTGGATTGTTGATTTCAGGTTGTTGGGTAGATACCCAGTAGTGGGATAGCTGGATCATAAGGTATTTCTATTTTTAGTTTTTTGAGGAATCTCCCTACTGTTTTCCATAGAGGCTGCACCAGTTTGCATTCTCACCAGCAGTGGATTAGGGTTCCCATTTCTCCACAACCTCTCCAGCATTTGTTGATTTTTGTCTTGGTGATTATAGCCATTCTAACGGGTGTAAGGTGATATCTTAGTGTGGTTTTGATTTGTATTTCCCTGATGACTAGTGATGTTGATGACTAGTCATGTGCCTATTGGCCATCTGTATATCTTCTTTGGAGAAGTGTCTGTTCATTTCCCCTGCCCATTTTCTGATCAGGTTGTTTGTTTTTTGTTATTGAGTTGCATGAGTTCTTTATATATTACAGAGATTAATCCCTTGTCAGATATATGGTTTGCAAATATTTTTTCCCAGCTGGTGGGTTCCCTGTTCATTTTGATCCTGGTTTCATTTGTCTTGTAGAAGCTCTTTAATCTGATGAAATCCAGCATAATTTTTTTGTGAGTGTGTGAGGAAGATCAGCCCTGAGCTAACATCTGATGCCAATCCTACTTTTTTTTTTTTCCCTGAAGAAGACTGGTCCTGAGCTAACATCTTCCCCCACCCTATATGGGACACCACCCACTCTATATGGGGCTCCACAAGCAGCACGTTGGTGCATGCCCGGGATCCAAACCTGCGAACCCCAGGCCGCCGCAGCGGAGTGAGCACACTTAACTGCTTGCGCCACCAGGCCGGCCCCCAGCTTAAGTTTTTTAATGTGACACAAGACATATTTGCTAATAGATCCCAACATCTTTTAGTTTTTCTGTAATAAAAAGCCAAAATTAGATAAACCTATGTTTAGTCATTAATATCTGACTATTTTTTCTTCTCAAGAAATGATCTAGATATTCAATGAATTCCCATGATTTAATTTAACTTAACAAAACTCTAAAGTTTCAAGTGACTAACAGGTTTTGATGTTATTTTTAAGTACACATACCATAAAACATAAGCATTACATCTAAAAATCTTTATTATTAACATCTAAATAATTCATTTGTTCTTAACAATCAATCATACTTAGGTTATTCATGAAAATTTCCTGAGACATTAAAGCAGTTAGCCATCATCTTAGTTATTGTTTTCCTGAAAAATTTTGTGACAGAGATAACATGCACTTACTTGACTAATAACCCAGATAGAATAAAAGTTCCATGTTTACATGATATCCAATGCTGATAACTCTGAAGACATGCCTATTTTAATTAAACCAACAAACTTAAACAAGCTTTTATTTACCAAAGATTATTCTACATCACATTAACTTGAAAAACATTTGGGTTAGTTTCTATATTTAGAAATAATTTATATAAGTGCTTACTTTACGTTAATTGAATAGAGCTCTTTAGAAATAAATTTTGATCATATCATCCAGAGGTAGAAAAATACCATATTTATAACATACATACATATATATAGACAGACACTAATAGAGATCTTATAATTCTTATTTTAAAAATTTCATCCATGAATCAGGTACAATATGAAACTCACTATTTTTATAAATAATTATGTCGCTAGCAGATGGAACAAGTTTACTTGCTTAAAAGTTTTTTGTTATTAATATTTCTGAAGACTACTTTTAAGATTTATATTTGCTTTAGACAAAGAAGCTCTGAATTAGATTTTGCGTGAGAGAGTCTTTCTAGCAGCCTATATTTAAAACAAAACATTTTTCCCTTTTTTTTTCTTTAACCTCAGGCTTTACCCATTGAGCTAGCCAGGTTTAGTCTCAGGCGATTGTGGGTTGTTATCTCCTGGGGTGTTTACATTCTAAAGACGTGGTAAAATTTACAACTTAAAGGACAGAGAGAAAAAGATGCAAGTTTTTTCCCAGGAGTTTTGGAGTAATTGTGATTTTAAAATTTTCCTTCAGTCTTAGGAATTGGGGATGGTCTAAATAAGAGTTCCCAGAGAAGTTATAAGGCTTTGCTTTTAAGTGCACCTTTTAAACAGAATGTTCTTTCTATTGGCCATCGTAACTTTAAATCACCCTTAGTAACTTTGGTTCATGGAGATAGAAATTTACAAGAGAAGGGACCATAGTTCTTAAATATAAAACCAGCTGGTGTTCCCAAGGGAGAAACTTCTTGGGAAACTTTAGAAAACGAAAGTCTCATGTTGAAAAGTACGGAGAGGGGCAGTTACAACAGGAGAATTGAGCAGAACTTCAGGGCCATCATTATAGAAAGGGAGTTCAGCCAAAGATAGGTATTGAGGAGGGGGACAAGTGCGTGGAGGAGGAGCAGGGGCTGTGACAGTAGCAAAAGAATTGTCGGCTGACATTTCTAGCTTTGCAATCGTTTGAGCGGGATCTGAATTGGCCTTGGTGAGTTCAGAATTAACAGCTTGCAGGGAAGCAACTTTTCACTGTTTTATTTAGAGGCTTCAAGGTACCAACTGAAATAAGCTTTTTATTCAATTTGTTTGGTTCATTAACTTTAGTTTTTTTCCCAATTGGGTGAGCAAGTAAACCAACTTAGGAATTTCAAAGAAGGCTCATTTTGGCTGGAAGCCTTAGATCATCCTGAGTAATATGAGTCCAGCAGGCCAAAAATCTACATGTAGAAGGACCGTATTCTTCAAACATAAAACCAGAGGGGGCGGCCTTCTTAGAAAATGGACTTCCCACTTGCAAGTACTTACCACATATAAGTACACATATAGGAACAGAAGTTCCCTAACAGACAAATAAGGGTGGCAACAGAGGACACCCAAATAAAGGTCTGAACCTCTCCCAAGGTGGGAGGTTCAGGCCCAGGAGGACTTACTACCGAGAGCCAGAGCCGCCAGGGGAAACAAGAGAACACCAATGTCTTTTGCAGGTATCTTTCTCATGTCCACCTAGCAGCATCGAAATCGGAGGTCAGTCACTCTGGATCCTATGTCCCTGACACCATGTAATATGTGGGGGATAGAACTGGCCACCTCAAAATATATCTCTTTGCCTTGATTATTTTCAAGAACAAAAGACTCTGAAAGAAACTTTGACCTCCCCCCCACTAACTACCTAAAAGAAATTTAAGATAGAAGGCCTGCCCCAGGACAGGCCATCAGCATAGATAACTCTGGGTATCAGTAGACTGTGAGGGTCCTTGCTAAGCCCACCTTTATCAAAGTTCTGTCTACCAAACATTTGCTTTTCCATTTCCATGTGAATTGCCTTCCTCCACTTTGAAGTCCCAAACCACTACCCTCAACATCCTCCTTTGTCTTTAGCTGAAGATGCTATTTAAAATGACAACCTTGGCCAGAATGCTGAGTTACTCAGTTTTCCTGGGTATCTCCCATGTATACATTTTATAAAGCTTTGTTTGATTTTCTCCTGTTACTCTGTCTCATGTCAATTTAATTCATAGCCCAGCCAGAAGGACACAGATGGTAGAGGATATCTCTTCCTCCCCTACAAATGTCAATGAATAAGAGGCATAAACTGTAGGAGAATCAAAAATGTTTATTTGGGGTCTTAGAAATTGCAATTCTGGACACATGAATTTGAATAGAAACTCAAAAGTGCTCCAAGGAGAACAAAGGAGACAAGGGTTTATAAAGGAAAAGGAGATAAACTACATAGGTAGTTTTGCAAGATTTGTGGTTGGTGCTGGCAACAACTATTACCTTGTCGATGCAAAATAACCAATAACCATTCTATAGATAAGAGAGATAAAGTGAGTTTTATTTGAGCCAGGGTGAGGATTATAATTCAGGAAGTCAGTTTCCACAAAGGAAGAAAGCATTCTGGAAAAGTGTCATTTTCAGTACACTCTTATACCTTTTTAGAACAAGAACATACATTAAATATGCCCAGGATACATATTCATCAAAGTTTCAAAGAGCTATTCAGTTGCAAATTAGCAGGTCAACAGGACCCTGATGTCAGGAAAGGGACTAATACGGGCAGGTGTTACCAGTAGGGCATGAGGTGTTACCAATATTGGCCTAGGAGGGGAAGTATGCATTATTATTTTAAGAGAGTGCCTTCTTTACTTTAATGGTTAAAGCAGATGTACAATGTATGTTTGATAGGCCATAAGCCAGGCTTCTTTAGTTCAAGCAGAACCAGTATGTGAAAACATCTTGTCAACCTCTTGGCTATAGATAATTGCGTGCTGAGGCCATTTCTAAGGCAGAACGTTCTCTATGGCAGTAAGCATATTTCTTGGAAGAAGGTCAGGATGATAGCAGTGAAGCACAGTTCAAAAGTTTACATGTCACCTGGCCACTTCCCTAGGGGCCTCCTGGCTTCATTTTAGGTGCCTTTGATGTGTGTGACTCCATTTTGTAGTCACCTTCCACACTTCATGCATAGCAGCTTCCCCTTAATAGCTGACATACTCACAGAATTTATGAACATGTTTTCTGAACAGAAACAGCTCACAGAGAAGAATTCTGGGCCAAATGTTAGGATAATATTCTTTAACTGTGTTACATTATGTCTGTATTTGAATGAGACAAATTTGGTGTGGTCATGTTGAAAATCATTAGGATGGAACAAATGACTTCTCAAAAGTTTATCTCATTTAATTCTTAGCAAATGTAGGGGAGGAAAAACTTTTCCTCTACCCTCTGAGGCTCAGTGACTAGGAACTGGTGAATTAAACTAACAAAGGACAGATTAACAAGAAGAAAGGCATACACCTTCTGTTGATGTTAATATTCTTACATGCACAGGGATTTCACAGAAAAGAAGTGAAGAATCTAAAGAAGTGGTTATGTCACCAACTAGGTGCCTGAGGACCTCAAGGGTGGATTTGGAAGCATTTAACTGTTTTTCCGAATTGTTTTTTCCCTTTGTTATGTTAAGGAGATGCAACCACCAACCACTCTGAACCAGACCAAGCCTCACCACAAGAGCAACGCCCATGACCTTGACCTTATTTTTAATGCTAAGATCTCTCCATGAGGAGCTTAGGCCTTATCACCATAACCTGCCGTGTATGTGGAAGCATGTTTCCCAACTGAGCCTGCCCAAGTAAATACCTGCCTCTCCCTTTTGAATATTCATTCCCCATCTGAAATAAAATTTTCTGCTTCCCTTGGTTTGAGGACGCCATGATTTTGGAAATGATTCCACATGGCCTCCTATTTGCTGCAAATACACTTTACTTTGTGAGACAACTACCACTGGTGTAGAGTCTTATTTAACTCAACAAGAGGCAAATCCACTGGGTTTCATAACAGATAGACTAGGAGCTTACATACCATTTTAACAAAGCTGATAAATTGTGGAGAAGTGACTAGACAAAGGAAAGGGGAGTTGGGCTTCCAAGGCTGATAAACTGTGGGAAAGTGACTAGGAAATATATGGGGGGCAAGAAAATAATTAAAGATAAAGGTTATTTTAGTAAGGTTTGTTTATGTAAACTCATCTTGGTGCCAGCTCTCCATCTCTTGTGATAAAAGTTGCTCTCATCTTGGTTGGATGGAAAATTTTCCCTTGGAGGGAAAATTTGTGCCCTGCTTTTAGGTAGAAAGGGTAGGGCAGAGGGCTTTTCTTGCATTTACTGTTTCCCAAATGCCTTCAGCTCAAAATAACCAATATGCCAACAAGGCATATTTTGGGATGGCATAAGGATATATCCCCATCAGAGGGAAGCGGGGCATCTTTATCCCCACTTTACAGATGAGGGCTTGAAGGCAATAAAATGTTAGGAAATTTCCCCAAGACGACTTTGGAAGTAAGAGGTAAAGACTAAAAATGCTCAGTTCTATTGGCTCTTACTCACAAATGTTTCATGAGGCTGTCTGTGGTAACCAACAATCAACACAATTCTCTGAACATCTATAATACACATATTTTGAAACTTGACTTCCATACTGTTTTGGGTTATTTCTTGTGAGTCTTGTCTCCCTGACAAGACGATAAGTTCTTCCGGGACCAGCACTAATTAATGAACTTCTCTCTTATCACCAAGATTAATAACCAGTCACCATATTTAATAAACACTTTTGGGTTTAATTTAATAATAACTTCCTTTATTCTGACTTTATACTTCTGTGAATAACAGAATAAAGCCACCTTATATAGATCTCAGAATAAAGGCGGCTTTATTGATATCTTTAAACTTTCAGGAAACAGAATTAAAACAAGATGAATAAACATTTGAGCAAATTATTTGAAAGCATCATCACTCAGAATTAACCTTAAGCAAAATGCTGTGAAATGCAGTTTTACACACAAAAATCAGAAAATCCCATTTTCCCCCTACTTTTGTTTGAGGCTTTGTCAGGAGTTCTTTTCCCCAAGGCTACCTACTTTGATCTTTGTATTTGGAGCCTAGAGACATCTTGTAGCCCCTCCCTCCACCTATCCTTCTAAAATGTTAGTCAAGTAAAACCATTTAGTTAAACAGGATTAAAGAAAAGAAAGAAACAAAAAAGAAAACCAGGCTTAAGATAACAGCTATAAGTATCTGACTGCTCATGGTAGTAGCTGATGCTATTTCTTTTATTTATCTTTTTTTTCCTCTTTTCATCTGGGAAAAGGGAAAGGAAGAAAACAGAGTGTTCAAGAGAATGCTGGAAATATATCACCAGTTAACTAGAACATATTTTAGCTTTATAATGTCTTTTATGCTCCCTTGTAGCCTGAAAACCTTCTGTTTCAGAATTTATATGTTGCAGTACACTATTGGTTTATACATCTTCCTCTACTAGACTGTAATGTAGCAAAATCAATTGGTTGTTCAAAAAATATTTGTGGGGGCCAGCCCAGTGGCATAGTGGTTAAGTTCACGCCCTCTGCTTTGGCGGCCTGGGGTTTGCAGGTTCAGATCCTGGGCGTGGACCTACGCACCGCTTATCAAGCCATGCTATGGCAGGTGTCCCACATATAAAATAGAGGAAGATGGGCATGGATGTTAGCCCAGGGCCAGTCTTCCTCACCAAAAAAAATTGTGGAAATACTGTATGATATCACTTATATGTGGAATCTAACAAAAGACAAACTCAGAGAAACAGAGAGTAGAGTGGTGGTTACCAGGGGTTGAGGGGTGGGGGAAATGGGGAGATGTTGGTCAAAGGGTATAAACTTCCAGTTATGAGATTAACAAGTTTGGGGATCTAATGTACAGCATGGTGATTATAGTTAATAATAAAATATCATACACTTGGATGTTGCTAAGAGAGTAAATATCAAATGATCTCACCACAAAAAAGAAATGATAACTATGTGACGGCATGGAGGTGGTAGCTAATACTACAGTGGTAATCACTTTGTGATTTATAAGTGTATCAAATCCACACATTGTACATCTTAAACTTACACAATGTTATATGTCAATTATATCTTAATAAAACTGGAAAAGAAATTGCAGAATAATGAATAAGTATCCCAATCCTATTTTAAGGAAATTAATGAAGTTCCTCAGTTTTCCTCTATAATTTATTCTAATATTCAAGCAAAGTAGTTGGTTGAATGAGTTAGTCTTGAATCATGGTTATCGACATCTAGCTCCAAATGGAGGATTTCTGTCCAACAATAATCATGTTTCATTAATTTTTTTTAAATATTTATTTATTTATTTATTTAGTGTGTGTGTGTGTTTGTGTGTGTGTGAGGAAGATCAGCTCTGAGCTAACATCCATGCCAATCCTCCTCTTTTTGCTGAGGAAGACCGGCCCTGAGCTAACATCTGTGCCCATCTTCCTCCACTTTAAGTGGGATGCTGCCACAGCATGGCCTGACAAGCGGTGTGTCGGTGTACACCCGGGATCCAAACCCAGGCCACCAGCAGTGGAGTGCACGCACTTAACCACTACACCACGGGGCCAGCCCCCACGTTACATTAAGTTTTATCAACTTATCCCCAAAGAATGTGACCCTCATTATTTAGTAATTGATTTTCTCTAATATTCTGACATATGCTCCTGTAGCCGCAAAAGCTGTCTGCATTGGTTGAGTGGGAATAACTTACTTTAACAATAACTTCCTTGACTTGTAGCCCAGAGAAGTAAAGTAAGCTGCCTAGTTCATCACACTATGATTATCAAAACAACACTCAGGTTTTCTAGGAAGAGCGTCCCTGGTGCCAGCCAGAGTACCTGGACCATAGCTGATGATTAATAAAAACACGTTGAATGAATAAATGAACAAGTTAAAACCACAACTGGTGCAAGTGCTAAATATACACACACTTTTTCATTCATGAAGCCATGAGCTTTATCAGCCCTGAAACAGTGATAAGAATCAGTCGAAGAATCAACCCAAAATCTTTGACCAGCTATGCAGGAGAGGAACAGGTACTACTCTGAGTATCTTCTTCTTTTTTTTTTTTTGGTGAGAAAGATTGGCCCTGAGCTAACATCTGTGCCAATCTTCCTCTATTTTGTATGTGGGATGCTGCCACAGCATGACTTGATGAGCAGTGAGTAGGTCTGCACCCAGGATCTGAACCTGAGAACCCCAGGCCACTGAAGCAGAGTGCACGAACTTAACCACTACGCCACTGGGCCGGCCCCTCTGAGTATCTTCTGACAAAAGATTTTCACGTATTGAGGTATATGGGGTAACTTCTGGTTCAAAACTGATTTGGCTTGAACTAAAGAAGCCTGACTTATAGCCTATCAAATATACGTTGTACATCTGCTTTAACCATTGAAGAATGCACTCTCTTAAGAATGCATACTTCCCCTCCTACACCCTATCAGTAATGCCCTATCAGTAACAGCAGTATATGTCCTTTTCCCAACATCAGGGTCATGTTGACCTGCTAATTTGCAACTGAATACCTCTTTGAAACTTTGATGAATGTATATCCTGGGCCAGTTTAATCTATGTTTATTCTAAAAATGTATAAGACTGTACAGAAAACCATGCTTCTCTGGAACACTTTCTTCCTTTGTGGAGACTGCCTTCCCAGGTTATAATCCTCACCCTGGCTCAAGTAAAACTCACCTATCTCTCTTATCTATAGAATGGTTATTGGGTGTTTTGCATCCACACTTCTTTTCCTAAAACAGAGGCCAAAACAGAAAGACCCAATATCTGGGTCTTACTTTTTTTTCCAGACACTTTCAGTAATTTATCGTTTGTAACTGCAACCAGGTTCATTAATTTTAACTCCAAGTTTCTTATTTTTTTGTGAGGAAGATCAGCCCTGAGCTAACACCCATGCCAATCCTCCTCTTTTTTGCTGAGGAAGAGTGGCCCTGAGCTGACAGCTGTGCCCATCTTCCCACTTTATGTGGGACGCCGCCACAGCATGGCCTGACAAGCGGTGCGTCGGTGTGCGCCCAGGATCCGAACCCCGGCCGCCAGCAGCAGAGTGCGCGCACTTAACGACTATGCCACGAGGCCAGCCCCTAACTCCAAGTTTCTTATCAGTGAATACTTGCCAATAAGTCTGCGTCATGGGGAGATTGTGGTTGTTAAGTTCCTTCAGAGGAGGAACTGTACTTTCTCCATCGTTCTGCAGGGCTCCTAACACCTCGGCCATCTGGATGCACCGTGGCATTCCTTGCAAACAAGATCCCAAGGAGCTTTCTTATCCTCCACCTGGTTTTCTGAGCTCAATTACAAGGGTTGCAGGGTGGGTGATGAAAATAGAAAAGCTGTTGATTAGAACATTGACACACACCTTCTTACAGCATAGGAGGCAGATCGCACCCTCTCAGCATCATTGCCTTCCTTGAGAGGCTCAGCCAGCACTCCCCAGGGTGTTCAGGGAATGTACCCCTCCAACAGGTCAACTGGGAAGAAACAAATCAGTGTAAGATTCTGATGCTGATTTTGTTTATCATTGAGTTTGGCCACCTCTTTCCAATGCTGGAAAAGGCAATCATGATACTTTTGGCACGACTCATGTAAACAGTAATCTTTACTATACATATCAAAGATTTTGTTCTTATTATCTTTAAATTAAATCAGGGTACGGGGTGTTGCTTCTGTCTCTGACGCACATCCAGTAAAACAAAAACATTATCAGGAACTAAGACCAGATGTCTGCCCCATCTGAAGATCAGATGTCTGCTCCACCCGGAGACCAGATATCTGCCCCATCCGGAGACCAGCCCCCTATATAACTGGCCTGTAGTCTTCTGTAAGATGTTTCTTTTGGACATTAGTCTGCCGTCTTCCCCCTTGCTAGCAAGCTGTAATAAAATCCTTGGTCTCCTACCACCTTGCCTCTCGACTATTGGCATGTCTTGCAGTGGGCAGATGACCGCCCCGCCCTTGTAACAATACAAGGCTAAATTCTCCTCCCCAGGGCTTTTCTGGTAGAAAAACTGCTACACTCTTTCCTTCCCACACAGTTTTACAGTCAGCCTAATCCGTACTTCTGTCTTTTAAGGTACAGAATGAGGCTGATTATTCTCCTGCCTCAGAATAATCAAAATAGATACACTAACTAATAGGCAAAATTTGGGGCAAACATTTGGGTATGCTCAGAGAAGGCAAATTTAAGATAGTTAGCTATTTATGATAGTTGTTTTAATTAACAACTTCTGGCCATTGGGAGAGGCTAAGGAGCTTAAGTGAAGAGCCCTGTTGTAGGATGAGGCACTGTCTGCCTTTGTCACAGAAGGAAAGAGGATTCTGCAGAGTCTGCAGGGAACAATGTGTTGTATTATCTGACCTCGGTGGTCCATTACAGAAGACTGAGAAATATGGGCAACACAACACCTCAGACAACTGGTCTCCAAGTGTATCCTCTATGTAGATGCTACGGCTCAAAAAGCTTTAGTTTTATGTACTTCTTTAAGAATAGATCCATTGTTATTATCTTGAAATGGAACATTAGAAACACATCAATTTTACCTCTCTCACTTATCTGGGGTTCAAAGTATGTAACAGTTCTGTTTCTTTTCTGGAAGAAACTGCTACACATTGACCCTAAGCTTTCCCTACATGAAGTAAATTGAGCAGCTTGGATTTTAGGAGCTTTAACTCATGAACTAAATGTCCACATTAACCATGGTGTCAAGATAGAATGACTTGCTGTTGGAAAATAAACTGCTGTATCAGTTCAGAGCCAACACTGAGTTTTGTCAGAAATCTGTCACTTTCAATGACAATGAAAATTACATTTAAGAAGTCACTCTGCTTCTGGCTTTGCAGATGTGGTTTTCTACATGTATAAAATAAATCTGCGGAAATCATCAAGGAATATCAAATACTTGATGATGAAGTAAAAAGTTCATTTAAAAATTATTAGTTGATTTTGTTTTGTTAGATATTAATCAAAAAATGTCCTAACTTGCTTTATTGGTAATTAAAATAATCTCTTTTGATTTAACTCTTTCATTTCATTTCTCTGAAAAAGGCACATGATTCTCTCTGTGAGAGTACAGTTACCAGTTGAAACTGCATTAAGTTTTTAAGTGATTGAATCAAATTTGGGGCTTCAATGAAGTTATTGGCTAACTGTGGGAACATGAAGACACTTGTAATGAGTCGATAGTAACAACAAAGCTACCCCCCAGCTGATCTTAAAATGGTAAATAGCAGCTGCCATTTTTTGTAAACTAATATATTTTCACACCTGGATTAAATTTACCTCTTTTTTTTTTTTTTTTGGTGAGGAAGATTGGCTCTGACCTAGCATCTGTTACCAGTCCTCCTCTTTTTGCTGAGGAAGATTAGCTCTGAGCTAACATCTGTGCCCAACTTCCTCTAGTTTGTATGTGGCATGCTGCCACACACGATTTGACGAGCGGTGCGTGTGTTGACACCTGGGATTCGAACCTGTGAACCCTGAGCAGCCAAGGTGGAGCTCGTGAACTTAACTACCATGCCACTGGGCCGGCCCCACCTCTTTTTTTTGTTAATGTCCATCTTAATGAATTAAATATGAGAAAGGAGAGAGCACTATATTTTAATGAAAGAGGCCATCAAGCAGAGTCCAAACCCTGAGGTGACGACAATGAACTCTCCTTAGCTCAATTCCTTCTCTTCACCCACACAGTGTTCCTCCACTTGAGAATGGAAATCAGATTTTTAAAAACAAACAAAAAAAAAAAGGAGAGGGAATTGAAATAGCTGCACTTAAAGCAATAGGATTTTTGAACAGCAGAGAGAAGTCACCTGGGAAATATTGTATTCTTGTTGTCAGAATCTTGGGGGTCACACAGGAAGTTGTATAAAGGGGCCTCCTGGGACACGTGGATAACGTGAGAATAGAAATAACATATGGTAAGAGCGTGAGGGGAATCAGTCTGCCTCTCAAATAATTACTGTCATTTTAGGTACGCAGGTGGACAAAAGAGCAGTAGGAAACGTATTACTCTGATATGTGATAAATACCTTTACAAAGCTGTAACAGTTGCCAAGCTCTTTGATTTCCATTTTGGTGCTGAGTAGAAATATCTCATTTCAAGAATAGTTTTCCAACTGTCTGAAATCCTGTGTGTAAAGAGGGAGCAAAAAAAGAAGAGAAAAACAGAAAGCAAGACCACTAGGCGTACAGAGATGAACAAAACTTCGTCTATATACTTAAGGAATTCACAGTCTTTGGAGGAAAATAGAGAGAAATTAAAATGTAACATGGTAAATGCTGTTACAGAGATGTGAACAAAATGCTGATGGAGGACAGGACAGGTATGTTTCTTGAGAGAGGTCCGAGTTCTCACAGCACTTGAGAGGGATATTGAAGAAATAGCAGCAATTTGCCAAGAAAAAATGCAAGTGTGGTATTCCACACCACAGGAAAGAACAGTCCTAAAGTCTGGCATTTGCAGAAGAAGGTCAATGAGAAAGGAGCATAAAACACATGAGGAATGCAAGTGGAGGAGAGGCTGTGAAGTCTGGCAGGAGCCAGAACAAAAGGGGTCTTCCAGCCAGTGAGGCAATGGTTCAGCTTTCATATGAATCAGAATCACCTGGAGGAGGGCTTGTTCAATCACAGATCACTGGACCAAAGAGTTCTGCTGTCAGCAGGTCTAGGGTGAGGCCCCAGACTTTATCAACAAGTTCCCGGGAGTGCTAATTCTGCTGATCCAGGGACCACCCTGTGAAATATACTGAGATAAGGTGTTCCGATTTCATCCTGAGGGCAAGAAAGAGACAATACTGGAAGACAACAGACAACTTTATGGGAGAGAGATTTCTATGTTTGGTTTACAGTGTGAGATATCACTAGAGCATGGAAGTCTGGTAACAAGAAAATCAATTAGGGATTATTAAATATTCCAACTGAGAGATAAATGAGTGCTTCCTATCCAAGTAGAAACTGGGAGGAAGAGGAATGGCTAAGAAATATTTCTGAGGTAGAAGCAACAGGATTTGCCATCCTCTTGGATTTGAGTGTTGAGAAAAAGAAAGAAATGAGGAATGACAGAGTAAGTATTAGCACAGGAGAATAGGAGAACAACAGGGGCATTAACTCAATCGTAGAATATACAACACTGGAGCAGGTGTCAAAAAGGAGGGGTAACATAACTTCTATTTCCAGCAATATTGCTTTATCGATAGTTTTAAAAGCATCCTTGTACAGTGCTGGATTAAAAAACAAAGCCTTTTTTGGGGCAGTGAAATATCCCATATAATATTCTAGTGCTGGATATACGTCACTATACATTTGTCCAACCCATAGAATGTACAACACCAAGAATGAATCCTAAGGTAAACTAGGGACTTTGGGTGAATTGGATAGTGTAGGTTCATCCTTGGTAAAAAATGCACCATTCTGGTGAGTGACGTTGTTGACGGGGGAGGCTATGCATGTGTGGGGGCAGGGAGTATTTGGGAAATCTCTGTATTTCCCTCTCAATTTTGTTGTAAACCTAAAACTGCTCCAAAAAAGTAGAGTCTTAAAAAAACAAATCTTTTTGACACATAGGAGTGGCATACATTGTCAAATGCTACTCAGAGGTTAAGAACAAAAAATTCTGGATTTGGAATGCCCAAGGCCATTGTCTTTCTGGTAAAAATAGTTTTCCTCAAAGGAGACAAAATAAGCCAAACTATAATCAGTTGGGCAGTGCATGGGAGTTAAGAAAGTGGGCACACCAAAAGTGACTGCACTCTTAAGAAACAAGATAATGAAGAACAGGAAGGATACAGGAACTTGATGGCATGGTTGGATCAAGAGAAATTGGTGCTGTTGTTTGAGGATTAGAGGTATTTTTAGCATGTTTAGAGGCAAATCCGAGTGAAAAGCAAAGATCCGAAATTCTTGAAATTAGATACAACTGATCAAGCAGGGCCCATAGGCAGGAAGTATTAAGAGATGTCAGTCAGTGAATATTCCTTTTTCTACTCTTCAAGCCCTATCCCATTTCCAAGTGCTATCCTATTGGGCTACTGTGAAACTTCTCAGTTCTTCTGGGAGAGTCTGTCCCTGCCCAACTGAGAGTTATGATTTAGTTCTGGGGTCACCTGAAATGACATAAGGGGCTTCTGGCCATGCCACAATCCTTGCAATTACTAGAGTTATCTCTTGACCTTATCAGGACAACTCCTTCAGCTTTGGCAGGTCTCTGTTGCTCTCACATCTCCTTGGGAATCTATCACGATGCTATCTAAGGCCCCCCTGCCAGAGGCTCTGCAGAGCCCTCCTCTTGGGAGTCTTCCCAGCTTTTCAGGCACTGCCACTAAGCACGCAGATCCCTCTGCTCTCAGGATCCACAAGCCCCCTCCTCCTCTCCCTCAGCTTTGGGGACCCTCTGTGCACTCTGGAGGAGCATTTGTTCCTTTACATTTTTTCAAGGTACTCTATCTCTGTCATCAAATTACAACCCCTCCTTCCTGCTTCCTTCAAAACCTAAATTCTCTGAAGGTTTGAGGCTTTGAAGAAATAGAAAACAGAATGATCTGCAAGCCAGTTCTACTTTCTGTCCTGCCCCTACATTGCTTGAAAGGTTGGGGTGGGGGACAGAAAGCAAGCAGAAAATATGGAGGGGGGAATACTCGTACACTCACACACACACGTACACGTCACGTGCCAGCATGTCTACCATACATTTTACGTGAATTGACTCATTTAGTCCTCATACAACTATAAAAGAGAGATAGTGCTATTTCCATTTTATAAGTGAGAAAATTGAAGCTTAGGCAGGTTATTTGTCCAGGTTTTTAAAAATAGTATATGGTAGAACTAAGAATCTAAGAAAATCTCATCCCCAAATCCATCCAATGAATCAGTCCACTAATCTCTGCCTAACAAGAAGGATTCTAAAGATAGAATAATATGGACCTTGGGGCCGGCCTGGTGGCATAGTGATTAAGTTCACGCATTCCACTTCAGCAGCCCGGGGTTCGCCGGTTTGGATCATGGGCATGGACCTACTCACCACTCATCAAGCTACGCTGAGGTGGCATCCCAAATAGAGTTGTAGAGCTACAACTCTACAACTATGATACACAACTATGTGCTGGGGCTTTGGGGAGAAAAAAGAAAAAAGAGGAAGATTGGTAACAGATGTTAGCACAGAGTCAATTTTCCTCAAAAAAAAAAATAAATAAAATAATAATAATATGGACCTTTACATAGACCTACTGAAACAAGGAGCTTCAGAAAGGTCTGCCCTTTATTTATAGTTATATAGATTTTAAAGACATGATTTAGCCCCATTTTCCAGAGAAATATATCAAAATAAACCTTAACATGAATATAACATCAAATATTTATTTGAAAATTACTGTCTTTAGACTTGTTGAGGACAGAGTTAATACTCTATCTCCTCCCTAAATGCTTAACACATTTCCCGTGAAGAGTAAATAATAAATAGTAGTTTATATTCCCACCTGCAAATAGATGTGGGCAGTTACTCAGTGAGGCTCCTACAGTGCTCGGGGGCTCGATGTGCTCATGGAGAAGGCAGACTAATTGTCCTGGGAAAGCAGGGTCCTTAAATACTTACTACCAGGAAACGCTGTGCTTGAGACACTAGTATATTCTATTTTAGAGTAACTCTCAACTGTGTTATTGATTCGTAGTACTGTATAGTAGGGTAGGAAGTCTGGTACCTATCCCAAGAAAAGACAGGGATAGAGTGGGAAAGCATAGAAAATTGTGACAACCCTTTAAAAAAGGAACTTGAATACGTGTATCAGATTTTTAAAAAAAATTCACTTCCCTTTGACTCAGTAATTCTACTTCTGAAAATTTAACCCTGATGGTCTTTTGATGTGTCAACTTCGCTAGGTAAGCTACAGTTCCCAGTTATTCATGAACACTTATCTAGGTGTTGTTGTGAAGGTATTTTTTAGATGGGATTAAAGTCCATAATCAATTGACTGCAAGTAAAAGAGATTATCCTAGATAATCTGAGTGGGCCTTATTCAATCAGGTAAAAAGACTGAAATGCAGCTGAGCCTTCTCAGGAGAAATTCTGCTTGTGGAGATCAGTTTCGGCCCATTCCAGAGAGTTCCAGCCTGCCCTTCCTGACAGCCCACCCTACTAGTTCACCTAGCTGGCCTCCACAATCAGGTGAGCCAGGTTGTTGCAATAAATCTCTTCATACGTGTCTCCTACTGGTTCTGCTTCTCTGGTTGAACCCTGACTGACACTCTAAGTAAAAGAAATAGAGGCCAGCCTGGTGGCGCAGCGGTTAAGTGCGCGAGCTCCACTTCGGTGGCCTGGGGTTCACAGGTTCGGATCTGGGGCGTGCACAGATGCACTGCTTGCCAAGCTATGCTGTGGCGGCGTCCCACGTAAAGTAGAGGAAGATGGGCATGGATGTTAGCCCAGGGCCAGTCTTCCTCAGCAAAAAGAGGAGGATTGGCATCAGATGTTAGCTCAGGGCTGATCTTCCTCAAAAAATAAAAAACAATAAATATAAAAATAAAAAAGAAAAAGAAATAATTTAACATTTGTGAAAGTTTCATGTAGTAAGATGTTTACGAGAGCATTTTTATAATAGCAAACTTATGTGCAATATTACGGGATTAACTAAAGTAATTATGGCACAGTCACTTGATAGATTTTTAAGTTGTATGCATAAAATTTTGATATTATAGGAAAACTTATATTTAATTTTAAGTTTAAAATGCAAGATATAAACTATGTAGAGTATGGCAACAGTTATGTAGAAGTGCATATACAAAAATCTAGAAAAGAACTTGTATTAAAAGAGGTTGTCTTTGGGAGGTAGAACTGTTTATTAGGGGCCACCTGGTGGTGTAGTGGTTAAGTATGTAAGCTCCGCTTCAGCGGCCTGGGTTTGCAGGTTCAGATCCTGGGTGCAGACATACATGCCGCTCATCAAGCCATGCTGTGGAGGCATCCCATATACAAAATAGAGGAAGATTGGCGTACATATTAGCTCAGGGATAATCTTTCTCAAGCAAAAAGAGGAAGATTGGCAATGGATGTTAGCTCAGGGACAATCTTGCTCATCAAAAAAAAAAAAAGGTTTATATTTTAAAATGGAAAAAAATAAATTTTAATCTTTAAAAAAATCTAGCAGTTTATCTTAATGCTATGCATTTCTTCAGAATTAAGGACATTTCCAAATATACATAATTTTAAAAGAACTGCTTTTAAATTCATGTGTGATTTTTCAAAGAAATCCTGTGCATTAAGATTTTGTGCAATGATAATATTCCTACATAATACATAAACTTGAACAACTTTATTGCAAACTTAGTGTGCTACTTGATTCTAGAACCAATGGCATACAGAAGATGAAGCCAGAAATCATTGTAAAGGAAGAAATGAGCACTCTCAATTTTCAAGTACTATTGGTACTAAGCTCTAACAATTTGCCCTTATTCAAGTCACATGTTGTGAAACATTATCTAAGGTGCCAGTAAATGCCTAATATAACTAGCACAATCAGAGAAATAAATACATAAAAAACACAGATACGGTAGTTATTATGATTCTGTTCAGTGAACAGTTGCCTGAAATTAGATTTTGAGCTGGACAATTTCTATCAAAATAAACCATAATTTTAGCCGTTGTTATATAACTGCGTCTATGCAAAAAAATAGTAATTACTGATGCTTCTCACAACCCATCCCTTCTTCACCACCACTACTCCCCTCACACCCCACCATCTGTGTGTGTTCCGGCCACTCTATGCATTTGTATCTTCTCTCTCTTAAGCTGTCTTGGAAAATCAACAGTTTTTGTCAGAAGAGGAGTCAGAAAAAAAGAGATATACATGGAATCAGGGCTATAGACCCATGAGATTATTTAATAGTTAAATCAATCTGATGTGTGTGCAGAAACAAGGTACAAAATGAATTTTCTATCTTCTAGGATTTGTCGGGTGAGGATGAAAACTCAATAACATACCTTAGTCCTAACTGCCGCATTCAGTTATTTACCATCTAACCTATTATCAGTTCTTTTTTATTTTTCCTGGGAAAGATTCACTCTGAGCTAACATCTGTTGCCAATCTTCCTCTCTCTTTTTTTTTCCCCCTCCCCAAAGCACTAGTACATAGATGTATATTCTAGTTGTAGGTCCTTCTAGTTCTTCTATGTGAGCCACAACCACAGCATGGCTTCTGACAGATGAGCAGTGTGGTTTGGTTCCCTGGTAACTGAACCCCAGCTACCAAAGCCGAGCACACCAAACTTTAACCACTAGACCATCAGGGATGGCTCTTACCTTTTATCACTTCTTAAACATATTTTATACATACATTTAGTTTTTCTTTTTTTGTTGTTGTTGTTTTTTGTTTTTTTGGTGAGGAAGATTGGCCCTGAGCTAACATCTGTTGCCAATCTTCCTCTTTTTGCTTGAGGAAGATTGTCTCTGAGCTAGCATCTTTGCCAATCTTCCTCTGTTTTGTATGTGGGATGCCTCCACAGCATGGCTTGATGAGCGGTGTGTAGGTCCGCACTCAGGATCTGAAGCTGCGAACCCCGGACTGCCAAAGTGGAGCATGCAAACTTAACCACTATGCCACCAGGCTGGCCCCAATACATACATTTGGTTTTTATTTTGTTTTATTTTTTGCTGAGGAAGATTCGCCCTGAGCTAACATCTGTTGCCAATCTTCCTCTTTTTTGTGCTTGAGGAAGATTTGCCCTGAGCTAACATCTCTGCCAATTTTCTTCTATTTTGTGTGTGGGTTGCTGCCACAGCATGGCTACCAATGAGTGGTGTAGGTCTGTGCCTGGGAACTGAACCTGGGCTGCCAGAGCAGAGTGAGCCCAACTTAACCATTAGGCCGTGGGGCTGGCCCCCTATACATACGTTTAAACAGATGTTAAATTGAAAGCAAATATCTCCAGAGCAGAAACCCTTATTTTATGTTATTTTATGTGTTTTATGTTGTGTGAGGACTCATCTTGTCTTATATATCATGAATACATTTATTGTGCAAGTATGTGTGCATATTCATAGGAATATTGATATTTCAATAGATCAGATTTTTAAAAAATATATTTTAAAGGCACAAGAATGTAGATACCAAATACAGGGTCAATGGGTATTCTTTTCTGCTTGCCTTGTGTCTCTGGATCATGGAGTGACTCCAGGTTCTCAAATTTGAAAGGAGTCAAATTTGGGAAGATTCTGTCCTACAGCAGGGTTCAGGCTAGTAATGTCCTCTAATGCATCTGTGTACCTCCCTCCCCCAGCACTCCTGGGAGTACCAGCTCCTTTGAAAAATATCCTGGGGAGGCATGCTCTTTAGTCAGCAATCCTGAACTCTACAAGGTCATAATCATAATTCCATACAGAAATTTTGGAAGAAGTCAATAAACTTTGGCAATGTGCTGTGGGCATATGAGAAAACATGTAGTGATCGTGAAGAGTTGATGACAATTCTGGATCTTCTTTGAGGCATCTGTTTTCATTTACATTCAGTTGTTCATCTGCTATTCATTCGGGAAGGTTTATTAGTAGCTTAGACATATTTAAGCAGTTGAATAGTTGAATTTTCATAGAGAGATAATAATATAGTCAATGGTCAGAAAAGATTAAGGCAGAATTCATTATATATATATAAACTACAACAGCAGTTCCCTTTTTAAATATAGCCTTATCACTCTTATTTGTACTAGAACTCATTATGAATAATAATGTTAGTTTCTGAGGCAAGAGGCCATTCAGAGTTCTTATGTTCTGAAGGTGGGCAGTCCTGTGCCATGGAATCAGCACGGGCTTTTATCCTGGAACATCAGATAAACTCACTCATGTATATCATTATTTTTATGTTAAGGCAAGTAAGGTTATTTTATTAAATAGAATGCAAAATTTGTTTTTAAACAAAACACTTGGACTACTTCAGCTATACCCTTAGACCTCGAGGGCTACACTTTGACTCTTCTCAACCACTTGTCATTCACTCATTCATTCTTAGAACGCCAAAGGCACAAGACATGAAAGAAAATAATTGGTAACTTAGAATTCATTAAAATGAAAAACATTTGCTTTTTAAAAAATGCTATGAAGAAAACAAAAAGGCAAGCCAAAAACTGGGAGAAAATATTCACAACATATATGTCAGATGAAAAACTTGTATCCAGAATATATAAAGAACTCCTACAATTTAATAATGAGAAGACAAACAACTCAAAAAATGCCAGTTTCCCAAGGTAGTTGTACAATTCCTACCAGCAGTGTATGAGAGTCTAGTTACTTGTTAATTGTGTGATCTTTGGCAAGTCCTGACATCTCTCTGACTCAGAAACAATGGTAAAATGCAAAAATAGTTCCAGTGAAGCTCCTTTCAAGAAGTGGAGTCTATTTCCCCACCCTTTGAAACCTGACAGGCCTTGTGACTTGCTTTGACCAACAGAATGCACTAGAAATGAGGTTGTGCTAGTTCCAAGCCTGAGCCTCAAGAGATCTTGCAGTTTCCCCTCTGGAGCTTTTGGAACCTGAGGCCACCACGTGAACAAGCCTGGGCTAGTAGGCTGGAGAATGAGAAACTTTGTCTAGAGAGTCCGTGTTGTCTTAGCTAAGGCCTTTACAGACCAGTCAGGCTCCAACTGGCTCACGAGCTGGTCACAAATTCATAGAGCTCAGCCAGATCACCTAAACCTGGTCAAGACCAAGAATCAGCCAGCTAACCCCTCACAAAATGCTATCCACAGAATCATGCATTAAGTTCAGGGTTAACATTTTAAGTCACTAATTTTGGAGGTGGTTTGTTAATCACAAATAGATAATTGATGTAAATATCTCATCAGTAAAATGGGATAACACAAGTATCTACCGAAGAGGATTGTTGGAGATTTAAATGAGATGATATATGTAATGTACTCTGCCTGATCAGAGTAAATACTTAAATGTGTTAACAATGATAAGTGTTATTGTTATTGTTGATAAAGATTATCTTGTGGAGAAGGGGGCTTTTTCAAAAGTCTGGCACTTCATGTGGCTAATGTATTATCTCATAGCCTATAAAAGTTTCCACTTTGAAAAAATATTTACATCACAAGCTACAGTGCTGCACTCCTACTACACTGGCCGAAAATTACTCTTCCTGACAAGAGAGGTGGAGGCGCCTCTGCAGATGGTGGCTGTTAAACATAAATATGTTGCTGCAGAAAGAGGAAGAAGCTTTACAGTTCTTCTCTGTACTAATCTATCAGCTCATATTCGTCTATCAAATTAAGTAAGTTTTTTGCCTCGTATGGCGTCAAGTTGGACCAAGTAGATGTAAAGGAGGGAGAGAAGAGAATGTGGAAATAGCATCATAGAGAAGATGAAGGCGGGGCGGCTCGGTGGCGCAAGCGGTTAAGTGTGCGCGCTGCAGCGGCCCAGGGTTCACCAGTTCAGATCCTGGGCGCGCACCAATGCGCTGCTTGCTGAGCCATGCTGTGGCGGCGTCCCATATAAAGTGGAAGAAGATGGGCATGGATGTTAGCACAGGGCCAATCTTCCTCAGCAAAAAAAGAGGAGGATTGGTATCGGGTGTTAGCTCAGGGCTGTTCTTCCTCACACACACACAAAAAAAGAAGATGGAGGTTTCAAGAAGACCACATAGAGCAAACTTGAGCAGAATATCTTGATTACTGTTTCAACATTAGCTGAGACTCTTAGCTATATTCCATTAAATGTTACTACAAATAATGATGCTCATTTGAATATAATATTTAGAATGTTATTCCAATGCATCTTCTCTTCATGCTCCCAAGCCCCAAAATATATGTTTCTAAAAATATATATTCTAAAAAATATATCCTAAACCTCTAAAGGCTGATCAAACATTAATCCTTTTTAATCTTCCCTTCTTTTTTTTTGCATAATTTTCAAATTTTTTACAAAGTTTTTCTCAGCAGTGCATTAACTGTTACGCTAACAAGTGTTAATGTAGTTCCTGTCTTTCCCCGAAAGGACTATAAAATTGCAAGGCTTTTAGGATTTAAGGCATGGATATAAATATTCAACACAGGTGTTTCTAAATCATCTTTCACAATCTCAAACGATCCTATACTTGAATAGCTCTGGCAAAATGTCTTAGAGTGTCATCTGTGTTTGTATCAAGTTATGTTACATCCAGAATAAACGCATAAAATAAAGCAAAGCCTGCTGACATATTTATTTTCAGGAGAGTTCTGTCGTATGAACTTTATAATCATATTTGAAAATCCAGCTGTGGAAAGGTATGCATACTAGATAAATGGCTGTTGGGCCTTTGCCAGACCACAAAATTGAACTGTATGAAGTATAGAAAAATTCTAAACCAATGTTAGAGCAATTCATCCTTTTAAGTTAAATCTTCAATTAACCACCTAATTTCTGTCAATATCATTATGACAATCTTTTTTATGCCTATTAAAAATAAAAAAGATTACAACATTTTTCTGAAATCCCCCTAAAAGTGATTTCTTTTCTGGCTTTTAAAAGTCTTGTCTTATCTAAAGTGTTTCTATAAATATAAATGTCCTCTGTGCCCCCCAGTGTAATCAATTTTCCATTTTCAGTAAATTCCAAAGAACTCTGCCCTTCACAAGAAGTGTTGGCTTAACATCCTGGTGGATTGATTCTATTAGCAAATGCGTTAGAGAGGAATGTCTGCGTGTTTTCTAGACTTCAATTCCAGGAAGGCAACAGGTTCAATCCTAAGCATTACTTCCCTCTAACTGAAAACAAAATTGTGTTTATTACTGCAAAAATGCATTGCTTGAGCCAGAATTTTTATATATGCTCAACTTGAATACTTTTCTTTCTAGGCTGAGGCACACTCTGATTCCAACCCTGCATATTGAGCAAACATCTGAATCAGAACAGTAAGTGGTTGTGATTAATGCATACGTTGTTTGAGATCTTAGGCAGTTCAAATGTGATGCACATAAAATCTCTGCCACTTTGAGGCCCAGACCATTTGGGGAGATATTTTCCATTTTAAATATGGTCATAAAGATTAAAGTGAATTTTATTTGATGATAATGATATGGAAAAAATTGTATGTTAGCAATTTGAGGAGTCAATAAATGCAATGAATGGAGCCAATGCCCTATTATATATGGTCTATGGAAATGTGTTTATAAGATGTGGTTGATGCAATTAATAGAATGAATCTAGAGTGTTGCCAATGTTGCCTGTTCAAAGGATAAGAAAAATGCTATCCCCATTACTTTCCCTTCTTTCCATTGCCACTGCTTTCTCCTACTCCAATAAATGAATGACGTGGTTCACTCAGAATACATAATCAGCACAGGAGTAAGGATCTTAGATACCAGGGGCTTAATCTATTTTCTCCCTGTTGCTCCAGCTTGTATGGAACACTGTGCCTTTAGAACCAACCCTACAAAAAACTATCTTGTTTGCCCAGCTTTTTCCCTGCTGCTCTCACTGTCGAGCTCTCTTAATTCCTATTTCCCTCAGCCAGTGTTTGTCCCTTTCACTATTCTGGAGATACAACAATTTACCTATGTGTGGACTTAATAGACAGTGAGAGTAAAGTAAGGATGGGCTACTTTGGTACTTCTGTAATTTTTGAATTTTTCTCTAGTGATCTTGTACTAACTTTGTAGTTTTTCTAAAGTCGATAAAAATAAAGTTGTTGAAGCAGGTCATCTATTTTAAGAAAGGATGTATTTTCCCACCTTCCATAGCCCCCATTTACCATGACAATAAAAGAATATGAAAGCTATAAACCCATATGGAGAGTATGCGTGAGGGGCTATCAGCAGAGGTTTTAACAAATTTCTGGAAAATGGAAATCAGATGGACAGGAGTTGCCTACATAACAGGAAGGAAAGAGCCATATACCCACTAAAAGAGCCAGAGCTGAGGAGGGAGCCAGCTTTCTAGGCAGAATTCTGGAGAGCCTTTGGACCTAGTGAATGAGCTCCACTAAAACATCAGAGTACAGCCAGGGAAGGAAGACATGGGATCCAAGACATAAAGATTAAACACAGGAGAGAGGCCAAGGAAAGTTCCATGATGAATGGTATGGAGTAGGCCTAGAGAGCAGCCAGCTCAGATTGCAACAAGAGGATGGAGTACTCCATGTGGGAAGATTCTAGGAAGAAAACACAAAATGATAGATTAAATATGATATAAACATATTGGTAGGTTAGATGGATAGGAATTAGAGTGCTATTTCTTCCTCTTCCATGATGGGTAGTCCAAAGGTAATGCCTAAAGCAGACCAAATAAACGAAAACTGTAACTATATTTTTAAGAAATACATAGATACCAGAAGAAACAGTCAACATATTCAAAGATTTTTCCTCTGGGGAGTAGGGCTCAGGAGAAGAGCTATGGGGATAGGAAACCTCTGCAAATGTCTTACTTTAATAAAAAATATTAGTAATAAATATAATGATGAAAGAATATAATTTGTGTACTAATTAGTAGAGATTTAAGAAATAAAAATATTCAATTGTGGTGAGTGTGCACTTAAACAAAAACTCCTATAGAAGAATATAACTTTTATGGACATAAAGTCAGAAACAGATATCAGTTACCTTAATCACTGCATACCCTAAAAACATATCCTAAGGAAATAATAATACAGACCATCAAAGATTTACATGTAGAAGTGTTTATCATGGCACTTTTTATATTTAGGAACTTTATAAACCAGCAAAATACACAACAGAGAAATTATTTAAAAGATTGTGGTGTTGTGCCTGGCACGTTGAAGAAGGTCAAATGTTTGTTGAACTTCTAGGAGAGAATACTTTATAGCTATTAAAATCCAGGTTTTGCATTTGAAAATATATTTAATGACATGGAAAATCCTCATGAGTTCCACCAAAAAATAAAAATTATATCTAAAATATAATCTACATTTTTTAATAATTCACACAATCCACATAAATACAACCATAGAAAAAAGTAAAAAATTAGATACACCAAAATATTAACAAAGGTTATTTCTGGTTGCAATTTATTCTTTGTACTTTTAAAAAATTTTTAAATGAAAATGAAATGAACATGTGTTACTTCGAGTATGTTCAAAAATGTACGTGTTATATATTCAGAATAAAAATAAAAAAGATTGTATATGCTTACATAGTCATTTTATTAGGAAGTATGGAAGCTGAAACTATAATAAGTAGTCTTATCTGAAAAATTTTGGGTTTACATATTCTTTTTGACCTAAGGGTAGAGGATGTTATTTGTAACTCATCCAAACTCATCTTTAAAAATTTAACAAGACAGTTCAGTAGTCTATTTTTACCATAAATCTATCTTGAGCAAGAATGTTGATAACCTGAAGGTTAACATATATTCATTAGCATTTTTTTTTACTAAATCAGAGAACAACATAATCCAAACAGTCTTATCCTTTTTATAAACCTAAAAGAAAAAAAACTCATGGACTACCTTTTGAACTTTTTCCCTTGTTTCTCATAGCATAACATTTTGAGTTCCCATGAGTAAAGTGCATTCTTAAAGCTATAAAGTGTGAGAACATTACCCTGGAAGCAAAATGTTATTGTTAAACTACCAAATATATATTTAACATTGACTACTTTATAACTTTTATAACTTTGAAGATATATCAAAACAACTTAAAAACATGTGTCTCCTTTAACTTTAACTTTTACAACTTAAAATCAACTGAAACTGTACTAGAGGGGAAGAGCTAACAACTTCTCTGAAAATTCTTATGACTAATTCTTGCTAAAATGTGTAATTTTTTTGTTTGAGCAAAGTGCTTTCCTGTGTATTTTCCTACTCATCCTCATTTGCCTTCCTAGTAAAATGGGAAAGTATAATTGCCATTACTCTCCTACATCCTAATCTTAAATGCTAATGGTTTGTAGTAATTTTTTCTATGTAACTCCAGATTTTAAAAGCCATTTTAATTTATATTGTTAAATGATAGTTTGGGCCTAGAAAGTTAAGAGGAATTGATACCTTCTATGTAGAATTTAATTAGCTTGAGGTGTATAATAACAATATCTTTTATGTGTGCCAAAGTATTATGCTTAAAAAAATCATATTTATTGAATAATTATTCTTTGCCATGAGAAAAGAATTAAAGAAATGTTTGATTTTTCCTAAAAATTACACACAATTTTCTGGATACATCATTGTACCCACAAGGCCTCTAATAATAGCAGTATATTGGTTCATGCAAATGAAAAGTCCATAGGTAGACCTGGCTTCAGAAGAAGCTTCCCCCAGCATTTCCAACACTCTTATCATTGTACTTTTTGAGATATTGGCTTCCTTTTGGGGTTCCATGTGGCAGCTTTTCACTCAGACACAAATAACTGTATCAGCTTCAGACTCACATTCTCACACCAAACTGTACAAAGTGAGAGAAAGTCTCCCTGGTAGCTACTATGAAAAAGGAAGAAAGTTTCTCTTTCCCAGAAGACCAATCTCCTTGCCCACAGTTAAGTTATCTGCTCACCTGTCAATCAGTATCTGAGAATAAGTAGAATGAGTTATAAGGTGAGTGGGCCCACTCCTGAATTCATTTTACTTAAAACTACATGGCTCAGAAAGGGAAAACGTTGTTGCCCATTTGGAAATTTGGGTAAATTCCTCAAAGGAAGGGAAATGAGCAAGTGGACAGCAAGTAAGTGTCTACTATAGCCATCACAATTATTCCATGGTAATTATTGTTATGTCTTCTCACTTTTGAGAGAAAACAACCAGCACGAAAAACCAATTCTATAGTCTTTAATTCCATGACCAAAGTGAACAATGTGACATGCTTTTGACTTGAAGATAGGTCCCAAATTGATGAATCCACAAAGCCTTCCTTTTAATATCATTGGGGGAACAGACAAGACAGGTATGATCCCATGAATTATCAGAGACCATCTTAGGTCACATTAAGAAAAAAGGTTGTATCTGAGTCCCTTAGGAGAACTTTGTGACATTACTGCCAGAAAAATTATGATTTAAACTATGCAGATATGAAATCATTGTTCGTGGTAGACATTGTACTAAATTCATATCAATCACATATAAATAAGCCTATCTAACAAATCAACGTATTTACTTAATTTTCTGGAATATAGGTTGGAGGTTATTTATTCTATTGGACCCATTTGAGGATAGGGCTCTTCAAAAGAGACTTTCCATAGGACCACTGTTAACATTCTTTGGTGACTATCATCCATCCAAGACAGAAACATCCTTTCTTTTCCTTTCCTTATTCAGCCAGTCGACAATTCTTTGATTCTATCTATCTCCTTAGTATTTCTTTGTTGTGTCTCCCCTTTATCTCCAATGCTATTTCTTGACCTTGAGCCCCATTTCTTTCCCAGACACTAAAGGTTTCCTAACCAGTCCTCCTGCCTCTAGCTCTGTCCTCTTCTAATTCCTCTTCTGAAACACCACCAAGGTAATCTTCATCAAATGAAATGATGGTCCCCATGGCTTCCCATTGTTTCACATGGTAAAGCTCCTTAGGATGATATACAAGATTCTACCTCTCCAGTCTCATTTCTCACTAGTGGTTACTGACAATTTTTTGGCAATTTCATGCAATGCTACTATGACTACTATGAATATTCCTTTTTGTTTTGGTTTTTGTTTGTTTTTTTGGTGAGGCAGATCAGCCCTGAGCTAACATCCATTGCCAATCTTCCTCTTTTTGCTGAGGAATATTAGCCCTGAGCTAACATCTGTGCCCATCTTCCTCTATTTTGGATATGGGATGCCGTCACAGCATGGCTTGATGAGCCGTGGGTATGTCCGTGCCTGGGATCCAAACCTGTAAACCACTGGCCACCGAAGTGGCGTGTGAGAACTTAACCACTACGCCACCAGGCCGGCCCCTATGAATATTGTTATATTGTCTTTCTTTCTTTCTTTTTTTTTTTTTGGCAAGGAAGATTGGCCCTGAGCTAACATCTATGCCAATTTTCCTCTATTTTGTATATGGGACACCTCCACAGCATGGCTTGATGAGTGGTGTGTAGGTCCGCACCTGGGATCTGAACCCGCAAACCCAGGCCGCCGAAGCAGAGTACTTGAACTTAACCACTACACCACCAGGCTGGCCCCTCTTGTAATTTCTTTAAGTACCTGTGAGAGAATTTATCTAAAGTATGTGCCACAGTGTGGTATTGCTGGTTCTTAGGATGTGCACATCTTCATCTTTAGGAGATTTTTGCCAAATTATTTGCAAAGTGGTTGTACTGATTGCACTCCCACCAGAAGTATTTAAGACTTCCTGTTGGACTACAACCTTAACAAAACTTAATATTGTTTGAGTTTTAGATTTTCTAGATCTAGTGGGTATCTTATCTGAGTATATTTTCAGATGTATATTGCTCATTCAGGATTCCTTTTCTCAGTAATTCCTATTGTCTTCTGAACTCTTTTCCATTGGATTATCCTTATTTATTTATAGATGTTCTTTGTATATTCTGAATACTAACCTGTTGGTTATTTCTATTGAGGAAAACTTCACCTCTGCTTTATCATCTCACATTTTATTTTGATGGAAACACTTTTAAAAGAATTCTCAAAGTTTTACTTCAGTGATGAAATCACATGGGAATAAATCTTATGAAAATAAAATTTACAAAAGGAGAATGAAGTATCAGCTGAGAGTCATAGGGGATGAGTGCACAGAGTCCCTGGGGTTCCTCTTGGGATTTCCATGTTTTCTGTCAACAGGTACACAAAAAGATGTTAAATATCATTAACTATCAGGGAAATACAAATCAAAACTACAATGAGATATCACCTCACTACCGTCAGAAAGGCTACAATTAACAAGACGGGAAACAAGTATTGGAGAAGATATGGAGAGAAGGGAAATCTCATACATTGCTGGTGGGAGTGCAATCCGGTGCAGACAGTATGGAAAACAATATGGAGATTCCTCAAAAAATTAAGAATATAACTACCATATGATCCAGCTATTCCACTGCTGGGTATTTATCCAAAGAACATGAAAACACAAATGCGTAAAGATACATGCACCCTGTGTTCATTGCAGAATTATTCATAATAGCCAGGGCTTGGAAGCAACCTAGGTGCCCATCAAGGGATGAATGGTTAAAGAAGATGTGGTATATATACACAATGGAGTACTACTCAGCTGTAAGAAATGATGAAATCCAGCCATTTGTGACAACATGGATGGACATAAAGGATATTATGCTAAGTGAAATAAGCCAGAGGGAGAAAGTCAAATACCATATGATCTCACTCATAAGTAGAAGATAAAAACAACAACAAACAATGACATAGAGACAGAGATTGGATTGGTGGTTACCAGAGGGGAAGGGGGAGGGGGGGTGAAAGGGATGATTAGGCACATGTGTGTGGTGATGGATCGTAATTAGTCTTTGGATGGTGAACATGATGTACTCTATGCAGAAATCAAAATATAATGATGTACACCTGAAATTTATATAAAGTTATAAACCAATGTTACCACAATAAAAATAAATAAAGAAAAAGAAAAAGAAAAAAAAATGCTGAAAGAACAATTAAAAAACCTGTTCACTTAAAATTGCATACCCAGCAAAGACATCTTTTTTGCTGCATTATTTACAATAGCCAAGATTTGGAAGCAACCTAAGTGTCCATCAGTAGATCAATGGATAAAGATGTGGTACATATATACAATGGAATATTACTTGGCCATAAAAAAGAATGAAATTCTCCCATTTCTGACAACATAGATGGATCTAGAAGATATTATACTAAGTGAAATTAGCCAGAGAAAGAAGAATACTGTATAATTTCACTCATATGTGGAATCTAAACAAAACAAAACAAATAAACAAATAAAAGAAAACATAGACTCATAGATACAGAGAACAAATTGGTGGTTGCCAGAGGGGAGGAGAGTAGGGGGAAGGGCAAAATAGGTGAAGGGGATAAGAAGTACAAACTTCCAGTCACAAAATAAATAAGTCATGGAGATGTATTGTACAGCATAGAGAATATAGTCAATAATATTGTAATAACTTTGTATGATGACAGATGGTGACTAGTCTTATCAGGGTAGTCATTTTGTAATGTAAAGAAATGTTGACTCACTATGTTGTACACCTGAAACTAACACTATTGTATGTCAACTATACTTTGATAAAAAATAATAAAGAAAGAATGTTTAAAGCAAAAATAATGACAATGTTTTGTGGAATTCATAACATATGTACAAGTAAAATGTATAACAAAAAAGGCTTTTGAGGGGGAATGGAAGTATAACGCTATAATGTTCTTGTTACACTACTTGTAGTAGTATAATATTATTTGAAGGTTGACTGTAATAAGTCAAAGATTTATACTACAAACCTTAGAGCAACAACCAAAAAAAAGAAAACATTGGCTAATAAGCCAATAAAAGAGATAAAATAGAAACATAAAAAATATTCAGTTAATGCAAAATAATGCAGGAAAAAAGGCATAAAAAAAAAGAACTAAGGGGGCAGGCCCGGTGGCGCAAGTGGTTAAGTGCACACGCTCCACTTCGGCGGCCAGGGGTTCGCAGGTTCGGATCCCGGATATGCACCGACACACCGCTTGTCAAGCCATGCTGTGGCAGCGTCCCACATAAAGTTGAGGAAGATGGGCACAGATGTTAGCTCAGGGCCAATCTTCCTCAGGAAAAAAGGGGAGGATTTGCATTGGATGTTAGCTCAGGCCTCGTCCTCCTCACAAAAAAAAAAAAAAGAACTAAGAACAAATGAGAAAAACATAAAACAAATAAGAAGGTGGTAGGTGTAAACCCAACCATATCCATAATCAAATTAAATGTAAAAGACCTAGAGATTTTCAGACTGAATAAAAGAATAAGACCAAACTATATATTGTCTTCAGGAAACCCACTTTAAATACACACACAAATACATTAAAAGTATGGTAAATAAATACCATAAGAACAATTTCTAAAAGAAACCTGGAGTGGCTCTATTAATATCAGACAAAGTAGATTTCAGAAGAGAGGGTATTACTAGAGATAAACAGGGCCATTATCATAACGATAAAGGAGTTAATTTGTCATGAGAAAATAGTCCAAAATGTTTATGCATGTAATAACAGACTCCAAATACATGACAGAACTGAAAGAAAAAACAGAATTTTTTGTAGCCTCCAACTACAATTATAGCTGGATATTTGAACACCTCTCTCTCAATAACTAATAAATTGATCAATTGAATGTTATTAAAATTTAACATTTCTGCTCTCTAAAATACAATGTTAAGGAAATAAATGGAAAGCCAGAGTGGGGAAAAATCTTTGAAAAACATGTATTTGACAAAGGACTCATAATTTAATAGGAAGACAAACAACCCTAATTAAAAAATAGAGAATAGCTTTGAACAAATCTTCACCAAAGAAGATATACAGATAGCAAAGAAGTACATGATGCTCAACATCTTAGATAAATGTAAACTAAAACTACCATGAGACACCATTGTACACTGTTTTAATCAGCTCCTATTCACTGCATTGGTGAGGGAGTGATTCCTACCCTAGAGTTATGGGGATGGCTGAACACAAGACACCTCAAGCAGGACATATGAGATCAATAACAGTGTTTAAGTTACATGTACTCAGCCTGTGGGAGGACACTGCATGGCATGCATGGCCACATGGGAGTTGCACTTGGAAACAGTTAACAATTAGGGGTTTTGGGAGGCAGGCTTTGTAGCATTATGAGGGTGAGGTGACCGCTTGCTGCAGGAAGATGTGATTGGTTTCTTTAAATAATTCAGCAGCTGGCATGGAACTGAAATCTGCTACTCGGGGATAAGCCTGGTCCCCCGATAAGGAGGGTTGTGAGGCTAGGGAACCTTATTCATGGGAGCAGAGTGGGGAGGGGAACCTGTGACTAGGCCATGTGAGGCCCTCCTGATTTCACCAGTTGTCAAGGCAGCACTTAATATTGAGCCTTAATTTTCGGCCTTACACCACACACACACACTTGACAAAATCAAGTGTTGGCGAGGAAGCAGAGCAACTAGAACTCTCATATGTCGCTGGTAGGAAAAGCAAAATGGTAACAGCCTCTTTGGAAAACAGTTTAGCAGTTGCTCATAAAATTAAACATAACCTTATCATGTGACCCAGCCATCCCACTCCTAAGTATTTACCCAAGAGAAGTGAAAATGTCTGTTCAAACAGACTTTTCTTCTAATGTTCGTAGCAGCTTTATTCATAATACCCCCAAACTGGAAATAACCCAACGTCTATTAACTGATGAGTCACTAAAGAAACTGTGGCGTTTCCAGATAATAATATACTCGTCAGCAATATAAAGGAATGAAAAACTAATACAACATGGATGAATCTTGAAAGCAAATACTGTATAATTACGTTTATATGAAATTCTAGAAAGGGCAAAACTAAAATGACTGAATGCAAAGTAGTGATTGCTAGGGACCAAGGACAGAGGAAGTGAATTGACTGCAAAGAGGCAGGTTCTATACATTGATTAGGGTGGTGGTTACATGAATGTATATATTGGTCAAAACTCATTGAATTATGCATGTAAATTGGTGAATTTTATTATATGTAAATTATTCCACAATAAGGCTGATGAAAAAACATGAGGGAAAAAACCCCCAAGGCTTTAGGTCATCACTATCAGCAAATTACTTCAGGGCAGCTGCTGTTTCAGGCAAGCTTAATACTTTAAATTTCCGTTTCCTTTTCTTTTGGCCCTTAGGAATTTCTTGTGATAAATATTTATTGTTATCTTCTCTAGAGTATTTGATGATTTGTCACAGGATTTTAAAAAATTATTTAGTACCTTGTCTGCCATATTGCTGCAAGCAGAAATCTCATTTTCTCTAAAAATTCACTGGCTTTTAGTGCTTTAAATAAGACGTAAGTACTTTTTTATGCAAACTTTAAAAATACGGTAGTTCATAAAATTTATTCACCTTTTTTTATTGGAAGAAACTCATTGTATTAAGCCTCAAAAATATTAATGCTTACAGTATGGAGAACAATTTTAAAAGTTACCAACCTGGAAATTAATGCTACATACTATATTCCACATTTAAATATATTACCAGATACAGAAATGCAATAAAATATCTAAACGGATAGTTGATATTAAATTGAAATTAATTCAAGATGTTCAACTTAGGAATCAGTAAAAGTTGCCTACAAAATTCGAATTATATAGTAGTATGAGGGCGTGGGAGGGGGTCTTAAATGTTTGTCTATCAAACCACAAAATGAATTGAGAATGTCCTGCATACCAGGCACTGTGCTAAGCAGGGAGGATACATCAGTAAACAAAATTCAGGATCTCTTCTCACGTGAAGCTTACAGTTTAGCAGGGAGAACAGACCTTATGCAACACGTGCAAATAATGGGTTTAATAATGTACAAACGTAAATGAAGGAAAATTACCGGGTGCTTTAATAGTATGTAACAGGGAGACGAAACTATGTTAGGGAATTAGGGGATGTTACCTGGAAGAAGTTATGTTTAATTTGAAACCCGAGGTTGAGCAGAAGTTAGCCAGACATGGTGCAGAGGATAGGAAATGAAGAGCAGGGAAGAAGGAGCATTTCTGGCAGATGGAACAGTATTTATAAGGTCATGGAAAGTCTAGCACATTCAAAAACTGAAAAAGCACAGCATACAAAGAGGGAAAGTGAAAGAGAACAATGATTCAAAAAATGTTACAAAATTGAGAAAATGATAAATGCAATTTTGAAATGCTTTTAAATTTTAAATATTTTTATTTTTTTAAATGTTCATTAAAGTTTTCAGCTGTGATGGTGTGTTTAGTTTTCTACTTTGAATACCAACAGACTAACAATGACCAAAATTTGAAAACACAAATCAGATTCTAGACTAGTAAATTGAGGCTTACTTAAAAAGATTTGACAAGGCTGAGGGAAGACATACTGACTGGGTAAAGTTTATGAACTCTTAGTGGTTTCTGCCTTCCCTTCCTTTCCCTCTCCTCAGACCCAATCTACCTATTGATACTGCTTCCTAAGTATCGTATTTTCTTAAATTTAAGAGGCATTTTTCCTCCCTCATTTTTACACTTCCCAGATTGGGTTGTACTTAACAAATGTTTTTTTTTTCAAAGTTATTAAGACCATACATCACTGAATTTTAATTTAAACGTTGTATATAGATCCCTAATAATCACTCTCCATGTCTTCAAAAAGGTGACTCTGTGACATAATACTAAGAAGTTAAGATATATGCAGAAGATTGCCCATTCCACTTTGGGGTAATATGATTAAGGTAAAAAACTAGGAAATTTCTCAACACAAACACACATATTTCAAAGATAGAAGATACTGGTGTGACCTGTGCATGCTTAGTGAAGGATTATTACTCATGAGACACCAAACATTATTTTGTACAAAATTTACACCTAATTTTGGAGAAAGGACGTTTCAACTCCTAGTTATACATAATTCAAGTGAGCAAAAAAAAAAAAAAAAAAAAAAAATCGTTTAATTAAATGCTTGCAAAACCCTAAAACTATCCATTCAAAGGTGCTAAAGAGTCCAAGATAGTGAACATGGATTAAAAAGTTGTGTGAATTTAGATGAAAGCAATTGAAAAGAATCTGAATTTGAAGGCTTAGACTCAAATGTTGGTTATGATAAAAAGCAAGAGGTATGTAAATATAAACTAGTGCTCCTCAAAATTAAGGTACCTACGAATTACTTTGGGTTCTTGGTGTAATACAGAATCTGATTCTGTAGGTCAGGAGTGGGACTCAAGATTTTGTATTTCTAATAATATTCCAGTCCAGGACCAATTAGGCAAGGTATTAGACTAAACATTAGTCTAACCTCCCCCAATCACCCTATGCAGATACTAAATCGAAGACAGTCCTTAAACTGGATTTAAATTTATATTCTTCTTATTTAAGAAAATAGTCTTAAATTGAAGGTAATACATTGTCTCTCAAATCTCATTATTTCCCTCCATCTCCACTGCCGTCTTAATCTGAGTTACCCTTTACTATCTAGAATCCTAACTGATTTCTCTATCTCTAGTCTTACCACTTCTTATTCATTCTCCAAACTAAAGCACTAAAATAAATCCTTCAAAAACTCAGATCTGCTTATGATATTCTGCTGGTTAAATTTTTCAATAAAATACAAACTGCCCCTGGGGCCTGTATAAACTGACCCCGGTAGCCACTGTGCTCTCCTCCCACACCTACATACACACACAGACGACACTCAGTTAACACTAGTGAATTTCTTTCAGATGACCTTCCTCTCAAGCCTTTGTTCATGCTAGTCCTTTTGCTTAAACCTTCTTCCCTGGCTATCCCCCATTCATCCTTTAGGATTTAGATTAACCTCACTTCCTCTTAGAAGACTTCCCTCCATCTCAGGTTAGTCAGATGCATCAAACTTCCCTTTTAGTACTTACTAGACATTGTTGTTGCTTATTTAACTGTCTTTCCTGCTCAGCTGTTAACTCAGTGAGAACAGGAACCATGTTTATCTTGTTCTCTGCCTATGGCCAGTGCATGGCACACTGACTGGCACCTAGTGGACATGTCAATCAACTTTCATTCTAAATGCATTCATTAACATACTGATGAGGTATGATGACCTTTTTCTAGAATTCACACTGATTCTATCTTTCTTCTGTCAATATATTCCTTCCATAGAAAGGATACAGCATGACTGACCAGGCCCCAGCTTTCAACTTGATAAAATCTTACTTATCTGGAAAATTTGATTATAATTTATTTGATATTCATTCTCAACAAATAATTATTAAGTACCACTTAGTTTGTAATGAATAAATGAATAAATAAACAATGTTAGGCACTAGGGGAAAATAAACACTGGAAGAAGATTGAAAACCAAGACAGAACTAATGGAGATTAAAGTCGTATAAACAAATAATAGCTATGAAATTGAAGTACAAATCAAAAGTATAAACAAGATGCTAAATCAACAGAGACAGAGCATATAATTCAGCTTCTGAAGTTGAGAAAAGCCTCTCCAAGGAAGGTACAGTGTCTTTGAGGATAAGCATAAATTTGGCTTTCCAGCCAGTTGGATGGAAGGGAACGTCAATGGAAGGGAAAGTCATTCTCAGCAAAAGAAATAGTGTGCAAAAGCATGATTTAAGAGAGTACTATGTATACAGACTTTATAGAATTGTAGGAGTTGATGCTGGAAAGGTAAAAGAGACTTAAAAAAAAGTGGGAATGGGCTTCGTTGTCCAGGGTAAGAAGTTTGGGCTTTGCTCAGTAGGAATAAGAAAAACTCTAAGATACATTTTAAGCAGCAGCATGGCATAAGCAAAGGAACATTTTAAAAAACACACTTTCATAGCAGTGTGGATACATTGAAGGAGGCAAGACGATAAGCGGGGAGATGAGTGAATAGTGCAAGCAAAGAATGAAAAGAGGTAATGCAGTGGCAGTGGGAAAGGAGACGAATGGACGAAACAGTACAAATGCTAGGGCTTCGGGGGGGCGTGGTATCAGAAGTAGTAGTTATCTCTGCCTGAGTGAGACTGTGTCGTGTTCCTGAAGCAAAGTCACTAACACAAAAAAACAAACCACCTGGATTAGGACTGATGGGAGGTAATGCTGCCTCATCAAAGTGGGGGATGGGAAAAATGGAAAGTGAGTCCGAAATGCATCTAAAACTGATTGATCCTGGCTCCACTCTAATTCAGATCAACAGAGTTGACATTTATAACCACCAGTAACTAGTCCACAGCTTATTTAAAATTTTTTTTCATAAATATCCTAATAGGGCCGACCCCATGGCTTAGCAGTTAAGTGCGTGTGCTTCGCTGCTGGCAGCCCTGGTTCAGATCCCGGGTGCGCACTGACACACCACTTCTCTGAGGCTGCATCCCACATACAGCAATTAGAAGGATGTGCAGCTATCTGCACATCTGTATGAAGGATGACATACAACTATCTACTGGGGCTTTGGGGGGGAAAAATAAATAAAAACAAAAAAATAAGTAAAACTTCATCTGCTTTAAAAAAAAATATCCTAATAGAGATACATTCTTAGAGCATTTCAGAAGTTTCAGAGACAGCAAAATAACAAAAGAAGTAAAAACACTGTCTACTGAGGACCCAGAAAGAAATCTACTCGGGGTAAATTTTACTGGTAAACTACAAAAGTGAAAAGTAAGTGGTGGTAGTAGATGAGGGAACTTAGGGTCCAATCCATAGGGACAATCAAAAGACAATCAAAAGACATTCAAGAAATAGATATAGAACAATTCTGGTGTGTATCCACAAGTGTCAGGATTTTACCACCAAGACAGTTGAAAAGCTACACCCCATGATTTAATAAGTTGATTGCACTCCAACTACACATCAACCTGAGTGAACTGCAGGACTGGATCTACAAATTAGGACCTATTCCAAAATATTTAGCCTTCCTATCACTCTAATTCTCACTGTTCAATCTTCCTGGGTAATCAATATTGTGATTCTCTCCTTTTTGTTTTCTTCTTAACACCTATCCATAATACAAAATCCAAATAATTTATACATTTGGGATACTTATTGAATAACTCTTCTGTTCCTAATTTTAAAATGTTAGTTGAACATTTTGCATTAAATTTTTTGTGTGTGTGAGGAAGATCAGCCCTGAGCTAACATCCGATGCCAATCCTCCTCTTTTTGCCAAGGAAGATTGGACCTGGGCTAACATTCCTGCTCATCTTCCTCTACTTTATTTATTTATTTTTTTTCAGGTGACTGAGAATAGTACTAATTTATTCATTCTGAAGAAAGTATGAAAACAACCACAAGAGATAATTTCAGTTACAGATCCCTTTTTCGTTCACACAAATTGCGTTTGATTTGGAAATCTGAACTTCTTCTTCATATTATTTTTTGTTTGTTTATTGTGGTAACATTGGTTTATAATATTGTATAAATTTCAAGTGTACATCATTATACTTCTATTTCTGCATGGATTACATCATGTTCTCATGTTCACCACCTAAATACTAATTATAATCCATCACCACACATATGTGCCTAATTATCCCCTTCGCCCTCCTCCCTCCCCCCTTCCCCTCTGGTAACCACCAATCCAATCTCTGTCTCTACGTCTTTGTTGGTTGTTGTTATTATCTACTACTTAATGAGTGAGATCATGTGGTATTTGACTTCTCCCTCTGACTTATTTCACTTTGCATAATACCCTCAATGTCCATCTATGTTGTCACAAATGGCTGGATTTCATGGTTTCTTCTGGCTGAGTAGTAGTCCATTGTGTATATATACCACAGCTTCTTTATACATTCGTCCCTTGATGGGCACTTAGGTTGCTTCCAAGTCTTGGCTATGGTGAATAACGCTTCAATGAACACAGGGGCGCATGTATCTTTACACATTGGTGTTTTCACGTTCCTTGGATAGATACCCAGGAGTGGAATAGCTGGACTGTGTGGTAGTTCTATCCTTAATTTTTTGAGGAATCTCCATACTGTTTTCCATAGTGGCTGCACCAGTTTGCACTCCCACCAGCAGTATATGAGAGTTCCCTTCTCTCCACATCCTCTCCAACACATGTTGTTTCCTGTCTTATTAATTATAGCCATTCTGACAGGCGTGAGGTGATATCTCATTGTAGTTTTGATTTGCATTTCCCTGATAGTTAATGACGTTGAACATATTTTCATGTGCCTGTTGGCCATTTGTATATCTTCTTTGGAGAAATGTCTGTTCAGGTCTTTAGCCCATTTGTTAATTGGGTTGTTAGTTTTTTTGTTGTTGAGATGCATGAGTTCTTTATATATTTTGGAGATTAACTTCTTATCAGATGTATGGTTTGCAAATATCTTCTCCCAGTTGTTAGCTTGTCTTTTTATTTTGTTGATGATTTCCTTTGCTGTGCAGAAGCTTTTTAGTTTGATGTACTCCCATTTGTTTATTTTTTCTATTGTTTCTCTTGCCCGGTCAGACATGGTACTTGAAAATATGTTGCTAAGACCGATGTTGAAGAGGGTACTGCCTATGTTTTCTCCTAGAAGTTTCATAGTTTCAGGTCTTACATTCAAGTCTTTAATCCATTTTGAGTTAATTTTTGTGTATGGTGTAAGGTAAGGGTCTACTTTCATTTTTTTGCATGTGGCTATCCAGTTTTCCCAACACCATTTGTTGAAGAGACTTTCCTTTCTCCATTGTATGCGCTTGGCTCCTTTGTCGAAGATTAGCTGTCCACAGATGTGTGGGTTTATTTCTGGGTTTTCGATTCTATTCCATTGATCTGTGTGTCTGTTTTTGTGCCAGTACCATGCTGTTTTGGTTACTATAGCTTTGTAGTATATTTTGAAATCAGGGAGTGTGATACCTCCAGCTTTGTTCTTTTTTCTCAGGATTCCGTTAGCTATTTGCGGTCTCTTGTCGTTCCATATGAATTTTAGGATTCTTTGTTCTATTTCTATGAAAAATGTTGGAACTTTGATAGGGATTGCATTGACTCTATAGATTGCTTTAGGAAGTATGGACATCTTAACTATATTAATTCTTCCAGTCCAAGAGCACAGAATGTCTTTCCATTTCTTTGTGTTTTCTTCAATTTCTTTCAGCAATGTTTTATAGTTTTCCGTGTACAGCTCTTTCACCTCTTTGATTAAGTTTATTCCTAGCTATTTTATTCTTTTTGTTTCAATTGTAAATGGGATTGTATTCTTAATTTCTCTTTTTGCTACTTTGTTGTTAGTGTATAGAAATACAACTGATTTTTGCATGTTGATTTTGTATCCTACAACTTTACTGTATTCGTTTATTACTTTCTAAAAGTTTTCTGGTGGATTCTTTAGGGTTCTCTCTATATAAAATCATGTCATCTGCAAATAGTGAGAGTTTCACTTCTTCCGTTCCAATTTGGATCCTTTTTGTTTCTTTTTCTTGCCTGATTGCTCTGGCTCGGTCTTCCAATACAACGTTCAATAGGAGTGGTGAGAGTGGGCATCCTTGTCTGGTTCCTGTTCTTAGAGGGATAGCTTTCAGTTTTTCACCATTGAGGATGATATTAGCTGTGGGTTTGTCATATACAGCCTTTATTATGTTGAGGTACTTTCCTTCTATACCCATTTTATTCAGAGTTTTTATCATAAATGGATGCTGTATCTTGTCAGATGCTTTCTCTGCATCTATTGAGATGATCATGTGATTTTTATTCTTCATTTTATTAATGTGGTGCATCACATTGATTGATTTGCGAATGTTGAACCATCCCTGCATCCTTGGAATAAATGCCACCTGATCATGGTGTATAATCTTTTTAATGTATTGTTGTATGCAATTTGCTAGTATTTTGTTGAGGATTTTTACCTCGATGTTCATCAGTGATATTGGCCTGTAATTTTCTTTTTTTTGTGTTGTCCTTATCTGGTTGTGGTATCAGGGTAATGTCAGCTTCGTAGAATGAGTTAGGGAGCTTCCTCTGCTCCTCAACTTTGTGGAAGAGTTTGAGAAGGATAGGTATTAAGTCTTTGAATGTTTGGTAGAATTCACCAGGGAAGCCGTCTGGTCCTGGACTTTTATTTTGGGGAGGTTTTTGATTACTGTTTTGATCTCCCTACTGGTGATTGGTCTATTCAAATTCTCTTGCTTCTTGATCCAGTTTTGGAAGGTTGTATGATTCTAAGAATTTATCCATTTCTTCCAGATTGTCCAATTTGTTGGCATATAGCTTTTCATAGTGTTCTCTTATAATGTTTTGTATTTCTGAGGTGTCTGTTGTAATTTCTCCTCGGTGATTTCTGATTTTACTTATTTGAGCCTTCTCTCTTTTTTTCTTGGTGAGTCTAGCTAAAGGTTGGTAAATTTTGTTTATCTTTTCAAAGAACCAGCTCTTGGTTTTATTAATTTTTTCTATTGTTTTTGTAGTCTCTATTTCATTTATTTCTGCTCTGATTTTTATTATTTCCCTTCTTCTACCGATTTTGGGCTTTGTTTGTTCTTCTTTTTCCAGTTCCTTTAGGTGCATTGTTAGATTGTTTATTTGAGATTTTTCTTGTTTGTTGAGATAGGCCTGTATTGCTATAAATTTCCCTCTTAGAACTGCTTTTGCTGTATCCCATAAATTCTGGCATGTTGTATTTTCATTTTCATTTGTCTCCAGGTATTTTCTGACTTCTCCTTTGATTTCTTCATTGACCCAATCGTTGTTCAGTTGCATTTTGTTTAATCTCCACATATTTGTGGCTTTTCTGATTTTCTTCCTATAGTCGAGGGCTAATTTCACACTGTTGTGGTCAGAAAAGATGCTTGGTACTATTTCAATCTTCTTTAATTTATGGAGACTTGTTTTGTGGCCTAATATGTGATCAACCCTGGAGAATGTTCCATGTGCATTTGAAAAGTACATGTATTCTTCGGTTGTTGGATGGAATGTTCTGTATATATCTACTAGGTCCATCTGTTCTAGTGTTTCACTTAAAGCCAATGTTTTCTTATTTTCTGTTTGGGTGATCTATCCATTGGTGTAAGTGGAGTGTTAAAGTCCCCTACTATATTGTGTTACTATTTCTCTTTTTATGTCTGTTAATAATTGCTTTATATATTTAGGTGCTCCTATATTGGGTGCATAGATATTTACAAGTGTTATATCCTCTTGTTGGATTGTTCCCTTGGTCATTATGTAATGCCCTTCTTTGTCTCTTTTTACAGTTTTTGTTTTAAAGTCTATTTTGTCTGATATGAGTATTGCTACCCCAGCTTTCTTTTCATTGCCATTTGTGTGGAGTATCTTTTTCCATCCCTTCTCACAGTTGGTGAATGTCTTTAGGTCTGAAGTATGTCTCTTGTATGCAGCATATATATGGGTCTTGTTTTTTTATCCCATCAGCCACCCTATGTCTTTTAATTGGAGAATTTAGTCCATTGACATTTAAAGTAGCTATTGATAAGTATGTACTTACTGCCATTTCTTAACTTTTTTTTCTCAGTGTTTTAGTAGTCCTTCTCTTTTCCTTTCTTCTTTTGCTCTCTTCTCTTGTGGTTTGATGGCTTTCTTTAGTATTATGTTTGGGTTCCTTTCTCTTAGTATTTTGTGTATTTATTATAGGTTTCTGGTTTGTGATTACCATGGGGTCCATATACAGTAACTATGTATATAGGAATCTATATTAAATTGATGGTCTCTTTAGTTTGACCTCTGTCTGAAAGCTCTACTCTTTAACTCCCCTCCTCCCTCCTTTTATGTTTTTGATATCATATCTAACCTCTTTTTTGTGCATTTGTATCCATTACGTTCTAATCATGGAAATAGATAATTTTTCCTATTTGTTGTCTTCTCTTTTCCCCTTAAATAAGGCCCTTTAGCATTTCTTGTAGTACTGGTTTCTTGGTGACAAACTCCTTTAATTTTTGCTTCTCTGGGAAACTATCTCTCCTTCCATTTTGAATGATAACCTTGCCAGGTAGAGTATTCTTGGCTGTAGGTTTTTTCCTTTTAGCACTTTAAATACATCGTGCCACTGTCTTCTAGCCTGTAAGGTTTCTGCTGAGAAGTCAGCTGATAGCCTTATGGGCTTTCCTTTGTATGTAACTTGTCTTTTTCTTGCAGCTTTTAGGATTCTCTATCTTTAATTCTGGACATTTTAATTATGATGTGTCTTCGTGTGAGCCTCTTTGGATTTATCTTGTTTGGTGCTCTCTGTGCTTCCTGTACCTGGATGTCTGTTTCCTTCCTTAGGTTAGGGCAGTTTTCATCTGTTATTTCTTGAAATAGATTCTCTGCCCCTTTGTCTCCCTCTTCTCCTTCTGGGACACCTATAACATGGATATTAGTGCGTTTGATGTTGTCCCAAAATTCCCTTAGACTGTCCTCACTGTTTAATTCTTTTTTCTTTTACCTGTTCAGCTTGGGTAATTTTTTCTAGTCTTTCATCCAGCTCGCAGATCTGCTCTTCTGTATCCTCTACTCTGCTTTTGAGTCCCTCTAGTGAATTTTTCATTTCCAGTATTGTATTCTTCATTTCTGATTGGTTCTTTTTTATATCTTCCATGTCTTTGTTTACATTCTCACTGAGTTCATCCATTCTTCTCCTAAGATCAGTGAGCATCCTTAACACTCTTTGAACTCTCTGTCAGGTAGGCGGCTCATTTCTGTTTCACTTAGTTCCTTTTCTGGGGTTTTGTCCTGTTCTCTTACTTGGAATGTATTCCTTTGCCTCCTCATTTTGCCTCTTTCCCTGTGCTTGTGTCTATGTATTAGGTAGGTCAGCTACATCTCCTGCTCTTGGAGAGGTGCCCTTACATAAGTGATGCCTTATGAGGCCCAGTAGTGTGCTTCCCTCAGTTCTGAATGTTCCAGGAGTGACCCCTATGTGGGCTATGTCTGTCCTTCTGTTGAAGCGTGGTTGCTATCTCTGTAGGTTCCCAGGGAGGCTGAGCTATGCCCCTAACCAGCTGTTGTAATGCTCAGCTGCTTGTAGTTGTTGTGGGCCCTTCAGTGTCTTTATCAGGTTTGGGGAGCCCCAGCACAGTTGGCTGCAAGTTCTAATAGCACATTTGTGTTGCAGTATTTCCTTTAAGTGAGTAGGCCTCCAGCGTGGCAGGTTGTTAGGCTCAGGGGCTTACAATTGCTATAAGCCTCCAGCCTTTAGGTGTCTTGTCAGCTCTCAGAGGATTGCAGCTGAGTGGGGCTGGCCTCAGGCACGGGAGCACCCAATTGTTTCAGGCTTTGGAAGGTGGGGCAAACCCCCTATGTGGGTCTTTGAGAAGCACAAGTCTTCTGCAGCTGACAAGCCCCACTGCCCACAGGTCCACACACACACAGTCAACACAGTCCTGCCCCGGGTGCACACCCCAACCTCCTGAAGTGGATCCAGTCTCTCCAATGTGGGAGCCCCACACACTCCACCACCGCCCCACACTCTCCACCTGCTCCTTGGACCTACTCGCCAATCTACGGAGAACACAGGCAGCTCACTTAGCAGGCCCACAAGTTGCCCGACGGCTTGTTGTTGGTGGGGCCAATCCTTAGGGTGGGCTGCCTGCCTTAGCTGAGCTGGATTAAATGAGTGCTCTAGTGGGTGGGTCACACCCTGGGCTAGCAGGCCCCAGGGAGAACTCCAATGGTGTCTGCCAGTGTCTGCGTCAGCACGCCCACACCAGGCCACAACAGTGGCCGCTGCCCCTGTCCCAGTCCCTGGAGAGGTGTCACCTCTCACCGAGATGCACTCAGAGGCTATCAGGTGAGTCTCTGTTCACCAAAGCACTGTGCACCTTTGTTTCTGGTGCTTTTAGGTTGCTTTCTGAAATGGGTGAATTTGTGTGTGGGCCCTTTAAGAGCTGGTTTTAATTTCTTTGTGAACTAGCTTTTCCGGGGGTACTCCCCAATGTTTTAGTAGCAAGCAAAGTCAGATATTATGCCACTCGTCTCACTTGTGCTGGGTCCAAAAAATGCCTACAGCGGGGGCACTCCCCAGCTCAGGGACTCCGCTCCTCCATGGAGGGCTGTGTACCTTTGGGCTGCTCCCAGGCAGCTGTGAAGCGTGTGGCTTGTGGTCATGTGTTTTCTCTCCAGAAGGGAATTCCCGCGTCTTCCACCTCAGTTAGGATTGTCATTTGTTGTAGCAGTTCCTCTTATCCAGTTTTCAGTTCTCTCTCAGGGGTAATTTTTCCACGAGTAGTTGTAAATTGGCTGTGTCCGTGGGAGGAGGTGAGTTCAGAGTCTGCCTATGCCGCCATCTTGACTTCTCCCTCATCTTCCTCTACTTTATATGAGACACCACCACAGCATGGCTTGACAAGAGGTGTGCCAGTACTCGCCTGGGATCTGAACCTGAGAACCCCCGGGCCACCAAAGTGGAGAACGTGCACTTAATCGCTACGCCACTGGGCCGGCCCCCAAAAAATTTTTTTAATCAAATTTTTTATTAGTGATTTAGTGGACTTCAGACAGAAAAATAAGACATACGCACTACATAGTCCCCATTCCTACAAGTATTAGAAATAAGTAAAAATCATGATAAAATGAATACGGATTTTAAAATATTCTCCTCCCCCAAAATAAATTTGCACATTCTCAATGTTGCTACTGCTGTCAGTACTGGCTTTCCAGCTTTGTTCACTTTTTGAGTGCTATAAGAAACCTGCCAATTTCACTAGAAACATTAAAGCTCAAGCAATGTAACAATTAAAGTTTTAATTTTGTAGTTTAATTTTTAAGTTTCACACTACCCCCACCTCTTCACCCTCTCTACATCCTTCAGCTTGAAAGAAAAAGGACAGACGAACCTAGGGATTGTTAAAAAGTAAAAATTACATCTACATTGTTATTTGAGCCCAACAAGTGTTGTAGTTTGTAAAACTGACAAGGGACTTTTACTTTTTAATGTTTCCCCAAGTGCCTGTCAATTATACAAAGCTGTGAGTAATGAATGACATAAAAGGCAGTTCCAAAATCTTTAAGTTTTATTTTTTAGGAAATACATGTTAAAACATTACATTAAAAATACTAGAACAAAATAAACAAAACATAGAACTACTTTTTCCAACTTAATACTTCTTAGCTTTGCCTAGAATTTTCATATAGCTGCTGTTACTTCTTTTTAATGTGTTCTCACTAGTATTTTAACCTATGCTTTCTTTATAGTGTTCCTAGATGATCTCTATCCAGACCTATTAACAGAGGGTAGTACAGTTAGGGCAGCACAAGCGGCTGATGCTTTTGTTGGTAGAATAATAAATAGCTTTTATCCACCTTTCAGGACAATTACAGGGATGGAATCAGTGAAAATTCCAGTTAACTAAGGGTTTAATTACGTAGCTCCAAATAATCTCTCCAGGACTCCCCTCCCTCACTTTCTCAAGACCTTCAAGTTAATCAAAAGAGGCTGGCTTATGGTTACAAGCCACTTATCAAATTGCCTAAGAGAGAAAACTTAACTTTTTCTACTATTTCTAAAAGAATTAGAATAATAAATAATTTGGCTATCTCTTCAATAACTTCAACAAAGCCAAATTTGCTTTATTTTTTCCAAAGATTATGTTCACAAAGTACTATAGTGAGATTCTTTGTAAGTGTTGATGTATGGTATTATCATGAGTTGATTTTATTAGTTCCTGTTTAAGTTGTTAGATAAAGTACAAAACAATTTGGATTCTGAATTTCCACTTGATAATATAAGACATCTTTTACTACATTTTCAATAAATACTTATATTTTGCACATTGTATGTAAATTAGGAGATTAAAAATATTTCAAATCATCTAATTGTGTGTATATATACACTATATAAAGAAAAAAGAGAAGGAGGGAAGAGACAAAGAGAAAAGGAGATTTACTTCTTTCTCGCACAAGAAAACTTCAAAAATGCTTTTTAAAATTGGAGTTGAGTCTTTCAAAAAGGAAAATCACATGGTTTAATAAAAGGTAAAGTACTGGCATATGAACCACAAGGTGGTGCTACAATTCCATGCGGGTACTGATAGTTTAGCAGTTAACCTGATGTAGTAGTTTTTTCTTTTATAACAATAATCTCTTGATTTTTATAAATTTTTTGTAATTGAAAAAATAAAGCTAATTGGATTCATCAATTCTAGAAATATTTACTGAAACGCTACTAAATTCAAGATTGTAGGCCAACTTCAAAAGTTCATAATTCTAAAGTCTAATGTGCTTTAGAATACTTAAAATGTTTTCTTAAAAGTAATTTCTACTCAGAATTTTAACAACGTTAATGTGATAAATAACAAATTACACATATATAATATAAACAGATGAATAAATATAATCAGATGATCTAACTAATAATAAAAATGAAAAAATACTCTTTTTTCCTTCCAAATGATGGAATCAATTTTAAGACTACCCAGGACTAATATTACATTTTTTATTTATAAAGATGATCTATCTAGTAATTTAAAGTGAATTTCATTTTTCTAGTTTTAATTTCATCTCAGACTTTTTCTCTATCCAGAGAAATATATAACTTCCCATCACTTAAAAAAAACCAAAAAGCAAAAAAAACCTCACTGTGTATCTTGTAATACTGGATGGCCACCATCTGTGTCTGTGCTGCTGGTCTTAAAATGTGTTACAGAATAGAGCACTAAAATACTCAACACACTTTCCACAGTGAACTTTCCGATCTGCTTCCAAATACAAAAGGAGAATCATACCCTTACTTTCTCAATATTAACTGAAATGTGTTGCTGCTTTTTGATAATGCATGAAATCGCTGCATTTTTGTTTTACTTAATTTTCAATGAGCATTTTTAACTTTTCATTACAACATATTTGTCAGTACAGATGGCAAGATGGTATGTGTGAGAGCCTCCTGGGTACAATATGCAAGTCCCAGTTGGAGTGTTTCCAACAGGATGTAAACCGTGGTCCTAAGCCTGTACTTTAAAAAACATATTACTTAGCCCACTGCCAACAAATGTCAACACAAAAGTACAGTGCTGTAATGACTTCACTCTGTAAAAGAAATGCACTGGCACATAACTTTTCCTAAGAAAAGTAAAACAGAGTAAAGCAGTATAACCATATCACAAAACATTTAAATATTTATTCAGTATTGAAGGAAAAAACTCATATACCAAATGGAATTCAAATTCTTACTAAAAATATTGCCATATATTACAATTTATAGAGAATTCTTAGAATATACAACACATACAGTAGCTAAAGTCCTAGAGAAGTTCATGCAGAAAATCCTATCATTAGTGATTTGGACATTTCAGTAACTCTGCAGTTTCTTCAAACCTGAAATATAATAAAGAAATAATCTATTAAGTAAATAAATAATTCATAATGAGGTATAGGATTTAAGTTGTTGAAATTATGCTTTTGAGCCTAAAATAAATTTCAATATTTTTCTTATTCAAAGGTATAGTTACACTTAATAAATTAAAGTATACTATGGCCAGAGGAGAGGAATAACAACTAGAGTCAATTACGAGTCTTTAAATCTTGGAGCATAAGTTATTTCAGTACTTCCCAAATTTCAAAAAAAAATTACAGTTTTTTAAAGTGGTAGGCTGCATAATAATCTTAAACAATTTCATTTCATATTTCCTTTCAACTGCTCTTTAAAAAATCATATGTAATTTCATATCATACTAAAGGTATCATTTTTAGTATTACCTTACCAATAATTTTCCAAAAAAGACTAGCAATACTTTAATAATACTTAAAAATGTCTCCAAACCATCCATCTACATATATTATTTAAGATTTTGATAAATCAGTTACAGAAAATAGATAATACTTGATTAATTATCAACCAAAAATATCTCTGCACTCTTTAATCTGCAATTAATTCCATTAACAATGTTTTACATCACTTGTTGGAAACCAAAACAGTGACTCATCTCACAAACACATAACTGTAGGTAGATTTATTATCCACTGGAGTACTGAAGGAAATTCCACACCTGACTGAGAGACCTTTAAGGTTTGAAACACATATGCACATTCTATATATACTGTAATCCAATACAATTCCCTATAGAGAAATGAATTTCTGTTGCCCCTTTCTGTTACTTACATTTTTTTCATCCTTTCCATTTTCTGGATTGTTGTTTCCTTTAATTTAAAAAGCAACAAATTTAGGCGATTTCTCAAAGTAAACCATTATCAAAGATGGACCATGAACATATAAAACACAGTCTAAAACATTGCATTAAGTACTGTTTACCTGACATGAAGAATTTTATGAGAAACTAAGATTTACACAGTTTCACTATTTTTCTTGCCAATGGCACCTACAACTCAATCTAATGCTTGTTTGTTCTCCTGACCTGAGAAAGGAAATCATCTAAGCAGTTGTCAGTTTTTCTTACCTCTGAAATGTCTTTCAAACCAGAGTAGTTAACAGTTGAGGTTCTGGGAGTTGAATCCGATGATACTGTACTATAACCAGAGGACAAAGGGATGCTTGCTTGCCTATCCTCTTTGCTTTTTCTATCTGTGGAGAAATTAATTTTTAGGTTATTTTTTCCTTTCATGGTGGAGTCAAATATCTAAAAATTTTATGTATAGATGGAAGAAAAACAAACACATTATTTTAATATAAAATAGCTAGCTACTGGTATAAATCCAGATGAATTTTTAATTTTCTTTTAAGATAATGACCTATATATGGAGATCTAGATGTTAAATTGGCCAACAAAAATTACAAGAGGTAGGGGCTGGGCCTGTGGCCTAGTGATTAAGTTTGGCGCGGTCTGCTTCGGCAGCCCTGGTTCGGTTCCCAGGCACAGACCTACACCACTCGTTGGTGGCCATGCTGTGGTGGCGACCCACACACACAATAGAGGAAGACTGGCACAGATGTTAGCTCAGCGTGAATCTTCCTCAGCAGAAAAAAAAAATTACAAAAGGTAATGTCATTTTTATTCTGGTAGCAATCAATTGAATAAATAGGCAAGTTAATTTATTTTTAAATATAAGCTACTGTCTCATGTATACTCTTTTCTTAAAATGGTAGCAACTATTACTAAAACTGACTATATATACTTTTATAAATCAAGAAATATTCTATCCTGAGTTGATGTGTATGGAAAAAATAATGCTTAAAATTCAAGGTTCACAGATTTCTCTTTCTAAAGGACTGAACAATTTTCCATTTCCAGTATTCTGATATTACTCATTCAACAAAATGATGGCAAATCTTTCCTACAACTGAATCAATTACAGAACATCACAGATAAGACATGCTCCTGTCGAATCAATCCCATAAGCCCTGTCTTAGTCACGGTACATTTGGCTGTAAAAACAAGGCGGAAAAAAAAATATCAGACACCCATTTAAACTAGTTTACATAATGACAGTTTTATTGTAAGCCTACACAGACAGCCTCAATTAGGGAACCAAGTAGTATGACATGAAGACTGAAACAACTGTAGAAAGACTTTTACTTTCATCTCTCATGGAACCACAGTCTTTTTTGTCTCCTCTTGCCTATTTGCTCCATTCCTCTACTTACTCATCAGCATAAACTTGGACAAAATGGCCAGGCCAACCCAGGCTCAGCATCCTTGACTGACTTACTCTTGGTGTCTTAATTCCAAATTGCTAACGAAGAGAAAATGATTTAGCTCGACTCCCCTTGGATTGGTATTCTCTGGATTAAGTGTCTATTCTTGATCCAATTAGCTGAGCTCAGGGGTCAAGATCATATGATACAACTTTCAAGACTAGCTACACTAGCTGTCAGAAATAGGTAATTTCAAGGAATAATTTGAATCTAGGCCTGAACTATATGTACTGTGCCCTAATCTTGAATTACTTTCTATGGATAGAGACGGGTGTCCTGTCAAGGTACTATACATTTTTTATGCCATTCAAAAATAGGGAGATCCCAGGACAGGAAACAAGGCCTGGGAAAATAGAATGGAGGGTAAGGAATAGTGCTCTCTACCCTGCTTTCTGGGGCCTAGACTTGGAGGTGTCTATTTAGCCTTGTTGAAGGAAACATTTCATGGTGGGAGAAAACTGGTATTAGGCAGGTTGGGGGACTATTTGGAGAGACAGCCATATAGGGCATTCCAGAGGTTATAAAATGGGGCATATACAGAACACCAGCCATATTTAATAGGCAGATCAGTTAAGCACACATTACTTTCTGTGACAATTTTTCCTATTGCTTTACTGAGCCTTTAGTAAAGTCTTGTTTGTTTCTTAGCTGTGTTATGGGAGATTGAGAAAAGAACTGATAACTGAGTTCAGGTTGGGAAGGAAAGGAGAAAGTAGCGGCCCCTGAAGACATTGTTGTTATGGAGTTTCAGAGGTGATTGCTAATAGATCCTTGTGAAGAAAGGGGATGTGTAAGGTATGGGACACTAGATTTTCTAGCCAACTCTCCCCACATGACCATTAATCTTTCACTGCCAACTTTGGAGGATTACGACCTTATTTCATTAAGAGAACCACTTGGGTCCTTTGCCATTTAATCAAAATTTGTAAGCCAGTCCTTCCAAATCAAGGGCCAAATATATATCCAACTGATTTCTGAATATTTTGTCTTATGTATTTCATATATGATTTAATATATTCAAAAGTGAACTCATTATTTTTTCCCAAACTTTCTCTTCCTCCTGAATTCTCTATTTTATTAAAGAGTAACAACTATCTACCCAATCACATGAGTCAAACACAAGTGGTCAGTCTTGACTTTTGCCCTCTCCTTCACCCTTTCTACTTCTATCAGCAATCAAAGCCTGTCAATTCTAACATCTCAATATCCCCCAAAGAAACTACTTCCTCTTTATCTTCACTATCATTGCCTTAGTAGACACCCTCATTGTTTTGAAATAACGATCACTGAAATGCCCTTCAAATTACTGTCCTTGCCTGTCTTACTTCCCTCTAATCACTATTCAGCTTTTATGATGACCTTTCTGAAACACAAATCTGATAACAGCCTTGTTGAAAATCTTTCTATGACCCCACAAACTCCATGATTTGGTCTTTCTACTCTTCTGCTTCAACTTCCTTCATGTACCCACACGTACCCTTTCTACTAGTCATAGTGGAACAAATTACACTCTTATGACACCACAACTTTATTAATATTTTTTATGCTCTGAGGAAAAGCATAAAAAAAGCCCTGAGAGTCATGGGCTGCTTGACTGCCTAGCAATTAACACCTAGGTCACTGTATCCCCTACCGAACAAAAATAACTCATAGAAAATCAAGATCATGAGGTCACTTCATTACCTGATGAAACAGAAAGAAAATAAGACCACTCTGTCATGTCTCAACATAGACAGAGCAAGGATACCATGTAGCCACACTAACGACCAGCTACTGTCCTCTCCCCACTAATATGAATGCTTCTTTTCCACTGAAAATTTCAGCTCCATTTCATTCTTATTATCACTCATCAAATTGCTCCTGCTTCCTGATAGCACCCAAACTAGAACTCTTGATTCTTTAAACTCTCTCCAAAATCACCCAACACAAGCCCAATCCCTATAATAAAAGCCTCTCCTAACTCATTCTTACCAAAATACAGAGATGCCTTACAGTTCCCCATGGAAACACTGTATTCCTGATAAAGGGAAAATGAATCTGGAACTTCACAAAAACAATTCCCAATTTAACATGATCCTAAGATCAGATTGGTGAATTATCGCTCTCAACATGCAAAGGAAATCAAACCCTGTGCTTCCAAGTAGCACGTATATGTAAGGTATAATGTGTAAGGCTTTATAAATTTGACTCTTTTAATTGATCAGGGTCAGAGTATAAATTTTTCGAGACCAGGTATTCACCTTATTCATAATCTATAATCCATTTCAAATAGTGGCCTATCTGTTCATCACCCTAAGTCCTAGCACAGTGGCTTAAACTTGGTTATGTGTTAATTTAAATGCATTAAAGGTATGTACTGTAATAATAGTTAAAAAATAATAAGCCCAAACATGCAAAATAAAACTTGAAAAGGCAACATTTTGCAAACAGCAGGCATTCAATATTCTTTCAATGCATAAAAATTTGAGCTCTACCATATACAGATACTGAAGATAGAAGTACAGGTGGACTTTCTGTCTGCTAGACAGACCATAGGATAAAGTTCTTGCTGTCAGGGATCTTAGAGTTTAGCTTTGAAATTTGTTGAGTAAATGAATGAATGATACATGAAAAAAGTCAACACTTTATCAAATCTGAAATTTGTAGTCTATAATAAATTTAGTGCCTGTAATAATAGCATCTTAAATAATAGTATCTAATAACCTAATCATTAAAATTGTTCCCTGTGCAATGAAACTGGCATGTACACTAAATACGCAATTGTTAAAAGAAAACTTCACAGATAAGTTGCCTAGATTCAAATCTGTTCCATAATTCAATAGCTGTGTGGCGTTTGGCACAGTTATTTAATAATCTCGTTATACTTCAGTTTCCTCACCTGTAAAACATGGATAACAATAAAACTTACCTTGAATGGTTGCTTTGAGAATTAAATTTGTTAATATAGCAGTCAGAATAGTGCCAGACACACAGTCAGCACTATAATGTGGTGGTGGTGGTGGTGGTATTATTAAATTGGTATATATGTAGTAGTTGAAAAATTTAATGACATTAAATATCCACAGACTTTGAAATTTAACTTCATTATGTATTCTCAATTGGACAAAATATATCTTCTGCAAATACGATTTAATTACAAACATGAGACAAAATTTAGACCTTTGTGTTTTCAAAAAGTATAAGAATCAAAAAATAAAAGCTGTCACTGAAAAATAGCCTAGAAATCTTATCCTTGCTGCTCAGTCACAATGAAAATGTCAGTAGCCTAGTGAAGTTAAGTGAGATGGAGAAGACCTTAACTAATTTTAGATCTTTCTCATTTTATCATCATTAGTGAACTGTCCAAATGCAAGAGGTTTTTAATACTTTACAGGTTACTGACAAATGTGTTTTCTTCTCTTACATGTATTATTTACATGTGTGAAAGCTACTATTTAAGTTTAATTAGAAACTCTGGAGGTCCATTTTTATTATTCTAGAGCACTTCATAATTAAAAGAGTAAAACATCTCCAAAAGTTTGCAATTTTGTACACTGGAATTTATTCAACTACTAGGTCATGTAAGATATGTAAGCTGGCTTTTTTAGCAATTCTTGACTTCAGTAATCTGTAAGTTCAATATTTTCTTTGTTCCTAGGAGATTTACAGCTTCCAAAAATATAAGGCTTGGGAATATTAAAATTTCCAAATACCTATAAAAAACATTTTTCTGAAAACTCCTTACCATATCACCCATACCAACATCATAAGAACTTACCAGGATTCAGAATATCCATGTCACTACTAGAAGCATAGTCTTCATTCATTTCATTAAAATCTATATATTCATCATTCTGGAATAATATAGTTTAGTATTTAGAATAAAATGAAAAAAAAGTTCTCATTTTTTATTCTTACTGCTAAGCATAAAATATAAAGATACGATAAATGTTTAAATATTTTTAATTATTTTATTTATGAAACAAAAAATAAATATTCCCAATAAAAGAAATAATCTTTTAAATGCGGAAGCAGATAGTAACCTTCTTGAATCTACTTTCTAGGAAGAAAAGATAGACTAGGACCAGAAATTGAAATCCTGAGTAAATCAAGAAACAAATTTCTCAGATTTGATAAGGCAATGGCAAATTTGGTAACTGTTTCTATGAAATTTGCAATTTGATTAAAGTAAGTGAGTGAGAAAAGGAAGTTATAATTTTAATTTTTCTTCTCCTGCCAACTTTACCTTTTTTCACCCTGTAAAAGCCCCTTTGTACTATTAAAGGATATAAAATAATTTCAAGCTTTTCATAAATAAAATCAAACATTATCTTACCTCATTTTAAGTACTTCAGGTATTAACAGTTCTAAAAGCTCGCCTTACAGGTTTGTCAGATGATCTTATTTGATGAAGAGAAAAATAATAGCCACAACAACAAAACAGGCTGTGTCTACATAGAACTTCATTCCAATTAAATATTCGCCATTACCTAAATATTCTCCTATTTGGCATTTCCAAAAGAATACACACATAACAGTGAATAAAAGAAATACTTTATTGTATCTGAGCTGTTCTATAAATGTTAAGGAAAGCAAATACCTTTTTAGACAAAAGCATTTCTGTTTCAAGAAGAGTGACACGACTTAGAAGATTGGTCCAGGCTTTTTCATTTACCATCACTTTTCCTTTCATTTTTTCTTCCAAAGAGTCTAATCTACTCTCTATCCAAGTCAGTTTCTTAAGCTTTTCTTGGCATTCAGCAAGCTGAGTCTGTAGTGCAGTAATCTCAGGATTAACTTTTATGTCCTAAAATGATTAGAAAGATTAAAAATAATATTACACAAACTGAAATTCCTTTAAAATTCAATGTATTCCCATTTCCATTGTCTTATTTCAATAGTTACAATAAGCAGTAGAGCATGAGAGTTAAGAGTGCTATTTCTGGGGGCAGACCACTTGGACACATAAACTAGCTCGTCTGAGATGTATGACTTTGATGCCTCAATTTCCTCATCTACAAAAAAAAGAGAGATAACAGTACCTACTTTATATGGTTCTTGTGAAGATTAAATGAGTTAATTTGCATAAAGCGCTTAGAACAATATCAGGTAGTACAATAAAACCCTATCCGAAGTTTCACTTTCCTCGGTTACCCCGAGTCGACCACAGTTCAAAAATATTAGACGGAAAATTTCAGAAATAAACAATTCATAAGTTTTAAATTGTGTGCCGTTCTGAGTAGCGTGATGAAATCTCACAGCAGCCTGCTCCATTCCACCCTGTCCCGCCCCAGACATGAATCATCCCTTTGTTCAGCGTACTCGCACTGTATACGCTATCCACCCAGTAGTCACTTAGTAGCTGTCTCGGTTATCAGATAAACTATGGCCGTATCGCAGTGCTTCTGTTCAAGTAACCCTTATTTTCCTTAATAATGGCCCTAAAATGCAAGACTAGTGCAATTCAGATATGGCAGAGAGAAGTCAGAAAGTGCTTCATTTAAGTAAAAAGGTGAAAAGTTCTCAACTTAATAAGGAAAGAAAAGCATCGTATGCTGGGGTTGCTAAGATCTATATTAACTTCTATTATACTATATTGTTAAAATTGTTCTGTTTTATTATTAATTATTGTCATTAATCTCTTACCATGCCTAATATATAAATTAAACTTTATCATAGCTATGTGTGTATAGGAAGAAACATAGTATAGGGTCAGTACTATCCGTGGTTTCAGGCATCCACTGGGGGTCTTGGAATGTCTCCTCTGTGGATAAGGAGAGACTACTATAGCTTCTTGTAACAACATCTAGCACAAAGCTAAGAGGAAATGATAGTGCATTGAGATTGTTCAGTTTGCTATAAACAGGAAATAAGCCTAATGGTCACCTGGTAGTTTTTATAAATGCTAACTGTATACTGAGATGTATAGAAGTCACAGGACATAGAAGAAAGAAAGAAAAAGAAGTTTTAGCAGAAGCAGTAGATATTAGACACTATAATGGAGTCTGTGGCAACCAAGTAATAGAAATGGTATTCCGAGAGAGAGAGAGAGAAAAAAGAGAGAGAGAGAAAAGGACAGCAAGGGCCCAAAAAGGAAAATGAAAAGGCAGCAGGGTACCAATTTTCCCCATTCATTCATATAGGGAATAGGTGGTAGAGGACTTGCACTGTACTAAGTAGCATACCTCTACCTCTCACTGGATTGTAAGCTGTTTACAGCCAAGTACTGTGTCTCACTCATCTTTGCATTACCCATAACACCTAGCATAATACCCTAAACATAAGCAGTAAATAATATCTGTTGAATTACATTCATTAAGACTTTTTGATTCTTAAGTAATGGTAACAAAAATAATGTGTCATGATTAATAATTCAAAAGGCTAGAAATATTCCAAAGTTTAGATGCTGAAATAATCATGTACATCAAAGTAAGAAATACTGGCATCTGTTATAGAAGTCCAAAATTGTTACTTGTTGATCAGACTTGATTTCAGGGACCTTTACTTCAGGAATCTTCATTTCAGTAGCCTTTAAGTCGCACACATCAAATGCTTCATTAACATCTGTGACTGTACTTAACGCATTTTCAGGTATGTTAACACTATCTTCATCATACAGGTGACGGATCACCACAGCTTTCTTCTGCAGAGAGAAAAATATGTCAGAGCTGCTTCAATGTTTTCCTCACACAATTATTTTAAACATACACATAGTAATTTGCAAAAGGAACATCCTATCTTCCCTTTAAGACTTACGAACATTTAAATTACCACATATAATGTATATATCAAATATTATAAACTATTATTAATATTAATAGTTTATGTGTGATGATGAAATTGTGGTTATAATTTTTAAAAGCATTCTTACATTTCAGAAAAATATTGAAATATCTATTCAATGATGTCTGGGAGTTGTTTCAAAATGTTTCAGATTTGAGGGGAAAAATGCTGGGAAAAGTGGTTACAATAAAGATGAAACAAGATTAGCAAAGAGTTGACAAATTGCTGAAACTGAGAATGGGTACTTTTGGAAATGTTTGAAATGTTCCACAATAAAAAGTTATTTTAAAAAGGTTATCACATACTTCACATATAAATAATTAAGAACTGGCTCTGTGAGTAGGACTCAATACAATTTTTTTCCTCTTAAATAAACCACAAAATATTAGACCTTCAGCTAACAATTCAAACCTAATAACAACAAGGGGAAAGTCCTGAGAGTAGGAATTAGGTCAAACTACGAATTTACGTAGGACTCTTCTGCTTGCTTCCTTTTTTACAGACAGTCTGCATACACACTATAGAAACTTAACATATGTGACACAAAAGTCACAAATAGCACTCTATAGATGGCACTCGGAAAGCAGACAATTTGCTTTAGTATTGACTCAATTTTTGTTTATGTACTTACTGATCCCAACTTTTCTAAATTGGAATACTTTTAATACTTATTCAAATTTCTGATAATTAAAGATTTGATGTAATTGATAAAACTTTGATAGATAAGTAAACTTTGTTTTAAGAACAATAAAAACAAGTCTAACGTCTTGAAATTTTGCATCTTTCTTTGTTAGGACAACTTAGTTTACCCCTCAGCCCCCAAACTGAAAAAGAAGATTGAAAAATACATTTAGTTACATTAACTCATATTTAATAAGTGCTTATAGTGTGCCTAATCCTGTGCTAAGCACAATGAAGGTAAAAAAAAAAAAAGCAGTATAAGAAAATCTCTGTTTACATAAATTCCAGTTGGGGAAAGATACAAGATACAAATCACTTGACAGAAAATAAAACCGTATGAAACCAACAAGAGCTGATGAGTTAGAGATTCATGTGGACAAGAACTATGGGCACATATTCAAAAACAATGCCTCTTTTAATTCCTTTTCTCATTGCCCTCCTTACCTGGAGCAAAACAGACATATTAAAAAAAGTTATTGACATAAGAATCTTTTTCTTACAGTGAAATGTCACTAATTTTTATAAGGGCATACAAGTACAAACGTCTTTTTTTTTTTTACTTTTATATTTTTATTTATTTATTTTTGGTGAGGAAGATTAGCCCTGAGCTAACATCTGTTGCCAATCCTCCTCTTTTTGCTGAGGAAGATTGGCCCTGGGCTAACATCTGTGCCCATCTTCCTCTACTTTATATTTGCGATGCCTGCCACAGCCTGCCTTGATAAGGATCTGAATCTGGGAACCCTGGGCCACTGAAGCAGAGCACATGAACTTAACCACTACGGCACCAGGCCAGCCCCACAAATGTCTTTTTAATAGACTGTTTATATAACTCATGTATTTTGAATTGGGGAAAAATAATTCTCTAGATTTTACTTCAGCCAGAAACTATTCACATCCATTATCTAATTACACATTGATTATTCATCTGGTATTCTATCCTTCAATCTCAGAAAAAGCTTGCCCCAGATGGAAGACAGCTGAAAGTATTTTTATCATTATAAAATGATATTTTGGCTTCAATTTCCCTTGGAGATAAGAAACACCATCTCTAAATGCATTGGACTCATTCAGCCACAGGTACTTGAAGCAGACAAGGGCAGGGAAGATATCTATCAACAAAGAGAAAATATTCAAAACACTAACCTAAAAACAGATGATAGGTTTAAGGATTATCAATCATTGGATACTTCACACTCCTGGTACAGAAATATGAATGTATGTAAATGAATCATCATAACCTATCACTATAACTAATGGTAGGCTCTTCATATGTTCACATGTTTTAGGAAGACTACACACATAATTAAAAGTAAATGTTCATGATTGCATAATACAACCTTCCTAAATCATGACTATTCTATCTGGGAAGTGAGGCAGAAATTAGAAACAGAAAGAGAAAGCTTGTTCAATTTTACATTTCTACTCTCTTCTTATAACTTCAGGAATGTTCCCCAGATAATACATGGTATGCACTGTAATATCTGACTAGAATGTTTTAGCAGATGCTAGTCAGAAATGTGAATCTTGCATATTGGATTAATTAGGTAATAACTCTTAACACTATAGGATACATTTTCTTTCTCTTTTCCTACCTTTCCTGAAGTCAAAAACCTTCCAGTGATGTCAATACCAACAGGATCTGTAGATGTCTTCTCACTGCTTGAAGAAGGTTCTGATTTAATAGAATTGATTTTTTTTCTTTGTTGTGATGGAGTCTAAAAAAAAAGTATTAAGGCCTAATAAATTTTGTCTGCAAGCATGATATAAATTTAAATTCTATTATCATTTAAATTTTCATATATGAAATATGACTACTAAATAATGAGAGTCTAATGAGACTAAATGCTTTTTGAAGAGGTGATGAAAATGTATTGTTTGAACTGTTAGTTTAGAATGAGTAGATCCAAGTCACAAATGTGTAAAAACAAGTAACTAGTATTTAAAGCAAACACCAGGCATCATAAGGTTACCCAAATCTGTGAATAATGCAGTAATTGTACTATGCATTCACTTGCTGTCTAGCGTATTGATTTTATACATTGTATTGATTTTATACATTAAAATACTGGGCCACTCACCGTAAGTTAAAATCTATTAATAAAATTACCTTCTCAAGACTACTCAACTCCTTATGCTTTTTCATCACGCAATTCAAAATATCACAAATAATTTGGATTTTCCATTCTGCAAATCCACATTGGATAAACTGCTTTTTCGTCAAGATTGGTTTATAGTTAAACTGATCACGAAGAAGCTGTAAAAAAGGAATAGATCAACATAATAATTGGGAGCAATTTTTTCAAAAGTCCAAAATGGTCAATGGCCACCTGGTCAGGGACGTAGTGCCATTTTTGAGAGGAGGAGGAGGATCAAGCCATTAAATAAGGTCACTAACGAGACTGCAGGGGTGGTGTGAGGCACGCCCAGGTAGGAGAGGTATCCAGGTAGAAAACAGATAGCTAGGGATGTACCAGATAATAGATGGCTGTCCAGAGAGATGGAGAAAGATAGTTAATCATCAAAAAGTTCAAATAGCCTCATAGGTACTAGAAAAACTCCTATAGAAGAAAGAATACCATACCAGATGTCAGAAAACCATAGTTCCGTTTGTTTATAATTCTTCCACTACATGATTTTCAGACAAGTCAGCAGGTCTCTGAGTTTCAATTTCTCATTTGTAAAGTCAGAGAAATACACCAAACCAGTAATTTTCAAACCTACTCTGTGGAACTCTAGGATTTGTTAGAAGTGCCTCTTAGGTTTCCATGGAAGCTTTCTGGGGTGAGAGGCAAAGAAAGGGAAGGTATAAGAGCTCCCATTTCATCAAATGCAACTCGCAACTTAAAAAAGAAAAATTAAGATTTGATTTGATAAATGGGCTGTATGATTTTTTTTAAAAGTTTAAGAAGACCACAGTAGTGAGCAAAAATTAATGGTTTTTTAAAATCAAATATGAGATTAAGTTCAGTAAACATACAGTACAAGTATAGATACTAGAGTAGATATAAAGACATGGTCTCAGACCTCAAGGATCATAAAATCTCATCAAAGTTGTAGTTCCCTCTTACAAACAACTAAATTAATTCCTAATTCTATGAACCACAAACTTTACTCAATAAAATAATATTTCTAACTTATACCAGTATACCAAATTTTACTAAAATTTGATATAAAAAGGGCAAATGATAACCAATGACAAATGTTTATCAGCTGTCATATTTAGAGCATGAAACATAAAGCAAATTTGAACTACACCTTGATTCAAATAAGCATTGCATATAAGTGAGATAAATGTATATGAAGATACTCTGTCACCTATACATGCTGCATATATTTAAGGAGTCATGAAAACATTAATCTTAAAATAGCATTCAATGACTTCTAAAATAATTATTATTTCATAAACTCAAAATACCTTATAGACAGTATCTATAAAGCGCAAGTCATTCTTTGCTATGAGCTCTATATTGGATTCCATCAGAAGTTCAGCTACATAAGGTGAATATGAGGTAAGGGAATAGCTGATGATGGGCAAAGATGCTGCTGTATCTCCTTTTATCAAACTGTTAGGAAAAAAAGAAAAAAAAAGATTTAATGAGTATAATTCCAGAAAGTTGGATAATCAGGGAAATATAAGAAATATCAGTAATTTATAACTCAACACTACAGCCATAATAATTAGGTGATGCACAAGACCCTTCAGACTCCATCCCTAATCTAAACCAGTCTGGCCAAATTACTATGAAATACTATTGTTCATTTGCTCAAAAACTTACAATAGATCTTTAGTACCAAGAGTCTATTTACCATAGTATTTACTGGTTTTCCAAAGCTTAGCCTTACTCGATCGAGTCCATTTTCTCCTACTAATAAAACAAATGTACCACCGTACAGTACTCAAGTATACTTCATGAGTTTGCAAACACTTGTTACATGACCTCATTTGCTCTTTACCACAAACCTGCAAAGGTAAAATATTATGAATTCTGAGTTACAGATGAGGAAAGCAGGGCTGGAAAAGGCATCTACTGTGACTAGGCTGATCAGTTTACTATCTTCTACTTACTTCAGGCTCATTAGAAATCTGTACCTTACTAGCTTATGCTAATTCCTCCAGTCTAGAAAGGCACCCACTCTTCTCTATCTGTTATTCATTCTTTATGAATCAGCAGTCAAATCTCAAGCCCTACATGAAGCCATCCTCCGCTTTGTGATCCATGCTGATCTCTCCCAGAACGACTCCCAGAGTATTCCCTATCTGATGCCTCATGCTCTGTCTTGTTCTGTTTCCTCACTGTCTACACATACGGATTTTATTTTCTCACTGTGAAGTACCTTCACTGATGCTCCCACAACAAAGCACAGGAGGCATCTGTTCAATTAGCCAGTTACATTTTGTTGAATTGAGGAAATAACGTACTCACAAAAATGTATTTGTTTGCCACAAAATTCAAGACATACATAAATCTCCCCACCCCAGCCCAAATTTTTTTTAATAATACAGAGAACAAATATACGATGATAACATTATATTTTGCTTTTCAGGACAAATATAAATTGTTTCTCTTTTATGTCTATGGGTAAAATAATATTCTACCCAATGAGAAAACTGCTCTGGTAACCTTGTCTATCTGTAAGACAGTTCAAACACAGAAAATGAAAACAATACTTTTGAGCAGCAAAATCTGTCCATTTTATGCACACTATGAATAGAAAACAGCCAAGTCTACACTTAACACCCCTTACATTAAACAATCTCAAAAATCTCGGTTATCTAGGTTCTAAGGACTTAGATTAGAAACAGGAAGAAAAATAGATATTATAAACACAAACACAAAAAACAGCAGATGGCAAGAAAAAGTTTAAAAATGGGAAATAGTAGAAAGAATCAAAATATGTGGAGTGTGTGTGTGTACGTGTGTGTGGGGACAGGCGATCTGAAGAAACAACAGCAAATTAGCATTATCTATCTCAAGAGACCCTGCAGATATTAATGTGTTATGAATAACTTAAAAATTACTGTTCTTAATGATACTCTTGTGTCAATAAGAAAATCAAATGTTTTAATGCTACAGTCAGAAGACAGGAGAATAATCAGTCTATTTTAGAATTATTCCTATCCAAAATATCTTTTAAAATGTTGAGGCTCAAAGTGGTAAGAAGAAACCTTGGCTACTCAAACTGGTTAAGTCCCTGCAAGTCTGGATAGCAGAGATTTCACTGTTCTGAGGAACCAAGACACGAGTGGTACATACCATGGAAGCAGTCTATGGAATATCTTCTGCTTCTCACATATGATGCCTGTAATAACAGTCATTAGAGCTAAGCTTTCTCCTCACTCTCCTCACTATCCTTTCATTTGCAGCCTTCTCTTGGGGTTAGCTTTCCCTAGTAGACAATTAGAATATCCACTCTTATAGGTAAAGCCCATTATTCCAGAATTCTACTTAGTAGTTAGTTTAACCAAGTTTCACTCTACTACTTGAACATATGCCTAATCTGGACTTGTCCCTTGAAACACTGATTGAATAAATGTCTAATTAGCTCCTAATATGTGCCAGGCACAATTCTAGATGTGGGGATACTGCAGTGAACAAAACAAAGTACCAGGCTTCAGCTTGCATTCTAGTAGGAGAAATACTTAATCAATAATCCCAGCCAAGAAGAAAAAGAAGTATTAAAGAACAGAACATGACAGGAGTACCACATTAGATTGGCAAGAATATAGAAGAAATGTATGTTGTTACATTCTATAAAAGCAAGTAAGTCAGATTTGGAAAGTGGAAACTAAAGCAAAAGGTTCAAAGTAGGGTCTGTTAAATGACATAGCTTATAGCTTAACAGCAATCTTCAAGCACGGTATAAGTTGTTATAAGAAATCTATTAGCTAGAATCTTTCAAATCAAAAAGAAATATCCAACTGAATATGTGAGGGTGGTAAATTATATAACTAATGAAATCCATTATACTTCTACAAGCATAAAGTTTAAAAGTTGTACAGAGACCATAATTTACACTGGTATATATTGTATTTCTACATCTACAAGGTGTTTTCAATCTCTTGAGTTGGAATTTTTCATTAATTCATACTTAGAAACAAACTCCTTTCTAACTGCTTTCTAAAATATTTTAATCATTTCCAGGAAAATTTTTAAAGGACCCAGACAAAATCTGTATTTTTATTTAGATACTCCCCCACATCAAATATTATCTCAAATCATTACCAAAAAGAATACAAAAAACTTTGATATTATAGCTTACCCTACACAATCCACCTCTTCAGGATAATTTAACGAGCGAAGCACCTGTTCTAGGTTCCGTAAGCTTCTTTTTAAGTCACCTGTTGCCATCATTTAACATTAGATTCAGCTCCAGCTTTTGAAATAATCTAATTTTTAACCTAAAAATAAAAATCCATGAAAGATTGGTTAAGCCAGTGTATTTTTTTAAGCTTCTCTATTTTGTTTATATCGCCTACTGACACTTACCATATTTATCCTAGCTACTTCTCCACTAGTTTATCTTTCCTACTGGTTTAGTACTGTCTTGTATCTACTATATATTCCTGAATGTCAGGTGCACGTTTCCCCTAATATTTTTTCCTTACAAAAAATAACTTTGTCTTATGTTCATGTTCTTACAATGTGTCTGATATCGTATGACACTCTCCCAAATACTTTATTTTGAACAACAAAGTACCATTTGAGAAGACACACAAACCTGAAATAATCTCCAGCAATGACTATTCTGGATGCTTATAAAGGCTACATAATAAAATTAGTAAAAAATAGAGACATAGCAATTTAGCACAGATCTAGTCATTATTCCCAGGACTTGAACCTTATATAGCTGCCAATCAGATGCTTCAGTTAAAAAATAAAAATAGATGAGTTAAGGAAAAAAGGGTTCATCAGTTAAATATGTCAGATTAAATGCATGTTACCTTCATTTCCTTTTTCTAAACACCACTAAAATGAATGTAAATGATTAAAACCGTATATATTCGCCAGGGCAAAGAGAACTAGAGGAGATTCCACTTGACAGAGGATGTATTAACAAAACTTTGGAAGATGGAAAGCAAATGGATGAATGATAACCAACCTAACAGAATAGGCCAATCTCATCTGACTATTTAGGAGGAAACTAACAGCAACAAGATAGGTTCAGAAACGAGGGGCCCCTGAGACTTCTGGAAGGCTGAGGGGTAGGGCCTGGGGGGCTGAAATAAGGATGATTATTTGAGAGTCCATATAAGAAGCTACTAAACCCTAGATTTCTACTTTCCCTTCCCCTTCCTACACCCACACATATAACCCACTCAGCTAGGCAACTACCTCTCTGCTTCCCTGGGTTTAGCAATGAGTTTTTAGATAATATCAGAGCACAAATCATGAAAAAGAATTGATAAGTTGGACTTCATTAAAATTAAAAACTTCTGTTCTACAAAAGACACTGTTAAGAGAATGAAAAGACAGGCAACAGACTGGGAGAGAATATTTATAATTTTCCAAAATATATAAAGAACACTTAAATTTAAGAGTAAGAAAACAAAACAAACAACCCAATTAAAAAATGGGCAAAATATCTGAAAATACATCTCACCAAATATATAGATGGCAAATAAGCATTTCAGAAAAGATGCTCAACATCATATAAAAAGAAAAACTGAGATATCACTACAAACCTACTACAATGGCTAGAAGCCAAAAAACTGACAAAACCAAATGCTTATGAGGATATGGAGCAAGAGGAACTCTTATTTATTGCTGGTAGAAATGCAAATGGTATAGCCATTTTGGAAGACAGTTTGGCAGATTCTTACAAAGCTAAACATACTTTTACCATACAATCAGCAATCATGCTAATAGGTATTTACCCAACTGATTTGAAAACTTATGTACATACAGGATCCTGCATGCGAATGTTTATAGCAGCTCTATCCACAATCATCAAAAACTAAAAGCAACAAAAATGTCTTTCAACAGGTGAACGGCTTAAAAAAAACCGTGGTGCATCCATACAACAGGATACTACTCAGCAATAAAAAATAATGAGCTATAAAACCACAAAAAAACCATGGATGGACCTTAATGTATACTGCTAAATGAAAGAAATCAGCTTGAAAAGGCTACATACTGAATGATTTCAATTACATGACATTCTGGAAAAGGCAAAAACTGTAGAGACAATAACGACTACAGAGATCAGTGGTTGCCAAGGATTCAGAGGGAGGAGGAAGGGTTGAATAGCTGAGTGCAGGGGAATTTTTTAGAGAGGCAAAACTATTCTTTACAATAAAGTAATATTAGATACATGACATTATGCATCTGTCAAAACCTACAAAACTGTATAGCACAAACAGTAAACTTTAATGTAAGCAAATTTTAAAAAACCATTTAGGATGCTGGGAAATCCCAGGAAAGAATGCAGGCTGTGGTGAGAGAATCTAACTGTATTACCAATGTGTGAAACAACCTCATAGAAGAGGATGGGTGAAAAAGATGCCAACTAACTTTGGAAATGAGTGGAGGCTGTGAGACTCAAGGCAAAATGAATTGCATATAAACACTGTACTGTAGTTTATAAAGTTGTTTCCCACGTACGTATGAGTTAATTCTGATACTTCTATACATATATACTGAAATTGAACAATTCAGTAAATGGATGGCTCAATAGTAGGAGCCAGGTTTCTCACTGCTGGAGTGGGAATTTACAGATAAGCAAGGGGAGGAGACTAGAATGCGCCATGTCTAATGGATTGCAGTTAGAGACATCAGTAGGAACTCATGTTTAGTTCAGTATAGACACAGACAGCTTCATACTACATTTATAGATATGTGTATATAGATAGCTTAGTATATACACATATATTTCCTTTCTCTGTCAGCCGAAAGTGACTAAAAGCAATGGCACCCCAGAAGCAAAGAGTGCACCTACCATCCAGATCTTGGTGTGTAATGCTGTTCTCCAATAAAAAGAACCACAGCTCCCTGGAGAAATGGCCAATTGTAGGACTGGGGCAGGAAATATACAAGACGAGCCTGAAGTATTATGTAGTCATAGAAAGTACACAGAAAACACACAAACCAATCTCACATTGATGGGAGTACATCAAAGGCACACAGGAGCCAAATGAAAAACGCAATGATCATAGCAGAAACAATTTGAAAAACAAAATAAAATAGTATTGGATTATAACCCAAAGTATAAAAGAAAACAAAAAATCAATCAGTATAATTCAACACATTAACAAATAAAGCAGAAAAATCTTATAATCATTTCAATACATGAAGAATAGGCATTGGTAAAATTCAACATTCATTCATGATATAATTCTTGGGACATCAGGAACAGAAGTGAGCTGCCTGCACTTGATAAAAGATATCTACAAAAAAAATCTAGAGCAAACATCATACTTAATGGTGAAATATTGAAAGCTTTCTTTCTGAGATTGGGAACTAGGCAAGCTTATCAACTCGCATCATTTCTATCCAACATTGTACTAGAGGTGACAGACAGTACAAAAATGCAAGAAAAAGAAATAAAAGAAACAAATAAAAATGTCATTATTCACAGATGTCCTAATTGTATATGAAAACAATCCAAAAGAAATAATAAGTGAATTTAGCAAGGTTGCTGGATAGAAGGCCAATATACAAAAATCAATTGTATTTGTATTCCCTAATTAGAAAATTTTTAAGAAATTACATATGTATAAATAATTCACTATTACCTCAATAAATATCATAAACGTGAATAAATCTAGAAAAGATGTGAGACCCCCAAAACAAAAAACTATAAAACTTTATTGAGATATATTAAAAAGCCCTAAATAAGAAGAGGTATACACCTTGATTAAGGATTAGAAGACTCAATAAATTGATAAATTGTTCCATCGATTCAATGCATTCTCTCCCACCTCCTACACACAAAAAAACCCTCCAGTTTTTTTTAGGTGGAAATTGACAACGTGATTCTAAAATTATATAGACATGCAAAAGATAAAGGATAACTAATATAATCTTGAAGATTAAAATTGGAGGACTTAATCACTAAGACTCATTATAAAGTTAAATTTAGACTTAGTGAAAAGATGTACAAACAGAACAATGGAACAGAACAGAATCTAGAAACAGACCATGTATATATTGATGGTCTAGATTTATGACAAAGTTGATGCTGAATAGCCCTGGAGAAAGGATGGTCTTTTTCAATAAATGGTACTGTGTCAACTAAATGGAATAAATAAATGGAATAAATTGGAATAAATAAATCTTGACCTCTTGATGTAAAGAGTACCTCACATCCTTCACAAAATTAATTCCAGGTTTGTTGAAGACCTAAATGTAAAATGTAAAACAACCAGGCTTTCCGGAGATCACAGAGGAGAATACGATCTTCAGGTAGAGAAAGATTTCTTATCGTATGATTAATAAAATGAACCACATTAAAATCAGTAACTTCTGTTCATCAAAAGACACCCTTAACCAAGTGGAAAGATAAGCCATCAAGTGGAAGTTGATGCTGTCAATATATACAACCAACAAAAAGATTCATGTCTAGAATACATAAAGAACTTCCTACAAAGCAATAAGAAAGACAACTCAATAGAAAAATGGGAAAGAGACTTGAACAGGATCTTTACAACGAGTAAACACGTGAAAAGATAATCTCATTAATCATTAAGAAATTACAAAGTAAATCCAAAATGTAGGCTGTAGAGCACGCAACTCACACAATGCTGTGAAAGGGAAAATTGTAAAATTACTTTGGAAAACTTATTGGCTATGTCTATTAACACTGACACACATAGGGCCTGTGAAACAGGAATACAATGCCAAAGAATATACATAGCAGAATGTGTGTGTGTGTGTGCACCAAAAAACATGAACAATATTTGAGATTTTAAAAACAATGGTTCATTTTTTTAAATCCCAAAGAAAATAATACCATGGAATTATATTTTTAAATGACTCATTTTATTGCATGAGGTAAGGCTTTCATTAGATTCTCAAAGGAGATTATTCCCAAAGGAGGTTCATAAAATAAACAAATAGTAAGACAGGTAAATAAATGGTTAAGAACCTTTGCTAGAAGGAGACAAAAGACTTTTAAAATATAAGTCTAGTCAACCAGGAAGGCAAAGCTCAATACTACACTTAAAAATATGTATTTGTAACTGACCATGGACACCTTGTAGGAGGAAAATAATATATAACAATACCTTGAGTAATGAATCCTCTGGGAATGAAGCTCCTTTAAAATGAAGTCATTAACATTAAAAACAAAACAGAACAGGGGCCGGGGCCATGGCGTAGCAGTTAAGTGCACGCGCTGCGCTGCTGGCGGCCCGGGTCCAGATCCTGGGCGCACACCAATACACCGCTTATCAGGCCATGCTGTGGTGGCGTCCCATATAAAAGTGGAGGCAGATGGGCACAGATGTTAGCCCAGGGCCAGTCTTCCTCAGCAAAAAGAGGAGGATTGGCATGGATGTTAGCTCATGGCTGATCTTCCTCACAAAACAAAACAAAACAGAACAATTCATAAATCAGGTAAAGTAGAGTTAGTATGATCTTTTCCCCCTAGTCAGCATTCCAGCAGTTGCCCAGGATATAAATCATCTTGTTACACACCTTCCTTGTACCTATACATAACTAGAGGTAATAAGGCTAGCAATTTGCAAAATCCCAAATTTAGTAAGCTTTCTCTTTTAAGCCACCAGTCACCCAATTCTGTACCCTTTCTCCCTCTCTAGGAATACAGTATCTTCCTGTTTCAAGTCTCCTCTCCTTTATCAACTTGGTAAAGAACAGGTTAATTATCGAATCTACTTTTATATTCTCACGAATGGGTTTTAGTAGTATGTTTCAGCCAACCAATTACTTCAACTAAACATTTACATTTTTAGGCAGAGGGAATTTCAGGTACTGTCAAATAGAAGATAACTAGAAAAAGAGGAAGTGATCCTGAAATCACATTATACCAAATACTGGCCAAGAAGGTAAACCTTATTTAACGTCTTTTAGGATGGCTGGGGGATAAATGGATATATGGAAGCAGTAAGAGAGAGGACTTCCCAAAACCAGGCTTTACTTTCCTGGGATAGATGAAGTAGGAACTAATCTGGCTGTAACTGCAAAAAAGTATATTCTTGGGTGTTGTCATTGGCCAATATAGTAGGTCTGAGTTTATTTTAAGTTCCAGACCCATCTATCTTAACCCAATTCTTCTAAGGGCACCTTTTGCCCCTAGGACATTCTATAACTTTAAAATAAATTGTATCTCTTCCCACAGACTTTCTTTAATTCTTCCAAATGTATATTCCATCTTTCCACTACACGTAATTTTGTTTTAATACTTTATGGTATCTTTCTATCTTTCCTTTCTTTGAAGTCTTGAAAGTCGCATATTATTTCTACCTCTGGTAATGGAATTTCTGACAACAAAGTATGTCCCTAGAACACAACCTCTTCAGTACCAGCAGAATAAATATTTTGAAGAAGAGTAAGATACAAGTACAGCTTGGATCTGCAGATGAAGGAGGTAAGTGATAAACAGGACAGAAAAAATAAAGGGACGAAAAAAGTGAGTATTTTAAAAATAAATTACAGCTACTATTCTACATTTTCATGAAAGGCTTCACTAAGTCTATTATAAAATTGAAAAACACTAAAATTATGATATTAAAAGAAGCCAATCTAAACTTATGCACACTTTAACACAGTACTTTCAGAGAAGAAAAATAACTTACTTTAAAAAAAAATTGCTTAACATTTTCACTTTATAACCCTTATCCTTTAAAGGAAATTAAAAGAAGAAAGGATATATTACTAAGCTTGTAGCACAGATTCACCCATTAAGATGGTCTCCTCCTGGAGAGGAGGAGAGAGGTCTGGAGAGAGGTCTCCTCTTCCTGGCTTCCTCTAGAAAGTTCTCTCTACAAGTCAGATCCGCCCAATTGAACTCATTACCAGAGATCTTGTGAAAACGGTATAAAATAGCGGTTTAAGATTTTTAATCTAGCTCAATCTCATTGCTGTTAGGAGTCATTAAATGATGCCTCCCAATAGAATGCCCAGGAAATCAGAGTGATTTTTGTTCAAAATGAAGCAACTAAACTGACTAGTGTAACGATTATGGTCGATGGCTAAGAGTTTGTGACATAGCTCACAAAGCTAGATATTATCTAAAAACTATGTATCAAAAATAGAGAGTGGAGATAAGGAAAAATTAAGTTTATGAAACTTTTCGCAAACGATATTAGGGAAATACTGCTCTAAGAGATAGAAAGGTCTGGGAAGGGGAAAACATTGAGAAAACTGAGGAAAAAACAAAGGGAGTTAAGGGGCAAGTATATAGCCCAGTGGGACTGCTGTGTTCACATATAACACTGTTAAAAGTCTTTTATACGTGGATACAATTTTTAATCCACAATTAAAAATTGTGGGCAATTTTAGAAAAACAGTCTATTATAGCCACAATTACAGAATTAAAATCTCAAGATTGATTTTTTTCCATAGTGAGGGAAAAGTCTGTAGTCCTCCAGGAAGGAGGAGAAATACCGAAACACGAGGGAAATGTAAGCAAGGAAAACATCAACTACTTTCATCTCTTCCTTCTAGTCAGTATTTCCAAGGGGCTGGATCGCTTCTCAGCTCAGAGGATCCAATAGGAGGAATCAGTCTGTCTCTAACTTCCCAACTCCAGGTCACAACCTAATCTGAGAGGAAGAGCTGCCACGATTCTTCCTACTTTGTTCAAAAGGATATACCAGTTGGGTATACTGCCAAGGCATATCTAGGGCTCCCTGATCTCCACTTGGTTTAAAAGGATGAAAAGGTAGACCTGGTCATTCGCCCTCGCCCCGGGCCTCGGTAAGGGCAGCGGAGAGAGGCGACCTCTGCCCCAACTAGGGCGCAGCCTCGCCAGCTCCCCCGGGCTCACCCAGCAGCCGCCGAGCAAAGAAGCGGGCTCCGAAGGCCTCTGGCGCCGCACACCAGGGAGAAAGAGAGGTAGGACATGTAACCAGAGATAGCCGTCGGTGCCCAGCGTCCAACAACCAGTCCCTGCAGCCCGACACCTGTCCCCACGCGCGCCTCTCGCGCCGACCGTTTGTATTTGGAACGGTGGGTCGAAGCCCGCCAAGCCCCGCGGCAAGAACTTCAAAGCTGCCGGCTCCTCAGCGCTCCGTGATTCCTCGCCGCAGATTCCACACCATGTTCGTCCAGACCCCTGAAGGGAATGACTCTGCTGAGAGCCTTCTGCATGGCCAGTCCGATCCCAAGTTCCATATTAATAGTTTGTTTAGTTTTGATGCTCAGAGTGGCTCAGGCTGTGAAGCGAGAAACAGGGACTCTATAGCGAATCGTAAACAACGGGGGTGAAAATGCTGCTTCTTTAAGGCTCAGAACCCGAACGTCACTTCCGGCAACAATAGGAAACGTCAAAACTCGTTCAGTCGGCCAGTCAGGCTGCTGCAGGTTGAGGTGCGCTGAATTCGGAGGGCTCCCGTGCTGTGTCTGGTATTCTCACAGCTGGCACCTCCACCGTCGTGAACAAGTTTGGACCGGCTTCTCCATGGCCTGGGCACCAGTTCCCGGCTGAGCCATTTTCTTTTTGGCTCAAAGCCCCCGCCCAGAGGCCGATTCGTCGCGGCGGCGGTGGGGATCGCAGGTCGCTCAGGTACAAGCGTCAGCCTAGATATTTCCGGGCTTTTGCCACTTTTCTCTGTACACTCCTACTTTTCTTCTCGGAAATAAAGACAGCCGGTGGTTGCCAGTTGGCAGAAACTTGCCAACCAGCAAGAGTTGGAACCAATGACAGTGCAAGGCGTCTTGAGTGACGGCGGTGATGGCTTATTAAAATGAGGACTCTGTGTCAAGAGGCGGGAGTAGGTGTGTTTCTTGTGTTTCTAGGCCATTGGAGTATAGGTCAGTTTGGGACCCCAGGTAGTGACTCAGCTTGTTTCCGAAATGAAGCCGAGAAACCGCAAGGATTACCCTCTTGTCCAAGTGTTGCTTTTCAGGTAGAGTGGGTTTTTGTTGTTTTTGCGTGGGTTTTTTTTTTTTGGTGCATAGGCACAGTTTTCGGTTCTTTACATACTTTCTCGTAATGTGAATGCAAACACAATACAGTTAAGGTCACGGTGGATTGCCAGTTGCTTCAGCCGTCAAACTTTGGTTATAAATTCGGTGAATTCTTAGTTTGTCGTCTGTTTCTTTCTCTGTGACTGGACTCTAGTTTCTTAACATGGTGGGTGCTCAATTAAATGTTGTTATTTGGATGATATTACATAAATGAATCCCAATCCTCAGCATTTAAGTGGTTTGTTTTATTTTTAGGCTTTGTATGTATTTAGTAATTTATTAATTGAGTCTACTTGTTTTAACAAGTGGAATTTTTATTTTCAAGGATCCTAGGTGTTTCTCTCCAAATCAATATATCCTTATCTTTATTACTACAGAGTGAAGCTTACTTATGTTTTCATTTCAACGTTCCTTCTCCTTCTTTTAATGTTTGGATTTTGGTAACCGTATTTCTGAGATAGCAGGGTTTTTTCCCCCGCTAAGAAAATGGTTTAGAAAATTGAGCAGATCTCAGATGGAAGAATAAATTTTATTCTATTTTTCAGGTTGAGTAGGAAACTTCCCGTTTTTATCAAGTTAACTCGACAATTTGTCTTATGAGATACTATACTAGTTATCTATTGCTGAGTAACAGATTACCTCAAAACTTAGCTTAAAACAACAAACATTTATTATCTCACAGTCGCTGTGGGTCAGAAATTCGGGAGCAGCTTAGCAGAGCACCTATGACTCAAGGTCTTTCATGAGGTGGTAGTCAAGCTGTGATCTCATATGAAGGCTCCACCCAGGGGGAGGAGGATCCATTTCCAAGTGCACTTTCATGGTTGTTGGCAGGCCATGAACTTGTGGTGGCAAGTTCTCCACACGTGGGGTTCTCCATAGGACTGCCTCACAGTATGACAGCTGGCTTCCCCTAGGGTGAGCAATCAGCAACGAAGACTCTCTATAGTCTGTTATAACCTGATCTGCCTTATTGTATTTGTTAGAAGTGAGTCAATAAGTCCAACTCAAAATCATTGGAGAGAGGATTATACAAGGGCATAAATCCCAGGGTGCAAGGATCTTTGAGGGCCGTCTTAGAGGCCGCCTAACACAGATACTCTGGCTAATAACTTTTAGGAGTTAATAGGTAGAAATAATTGAGCAAAAACGCATCCTACAGAAATGCGGTCAGACAAGGAGAAATGACCGATTGTAAAGAAATAACCATATACAAGCATTATCTCTCTCGGTAAAGGTTTTTTTTTTTTTTTTTTTTTTTGTCTTTTTTTCCTACTAATTATCTGAAGAAAGGCTTATTATTTTTCTTGGGAAACTGCCTGAGGGATGATGTGTCTGAGGAATATTTGTGTGTTTAGGGTATACGTGAGCAGAGTATCTCACAACTGGAGACTATTCCTTACCTATTGCCATTTTATATGGTTGAAATTGTTATCAAAATAAACATGAGCAAAGATAGCTTTTAAGGAGGAAAGAAGTTAGGAAAAGCTAGAAGGAAGGCTTCCTAGATTAGAAAGAATGCAGGTCAGTGGCAGTCTTTATGTTGGTATGGGATCAAATAGGGATGGGAGAGGTCTGTCTTAGAATAGAAATGTGTCTTGTATGTCTGTTCGTAAGCGTTAATAGGTGGCAGGTACCATCTTTCAGCATTACCTAGCCGTTTGTCACCAGCACAGCTTTTGTTAGTGAACCATGTAAGCTGATTGGAAATTAAAGCCCTCAGGGTTTATTGTGACACTGTTTTGGCCGTGATCCACTGTAAAATTGCCTATGCTGCTTCTAGATTTGAAAGATGTTGTAAATCTTTATCTGTTAGTAAAGTATTATTCAAGTGTATCTTTTATACTTCAGGTGCTTAACAGGAGCCTGAATGTGTCAATTCTCAAATGGTAAATTTGGCTTTTAAATCAGGGCTCCCTATCAGGTTGACATATTTCATTTATAGTAGGTTACAGCCAATAAACTAATGTAGTTTTGGGCCCTTAGATGTCTGCAAAATTTTAAGCAGATGCTTGAGAGAATAACACAATTGAAATACTTCTACCCACAAAATATCTTATGGTAATAACTGCTAGGTAAGCTAAAACATGCATCCTAATTTATTATATATGATCAGTTTAATAGGGAATGTTTGTGCTTTTGCATAGATTAAAAGATAGTAATTTTCTTCATTTCACAATATAAAAACATCGAATTACCAAGAGATTATCTTTTCTTTGATCACAGTGCATTGAGATTAGTCATTAAAATTATGATTTTATTACTTAACCAGCTGCTGTGTACAACTATTTTTTTTTCTACATCTTGATTCAAATTTGGAAACTGAGGCTAATCTCTTGGCTGGCCTGTGATAAAACATCAAAATGGTTAATACTGAAGTCTATGAAATATACATCTAACTCATGTTGCTTTTTCGTTGAATTATTTTACTTAATATTGTAAAACAACTTTAATGAAATACACCTACTACAAATTTATGTTCCGTGTTTCTTTATTTTTTCTCATAGTTTTGTTTTCCTGACTAATTTATTGACATAGATTCTAAAATAAGATGAAAACATCCTGACTTGAATAAGTTTAAATCATATTTGGGGCTAGTACTTTGTTGATAGAGAGATGAGAAAAGATATTTGTGGTTTCAAGTTTAGGCAGCAGGTTTGGGGAGTTTAGCTCTGTCATCAGCAGTTCCTGTATTCTTCAAGAATAGATTCCGTAGGAAGCTATTTGAATGAAGGAACAAGATTTAGCAAGTGAGCCACGCTTGGAGAGCCCTTATCTGCTCATATCGAGTAGTGATTTGTAGAAGTTATGAACATGGGGGAAAAGAGAGATGGAAAAGACAGATACTATATATACACATACATACACACCCATCTCTGTCACCTCTTCATTTTATTTATTTTTTTAGGATTTTTTTTCTTATTTTATTTTTATAGAATCATAGAATTTTATAACTAAAGGATACCTTAGGGATCATCAAGTTTAAAACCCTTGTTTTACAGGTGAGGAAATTGAGACTTTAAAATGTGACTTGCCTAATACAACCAGTTAAGAGAAGGAGCCTGAATAAATCTATGTTTAGTGTTAGTCTCTTTTCATTGTTAGACATTTTCTCATCTCATTTCTGACTTCCCTTGTATTTCAGGCTGCCCTTAATATTTATTTTACTTTAATACCTTGTTTTATTTGTATAAAAACAATTCAGTGAGAATTACATTTTTTGTTTTGTTTTGCTTTTTAATTCCACAACTTGCATTGGAATGGCCATTGTGGTTAGTGGGCGTTGAGTGTGGTGTGCCCCAAGGAGGTGGGTTGGAATATGCTGCCGTAGCAGCTGCTGATTACAATTGGGTTGAGTAAGTAGTGCAGTTAAGTAAGAACCAGTGTGATTAAAAATAATGCTAGTGAGAAGTGTGATACATTTATTTTATTTAAAAGTTAAGTGCTCGCTTCGGCAGCACATATACTAAAATTGGAACGATACAGAGAAGATTAGCATGGCCCCTGCGCAAGGATGACACGCAAATTCGTGAAGCGTTCCATATTTTTAAGACCCTGAATAGCTAAAGGAATCCTGAGAAAAAAGAACAAAGCTGGAGGTATCACACTCCCTGATTTCAAAATATACTACAAAGCTGTAGTAACCAAAACAGCATGGTACTGGCACAAAAACAGACACACAGATCAATGGAATAGAATCGAAAGCCCAGAAATAAACCCACACATCTATGAACAGCTAATCTTTGACAAAGGAGCCAAGAACATACAATGGGGAAAAGAAAGTCTCTTCAACAAATGGTGTTGGGAAAACTGGATAGCCATATGCAAAAAAATGAAAGTAGACCCTTACCTTACACCATACACAAAAATTAACTCCAAATGGATTAAAGACTTGAATGTAAGACCTGAAACTGTGAAAGTTCTAGAAGAAAACATAGGCAGTACGATCTTCGACATCGGTCTTAGCAACATCTTTTCAAACACCACATCTGACCGGGCAAGAGAAACAATAGAAAAAATAAACAAATGGGACTACATCAAACTAAAAAGCTTCTGCACAGCAAAGGAAACCATCAACAAAACGAAAAGACAACCTAACAATTGGGAGAAGATATTTGCAAACCATACATCTGATAAGGGCTTAATCTCCAAAATATATAAAGAACTCATGCATCTCAACAACAAAAAAACTACCAACCCAATTAAAAAATGGGCAAAAGACCTGAACAGACATTTCTCCAAAGAAGATATACAGATGGCCAACAGACACATGAAAAGATGTTCAAAATCACTAACTATCAGGGAAATGCAAATCAAAACTACAATGAGATATCACCTCACGCCTGTCAGAATGGCTATAATTAACAAGACAGGAAACAACATGTGTTGGAGAGGTTGTGGAGAGAAGGGAACTCTCATACACTGCTGGTGGGAGTGCAAACTGGTGCAACCACTATGGAAAACAGTATGGAGATTCCTCAAAAAATCAACGATAGAACTACCATATGATCCAGCTATTCCACTGTTGGGTATTTATCCAAAGAACTTGAAAACACCAATTTGCAAAGATACATGCACCCCTGTGTTCATTGCAGCCTTATTCACGATAGCCAAGACTTGGAAGCAACCTAAGTGCCCATCAAGGGACGAATGGATAAAGAAGCTGTGGTATATATACACAATGGAATACTACTCAGCCATAAGAAACGACGAAATCCAGCGATTTGTGACAACATGGATGGACATTGAGGGTATAATGCAAAGTGAAATAAGTCAGAGGGAGAAGGTCAAATACCGTATGATTTCCTTCATTAAGTAGTAGATAATAACAACAATAAACAAACACATAGGGACAGAGATTGGATTGGTGGTTACCAGAGGGGAAGGGGGGAGGGAGGAGGGTGAAAGGGATAATTCGGTACATGTGTGTGGTGATGGGTTGTAATTAGTATTTTGGTGGTGAACATGATGTAGTCCATGCAGAAATAGAAGTACAATGATGTACACCTGAAATTTTTACAATGTTAAAAACCAATGTTACTGCAATAAACAAAAAATTAAAAAAAAAAAAAAAAAAGTTAAAACAGTGGAACATTTCTTGCAAAACAAGCCGAATTAAATAAGCCTAAAATTCTCAGCTTTTTGGTTACATTTAAATGACATGTTTTAATTTTTACATTTGTTTAGATGCCATTTGGTAACACTCATTATAGAATCAAATTAAAGACAGGAAAAAACCTTCAGAAAAACAAAGTAATATTATAAATCTTTTTGAATAAAAAAAAAAAACTGCAAATGGTATGCCTTTTAGTAACAAAAACTGCTCTTGCAGGACCAGATCTTTAAATTTAATGAGTGGGTTTTCCCTATGTGTTTAATGTACCTTGTGACCTCTTACCTTAGCTATTTCCCTTTTCTCCTTAGAAAGACCTCTTTGAGGACTTACTCTTCCTTTATTTCTCTACAATTGTTGCCTTTCAATTTTAGGAGTGTGATTGGTTACCAGGTTTTTTCTTTTTTTTTCTTTTCCCGAATTTCTCTACTTAGTCTGTCCTAAACTGCTTTGGTGGTCTGTCCTTTCCGAAATAGAGAAATAAACGCTGGGCTGCCAATTTGATTCTAAATGTCATAGAAAATATTTTCTCACTGAATCTCTCGCATTCTTATGCCATTGAGCAATATCACGTGATAGCAAAGATTTTTAAAACTTAATAAAAAATCTAGTTGTTACTTTCTAATTGAAAAAAATTGAAAATTTCTAAAAAGATATAAATAAGTGAATTTCCTCATCTTTAAGTCTTAGTAGAATTTGCATTTTTTTTAATTTTTAATTTATTTTTTTTGTGAGGAAGATCAGCCCTGAGCTAACATCCATGCCAATCCTCCTCTTTTTGCTGAAGAAGACTGGTCCTGAGCTAACATCTATTGCCAATCCTCCTCCTTTTTTTCCCCAAAGCCCCAGTAGATTGTTGTATGTCATAGCTGCACATCCTTCTAGTTGCTGTATGTGGGATGCGGCCTCAGCATGGCCGGACAAGCCGTGCGTCGGTGCGCGCCCGGGATCTGAACCCGGGCACCCAGTAGCTGAGCGCGTGCGCTTAACTGCTAAGCCATGGGGCTGGCCCCCAGATTTTGCATTTTAGAGATGACTCTTTTGATGCACGTTTTAGATCTTCATCTAAGATAGGAAATTTCTTACTTATAAATTCCACCATTTAGATGTTTAAGAAATACTGAAGAAAACTAACCTTTTATAATGAGCGTTTAAATGAGATTATTTATATGTCAGTCACCATATACCAATTTAACGCTGTTTGCTCAGGAAGAGACTCATGGAATTGGTTTGCTTCAAACCAAAGTATTTAAAGAAGAATGCTTTTTTGAGATCTCCAGCCTCCTTTCTCTTCTTCCCATCTTCCACTGTGTATTCTCCACCTAAATGGTATATAAACCATTCCTTATTACAAGTAGTTGTCTCCACAGCATGTGCTATTTGAATGCTTAGTGCCATGGAATTACTAAAAGTATTAGTGCAGTTATCTTTTTCTTATAGAATAGTACTTTATTTGATGTTTAACTTATTACATAGAGATGTTTTGATTAAAGCTGCTTAATATTTTACAGATAGGCTTTATATTAGATATACCAACAGCTATTAATAAAATAATTTCTCTCTAATTCTTTTGTGGAAATACTCTACTCTTTTGAAAAGAGAACAAGACATTACAAATAGTCAAAAATACCACCTCTGTTAGAGATGTAGCCATCTACAGGAAGTAAATAGAAAAGTATTATTGTTCTTGTAGACTTTAATAAATTAGTAACTGATGTAGTTGTTGGTAATTAATCTAATTTATACTGCCCATTAGGTGGAAGTGCGTTCGTGCTATGTTACAACAGATTCATTTAGACTAAAACTATATTTCTCTTTTTAAAAACAAGAAAACTACATCCAAAATCATGTCAGAAAAGTATAGCTGTTTCTCAGACTTCCGCATTAGGAAAAAAAAGGTGAGTCAGGTCCTAGATACTGCTTTACCAATTAAAAGATGCTTTCTAGATACTGCTTTACCAATTAAAAGATGCTTTTGTATATGTTATCTCAGTTAAGGTTCATAGCACTCCTGTAAAATAGATAGGAGTGGTTTCCCGCGTTTTACGGGAAACAGAAGCTCAGAAACCTTGCTGGAAATATCTAAGCTCACACAGCCTATGGCATAATTGGAGCTCCAACTTTAAATTTACCCTCCAGAGTAGCAGTGTCAAGAAAACCTACACATTTGTCTCAAGCAGACTTCATATAGCCCACCTTCTCTAATCCTAGCGTAATAAAACTAGACATTAATTTTAAAAACCAAAAAGCTCTAAACACTTAGGTTTTTTTTTAGAAAGGTTCTTCCAAATAATTATTCAGTGTGTAATAAAAATATTATTATTAAGGGGCCGGCCTAGTGGTGTAGTGGTTGAGTTCGGCATGCTCCACTTCTGTGGCCTGAGGTTCACAGGTTCTGATCCGGGGCGCGGATCTACGCCACTCATCAGCCATGCTGTGGTGGCAACCCACAAACAAAATAGAGGAGGACTGTCACAGGTGTTAGCTCAGGGCCACTCTTCCTCAAGCAAAAAGAGGAGGATTGGCACAGATGTTAGCTCAGAGCCGCTCTTCCTCAAGCAAAAAGAGGAAGATTGGCAACAGATGTTAGCTCAGGGCCAATCTACCTCACCAAAAAAAAAGTATTATTATTAATATTGCTGTTGTTATTTTAATAGAAACAAGGTTATATAAGAATTTAGGAGATTTAAAATAAAACTTTGATTTTTAAAATATTTTTAATAAATAAAATCACTGTTTACATATATTAAAAATACAATTGTATTATTTGAGGCAATCCAAATTAATTCACATTAGTTTATGTACTTTGATTTTTAATGAGTAATTATACCAATTTTCTCTTTATTTTGTTAGACCAAGTCAGAGGCACACAAATATCAATCCTTTTGCATTTATATCTTTACCCAATTATTGATTCATCCTATGTAAATAGTCAAAACATCATTATAGGATTTGTATCTTTAAGGATTTGTATTCCTTGATCCTGTCTTCTTTTGGTCTATAGTATAGTAAATTCCATGAAGTTAGAGATGATTCATAGGTCGTAGATTTTTAATAGTTGGATCTCCTGAAATCTAAGTTACATTTGTCAGGTTACACTAGACTTGCTGTGTCTTTGGTCACCTTCATTCATTCATTCGAGTTTCCCTCTAATTCTTTTTTTAAAGCAGTTTATTAAGGTATCATTTACCTACCATAAAATTCACCCATGTACAATTCTCTTTTTTTTTTTTTTGATATAATTGTAGAGACACATGCAGTTGCAAGAAATATGCAGAAAGATATCTTGTACGCTTTGCTAGTTTCCGTGGATGGTAACATTTTGCAAAACTGTAATATACTATCACAATGACAATATTGACATTAATACATTCTATCTGTCTTATTCAGATTTCCCCAGTTTTATTTTTATTCACGTGTATATGGGTGTATGAAATTCTGTGCAAGTTCACATATCCAGCACCACAGTTAAGATATGGAACAAACAGTTCAAAGACTATAGGGATCCCTCGTGCTGCCCTTTTATAAGGACACCCACCTCCCTCCTGGGTAATGATGAGTATCTTAAGTGCTTACGTGCCATTTGTATGTCTTCTTTGGCAAAATATCTGTTCTTGTATTTTGCTCATTTTTTTTTTTTTGGTGGGGAAGATTAGCACTGAGCTAACATCCAATGCCAATCCTCCTCTTGTTTGCTGAGGAAGACTGGCCCTGGGCTAACATTCGTGCCCATCTTCCTCTACTTTATATGGGACGCCACCACAGCATGGCTTGAGAAGCCGTGCATCAGGTGCGCACCCGGGATCCGAACCTGCGAACCCCAGGCCACCGAAGCGGACCTCGGGCACTTAACTGCTACACCACCGGCCGGCCCCATCCTTTGCCCGTTTTTAATTGAATTGTTTGATTGTTTTACTGTTGAGTTTTGAGAGTTGTTTATATATTCTAGATACTAGTCCTTTGTTAGATAAATGATTTGCAAATATTTTCTCTCAGTCTGTAGCTTAAGTTTTTATCTTCTTCACATGAGCTTTCAAAGAGCAAAAGTTTTTAATTTTGATGAGGTCCACTTTATCAGTCTTTACCTTTTTTTTTTCCCCCCAAAGCCCCAGTGGATAGGTGTATGTCATAGTTGCACATCCTTCCAGTTGCTGTACGTGGGACGCAACCTCAGCATGGCCGGACAAGCGGTATGTTGGTGCGCGCCCGGGATCCGAACCAGGCCGCCAGCAGCGGAGCACGCGCACTTAACCGCTTAGCCACGGGGCCGGCCCTGTCAGTCTTTACTTTTATGGATCATGCTTTTTGATGTCAAGTCTGAGAACTCTTTGCCTAGTCCTAGATCCCTAATATTTCCTTCTATGTATTTTTTAAAAGCTTTATAATTTTGTGCTTTACATTTAAGTTTATGATCCATTTTGAGTTAATTTTTAAAAGATGTGAAGTTTAGGTCAAGGTTCATGTCAGTTTTTTATCAGTTTGCCATTCATCCATTCATTCACTGAAAAAATGTTTGCTGAGTAGTTTATAGGTCTAAGGTACTGTGTTTGGTACTGGGTTTATCCATGTAGCCTGTGGTGTGGAATCAGTTCCTCGTCTTAGTACTTAGCGGGAGTTCTCACTTTGCATGATACCATGTTAACTGAAATTCATTCATGTTAGAACTGTTCCCTTGCTTTCACAGTCCTACAGTAACTATTAACAGTAATTAGCACAGTACTATACAAAGCAAGGACTGCTTGTATGTGTGTGTGTGTATAATATTTTAATTTTTATTTCTTTTAATAAATTTATAATAAAATTGAATAAAAGCACAATATGATAGGTGAATTCCAAAATTATTATTATTGTTTTAATGACCATATGTTTGAGTAAATATTAATATTCTATAATCAAGAAATATGTTTAAAAATACCCATCTCAACAATTGTAACATTGATTTCAGAGATCTAAGAAGTTAACATGCTATCCCCAAAGCACTTTATAATTCAAATTACTGGGGATGTGAAGGTGTTATAAAGATGTATAGTAGAAATTTCTTCTTATTAATTGGCAGAATTATTTTGTGATACTGCCAAAAGGACTTTTGACATTTTGAATCTTCCCATGAAGTCTTGAAGTTTTCATTTCTAGAAACATATTGATAGTGATTAAAGATGATTTTAACTGCCAAAATGGTATCTCTGTTATTGCTGACTGATGGCTAAATACTTGATCTTATTTGCCAAACTCTCTTTTTATATATAGTGTATCAATCTAAGCAAAGTTAGCTTCTTCTTACTTAATATATTTACTAGTGGTTATTATTTTTTTCCTAGGAAAGGTAAAGGACATCTCTCCAAATCTCACAGGCCCTAAATTAATGAAATTTAGAATCAAGATTATAACTACTCAGGTAATTAAATCCAAAATAATCAAGTGTATGCTGAAATGGAAGAACCAAAATAAGAGTTATCATTTAAAGGGGGTTGAGGGCTGACTACAAAACTACATCTTACTGTAAATTACTTACTCTGGGCTAGGTTCTCTAAATGTTATCCCCTCTCAGTCCCATGCGATAAGAATGATCCATTATTTTTCTGATGAGGAAAATGAGGACCACAGGTTATAGTCTAATCAGATTCTGTGTTAGAGTCTGAACTAGATCTTTTTTCACATCAAAGCCTATGTGCTTTCCACAAGAACAGTAGCCTGAAAAAGAAGCTGCGGCTGGGAACAACGATGGAGATAATACGCAGTGACGAGGGTAAAAGAGATGAGAGCCAGTGATGAAGAAACAGATGGTAGATTGCCTTCGCCATCTGTGGGCGCTAACAGTTCTGGGCATAAGATTTGGTGGTTAAGAATAAAAGCTTTGGGGGTGGCCTGGTGGCCTAGTGGTTAGGTTCACGTGCTCCGCTTCAGCGACCCAGGGTTTTCAGGTTCGGATCCCAGGCGTTGACCTACACACTACTCATCAAGCCATGCTGTGGCAGCCATCCCACATACAAAAATAGAGGAAGATTGGCACAGATGTTAGCTCAGAGCCAATCTTCCTCACCAAAAGAAAAGAATAAAAGCTTTGGACTTAGACCTGAGTTTGAATCCTAAATTTACTATTTACGTCTCTGAGATCTCAGGCAAAGTGGCTTAACCTCTCTGGATCACTAGTTCCTCAGCCATGAAATTAGAATAATAATATCTAACTATTAGGGTTGTTGTGAGGATTAAAATGAGTTAATATAAAAAACTTTAACAGAATGCTTGGCACAGAGTAAGCATTAAATAAATGGTGGTTTATAGTACAAAAACAATTTATATGTTTAATATTTGTTATTTAATATCATATACATGAATATTATATACATAATATTATGTACAAAAGGAGGGAACACAGCCAGAAATTCCAAGCCTTGAATCTGCACACACACAAAAAAGTTAAAGGGGTGTTTTGTTCCTACTTTCTTTAAAAAAATTTCTCTGCCCTTTAAAATAAAAATTTCTATCAAAAATGGCAAAAATAATTCTGACTGACTATTTTGATGTTTTCCTTGCCAGGGCCTCCTACTACTCTTAAACCATAGTGCTGAGCACTTATCTCCTTACTAATGGTGTTCAGTCTATATTACACTAAGCCCAAGGGCAGTAATTCTTTTTTTTTTTTTTTTTTTTTTGTGAGGAAGATCAGCCCTGAGCTAACATCCATGCTAATCCTCCTCTTTTTGCTGAGGAAGACCGGCTCTGAGCTAACATGTATTGCCAATCCTCCTCCTTTTTTCTCCCCAAAGCCCCAGTAGATAGTTGTATGTCATAGCTGCACATCCTTCTAGTTGCTGTATGTGGGACGAGGCCGCAGCATGGCGGGAGAAGCGGTGCGTCGGTGCGCGCCTGGGATCCGAACCCCAGGCTGCCAGTTGCGGAGCGCGCACGCTTAACTGCTAAGCCACGGGGCTGGCCCCAAGAGCAGTAATTCTTAAACTGAGTGTAGTTCAAACTCGGACTTTTTTCAAACTCACATGCCTGGATTCCACAACCAGGAGATTTATGTTTACAGAAACATTGTAAGACTAGTAAAAATAACTAGCGTATACCCTTTACCCATATTCACCAATTTAAAAAATTTTGCAACATTGCTTAATCATTTTATGTAAAGATAGATGTTACTATTTTTCTGAACCATTTGAGACTAGGTTGCATACATTATGCTTAACACTTCAGTGTGTTTCCTAAAAACAAGAATATATCCTAAATAGCCACTGTACAGTTATCAAATTCAGGAAATTTAACAGATAGAATATTTTTATCCAATCTTCAGCCCATATGTCTAGATTTTTTTATTATTCCAATAATGTCCTTTATAGCAATTTTTTTTTTCAAATACAAGATCCCATCCACATATTGCATTTAGATGGCATGTTTTTTAGTCTCCTTTAATCTGGAACTGTTCCTCAGCCTTTCTTTGGCTTCACAGCATTGGCATTTTTGAAGGAAAAAATGCTATCATTTTACAGACCCCATTAGGATTTCTCTGATATTCTTCATGATTTGTTTTCAGGTTATACATTTTTGGCTGGAATACTGTATAATTGACATTGTGTCCTTCTTAGGGTACACGTCCAGAGGCACGTGCTGTCCATTTGTCTCTTATTGGTAAATGTTAATTTTGATCATTTGGTTAAATACTGTCTGATTTCTTATTTTCTTTCTGTAATTAGTGAGTAATATGTGGGGAGATACTTTGAGACTCTGTAAATATTCCATTCTTTATCAAACTCCAGATTCAGCATCCATTGATAATTCTTGTCAGAATTATTTTTTCTATAATGCTTATAAAAATGATGATTTTTCTAACTTCATTATTCCTCTCTGTCTTTATTAGCGTTTTACTTTAAGGAAGAGCTTTCCTTTCTTCTTTATTTATATATTTATTGATCATCAGTGTAGGCTGGTGGACTCCTTTTTTATGTGATAGATTATAATCTATTACTATCCTTATTTTTATTTTGATGCCCAAATTGTCTCAGGTTTGCCCAATAGGAGTTCCTTCAAATTAGCTTCTAATGTACCTTTTGACATTTTCCCATTGCTTTTGTTTTGTTTTGATTTTCTTATAGCTCACTGGACATTCATAATCCACGTTTAAGAAACACTGCCTTAGGAGTTTCTTGGTAGCCCTTAAGGGGGTCCCAAGTGGACTGGAAAGGCCAAAGTTGGGAGAAAGATGTACCTTTTTACCATATTCATGTGTAGCAGAGCTTCAGTGCGTTCCTACTCCAGGCAAGCTCAAAATATGTAATATGTAGAGTATATGATTTTATAATTATGTCTATTAGAGTAAGATAAAAATTAACTTGTTAACTTTTACTGAAGAGTCACTGGATGAAATCAGGAAAAAATAAACCAAGTAATTGTGGGTGTTTCAGCCACACTTTGATGATTGAACATTGGATCTTTGAGACAATAAAGATTTGATTTTTTTTTTTTTTTTTGGGTGAGGAAGATCAGCCCTGAGCTAACATCCATGCTAATCCTCCTCTTTTTGCTGAGGAAGACTGGCCCTGGGCTAACATCCGTGCCCATCTTCCTCCACTTTATATGGGACGCCGCCACAGCATGGCCTGACAAGCAGTGCGTCAGTGCGCGCCCGGGATCCAAACCCAGGCCGCCAGCAGCGGGAGCACATGCATTTAACTGCTACGCCATGGGGCCAGCCCCTAAAGAGTTGATTTGTAGGTGTATTCATTGTTAGGGCTGGTGGCCCTTGCTTTGGGATGATTGGCTTGATAGCCATTATGTGGGGCCACTTGTAAATGTTAAGAAAGGAGGGGAGTCTTTTCTCTAGGGTCATTCAATTTCTGTAGGGAAAATGCTTCTTCATTACCTGAATAAGGGAAAGGGGTTGGAGTAGATGCCTAAGCATTCTAGACATGTGATGTGTGTGTTGGGGGGGTAGGTTGTGGTCTGTTATTCCCTATACACATATTATTTCATTTAATTCTGACAAAAATTGTAAAGGGGGATTATTTTTTTCATTGTTGTGTAAGTAAGGAAACAGTGACCCAGAGACGTTAATCCCCTGATTTTTTTTCCTTATTTTATTCTGAATTATTCTCATACATATACAGTATTTTGAATCTCCAAAAGCCTCTTAAGGGTTCTGCAAGGTAGACAAGCTTTTGCTTCTCTTCCTGAACCATTCCAGACTTTCCTCCTCCTTCCTCTTCATGGCTTCGTTAGTAACCACTCCTCCTACTTTAATGTTACAGAAATCTGTTGAAATCTCATGTCCACTCAACATCTTATTTTCCTTCTCTTTTAGGTTTAGTTTCTACCTTTTTTATTCCTTTTCTCTCATTTTAATAGGAGGGAAAGGTGAAAAATGTATGTGCTCAATCTTATATCTTTAACAAGAAGCCAAGATTTGACCATAAAAGATTTTTTTCAAAAGTGAGTTAGAACATTCTTTCTTCTGTCTACTGTCCAATTGATATCTTATAAGTCACAAATCATGTTAATGAGATGGTTTCCTACCATTACATTTATTCTGGTCCTGGCTTAAAAACTATTCCTAAAACCATTTTAGCATGAGTTGAAATAATTTTAGAGTTTAGAAGATTAAAATTAAGTTTGTTGTTAATACCGTTGATTCGATTCTGACTCCTAGTGACCCTTTGTACAGCAGATTGGAACCCTGCCTGGTCTTTTTGCACCATCCTCTCACCTTCTAGCACTATATCAGACAATGTTCCACTGCTATTCATAGGGTTTTCATGGCCAATTTTTTCGGAAGTGGGTGGCCAGGGCCTTCTTCCTATCTGTCTTAGTCTGGAAGCTCTGCTGAAACCTGTCCACCATGGGTGACCCTGCAGGTATTTGAAATACAGTGGCATAGCTTTCAGCATCATGGCAACACACAACTGCCACAGTATGACAACCGACAGACGGTGGTGTGATTCCCTGACTGGGAAATGAACCCTGGGCCTTGGCGGTGAGAGCCCCGAATCTTAATCACTAGAGCACCAGGGCTGGCTAAAATTAAGCTATGTAATACCAAAAGAGCTTTTTTGGAGGGAAAAACACCATATGTGCATAATAACCATAGATGTAACATGTCTAAAATTTTGTCAGGTAGGGTACAGCAGATCATTTAGAGGTGATAGTAGCTATTTGCTCCATACATGGACCTTTAGTTAAGCAAGAAGCTTAATGCACTCTTCTTGGTAGATATTTTTCAAAGACTTTATTTTTGAAAAGTGCTGAAATCTTCCTAAAGTTATGTTAATTTCTGTTTATGTCATCCCGGCTACAGTGCCATGGCAGCGTAGGACTTTAGGAACAGAAAGTTAACTTTGAAATGTAAGATATGATAATAAACACCAAAATATGAAATTCTTATACATGAGATTAAATTAATAAAATAGCTGTCTCACTCTCAGCCGATGTGACATATTTATCCACAGTACCGCTGAGTGTTCAAAGCTGCTCCGTTCAGTAGCCGTTAGTGCCAGGCTTATGAGTCTCCTGTCCACATGAGATATTTGCATGTACATGTACTCATCTACATAAATGCGTTTCAGGTAGTGCAGAATTGAACATGAATATCTGGCCCTTAAACAAATACAGTATGTAGTAGCTCTGAGACACAGGGAGCATTATTTGACTGCTACACTAAAATGATCGAAATTAATTAAATTGATAGCCATATTTGAATAATTCCGGGAAAACAGAAATTCTTGAACAATATTCATTTGGCTGTTTGGCCATTGCTTCATTTGATACTTCATCCAATTTAAAAAGGAGTTCTAAGATTTATTTTATTTTTTGTTAATCATTCTCTGTAAAGTATAAATTTAAACTTACTAAATAGTATCTAAATCTTTGTTTATAAGTATCAATTTTATTACCATTCTGAAAAATAAGAAAATATAGTCTCCTACTTGCCTTGATTTTTCTCCCCATAATTTTTTTTCTCCTCTAAAAGGAAGAATGTCAACTTTGAAATCTTCTAGAGAATTTTTTCTTAGTGTAATTTCTCCTCTTAACCCAAGTAATTATGCAATTTTTGTTTATTTCTGTCAGATGATAAATAATGAAGTACTGTTTCTACTTTTGGAGACCAAGAGAAAATATCTTTGGTTTCATTTTGAAGCTCCTTAGAAAGGATTTTATAAATCCTCTGAACATGGTAAAGAAACTTTAAACAAAATAAATTCAAATTTGGAAGAAAAGGCTTGGGACACCTTGAATAATATTCATTTACATTCGATCCTTATTATTTGTAGATTTTGTATTTGTGAATTCACCTACTCACTAAAATTTATTTATTTTATCCCCCAAATCAATACTCATGGCACTTTCCCTGTCATTCTCAGACATGTGCAGAGCTGTGAAAACTATTGTCTGTGAGGCACACATTCCCAGCTCAGGTTGAACAAGGCAGTGCTCTGCCTTCTTGTTTTAGCTCTCATATTATAAACAAGTGTCCTTTTCATGGTCTATTTAGTGCCACATTTTTCACATTTTTGTACTTCTGTGTTGCTGATTTCTTTGTTTAAAATGGCCCCAAGCTTAGTGCTGAAGTGCTGTCTAGTGTTCCTGAGTGCAAGAAGGCTGTGATGGGGCTTTACAGAGAAAATACCTGTGTTAGGTAAGCTTCCATCAGGACTGATGAGTCTGATGTTAATGAATCAACAATGTATATTAAATAAGGGGTCTTTAAATAGAAACACACATAAAACAAGATTATGTATTGATCAGAAGGCAAAAATGTTGTGGCCAGAGGCTCAAGGATCTTGGCCTGGGTTTCTCCTAGGAGCAGTGGTTCAGTATTCGCTAATTCAGTGTTTGCAGTGACTTTATAGAACATAACTGCCATGAATTACAAGATTAATTGTATTTCTTTTATTTGTACATGAAATATACTAATTATGCTTTTAGAAGAGTAAATATTATTTCCAAGAAATAAATATCTATTTTCCTCAACCTGTTGTGAGTGAACAAATAAATTATCAGCAATGGTTTCATCACGAAAGTTATATTTATACCAAAACTATTTCAAATACAAAAACTTCTGTCTTTAATTTTTTTCAATTTGAAACTCTGCATATTCAGTGATTCCACAGTGCAGCTTAATTTTTTTGACTGAATGATTGGCACAAACGACAAAGTACTATATGTATTGTAATGCTATGTTTCAATGTTGAAAATCTTTATACCAAGATTTTATTAAAACCTTAAGACAAATCTGAAGTTTTTTTTTTTTTTTTTTGCGAGGAAGATCAGTCCTGAGCTAACATCCATGCCAATCCTCCTTTTTTTCCTGATGGAAGATTGGCCCCGGGCTAACATCTGTGCCTATCTTCCTCCGCTTTCTATGGGATGCCGCCACAGCATGGCTTCACAAGCAGTGCATCAGTGCATGCCTGGGATCCGAACCCGGGCTGCCAGCAGCGGAGCACGCGTACTTAACTGCTACGCCATGGGGCCGGCCCTGACAAATCTGAAGCTTTTGTACTTTGAAATCAAGTTTTGATTGATTCAGGCCAAACTCCTGTTTTCAAGAATTTGAAATCATGCAAGAACCCAGCAAGAAACTGTATCATATTTTGTATCTCTTTTAGAGCCAGATGTTGATAGATTACTAATGATAACACAAGGACCAATTACATGCCATTACTATTGGCACTGTCGTAAGGCATGCTGAGCTTTGAAATTTTTTTCTGGAACGTAATGTAGACTTTTTGTTTTTAGGTTTGGGGTGTTTTATTTTGGTTTGGCCAACGATATAAAAGAAGTGCGTCTATGAGGAAAAAAATAACCATGGCTGAAGTATCAAAAAACTAAAAGAGATGAAGAATTGTGTGTACAAGCCCTACAAAGTTGTGCACACATCAACGTGAACAAATGAATTTATTTGTCAGGCAGAACATCAGGAGGATTGAAGTATCGTTATTACCAAAGTGCTCATCATTTTCATTTTATGACAATATGATTTTGTCAAAACAAAGTAATACCTAACATTTTGTTGATTATTAGTTGTGGAATGAACTTGGTATGCATTATCTCATTTAATACAACAAGCTTTTGATCTATAGGTATTATTATTATATAATATGCAAATTATCACATTACATATGAAGAAACTAAAGCTTAGAATAGTCAAGTAAATTCCCCAAGGTCCTGTAAGTAATAACGAGTGGAGTCAGAATTTAAACTCAAGTCTGTTGGACTTCAGAGTCTACAACACTATGCTCCCTCCATGACTTGCTTCACAATTTCTGCAATGGCTATCATGTCCTATTGAGAGTTTTATCACTTTTCTGACAATTCCACCCACATTCCACATCCCTGTTACCCTAAGGAAGATTGTGAGTGGGGATGGAACACTATGGACCCCTTTCCGTTCTCCAAAGGGTAAACTTATCATATTATTATTATATGATATTAATATATGATATATAATATTATTATATTATGATATTATCTTCCTCAAGTAGTTTATCGTACTGTGTTCTTGCCCAGTATCAAGAACTGCTTTAAAGCGAGAAGGATGTTCCAAAAGGGCAATTTGCAGTACTATTTAGGGGTAGGAGAATGAAAATTGCAGTTTTCTTTGTCTGAATCATGTGTACGTGGGTCTCAAACCTCCACCCTCCTTATCAAGTTTTGTTTTGTTTTGTTTCCAAGAACCAGTGGCTGGCTTTACCTCTTTCTACCTGCCGGATGGTTTCTGAATCAGATTATCCAATGCTTAATTTAAGTATCCCCATTAAAGCCCAGAGCCTGGGGAAATCACCCTGATTCTGTGTTCCCTAGCAACATCCCTGAGAGTAACAATAGCTTGGTAACTATGCCACTAGAAAGATGCTGTAGGGAGAATACACAGAAATTGATATTAAATGCCTTAAATCTTGAGACTTCAAACATCATAGTTTCCATGTTTAATTATTTACCTTTAGTGATGCAAAAACAAAAGACAGGAATAAATGTAATTATCTAAAATGACAACAGGTATACTAGATGAGTTTAGCAAACAGTGTGATATTTTCAGAGAAATTGCCATGGTGAAAATAAAATACCTTTCTTTATGATTCTGAGTCTTAAAATGTTAAATTTGTGTCAAAATTAAATTGTACTTATCTTGTAATATGACATGGCATATTTAAACAGTAAGCAAACTTAAAACTCCTTACAAATTTTTGTTGATATTATGTATTTTTTCTGTTAATCATTTTTATTCTCTCTGTAGTTTTACCTTTGCAGAATGTCATATAATTGGAATCATATATTATGTAGCATTTTCAGATTGGCTTCTTTCACTTAGTAGTATGCATTTAAGTTTCCTCCAGGTCTTTTCAGGGCTTGATAGCTCATTTCTTTTTGCGCTAAATATTGAATTGTATGGATGTAGCACACTTTATCCATTCACCTGCTGATGGCCATCTTGGTTACTTACAAGTTTTGGTAATTATGACTAAAGCTGCTATAAACATTCATGGGCAGGTTTTTGTGTGGACATAAGTTTTCAGCTTATTTGGGTAAATACCAAGGAGCACGAATGCTGGATCATATGGTAAAAGCATGTTTAGTTTTGTAAGAAATTGCTAAACTGTCTTCTAAAGTGACTATCATTTTGCGTTCCTATATCCTTGTCAGCATTTGGTGTTGTCAGTGTTTTGGATTTCAATCATTTTAATAGGTGTGTAATATTATCTCATTGTTGTTTTGATTTGTGATTACCTAATAACATGTGATATTGAGCATCTTTTCATATGCTTATTTGCTATCTGCATATCTTTTTTGGTGAGGCATCTTTGAGGTTTTTTGAGAATTTAAAGTGGGTTATTTATTTTCTTATTCTTCAGTTTTAAGAGTTCTTTGTATATTTTGGATACCAGTCCTTCATCAGATGAGTATTTTGCAAAGATTTTCTCTCAGTCTATGGGTTGTCTTTTCTCTTAATAGTCTATATTAAAAATAAGAATTTAATTATTGTAGCTTAACTAACACTAATTTAGGAACTGCTACCATTATTATGGTATGTGATATAGGGAGGAAAGGTTATCTTTGTGGTTTCTTTGCAAAAACAAATTTCCCCACATTTAAAAATCATTGATTTAGTCCTTCTCTTTGTACCCCCCATCCCTTTATAGCTTAAGCTGCTGAGTTTCCAAGCAGTTCACGGTAAGGAAGAAGAGTGAAAAATTATCAGGGACTGTTTTTTCTGTTTTGATCAATAAGTGACCTCTTATAGTACCCATTATTCAAATAATAGCCAATAACTCAGTAAATGTACGTGTGGATCATGCCTTTTTAAATATTTAAAAAAATAGTATCTTTGACACTCTTTGAAATTCTACTCGGTTTTCAAATTATTCCTAATAATTTTCAAAATTTCTGGTCACCAGTGGGTTTGTTTTTTGTTTTTTGCTAGTCCTTATTGTAAACAGCTAATTAAAACAAAACCATATTTTAAGGTTACATCATGCTATGAAATTTAATGATTTTATACAAAAATCAGTTTTTCCCCCAATTTTTGAAATACACACACATAATAGTAGTCAACCTGGGTTTATAAAACAAGACTATTTTATTTGGAAAAGAGATCATGAAAGTAATTATTTGTGTTAGTTAAAAGCTCTTCCTGATTTCATTTTTCTCAATGAATTTATTTGCCCAGGAAAAGTTATTTTAAAGCCAAGATCAAATAGGAAGTCTAGGTCAGTAGTTTTCTAAATATTTGTATACGAGGAAGTCCAATATTTGTAACAGATAATGTAGAGCTGCTCTGGTTGGAGGTCAGATGGAGGAGGAAGAGACTGGAGTACACTCTCCTGCCTTTTCCCAGGTACCTCTGCAGAATCCACAGGGCTGTATGGAGGAGAACTGGAAAATTAGTCTAAATTATGGTTTTTATTTAAAGCAACAACAAAACCAAATAGTCATTACTGAGCTATTTATCATGGAGTTCTAGGTGTCTAATTTATAAGGTTTCTGAATTAGACTTCAGGGCCTATGTTACATTTTATTACAGTCTACAACTTAAGTGTAGACTGGCAAGAATTAAACGAAAAGCCTGTTTCACAGCTGTTATGCATCTGGGAGTTTGGTTAAAGGAGCTAGCTTAGTTTAGCCTGAGTTGTGATAGAAAGCAGGGTCTAGAGGCCTTTTAACTAAAGTTCTGTGCTCTGATCAGAGCTGTATTTAATACTGGCCCATAAGTCCACAGAATTATAATTTGTAAGAATCTTTAGGACATCAGTAACTTTTAAATCTTACCATGTGAAAAAAGATTATGTCACCTGTGGACTTTAAAAGTCATTAGCAAACTGGAATAAGGTGATGATAAAACCCAATATTTCTGAAACCTTTCTGTCCAAGTTTTGTACTTACCATGTTCCAAGTATTCTTTGTAATACACTACTCCTTTTAATATGCCTTAATGAGGAATGTTAATTCTGATAAATGAATGCTTCATGTCACAGTCATTGTACCACAGAGAAAAGTGAGTTCCTTTTTGAATGTAACCTTCTTACTACGTTCTGGCTTCCTCCCAGGCTTGCAGATGGGTCAGGGGCTGTGGAGAGTGGCCAGAAACCAGCAGCTACAGCAGGAAGGCTATAGTGAGCAAGGCTACCTCAGCAGAGAGCAGAGCAGGAGGATGGCTGCCAGCGTCATTCCTAACACCAGTCATCGTAAACAGGTTCCCGGAGGCATTGATATATATCATCTTTTGAAGGCAAGGAAATCTAAAGAACAGGAAGGATTCATTAATTTGGAAATGTTGCCCCCCGAGCTAAGCTTTACCATCTTGTCCTACCTGAATGCAACTGACCTCTGCTTGGCTTCATGTGTTTGGCAGGACCTCGCGAATGATGAGCTTCTCTGGCAAGGGTAAGTTCAACCCACCATGTTTAATTCCGATATCTCTAAATATAATCATGCTTAAATGTTCTTTTTATAATAGATATATATGTTATGAAGTATTTCTTTTTATCCTGGACTTGTATTTTAAGTTGCTCTTTATTAAAACCAAGAGAGAGAAAGATACAGTTATCATCACAGTCAAATTTGATAGTGGGAAAAGAAGGAAGTATAAAAGAAAATAATGCCTTTACCAATCAAGGTGTGTCAGTTTATTCTAAAAACAGAAGTTAAGTGAGAATTTATAATCCAAAATTTAGAGTGTTCACATCTCTAGTGTAGTTTCCGCTTCCCATATGAAGAATAGGCATACTTAAAAATCATTATTCCCTAAATATTCCCCAAATCTTATTGTTTTCATTGGTTACAAATGGAGTATGTGTGTGTGTATTTACTAATTTGTATATATATATTTTTTAATCAGAGGTGCTTGTTAGCATAATCTTTTATTGGTGAATATTTCATCTACTTTTTATTTTTTCTAACCACCATTTCATCAATGAAGTAGGCAAGTTTTAGAAAGCAAGGAGATAATCTACTTGCTGAAGTGAAAGTAGATTATAGAAATTTTGGCAGCTATTATACCAGGTTTAAATTTAGGCTATAAATCTAAGAACGTTTGGTGGAATACAATCTCTTTTATGGAACCTGATTTATTCCTTAAATAGAAACATGTACTCGAGTCATAAAAATGTTACCAAACATAGACGAATCATTGGATCTTGGGTTTTCCAGCATACTTTACTAAAGTTTATTTAAATCTTGTTATTTTAAAATGGGTCTCCCTAACAGTATAAAACATATCTAGAAACAAAAGTCTTTTTGAGACTTTAAATAGTTTCTAAATGAAAATCTAATTAAGAGAATTAATGAATTATCTAAATAGCCAAACTTTAGTAAAAATGTATTTCCAGCAATGACATTCCTAACCCAGGCTTCCTGATCTACAGAATTAAGTATTAATTATATAGTTCATGTCTCAATCTCTAATAGATAAAAATCATAAGTATCATCTTGTTATTTTTTCATTGTCTTGTTATAATGAAGGTACTATGGAAGTAAGGAAATTCTACAGTAGTGTTTAAAATAAATTAGTTATTAATTTTTTAATCATTTAATATAAGAAGAAATAAAAATACTTCAAAAGTGACTCGTTCTTTTTATTTTATTTTATTTTATTAATTTTTTTATTTATTTATTTTTTTCCCCCAAAGCCCCAGTAGATAGTTGTATGTCATAGCTGCACATCCTTCTAGTTGCTGTATGTGGGACACGGCCTGAGCATGGCCAAAGAAGCAGTTCCTCGGTGCGCTCCCGGGATCTGAACCCGGGCCGCCGGCAGCAGAGCGAGCGCACTTAACCGCTAAGCCACGGGGCTGGCCCTCGTTCTTTATTTATAATCTCTTTTCTACATTTTAGTATTCCCAGCAAACTTAATTTGTGATCTTATATTTGAACTTTGAAAAAAAAATTTATTTCTAAGCTGATCTGAACTCAATCAGAATGTATTCTTCATTTGGGATTTAAATCTGGATTGTTCATTTCTGAAAGAAATGCTTCTTTTATTATTTACCACACAATTATGCCTATTTTTATGATGCTTGGATTTTTTTTTCTTAGTAATAAATTGCTTCTAGCATTTTAAATTAAAGGCTGACTTAGTTTTTATTTTAACTCTGAATGTGTTGAATACTTATTAATGTTGAGAAGTTCTGTTGCTTTCACATAGCTTAGTAATAAAAGTCAAAAGCTATGGGACTCGATTAAAGAGGCTGCTAAAATATTGATAATTTTCTGAACAAGTTACTAAACTTACTGTTTTACAATCAGTGATTTCATTTGGTTGGTAAAAATAATGCAAGGATATAAATTAACTATTAAGAAGATATTCTCATATTAAATTAGATATGTTATCCACTGTCCTCACAAGTTTTGATGTTATAGGCTGAGACAGTAACTTTTTCTTGTTTTCCTATTCATGTGTGTGTGAGTGAAAAGCAGGAAGTTTGAGCCAAAAATCAATAATGAATATCAGAAAGTGAAACTATTTTACTGTTTGTCACGACAAGTAGTGTTTTTGAACACACACAAAAATCAGATAATTTTTAGGTGAAGAATCATTAAAAGTTATCAAAATACGATTTCAGTATTCTCCACGTCTCTAGAGTAATGCACTTATATTTAATGATCTGTGGTATATATCTGGAATTTCTAGGCATTGTAGCAAGATAAAACTTTCATTTTCAAATAATGACCAATAGCTAATGCCTCTGTACAGAGTTGGAAACAACTATCCCAATCTGTAGAAATAGCGTTTTGAGATATGAACTGTTTTAGGTTTTAAAGAATTTTTGAACAATCATGTATCTCTGTGATTGTAAAGAACCAGTGTTTTGAAATAATTATCTTTAAAACAGCTAAGCTTAACATCACAGCTTTTGATGTATGTATTGAAGTTATAGAATTACAAACGATTTCTATGTTTAGTTTGCCTGTTGTTAATGTATGTGTTGTTAAAAAAACAAAGTTCTCTCCCTGCCCAACAATCTTTTCTCCCCCATTCAGTTTTATTTCGCAGTAGAACACATAGTGACTTACTGTTGTTTAGGTTCAAATCCTGCCTCTACGCAAATTAGCTGTGCCACCCTGAGCAACTTTTTTATCATGTCTGTTTCTTTATCTGTAGTACCAACATCATAGGATTGTTGTAAAAGTTAAGCAAGCTAATACTATTAAAATGCTTTAAATAGTGCCTGGCATCTAGTAAGCCCTCGGTAAATGTTAGCTATCTTTACTATTGTTATTAATAGTTTATATTTAACTTCAGATAGTAGCCATGAAAACCCTATGAATAGCAGCGGAGTATTGTCTAGTATAGTGCGAGAAGATGAGAAGATGGGGCAGGTTCCACTCTGTTCTACACAGGGTCACTGGGAGTCAGAATCCACTCCAGGTCGCAAACAATAAAGTACTGGTGAATATTATTAGTCTTTGTAACTCACATTTTATTTAGTACTATCAGAATTGCTAAGTTGAAGGCATTTGTCTATCATACTCTAGTAAACAAATAAAAAACAAGTACAGAATTAAAGATTTTAAAACTTTAGAATTATAAAATCCAATTTTATATCATTTCATGTTAATGTTTTTATCATGTGTATACATGTTTAGCTTAGGAAATTAAATATAGTAATGTTTTCGTATCTGATTTTATCTTACTTTTACAGGTTGTGTAAATCCACTTGGGGTCACTGTTCCATATATAATAAGAACCTACCTCTAGGATTTTCTTTTAGAAAATTGTATATGCAGCTGGATGAAGGCAGCCTCACCTTTAATGCCAATCCAGATGAGGTGAGTGAAGAACTTGAGTATTTGTAACAGTTTAACTTTATTACTATCTTGCTGCAGCTTTCCAATATATAAATTTGCAAGTAAAGTAACAAGTCATTGAATGTGCCTTTTCAATCACTGGGAAGCCCAGTAATTGAAGTTAATGCTATATGACATTGTCATTTCTCTTTACCTTACTGTGTCCTATTCTAAGTCTTTCTACCTGCTCACTTTGTATGGCAGCTTCCATAACATATGTTCAGTCCTCTACTGGACCTGATTGAGTATTGCTACATCATAAGTGGAGAGCACAAAATACGTTCATGAAATTTTATCTGTAGCTTTTTCTTCCTGTTTTATTGTTTCTATTCCGTAATGAAGCTAGAGATAATCACAAAGGACATTGTTCGTTTGCAACACATCAAAATGTTGTCTTTAAATAATGCCTTTAACAATCTGATTCCATGTTGCTGTAGCAACTGCTTATAGATTCTGTTATAAAATTGAATCATTTTGTATTAGTTATTTAATTTTTTTATTGTAATATATAAAAATGATCAAAATGTGAAGACAGTTCTTTCACTGATTTTTGTCCCCCCATTCTCATTCCATATCCTGGAAAGGTTAAGATTTTCACAAATGTTTAAATATCAACTAGATTTATTCTTAGAAATTGAATGGAAATTGTACAGCACTTAGAACTACTACTTCTGGGTGGATTATTTTCTGTGGAAAAATTTAACTGGCATTTAATTTATTTAATTTTCAAAAGCCAACTTTTTTCATTTGTTGTAGAGGTATTAAGGACTGTTTAAGTCATGCAGTCAAATAGTTTTTAAAATATCTTGGCTTTTGCTATGTTGTAATTAGAGAAATGTTTCTCCCATGCAAAATATTTGACTATTAAACAGAAATAGTGCTTTTATAAATGACACATTTTTTAAATTAAATTGATTTTTGCTTGTTATATATGATTTCTTTCCTTGTTAAATTTTTCTTGTATATGAATAAAAAATAAAGTATAACACCATGGCAAGGGTTTACTGATAAACACACTTTATCAGTGAAGTCTTAGCCCCACAAATATAACAAAGTATATATATTATAAAGCCTGGTATAAATATTTAAGTTAAAATATTTTTTCTCTCCTTTCACCATTGTTTAAAGAGCTTTTACTTTCAATAAATAGAAGACTGATATTTTTAATGGAAATAGAATGATTTATAAGTTAAAGTTGAAATTATGTGTTTGAAACCAATATAATATTGATTTTTAGACTCTAACAATCATTCTTTAGAAGGCAAATAAATGGATAGACTATCATAAATTTAGGTTTTGTAACTTGTCCCTTTATTGCAAATTTTTTCTGATGCCTTTTATCATAAAATACTCTTGTTTTTACTTTATTTTTGGTCAAACGCAAGTTCTCTTCCTTCTAAATATGTAGCAACAGTAAACATGTCACGTTTTTGATCTTGCACTATGCATACCTGCTCTGTACAAGAGATTCTGCTACACCTATGTATTTGAAGAATGGCATGGTTTCAGAGACTCCATTATTGTTGTTTATTAGAATTGGACATTACTTGTTGCTAATTAAAACAGTTCATATGACAAACTCTATAATAAAATGTATATTTTGCATTAGTCTCTTGAGTTAATTGAATGATCATTACTGGAAAGGAACTGAGGCAGAGTAGTACAGTGTTTTACTCTAGATACATAGGAATCAGGAAAGGCAGGCGTTGCAAGCCCCAGTCTTATTACGCCAGTTTATCAAGGCATACTGAACCTGGTTATGAATTATGCTGATGTTGAGTAAAACTGCTATCTTCAATTTATATCACTTGCAAATGTTACATTCTAAGAAAAATGTAACTTGGTAAGTACTGAGTTGTATGTAGAATGACAAAGTCAGAAAAGTTGGATTTTACTGCTGATACTGATTATGGTAAGTGGTCATTCCTTGCTAAAGGAGTATCAATGTTTTAAACAAATTATAAAGCCATCCTTTTTATGCAAATATGAAAATATAGCAAGGCCCTAATATACTAGAATATGATATAGTTTTAAATATCTAAATTGGAATAGTTAGATGTCAAAATATGTTGCCATTTTTGCAGCTACATATATCAGACTACTGAGTTCTTGTTATACCTCCTCTAGAGTGTTTGGAGGGGGGGCAGAGAAAAGAGGTAAAATTCAAGTCCTCTTTTTATCTGACAAAAAATTAAAAAAATTTTAAACCCTACGTTTGCTAAGAGAGGGGATTGAAGTTATTAATTAAAATAAGATTTTTAGATCTTCAGATTTTACTTATCCATCCTACCTCCCATTGTTATTGAGAGTTGGCTGTATTTTCTTTTTCATCACTCCCTGGCCTGATTTAAGGATATCCTGGAGCATTCCAGAAGTGTTGCATTCACCATTCTGAAAGGGACACATAGTGCTGCCAAGAGGCATAGAGCTGAACCATTCAAAGTGACTTGTGGTTCCAGAATTCTAATTCTGTGTTTTTATGAACATCAGTAACTTAGCAGGTGTTGCTTAATAGCAAAATAGAATTTTATCTTTACCAGAATGCACTTAGGTGCATAAATAGACAACGAAGGACATTGAAATACACTTGTAGGTGCAGAGAAATGAGGGGAAGTATTTTAATGACTATATTCTAAATTTTCTTTTATTGACCAATATAAATAATCAATGTCAATTTGGTTCTTTATCCAGGTTAAGACTTCAAAATTGTAATCATATAATTGAAAGAGTTATCCTAAAAGATGTTTTTGTAGAAAACTTATCTGTATGAGTCATACTTTAACCAGGTCTTTGAATGACTCTTGCCAAGTTTTTTGAGTGCTAGAAATCAGGAGTACTTTTTGGAGTTTGTTTGTTTTTTTTCCTCCTCACTGGAGCACTGTCATCAGATGTGTTATTTTCAGTTCATTTAAGCTGAGAAGTAAATTAGTTTTGATGATATGTTTAAATGTAACTGGTATTTATTGTAAGTAACTGAGATGAGATGTATGTAATTGTTCAGTATTGTAAAAAGTCTACTTTTCTGTAATTTCTAGTTCTGTACTTAACATTTTGATAGCAAACATCATTAAAATATTATAAAAATAAGAATACTTACAGCCACAGGGAACAAGATTCTCCAAAGGACATCGTTCATGTCACGGATATGGGTAACCAAACTCCACAGCACCTGCTGGCAGTGGCTCATGGGGTGGGGGAGAGCGTCTGCACAGTTTGTGGTACGATGATCTAGCACGCTGTTGTTATATGCATGACATTGTGATCTCAGCTGTACGTAGTCTTGATCTTGTGCATGAGCTTGTGTACTTTGTGGCAGGTGACCACATTCTAGTAAAGGAATGTGCTAAAAACCATCTGTTTTCATTAGGCTGTATTTACCTTGCATGTACAAGTTACGTGTGTTGATTTTATTCCACTAGCAATATTATGATAAAGTAATTTTACTTATCAACCAGTAAGCTATATTCCTTGTGTTCCATTTAGTATTAAACATTTTCTTGACATGGTTATTTTTAAATTTGGAGTCTGAAAAATTGGTAGTGAACATGGTTTAACTTTACCATATTATAGGTTTATTTTTGTTTGTGTAAATATGTTTTTTAAAAGTTTTTTTGTATAATATCCTCATGGAGTCGGGTAAAGAAGTCTTTTTTTTTAACTATTTAAGCACATTTTTCCTGTGTTCATACAGAAAGACCCACATGCATATATGTTATATTTTATTAGATTGATCTGGGATAGAATCTACTATGAGAGATAGTTTAAATTTGACCTGTGTAGGGCCGGCCCGGTGGCTTAGCGGTTAAGTGCGCGCGCTCCGCTACTGGCAGCCCGGGTTCGGATCCCGGGCGCGCACCGACGCACAGCTTCTCCGGCCATGCTGAGGCCGCGTACCACATACAGCAACTAGAAGGATGTGCAACTGTGACATACAACTATCTACTGGGGCCCTGGGGAAAAAAAGGAGGAGGATTGGCAATAGATGTTAGCTCAGAGCCGGTCTTCCTCAACCAAAAAAAAAAAAAAGAGCACGGATGTTAGCTCAGGGCTGATCTTCCTCACACAAAAAAAATAAATAAATAAAAAATAAATTTGACCTGTGCACATGGTTTAAGTGGAAATGTATAAGCAATTTATTTTCAAGATAACATATTCTTTTTTTTTGTTGGAACAGCTAAAATATAAACAGGAAATTTGTAGGAGTTCGTTACAGAATGAACTCAGGAGTTTATACTTGATTCTTATGAATAATATCTCACATATTAAATCTTACTGACTTTTTCCTTGAATATACAGCAGCAGAATGTTCCTTACCATTACTTCATAGCATAGCAACAGTGACGAAAAATAACTTTTACTTTTATTCCTAGGAATAGAGAACTCTGATTGGTATCATCAGAATGTATAGATAAGCATTAGCCAAATGTATTGTTTGGAATAATTATTCCACAGGATAATGGACATAGTCAAAGGAGTTCCCAAGTCTAATAAATTTGACCATGACAGGTTATAATTAGTTGGCTTATTTACAGAATAACTTTTCGAAAACTTTAGTACATTAATGCATGTTGTGAGTATGTAAGAGGAGGTTATTGTATGCAGTATTATCCAAATTTATTTGACATAGTGTTTGTTTTGGGGGGATTTTTTTGTAAAGTAACATTCCAGGGAACACATTCTGAGATATGGTAGTATAGATTATCTGTAATTTTACAATGTGTAAATAAATGTGTTCCTAAATGGATAGACACCTAGATTGAATGATTCAAATACCCTTTGTTCACCGACAGCTATCTGATGTTTATTTTACCTGTACTCTTCTTTCGTATTGAAAGTCTATGAATCGATAATTATTTGTTCTCCTTCATTTGGTCTGATAGTATTTTTTTTTAAAAAAAGAAAACTGACAGTTGAGTCTTAAAATACTGAGAGATTTATCCATGTTCCATGTTTTGATTGTCATCTAATATGTTAAGGAAAGTGTTAGTTTGGAAAATAAGGGTAGAACAACAAACCTGATAGCAATATTGAATTCAAATAACTGCCTGTAAACATTGATATAAGTATCCATGTCAAATAATTTGGAACAGATCATTCATCATTATATCCTTGTCATCTCATTCTCTACACTATGTTGAATCTTATCATCTCCTGCAACACAAAGGTATTCCCAGTGAAGGCTGACAGGCCACTGAGGTGCTTTTTAGTTTGGCAAATGTACTGCCTTTCAAGGTTTTATTCTTAGTTCTATAGGCCTAGAAATTTCACTTTATCTTTCTACTGAAAATGAATCAGTCTCTCAGGAATAAACTTATAGGTAGTAGAACTTGAGCCAAGTTGACAGTAAGATGGGTATACTTTGAACAATGCCTGATAGCAGAAAGAAAGATAAACTGAAATTCCTAAATTCTTAGCTTATGTTTTAAACTAAAATATATCTAGGAATAATTGGGTCCTCAGTGCCCTTCACTATGCTGCTCCACTCAGCCAATTTCACATTTTATGATCTGCTATAGCAGTACCCACTTTCCCTGTATGTATCAGCTAGGGTGTTTTAGACTGGAAGGAACAGAGAACATAACTAATAGTGGCTTCAATCATAAATTTATTTACTTCAAAAGAGGCCCAGAGGTGGGTATCCCAGAGTTATTTCAGTGATACACTGATCTCATCATGGACCCTCAGTATGTTGACTTTTGCCCTCTCTCTCTCTTTTTGTGTGTGTGTGTGTGAAGAAGATTGGCTCTGAGCTAACACCTGTTGCCAATCTTCCTCTTTTTGCTTGAGGAAGATTGTCCCTGAGCTAACATTTGTGCCAGTCTTCCTCTATTTTGTATGTGGGATGCTGCCACAGCATGGCTTGATGAGTGGTGTAGGTCTGCGCCTGGGATCCAAACCCATGAACCCTGGGCCACCCATGCAGAGCGCACAAATTTAACCACTACACCACTGGGCCAGCCCCGACTTTTACCCTCTTTTGATAACAAGATAGCTATCATCTCAACACATTACATTCTCACATGAAAGTATTCTCAGCACAAAGAAAGGGGACAAAGAAACTGTCTCCTCAAATTTCTTGTGCTTATTAGGGAGAAAAAATCTTTTTCAGGAGGCTTCAGTGTATTTCTGCCCATTTCTTATGAACAGAACTGAATTATATGACCGATAGAGAACAGAATAGAAAGGATTACATGATTGGCTTAGACTTATCATGATTTAGCAACTGTAACTAGACCAATAGAGAACAGAATAGAAAGGATTACATGATTGGTTTACACTTATCATGATTTAGCCACTGTGGCTGAGATGGTAGAAGCAATGAAAAGAATGAAATGGCCTTCCGGCAGGTATTCAAGTGTCTGCAACACTATTTTTACCAGTGAGCTGCTCGCAAAATTTGTGATGCTGCTTCTCTTATTTCTGGGCTCTGCTGGTTTAGAAGCTTTAGTACCCAAAGGAGGAATATTGACACCAGAGGCACAACAATTCAACTTGGTTGCTGAGACTACCTTCTTGCCATTTTATGTCCTCCTGCCACTGAGCAAACAGACCGAAAAAAAGTATGAGGGAGGGTGGGTAATTATGCTGTGGTTGAGGTGATTAAGCCTAATTACCAGAAGGAAATAGTTACTCCCACAGAGTGGGGAAAAACAGAAGGATATAGGGGGAACTCAGGAGATGTTACAGTGTTCCCTCTAATACCACTATATCCTGTGGTAAAAGTAATTGTTTAAAAAAATCACAATACCCCTACATGGGCAGGGTTTAAATCCCATCATTTAGACTCCTCACTAAGATAAATAACCGCAGCCAGCTGAAATGCTGGCTCCATTGCAAGCCTCAAGAGTTGAATTTAGGTTATTCTAAGAAAATCATGTTAATTTTATTCCCCTTGGCTTCCATGGCATCCATGTAATCCAGTTCTGACCTATGAGATTGGAGGAACATGTGCAGAGGAAGATTTGTTTAGGGTTCAAAAAGACACAAAGGAAATTAGTACTGTGTGTGTATTTGTGTGTGTGTGCACATGTGTGCTTCTGGGCATTGGTGTATGAGGATGTAATGACAGGAACACCTGGAGCCATCTTTCAGCCGTGAGGGATATTAGTAACATGCTGAGAATAGCACATTAGAAAGAAATAGTTAGGTCCATGATGCTGTCTGTGAGTCGTTTAACAACCCTGGAGCCAAATTACTTTGGAACTTCTTGTTATACAAGGTATTAAGTCCCTTTACTTTTTTTGAATCGAGGGTTCTTATTGTTTGCAATCAAAAGCATCCTAATGCATCATCAACATTATTATTATTACCCAAACTCATTAAGAATTTGATATGTAATCCTGAACACAAATTATTTTTTATAAAAATAAACATTGCTAACTTTCATTAGCAAATTAATTAAATTTATCCCCAAATTTGCTGATGAGAATTTAATCAGAGCAAAAGGAGCTAGTTAACAATGAGGGAAGTCCTTCACTGAATATACCTTAAAAAGCTTTCTCCTCTATAAGAATTACTTACCTAAAAGAGCTAAAATGCTCAAGTTCATTGGCAAAGCCCTTTTCCCTTCATCAGCTTTAGAGTCAAAGTGAAAAATTATGCCTCTCAGGCACTAAATATCATCCTCTGTCTAGATAAGTTAATATCTTCAATCTGGTTGCAACTAGTCAAGTCATACTAAATTGGAAGCCATTCACTTTTTTGAGGGCAACATGGCATGTGTATGGATCTGTATGGATGTTATCTGTCTGTCTCTTTTTAATCTGATCCATCATGTGTTGATTTTATGTTTAAGAAGGCAACTTTATCCTATGTCTATTAAGTCAGTTTATTTTACACCCTACCTTCACCATAATATATTTTGGCCACCCTCCCTTTCCCTTGTCTCCAGGAGTCTTTCCAGTATGTGGTGTAGAGTCAGTCCACAGAAGGATGTTGGTGGACTCAGTGTAAACCTTTTAGAAGCTTCTGAGAGAAACAAATTTCCCAGGCCCTCTTCTAGTCTTAATCTAATTGAAAAAGAGATTCAGGGCTAGAGTATCCCATAGTTTATTCCTCAGTCAAACCACTTGATGCATTTGCTTTTGTTTTCTTCAATATGCTATGGGAGATGCTCTTATCTCATTTAGTGTGAATTGTCTGGAGTAAAAGTAAACAGAAACTAGTGGACAATGTATCGATCTAGGACTTTCAACTAGATAAAAGAATAAAGTTACAGTATTTTAGCACCACAACATCCATACTACCAACACCAAATTTAAAAATGTGAAATGCTAAAATGAGCAAGATTTTTTCTTTCTTTGAATTTTACTTTTGTTACCAATTTAGATAAATGTACCTGGAGAGTTTGTAATATTGTGTTAATATTTTAAGCACATTTCAAAGAAAAATCTGTTTCCCTTTTATTTCCTTATCATAGCCTGACCACCTTGATACCTCCAAAATGTTCTTCCTTATCTGGTGGGACCACGGTTTCAGTGAAACTTGACATTACTTTCTAGATTTAAGTTCTCAGCTTTAATGTCCAAGGTAGTTGTCTCTCCTACATGTCTTTCCTAAATTTAGCAATTGCTGCTACCAAAGTCACAGTAAATGTCACTCTAAAGTATGAGTGCTTTATCAGAAATCTAAAAGACAATATTTCTTCAATTCTTGCCTGTCATTAATTGTACAGGAGAGGTTTTAGTGTCTTTAATACACTAAATTTATTAGTCCATCAATTTAATAGCAGCCCTGAAATATGGGAGTATGCAGGAAACACTACATTAAATGCAATTTTTTAACCAACTAACTGTAGTATACATTTATCCCTAATATTATATAACATTTTCCTTTTTCATATCATCAAGTTTTTGAGGATGTCTTCTTTATAATCAAAGTCTTAAGATCTTTGCGAACTACTTTGGGCCCCAGCAGTTAAATATAGCATCAGAGTAACATGTTGCTTTTTGTTTTTTGAACTGATGACTCTGACCTTGAAGAGTTTATAATTTGAGACATTTCAAAGTACACTGGAGTTTTGGTCCAACTCATAGGTTTTTGTTGTTGTTATCTCTTTTTTACCCCTTATTTAATTATATAATCCTTAAAAGTTCACAGCTTTGCTTGAAAGTCAGCTGGAAACTATCTCTAGATAGCTTCAAACATTCATTCAACAAATATTTATTATTTATCTCTCCACTTACTAGCTGTGTGACTGTGACCTTGGCAAATTATTTAACCTCTCTGTGCTTCAGTTTCCCCATCTGTAAAATGGGGACAATGTTAGTACTTATATCATGGTGGTGGTGTGAGTATTAAATGAAATAATGTTCATTAAGTGCTTAGTGCCTGTAATTGTTCAACAAAATGTAGCTTTATATTTACACTAGAAGTACAGCTACAACAGCTTATACTACCAAGAGCCAGGCACTGCTCTAGGCTTTGGGGTTCTTCCTCTCCTGGAACTTTTGGATTCTAGTAGATAAATATTTGACACCTGAGTAATAGTCCTTCATGAAGTATGTATGTGTCACACGAACATCTTCTGGCTTTAGATGCCGAGACCCTTTCCCTTTGATTTCATTTCCTGGCATGTAATGAGCAATCTTTTGCATATACAGTAACTTTTTGTTTCAGTGGTGCTGCGTAGTTCAGTCTTTTTGAGGACATTTTAAGCAATAATTATGTTCCAAAATTATGTTCAAATTAAAACATGTGTCTTGGCAGAAATGGTGGTAGAATGAACAGATACTTTAATTACATGAATAATTATACACATGCGCTGGCGGTGAAACTACCATTTAAATCCCAACTTGCATCTCTGCTTGTCTACTGTTAAGATTTGGGGTTTTTTTTAATGTTGTTTATTTCAAAATTGTTTCAGAGCTGTTAAAATATATTTATAGATGTAGATATTAAAATCTAGGTAATATGATAATATAATTTTTATTTATCAAAGTTAGTCATTTAAAGAGTTATAAATATACACATTGCAAATGGAATATTTGTGTGTAATTTTTATAAAGCAGAAATTCTAAATTAGCTAACATTGGTGTTCACATGTGTCACTTTCTCATTAGTTTGAATTGTTATTAATCATACCTTAACCTAATAGAGGTTTCTCTCCATATTTTGATTGTAATGCTTTCTTTTTCTAATTTACAGACAGATTAGAGATAGAATGTACTTTTCAAAGAAGCTTACCTCCACTGCCAGCAACTTTGTCAATAATAATTACAATAATGATTGTTATATTTAATTATCAGTAGTGGGCCTGCCCTGTGTTGTAGAGGTTAAGTGCGCACGCTCAGCTGCTGGCAGCCTGGGTTGGGATCCGGGGGGCACGCATCGCTTGTCAGGCCATGCTTTGGTGGCATCCCACATAAAGTGGAGGAAGATGGGCATGGATGTTAGCCCAGGGCCAGTCTTCCTCAGCAAAAAAAGAGGAGGATTGGCATGGATGTTAGCTCAGGGCTGATCTTCCTCGCAAAAAAAAAATAAATAAATATTAGTAGTAATTTATCATTTAGGAAGTACCTTCATATTCATCATCTTGTTGATCTATTTTGGGGACTATTAGAACTCACAGATGTGGTTCTTTTTCTGTTTGAGGCTATTAGACTAATTAATAGGGACTTTTATTGTTATTTAAAACCTTAGGTAATGAAGTTCATGTTATTCTGTCTAGTGTCATTGCTTCCTCTCCTATGGAAAAGAAGCAGAAAGATCTGTCCTACTCCTCTCCTCCATTTTCCCTGGACTCTATTAGAGTGGATTTTCCATTTTTCTTTTGATTTTCTTTGAACTGCCCCTCCTTAATGTGAGATTTCCTGTTGACATCTTCTAGCTGCAAATAATTTAGGGTATCTGTGTGACTGTTCTTAGCAATTTCTCAGCATTGTGCACTTTAATGTGCTGAAACATTCTCCATAAATTGTTCTTGGAAGCTGAAGTCCTTGCCGATGCAAACAAGGTCCATGAATAAACTGATTTCATTTCATAGTCCATACTCAAAACTGAACAGTATGACTCTTCATTATCCTTCAGATAAAGTGTGATCTTCTGACCAATTTCTGTAACTATCAGAGGGAACTAGCTACAGGATTTTGGCACTCTCTCTTCTCTTTACAGCTGTCACTTCTCCCCCAGAAGTATGGCCAGTGTGTGCTCCCTGTTCTTCCCAGGGAAGAGACAAGACAGAAATCTGCAGTTCAGATTTCAAACTGACATCAAAATTATCTTCACATTTCTTTCCCAATTTTCATTACCCCCTTTCCTGTTACTAATAAGTCACACAGAGCCTTCCAGTGAATAACCTAGTTATGCGTACCTCAGTAAGATGAAAACGTTACTTATGGCTCTTATAAAATAATCTTTCCACATAGGACAACTTTAAAAACCTGGCCCTAGTTTTTGCTTTAGTCTTTGAATGTAGTGACTAGATTGGGAATAACAATTATAGGATGTATGAGCAGCTTAAATTACCGTGAATAAAAGCAATCTGTGACATTTCTGAAGTATGTGCTGAAAGTCAGTGTTACACAAAGGAGAGTGGCATGGAAATTTACAGAAAGGAGAAAACATTGCAAAACTTAATGGGTACAATGAAATGAAATGACAGGATAAAAACATGGATACCTAGTCTTAAACTTGCTCATTAAGTAATCTGCATTTATTTTACTGCAGTTAAAAAAGCAAGGTGTTGATATTTTGTTTGCAGAATACATATCCCTGGATGAATTTCAGCTATTCAAGTTCTATGTGGGTTTTTTTTCCTTAACCATAGAACACAGGTTCTCTGATTAAATAGGGAGCATGAGAACTGCTGGACTGAACAAGAATTAATAGATTTTACATTTTTCTTAGCATTTCCGAAAGCACTATAAAAAAGAAATAGTGTCAGAACACTCATCTTAACCATTGTTGCTGCTATTTTCAAAGAAGACAACGGGAGTACTACCATTTGACCTGTAGAGGGCTGCCCTCTGATATGCTGATTTTTTTTTTACTATCCAGAAAGTAAGGTTTTCATAACATACATTGTATCTCCTAATTTTTACAGTACCTTTACTGTGAAAAGGTGACATTTCAATTGTTCATTTCACTGTGTTTAAAATGTATCCTCAAATATTAATATATCAGTTCTATTGAAAGAAAAATTAGAAATCCTGATTGAGCTATTTTGTTTTATGAATATTTATTGTTAAAATTTAAGGATTGTTATTTTAAAAGTCTTCAAATGTCGTTTTATTTTTTTATTATTTTTTTTAATAATTTTTATTGATTTATTTTTTTCCCCCAAAGCCCCAGTAGATAGTTGTATGTCATAGCTGCACATCCTTCTAGTTGCTGTATGTGGGACACGGCCTCAGCATGGCCGGACAAGCGGTGCGTCCGTGCACGCAGGGGATCTGAACCCGGACCGCCAGCAGCGGAGCACGCGCACTTAACTGCTAAGCCACGGACCGGCCCCCAAATGTCGTTTTAAAAAGAAAATTAAATGCAGTGTCCAGTTTTCTTTCTATTCTAAGGACAGGTTTATTACTTGAAAAGTAGTAGCCTCAGTGCTGGATTTTACATTGTATACACAGTACTGGATTTATGTTGTTTACATTGAACAAAACTGGCTAAACTAAATTTTTTTTGTGAATTTCTTTACTATCCTGTTATTTAGGAAAAACAAATTAAGAATACTCCCTTGTATGTCACAATTTTGTTTTATTAGTGATTTCTTTTATTGATACCAATTGTTACACAATGTTTCTGCCAAACGTCTGTGCCAATAGCCAGTATTTTCAGTACCGGTAGTCAGTACTCTTTTTTTTTTTTAAAGTAAGACTTTATTTATTTATTTATTTATTTGAGCAGGTTTAGGTTCACAGAAAAAGTTAGTGCTTTTCCATTTGGCTTTGCATACATAGTTTTCTAGAATTTACTCTGTTCCCAAATATATATTTTCTGGTTCTAAACATATATATGGTAGGTTTTGCCCTTGAAGCACACTGTGGATAATAATGGTGTGAGTCAAAAAATAAATCTTTATTAAAAGGGGAGAGAAAGCATGGATATTTATGTAATAGAAGAAAAGAAACAAAGTAGCTATATCTTAAAACATGACTACTTATGTGAAAAGACCCATTCTTATAAGAAAATGGAGAGACGCATTATATAGGTTACTAAGCTTCGACATATCTCTTTTTTTTTTTTTTTTTTGTGAGGAGATCAGCCCTGTGCTAACATCTGCCAATCCTCCTCTTTTTTTTTTTTTTTTTTTTTGCTGAGGAAGACTGGCCCTGGGCTAACATAAGTGCCCGTCTTCCTGCATTTTATATGGGACGCCGCCACAGCATGGCTTGCCAAGCAGTGCATCTGTGCGCACCCCCAGGATCCGAACCGGCGAACCCCGGGCCGCCGCAGCAGAGCACGCGCACTTAACCGCTTGCACCACGGGGCCGGCCCCTCTTTCTTTATTCTAAATTCTTTAATATTGGTTTAAACTATTTGTTTATGATTTCTTGAATTATTTGTGTTTGCCACCTAAACAAATTCCATAAAAACAGCTCACCACTCTTAGTTGATTGTGTAAGTCTTGGTACTATTATTTGCTTAACAAATTTTTGTGACATACTCTATGGAATTTGCTTTACAAAATTTCTTGTTTTTTTTTTTTTTTTCCTTGGGTCTCTGAAAACATCTGTTCTATTAAAGAAAACCTTCACATGACACGGGATGAATTCACATTAGCTTCTCCTGGGTTCTCATTGCCACTTGGCACTCCTTTTGTTTATTTCTAGTGGATTCCCTGTTATACCTCACACCAGTGTTGATAGAAATCTTCCACTTTCTCGAGGATCCAAATCAGCTTTCTCTTTTCCAGCTTTCTCCAGATGGTTTGTCTGCTCTAAGAAGAAAACTGACATGCACTATGTTTTCTGCTCTTACCAGTTTCTTAATATACCTGTCTCTGAACCAACACTACTGTCCTGTCCTCCAGGCTTAGAAAGTATCATAAACTCCACCTGTATTTTCAATTCTTTTCTCTACCTTGCTGCTCCCGTTATCTCCTCTTTCTCCTGCACATCAGTCTTTTCCTCTCTCCTTTGGTTCTCTTTCTTTTGTCTTCTGACATGCATAGGTCAAAATTATCTTGAAAAAAATTCATTTTATCTGTTTGCCCCCTAATTTTGCCATTTATTTTTTCCTGCTTTGTACTAATACATTTTTCAAGTGAGTGGGCTATACTTGGTTTCCATATCTTGAGCTCATTTCTTGGTTTCTACTTACACCTCCATTACTCCAGAAAGAGACCTCTTGAAAGTCACTACTTTCTTTTCTCCCAATCACCAAATCCAGTGCCCCCTTTTCCCATTTTGTCTCCTTGAGCTATCTGAAAGAAAAAGGAAACTAGCCATGTTCTGTGCTAGGCACTTTTCTATCTTCACAATCGCCATCTAAATAAGATTTTTACTGATTAGGAAACAGGCTCGGAAAGGTTGAGTAAATTATGTTCACATAATCGTTAAGCAGCAGAGCCATGACTTAGTTCCTCTTCTGAAAATTATGCTCTTTCAACTGTACTATGTAATTGCATTGTGTACCCTTTTATTTAAATTTCAAAGGCTCTTAGCCTTTGGGATATTATTCTATCCCTGTCCTCTTCATTATCTGCTCCCTTACTGACTCTTCTTATTCAAGATCCTTAATCCGTGCCTTCAGCCCTTACTTTCTTTATATCATATTACATTGCCAACTGTCTACCCTGCCTTTCTAGTTGTATCTATCATTACTTGAAATTGAACGTTTCTAAGACCAAACTCATCACTGTTTCCTTCAAATCAACACCCTCTATAACTTGTGTGTTTTTTTTTTCTGTCAGTCATTTCCTTCCTCATCTCAACCAGAAACATCAGTTATCTTTATTTTTCACTTTTCATTATCCCTTGGCTTGATAGCCAGTATATTAATCATGCTCCTACCATTTATTTTCATATATGTAGCATATGGGTTTTTTTCCCACATGTTTTAGAATAGATTCTTTCCTTGGTATTTCTATTGCTTTCCCACACTTTCAGTCCTGAACAGTTGTGGTAGCCTATGTCTAATTTCCCTTCCATTATTTCTCTTTATATTGATGTCAAATTTACGTTGCAGGCCATTGCTTCATCATGTTGAAAGCCTTCAGAGGCTTTCAGTTACTCAGTTACATAGAGTAGAGAATAAACTTCTTACCCTAAAATTCAGCACTATTTCTGCTACAGTCTGGCTCCAGACTTGTTCTCAAACCCAAGATAGTTCCCCCTCTTTCCTGATAATAGCCTGAGTTTTTTATCTTACAATGCTTTTGCTCACATAATACAATATTGACTGAAATATTCTTGTTTAGTGTTCTCATTCTCAGCTATCTAAATTCCTACCATTCCGTCAAAGTAGATATTCCAGGAAACCTCATCCAAATGTCCTGTCCCACAGTGATTTTTCCTTTCATTAAACTACTGAAACACTTATTATTTTTATAATCATTCATTTAGGCCTTATTTGACTGCCTTGTATCATAGATTTATCATGTGTATATTCTAGTTATTTGCATACCTGTCTCATCTCCCCAGATAAACTTTAGATTTTCTTAGAGTAAAACTCTGTTCTATACTTCTCAGTGTCTGTCACTGAATACCTTGTGTATACATATATGGCTTGTGCTTAACACATTTTTAAATAAAGATGTAGACAATTTTAATATATTTGTTTTTATTCAGTGTTTTAGAAATACTTTTAAAGCAGATACATACCTATCTGTATGTATATATACAAGACCTACATATGTCTGTTTTACAAACTATTCTTTGGGTGTTCATCTTTATATTTAATCTAAAATTAAATGGATGCTTCTTTCAAAAATCACATTACTAAGAAATTTAAGATTTGTAACATGAACATTATTTACCAGTTTATCATTTTACAAAGAATTATGAAGCCTAATATCTATATCCAATCCATTTTCATAATATGAATTACCTCACTATAACTTTCCTTTAAATCTATTTTTTAAATAAAATCCATTTGACCAATAGTTTCCTTTCAGCTGACAAGAGCTTCCCTTTATGCTGTGGAACCAACTCATTATAGAACTGACACCATCATAATTTATCTCAGAGTTGTATGTCAGAAATGTTTTAGAGTTATCCCCACAGGAAAAAAAGGAACTACACTGACTATAACAATGTAGATAATTCTATAAGTTGAACAGAATAGAGTTTGCATAATGAAGTTAAAATTTATATAGATTAACCGGTCAAGTTAAAGTAAGTATGTAGTAATAATTAGAAGCTTAAGCTTACTTTGGAAATGTAAAAAAAATAAAATCAAGCGAATGGCAAACTATTGCCCTTTAAATAACTCAGTTAACTGTAGTTGCAAGCATGCCCTTCCTTATGTGGCACTAACCTGCCTCCCTATCACTGACACTCGCTAACTCTACTCCTGTACTCATCTAGAATAGAGATTCCTAATTCGACACTTTTATAGTGAATCATGTAGATAATAGTGAACTACAGCTTTCCCTTTTCTGGAAACTATGTTAATACAGGCTAATATTAATGTTCATGATTTCCTTAGCTTGTGAGACACCGCACACACACACACACACACACACACACACACACACTGCTGACAGTTCTAGTCCTGATTAATAACTAATATGCTGTGTGGTCTAGGAATCTCTCTGTACCATTCTCCCAAAACTTTATTAAAAATAAAAAATATTTATACCACTTATTAAACAAGTGTACAGTTATTCAACAGATGTCATGCTATGGTTTCTTTTATATTTCATTGCTTACATAACAAGATAGGAATTCAAGTGATTGCCAGCTTGCTTATTGAAGAAGATTATAATCTGGTCCCATGCCTTTTCCTATTTGTCATCCCCTTACCCTTCACTTTGCTAGCCCTTCTAAAGTAATCTTCCTTTGCAGAGAAATCCCAGGCTTGAAACTGATGACCTCCTCTCCCCTAGCAGAATTGGCTTCTTTCAAGCTGTGTTCCTCATTTTTTAGGATTGGGTTTAAAACTGTTTGACTGTGTATGTGCTTACTCCTTGTATTTGATTGATTTTGGAGAACTCAAGTTAAGTTAGATATTAAATTCTCAAAACATGATTCCATAAAAAGGGAAATGAGCAAGAGTATGTTTTTATGATGCTTACATGAGGCAAATACCAAGGAGCATCAAATGATATTAAAATGGCATATATCGTATAATTAAAGAATTATATACTATTTAATAGATCATATTAGTGGTTTTTATATTTTGTGTAATTTTTAAAAGGGAGATTAGAATTAGTTTTACATCTCTTAAATATTGATTTACAAGTAGGTGTGAATAAAGAGCCTATTAAATAATACTTAATTGACATTCCTTTGTCTTTGAATCACTTGGATTAAAATTAAGCACTGGAAATACTTCTGAAATATTGTTATTCTTTTAAGTGGAGGAATTTTGGAAAAAATCAAACCTGACAATTTTTGCTAAGTAGAGCAATTAAATATACAGTCAACTCTCGATTATTCAAACTAATGGAAGAAAGGATGGAACAAGCATTACTATTTCTCTACTTCCTGTCCCCTCAGACAATTGCTGAGAGCCTCATTCCAAATTCTTTGGTTTCCATCTTGATCATGTTACATTTTCTAGTCTTGTATCCAGGATGCAGTCTGAAACATAGCTTACAATTGAGTTGACAAGAAAGTTTCATATTATCGCATTCTGTTCTTCTTTATATACATTTTTAAAATCAGTGCTGTAGCATTGCTTTTGTATTATTAAAATTCACATGAGAATTTGATAACATTGCTATTAGGGTATTATCCTGATGGCTCATAAAATTAGTTTTATATAAAAAGAATCTTATCTTTGAATTATAATTTACAGATAATTATAACTTTCAAAAGCATTACCTCATGGTACCAAATTGCTTTTTAAATTTTTAATATAAAAATTTTATGAGTTTTTATCTTGAAGAGTCTTTTATAAAAATTCTTCCAACTTTTTGAATTCTTAATGTGTGCAATATTTCTGAGTACTATGTAAGTGTTTGTAAAAGGGAAGAAATGCTGAAGGAATTTATGTGTGAAAACAGTATGTTGTGTATATATAATACGTCATTTTCTCTACCAATTAACTGCACACAACATGCTATTATCCAGACATAAGCATTCATGGGAATGCATGTGTCTGGATAACTGCAAGTTGAAATAAACACACCTGCCTTTTATTTCAATAACTACACATTCAAATCCATGTGAGGCATTTATTTGAATGTGACCTCCATGTACATGAGAGAACATTGGTTTCAGCGTTTGATTTTTTGTTGATGTTTTGTTGTTGTTGATTTAAATCTAAAGTAAGTACAAACTTATGGATAATGCTTCTCTGGAAAACTTGGCATGCAGAGAAAAGGAAATTCAAAGATAAATCCTATGAAAAAGATTGAAATTCTTTTGTCTTACTATGTTTTGCCTTAGTATGTATTGGAGTTCAGTTCTTATAGAATGTAGCAATGCTTAAAGCCAAAGTGTGTACAACCCATAAACCTGCCTGGAACTATGCCCACTTTACTTTAAGTTAAATTAATTATTTTTCTTTCCAGAATAAAATTGTTAGTCTTTCATTTGGAGAATCTTTTTTTCTCAAACAGCTATTTCCTTGAATAGTGTATTAGAATATGTATCTGAGCTTTAAGAAATCATGTTTTCTATGAGGCAGCAGAAGTGTTTGTTACATGGCTTATTTTAAAGTCTACATAGTAGTTTCTGCCCCTCATTTAAGCCATATTTCTGTATAGTTAGTTTTAACTGACATGAGCCAGAAAATTGAATTAGGATTTCAATTTTAGGAGTCTTAACTTTGAATTTCCTACTTTCCATTGCATGTAAACTATCAACCACAAATAGTAGTTTCAGTTCAAGTTCTAGCTTGTATTTTGCATGTTAAAGCTATAAAAAGTCTATTAATGCTGGAAAGAATCTATGGCTATTGTTCTTCTATTGCCTAATTGTTAAAATTTATAAATAAAGACTGATTTTATTTATGTAGATTTGTCTTTTGGCCTTAGGGAGTGAACTACTTTATGTCCAAGGGTATCCTAGATGATTCACCAAAGGAAATAGCAAAGTTCATCTTCTGTACAAGAACACTAAATTGGAAAAAACTGAGAATCTATCTTGATGAAAGGTAAAAAAAAATTAAACTTTTCATCAAAAATGAGTTAAGTAATGCTTCAATGAGTTGTTTTATTTTTAAAACTATACTACATAGCAATCATCTAGTTGCAAAATCTCTGTCACAGCTATTTATAACTCTGCCATTGTGTCATGAAAGCAGATGTAGACAGAATGTAAACAAATAAGTGTGGCTGTGTTTTAATAAAACTTTATTTACAAAAGCAGGTAGTGGGCCATATTTGGCCCACTAGGTGTAGTTTGCCTATCCCTGCCATAAGCAACTGGTAGAAGTTAAAGGTTATGATCATGATCATGGTTGAGTTCAGTAAGAATTGAAGCATATTATAACAAAGTATGACTATTTATTAGAATGCTGTTGATAAAAAAATAATTTATGGGGCCATCCCCAATGGCCTAGCTGTTAAAGTTCGGTGTGCTCTGCTTCGGCGGCCCAAGTTTGGTTCCCGGGCGTGTAGCCACACCACTCGTCTGTCAGTGGCCATGCTGTAGCGGTGGCTCACAAAAAAAAAAAAAAGTGGAAGATTGACAGCAGATGTTAGCTCAGGGCGAATCTTCCTCAGCAAAAAAAAATAATAGTTCATATACACAAATATTTATGTAATTGTAAATAACCTAAATATATATCAATAAAATTGTTGCATCCATAAGATGGGGTACTGTGGAACCATTAAAAAGAATGACTTAAATCTGTGGGTGAAGACGTGGAAAGCTGTTCACAGTATACTATGTGAAATAAGCAAAAGCAAATTTTGGAACAATATATAGACATTTTAAAAAGTCTACATAAACAGTTGTTACTTCTGGTGATGTGGTTTGGTATGGAAAGTGAAAACTCTCATTATTTTCGTCATTAAAAAATAAAGAATTCTGTTGGTATTTGGATTTAGCCAAGAAGACACTTGAAAAGAAGCTGCCCTTTTTATACTGCAAAGTTCATTTTTTCTTCATTTTATAATTAGAAATACTAGTTTCACCTTGTTATAACCTATTTACAAAAAATTTTTTAAATTGTTTAATTTCTTAAATAATCATAGTTTGTTTTTAATTTTAAGAATTACATATTCTTTATGGGATTAGCTATCTGATGATCAGTAATAAAGTATTTTCATCGAAAAAATGACAATTTATAATTTTTCTTATCATTTTTTAATAGAGAAACGTTAACTAGAGCTATATCTTTTTCTTTTTCTACTAGGAGAGATGTCTTGGATGACCTTGTAACATTACATAATTTTAGAAATCAATTCTTGCCCAATGCACTGAGAGAATTTTTTCGTCATATCCATGCGCCTGAAGAGCGTGGGGAGTATCTTGAAACTCTTATAACAAAGTTCTCACATAGATTCTGTGCTTGTAACCCTGATTTAATGCGAGAACTTGGCCTTAGTCCTGGTAAGAATATATATAGTGAATTCCTTCCTTCCCCCTTCCCACCTCCAGGTAACGACAGTAGTATATGAGACATTTTTCTCACCATGGGGAAACTTGCTTTCAGTAATTACAAATGCTTCTTTTAGTGCTTGTAGCAATGACTACTTCAATGGAATACATCATTTATGGGAGCTTAGAAGGAACACTTTAGTTTGTCATAGCTATCATTTATATATAGTAAGCATACTGTTTTAGGAAAAAAGTTAGACTTAGCTATATAAATTCTTTAAAATTATTCTTGTTTGAACATTGGATATTTTTACTAATCTAATTAAATCTTGAGAAATTATTTTTAAAGTTTTTAATAATCCACATATTACATAGGTAACATCTAGAATTTTTCTACTAAAATTTATTTCTAATACAATTAGTTTTTATTGTTTGTGTGTATATCTGTGTGTGTACAATATAGCCTGTCTCCTACATATTTTTTCATTTGATATAGCTTTAGTTATCTCTTCATATCAAGAATTTTATTTCTTATCTCTTTAAGCAGAAATTACAAAACATTTACCTATCATATGAAATTTATTGACATACTTTTACAAGATACAATGTTTAACTTACTTTAAGATTGCAGGATTCTGAAATAAACACCATAGTAGTAGCAGTATCATGAAGTTTGTTACTATTTTAATAGTAAACATCAAATATTGTCCTGAGCATATACAAAGAAGAAATTTTCTTTTTTTGCTCAGTCAGGTTTAGCAATCTTTTCCCTAAAGATTTACTTTTGAAATTAATATGTAAATTCCATAAAATTTTAAAATATATATCTTAAAAGAGAATGTTAATTTAATAATCTTGTAAGTTGTTTCCATTTTATTTTCTAGTACCAAGGTAATGCATTTCTTGTCATTAAAGATGCTTTCAAATTAAATTAGATTTTTGTAAAAGCATTCCATGTAAGTAAATGTGACTTTTTTTTTAAGAATGGGAAGATAAATATACTGACAAAAATGTACTTTATGGATAATTGAATGGGAATATCACATTTGAAAACAAAGATAAAAATAAAGCCAATTCTGAAATTTTCAAATTTAAAATGAGTTTTCACTGTGGACTCCTGAACTATTCTAAAGTTCTTTTGAATTGAAGAAAACGCTCACTGAATTGGCCTTCAGTTAGGATGGTCACAGGACTTCCAATGCTGGAGCTGGGCAAGGCGCAGGCAAACTGTGATGAGTTGGTCATCCTGTATTTAGTTATTTTCTAATGTTGATTTCTCAAAATTATGAATATCTTTGCATTATTGAATTCCTTTGGGATCACGTTTTTTAAACCAGCTAATAATTTGAAGTGTTTCTTTTTAATTCCAGATGCTGTCTATGTACTGTGCTACTCTTTGATTCTACTTTCCATTGACCTCACTAGCCCTCATGTGAAGAATAAAATGTCAAAAAGAGAATTTATTCGAAATACCCGTCGTGCTGCTCAAAACATTAGTGAAGATTTTGTAGGGCACCTTTATGACAACATCTACCTTATTGGCCATGTGGCTGCATAAAAGCACAATTGCTAGGACTTTAACTTTTCAGTTCAGACTAAAGCTACCCAAGGACTTATTTAGCAAATATGGGGGTTACATTAGTGCTGGTCATTCTGGCCTCTGTATACAATCAAGCTTGAGTGTACAACCTTGTTTTTCCTTTTACTGTTTTCTTTTTTAGTAATTTCCTTGGGGAACTAAAGAATTTTGCAGAAGTTTTCTCAATTTTGCTTATCATGTTTTGCACAAAGCAGAGCCATTGTCTGACACAGCTGTTTAAGAATGTTAAACTGACATTATACTCTAAAAGATGGTATATTTGTGCATTAGATTTGCCTGAAAAACTTTATTCATTTCCATTCTTTTTTAAAATACCATGTAATGTGTACATATTTAACTAAAGAAATTTATAATCATAATTATTTTATTGTAAAGATTTTAACTAAAGCCTTTCCTTTTTCTCTCAAACTGAGTTCTGAAATTTATTTGCTTCTGAGATTATTACTGTCTTCATAAAAGTTGGATTTGACTTCAATAAAAACCAATACCAGATTCCCTTTCCTTTGAACTTTGAAAAGAGTATTGATTTGTTACTATATTAGTATGCAAAACAGGCACTTATTTTTATAATATAAAGTCATCACTTGACTTTTCATTTTTAAAGTCTATGGGTTAGTCAAGACTCACTAAGTCCTTTAAACCATTTGAGATAGCAAGATATGTTAAAATATAAGATTTCCACATAGAAGAACAAAATGTTATTAGAACTTATATCTGAAGTAATTAGTCCAACTTTACTCTTCTCCTAATCTTGATGATTTTGTTTAGAATCAGTTGAGAAAGGGAAATTGTGAATGATAGGAAACCTTCTTTATTGAATAAGTATTTACCAAGGGCCTTCCATGTGCTAACCCCTGTGCTGGGTACTAGTGATACCTACACATGGGCTTTGCCTTCACGGTGTTACATGATTGGGTAATGAAAGGAAAAACACTGCTTAATTGAGAGCAAATGTGTAAAGTATAGCTTAATTAACAATTATTTAATAATTAAAAGACCTAGCATTGAAATGATAAAGAACAGTATATTTATATGGTAGGTCAGAAGTTCCCTGGAAATACATTAAGTGAAAAGCATCAGCTTTGGAATAATACACTATGTGATGCATAGAACTGCTAGTTTAGGGCCGGCCTGGTGGCGCAAGCTGTTAAGTGTGAGCGCTCCGCTGCGGTGGCCCGGGGTTTGCTGGTTCGGATCCCGGGCGCGCACTGTTGCACTGCTTGGCAAGCTATGCTGTGGCAGCGTCCCATATAAAGTGGAGGAAGATGGATGTTAGCCCAGGGCCAATCTTCCTTGGCAAAAAACAGAGGAGGATTTTCAGATGTTAGCACAGGGCTGATGTCCTCACGAAAAAAAAAAAAAAGAACTGCTAGTTTAGGGGGAGGAAATTGGGGGAATAGAAACTCCTTACCAGAGATGTGGAATCCTGGCTTCCTTCCAGATCTGGCCCTAAGTCAATAGTGGTTGGTAATATTACAACTGGAATGATGTACTTACAGAATTTTCAAGGACAAAACATAAAGTAACAAACAGTTTTTGAAAGTCAAAAGGACTTTTAGACTGGTAGTAAATAATTTCTAAGATTCTGAAGCAGGTATCTAAATAATTTTCACATGTGCATAATTTTGAATTCCATGACAAAATAATTTTAATTTTTAACTTCAAAACTAATTTATTAAGTTTCAGAAGACAACGAATAGTGATAACATATTATCATTCTTATTTTCCAATGAATGGAATCTTGCCCTCTATCTCCTCTTTTCTTTGTTTTTTTCCATTCCTGCCTCTCCCTTACCATTCTGTTCTCTCTGCCTGTCTGTTTTAGCTTGACTATCTCTTTTTTTTTTTGTATCTTTCATTTCCTAATTTTTTTTCCTTTTTTTCTGTTTTGTTTTTCCACTTTGACCTGATTATAAATGTCGATTGGCAGTATTGTTTTTTTAAACGTTTTCTTATGAAAAATTTCAAACATATAAAAAAGTTAAAATCTTACAGAAAAAGCCTATATGCCTACTACCTAGCTTCTACAATTAAAATTTTACTGCATTCATTTTACTGCATATTTATCCATGTATCAACCCATCTTATTGTTTTTATACAGGTCAGTATAAGTTTCAGACATCAGTACACTTCATTCCTCAAGACTTCAACTTGCATGTCATTAGCCAGAGATCCATTCTTTTTTTTAGGTTTTTTCTTTTTAGGTAAAGTTTACATTCAATGAAATGCATAAATCTTAAGTGTACTAATCAATGAATCTTCACAAATTAATACACGTGTGCAAACCAAACTCTTATCAGGATATGCAACTTTACACAGCCTATTTACAGTTAATATTGTGGCACTACACATAAATTATAGAAACCTTGTAACCATATAGAGGTGTTTACCCCATTCCCCTGTCTGTTATCTTATAGTTGTCATATAGTATTACATATAGCATATATTATAAAATCCACAATATAATAATTTGCTTTGGACAGTCATATACATTTTAAATAAATTAAGAAAAAAATACTTATATTTTTCCACATTATCATTTCTAATGCTCTTATTCTTTCCTGAATATCCAAGTTTCCTTATAGTATCATTAATCTCAGCCTAAAAAATTTGAACATCCATTACAGTTCAGGTATGCTGGCAATTAAGTAAGTAACATAGTTTTCTTTTATATGAAAAGTCTTTATTTTGTTTTCCTTATTGAAGAATATTTTTGCTGAATGTATAATTCTGTGTTGACAGGTTTTTTCTTTGGCACATTAAAGATCTTCCGCTGTCTCCTGGCCTCCATTGTTGCCAATGAGAAGTCAGTGATATCTCCAATTGTTTTCCCCCTGTGTGTAAAAATTTCATTTTCCTCTCATTGCTCTATTTTGCCAAATATTTTTTCAGCCTCATTATCTCTTTTCTCTTTTTCTTTACATGTGTGCTAGAACTGTTGATATCATCTCACAGATCTGTTGATTTTTTTTTTCAAATTTTTCTCTTTTTTCTTCAATTGGGTTATTTCTCTTGATCTATATTCCAGTTCGCTGACTCTTCTTTTAAGCCCATTCAATGAACTTGTTTCTTTCAATTACTGTATTTTTTTGTTCTAGAAATTCTATTTAGTTTTTATAATTTGTATTTCCGTGCTGAGATTTCCTATCTTCATTCATTACAAGCACATCTTCCCTTACAAACTTGAACATGGTTATGATAATTGCTTTAAAATTCTTATCTGCTCATTTCAATATGTAGATCATTTTGGTGACAGTCTTCTTTGATTGTTTTTTCTTTTGAGAAGAGATTATATTTTCCTGTTTCTTTATATGTTAGTAATTTAGATTTTGTCCTGGACATGGTGAATAAAATATTGTAGAAACCCTGGATTCTGATATGTTTCTCCAAAGACTTTCTTTTTTTTTAAGCTGGCAGTTAATTTGACAGAACTCTTGGTTGCAAGCTCTTGCTCCCCTGCAGTTGGTGGCAGCTCAAATTTCAGTTCAGTTCTTTAACCTGGGTGATCTACATGAAATCTTTCCTGTGCATGCGTGCTTCAGAGACCAGCCAGAGTTTGGGGCAGAGTTTATACACAGAAATCAGGGCTTGCTCTCTGGTTCTTTCCTTTCCATTATTTCCCTCTTTATTTTCCAGCAGCTACTATTGCCCCAAACTCTGCCCCATCGTTCTTCAAGTCAGCAAAACTAAAGGCTGCCATGACACAGACTGGGGACTGCCCTCAGGCGAAGAGCTATAAAAATGGGAAACACCCAATGCTATTCTCCTCTTCCAAGTGTGCTCTCCTCCATAGTATCAGCCTATATTGGGTTGCTTTCCATTACTTTCAGGTAGTTGATTTTTATATTTTGTCCTGAGTTTGTGGCTTTATCTGTTGGAGGGTTGGTCTGAAAGAGCTACTTGGCCATCATTTGAAGTGGAACGCTCTCCGATTGGGCAGTTTTCTTTTCACTACTTCCTATGCTTACTGAATAGGCATTTATTCCTGGTTACTTTTAAAACCAGGTGAGTAGAAATTTTAAAATGTTCTGTCTCTGAAAAACCTTAGTAACAAATGTTTACTAAACATCTACTAAATTAGCAATTCAGTATTTTTCAGTGGAGGTCCTACTGGCTTTTGGGGAAGGATGTTCTTCATTATGGGAGACTGCTCTATGCAATAGGGGACATAAACATGGATTTTGCCTACTAAATGCCAGTAGCATCCCTCAGTCACTGTGACACAAATAATGTCCCCACATATTTCCAACTGCCTGCTGGGGAGACATATCCCTTAAATTTGGAAACTATTAGATCTTCTTTCAGATATAACAAATTTATCTTTCTAAAACACAAACTCCTATGACACATCTGTTTTAAAGTCTTTCAATGTCTCCCTTCTCTACAAAATTAAGTATAGGCTTCTTAGCATGGCATATAAGATCCTTCACAATCTGGCCCCAGCTTATCTTTAAAGCCTCATCTCCAACATTCCTCAAATGTGGTCTGGTCTGTCTTTGCCTTGTACAAGCTGTTCTTTTTGTGATATCGTTGACTCCCTTCTCTATCTAAAATTCCCTTACTCATCATATAAGATTGACCTCAAACATGACTTACTCATCAAAGCTCTCAAAGACTATTATCATATCTATCATATATACCACTGGTGTTAATTGCTTCTTCCTTTGTGAACCATAGCACTTTGTACATATCCTTATTATTATAATTATACTATAATTTTCTACGTGTCCAATTCCTTTATCAGAACATGCTCTTATTAAAGTCAAAGACTGCTCCCTCTCTGTCAGATTCTATTATAAGGCCTGAACTAGGCAAGTGGCAGAGGATTTAGAGAGGAAGAATGAATAAAAGACAAACACTGGAAATTGATAGGGTTTAGTGATTTGGGGGAAAGGTTTCTAATAGGAGGATCTGGTTGTCCCATTATCAAAAGTAGCTACTAGGAGAAGCAACCAATGGAATGAAATGAAAAAGATAATGATCCCAATTTTGGGATATTTAGAATTTGAAAGTATCAATAGAATGTTGATTGACTGCAGCTGGAGACTAAGACTAGCCTTCAGAACACTAGAGTTCAAAAAAAATTGGGGCTGGATATGTAAGTTTGGGGGTCATATTAGTATTTAAACTATACTATACCAAGTGAAGCATGAGAAAAGACAACTCCTCTAGGGAATATGTTGAGTAAAGAGAAATGCTGTGTGGAAAACACAGCATTTTCAGTTTGGGAAGAGAAAAAGAAGTCAGAAAAAGGTTGTTGAAGCTGTAGAAGGACCAGAGAAAAATGGCATCTCAAGAGCTAGGGAGGGAGAGTTTCAAGAAGGATGCTGAGCTTCACATTTGCTGCAGCCAACAACCTTTTTTCCCATCTACACTCCAGCCTTTTTGAGTCTAGCTTTTCCACTTGAGGCAAGTTCTTTGAGGCTAGAAAACCACGGTAGTGCTAACGGCTTTTATATTGTCTCTGACCAAATACTCCCTTACCCAATGTGTAATATGAGCTCCGCTGAAACCCACAAGAGTGCTTCCCGTCCACTGCAACTCAGGCCTGTCTACACCCTTCCCTACTAAGGGCTGTGCTGTTTTAAGCCCAGAACACACCATACCAACTGGGTACTGCTAGTGCATCCTTCCTGTACATAATCACCAGTTATGTTCTCTGATGCAGATCATTTTTTTTTAAGAAAAGAAAAAAAGTGCTTAAAAACTTACAGAGTCCTCCAAATTTATCATCAACTGGATTTTCCTAAGTATGTTCTGTTAAAATTAACACTGTCTAATCTCGATGAACCATGTATTTTCATCCTTCCATTCATTTGCTCTTGTTTTTTCTTTTGGAAAGCTTGTGACCCCTTCCCCATATTTACCTGTTGAAATGTTATTTGTCCTTCAAAATCCTCTAATGCTCTTTCCTCTCCAGGGCAACTTTCTCAATTTTTGCGGGTGGAAATTTTATTCTTCTTATGTTTCCCTTGGTACCTAACACAGACCTTGGCCCAGAGCAGTTTCTCAATAAATCTCATTGAATTATTTTAGCTCTGGTTCAGTTTCTATATAAGCATATAGAAAAATAGCTGTATGATTTCCATTTCTAAAAAATATACTCAGGGCTTTCAGGTATGTACAATTTAGAAATCAGAATATATTTGAGTTAACTTTTTAAAAATATTAATACAGGTTCAACCTATGTATACTATTCTGGATATAAGTCTATCTCTCTAAGACTTCTAATTTTAAATATTTGGATGAATTGCTACTTTAAGGTTGTCTTTTTTTTTTTTTAATTTTAAGGGTTTAAGTCATTGATCTTGTTACTTTTCTAAATTGATCTTTTACATTGTTTACAATATTATTAATATGGTGCTAGATGAGAATAAGAAAGTTTATTCAGAAGTCTTAATATTTGAAATAATAACTGGGTTTATTCTAATTGGAGTCTGTTTTCCTGTGTTTCAAGTGAACTTCTTCTTAAATATCACTGTTAATAACACAACTGCTTACAGTTTCTTTTCAAGCATTCATAAGTGAATATGTTCACTTCTGGGAAGCCATCCTAAGGAAATAATCCAAAATAGGGAAAATGCAGTACTTATACCCTTAGTCCCATCATTGTTTTTACTTCAAGAAAAAAAAGATGGAAACAACTGAAATGCCCAAAAGTTGGGGCTGTTCTAACAGATAACTAGCAAATATTTGAGTACACACTATGTACCAGACACTATGCTAGGCACTGGTCAAGTAAACCAAAATACATCCCCATATTGTATTACTGTGAAGCCATGATGTTTATGAATAATATGGGAAAACAATTACAAATAATGATGAATATTAAAAGGATATGAAACTACATATACGTATATGTATACATATGTATGTGTATACACACACACATTACAATTACTATGTAAAACAAAGCAAAACCTATGAATGGAAAAAAGAGACTGGAATAAAGTATACCAAAATATTATGGATAATGGATTATTTTTCTTTCAAATATTATTCAGGATCATATATTTTAGATAGAACAAAATTAATTCATTGAACTATTCAGAAAATAAAGATAAATGGTGTCCCTAATTTAACTACTACAGTTTCCCCTCAGAATGTTTCCATGTATTTTTATTCAAACTTTGTTTTATTTTTAACAGACACTTGGTTGTTCTGTTAAATCATTTCTGGACAAATGTTTTGTTTTCAAGCTTAGAAAAGTAGATTGTTTTATTTTATTTTTGTCTAATCGAATTAAAGACCACCAAGAGAAAGATACCAAATCTTTACTGAGGAAATTTTCATTCGTTAAAAAAAAAAAAAAATGGCTTTCTTCTTGGCATGGTTGGACAGGAAGGTTGGATTTAATTTAAAATGATTAATGAGATTTTGTCAGGCTCCTTGACTTGACCACCACTGCAGTTTGTCAGTGCAACAACCTGGGAAGCCCGGACGCCACTCTGTCGCCCAAAACTACTCTCCAGGGAAAAAATTAACTGGCAGGACTAGTACCAGGTACACGTCAATGGCATTGTCTCTGGGGTATTGACAGTTTAAAAGTCTGAATCAGAAATGTGTATGTTTGAGGGCCCACGTGCCTAAGATATTGTTTTCAGTCTCTTTGCAAATGGTTAATCACTTTTTAAATATTTAAGTTGTTGACATTTGGCAAAGAAAACTATTTAAAAACAAAATCTTTATTAATGTCCCTCCTCCCTAATTTATTTTAAAAAATAAACAAGGATTCTAGGATTTCAGGTTACTTTCTGTTTTTCTTTTTTTACTTAAGAAATTAAGATGAAGCATTTTTTAAAAAGTGAAATCATTTTTCAGTTTTGAAAACACTTTTTTAGCCATATGCATGACCTAATTTTATAATCAACTTTTAAAATTAAGCTATAAGGTTGTTATCTGACTTATTATACCCTTTTTCTATTTACTCATGCACTTATGTTTAAAAACAATCGAGATTATTAGCTAAAACCAAATTACTGCATATGGCTAGTTATTAGATGGTAAATGTAATAATATTTTTGCTTTAGTCTTTAATTAACTGCAAAAGAAAGCGATACCAATGTTTATCATCTTTTAAAAACCTGTCCAAGAGTTCAGGCAAAAGGAATTCTTTCCTACAAAAGCATAGAGAAGGCCTTAAGGATATGACAGATATCCGAGGACTACCTTTGCAGAAATTTAACATAATGTCTATTTGCCAATATTTACCAGAACAAAACATGAACAAAGATGGCTTTCATGTTAAACAATTTCAGAGTAGTCGTCTCTTCTGAGCTGTGTGAATGTATGCAACCTGAGGAGAGAGACGCTCTGCCAGAGCCAGCCTTCCAATGAGCATTTGCTTCTGCTCCTGTGGTAGGCAGTCTGAGAAAAGCACAGAAAAGTGGAGAGGCCTACAAAAGTTGATCAAGGCTGCTGTGCTCACTGAGAGGACAATGAAAGGAGCAAGATAGAGTAGCTGTGGGTACACCAGCACAACGGCCACCAAACGACTTTCTTACACAGCAAATGTCATTTTCAATCCTGAGGCCGTCGAATAGTTTATTGTATTTCTAAAATTCTTAGAAATTATATAGACTATTTTCAGTGCGTGTGAATTTTAGAGTTATTGTAATTTAGGTGCTGCATTACATATTTTTTCCCTAAAAATGGATTGCAAAATCTAATGTAGGCAATTGTGTTGATGAAGGAATTCACAGTTATTCATTTTATTTCACATGGGAGATATTTGTTCTTACTGCATAAATAAAAAATACTTATATTTCTCTCCTTCCCTTAATTAATCAAGACAAAGAAAATAATATATAGCATTTTCCAAAATGCCATCCAAAAAAGATTATGGCCATTGTCAATAATAAACCAGAGAAATGAAAACCTCTTGAAGGAGGCCAAGCTCCTACAGAATTAGGTGAGATCCAGGGCCCTGTGATAGCTCTCCCAGCGTAGCACTTACTACCAGGATGAATTTGTGTTGGTTCTGGGTCTGGTTCTCAGCCTCAGAAATCTGGTTTTGTCAACACACATCAAGCAAATATATTTTCCATGGCATTGATTTTTAAATCCAGAACTAAAGGAAATGTTACAGTGATAACTTACCAAGTGATCAGTACATTCTCTTTATCAGCCTAGAGAAAGTTAATTGATGATCATGGAATTAGAGCAAAGGAAGTTACCAGAATCAAATGCTTTACAATTTGTATCAGGCTGAAACAGCCAAATGCATCTTTCAATAGAGATGATTTTCGCACATTTAAAATTTTTAAAAAAATTAAAAATTTAAATTTAATTTAAATTAAAAAATTTTAAATTAAAAAAGGAAAAGTATAAAAGACATAAGACAATAAACATCCTGCCCCCACATTCACTCCCACTCTCTGGGATCCCCATATTAGTTGTTTGGTGCCAGTGACTCTGCCTTTTTCAATGTATGTGTATATGTATAAACACATGTATGTGTTCAAACACAGATGTGTACATGATGGGGAATGGCATATCACACAAACAACCGCAGTTCCCCCCTTTTATACAAATGAACAAATAAAATATACTCATTATAAAAACAAACCAAACGATACAATAGTGTACCCCAAAAGGAGTAGATCCCAGGCAGCTGGCAGCCTGAGCTCAGTATCACTGAAGCTAAACCATAATTCCAACCGTTATCAGAGTTGCATACTGTGGGTTTTGCGAGAAGAATGAAATGGAAGGGGGACACAAATGTTTTGGGGAGGGCAGCAAAGAGCAAACGGCACTGGTTCAGGTGCAAGATAGTACTCACTTGGCTAGTGCTGGAGACTGAATGTTTCTGTCCCCCCAAATTCATATGTTGACCCTAATCCCTAGTGTGATGCTGTTGGGAGGTGGGGCCTCTGGGAGGTGATCAGGTGGTGAGAGTGGAGCCCTCAAGAATGGGATTAGTGCCAATAAATAAATTATATTTGATAACTAAAGTCATTTTTACTAGGAATTGCCAATATTTACTGCCATATTTCTCTTTATTTTATATTGTTATGTGGGACAATATTTTGCCCTTCCCTTCACCAGTTTCCCTTTTCATTGACAGAATGTCTCTAACACTTTCCCTATTATTGCATCAATTTACCTAAAATCTTAATATAGCCAATCACGTTAGGGGCATGACCTGATCTCCTAAAGTTATTCTGATGCATTTTGTGCTTTTCTCACTATTTAATTCTACGAGAAATCTCATTTCTCATATATTCAAGCTCACTATAGCCCCCAAGTACCTGTAATATGACATAAATTTAGGGCATTACATTGTACATTACAGTGAAGTTTTAATTTAAATATTCAAATGAGCATTTAAAGATAGCTCAGTTTGTGCAGGGAAGGAATTAACTAGGTGCTGTAAAAGAGGCAAAAATAAAGAAAACTGTCACCTATTGTTGAGGACTTCAGTGGGAGGAAGGCAACATTAATCACGTACAGTTATATAGCACTTTATATTTATCACCACAATTTTGCAGAGGTCTGGAGAAGTTATATGACTTTCGGAGGTTCACATGAACGTTTATAAGGATCAAGAGAGGCAGACTCCCAAATACATTTTGTATATCACTAACCATAATAAAAAGCAGAAGAAAATGTGTTAAAAGATCTTTAGAAAAAAAAAAAAACTAGTAATATAGAGAGAGAAGAGTGAGCAATTAATACTAACCAGCTGAGTGTGAAAGGATGAGTGTTATTTCAATAAGTGTTACTAGGTGGGGCAATAGCATGATGAAAGCACGGAGACATAAGAGGGTATGAGGGTCATGGAATAGTGAATAATCTGCTGGAATTGGAGGGTAAGGTGTGAGTAATGATTTAGTGGAAGAAAGGACTGGAAAATATAGATTTTAGAAAGAGTATGCTAAAATAGAAAGTTGGTACTTTATTTTTGTAGGCAGTTGGAGATTTTCATGAAGAAAGGTGTCATTTCTGATGTGTAATTTAGGAAGATCTTTCTAAAGCTAATCTAAAATATGAAGTAGAAATGCAACAGAATGTAATATAAGGAAATCTGTGAAGAGTCTACTATAATTATGCAAGTGAAATATGATGGAGCTCTGAACTTGAGCATTGTTATTGGGAGTGGAAATGATAGAGGAAAGATTTGAGGGACATTCTGGAAGTAAATCATGTTGGCGAACTACTGGCTGTTGGACATAAAGATGAAGGAGTTAAAAATTACTCCAAATAGTCTGAAGAAGGTGTTGCCATTATAACGAGAGAGAACACAAGTGAAAGACAAGTTTACTTGGGTTGGAAATAAGATGGTGATGAGGGGAAGAGAATGAGTTCCTTTAGGTCAGCTAGATTTAAGTGGGGACAATTATGTGAAGGTATCAGCAGTTAGTTTGGAAATGTAATATAGTGCAGAGATCAGAGAGAAAAGCTAAGATAACATTTGGAGAGAGTCCTCAGCATAAAAATGATAGAAGAAACCACGGGAATAGATACATATATTGACATCATCACAATCACTTAGCACAGCACGTAGAAAACAGTACGGTCTAAATAAATATTTATTGAACGAACAAATTGATATTGACAAGTGTTCTCAAACCAAATATTCAAAACTCTCCAAGTACTTTAATAACATGCCTGGGATATAAAAAGATACCATCCTGTTTCAATTTAAAGAATATTGCACAATATAATTTTAAATCTAAATAACCAAGGTACTGTCCATGCAGAGAAGTTTCCTCTTGCCAGACCATGTCTTTGCCAGGACGTAAAGTGTTCCACTTATCAAACAGTCTTTGTTTAACGATAAGCTGTAATTGACCTTATAATTGGAGTACTCAAAACTACAATTATACTAAACCAAATTAAATCTTGCCCTGATGATTAAGACCCACGCAAATTCACCCTCCCACACCTGAATATTTCTCAGAGTCCTTAGAAACTCAGGTTTAATTGTTTCATATTGCACTGAGATTTAGGGTTGCAAAGCGTCTCCTGGCTTATGTCTCACTGCCCTCAATTCCTTCACCAGGATGCTGTCCCTAATACATTTACAACTGCAAGCTCTAAAAGAGCCAAAATGGTACCATTCTCTACAGTCGTCACTGTCTTAGAACATGGTGTGTTCTTAGCAGAAATGGGAAGAGGAGCCCTCTCCTTACAGGGCTAGCCACAGTCTTTGAGGCCTTCCCGACTCTCCTCCGCTGATTCTGCCTTCAACCTCCAGCACCTAAGTTTCCCCTCAAGGCCCTTTTCTGCATGCATATCAGCCAGACATCTCTGGTCACGGCCTCACCAAGTTCTCAAACAGGCCCAGACTTGGCTTGGGACCACCCCAGTGCTCCTCAGCCTCCCCAGCCAAGCACCTGCCTCATAACTTGGGGGACTATAGATTTTATTGTCTAAACCAGGACACTTTTGAGAGTGCTGAAATGCTAAACCAGATGGTACTTCAAGACAACAGGCGTGAACTAGGAAGTATGGTCACTCTACCCGTGACTATAATACGACGTGATAAATGCAATAATAAAAGTTTAAACACTTTGCAGTGGAAACATTTTGAATGTAATGCACCAAAGGGTCAAAATTTGTTTCCAATCAAAAACATCTCTAAATTATTTTCCAGTTGGCATCCATGACAAAAACCATACCGTTAAGCTGAGGATATTCATACTGTGCTGCACCGCAGAGCTCTGGCTCCGGAAGGAAATAATCTTTCAGCATCTTGGAAATGTGTTTTGTAACTTAGGATTCCTGCAGAGGCATCATTTTGTAGTTTGAGCAACACCATAAGGAACTGAGTCTCAGAAATCTCTGGAAAGATTGTGGAGATATTTAATTGACAATATGATAATAAAATCAAAATTATAGATGACACGTATCTTGCTCTTCTATTACACTTACTCTGCTAAGGACTTTGTATCCCTTCATTCATTTACTCTTCACAGGTACACTCTGAGGAGGTAAACGTGACTTTATTTAGAGGTCACAAGCTAGTGAGTCCTGGATGTACCGGCTATGGTGATGCACATGTGTATGTATATCTGTATCTGTCTAAGTACACCCATCCCTGAGAAGATCTGGATAGGAGTGTTCCAAAGCAGGCGAAGCAGCAAATGCAAAGGACATGAGGCAAAAACAAGACTGGTCCACATACAATAGAATGTAAACTTCATGAAGGAAGACACTGTTTCCTTCACTTCTCTATTCCAAGCACCTAAAAGAGTCACTGAAGCATAAGAAAAAGTCAGTAAATATTTGAGCAATGCACGAATGAATGAATAAATGGATGAGGGAACCCATAGAAAAACTGGGTTTAGAAAAGAAGGTGGAGGTCATATCTCGTAGAGCCTGGTAGGCAGTAAGGAATTTGGATTTTATACAAGTGCAATGGAACATTATAGAAGGATTTTAAAAAGAGGAGTGATGTGATATGATTTCTGTTTTTAAAACCATCATTCTGACTGCTGTGTGAAGAAGGGATAATATGCTGGAGTAAGAATGAAAGTCAGGAGAGCAGTTATCAGGCTTCTGAGTTGTTCAGATGAAAGGTCGGGGGTCTTGGAAAAGGATGGCGGCAGCCGAGAGAGAAAAAATTGAATGCTCCTAGATTTTTGGATTTAAAAACTAGATAGATGGTGGTGCCATTTACTGAGATGAGAAACATTGAGGAGTACGTTTAGAGAAGAAATCTAAGGGAGTTTAGCCATTAACCCAGGAAAATATAAAAATTTGTTAAGAATAGAGGGAACTGTTTAGGATAAGATATTAAATTAAAAAAACCTAATTGGAATGTATACAATAATTACGATTATGAAGAAAATATGTTTGTATATTGAAAAACATGAGTAGAAAATATGGTTGAATGAAAACTTTGATTTATTGAGGATTTTGTGGTTTGTTTTTTTTGGTTTTTTGGTGAGGAAGATTAGCCCTGAGCTAACATCTGTTGCCAATCCTCCTCTTTTTGCTGAGGAAGATAGGCCTTGGGCTAACATCCATCCCCATCTTCCTCCACTTTACGTGTGGGACACCTGCCACAGCATTGATATGCAGTGCATATGTCCACGCCTGGGATCCGAACCTGCGAACCTTGGGCCACTGAAGTGGAGTGCGAGAACTTAACCACTATGTCACCAGGCTGGCCCTGAATTTTGTGGTTTTTAAAAATTTTAATTTAAAGTTTTACTCTGCTTGCTATAATATTGTTTGTGAGATAAGAAGTAAAATTCTGGTAAAAAACAATATGTCTATGAGAAAAGCCTAAAAGGATTGTAATCTGGAATAGAATTTCATCATAACAAATTCATTAAAGAATTTTGTAATGGAATTATTTTAAAACCACTAAAAGTATATTCCCAGGTCTTAAAAATCCTAAGCAGAATTAACATGGAGGTGGGGAAGAGACCAAAAAAACCCAAAAAACTCAACCCAGATTATTGATATAAAGTTCTACTGGTAAAGACCTCAAGGGAAGGAGATTCCGTGTGATTCCATCACAATCCATTCCATTACTTATAACCTTAATTTCTTTAAAATTCTTTCACCTTTTCTAGCATAAAGTCCCCAAGTCTCCCTATGCTTAACTTTGAGGCTTTTTCTTGTTTTTCCATCCGTGGGACTGGATAATGACTAGTTGCCATATTCAGTTTAGGAGCACTTTATATACTTGAACACCTTTCGACTGTTCCTTCCTTTGTTCATACAGGCTAATTCTTTTTTTTTTTTTTTTTTGTGAGGAAGATCAGCCCTGAGCTAACATCCAAGTCAATCCTCCTCTTTTTTTGCTGAGGAAGACTGGCCCTGGGCTAACATCCACGCCCATCTTCCTCCACTTTATATGGGACGCGCCACAGCATGGCCTGACACGGGTGCGTGCCCGGATCAGACCCAGGGCCGCCAGCAGCAGAGCCCACGCACTTAACCGCTATGCCACCAGGGCCCGCCCCTGGGCAAATTCTTTTACAATTAAAATCATCTTAAGAATAGATTGTTCACTAGTAATACCACACCACACCCTTGGCTTGACTATATTAAGAGCTACAAATAAATTTTATACAAATGATTTCTGCATGAAATAACAATCATCAATAAGTGAAGTTATCACAACTCAACTATGTGTTGGGCCCCCAAGCTAAACAGAGTAGATAGAAATTGGTGCCCGATTGTGTATTGAGAGCGCTGAGCTTCACATAAATGTTTTCACTTTCCATCAAACAATAGTTATCCTAGAACTCTGCTAACTCTAAAACCACCACATCTACCAGGAAACGTACCCACGTTTCCAAATTATGTATAAAATAATCTTTCCTTTACTTATTAGCAACTATTATAAAACCTCATGGACAAATTGATAAACTGTTCTGTGAGCTGTGCATTTCAAATATCTGATGAGCTACGTACTATGACCAAAGTGGAAATGTAAGGAGAAAATTATCAGCTATACGTTTTACAGTGTTAATGTTCTACTAATTATGTCCTTAGAAAGAGAACACACAGCGTTGTTGGAGAGAGCATCTTCACATAGAGAAATATTTATCTCTAATATCTCACTTTTAGATTTAAAGAACTCTCATCTGGAAACAACGATCCTGACTTCATATAGTAAATAAGCACAGAAAAAATCTCAAACTCTACATTTAAACAACTCTATAAGTATTTCTACATCCTGTATAAACATTTTTCTAAGAGGGGAATTTTTTGGTAATCTCTTTGGGAGATCTAAAGATGAATAAAGGTCCAATTTCATTTGGGAATAATACCTTCATTATCTGCCAAGGAATAGATCTGAATAAATGAAGTAGTTTTATTTCTTCAATGTGTGAGGTCTCACTTAAAGGGTCTCTGGAGAAAAAATGTATGCATGGTTGCATGTATGTATATATTGGCAAATGTGTTTGACTACTCATCAGCATTGTTGTTGTTCTAAGATGCTAGTGTTTTGGACAATATCTCCCCAAGTGAGCAAAGCACAGCGTGATGATACCTAACTGTATTTAAATTTGAATAAAATTGACCCCAGGCGTTGTGGAGCCCTATGCAAAGCCAGATGTTCAGACCCTTAGGCAGATTTCTGTAATCCACACACCTGGGGGCATAGAGAAATACGGGGAGGAAAAGAGCAAAATTTCTTAAAATAAGCTGGAGGATCTTGTAGACAGGCCTCTGGGGGATGCAGCTGCTCTCTTCTTTCCTTGCAGAGATGAGCCCCTAGCAAGGAATGCTTTATAAAATGGAACACAAGACGTATTCCGACCATTAGCTATTAACTAGTGCTCAAAAAGAGACATTTGGAACAAAATATGGTGGGAATTTTCATAGAAACGCTTTTGTTTGCACCGAATTTTGCTCCACATATAGCAGTCAGTTTTGCACACGTTGCCACCTAGTGGATAATCTGAAAACTACAGGATTTTTTTCCCCCTAATGATTCATTTCCATACTCTTCAGAAAGAATTGCCGTAACTCCACGTAGGGCAAGGATTTTGTTTTGTTCATTAGTGCTCCTCGAACAGTGCCTGGCACTTAGTAGATGGTCAATAAATAGCTGATGAATGAATGACAAATTATCGCTGGAGGTTTACTCCATTTGAAGACTATTATTATTGGGAACATAACTGAAAATATGGTCACATACGGTGTTGGGAAAACACATTTCCTAACTGAAGTGAAAGTTCCAAATTATTTCAAAACTAAATGGTGGAGTCTATATTCTCAGGTTAGAGATATATCTACAGAACTCATTAGGAACAGGAGATTTTATCCTTGCTCTGTGTAGACAGGCAATCCAGATCATTTAATTTAGTTAGTGAGAGCCTGCCTCTTCTTCACCTCAACTGCTCCAAATAGGTCTAAACCTACCCTGGAAAATGCGCGTTCTCCTTTGTCTAAAAACCATGACTAGCTTTCTTCCTGCTTTGGGCTGCGATGCTTGTTATTCCCTTTTTCTGCTGCCAAAAATTATGAAGCCCTTTTAGCCCTCTTTTTAAAAAGAGTACATATGCATATGCATGAATCTATACTTTTCTTTTTCAAAATAATATTCCATGCTTCTACTTCAATGAGCCTAAAGAGTTACTAACTCTTAAACGTATCTCTCCCGGCATAAATATTGGTGATTTTAAAAAGCAGAATCATGATCATAATTTTTAAGTAGAGTATTTCTCTGTCTTTTTGATTTTTGAGATTTTCTTTTGGAAACATTTCAAAAAGCAAAATTATGCCTATGTTTTAGCACTTTAAAATTTGGGCTGGAAAAAATTCATTAGGTAATCCACCTCAAATTTCTTTCTCAAGAGGATTATTTCCATTCTAAAATCAGCAAAATACGTATGCATATACAACAGTATGCTAGTAGTTCATTAAAAGAACTTTGCTTTCAAATCAGGATGATCTTAGATTGGCAATGTCCTAAGACGTTTTAATAATACCTTGTTGAGGTACAAATCTTGGTGTTTTCTTTTTAGCTGAAACTGTATATATTCATTATATAAAACTCATTTATGTTTCATAGAATTAAAACTCTCTCCAGAGTTCATGGTTTTAAACAAATAGACACACACATCCAAATAAATATTAAATCCAAAGCAAATAATGACTTTATTTTGACAGTTGATAGGAAATGCAACCTTACATACACAGCCTACCGAACAACAGAAAATTTTAAAATGCCAGCTTTGAAGAAGACTAAAATTTTTTTAGAATGAGATAGATATGTTATGAATCAAAATATTCATATTTCAAAGACTTGGAAAGTGGAAGTTGCTATGCAACTGCTTTCTAAGTAGTTTTTGCCCTTCTGAAAAAAAAGAGGTTTAAATAACATTTTTGTAATCATTTCTTACATATCTGTTGGTTGAGGATAATACTCATGTGTACGTGCAAAGTAACAATACACAAGAAAAAAAATTTAGAACACCTTAATTATTTTTTAGTGTACGTGAAATAATTTGTTTTTCTCTGCTATATCCCTGGGTCAAGGTCTATAGCATCTATTTGAACCAGCTAACTCTCTCATTTTCATAAGGGTCCCGGGAGGCAATAGTCACACATTGTTACTTCAGCCTTCACAAAGGCAAAACAGTACAGAGCCCTGAACTGTAATAGACAACACAGAACAGTCACAATTTCAGTTCCTGTTACATTGACAAGCCTCTTTCAGGTAAGAGATTAAAACATTCTTTTATCATTATAAGGTTAGTGACCATTTTAATGGAATAAAAGGATTATTCCTGCTGCATTGGGGATAGGAAGTTTGGGGTGTGAATATGTGGAAGATGTCTTTTCCCTTTTATGCCTGAGTTGTTCAGAAGTTCTCTTTAACTGGAATTAAGCTAGCTCTATAATCTCAATATTAATATTTATGATAAAAGCTATTGAGGACACAGATTATATAAAGCCTGACCCAAGAATTTAATGTACATTTTCTTTTTAAATCAAGAGAAGGTAGGTAAGTGGTTTTCACAGGCTGAGAGGTTTTGCCTTTTAACATCAACCATATAGTACTACTTATATTTGCTCTATCATTGTGGCTTAAAAAAAAAGTCTAAATTTAGTTTACTCACTGCACAGTAATAATGTGTAACACTTTAAAAATAAATAAGAGTTTCAAAATTAATTTTTCCTGCCTAATATGCATGACTTGTGTGGGAAAAGATAGTGAAGGTGACACAAATATATATTCACACATGTAAATTATGGAAATTAGGAAGAGAAAACAAAAACAAACAATAATCTCTAAAATTGTCAAAAGACTTTCACATAGTCTTTCATATAGCTGATTCCTTCAGATTTTATATTTTGATATAATTTGCTGTTTAAACAAAAAGATCCCTTATTTAGGAGAAGGGCTTTTAAAAGATAAAAATAAATCAAGGTAAGTAATATTACAATATGTGCTTAAACTAAACAATAAGGCTTCCCTTTTGCTACAAAATACATATAAGTAAATTACGTTGCATAAAAGTGTAAAATTTATAAATGACTATTTCATATGATCAGATATGAAATGTAAGTTATGTTTTACTAGGAAGATTATACAACATTTTAATCTTGATTTTTAATGACTTCTTGCAAATATTCATTTATTACTTTCCAATCCACATCTAGGAATTAAGAAGAAAAAAATTGCTTAACCCAAGGAGTTAGTTATTCTTTCTTGGTTTAAATGGGGTAAATCTTGATTTCATAGAGGGGAATATATTATGATATATACCGTGTTTTTAGTGTTTTGTGTGTCAGGTAGTTAAAAACATTTCGTTTCCGAATAACTGTGGATGTTTAAAAGCCAAATATACTGTTTGCTGCCATGGTGTTATAATCTGATAGGGGAACAATATTTTTTCTCCAATGTAAAGTTTATAATCGAATGTCATCAATTTAGAAAAACTGTGCAAATGACTAAAAGAACTAAATTTTATTAAATTGAAAATGTAATTTCTTCTTCGTAACTGTTCTCCCAAAAATTATGTGAACGTTTTGCATATGGTTATCTTAAACGTTACGTGTGTCCTTTTAAAACTTGCAGTTCCTTTTTTCCTTTCACTTTAACAGCGTTTTGGCACGTGACCAGCACAGACCATACGCGATCTCTTTCAGCGTCTTAAGTGTACCACTGGAGATTCCAAACGGAATAAAAATCACTTAAAGTCTTTAACACAATTGGAGTAATAGATATAAATAAAGGAGGGTTGTCTCCTTTAGAGCTTTGTTGCGCCAGATCATTGATATATCTTAGTATCTTAAGTAATTCCCACCAAAACTGAGCAAATCGCGTGGCCTTAGGAGATTCTGATGGCCAGGAGTTGGAGGCAGTGGAGTGTCTTGTCCAACCACCTCTCTATACTACTTCCTTTCCCTCCAGGTGTGTGTGTGTGTGGGGAGGGAGTTGTGGGGAGGGCGTTGTGGGGGGAGGGTTGGGAGGGGTTTGAGGGGGGGTTGCGGGGGGCGAAGTGATATAAACAAGACGCAAAGCAGGGAAGGGGGCTAAATTCCTCCAGTACTCAGGGACCTTATCTCCGCGGAGCACTTAAGGCCCCACTATCGTATCCTTTATCTCCCAGTCTTCCTACTGCGGGGCCTGGTGCCTCGAGATTGGCGGCTTTTCCCGCGTCTCTGCTTCAAGGGCGGGGGTGGCGGTGGAGATGGGGTTCGGGGACTCTACACCGGAGGGAGGGAGAGGAACAACACGTTCCACCCCACTCTGTTTCAAAACCCTGTCCGCGTGGCTCTCTGGAACCAAGTCGAACACAAAGTTGGAAGAAATAGCTTGAACTGTAAAGGGGGAGAGCCCCCTCAAGTCTCAAGGGAAAATCTTTCCAAAACATTGGTGCCTGACTTCAGTTTGATTCTGTGCAATCTTTCTTAGTCGTGTGTTTTTGTTTGGCGATAGTTATAAGATGAATTTTAGAACTGCTGGGCTGAGAAACGAACCGGGAAGGAACTTGGAAGGGTCAAGTCAGCATCCACTGACCATATTAGAGGTCCCTCGGCCCCCACCCGAGGCCTGCCGGGAGGAGGCATTTGCTCCGCTAAGTCTGTTGAGGCCGCCACAAGCTTTGAGGAGACAGCCTGCTGAGGATTGTGAACGGCGAGAGAAGCGCTTCGGTATCTGATTGCTTTAAAAAAAAAAAAAAAGTATATTTGTAACCGGATGGAACCAGTCTCGCTCCTTCATAGAGAGCGCAGTTTGGCAGCTTGCCTGGCGCTGGGGCTACGGCCGCAGCCGCTGCTGGGTTCCGGAGGAGTTCACATCTTAAAATAAATGATCATGGATAATTCTTTCCCCAAGCAAACAGCCCGTCGCCCTACCCTCTACTGTCAAGGCAATTCACATTGAACTCCAGGGCGGACCGTTCTCACTGTCTGCACGCGGGACCTGGGCGCGCAGTGGCCTCGCAGCCGCCTGCACCCCGAGACCTGGCCGGCGCGCGGCCGCCAGGACCCGCACCAGACTCAGCCTAGAGCCCCTAGGGGCCCGCGGCCAGACGTGTCCAGCAGTGGACATGCTTTCAGTTAACCGAGGGGTTTGAAATTGAATCCAACGAAGCAGGAAAAGCTGGAATCGCCGCGCCCTAGAGCTGTAGAGCACCGGGGGGTGGAGGCTGGGAAAGGTGTACAGGTTGGAGGATCCGTCCTCTGGGCTGAGCTGTCCTGCGTTAACTCCGCCGCAGCTCCCAAATACAGTCTAACAATCCAGGTTTACGGCCGACTTGTGTCACCAGCGCATAAATCACTGTCAGCCCAGACAGAAGGTGCAGAGCGATCTCGCTCGCCCTGGCTACGCCGGCCGCAGGCAGGGTAACTGCCCCAGGCTCGGCGCGAAATTTCCCGACCCGGAGTATTTGCCCCCAGGCTTCCCATCCGAATCTCCTTGGCTCCAAATTCGCGCTTGCACGTTAGCAGACACGCACAGGGCTGGGGGGGGGGGGGGGGGCCGGGGGGGGGGGGAGCGGGCGCTTCTAGCAAGCGACCACGTCTGCTGGCGATGGCCTGCTTATTGTCCAACAATGACAGAATGCAAGAACGCATCATCAGGTCTCCTTTGGTGCATGGGGAACCCTGAGCCATCAAGGTTAAAGTGACATTCTCAAGGTCACATAAAGCTCTAGTAAAACTGCTGCCTGATCCTAAATCTCTTGATTCCCGCTCTCACTGCTGGGCCCCCTCCACCGTCCCGCCTCTCAAAGTCATTCTGTTTTAGAGATATCAGGATCTAAGGATGCCTGTGAAGAAGGATTCACTATCTGCTGTCATACCAATTTATCAGTATAATTTTCTGTTATATTTCCAGTTATCGTACCAGGAATGTACTCCAGACCTTCTTTCTCATTCTACCTCACAAATTCAGATGAGAAGAATCTCAGATAACAGGATGCTGGACACCCTGCTCACCTCCCAGCTGCTTCGGCCGCTTGGCGGTGGGTTACCGGCACCCATCCAAGTCGGGGAAAGGAATTCTGCGCAGAGCCAGGGCGCTGGGAGAGCCGGGGGACCCGGGTGGGCGCGGGCTCAGAGAAGCGCGGTAGTGAGGCAAGTGGTCAGGCAATCAACTTTCACCTTCCCAAACGCTGTTAGAAAAGGGACTGGTTTTCGTCCAGCAAACTCTCCCCTCAGGCGTTCAGGGCTTGACCTTATCGTGATAATTTCTTACTATTCCCATTAATTATTTTAGGAAAATACACGCCCCTCCACACTTAGAGTAAATGCGAACTCGAGCCTTTCAGATTCTCTCTTTGTCCCTGTAGTTTCCTTCATTTGTTTATTTTTTAAAATCTGGGTTAGAAAGTTGGTAGCCCCCAAAGCATTTGTTTCTGAAGAGGCCACAAAGTAATGATCTCTTCCCTTTTATTTTCATTGATTCAAATGATCTCTCTCTCTCTCTCTCTCTCTCTTTGTTTTCATCCAAGAGTAGAAAAGAAACACCAACCTTCAACTGTCAACTGTTTTCCAAACACCAGATTAATGTTCCCCAGGACTCGGTGGTAACCTGACCTTTCTGTTTTCAGATGTGTTTTTCAACATGTAATTGTTTGTTTGTTGTGTCTCTCAGTGTGGAATAAGGGAAGCTGGGGGAAGGGGTACGTGTTGCCAGAGGGAGGGAAAAAATGGATTTGGAGCCTGTTTTTGTTCCCTCCTCAACACAGGAAAGCTCAAAGCATTATATTTTTATTTTCCAGAAGATAATCCCGAGGAAAAATAATCCACCATACCAAAAGAAATCTGAGCACTTGATGAGCAACTATTTAAAAACGTACCCCAAACAAAAATCTAATAAATGGATTTTTTTTTTTTTTAATGAGAGAGACTTCTGGGATGCTGGTAATGCTCTTTTCTTGATCTAGGTAGTTATATGAGAAATAGTTTGTAATTATTTATCAAGCTTTTTACTCATGATTTGTGTCCCTTTTTGGATTGTTATACTTCAATAAAAAGTTTTAAAAACCTAAGAAACAGGAAACCTCTGATGTGTGTGTGTGTATGTCAGTAGAGCTTCTAAAACATATTCCTAATAAATTTCCAAACCAATATATTTGTTAAACTGTATTTAAGAAATTTAGCAACAACTTGATTTCTAAGTAATAGGTTCTGATTCAAATTGACAACAATATACTTGAATTAGTTATTAGGAAAACAGCATAAATATTGGATCACTGTTTCTAATATATTAAAATATAAGAAGCAATGAGGATTTAAAGCTTGTCTTAAGAAACACCTAAAGAAACAAAATCGCTATTTGGTTAAAAAACAACTAGACTTCATACTTTAAAACTCCATCTAATTATTAGAGACTAATTACTATTAGAAAATGTTTTACCCAAACGAGAATTTTAAAAAGCATCTCAGCCATACACAAAAGTGAATTTCCGCTACCAGAAAGATACCAATTTTAAACTTGTTTTCCTTTCATAAAATATTATTAGGCTGCTTTCATGGTTGGTGACTAGGTAGTTTACCTGGAACAAAGACTAAATTGCTTTCCATTTAATCAATAGCTTTTATCGCTGGTATCCACCTCAGTAATGACCCACTGCTGCTACCCACATCTTCTTTCTTTCTTTCTCTCATCATCCCCTTCCAACTCACCCCAATTTTTCTCCTTTCCCATTCAACTTCGAGAAATCGTGATTCCCAATCTAGGAAATTATTTCCCGACAAATGGCTTTGCTGTCGACTCCCACCTCGGTCTCTCCCCTCTAATGGCCCTGTATCACCGGGAACAATTGCTGAGCCCGCACTGCCCACGTGGAGGCTTCGCGGCTGCTTTACCTTACAGGCCCTTCCGCGGTTTTATGATTGGTTGCTGTGGTTTGGAATGTTTATAGATAATAAACAACTAATCCATTTCTTGCCTAATGAATTGCCCCACCCGCGTACCAGTTTAACACTCATAACTAGCTCCAGGATCAATCTGAGCCAGTGAGTAGCGGGGACCGAAAACCACCTAACTTCGCTGCCGCTTGATATCAGAGCAGAAAAACCCAAGGTCAGAAGACTCGTATTTCCCATTTTCCAGTTCCTCTTCCCCCTGCAGCCCCCCACCCTCAACTCGGGCTCTGCTGCACCCGCTCCTCTCTCCACCGGTGGAAGGGATGAATTCCCAGAAAGGGATGCTTTTCTTGGCGTCTAAAAACGCGAGGCTGCGATCCCGGAGCCTGGGCGCGCTGCCCTGCCAGGCTGGCGCGCGCACATGGACCCGGCACCCCCGGTGACAGGCCAAAGCTGGTGTCCGCAGTAGCTTTTAATTTGACCTTAGCAGCCTCTTCAGTCGGCATCACACAACCTTGGGGCAGTTTGAATCGTCCTAGCTCTGAAAGACGTTCTGCCGGTTGAGGACTAAAAAGGCTGACGTTTGCAAGGGCGCACGCTCCCGCGCCGCGACGGCTGGGAAGGAAGAGCTCTCCGCTGGGAGGAGGATAGGTAGTCGGAAGCGCTCAATCTAGTTAACACTTTGGAATCTAGTCTGAAATAAGGAAAATGTATGTTCAAACCCCCAAGAGACCTGGAAAACGTTGAGGATCTGCCAAAAACATTCCAAGAAGAGAGGAAACCAACGTCTGAGAGAGATTCTTTGATCCACATTATGGGAGCTGCACATGGCCTCCGTCAGTAGCTGGGGCAGTGGGTGTGACGACCGTGACTGGGGCCCGGGTGGGGGCCGCCGGCTCCGAACCCGGGAATCTCCTTCGGTGTTGCGTTGAGGGAGTCGACTGTCTAGTCTAGCCTAGGAGCCGCGAGAGAACGTTGGTGTTCGCCACGGGGCATTCCCATTCCAGAAGGACCCAGAGGACGGAAGCCGAATAAGAGTCTAAACCGGAAGGTCCAAGATCAACAATTCTCTTACCAGAGCCCTTTCCAAAATCCATTTACCAGTTAGCTGTATTTTGAATGAATAGACTTCCTTTCCTTAGACAGTAGTTTGAAAGTTCTGCAGTTTTGCGTTTATAAATTTAATTTTACAAAGCTAATGTTTATTCTGCCTTCCATCTGAGCCCCCAGTTCCCAGGATCTCTTCTCTTGGAGAACCCAAGGAAGAATGTTAGGAGCGCTCACTCCCCTCCCCACCTCACTGCCCCCAATCCACGTGTGATTTTGCTTCCCTTTGTTATAAAGAGTAGGTGAAGATGTTGAGTCAGAATTTATCTTCCTAGGTGGCCAGTTCTTCCCCAAACTGTAGGTAGAGAGCCCTGCAGTCCCTGTCTCCTCTTTCTTTCACTAGTCTTTTTTAGTAAATCCCATTGTTTCGTGGTGGTGGTGGTGGTGGTGGTGGGGGACTTCTAATGTTCTATCATTCAATTAACAAATATTTATTAATGCCTACTGCTCTAGGCATAGAAACACAGCAACTTAAAACAAAACAAAAAAACCTTTCCTAGAGCTTCCACTCTAGCAGGGAGGAACAGGTTTATATTAGGACTCTCTTTGGGCTGGCCACTGGGAGGATGTGGTTTTTAATAGAAGCATGCAGCACAGTCCCAGCCACATGGCTGAAACCTGTCTCCTTGTCCACGTAAGAGGTTTCTTTATTAAGTGTAGTTTAACTCACACTGCCTTCGTTTCCCCAGTCTTTCTACAATGTACTTGATGCACTCACTACATAGCAGATAATCACACCCTTCCCCTCTTTTCCCTCACAAAGCCTGTTTTCATCCGTGTGGCTGTGGGGAGAAGGGTACTCCATGCGGCTCTCAACTAGTGTTGGTCATTATTCAAGCCATGGAGCCAACAATTCAGTATCTTGAGCGTCTTCTAAGGAATCTTGGCCCCATGGATCTTCAGTGACACCAGGCCAACTTCAAAACAAAAAGCGGATCATGTTCCTCAGTGAGAGAGGGGATTTTCTCCCTCCATCAGCAGCTGTGTTTGGCTTCTCTACCCAGCTGGCATCTCACTCTCCTCCTCCTCTCAAGGGACACAGGTGTTGCCTGGGGAAGAATTAGCAGCTCCTAAGTGACAGCCAGAACTGGCCGGGTTTCTCTAGGCGGTGACTGATTTAGCTGGAAGGTCTTTCAATCTCTCTCTCTCTCTCTCAACTGAAAGGCTCCCCCTCACTGGGAAGAGAAGTCGCCCTTTTAATACCAGGGCAAGGACGCCTTCAGGGCCTGAGCGGGTTTGCCTCGCCTCCTTGCTCCCGCCTGCACTCGTGCTGCGCACAAGGATACTGATTTAATTGCTTCTTGGTGAAGAAGAGAATTAAAAACGATCCGCAAAGGAAAACGCGAATAAAAACAAAGGCAAAAAGTCCACCGCGAGCTGTTTATTTTCTCTGACTTTGCTGTTTGATATGAACCTGCCTCAGAAGCAATAAAAATAAATAAGAACACAAAACTTTGGTTCTACAGCACTGAATGTGTGCGTGGCTGTTACAGAGAGAAAAGAAAAGAAATCCTGGTTACTTAATGAAAGAAAAAAGTAATTTGTGTAAATGGAGCTTTAGAAAGAGAAATACAGCTCGCAGAAAACGGCTGCGGCGACCATCGGTACCGTCGCGCGGGGACGGGCACCCGGGAGGGAGTGAGTCATCGCGGAAGCCGCCGGGGTGGGGCCGCCAAACGAGCCTGGACGGAGCCGCACATCCAACAGCGGGGAGCAGGGCTTGATTTTATTTGATCATCAAAGGAATGGATAAATCAATAGGGCATCGCCGTCTGCATCCTAGGTAGCGCTGAAAACTCTAGAAAGGTGTTTGAACTTTGGGATGGCCTCTTCTGAACGTGACGGATAGAACTGTAGACTGTGCAGAAAAGAAGGCTCTTACCTGCAGCAAGGCACAGCTGTTCCTTGTGTCTTGACCATGCTATGTGCACTAGACACAGTGTGCGCGCAAACACACCCACAGACATGGGACCTTCGGACCTGGGGACACGCGGGCGGGGTCCCTTCCCATAGAGGCGCTGCCTGAAGAGTACTGGGGTCCGGAGGCATGTTTTTCATCCTCAAGTAGCATCCTGGATGTCTCCCTGATGAGTCCGAATGTGTTCAGGGATTACAGGCTGCAGAAATGGGAAAATGCATGCGAAAGCACTTTTTCAGCTGTAAAGGATTACATGGCAATATTACTATGTGTATCTGAAAATTTCATACACAAATGCGAGGACTACTGGTAAGAAAATACTAGGTAGAGTTCGGGTTCATTTCATTCAAGTTCTCTGCCCCCTCTCCTTTAGCTCCCACTTTCATCTGAAGTTGACCTTTACTGAAATTTTACACGGTATTTATAAAATACTGTCTTGCTGCTTTCTTCTCCTTTTGTAAAGTTAAACTGCCTGCAAACTTTGCTTTAGAATTGACCAGGGATCTCAATTCAGAAGCACGAAATTACCGCGTGTACAAACGTCTGCTTAAGGGAAGCTTGCTCCAGTGCAGGCCTGGAGATGCGGAAGAATACTTTGCACATAGTAAGTCATAGCTATAAATCAGTTTTACTTATCATCTTAGTGTAATGTAAAAACTAGATCCAGTAGGCCTTTTCGCCCTTCATTTTACAAATCGTGGAAGTTAAATAAATACTCTGCCCTTACCTTGCTGCAGGGAGAATATAATTATGGGGTTTATGGCATTACATTTTACCTTTGCACCCTAGGTGAGCCTTTATCAGTAACTTGTATGCAAAAATAGGGGCACTAAATGTCAATAACAACTTTTGTGCATAGATTTGAGAACTTTCTTGCCTGAATTTCGGGAAGAACAGACATGTTTTATGAAAGAGAACTCAGGATGAATATATGTTAGGTAGGCATTATTATTGGTAGAGGTGACAGGAGAAGCCTTTCAAAGTAAAATTCAGTTCAAACAAAAATATTTATAGTTGACATGATCAGAAGAATAAAGTACTCATAACAGAAAAGAAAATCTGTGTTGATCTGTAGGGAGGAGCTCTGCTGACCAAGAGGAGGGGCAGATGAGGACTGTCCTCTAGCCTTTACTAGGCCCTCCACTGTCTTGGCTCACAAGCCTCAACTTTCAGAGCCTAGGTTTCTTATCACTGCTCTCTACTGCTCAGGGTTCCATTCCTTTCCTTCTCATCCCCTTCACTCCTCAGCCACAGAATAACTTCCAGTTCCCTGAAGTGATAACCTAGGAAACATTTCTCTATCCCCTCCCCCACGGAAACTTACTGAGTTTTCTCCAGGCCCCACTAGATCCCAAGAGTTAATAGATAAACTTATTCATATGGAAGTGCTAATGGATGGCTTAATGTATTCTCCTGTCCAATCTGTTATAGTTTCCCTAAAACTGATGTTTTCAATGCCTTACAAAGAGGTGGGACTAGAAGTGGAAATTCTAGACAGCTTTGCCACAAGGGGAGATATTTTGGAGGAGATTGCTGATAAGGGCCTTTTGGCTACAGTAATATCTTGTCTATCTATGGTCTGCACTGACCTGGGCCACTCTAGTAGTGAGTGGCTTCATTTATCCTCAAAATTAGTAGTGAAACCCCTTCTTCCAATGGAATTTTACCTAGAAGCCCAATACATGAAATGAGTTAAAAAAGAACTGCCTTGGTTGAAAGGAGGGTGATGGATCTTTAACCTGAGAACTGGGCCAGTAGCAGCCCACCACCCCCATCATTTTTACTTCTTCCCCCAGGCTTTTGGGAGTACAGTTTGAAAATTATTATTTTGCATGAGATCAATATGGAAGATATGGACATCATTATAGACATAGGAAACAACTGGTTGGAAATAGAGAGATATTGTATAATTAGAAGCATTATCAGAGACCATGAATGAGAACAATCATATATATGTATGCAATATGTATAGAATTAATAGATCCTATATTCATAGATTCACGAATATATTTATAAACAATGATTACTGGAAAGGGTTCACTTTTATATCTTCCTTGAACCAGGGGTCTAGTAATGTCACCATCTGTGTTGAGGAATGTACACTAGAAAGTCACAGTATGCAGTCTGGGAAGAGAGCCACAGAAATGAGATGCTGTGAAAGCTGTGGAGATATTTTTTCCTGTTATTCCCATTCGCAACAGGTCAGACTCCACTGATAACAGCTGCAGAAACAATTGGGGACCTTATTCATAAAATCAAAGGCACAATGCCAGATGGCAACTAACCAAAGGAATCGGAGATGGAGAGAATTACAAAATGCTGGTGAAACAGGCAGCAAGTCCTCTAGGGAATAAACTTCCCTGTGGTTTTGTTAAAGTGTAGAAATCGAATATTTTTGTGTGCAAAATTGCAATCAATACAGTACAAAATAAAAGCAATAAGTGTTTGTTAACTGGAAAGTTTATCTGTGGAGAAAAACAATTTTCTTAGTAGAAAATTTGATGGGCTGTTCAGGCTGCCCTGTCATTTTTCTTGTCTCTCTTCATAATCTCTAAGCAATCCAGAAACAGCCAGTAAAAGAAGAGAATCTCTGCTTCTTTAATTACTTCCTGTAAATTTGACAACTACTACCCCAGTCTCATTGGCTAGTCTACTTATAAATAGGCTACTCTTTCAAAGACAGCATAATTATTTGAGTTCACTTACTTCCCTGGCTATATATCATTCCTATCAAAGCTAATGCTTCCAAGCTACCTTAACAGTGTCTCAACATCTCACTTGAACAGTATATTTAACTCTTAAATGCTACTTATTTTCTTAGCTGGTAAATATTCAAACCATTGGTGATAATGTATACCCAAAGTCTGAAATAAAACCCCCACATTTATTAAATGGAGGATAAAAAATAAACTCAATCTTGTGATGAAGCAGAAAGATTGAATCCTACTGAATCTCACTCACACCTCAGTATTTTGTAATTTACTATGAATTTTATACTTATGAGACTCTTCTACGTGAAAGGTCTATAGGAATACAAGTAAATTTATGAAAATTTTGTGTGTGTATGCTTAGTTGGGAAGATAATATGCCATTAAGAAAAATAACATAAACCAGAACTGTGTTACAGTTCTGGTGATTTAATGAGTTACTGAAATTCTTAAGCTTAAAATGCTAGTATTTTCCATAGAGTTTTGAAAAAAAATTTATAGTTTTTAAAAGTATCAGTGCTGGTATAGATAAAAATAATCTATGTTAACTTTTTAAAACTAGAATTTTATTTATTGGTTCAAGATACTTTTTCCTAAGAAAAATTGAGCCTTTATAATTAATATTTAAACCTTGGGCATTGATTTAAATACAAGATTAACCAGAAAGAAATATCCTAATTCAAGGGACATGCGTGGGGCATGCATTAGTGTTCTAAAGAGTCTAAAGACTCTATAATGGATTTTGAGGATTTTTAACTAATGGATTTAGCTTATCTGCTTTGACTCTCTACTGACCAAGTAAGTCATTTGATCACAAACATCTACTTTATTATGTACTGGGTAATACTTTAAATTAGTACTGCTAGGTATAAGGTTTAACTATGAATGACATTTGCTTTGATTCCAATGCTTGACTCCTAGGCATTATTTTATAACTTTATATAGAAAAATATTTTGGGGATTTATCATTTCACAGTTTGGTATATACATTTAAAATAATTGTAGGAAACTGTAGGGCATTTAGGAAGTGGTAACAAAGTGGGTGGGATCTCATGTCATTTCTAACATGTGCAATGTGAAATGGAGATGGATGCAATTATGAAGCAAAAATTTCAATGCAAACATACATTCAGTGAACTTGGAATGCTGTAGGAATGGGAGATTTCTAAAATGAAACAGAATCATCCATTACAAATCAGTGATTCTGTTAATCTTTGTATCACATATGTATCAGAACCAAAGGAAATATGGTAATATGTACTTGGATCTGGAACACATTAAACGATCGCGGTAAAACAATGCACGTCTGCATATGTGATCAGTCATGCTTTAATTTCCCTTTAATGGCTGTGGATGGGAGGAAGTATTTGAAAAAACCTACTGCTTGCTATTTTATCCTTCTTAATTGAGGAGGAAGGTGGTGGAGATTCAGTCCTCCCATTGAATAGTCTATCCCAAACTCGAAAGAAAGAATTGCACAATCAATCAAGGGATATTTGGGTGACAGATATTTCTACAAAGAAGCCAAGGCACACAGTCTCCATAAATGGGAAGATGATATGTAAGTACATAAAATGTTAAATATCTATAAAGGAGATAAATAGATACATTTTTTTTGGTAAAAAATGCTAAACATATTAAAAGGTAATAAATTTTATTTGCTTCTAATACCATTTCTCTAGAAGCTGATAATGTTAGTTGCTTCCAGGAGGGAACCTAGCTGGCTGAAAGATGGGGTCTGGAAAGAGATTTTTTTTGTCTATACATTTGTACCCCTTGGCATTTTGAACATCTAGAATGTATTACAAAACTATTCCAAAACTAACAAATAAAAGAAAATAAACATTAAGCACATGGTTGGTTTCCTAAACAATGGTTCAAATGGACTCCATTATACTTGGAATTCTTTGTTGGGCCTTAATGAAGCAGCAGTAATCTGGACTGATTATTAAAACATGGATAATATTTGGATACACTGAAAGGAGGGGGAAGCATTCTAGGCAGGACAACTGACATTAAGCAAAAGCCCTAAGGAGGAAAATATAAGACCTATGTGGTCTTAATAAGTAGATCGGGCTGACTATCAGTAATTTGGGCAGATATGGCTGGAGAGATTAAGGTACAGATTATGAAGGATCTTGAATGCCAGGATAAGGAGTTTAGCCTTAATAATACAAACAGTAAGAAGTTCTGGAAATTTTTGAACAGAGGAAATTGGTGTCCTAATAAAGCTCAGTGTCGATTGAGAGGGGAAAGATTGGAGTCTGATACGATATTCCAGGCAAGGAGGTTGGAGTATAGGTGGTGGTGTCAGTGTGTAAAGGTTGGTGGAATGAGACTGAGTCAGAGTGACTGGAGTGTGAGAAGAACCAGGGTGCTGGAGGGTCCTCAAAGAAAGTGTCCTCATCAGTATCACATTCCTAAACAGAGCGGGGGCTGAGAAAATGTTATTTTATTTGTTGATTTGTAAGTAATTGTTGAGAAAGCATAAACCATATATTTTAATGAGTGTACATTTTCATGAAAGCTGAGAGGTAGAAACCAGATTTTCAGGAGTTATGGTAAAAGTGTAAGAAAAAAAAGAAGCACTTATTAAAATTAAATTATCCAATATAATCAATATTTTTTGAAAACTTACTATCTGCCAGAAACTGTATGAGGCGTTGAGGACATAGCCTGGAACAAGACAACTTAATCTCTACCTTTTTGGAGTTTATAGATCTCCTGTGAGGATAGACATGAAAAAAAAGATTAATGATGTGGGGATAATATGCCATAGAAGGAGAAGAATGAGTGCTTGGGAAGTTTATAGCATTGAAAAAAAGGAGAGAAATGGAAAAATAGCTGTAGGAATGTGGTAGGGACACATGAAGTAATTTTTTTTCCAACTAGATCCAAGTGTCTTTCAAGCCACATTGGAAGGAGTCCGTGGCAAGGACAAGAGCAAATAATTAGTGATGCAAAGTCCTTGGAGAGTCACAAGGAGACGAAATTAAGGACAGGGGGAGAGGTTTCCTTGTGGGAAGGAAGGACATCGATATTTTGAGGCACGAAGGAAGAAAAGAAAACTACAGTATAGAGATAATGCTGTTTAGAGGTTGAGAGGAGGAAAGCTGGCACTGTTCAAGCCTGGGAACTTCACCCTTACAACAAAGTCAGGGCTTTGGGAATATGGGTTTGGAATAGTCATTGGGGGAGTATGTTGAGACTACTTGGCTTCATTCTGTTTCAAGGTTATAGACTGCACTATTAACCCCATGTCAACTCAAGCAGTGGTGTGGCTAATGCGTGGCATTGTTCCATAGATCCTGGGGAGGGGTGGGGTGAAACGGTTTGATACACCTCAAAACAAATCTATCACCACTAATTTACAACCCTCACAAACCATGCCCTAAATGGAAAACTTTAAAATCAATAAGATGTTATAAAAGGCATTTTATTTCTTTTTCATATTATATGAAAGTAGGATATATTATTTACTTATGTATGTAAAGCTTTCACATAGTAAGCAATCCTTGCGTAGTGAAGAGAGAATAATAATTTAAAAAAGGACCTATTGAGTCAATAAAGAAATTTTCAGCTAGCATGGGAATCTCCCTAAATGTGTGTGATATAATCATCAGATTACTGTGATTATCTGCTTCCTGATGAAAAGATATAGTCCATTAAATGGAGTGTATGTCTAAGGTGTTTTGGAAGGACAAGAAGAACTGGGATGATGGAGTAATTTGGGGGCCTGAATCGGGACTGAGTCCACAGGTTTCTATTCCCAGCCCCAGTTTCAGACAAAAGCATCTGGAAAATGGGAAAAAGCCTTAGTGAGTGATGTTCCCTGGTGATAGACAAGACTGATGTGTCTGGAAGGGCCGCATAGCGTCTGCTGTGTGGCAGCCTTGGAGGGAAGAGGGCAGAGGAGCGGCCAGGTTACCCCGCTGCTGCCCGCGCCGCCTCCTTCACAGCTGCTCTCCCTGACTGTGGGAGCCCTCCTTCCTCTTTACTTCAGCCAAAGAAAGCCCGCCGCTCAACAGGCCTGGGAGGATGAAGGATGCGTATCCAAAACTGTGCAGATGATAATCAGGATTTATACCCGCACATTTAACGCATTTAATAGTTTTGGGAGTATAATCCAGATTTGAGTATTCAGAAAAAAGATGACTTCTGGCTAGAGACTGGACGGTATAAATCAAGCAGTTCACTGGAAACACAGTGTTGATGGGGCCGCTGTAATTCACGAATAGATATTTTAATGAGAAAAAGCTACGTATTATGTTGTCATATACTCCCTGCAAAAATATCTCTGCCATTTAGTTGTGAATGCATTTCCATTTTATTAAACCGTGTTGCCTATCATTTTATATCATGTGATAAATTACAGCTAAGTGTACAGAGTTACTGCAATTTAAAAATGGATATAATTTCGTTATTGCTACATTTTACAGGACATCAGAAGTCAGTCTGTCCTCGTTATTTTTTTTTAAATTAAATCTGTCTATCAGATAACCTAAGCCTTTAAAGCCATATATCCTATTTTAATTAAAAAAAAATTCTGGTTGTGATCATTGCATAGAATTAAAATCCCATGTAAAATATGGGAAGAAGGGAGGTAAGGGGAGGTCATATAGTGTTACCTGATAAAAGGAGACAGTAATATTTAAAATGAGGTAAGTGTTGCACCGATTTATGATGTATTTTATCTTCAGGAGAAACCATAGTTTATCGTGGTGTCATTCAGCTTGAATCGTCAGCTGTATATCTTTGACTCTTTAAATGTAACTGTTGAAAGGAAAAGACTTTCAGAGATGTGAGCTATGAGACAGATCAAAAGCTTAAAGTAATTTTGCTTTGCTAGTTCAAATATATTTTTATTGAAACATATTTTGTTGTCATGCATGCATAAATATTACATAGCATCAGTTAAAGAGGGTGAGGGTCCAGGGTTGCTGGGTGTTGTTAGCAGAAAGGCAAGTAAGAATTAAAATATCCTTGTAGCTTCTACAATCTCAAACTCTTCGCTCTCTATTTTTTTTTAACGTCTAATTTTGCATAAGTCATTCTTGTCCGCAGGTAATTCCTATTGTAGAAAATAGAAATAAATTCATGATGTTAGATTCACAACCAGTAAATTTAAAGAACATAAACCCTCATGAAATAATAGTAAACACTAATTAGAGTGTCTTAGGAAGTTTATTACAGCTCCACATCCTACATGAGCCAATATACTTAATCTGTACTGTTAATTTTTGTTTTTTAGTTTATTTTTTCTGTCGTTATCTTTATATTTCTTTGTTGCTTTCAACCTGTAACATGCAAATAGTCATGAAACAATTAAAGCTTGTTAACAATCAATACTTTGATAATAACTTGTTAATTTGTATTAGGGTTATTTTTTTACTTTAGCTTCAGATTTTCTCATGATATTAACATTTCCTTCCCTGTAAGTATTTTCAGAAACCAAGAAAAATATTTTTCCTTCAACTAGTGCAATAGAATTTTATAATTCTTAACTTTTCCTTGTCCAGGAGTTGACTTTAGTTTAGAATTGGGTAATAAAAATAAGCTATTAAAAAAGAGTCAGAGTTATTAGCAACAGGGTTGAATAGCAGTACTACAGTCTGAAGACAGGAGGGATTTTAAATTCTTTAAACAGTCTTCGTGGAAATTAATCCCAAAGGATTTAAATTATTTAATTCAAAAATATTCAGTAGAAAAGACAGGTGAGAACAAGAGGAGATATTCTAAGTTTGTTTTATACTTTTAAAATCGTCTTTTCACTTTAGTTTTTAAAGGCTACAGTTAATAAAGTAATAAGAAGTTAACTGGCTTTTCTTGTCATGCTCATGTCATCCTTGGTACCCTCAATAGAGCTAATGATTTGATGTTTTAGGAGGAAAGAAAAAGGAATTAGGGCTCATAAATTAAATGTACTAACTCCTTTCTTCAAAAAGCATGGACATCTTATAAAATAGAGATTCTTCACTGCTGTGTTCTCACCTCTCTGTAAAGTGGAAAAATAACACGTTTTCTTAAAAGGATTTAAAAAATGATGAAGCAGCCTAGTGTTTTGAGTTGGTGTAGCAAATTTATACAAGGAACTTGGAGATTCTCTTATAATTCTTAGTGTTATTTAGAGAACAGCAGCTTGAAGGGTTCTGATGCCTTGTATATCTTACCCAGACTTTATTAGAATGTTTACAAAAGGACTCACTTCATAACTCACATCCTTTCTTAAAACAGTGACTATAAAGCAGCAAACATATGACAGATGTGTGTCTGTGTATCTTTTGTATCTTGTTTAGGCTTTATAGAAATTTACTTTCTTTTTTAAGAAAATCATTAGCCGAGGATCATTTCACATTAACATGCATTCTTTTCTTTGTATTTTTTTTTAAGCTTGCTTAAATACTGTATTTTCATTAGATCCATCAGAGAAAACATTGTATGAGTTTCTGTATTTAATTTAGGCCACTCTATGCTAAATTCACATTTACTACAGCTTATGGTAATAAAATACCTTTCAACATTTTCACCAAGCTTTATACTTTGCTCTTTCAAAGACTTTTTTTCAAAGTTTCTTGCCCCCCCTCCCCCGCTTTTTTTGGTACTTTAGCAAGGTGAACATTTGATTGAATAGAATTTTTAAAAACCAAAAAGCATCTTATAAAAGCTTTTGAAAAAAAGTCTCAAAATTTCATACATTTAAACAGAGAATTATTATAACTGATGTAGATATCCAATTTATACACTAAATGAAAACAATGCATGAGGGTAGAGTAAGTGGTGAAACAAATATTGAATACTAGACCTTGTAAACCAAAAAAAATCCATTTATTAAGAACACGTTTATTTATTCATGATATTTGTATATTATATGGCAGACGTTGCATTAAATATTTTAATTTTACAACCTAAATAACACTATCAACTATTTTGATTTCTTGGTTTTCAGAAAGGAGCTGAACGTACCATGTACGATAAAAATAGCACTAATTCATGTTCCATTTATACCACATATGATAAAATTGCACTAATTTTATTCCACTCATTTGTCCAATGATTAAAGTGACAATTAATTAGTTGCACTAATTAACACTGTTAGTGGAATTAGTAACAATTCAGAGCAAAATGTTTGTTAAAATGATTAAAATAGTAAAAAAAAATACTTTATTTTGTGAAAATGTTTGAGTTCCTAGTGCAAAGAAAGGAATAGAAATTTTAAAATGAGAAGTTTCTACAATGTGTTCTCAATGTTGGGATATAGCACATATTCTTTCCCTGTAAAAGCTTTTCTGTTAATTACATTGGTTATGTGTTACATTCTAACAGACTAAAATGTTTCATTACAGTGTAATTATAATATAGTATCATTATAATATTTCATTATATATTTCAATATTATAATCTAATTAGATTTATTAACAATTCTTAACATAGTAAATTTCATTATATTCCATATTTTGGAATCATAAACAACCATTTCTTAAAACACGATACAATTTTGACTTCAGACAATTAAACTGGTGTTTTTTGCTCTATCTCTTTCTTCAGACGCAATTTTCTCCTTTCTATTTCCGCATTCTCCATTTTCTCAGAAAGAAATTTTTCATCATTTTTATCATTGTGGTTTCCTTTATAAGGCTTTTGCTTTTCAGATACATTTTAAGTTTTTCTCTCAGCAAATTCTTCTTCTTACATTCAGTGTCAGTTTACACTGTTTTTGGATCTGCTTGATAGTTTAGAAGGGAGTTTTTCTAAATTTTTCCTGACAAGTTCATTAAGTACCTTCCAATTAACTGAGCCCTCCAGACTTTTGATGACTCTTTAGTAAATAGGAAGCCTTTTCTAGATGAGCTCATTTAAAAACAAACACTTTAAACATTGAACTTGCTTAATAAAAAAATAAGATAATTACAATAATTTTAATGATAACATTAATGTATTTCATTACTAATTTGTAATCATGAAATATTTTTCTTAGAAATTTCACTTGCTATTATTTAAAAGACATATAATTTAGTTATAGCATATGCACTGATTCTGTAATTACTGTACTCTGATGGACTTATTTCTGATGTTTTTTTGTAATGAAGGAAAAAGAATTCCATCAACAAAAGCAATTTTTCATTGTCTCCTGATGGATGCTTTGTGAGTAATGAAAAGAAAAAAAATCACAATAATGTGAAACTGAACCAAAATGATGAATCTTCAGAGAATGTTTTTAAGCACAACTGATTCTGAAGAATATCCTCCAATATTTTTTCTGTTTAATAGTTTTAAAGTCTGTAGTCATTATATTCTAAAAATAAGTAAAAACAATGAAACACTCCCATCTTTATAGCTATCGTCTATCTGTGTCTATCTATTCATCAATTCATCCATCCGTTACCTACTTTGCCAGCTGTCAAAATCAATCGCTTGTTAATATGAAAAAACTATTCAAGTCTTCCAAATGTTCTGAACCCTGACTTTATTATTTGCATTTCACTTTACTAGTGCTACATTTGAGAGAAATGACACTATACCCTTATAATTTGAAATCATTAAAAGAAGTAAAAATGCTTCTATGTTAAATCATATTAAAATTACTGTTTTTTAATAACCAGTATAAAATATTTGCAATAACTAAGTATGGTTCCAATTAAATTATTATGAAATTTATAATTAGTACCTGATGTCAAAGTAAAACTCAAGTATAAATGGCACAAAGGGAAAAGTTTCCTGACACTAACCAATTGATTATTATGAGACTTATTGTCTTTTCCTAGAAGCCAAAGCCATTATGTTGACTATATTATTCTATTATTACGTATATTTTTCTGATCATTAAATATAGATGCTTCGTAAAGAATGTCATTTTATGAATTGAAATAAGAAGTCCTTGGTAAAAGGTAAAAGACATTGTCAACTTTCAGTCTATTTAATAGTTGAGAACAATTGTAAAAATGTATTATCATTTTGAATTTTGATCATGTGCCTTTTTATTGCCGTAAAAAGACTAAGCCTTTCTGCCTGTTACATTGCTACAATTCTTCCGTCAGAAGACAGGACTGTGAAAATCTGCAATAGCTTTCGATGTGACTTGATGAATAGCAAGAGAGCTTAGTGGAAATGCTGAACTCCTTCATGATTAAAAAGCAAACCTTTAATGTAGTTTTTGTTTACCATGTCATAAGTGCAGCGTTGGAAGTTACTGCCAAAGAGTCATTGGAACAGGCATCAGTAAGGCAATGTCAGCCAGCCAATGCTTTGAAAATGATTCAGTTCCTCTAGCCTTATGACTAAAATAATATCCAGTGGCTCCAGCCCCAAGCCTGGTTAATGCATCTGTCCAGAACACATAATTACTCGGTCATAACATTCCCCCGGCCACCAGCCAACAAACCAATCAGCATTTCTTCCTAACTCACCAGAATTTTTGCTGTGTCAAACTGTTTGATCTCTAGGTAGTAAAAATGCAAAAAATGGAAGGACACTGCACTGGAAGGTTTTAATTTAGAATAGTTTCTCATGGAAATTAAATTTGAAGAGAAACATGTTTTTGTTGTCATGATTGAAGTTGAAATTTTAATTTGGTATCCCTTTGCATATCGTGTAGTTTATTTTTTCATTGTAAGCTAACATTTTAGTGAGGAAATATTCTAACAACAAAATAGTGGTGAATATATTTCTAGTTGCTATTAAAAATGATTTTGTTTCTAAAACATTAATAAATACAGTGGCAAAATTTTCTTGTTGGTTAACACAGACATTGTATGTGCATATATTTATGCACATGTGTGTATATAGAATTTCTTATATCCCCTTCAGAGAGCAATTATGAAAGTATATATGTATTCATATATACATATCTGTGTATAGTCTAGGTTTTTACACAAATTTATTACATTTGAATAATTCTTAATAAATCCTTGAGGTTATTCTGGATTAAATTACATTATTTTCCACAGACTCATCTAAAGATGTTTTAAAATGGATTCCAAAAATCATTTTTTATGAGGTGAAGGTTCACTAAGTGTGTGAAATTTGAGCTTAGTTATAAAGAATAAATAGATGTGAGCAAACAGAGGAAGTGAGGAAAAACATTCCAGATAGAAGCGAAAGCATAGGAAGAAGTGCAAGTGTGAAAGAAAATGAGATGCTCAGAAAAGTAAGAAAATTGGTCTTTCTGGAGTGCAGACACGCATGTGAGCATAATGTGAGATGAGGTTGCAGTGGCTGGCCTGTGTGAGGTTGTGAATGACCTTAATAGGCAAAATAGAAGCATAGATGTTAGGATTCATAATCTGAAGAAATGACGTTGGAATACTTTAAGGGGTTAATTTATGGACACATGAAAATGTTTTCTCCATTATTTATCTCCTCTCCACTTCTTCCTGTATCAGGCTTAGATGGCAATGTGCCCACTGGATTATATTCCTGGCTTCATGTTTGGTATGAATAGAAAGAAGTGTCCAACTACTTTGTTCCCACACACAGTTGGTAAAATTTCTGTAGCATCGCTTCTTTATCTCAGGCACACACTGACCTCCAAGGGGACAGGGCCTGGAATGAAGATAAAAGAAAATGTCACAGAGCAAAATATGCCTTCCAAATAGCTGGTTACTGAGCATTCTGGAGGAAGAGCACAGTAAATGTCCTTTTGAACTCAAGAGGAGAGAATTATGCACATGCATAACATACACATGCCTACATGTATGCACATAGTGCTTTCTGCCCAGTTTCTCTCTGCACTCTACTGAATCATCATGCGTGTTTGTGTGTGGCATTCACACTTAACAGCTTATGGGCTGGACTTCACGTCTCATTTCATTTCCCACGTGCTGTTCACATGTCAAAACCTTGAAGTATTTACCAAGATACCGTAATAAATAACAAACATGAACCGCCTCTAAGACATAACTACATAACTACTTTCCTTTTTTAGAAATTGACTGTTTTATAATTCCAAAGGCAACTTGAGCTTCCACTAGTGTTGGTATAGTTGGCGTCTACAAGGCAGGGTGATTCAATGGAGAGAATGTGTGGAGTGTTGAGGTTGCTGCCACAATTGCAAATCTACATTTTTATGTCCAACTATATACTTACAAGTCGATCCAGTTTGTAAAGGACTTTTGTTTAAAGGGTGGATGTCACTCTTAAAGTGATAAATAAATTTGAGAAACTACTTCATCTCACCGAAAAGAAGACATAGTGTTCATGAATTACTATTGTCTCTGCTATTAATAAACTCTATACAGTGATCTCGGAGAGTGGATATCAAATATGGAACTTCCCATTTTGAAGTAATGGAATTCTTGGACAGCTCTGCCCAATAAAAATAGAATGAGAGCCATATATGTAATTTTGCAGTTTGTAGTGATTTAATAGCCACATTAGAACAGGTAAAAAGAAACAGATGAAATTAATTTTAATAACATTTTACTTAACCCAGTATATCCATAATATTATGCCAATATTTAATCAATATAAAATATTAATAAGATATTTATATTAAAAAAAATTAAGTTCTCTAAATCCAGTGTGTATTTGATATTTACAACCTATCTCAATTTAGACTAGCCATATTTCAAGTGTTCAATAGCTTTGTGTGGCTAGTGGCTACCATATTAGACAGCAGAGCTCTAAAGTGAGAGAGCTGACCTCACGATTATGGTATGCTGGCTTGGAGGCACGATTGAAATTGATGTATACCTCTATGTTTTAGTCCTTGGATAGCAACGTCACAAAGACATTCACCACCAAAGTCTTTTATCAATACTTAATTCATTAGATTTATCCACATATTTATCATGTTTTTTATTCTTTATTTCTTCTTGAATTTCTGAGTTTCCCTCAGGGATAAATTTTAGTCAGCCTGAAAAATATTTTACATACAAGTCTACTGGAGATGAATTTTCTCAGTTTATGTCTGTCTGAAAAATGTCTTAATTTCATCTTTATATTTGCTATGCGTATAATTCTAATTTAGATTGGTATTTTGTCTAAATACTTCAAATATAGCTTTCTGGATTCTTTTCTTACTTTTTCATTTTTGCCTCTGTTGCTTCTGTTGAGGGATAAGCTGCTGGCTGTCAGTCTAGTTGTTGCTCTTTTGAAGATAATCTGTTCTTTTTTCTTTTACATGATTTTAAGATTTCTCTTTGGTTTGGTTTTTAGCATGATTTTCAGCATCAGTTTTACCATTATGTGAGTAAGTACTGATTTCTTTTTAGTTTTTTCTGCTTGTGCTTTGTATGGCTTCTTGAATGTGTGGCTTGACTCACCAGTTTGGGAGCATTCTCAGCCATTTTTTCTCTAAACATACCTGCTGTTCCATTCTCCTTTTGTTCTTCTCTGGGATTTCCATTATATTTATATTAGGCTTTTATACTATATCCCTTTATAATTCTTATTTTCTTTTCTGTATTTTTCATTCTTTAGTCTCTCCATGTTTCATTCTGAAAATTTTCTTCTGACCTACATCTCAGTTCACTAATTCTCTCTTCAATCATCTTTAATTTACTATAAAACCTGTTCATTGAGATTTTAACTTTAGTAATTGTTTTTTTTGTTGTTGTTGTTGTTCTGGAATTTCCATTAAAAAATTGATTTTAGTTCTCTGCTGAAATTTGAAATCCTTTCTTTTATGTCCTTGAACAGAATAAGCTTAACTTCAAAATTTGGAGTTCCTGTGGGTTTGTTTCTATTGTTTATTTTTTCTGTTTTTCAGTAGCATTGCTTTTCTGTGCCTGTTTCTCTCCCCTCTCCCTGCTGCCTCTTCCCCCACAGCAATGTGTTTACAGATCACCCTTAAAAATATTCTGGAAAAGAGGATAATGCTATAATTTCCAGAGAGGATTTACTTTTCCCCCAACCAGGCATCTGGGAACACTACAAGTGCAGAGCGGGGATCATCTCAGTCTAATTTCGTGTAATGAGATGGTTTTAAGCTGAGCTGTGGTTCTTGCATATGCTGTATGCTGTCGCTTCACTCTTATCCTTATTCTTCTCCCTTATCATCAGAAGGTGCGTTCCTCAGAGTTCCAACCAAAAGTGAGGAGATCCTACTGGGCACTCTCTTTGGCAGGCTCTGGGCTGTTTCTGTTCTCTGTCAAAAGCACCATGCACTCTCTCACCCTTCCTCTTTCAAATTAAGAAAAAAAAGAAAAGGGTGAAAAGTGGTCACAGAGCTGGACTCACTTTTCTGGTTCTCTTTTGTACCTCAAGATCCTGAACCAGTCCCTTTTCACTGACATGTTAGCTCTCTCATGCCTGAAAGCAGATGTTTGTATGTTTTGTCCAGCTTTTCTAGTATATAGCAGAGAACTACTCCAAATCATCTAGTCTACCTTTAAGTCTTTCTAATTCCTCAAACGGATGTTATTTTTGTCCATTCTGTGATCAAACTTACCTCACTACAGTGGCTATTTATCTACTTTTGGTTGAAGCTGATCTAACAGACTAAAGCAGACTCCTTTTGGGCTAAGCATCATCTTTCAAAAATCCTCATATTTTCACCCCTTACTTCTCTTTCCATTCAAATTTAACCAGAATATATCTCAAAAGTTTTCCCATTATTTTACATTTTCTTAGAGATAAAGTAGATACTTTTCAATTAAATGAGATATCCAAAAAGAGTTGCATCTTGGAATCATGATATCTCAGTAAAATATGTGTCAAATATTAACTTGTACTGAAGATCTAAAGATACTTTTGTCTAAATATTATTCAGTATGAACAATTTTTAGCATAGCTTTTGAAAACAATAATTGACAAGGTTCTTTTCTTCATGTGTAGCATGTTTTCTGACTCTACTGTTATAGATTGTTTCAGCTAATTTTTTTGGTTTGTGTTTAACTTTTTGTTATTTTGCTCATTAACATGCCAGAGAATGAAATAGTATTTGAAAAGACTGCAGATCAATTACAATAGTAGATTTCTTGGAGTCTAATGGAGAGGTTCACATAAAGTCCATTTGTGAATGCTTTAGGTATTCAGAAAAACTTGATATACTGCAGGCCCAGCTAATTTAGAAGAGAAAGAGATATGATTTGATTCATCTAGGAATTCTCAGTCCTATTTCCCTTGACTCTGAGCTCCTTTAGCTAGCGTGTGTATCAAAGTTAGCTTATACACCATTCCAGATCCATGTACTTGCCTTGCTCTGACAGGAGGAACCCTGCTTCTATAGAAAAATGGGCTTACTGTGGCAGCTGCTCCCTATTTCCTCATGTTGTTCATCGACTTGCCCCTAAAGCATCAGCTCACCCTCATCACTGAGCACCTCTTGCTCTGGCCCTGTGGCTTTCCTGTTCCTGAGAAGCAAGATACTAGGGCATCCACGGGGAAGCATCCCTTTATGTGTAACCCATAAGTGTTAATGCCCTTGGGGCAAATTTTGAGCAATGGGAGGGCTGGTAGATAAATTCTACTCTCTTCTTCCATCATAAAAGGATTGTTTAGAGACTCAGTAGCTTCATAAATGTTCACTGGAGATATCTGGTAAAAATGAGCAATCAGCTCATCATGAAGCCGTGCTCAGCATTATTTGTATTTGTTCTCCCTCACGTTTCTGGATTGCACTCCTCCACAAAGTGTTAGCACATCTGCTTTCTCCTGGGGATCTGTTTCTAGGGAACGAGGCTAAGATAGGTTGTATCAACAACATAATGAATATTTATGACTGTGATATTGCTAGCTTAGTAGATGCTTGGTAAACACATGTGGAATATTGATTAAAGACTTACGCTTACCAGAAGATATTTTGATAAAGATGTTTAGCCAATTGAAGTTTAAAATGGTAATAATGGCAAAGATTTAGCGAGCATTTATTGTCTGCCAGACACAGTGATAAGTGCTTTGCAAGTGTTATCTCTTTTAGCCTTCCAAACAGTCCAGTTTGTTAGCGCAACTGTTAACCCGGTTTTCACATATGGGGAAACTGAAGCTCATAGTGGTTAAATGACTCATCTAGGATCATGAGTTAGTGTCAGAACTGGATCCAAATTATACGATTTCAGAACATATGTACTTGACCACAAACTGTACTGCCTGTCCAAAGTTTTACTTTTGTTTCTTCTATTTTATTTTATTTACTTCTATTTTATTTAGTTTTGTTGGTCATGATATTATTTCTTACCATGATAAGTTCTAGAAGGGGCATCTGGGGAGGGCACGTTTTTCAGTATCATCATCTACCTACTCTTTTCCGTAACAAAGTTTCTTCTTAGGACACTTCTAGGAAGTCCGTGTCCTCATTTGGCATTACTTTTCTCAAAGTGTTAGCAATGTCATCCTCACTCCTAAAGTCGAAGTGAAAAAGAGTCCATAGTTGTTTCCGTAAGGAATGAAGAAACAAGAGGAATAAGTTAGAATTAAAAAAAAATTATACAGTATGGGAATTTGAGTCATAAATTCCAAGAAATGCCTACTTACTAGCACTGATATACTAAGAACATATGGAAAGTTAAAAAAAATCTATTCCATTTCATATATTGAACACCTGAGATGGATATCAAAAACGATAATGCTGTTACGACAACTATTGAATAAGACATCTGTTAATTCAGGTTAATTACCAAAATCAATAAACTGATGTTTTCCTGAGGGAAGAAAAATGTGACTACAAGTGGATGGTTAAAAGCAATTTGTTATTCACTATCTTAATCATTTCAAGAAATAATATATTGTTTCATTAGATTATGTAGGATATCCAACCTAGTTTTCCATCTCAAGTCAACTCATCGAGATAGATAAATTTTAAAAAGTGTTAGCAAATTAAAAAAAATTAATTTGTTTGTCTTAAGCAATGAAAGCAGTACAGTCATACGACTTTAAATTAATTATTATTTATTTAAATTCTTTTTTTTAGTTAGAAACATGATTAAAAATGACATTATCCTTTGCAAAACGCCTCTAATTCAGGAAATAGATGATATTTAAATCACAAAAAGGAAATATTCTCAGAATCCATTCGACCTGAAAATGGATTCTAGATGCATAGGCATGCATCTTAGTAGGAAATCTGACAAATCAAGTATATTCGTAATTAAACAATAACATTCAACAAGTAGTTATCTTGTCCCTACTATCTGATAGGTACTATTTTAGGTACTAGGAATATGAAAGTGAAAAAGACACAAAATCCTTGCTCTCATGAAACCTACATTCTATTGAAGGAAATAACAACGGCAGCAAAACCAACATAAAATGTATTTTCAGGTTGAGATAAGTACTATGAGAAAGAATAAATCAGTGTGGGATGACAGCCCTTGATGAGAGGGGATGGTGGGAATCAACCATTTTAGCCAAGGAGGTCATTTAAAAGAATCCATATTCTCAAGTACGGAATGTTATTGATGATGATGATCTGAAGATTTACTCTTAAGTGCCATGGACTTCTGCAGGTATAGGTTAACATGGAATCACAGAGGCAAAAAGCTTTTCATATTGCACCTCGTCTAACTCCGTGTTGTAGACAACATCGAGAATGGGAAATTCCAGTTGATTTTACCCTAGTTTACACAAATGGTCAGGAGCAAGTCTGGCCCTCTAACTCAGGTTTCCTAGTTCTCAGTCAAGTATTCTTTAGCAATCTTTTATTCACTCTGTTTCTGTATGAATAAAAGATAATGATTCAATTCCAGAGATCCACAAAGATTTTTCTGATCTCACGTTCCTCAGGTCTTTATTCTAACCTTCCAGTCTTTCTCTGCCACTTTATCTAAAATTGCAACCTGTACATTTTGGGAGACAATTCTCCACAAGTTGCTTTCATTTTGGAACATCTTGCAAGTGAGACACTGATTGCATTTTGTTCCAGATTATTCTGTCAAGGATGTCCTTGAAAGATTAAGAATGTGTGAACTCCATTTTGTGGTGGGCCAACTTGGATTCAATGACTAACAAGCTAGGAAGGGCTTAATAAATCTCACTCGACAAATAGAAATGGTATAATCAAGAATGCAGCTGGCCAAGCTCCAGTGACATCTTGGCTTTATGTGAAAAAGTGACAGCTATTTCTTTGAGAGAACCTTTACCCTCCATCCCGCTACCTGAGACAAAGCTGCTGGCTCAACGGGTCCCCAGGTTTACAGAGTTCTCCTAAATGCCTAGGCTTTGTTCACTGATGGTTTGGCTAAACTGAAACCTGATAGTACCCACTGGGCTGCTATCTGTTCAACTTCAGCACCAGCTAAACAGAACCTAAAGCAGTTGTGGTCAGTCCATTCAGTGAGCAGAATTCCAGGTCATTCTCACAGCTCTGGTTAATACTCCCCTTGATAAAGTTGTATTTTTATTGACCTTCGGGCTGTTGCCAGTGCTCCACCTGTTTGGTCTGCCACTTGGAAAACTATAGGCTGGATGATTAAATATCCTTCCTTTGGGCCACAAACTCTGGAAACAAATCCTGATGGAACTGTCTGGGTCACTGGTGTAGATGGCCAAAGTAACAGCCTGTTTTCTGATGATACTGACTGATTTAAAGTGCTGATCAAGCCTTCACCACCCAGATCACCAACACTGCTGACTGGACCCATCATCAAACCAGACATGACAACACATCCACCATCAATGACAGGGCACAAAGTCAAGGACTATGTTTCTGATGCAGAGGCTACCACTGTGTCTTAGTCTGCTTGGGCTGCCGTTACACAGTAGCACAGACTGGGGGGCTTAAACAACAGAAATATATTTCCTCATAGTTCTGGAGGCTAGAGGTCTGAGATCAAGGGTCAGTTTCTTGGGTTGCTAGGGTTGGTTCTTCTGAAGCCTCTCTCCTTGGCTTGTCGATGGCTGTCTTCTCCCTGTGTCCTCACATGGTCTTCCCTCTTATCATATCTGAATCCAAATTTCCTTTTCTTATAGGAACATCACTCATATTGGATTAAGGCCCACACTAATGACTTCGTCTTAACTTAATTACCTTTTTAAAGATCCTGTCTCCAAGTATAGTCACATTATGAGGTGCTGGGGATTGACTTTTAACATTGGAATTTTGGGGGGACACGATTAAGCCCATAACATATTGCATACCATATTTGTGACTCCTGACAAAATAAGTATGTTTGTCTCGTATATTGACTACGTGGAACCTATGACCCCCTCTTGGGGCTATGGAGGTGCCTCACTGCTGTTGACACTGTTTTCAGTTTGCAATTTTGCTGTTCCAGTCCAATCAGTGGATTCTGGATAATACTATTGTGGGCCTTGAAACTAGTCTGTGTCATATTTTCAGCTTTCTGTACCAGGTGCAATCTTGCAATGGTGAGCTTTTATTGTAAAAAGCACTGAACAGTGGACTAATAGTCAAGGAATTATAGAACCTTCCAAAGTTCATAGGCATCTGATATTGTTGACTGTTGGAATGGCTTCCTCAAAAATGGACTATAGGTGCCCACGTGGGCCAAAGTTGGGGTCTCTGTACTTTTTATAAAAATGTCTGTCTTTCTCTCACTATTCTCTTTATGTACACTATACTGTATAGGTCTAAGTGCAAGAAGGAGATGATTGGAAAAAAGATAAAGTACTGGAATGGGACACACTGACTTGATGGCATTAGAGAAAGAACAACACCCCTGGCCCTTGGGGTGGGAACACTCATGCTCCCGGTTGTAGGAGAGGTAGAGGGACACTAATGATCTTTATGTTCGGAACCATCCCTGGAGCCCTTCTTAGAAAAGAAAATGCTCTGGTGTAGCTTTTCCAAACTGCTTCAAGCACCTTAAATTTAACTGACTAACGGATCTGCCATCCTCTCCCAGACACCTTTGACTATAATTTTATCACATTCCCTTTGGTTGTACTGAGAAATCTATCAGAAACTGCAGGGAATGGCCCCAGCTCCTGCACCTTCCATGCAAAATGCCTGTCAACACTCTGGATGGATGTCTTTCCCATCTGCATTCCCATGGCCACTGTTCAGTCATTCAGTTAAGTTCAGGAATGTCACCCATCTGGTGACACAGACAAATAGGGCAGGTTGTACTAATGACCCTCTGGCTGTCCTTCAAAACATGAGAAAAAGACTCAACTATATCCTGAAAAGGGAATCCTATGACATACTAGACAGGTGGGAGGCTGCATTGGAGGCACTGTCATCCTGCGCTCTGTGACTGAAGTAGGTCCCGCTTGGAGAGTGCTGACAATTGTAAACAACACTTCCTTTCCAGGGGCACCACATGCACCCCTGGGAACTATACTTATCATGGGGAAGCCAGACGTTAACTTGCTTCTTTTCACCAAAAATAGTAAGTTGCATCATCAAGGTGACCATAAGTGACCTTCAAGGGTTTAAAAAAACACCACCAGTAGACCATATAGCCCTCAGATGACAGTGAAGTTCTCTCTAAATGAGACTACTCTTTCTAGGGAGGTATCACAGAGGGATAACTGACTTATTATGTGCACCCTGTGGGAAGTTATCCCTACCTTGGGAATCATCCATTTAGAAAAGGTGATATGAAATTGGTGTCTAACTTTAGCTAAAGTGATTAATGACACAACCTTGGCCCTGGAAGACATTCAGGCCAGGCCCAATTCACTGGTCAGGGTGGTTATGTGTGGTAAAATTGCCCTAGACTTTTTCTTTGTACCTGGATTAATGCCTTGAGCAAAGTAGAGAGGTCAACAAAGAAACTTTAAGAGAAAATCACCTGACTTTCTCGGGTAGACTCCAGTGGTTTATAGGATTTGTTCATATGCTTGGGTCTTGGACCCTGGGTGGCATGATTGAGGTAAAAGTTAGCCTCATCATGCTTCTTGGCATTCTCTTGATTGTACCCTTGATAAAATGTTGATTGAGACAAACTGAACAGATTTGGTAAAAGGAGGGGTTGATATTACCGGGAGATAATTCTCCATGTGTCTCCCATGTTTCTGTACATCCTGTGAATGAAACACTGATAGCCTTTTATTCTAGACTATCTTTTTAAGGATGTCTGTATAGCTAACAGCCCTGGAAGATGAGAATAGTTTTGCCTTATACAGCAAAGGGAGGCATGATTACTTCAAATATAAAAAGGTAATGTTCCCTCTGGAAGAAAGGTCAGGCAGGCTCACTGTCAGTTATAAAAGATTTGGGTTCCCTAAGCTCAGAGTTCCTCTCCTATAATGCAACCCACCGCATGTGTAAGGATCATCTGGCCTTCTTTTCATTACCCTGTGGGAATTCAGCCTTGAGGAAATGCTGCAGTGTGATACCCTGGCTGCAGCTTGCTGTGAGTAATAAAGTCCTTTGTCTTTGACCCAGGAGTCTTGCGTCTTTTGCTAGCATCCATGAAACTATTCAAAGTTAATTTGTTAGCCTGCCAATAGGGTGAATTCTCAGACCTTCACAGTTCTCAACACTACCTTCCTTACCACTTTCCTGTTTTGTTTTTTTTTTTGGAGTACATCATCATCTAATCTATCATATATTTGACTTACTTATCCTGTTCATTGTTTCTCTCCTCTAGCAGGGAGTTTTGTCTATTTTGTTCACTGATGTGGTCCCAGTGCTTAGAACTCAGATGCGTCCACAGAAGATAGCTCACATATACTTTAGAACAAATGAATTTTCTGTATTGCATCTTCAGCATCTGTGCAGGTAGAAAGTAGCCAAAAGGATTATGTTGTGATCCAGCCTCAGGATTAATATTGTTGATAATATTCATGTGTGGATAGAGTAGTATATATGGACATGAGCTGATATAACTTCAATTATGCACAGAAAACTGCACCATATGATGTGAACTCCTTTGTATTCTCTTCATTCCTCCTAAATTATTTGTCTGTAGAGCACTTGCCTTATCCTTTTTATTATGTTTTGGAGGAAGGAGTTGGTTGACTACTTGGAAAAGTTAAACTTACCTGTGCTCTTGTTATCGTCACTGCCTGCCTCCTCTGGGTTTCTCCTCAATATTATTTTGTGTCTTATGTCTCTTTCTTTTTAGCATTTTTTCCCCTGCATCTTACCGAATGGCCATATGTCACTTGTTCCTTGTATTAAAACCATCTACAATTTTATCATCCCTGTTACTACCCAAATTTCTTTTTCACTGCTCTTGCCATTTGCCGCTAAATTTCACAAAAGAGTGACCTATGCTAGATGCCATCTTCTCTCTCAACCTTGACTTCATTTTCAAGCTTTTACTATCTGATTTCTTCATTCACCACCATAGAAATTGTTCAGTAATTATCAACGAACTGAATTTACTAAATCCAGAAATCTCTTCTCAGATTCCTTCTTCCTAAAACACTTCATATCTATCTCAATTCCTACCTACCCTTCACTTATTAAAATTCCTTTCTTCTTTTGTTTCTACAGTTTAGATCTTATGTTTATCTTCCTATAATTGCTCTTTTTTTTTGTATTTCTCTTCTTACTTATTTAATATTTCAAATATAGATAGTTATTCATTAATTCAACAAATATTTATTGAGTGCTTACTACATTCTAAGTATTTAGGCTGCATTTTTGAACAGAATATTCAAAGGTCCCAACCTTCATAAACTTACATTCTAATCAGGGGAGTTGGGCAACAATAAATATAATAAATAAGTAAAAAATTACATATTATCTTAAAAGTCAAGACAAAAAAAGAAAATTCAAGCAGGATAAGAGGCATTCTGGATGTGGGTGGGGGTGTGGAAGGTAGGAAGCAGGTAGTATCAGTAAAAGTAGGCGTTATTGGGAAGATAGTCCACCAAGGGCTTCTCTCTTTTTCCTCTGTGTCATATCCCTTAGGGAGCTCATCCTCTTTAAATTCTGCAACCAGCACCTCTATGCCAGTGATTTCCCAATCAATACCTCTAATACTACTTCTCTTCTGAGGTGTAGTCTTATTTAAATCTTAGCATTATTCATTGATTCAACAAAGCTTTGAGTACCTACTCTGTGTAAGGATTGCAAAAATGATGCAAAGATGAACAAGTCAACACCCTGTAATTCAACGAACTCATGTAGTAGGAGATACTGTGATTTAGCAGCATCAATTTAGAACCATGAGGAAGGGCAATAATAGAAATATGGGAGTACTAAGAATGGCCATGGAACTCAGTCTTGGGGAGAGAGCTATGGAAAGATTACTGGAGAAGGTGACACTTCATTTGAAACTTAGCAAAAGTGAAACAAGCAGAGATGAGGTGTCCTAAGGCCTCTCCCAAACGCCAGGACTTTCTTATCCCATCCCAGTTGAATAATATCAGTCCTTCTTTTCACTCTCATCTCCAATCCAATAAGATTTTGCTTACATTTTCTTTCCTTTTGTAGGAAAGCTATCTTATACTACAGTATATTATAGTCATTGGTATACTTCACTCTCTACCAGATTGTAATGGAAAGTCTATGACTTACCCATATTTATATCTACCATGTACACACATAGTACTTGTTTATGGAATCAAACCCTATAAAGAAGTAGGCTAATGAGTCAAATGGAAAGTGAAAAATTACTATGTATTTTTGACTTGTTTGTGTAAAGGTCCAAATGTGCTGAAAGGGAAGGCATCTTATTTGATGTAGACAAGGATGTAAGTTTAGTGTTAGGAATCCCAAGCAAAGATTTTTTAATTTTCTCTTCTTTTAGTTCAGCCTCCTCAGACATTCTACCACCACCCAAGGAAACGACTCTTTTTGCTGAATCCTTGATCATTCCAAGGGCCTGCGTCTGTGACAACTACTTCTACGTGATCTGGCAATTGTAAATTGCAGGTTAGGTTTCTCTAGGCCAGAATCATGTCTAGGATAATTTGCATGGAAATTGCTGTGACTATATAGCTCTATTTCAATGGAGAAATTTCATGTCATGTAATACTTGTTATTATTCATAGTAGCTGAATATGAAAGTAATTCCCTGTTGGCTTTACAAGTAGTACAGTGCCGTAAGTGACTTATCTCAGAGGAAAATATTTAGGCCTGAAAAGTATTTTAAAAGGTATATTTTATTTGAATAAGGGTCTGTGTAGAATGGCAACATTAAAAACCAACCACAACGAAAGCTGTCACCAGCCAGCAACACCTATGTGTCACCTTTTCCTAACTAGAGCATGCGCAATGCTGTGGAGAAGTGTTAAGTCGTCTGAAGTATTAACTCCTGGGACTCACCCGTCTCCTGGTCAGCCTTCTCCCAGGCCTGCCTCGATGTATGTCAGGGCTGGCTGCAGTTATCTATACCTTCAGTACTTCAGAGTACCAATGACCAGAGGTTTTTTCAACTTTAAAGCCAGAATCTCAAGAGTCTGTATACAAGTTTTGATGAATGTAAGATAGTGGGGAAAGAGGCATATAATGATTTCTGTGACCACCTTAGTTTTTAGGGTCACAGAATTTTTAGAAATTCATGTTGTCTAGTGTCCTGAGTGAAATTCTCAATTCTTGAAGTGATTAAGAGAATTTTTACTTTGTTGGTGTTGTCATCGTGAAGCACCAGTCAGTATTGAGATATTAAAAAATCAGGAAAATTCCTGGAGAGTGAAATGATCTTGTATTAGAGAGCCCATGTAGTGTACAGGAGCTTTGACTTTGGATTCAGATGGAGCTGTATTTGAGTCCCCGGGAGGCTACACGCTAGCAGGGTACTTTGGACAAGATGCTTCACTTCTCTAAGCTTTAGTGTTCTCATCTGGGGAGTGGAGGTATTCATAGGACCAACTTCATAAGGTTGTGTTGAGTATTATACAAAATGATACTGCTTTGAAAAGAAATCCTAATCTTCTAGAAATTATACACTGAAATATTTATGGATGAAATCATATGAAAGTTAGGATTTGCTTCAAAGCAGTACAGATAGGAGGAAATGGGTGGGAGTATAGAAATAACTAGATTGGTCATGAGTTTGTACTTGTAGAGGATGGGTTATGAGGTACATGGGAGTTCATTATACTGCTTTGTTTTTATATATTATTGGAAATACCCATAATAAAAAGTTTAAAATGATAAAAGATAATGCAAGTAAAGCTCTCAGCACTGTATTTGGTACCTAGTATGTATTAAACAAAGTAATTATTGTAATGGTAATCTTCACAAAGTAATGGTTAGCATCATGGAACTGGTGAAATAAATATTGAGCATGTCATCTTTAAAATGAATCCTACTAACTTTTACAAGTTATGTTTTTAAGCAGGATAGCAATCAAGTGTGTCCCTGCTATTTATGAATTTTTTTCCTGTGTTAGTTGAATAGGATATAACTTTTTCATTATTTATCACAAACAAATAAAGGATCTACTAGTAATTATTTTTTCATCCTGTCATAACCAAGGCATCAAGAATGGGTGAAAAAAAATTAGGCAATTTCTGAACGTTATGACACAACAGAAACAAAATTAATAGCACCAGAAAAATTCTAAGCAAGTCAAGAACTATTTTTATTTGCTTAATTAATAAAAAAGAAATTCAATAATCACTTGATATGTTTTAGCAGAACAATAATGAAATCTTAACATTGTTAACAGAAACATTTAAATTAATGTTCCTTTCTTAAAGTCCTCCTTTTCTGGTTCCAATGGGACTCTAGGCAGCTCTATGTCTGAGCCAGAGGGCATCTGCTAGATGCTCGTCACTGCTAGTGGCTGTTCAGTATTGTAGAACAGGTCTTGCTCTCTCTCTCTGGATATCCATGGAGCTCTCCAGCTCCCTGGCATGACGGTGGAACAGCATGCTTCCCCTGCCCTTGTGGGATTTCCCGATGTTTAGTACATTTCTTGTTCTCCAAGACAAAAATTGAACTGTAAAACATATACTTCCTATAGAATCTCTAGAATCTCACAAATCCTTCTTTTTGGAGATTTTTCACTTTTTCTCACTGTCTGAAAGTCAAGCAAATCTCTAATACCCATGTCCTCCAATGGTCCTGCTTCTTTCAGCGACTTCTGGAAATAATTATCTTTGCACTTCAGAGATGAAAGCTTAGTTAAATATGTGAGAGACCAAGCAGATGTGGCAGAACAGATTATGCTGCACATTGTCTCGTGTCACAGCTGTACAGCTGATGAAGAGCTTGCCTACAATGGGGTCGTTAAGAGATGTTAGGAAATATGGTTGTTTGGAGGAAGAAAATTAACATCACTGTTATCACACGATCTAGTAGTGAAACCTAGGTTACATGCAGCCAAATGATGTGGGGCTATTCCTTTTCTCTTCAAAAATTCATATAATTGAAGCATGGATACAAAACAAAGCAACATAGAAGATAGACTTGAGTGTTTAGAAAACTCCTTTTATTAATGTCCATAATCATACATGAAGTAATTATTTAAGAAGAAATAATTGGCCATTAGTTTAATAAAGACTAGTATGTAACCACATTGTGTACATTTACTTCTCATTATCAGATCATTTTATTTTTATTACTGAGCCTATGATATGGCGTTTTTATACTTATTTTTTTAATTCTTTAAAGAAAGTTCTTTTTTATTCCTTGAAGAATTCTACAAGTTAGACAGTAATAACACACAACTAGATAGTGCTTTACATTATTCAAATAGTTTCATGCCTACTATATTACAAGATGATTTAGAAAATATTTTTAAAAATGTGATACAGAGTAAGGAAGCATTCCGCATGTACCCCTCATGTTACATAGCACACATCAATCCTACGCTCTAATTCATAATCCATTGATGGCTGAAATGAAATGAAATGAATCCTTTGTTTTCTCAAGGCTGCAAAGAAAAAGGAGGAAACACAGTTCTTAACATCTAGATGAGAAGTCTCACTGTGTGGTTTGGGGATCTGGCGGCCACTGTTCTAGAAGGCACCAAAACTTAGACTAAAATGGCCCTTCCAGAGCTCTGGAGGATATTCATGATGGGCCTTCAGATGTTTGATGGAAGGAGGATAAAGCTCCTTTTTAATGGAAGATCAAATTATGGGAGACTTCCTGTAGCTGTAGGAAAACCTGTTCCTTTGGCATGTCCAGACACATGATCGCTGTCACTCTCTTCTCAACACCTGTGTGTGTGTGTGTGTGTGTGTGTGTCCATGTATGTGAAAATTGAGGAATGTAAGCATTACTTTTGAATATATTGCATAGGATATGTTCATATATAAACCTTATTACCAGGTAATAAATTTTTGAAAGTGTTTATTTCCTTTTGAATTCTATTTTCTTTAATGCCCCCAAAAACCTTGAGACAGTGAAGGAGCAGGTTTTATTATCTCCATTCTCTAGGTGAGACCCAGACAGTCAACTGTCTTTTCTCCAGTCACTCAGCAAATGGATGGCAGGATTCATATTAGAATTGAGCCTACTGATCTTAATCCAGTTTACTGTGTTCACATTAGAATGTTTCCGATAGTTAAGCTAGAAATTTAGAAAAAGTTTGTGTTTTATTGGCTTTTGTTTTAAGTGAGTGATGCTGGATGTTCCTATATTTAATTTGCATTTTTAAAAGGACTTCCCTTGCCACACTATTTGCACGATTTTTCAGCAGTTGAGCATTTTGTGATCTAGGGGATTTTGCATTTTCTAGATGAATAATTTCCCACTCCCTCTTCCTCCTTTTCAGTTCTCTGTGCTGGCAGTGGCCTGCTTTGCTCCACTGGATCACATCCTGACCATCCTGAAGGCCCAGCGAACTGGCACTTGCATTATAAAATCATCTTGATGCCCTTCAGGGAAAAACGATGTGTTCCTCTTTTGAGCTCATGTAAAACGTTTTCTTTACTCTCCTTTATTCTGTTTGTCCCTTAAAATACTCGTTCAGATCTTATTTTCCTTACGTGTTTTCTTGCGACTGTACAGGTTTATATCCTCTTACAGAATTCATTGTCACTGCAGTAGATGATCAGCATCCGTTTGCATTTATTGCCTGGATATAGTAGAGAGATCATCGTTAGCATGATTTAAAGGACTCACAGAAAGATTAACCTTGTCTCTGCTATTACTGTCAAAAAAATTATAAGAGGCTCAGTAATCCATAAAAAAAATAATAACTACATTATTTTGGGAATTTAAAAACATTTTTAAAAGGATCAATCTTTATCTACCTTTAACAAGTTTAAATGAGAATTAAGCCACACGTTCTATGGGAGTTTCCTTGTTGGATAGTAAATTATATCGGCTCTGGAATATTTCTTAGCACTGAGACATTTAACATATCCTAGAAGTAAACAATTACATTTTTGGTAAACGTTTTAATGTTCTACTATGACGAACACTAATGTCAAAGTTTTCTTTGGCTTGTGGTTTGGTTTGTCAGCAGTTTGGAATATCCCTTGCTGGAATTCTAGATTCTCTCTGTCACCCTTCTTTCAAAGATGTGGAAGCAAACCTATGAACAGATGTAGGGGAAGAGAGGGATGAACTTTAAAAATGAAAGATATAGAAATGATTAATTTTGATGATGATGTATCAGGAAATATAAAAATATATTTTTTCTTCTAATTTCTTTCCTTCCTCTTTACCTCCTGCTGTCTTTGCATATCCATCCCATTTTTTAAAATGTAAAACAGTGTGACTAATGAAAGATCTAAGCAGCATGTAAAGATGAGATAATTAGGTAAGATTAGAACACTGGGCATATTATATCTCACATTTCTAAAATTTTATTCTATTCACGTATCAAGCCAACATACCTTATTAAAGAAGAAATGTGATTCTGTATAAAAACAAAAATACTTATACATTTTTATGTATTTGAGGTTTCAGTGAACTAACGTTAATTGAAATGAGAGTAGATTTTGACTTACATTTGGTTTGACTGGATTTTTCAATTAGTTAACTTTTAAAGCAATTTAATGGATCGTTGTGGCATTGTGGACACAACATTATAATAAAACGAGGGAAACCAAAAGGTATTATATGTAATTGAAATACACCTACACATTCTATTCTGAGATGACTATATAGTATGTGATGTAAATTTAGTTTCTTTTAGGGGTTTTTAGTAGTAATGCCTTTCTGTGGGAATAAAATTTGGCCTGATAATTTTTAATTACTTTGGACATTCTGAAATACTTTTATATCTTTCTGAATAAATCACTAACAAGACACCTATCTTATTACATAAAGATGTAGACACTCAGCTGCAATACTCTTCATAGGTTACAACTAGAAAAGTAAACAATAGCAATGAGCCACTTAGAGAGGAAAATTCTCACGTCTTTCAATGCTTTAAATATACTTAAAATACACCTGTATTCAGTCTTCTGTTTTTACGTTTATTAATCATGGAAGATAGTTGTAGCAGGATAATAATTCTGAGCTGTTAACAGAGAGATTTTTTTCCCTTACATTACTGGTTTTATATGTCTTGGCTCCCCGCGCTCCCCCAGGTAAGTAGGCAATCCCACCTTCACTGCCTTCGTGAGTTTTGAAAGAGATTCTTGAAATCCAAGACATACGCTCTTTCTGAACATTTGGAAACTTAGGTTTGGGCATTATAAACAGAAGCTTTGGAGAAATTAAATCTGAGCAGGTTTCTCTGCCCCTTAGGCAGTGTTGGAGTTGGGAGGTAGAAAGCAGAGTTCAGAGAGGGATTTAGCAAGTTAGTTGCAGGGCAGGGCTTCTGGCCTTCTCTCCCACGCTTAGCTTTGGCAGTGTGTCTAGAGCAGAACGTGATACAACTCCCTTTAAGGTTTAAGGCCTTGACGGGATGGCCCTGTGGTGTAGCGGTTAAGTGCGCACACTCTGCTGCTGGTGGCCCGGGGTTGGGATCCCGGGCGTGCACCCGAGGCACCGCTTGTCAGGCCATGCTGTGGCGGTGTCCCATAAAAAGTGGAGGAAGATGGGCACGGATGTTAGCCCAGGGCCAGTCTTCCTCAGCAAAAAGAGGAGGATTGGCATGGATGTTAGCTCAGAGCTGATCTTCCTCACAAAAAGAGAAAAAAGGTTTAAGGACTTGAGAGCAGAAAGGCCTTGTCCTACTCTCCAGATAAACACAGGACGGCAGAGGCCCTCACTGAGAAGGCCCTGCACCATTTCTGTGACTTGGTGACTTACACATGGGGGCGTGGAGTTGCCTGCTCAGTTTCTCACAGCTCCAGAGTAATCTAGGAAAGCATCTGCCTGCCCTAGATTAGGACATGGAAGGGGGAGGGGTGGGGAGAATGAGGGAGGGGAAAGGGAGAGAGAAAAAGAGACCGAGACCTGTGGGAATTTTTCTGCAGATGAAGGGCAAGCCCACTGAGGACTAGGAGTGGCTATCTTGCTGAGAACTGGATGACTCACAGTCACATCTTAGCCAATGCCAGTATCAAGGCGGAGCTGTCTGATGGTCAGATGGGACAAATGACAGAGGATGCCAGTACAGAAAAGAGATATATGACACCTGAGAGCAGGAGGGTTACTCCTCTCCATCACTGGAGTGGCATTGGCTTAAGTCACTTAGGGTTCGGCACCAATTTCTGGAAGAAAAACAAGAAAGAAGTCTATTCTCAGTTCAAATTTAAACCTGAAATGATTGAAAAAGTAACAAATTGAGTTTACTTGAGTGACTACCAGATGAAATTTTCTACATCAGATAAAATGACGCCTGATTACTACAATAGTTACATTTTTGCTCTCTTAACTTTGTGGCTGAAATTTATACCAGCTCCATATCTATATTTTAGTTATTTAGGCATCAGATCATCTTGTATTTTTTGAAAACCTAAATGAAAGAAAACTGTGATGCTGGATCACACACAGAATATAAAAGAACAATAGAAAAACACTGAAAACAATTGATCAAAATAACCTTTTCTTGACATATTTCATTTTAGCTTGAAGTACACAGCCTGTTTTGGTCCATAGAAAATGTTAGGCTGGAAATGTTATTTCTTCTCTGAATTTATTTTTATTATCAATTTGGAAATTTTTCTAAATACTGAAAAGTTTTTTATAGGATAAAATGGGATATACTTCTTTTTCAATAGATATACTAAAATGATGCTATGCAAATGGCTTAAATGGGTAATATCATGAGTAAAAAGTGAGATAAAATTAGTTGTATTTACTGTTCTCCATAAAGATGCATGTTTCTAATTACTGTGGTTAATCTATGAACTGCTGTAGTTACCATGGTTGATGGCTAGACATGATACCATCAAGGCATAAAACCCATTTGGGCATAAAATCTGTTTTTTTTTTTTTTTTTTTTTTTTAATTTTTTGTTTATTGCAGTAACATTGGTTTATCTGTTTTGAAACCTATTACTAAGAATGACAAAAACAGAAATAAGTTATTCAAGAGTTAAAAAACAAAATGAAGAATGACAAAAACAGTAACAGATTATTCAAGAGCTAAAAGTCATACTATATATATAATATATACATATAATATGTATATATAACATATATTATACTAATACTTACATATAATATATATGTCATATTATATTGATAATGATAGTTATTTAGTATTTGGGAGATAGATTTTCAATAATGTTAAAACTGGATGTTAAGGTTATGAATTTAATTCACAACTCTAATCAGCACAACAAATACAAATTTCCTTATGACACCAAAGTTTTAATCATCAGAGTCGAGAAACGTAGTTTCAGTGGTACTTTGCAGAGAATAGTACACTAAGAGCCTTGCTGATAAATGTCCAAAATATTATTCTTTTAAAATTGAAACAATCAATAGAATAACATGATTAAGAATCAGTTATATGACATCTCACCTGTATAGATTTAGTTAAGTGATGATGAAAAATAAAATTCGTACCTTAATATTGAAATGTGCAAAAAACTTGTAATGAAGCTACTTTCTCCTTGATTGTTTAACCTGAGACCATTATGTTACAGAAGACCAAATTATATTACAGAAGAGGAAAATTACAATGGGAGAGGCTAAAATTCTAGTTTTTAAACGTATGTCAAATTCATGTGCACAATAGCTTTAGTGATGGAATTTAAGATCCTGGATGTGAGGATCCTAAAGTCCCTTCCTCATTTTTGCTATTGTGCCAACTGAAAATATTTGTAGCTGCATCTGGAAGATGTAGGAAAGATTCAGCCATTTGATTTATGGACCCTAAAGTGGAGTGTCTAGGGTAGGGGCTTTTAGTCCCCAGTAAAGTCTTTGAATTCATAAACATCTTGCAAAATCTTATTCACATACACAGAAAATGTATTTAATCAACATTAGTTTTCAGGAAGTGGAGCAGAGCAAAAGCAGTCATTGAATAGTTAGGGCTCAAATACTCAGAATTGGGAAATGTTGTGAAGGTTGTGATCCACTGCGAGTATTTTCTCATCTGAACTTTCTTTTGATTGAATTTGCCTTAAAGTTTATCCACAAAGGCAAACATTTAAGTTTACTAAGGAGTTTCTTGGAATATGAAATCTCATGGTCCTAATGACTCTTAAGCAAATTCTAGAGCTTAACTCACCATGATTTTTGTGTATTATGAAGGCACATTTTGCCTGGTGAAAAGTGCCACTGCTGTCAGATGCCCCAGACCTGTCTAGATGTCAGCAGGTGTTATGAATCAGCAGGTAAGCAAACACATTTGCGCAAGTTGGAAGTTCTTCTATGGGTGAGGGCAACTATACTGTCAGCTGATGGCTGCTTAGTGGGAATATTCTTGGGACATGTTAAACACAAAGTTGGGTGGGGTTGGGGCAGCCAGGGTTGTAAGAAAGGGAATCATTTAATGACTGAGAATCAAGTAAGGATGCTTGCACATGTGAGGAATCAGACCTAAGTCCTATATTTGGATGGAGAATGATAGCAACAAGAGTGGTTTGATGGGAATCAGCTTGACCATGGTCAGTTAGGTCTTCAGTGTCAGTTCCTATGCCTGTTTTTCTCTTTGCACCTTCCTCCTGTCTCCGTTCTCTATCCTGGATGAGTAGCCACATCATCACAGGGCCTTGGTTCTCCATCTTTATTAGTCAGGAATTTCACTGTCCTTAATTCTTCTGTCTTAGAACCGTGGAGTAGAGTATAACGGTAAAGGCCCCAGAATCTGGAGGAAGGCGGATCAGGGTTGATGTATAGTTTGAAGACTCCTTTTCTGTAAACCGTGGGCAGGATACCTAACCTTTCTGAACCTCAGTTCCTTGTCAGTAAATTGAGGATAATTCTAATACCTATCCCCTAGAGTCACTAAGGATGGTTAAATGCCATAAAACACACAGAGCATTTACTTTAGTAGTTTGGCACAAAGGATTGCTCGGTTAATGACACAGTTTCTTTCTCTTTTTCTCATCCCCAAGCTGAAACACGCTTCCATCTATCAAGCACCTTATATCCCAACCTCCTCCTCTGGCCCAGGAGTGATTCTCCTGAATGAACTCAACTGCCCGGCACTTCCCCCTGTCCTCATGGTAGCCTGCCCTTCCTGACAACTCCACAGTCCGAGACCGCTTTCCACCTTATCTTGGTAACTGGCCCTCATATGAGTTCAGATGCATGGATAGTCCACGTGAACCTACTGTGAGAGGCATTTTGTAAAGAACCTTGGATATCTGGGGCAATTGAAGAGAGAAAGAGAGAGGGTAAAACTGAAAAGATAGAGCAAAAGAGAATAGACTTTAACGGGGGTGTATTAGTTTGCTGGGGCTGCCATAACAAAGTACCACAGACTGGGTGGCTTAAACAACAGAAATTTATTTCCTCACAGTTCAGGAGGCTAGAAGTCCAAGATCAAAATGTGGGCAGAGTCTGAAACCTCTCTCCTTGCTTATAGATAGCCGTCTACTTCTAGTGTCTTCACATGGTCTTCTCTCTATATCTGTGTCCTAATTTCCTCTTCTTACAAGGACATCAGTCATATTGGATTAGGACCTACCCTAATAACTTCATTTAACCTTAATGAACCCTTTAAAGATCCCATCTCCAAATACAGTCACATTCTGGGGTACTGGGGTTAGGACTTAAATATATGAATTTTGGGAGGACATAATTCAACCTAGAGCAGCGAGCATAAAATGGAGGAGGGGACTGGACTCAGGGCCACTTTGGAAGAGGCAAAAGCCTCTAGTGAAAGGCTAGCAAAACAAACTTAACCTGAGAACAGTCTTTGCAGGTTGTCTTAGCCAGAAAATTATAGCCCAACAGGCAAAGTAAATGAAAAGCTAAGCATCTCAAGAACTTGCCAAAGTGGGTTACATGTACCAAACATAGCAAAGTATTTTCAACTCTTCTTTCCGACTCTCAACCTTCTGCATGCAAGATAGTTTCCCTTCATATTCTCTCTCCTCTTTGAGTGCAAATTGTCTCACCCTGGACCCCAACACGACAGACCCATACTATTTTTGTCTCTTTTTTCTCATTTCCCTGATTGGCCCTATTGCCTATTTTCTTCTCTAGTAACTATCAGCCATTTCCCATGTAATCAATGTGTTTTCTATATCTTTCTTAGTATAATAAATGAACCTGAGAGCCAAATATGCAAAGTATGTAGTGACAGAGATGCGACTTAAGATCTCCTGCTCCCCTTCCTCCCATTACAAGGGGCAGAGCAGATGTCATTCGATACTGTTGATAAACAATTGTTTCAACAACTGTTTGTGAATATTTGTACTTGATACTGACTTGGTTGATAAATCTTCCCTTGGGAGAGTCTGTGTCTGGATATAATCAAACTTATAACTACTGTAAAAGCCATTCCCATGTTCAAAGAAAAAACAGCTGTGCTTGCTCTTCCTTTGACTTCTTAGAAGAGGAAAATCTTAACATTTAAGTAAAAACAATTTAAGGAGGAAAATAATGCTACGAGTTCAAATAATTGCTTTCTTTTAAAATTTTTATTATTTTGCCACCAAATGTAAATTGGAGACTAAAGATTTTTCCTTATTATCCTTGTACTACCTCTACCCCCCCAAGAAAAAATAAGCCACCCAAATTCTAGATTTCCATCAGCATTTAAAAAAGCTTGCATTTGATGTTTTTGCCTGAGTTACGAGGCAGCTGTCTAATTTTTATATTGACACATCTCATATTCACTATTTTTGCGAAATCTTGCACCTTGAATATGTACATTATTTAATGCTCATTTTACGATCCAGTAGAGTTTTGGTCAAAAAACTGAACAGAATTAAAAAAAAAAATCAAAGCAATTGCTGGGAAGTCAATGGATAATTTACTTATTGTTCATATTTTGACGTTAAAAAATTCTATGTTGATGTGATTAATACAAGTTTTAGTGTTTCTAAAAAGTTATACGTAGATTGTGTTTTCAAGTGAACACATCATTTTTTGGTTGTTTGAGATTGAAGAAAATAATGGATTTCTTATCAGGAGGTATATAAACACATTTTACTTGACCTGGCATTATTTTACGCACATTCAGAAAACACAACTAGTAGCATTTTATAAAGGGACTTTTCTCTACCTCAATAGACGTCAATATCCTTTGGTTTAACAATATATGAGCACATTTTTTTTTTTCAAGTCAAACAGAACATTTATTGAAATAGAATAGGCATTATGCCACAAAGAAAATTCCAATAAATTCCAAATTATCAGTATCTTTGAAACTGAGTTCTGCAGCCATACTGTAATAAAATTAGAACTTGATAACAAAAAGATTCCTAATATTCTCGTGGTTTGCAAACTAACAAAATATTGGTAAACGACACGGACTTAAAAGGCAGTCATAACGGAAATTTACTCATTTAGAACCAGGTGGTAAAAATGTTACATATCAAATTTTGTGAGACACAGCTAAAGCAGTACTTAGAAAGAATTTTATGGCTTCAAATACCTTTATTAGAATAAGAAAAGTTAAAAATAAATGATGTAAAAATTTTATGAGAACATTTTTAATGGACAAATTTACTTAAGACTATAATAGTGTCCGTTGAATACTAATTTTTGTTAACATAATAGTTGTCGAAAATGTGGTGAGAAGGCAATAACTCAGGTTTTGATAATGTACAAAATATCATAATTCTAGAATTTTAATAGTGTTGACGCTGATTATGTTGTTTACATGAGCAATTTGTATGACATATCTTCTTGACAAAATGATACATGAGACTGTCAACATTAATTTGCTCTTTAAAATCAATATATGTGATTAAATTCAGCTACTTGAATGGTTGGCATAGTATTGTGACTTCTCATACACACTCTGTTTCTCAAAGCTCAATTTATTTTACACAGATTTTTAATTTTTTTGTAGAAGGATTTGTAAAGGTAATAAAGAGTAACTATATTTTTAAGAAATGAAGGGAACATCATGTTTTAGTTAAAGACACATTGTAACTTAAAAATGTTAAACAGAGTCTTTTTGGTGTATATCTAATTGTGCTACAGTGTATAGAGAAGACTTTACACCAGATTTGAGAATATTTGTTGTTTTATCTAGCCACTACTCGGTCTTTCATTCTTTTGTACATGGTTTGACTTGCTGAGTTTTGATTTATATAAACACACACATATACGTAACCACAATCTTAATAACCATTAGCTGGAGCAAAATGTCAGCATATGAACATATTTGTTCATATTTACAGGAAAACCCCACAAAATCGTGTTTTTCTCATTGATATAGGATGAGGCATTTTCATTTTTTTTTTGCTTGAGGAAGATTAGCCCTGAGCTAACATCTGTGCCAATCTTCCCCTACTTTATATGTGGGTCACTGCCACAGCATGGCTGACGAGTGGTATAGGTCCCTGTCTAGATCCGAACCCAGGCCACTGAAGCAGAGCACAGATAACGCTGAACTTAACCACTATGCCGCAGGGCCAGCCCCACATTTTTCTTTGATTAGACCTTTTGTTCAACTAATAAATGCATTTTCTTCTAAAAGTTTAAGGTAATAAATGCTTTTGCAAATTATTTAAATTACTTTAAATCTTTAAGGTAATTTTAACTTACAATTTTTCCGTTAGGCACCTTTAGAACAGAGCATACTCCTTTCCGTTTTGGGAAGATTGATTCCTAAACCTGTTTCATCCTTTTATTCTCAGGCGGGCAAGAGAAAAAAGAATGCACTAAAATATATTACTGGGGACTGACCCATCTGTGTGTCCCTGTGAGACTGTGATGTTCTAGTAGGGCCCTGCGTTTCATGTGCACTAAGTTAGGACAGTCTGTTCTTTGATGTCCTTAACTCTCTTCTCCCTCGCTCAACTCTCTTCTTCATTTATTCTCTTCTACTTGTTTGGTGTTCTATGGACTGAAATATAACTAGATTTTTGCTGCCTGCTCATTGCCCCAGTCAGCTTGCCAAGCTTTCTCCCGTACCTTCTTCCATTTCTCAAAACCACTTCTTCACAAACCATTTTTCTGCGTCTGCTATTCTTCAAAACTCAGGTCTTTAGACCAAATGTTATTTTTCTTATTTTCATATATTGAATTGGAGTTAATGATAAAAAAGAATGTTAGATTCTCATTAGCTCCTTTCTTTTCATTTTTCCCCCTTGTTTTAAGACTGCCCCAAAGGAAAAGGATGCAAGGCATGCATGTTATTTAGTCAAAGAACTGTGGGAAATGAAACTGTACCCTCTGCCAGCGCCAACGAATTGTTCTGCCACTTGAGGTCCTTGTCAGATGCCGGGATTCCTGTTTTTTTTTTTTTACTGAATGTGGAAAATATAACTGTTAAGATTAATTGAAGATAATGAGATAAAAATTTATAGCTGAACTATCTCCTCTAGATCAATTAGATGAAAGTGATGTGTAGCTTAGGAAAACACTATAAACAAATTTTAAAAAATAAAGGTGCAAAATGATTAATATAGATGGAGGCACTCTTTATGGGTGTGTGTGTGTGTGTGTGTGTGTTTCTCAAATGCATTGTTTGACCTATGTGTGCACCTTACTGTAAAACCTTGCAAATATCAAGATGTTTCACAGGGTGAAATCCCTTTCCCTGTATGGCAGTTCCAGACAAGACCAGAAATCATGTAGTCAAACTGCACTTTGGCTGATTGAATTTTAAAGAGGATCAAAAATCTTTTAGTATAAAAAGAAAAAAATGCTCCACCACATTGTAGTGGTCCTTCTAAGACCTCCCACATGGCTACTCTGACCGACAGGTCTGACATCCCTCAGAATTCCCACAGCGTTCCAGCTAATTACTTAGAAACAGATAAACCCAGGAAAAGTCAGCCAGTAAGTAGGAACGTATGTGAGGAGTGATCTCATCCTGGGTTTCTCAAGGAGACAACACAGACGTGGAAAAAAAAGAAAGGCAAAAATAATAATTGATGGTTTTTATTCCAACCATTTTCCTTCTTCTCTCCCTGCCCTTCTGTTTTGATCACTGGAATTTCACAGTAAGTACGTACTCTGTGAAAGATATTAGTGCATAGTCACCGTACAGGTATTTGGTTTCATGAAATCACTGAACTTCATCAGAAACTAAAGCATCAAAATTTTAACAGGCATCCTGGAATGATATTTATACTATTGGGACTATCTCTGGAAAATTAAAAAATCTTAATCGTAGGTGGTTGCTTAGGGAAAGATTTTCTGAAGGCAGTGGACAATGGATTTCGAGACTTTTTAATATAGAAGTTTAAAAACATTATCAATCTTTCTTTTTGTGCCTGGTTTAAGAAATTCTTTCCTATATAGATATATCATAAAGATATTCTTATATTACCTTAAAATTTTGAGCTTTGCTTTTTCACATTTATGTATTCGTAATCTAGAATTTATTTTTGTCTGTAGTGTTAGATACTTCAATTTTATTTTATTTTTATTTTTTTCCTGAGGAAGAGTCTCCCTGAGCTAATATCTGCTGCCAATCCTCCTCTTTTTTTGCTTGAGGAAGATTAGCCCTGAGATAACATCTGTGCCTATCTTCCTCTACTTTGTATGTGGGTCTCCACGACAGCATGGCTGACAAGTGATGTAGGCCCACGCCCAGGGTCCGAACCCACAAACCTGGGCCGCCAAAGTGGAGCACATGAACTTAACCACTATGCCATGGGGCCAACCTCATGGTTTAATTCTTTTAACAGGAAAAAAAATGGTCTCATCGGTATAATTACTCTAATGATTTCTTATGCCAAAGCTATATATCATAAGTGATGCCTCCATGTACATGTGGTTTGACTTCTGAGCTTGCCAGGTTGTTATTTTATACCTGGAGGCAGATAACCAGAATTCATGTTTCAGCACCTCCACTTACTAGAGGTGTGATCAGGTGGATTGTGGTAGTTTTCAGGGTCTTCTAGTAGAGAAAATCATAGCTAGATTCTTGGGTATTGTGTTTACAGGCTGAGTGCTGCTGATAGAAATAACAGGAGGCTGATTTTATGCCCTCTGTCCTCTCAAGAAAAGATAGACCCTTTGAACATCCATTAGGACCCTTTCTGACACTTACCTCTCAGAGATTACCTTTAAGACTACATCTCTCATTTTAAGGTTGCCATCTGCAAATGTAAAAATACGCATTTATTCCAGTGAAAAGAAATAGACTCTGATTAAAACAAAACTTCTCTCTATCCTACCTACGAGCCAAACAACAACAACAACAACAACAACAAAACAAGTCTACACAACGGAGATCTAATTCTGCCATTTAAAAAAATTCTTGAGCCAACGCTGACGGCCCAGTGGTTAAAGTTCAGCACACTCTGCTTTGGCGGCCTGGGTTTGGTTCCTGGGCATGGAACCACACCACTTGTCTGTCATTGCCATAGAAGAACTTCTTCTCACATAGAAGAACTAGAAGGACTTACAACTAGAATATACAACTATGTACTGGGGCTTTGGGGAGGAAAAAAAAGAGAGAGGAAGATTGGCAACAGATGTTAGCTCAGGGCAAATCTTAAAAAAAATTCTTTAGAGTAATGAGTATTCTAATATTTGTGGTCATTTCGCTTGTTCCAAGTTTCATGAATTTTATATTTGCATACTTCTATCAAAGCTTGCAAACTCTTGAGGCTTTTAAAGATTGGACGATAATTTTTTCTTGCCCTGCAGTGGGAAGGGCTGAGTGCCCCATTTGCCGATTATGTTTGCCAGTATCCACATGTATGCCAGAATATATAGAAAAATATCAGAAAATAATAGATATAATTATTATTTATTTTATGTTATTTATATAATAAGTATAATTAGTCATTATCCTAGTCATAGTCTTTGGTTAGTTTTTGGCTATTTGCTAGCCTGATTAAGAGGTCGAGAAAATTACTTATTTTGTGTTGTTTTTGGGTATGGTTACTTATCTCCTCTAAATATCAGTTTCCTTATCTATAAAATGGTGATAATAGTGACTTTGCAGCGACCCTATGAGGATTAAATAAGTTAATATATATAAAGAATTTAGCAGAACCAGCATTGCCATATAATTGACAGTTAAAAATGGAAGATAGAGGTGCAGTTTCCCTAAATATTAGGATTTGAAACATTTGTGTATTATATTCTCATATACTTGCACTGTATGTTTATTTAATGAGAAATATTTATAACGGTCATACATACATTTCAATTTTTTAAATTATTAAACATTAGGGGTCCAATATCTCTTAGTCATATTTTCTCTGCCAGGTACATTATTTGAATTACTAACCATGATACTGACTTTTTGAAGACAGTAGGCAAATTGCCTTATAGAATGGCTGGACGTTTTAAGAACTGAAATTGACTGAAAAATTTCATACAATTGAAGACTAGGGTGGGGTTGAAGGGGGAAGTTTAGAGAAAGAATACCAGTAATGTTCTCTTTACTCCATCCTGACTCCAGCTCATTTAATGAATTGAGTACAATTATATCTCACAAAAATATAACATCAGATTAACTTCTGTAAAATATCCAAGAAGGAATTAATATATTCTTAAGTACTAATTAAGGAGGTAAGTTCACTATTAACTCTCACTCATTTTAAGTGTTTTGTAGCTAAAACAATAACACAATGTTTGCTGATTTTGCAGGTGGCAAGTCTGAGGTTCTTTCCAGTTTACTTTATGCCATGTGGATCTGTACCTTCTCCTCTGAAATAGAACCCATGTATCATCCTGTAACAGATTAAACTGGGTTAAGACCAAAAGAAAGGAAGATGATAAACAGATAAACTTAATTACAACTGTTTCAATGAGACTAGACGGTGAATCTGAGGTTCTTTAAAGTTCCAAAGAAATATGATTTTTTGGTAAAGATACATGGGGAGCATGGAAAGATGGAAACATGTCAGAAGCTGTAGAGTGATTCTAGATTCTAGGCCTCCTAAAATTGGAATAATCCTAATTTAGCATTCAATAGCAGCTCTAGTGACTTGGTCATTTCCTCTTCTTCTTCCCAGGAACCAAACCCAGCAGAAGAGGGCACCTGTAGCCTTCTACTACTTTCCTTTTAGCCTCCCCTCTGTGGAGCTTACATTTATCTTCCCCCATAATGAGGGACTTTCAAAGGGGAAGAGCAGAGAACAAAGATAAGCAAGTAACTTATATAGCAGAGACCAACATAGTCAAATAATATTTTACATTATATTTCCTCACTCTGAAAGAGCAAAGATGGAGAAGAAACTTTGATAGGAAAGAACAAATTTAAAAGTAAAATTGTGTGGCAAAAATCAAGCTCTCCTCAATGCCACAGGCTGAAGAGATTGAAAACAACTAGGTTACCATGAGGATATGATTGAGGATGTAGCAAAAGAAAAAATAAAGGAAAATCCGGCCATTTCTTTCCTTTAGAAAAGGAATAGCTGGATGTCATAAAGGGGTGTGATTGAGTTAGCTTGTCCTATCAAATTGGGCAGAGTATCATGAAGATGCCAAAAAGGCAGGTGACTTTTCTCATGTCCATTTTCTTCAGAGCTTTCTTTTGGTTAAGACAGTCTTTGTCCAATTAACATGGTGGCAGGTAATACAGCATAAGGAATGACATCTTTATGTGGCCATTATCCAAAGAATGGAGCTGTGAAGAAGACGCTTAGAATTTCATGGATTTTCAGAGATACTTGGTAACTATCAATTTAATTAAAAAAAGGTTCAATGAGACAACTGTGTTACTGAAAAAGAAATGAAATAACATTAGAAGAGACATCAGAATGAAGCCTGATTTTAATTTGAGTTAAGCCAAAGACAAAGGACAATATTGTGTGAGGAAAATATTAGATAAACTGTCTTTGTTTTGTGACATAATCTTCCAACTTTCTGTTAGCGTCATCTAGAAAGAAGCTGAAGATACTGGACTTTTAGTCTGACACAAAGATCTGCAGGAAAAAAATAATAGAGTGTTTCTTAGGGGAAGAACGAGGATGAAAGAGAAAAAAAAGAAATTTTTGTAGCAGAGGCAAAAATATCCAAATAAGAGTTTACATCAATTTTCTCTACTCAGAAAGATAGGGAAAGACAAACTTACAGGTAAGATTGAATGGTGAAATCAAGTCCTTGTCAATGCCATAGGCTGGCGGGGAGGGGGTTGTGGTTGAGAATAACTAGGTTACCACAAACATATGGTTGGAAATGAAGCAAGACAAAGTCTGGGGAGAAAAAGGGTGAAAGAGTTATGAGCAATGTCTGAAGGAAAGGAATAGCTAGATGTCACTAATTTTAATAAATGCTGTGTCTTCAGTCTACGTCAAACAAATTCCTGAATTTTTTTTGTTAATAGAAATATAGCAAATTAAAAAATAAATCCTTTTTTCCTATTTGGACAGCTTCTACTGTAGTCATGAGAAAACTTACCATAACTGAGTTTTGTATATTGTCATTGAAGATCTTTTTCTTAAGGAGAATTTTCAATGCTGGCCTCTACAAATGCCTTAAGCACAGTTTTTTTTTTTTTAATGAGAAAAGCCATGTTGTTGTACATGCATAAACCACTTTCTAATGCTCTTTAACCTTATGCCATTTGGACTTGCCTCTCCAAAGAGAGATATTTCAGTAAGTGGCCCATTACCATTACATAGAGGAAGAGTCTCATTTTTTTCCATAACGACTGAACCCCTTGTTAGACATCCCTGGAGTTTGTACTGATATAACAACCATGAAGCTATTCAGCAAATGGCAACTCCAAACCAGCGCCAGTTCCAACCCTCAATCATCCAACCCCAGCTCACAGCAGACACTGTTTACACAGTGGTAATCAACAGGGTAAATTTAGAATATCCTAGAATAAATTATGATAAATTTCTTGCTTTAGGATGATAACTTAATGGAGCAGACAGAGACTATCTCCTAAAGAGAGAGTGAATTGATGAACATTCTCTTCGTGAACAATTAGGATAGAAAGAACTCTTTGCAGTTCTAAAATTCAAATGAGATTACTTTCAACTAGTTTACACACTTTTCTTAATTTTTTTTTATTCTGAGTTCATGTTTTAAAGGTTAAAAATAATTGTGGTCTTTTGTAGGTCAAGGAATAAACTGTTTACAGCAAGAGATGTTGTTGGGAAGACGATCTTTTCTGGTATTCTTCCTCCTTCCAGTGTGACCTACTGATCTCCAGGAAGAATCCTGAAGAGTGTGCCAGAAATGCAATTCTTAAACAGTCTTTTTTTCTCTATAGTTTGGGTGACTGGCTAATATCCTCTCAATCTATCAAAGCAATTTTTTGTGTCCTCCTTCTTGGAATTTTATTTCCACATGTGAGACTGAGTAGCCTGTACGGAATTCATAATTTACCTTTGACTTCAAAATCTGCACCAGCAGCCCCTAGTGAACAAAATAGCAGCCTAACATAGATCTAGTTCACTTCCCTTTCCATCTGTTTCTGACTCTTCAATTTCCATCACTTCAGCTTAACAATTTCATTTTTCACTCTAATGCCTTTATCCATTTGAGCAGAGATTACATTTCTCAAACTGTACATTTTCTCCAGTTGAATTTTTTTTTTTTTTTTTTTAAGATTGAGATCATGGAACAATGCTTTTCTTATTTTCAGTTCTTGGTACCCCAAATTCTGGTTGTTGGAATAGAAGCTGAAAGGGATAAAGTCGATATTAATTAAACACATCTTCTGTGATTACACATACATTCACCCACTTTGGAAATTACTGCCCTTGCCGTTTCGTCTAGGAGCTCCATGAAGTACAGGCGTTTCTTTTCATGAGGGGGGCAGCAGTTTAACATAGTGGTTAGACAATTTGATTCTGGACTCAAGAAGAACTAAGTTTTCATCTCTATTCCACCACTGAGTGGTCTTCACTGAATTACTTCACATCAATAAACTATATCTCTAGAATGGGATTAATAACACTGACCTTGAACAAATGCCTGAAATGTAAACGAGAATAATAAATCTAAAGAATATGATGGTTCCTGTTAGAACGGCCTTCATCAAAAAGACAAGAGATAACAAATGTGGAAAAAAAGGAACCCTTGTGCACTGTTGGTGGGATTGTAAACTGCTACAGCCACTATGGAAAACAGTATGGAGTTTCCTCAAGAAATTAAAAATAGAACTACCATATGATCCAGCAATTCCACTTCTGGGAATATATCCAAAGAAAATGAAAACACTAACTCAAAAAGATATCCACACCCCCATGTTCATAGCAGCATTATTTACAATAGCCACGACATGGAAACAATGTTAAGTGTCCATCAATGGATGAACGGATAAAGAAGTGGCAGTATACATATTCAATGTAATATTATTCAGCCATAAAAATGAGGAAATCTTACCATTTGCAACACGGATGGACCTTGAAGGCATTTTGCTAAGTGAAATAAATCAAATACTGTATGATCTCGCTAATATGTGGAATCTAAATACAAAAACAACAAAAAACCCAAAAAACAAGCTCATAGAAAAAGAGATTGGATTTGTGGTTGCCAGAGACCGGGGGTGAGGTGGGGGGGAATTGGAGGAAGGTGGTCAAGAGAGTAGATGCTAAGAGTTCTCATCACAAGTATAAATTTTTTTTCTTTTTTTTATTGTATCTATATGAGATGATGGATGCTAACTAAACTTATTGTGGTAATTATTTCACAATATGTGTAAGTCAAACCATTTTCTTTGTAAACCATAAAGCACTATATGAATGTTATAATCATGAGAATACATGTTTTCTTACCCAAAGATCATGGTAATAGCTCATCCTGAAGTGTACATGATGCAGTGTGGTACCAAAATAGGTAATAGGAAGACTGGTAATGTCAGAATGGAAGTGACAAAATGATCTCAGGAAAAAAATGAACTTAGGCCAATGTATCAGGCTTGCTTTTGGTTGCAAATGACAGAAATCTGACTCACACTGACTCTGTGCTGCTCTGATTCACCAGAACTGGGTCAAATACTCACTCTTCAAGTAGGTGGTGGAATCAGCTTTACCAGGACTACACAGAGTGACATTAGAAGAGCAATGAATTTCCAGGAGAAGTGGGGTGCTCTTACTGAAAAAAAGAGGGGTGGAAGCTTCACCAAGGGTTCTACCAAGGACCTCTCCCATCTCATAGAGAGTCCTTTGTGTCCGTGGCAGTGGCTTCAACAGCAAAACATCTGCATGGTTCCAAATATTCTTCCTCGTCCTGCGAAACAGTATGGGCCTGCATTCAGATCTGACAAGCCCACTTGCCACATTAAGGCTGTTTTATTTATTGAAAAAATGGTAATGATGAAAAATTTTCAGAATATAAAAATCACTGGTCAGCAACTATATAAATACATTAAGATAACTGGCACATTAAGAGTTTCTAATGAAGTGGATTAGGACTATATTTCACAATTATATGAAAAGATGCAACTTCTAATTGACAAAAAATCTTATTACTAAAATGGAAATTTCTTTCTTCAACACAATATAAAATATGTTCCAACTTGCGGGTCAGAAAACTAATTAAATGCAAAGTATTTTATATAGAGAGCTGCAATCAGTAAAAACTTGATAAATATTTGTTGACTCTTGTCTTGTTACTTGTTATTTACCAAGTACCATTACTTCATCCATTCATAGGATAACTAACATGTATGTATAAATTGCACTCCTGTCGTTTAACTTGCTTTCCATTTATCCCAGATGTGTGGAATGATATATCTTATTTAATTGAATTTCAACTACATATTTACATTGAATTTCAACGTAATGCCTTGAATTTACGTTTTCTCACTTTTTCAAAGACCACTTTCTCTATGATGTACACTTGATATTTAACTACAACTTTTAAAAACATCAAAATATCATTTCCCAAACAGATCCTAGTCTGGAAGTTATTTCTCTGAGCAATTCATTGTTGTGAGATGGTACTGGCAAATAAAACACGGCGTCCATCAAAATGTAAGAGCTGTGCCACTGTCTGCTGGGAAGGCCAATCTTAGGGGGTGCGGGCCATGCCTAGAGTAGTGGTTCTTAATATTTTGGGGATAATAGAAACTTTTGAGAATCTAATGAAAGCTATGAATCCTTTACCTTAGAAAGATCCACATGTACACACATTTATGTATTTCCTTAGAATTTTGGGACCCCGTGAAGTTATTTATGGAGTACTCTGAGGATTTGATAGGGCTTGAGCCAATCTAGGGTTTGCCTCCATATTTTGGGAAAGTCTCTGAGATCTTCACTACCCTAAGAATTTCACAGTCGTGGACAATCTCTTAGCCACTCACTCTCTTCATTTATTCATTTATCTATACATTTACTCATTCATTCATTCATTTATTCTGCAAGTTAGATGAATAATACCACTGTGAAAAGTACTGGAGTAGAGCATAGCATGTTTAGGAAAAGCCACTCATTCAATAACAACAGTTATTATATGCCATACATTTTGTCAAAGAATTCAGGGTGTCACAATTTTGGAGGAGAACTAAATGAATATCAGCCTTCCTTAGGAAATGAGACAGAAGGAAAGGAAGAAAGCATATTGAAGGACTACAGCTACCAGACGCTCCACTAGGTACCTCACCAACGTTTTCTCTTTTGGTCCTACAACAACTTTGGGAAGTTGACATTATTTTTACCGTATATCAATAGTAAATTGAGTTTTATGGAGGTTAAGTAACTTGCTTAGGGTTGTATGTGGCAGGGCCAGGCTACTAAATCAACCATCTGGATTTCCAAATCCCAGGATACCCTGTTGCCTCTGCAGGGTAACATAAATTTAGGTTTACTCAAATGATCGAGACAAGTCAAAACTCTCCGCCTGGCTTTATGGGATGCATCCATTTGATATATATTTTAAAAGATTAGGTATATTATGGAGAGTCGGCATGGCCAGAGCAAAGTACACTGGTCCAACAATCAAGGTCCCTCAAATTGAGGTCCAGTTTTGTCACTGACTATGTGACTTTGATAAGTAATTGAACCCCTGAGGATTTTATTTCTGAATGTGTAATTGGAGTTGAACTAGATGACCTTTCAGATTTTTTTGAGCTTTACTTTTTTGTGATAGATCTACTCAGATTATCAAACTATTAATAAATTTCAATAATTTGAGGACTGATTAGTAGATATCTGTGCACACACTTTTTCTCAACCTCATTAATTAAAAAGAGAACTGTTATGTTAGTGGACCTCAACATGTCAAAAACCCTAGAGAAAAATGAAAGGCAAAGAGAATACTCATGTACAGATTATCAGTTTTCTGGAGAATGCACTACTTAAAAGTCTCTATTACTTAGTAAAGGGATCACTTAGTGGTCTTTAGCATTTAATAAGGGAATTATTATAATATCAAAATGGTTTATTTTCAGGCCGGAAATATCAACAGGAATATAATCAAGTTATTTTTAAACAGAATGATAATTAGAACAGAATAATAGACTTAAAGACCTAAAAATCACTTGTCCAATTTTCTCTCTACAAATGAAAAGATTAAGTGTCAAAGAGAATAAAAAATTTGCCAAATTTACAATGTAGTTGTTGACCCTTAGAGGGAACTTGAAACAAAATTCTGCTCTTTTGACTTTGTATTCGCAGGAGCTCTTTCCTTAGTTACCACCCAGCTTCAGCAAATCGCTCTCTCCCTCCAGGGAATCGCGCCCTTGCTTTGCCTGAATGAAGGCTCTCAGACAACTTTATTCTGTACCTCAGTACCTGATTACCTTCCTCAAAACCTAACTTTCACACCTCTACACCACTGCTTTGCACCTCTAATGCCTCCCACTGCCCACAGAATACAATTTAAATATATTATATTTAAAGCCCACAGAGTCTGGTTCTAACTATCTTTCTCTGTTGGGATATCTTTCCGTCTCTAATCCCCCACAAGCTTCAAGACCTGACAAACACACCTCCTCCTCTATGAAGCTTTCCTTGATTTCCCCTAGCTAGAGAAGTGTGTCTATGCTTGGGAATTCTCTAACAGGATCACTCTCATATAACAACTCTCATCTTTACCTTGTACGTAGTTATTGGTGTGCTTTTTTATTTCTTTTACTTCAGTGCAAACTTTTTGAGTGTGGTGTCAAGGGTAAAGCAATTAGCATAAGGCCTGGTGCTTTGAAGAGTCAATAAATATCAGTTCTTTTTCTCAAACCCTTTCTTTCCCTCACACCTCTTCCCATCTCTCAGACAGAAAGAACTCAGTAGGTTTTATTTTTTTGAATGGGGTGGTGTTGTCAGTCAACGCCTGAAAAGCAAGCGCACCTCCAGACTCCAGCCTCTCGCCTGCTGCTCCCCATTGCTGCACTGACGTCCCCGCTCACTCCCCCTGGTCCATGTCCTAATTGCTCTTCAAGATCAGCTTAGGAGCCGCCCAGTGGCGTAGCGGTTAAGTACGCGTTCAGCTTTGGCCGCCGGGGGTTCGCTGGTTCAGATCCTGGGTGCGGACCTACTCACTGCTCATCAAGCCATGCTGAGGCGGCTTCCCACATAGAAGAGCTACAACTCTATGACTATGATGCACAACTAGGTACTGGGGATTTGGGGAGTAAAAAGAAGAGGAAGATTGGCAACAGATGTTAGCATAGGGCCACTCTTCCTCAAAAAACAACAAAACAAAACAAAACAAATCCACAAGTCCAGGGCCTGCAGCTAGTTCCCAGGTGATGCTAATGGGGCTGGTTGAGGGCCACACTTAAAAAAAAAAAAAAAAATCAGCTTAGATCCTGACTCCTTGCCATCCATATGGCTATTTCCATTGCCATTTCCCCTTCCTCTGAACTTCGTCAGCATATATGGTCTGTTGAGTGAATTGACATTTACTCCTGCATTGCTTCTGCTTTTAGGAAATTTTCATTGTCCAGTCTTCCTAGATTTAGGGCATGAAGTCTGCTTTATACTTCTTGTAATTTTCAATACATTTTCATATATGAAATTTGTCAAAATTAGTTAATTTAGAATATTTTTATAATGCTTTTGAGCTACTGATGTACAACCTATTATTCTGAGGTAACTTTCCGGTCTCCTGAAATAGTTGTTAAAGCTCCCTAAAGCTGCTTGATTTCTCTTTGTACATAAAGCATTTGTAATTTTGTTTTCCCTTCGTTTCAATTTCATTTCTCAGCATTTATTGATCCCCTACATATGGGATGTAAAATAACTGTCTAATAGGAGAAACAAACATGCATTACCATTGCCAGGGCTCCATGCTCACTACTTTTCCATAGCTATGTCCTTCTAGAAACGTGGACAATTTATTTCTATAATGACACAGAGCTTGATACCATGGAGCTTGGGCATGGACCTCCCTACCTGATTCTAAACCTGCTCTAAGTTTCCATCTCCTTCTACCAGTAAAATTATCAAAATTATAAAGGAGCAGGCAGCCTTCCATGGTCACCTTCATCTCAAATTTTGATGTGTCTTAAAATTTCTCCTTCTAGGAGCTTGTCCCCTTACGGGTTTTCAAGACTGAAAATACTGACTTTGAAAAAAGTGATGAGAAGAAAATATTTTTCTCTATGGTATGGGAGATTGGGGACATACAGGCGACATTTATGAGTCAGTGATTGCATGGCTATGTGTGTTGAGAGGAGTTGGCAAAGAATAAGAAAATTTGGAAAAAAGTTGGTTTGTTACTAAACAAAACTGAGAAAACAAAATTTTTAGATATAGTAATGAAGCTTAGTTATTACCAGGAAATCCTAGCTGCAGTATCTTACTCAGGCTTCTAGACGTATATTTGTTTGCATTTTCTTTTCCCCTTTTTTTGCATGAAGAATTAGCATTGGTTCATTTTCCTCCTTTATCTTTTGGTAAAACTTTTTTTTCATTTCTCTGCTACTATTTTCAGACCTACACATTTATAAAAAAATCATCAAGTCTCTCTTATTGTCACATTTTAATCAGTGCATGAATATGGGCATTCATGGCCAAAAGAGTAGTGACTCAGACTTGATTTTGTGAGAAACTGATAATTTGGGAAGATCATGAGCCCTTGAGACCATGCCCTCCTTGAAAAAATATGAAATGACAACATGTATGACATATTATTGCAAATTAGTCTCAAGCAAATAAATCACCATATTTTAAATTTTTAAAGGCTCACATTCTTATATGATGCATGTGCAACTATGACATACAACTATCTATTGGGGCTTTGGGGAACAAAAAAAAAGGAGAAGGATTGGCCCTAGATGTTTGCTCAGGGCTGGTCTTCCTCAGCAAAAAGAGGTGGATTAGCATGGATGTTAGCTCAGGGCTGATCTTCCTCACAAAAAAATAAATAAAAATACATTCTGATATAGTGCAATTTAGATAGTGAAGTTATTACTTGAAAATAAGGCAAGAGTCTGTCTATCTGTCTATCTATCTAATCTATCTTCTATCTATCATCTATCTATCAATCTATGAATCTATCAATCTATCTATGTATCTATGTATCTATCTATCTATCATCTATCTAATATGTCTTCTATCTATCACCTATTTATCAATCTATGAATCTATGAATCTATCTATGTATCTATCTATGTATGTATGTATCTATCTATCTATCTCTCTATCCACACATAATCTCCTATACTTTACTCTTGCTATTTTTTTCCATTCCACAGTACTCTCTACACTAAGGAAAAAAATATAAATGGAGTCACCATGTACGTGAGGGAGAACTTTACAAGCAGATAAGTCTTCCACTGTTGAAACCCTGCCAAGGCGAAGTTCTGCAGTTTCTGTTCAAAGAAGGAGTGGTTATCACTTGCATACACCACTCTGGCTTGCCTCATACCAGACAAAATTAATGGCTAAAAAATTCAACCTGACTTTAAAACAAAATCTTAAATACTAAAACCTGATCTTTATCGGGCCATTATAGCAGAAAATAACATTTCTATGACAACTGCAGATATCTATTCATAAAAGAAAGAAGTTGTGCTTTGACAATCGTATTGCAGACCAATAAAATGCCAATTTAAATTACTCCTCAGACAATGTAATCTACATTACTGCATTATGCCCATGACATGAAAAGGATGAATAATAGGTGACTATTCAAATGTGTGTTGGATTGGATCATTAGATTACAGTTATGTTGGAGCATATCTCTAGTAACTTTTCACGAGAACTTTTTCATTGCACTGTTGAAGCTAGTTAAATCTGTTCCACTGGTTTCTTATTTCAGTAAATGGCTGGACATTTTGGGGAGCGGGAACTGAAGTAGTTTCCACAGTGATACAACAAACTACTCAGTTTCTAAAATCAGAACCTAATTATCAAGTGGAAAAAGACTTGAGCACATAAAATGGCTTATACAAACTAGATTCTTGTATAAAGTAAATTTAAAAAGTGAAAAAGAATTCAGTAGTAATATTTTAAGTAAATATCAATGGAATAAGCTTGACAGATATTAATATTTTTTGTCTTATCAGTGATTATACCTTTTAAATATTTATACTGATCCCAAATAATAATGAAATCAATTTTAAATGCAAATGCATGTCATTGTATATACTATGCAAAATCATTATCTTCATAAGTATTACTCTTTAATTTGTGAATTATTTGATATTTTCATATATAGACCAGTTTATACAATGACAGTGGATTAACTTAAAAAAAAGAGACTAAGAAATTCTTTGATTGAAAAGTGTTGTAATTACTTTTTCCCTCTCAAAGAGTCTGTTCTAGATTGCACAACTGTTGTCATAATGTTCAAACACAGGTCCATTATAAAGATAGACACTAGGTGGCAATACAAACCCCCCAAACTGGACACATTGTTGCCTTTGTCTGTTACCCTTAAATGTGAAATCCAGTCTATCTCTGATTGATTTTGAGTTTCACATAAAAATTAGAAACAGAAAAACAGCAATACTTCCACTACTTGTCTATCACCATAATAGTTCCTTTCGTTTTAATGAGGAATTATATTTTGGGTGAACCAAAATATTTCATACGTATATGACACAGAATTTGGAAAATAACATGAGTACATTTATTAATTTAGTTGTCATATATGTATTCAGCTATGAAAAAGCATTGAAAATGGCACGTTCGTTCACAAATACTAAAAAGTGTATCAACATTTTATTGTACCAAGATATGTGCTTTTATGCACACATCTGTGTATGAGACATAAAATTCAGTTATAAAAGATTTTAATATTGAAGATTTGGATACCTCTTTAGCACTGCATTTCCAATAAAGTGAAGATTTTCTCCCAAAGGAAATAACAAGCAGTAAGCTTATTGCCAATAAGGATGTGCTTTTCTTAAAATATGTTAACTGTGAGGAAGAGAAGTATTCTGATAAGGAACATAAATTTAGTGCAACAGTATTCATCTGTAATATTTGTAAAACTGCTGTAAGAATATGTTCAAATTCTTGTGTAAAATGACATTGAGGATTTCAGTGAGAAAGAAGGGCAGAGTGAATAGCAAGGTACCAATTAAAATGAATATTTATTTTGTTGGCTAGCTCTACTGAATCTTTACTAGCACGTTTACCTTGTCCTGCATAAACTGGGCTGACTACCAATTCGATTTTGGGTTCAATTTAACGTGCTGAACTTAACGTATGGGATCTGAATGGTTTAAGCACCTGGTTACTTTCAATTTTGCTTCTCGTATTCTCTACCTCACAGCAGCTGAGGTGAGTTGAATGTGGAAGGAATTTTTCTATTGAGGTGATTATAGAATTTTTTTTTAAGTTAGGTACAAGGCCAAGTTTTTAAGGTTGATTTTATGATTATTTCTGTCAGTATTAATTGATGATGCTCTAGAGACTAATTTTGAAAAAATATATTTTCACTTTATCAAATTAAAAGCTCATTCCAAATATTAAAGGAGTCTATAGATATAACAAGCAAATACAATGTATAATTCTTGATTGGGTTCTGGATGAAAAAATAAAGCATTGAGGACTGTAGATTAGATAATAAATTTCTTTGGTGCATTATGATATTATAGTTTTGTAGACAATGTTCATATGTAGACATATGCTGAAGTACTTAGGGTTGAAATGTTTTCTTGACTGTAACTAACTTTCAAAAATATAAGCATAAAAAATATGTATATACATAGAGAGGAGGAAAGTAAAAGCAAATGAGGCAAAATATTAAAAAAGGGTGAATCTAAGATATGTTTATGTTCATTCTATTCTTTTAACTACGTCGGAAGGTTTGAAATTTTTCAAAATAAAAAGTTGGAAAAAATCAATCAACTTCATCTCTAGAAATACACAATAGAAAATGAATAGTATTATTATTCTTTTCTTTTCCACTTTTCCAGAATGAATATGCCATTTTCTCTAGATGAACTATAATCCAGACATTTTAAGGTTAATATTTACTTGATTTCTTGTAACTGACAAAAATTTTTGACTTATGGATAAGATAGGAATGATACTTGTTTTTTGAATAGACTGTAGGAATGAACATGGAAAAAACCCGATATTTTTATAAGAAAATCTGCCTTATCTGCTATACCCTGAACAGCCCCAGGCTGAATCACTAGACATTTGATACACAATATGCCACCAGAGGCTGAGTCATTCCTGCTGCAAATCGAAACTGTGGTTCTGAAAAAGAATTTTCTAATCCAAACCAGAGCCTCAGCCTCTTAAATGATGTAGTTTTTATAGGGTTATCAGTCCCAAAAATTTCCTCACAGAATGTATGTTTATAATCATCTCAATGTCAATAAACAATTTGAAAGAAAAAGACTTTTCTTGGAAATATGGTATATGGCATATTGATGCACATATTTTGCTATTAAAAATTTAAACTTGCTTCTGGGAGATCAAGTAAATGAATAAAAATGTTAACTGTATTACAATTTTAGTCAGCAAAACTACCGTTCAATGCTCTTTGTTTATATGTACCCCACCTTATTCAAAAAAGAACTTGAGGCAAACACACAATAAAGGAGAATATTTAAGATACGAATGATGTGAAAAGGGAAATTATATCCATTTGTTACATTAGCACATGGTGAAGCATAAAAACAATTTAATTTCATGTATCAGGCTTTTAACAAATGAATAGAAGTTCAGTTTCAGTATCTATCACGTCTTCTGAATGTAATAATAGCAGTAAAAAATATATATTTTAAGCTTCGTTTATTCAAATAGCAGGGTTTGAAGTATATACTTAAAAATTATTGACATATTTTATTTTCATTACACATTCCCTTAGCATATATCTATAAATGTAGCAATTTTTAAATTAATTTGGCTTACAAACACGTCTCCCTTTAGAGCCATTTAAAGAAGATGTGACTTTATTTCAGATAAATAACCATTTTTCCAGAATAAAATTACTAAACTGCCTTTCTCAAGTCCTGGTATTCTTGCAGTATTTTTTCCATGACTTTATTATTTTTTTATTGAGTTTCTTAAACATTGAAGATAGCCCCCCTGTTTCAAAGTACTGCCACATGATTGGGTTTCTTGTGGCTCTAAAACACTTTCTGAATGTGGACAGGGTGTGTTTCCTTCCCTGCACTTGGATCTATCTGAAGACAACGTTTTTAGGAGCTAAACATATATGTTGATTTTACATATCAGATATACAGATTATCATGTTACATAGGACACAAGTGATTAAGTTAAAAAGGAGAATAAAACTTAGGGTAAAACTTTGCATAATTTTAAGAACAGGCTTTCAATCATATTTAAAAGCTGGCATGAAAGGAATTGAGTAAAAAAAATTCAGCATTTTATTAACCATAATGTCTATCTTACATCACAATGCTGATTCTTTAAGATAGTTCCACTATGCATAAGGGAAGGTGAGAAAGAGGAAAAAATATTATATTACCTCTAAGGAAGAAAAAACCCCTATTCTATAGTTAGCTGTTTGTTAAGCAAAGAGAGGAGATTATAATTTATACCTCGCTGATGAAAAGACAAAATTCCAAGGGAGAGCAGCTTCATTTTTTGATTCTTCTATCGTTAAATCAACTTCTGGGTCTTGAAACAACGTGTTAGAGGAAGTGCAATGTTTGCTTTTTGCCAATTTTGGGCTGGCTGTGCTGTCTCCAGGGGTCAAAAGAGCACCATCCCCCCATCATCCCCATGGTCCAATTGCTGCTGCCTGCCAGGTTCACTACAAAACCAAGAGTGAGGACGAGTGTCGCTCCTTACCCAAAACATGTGCGCAAGATGGGCAGCATATCGGAATCCTTTTGGTGCTCCTTTCCATGTGGGGCTGAGTCACTTGGTCCTTAGAGACTTCCTGCAGAAGATGGTCGATTTAAGGTGTTAGGAAACCCAGATATATCTCTGCCCTCTGTTTTGATAACATAGAGTATATTTTCTGGAGCCATCCCTGATGGCCTAGTGGTTAAGGTTCCAGGCCCCACTCCAGTGGCCCTGGCCGGTTTCGAGGCAGAATCATACCACCCCCAGAAGAAGTTACAACTACACACAATTATGTACTGGGGCTTTGGAAGGGAAAAAGGCAGAAAAAAAAAAGAGGAAGATTGGCAACAGATTTTAGCTTAGGGTGAATCTTCCCCCAAGGAAAAAAAAATTAAACAAAAAAATTCATTTTCTGAACTTCAAAGCCCAGTTCAATAGAGAGCATAGAGTTACTCAGGTAAAGACTGGATTCTCCTGAGAAAGAGGTTTCTTTTTTGTTTTGTGTATCCCTGTCCTGGGGATTTCCACACAGCCCACACCATCCATCCCACGTGCTCCGCTTTTCCTGCTTGTGGAGTGAAAAACAAACTTTCCTACATTCAGAGCAAAAATGAAAGAAAAAGGAAGACTTTAAAAAGAGAGTTTGGCTTGCTTATGCAAAGGTTGACTCTTTTCAGACTCTTCATTTTGGATTGCCCGTCAGGCTCAGAGTGATTGCAGATAAGGAAACTGAAAGGGGCCCCTGGGGAAACTGTAGCCTGGGGTGCAGGGTTGAGGAGGGTGGTTTGAGAATGCGATGCCCATGTTAGCATTTCATTTTCTCATTTTGGCACTCACCTATTTCTAAGCTTGTTCCTTCTGCCAATCAACATTTAGTGTGCATTTACTGTGTGCACATTTATATGACACTTGGGGCACACATTTTGTGAAGCAGCAATCTGGCTTTTCTTTAATCTTCTACGTTATGAAAGATTTTCCACATTAAGTGCCAGTGTGGACCCCTCACCAAGGGCAAAAACACTTTGATAGACACATCCATTTTACTTATGATCATGGTACTATAACTCAAAGGAATGATCTAAAGGATAGAAATTTAAGATATCATAAGATCGGGTGATAATTAGTTTTCGCCAAGTCAATATTCCAGTCTTTTTCAGTCAAAATACACAGAAAACTTTCTATCAAGTTCCTCCCACCTTTCAATTTTGACAAAGGAAAATATAAATCGTTATTAGTGAAAGATCATTGGGTCTTTGTTCCAAGTGACTAATTATTCTTTGATTAGAGAATCCTCTTCTATCATTGTTATTAATTGGAGGGTAAGATGAGTTGTTTTTTTTTAAAGAACATGTCTTTAAATTGATACTATCCTCATGTTAGTGCTTCTTTAATCCTTCAAGTGAAAAGCTACCCCAAAGTTGTGATGCTCTTTATAGAACACCATAAAATATTACATCATACAAAGCAGGAATTTTTTTTCCTAGCAGAAAATCTGACTGTATATGAAGTATATAATTATAGCCTTGACTTATGAGTCCACGGAAACAAATATCCTTAGGCTAAGTTTTTAAGCTGGCGTTTTTGTGTTGGTTATTTATTTTGTCCTTTGCTGGCAGTTGCTACCAGACAGACAGTAGTGTATTCTAAAAGTTTAAGAAAAATTTATGTGAATAAAATTTGAAATTGAAAACATATCCATGAACAATGTCTTTCTTGAGAAATGGAAAAAGACTTCTGGTATTTTATCAGTAGGAAACCTGTGTCACCCTTGGGAGGCCCGTGTCCTGTAGTGGCTTTCTTGAGAATCGCTCACCTGGATGCTTGTTAGAATGTGGAGAAGAAACAGATGTGAGAGCAACAGACGCAACAGCTCTGTGCTGCTTCTGAGTGTATCGTGGTCCTTGGTTTTCTTCACATTGATTATTTTGAAGATATATATTTTTGCAGGGAAAGAAATCAGTAATTCCTTTTCCTGTGACGTTTCTTATTATCTTCTTTATTACTTTAAATCTTTTTAATTTTGTTTTAGGTGTTACTCTGATGCTTCATATTGAAGAAACAGAAAATTGTAGTTGCCAATATGAAAAGTGAAGTAAAATGAACAGTAATGTGCCTCAGATATGTATTAGAAAAATTTTTCTTTTATCACTATTTAGAGTACTTTCATGTCACTCCCTATTCTTCTATGAATTTATTTTACATTTCTTTCTGGATAATTGTTCTTTTTCCAAGATCATCCCGGTAGCCCATTCCGCGCCTGCTTAAATGTTACCAGTCATCACCAACTAGTGCCGTTGGAAAAGTATAGAACATTCAATTATCTAATTTTCTGACATAAGGTTCCTGTTCCTGTACCTCATAACCAATGGTCAATTTTAGCTTTTTAAAAGGGGGAAAATGAATGTTTCAACAAACCTTAATAAAAAACCTGACGTTTTCAATGAATGGCCAAGCTCAATTTCTAGCTTTCACCCTTGACTCAGGAAATATTCAGCGCATAGAGGGACCAGTTTAGGCCTCAAACAAAATGCAAAAACTCCCCAGTGCCTATCTGCAGAAGTTCTATTGAAAGCGGTAGCTGGGCTGTTGCCAATGTAATGAGCCCCTGATCAAAAAGGATTCAAGAAGGTTTAAAAAAGGAGCTTTACTTTAAAAGACAATAAAAGGAGGAGAGATGGAGGTTGCAGGGTGAAGGAGGAAATGGCCAAGAAAAGAAAATATTTCAACTTTTGTGCCTGTTAATGCTTTGCCTTACCTTATTAATCATTATATCAGTATTTGAAAGTGAGAGAAAGCTATCACTCAGATTTTTGCCATATTTTCTCCTTTTAATTTTACTAGGAACCTTCTGTGGTTCCACATTAGAGCCATTTACAATAAAAAAAATTCTGACATAATTTTAAGTGAAAATGGAGTTAAAATAAAAGAGTGGTATCTAATGTGTATGACTTGTATCTAATATATAATATGTGCACGGATTTACTTTTCACATGCTTTTTATCCTATCGTTTTTGGGGGGATTCACTTTATCTTTTTTACAGATTCTTTTGATTTTATGAAGACTCTGTCCTTCAAATCCAGCTTTCCAGTTCATCCTGTAACAACCTGAAAACATTCAATTAAAGTCAGCTTTTATAAGAAAATCACTTTCATAGCCTTTAAATTTTAATTTTGTGCCTAGAGAGGGAGAGAAAAAAACAAACTCTATTCATTAACAGAAATCTAATTTGCTCATCTTTATGGTAAAGAAAAGCAATTGTTTTGTTCGTCTTCGTATCCTTCCAGGAGAATTTCCTTTTCTGTAATTGAGAATGTTGCATATATTTTGGGTCCAGAGACTGCCAGTAGTAACTGTGGTGTCTTTTCCGTCCCCGAGCAACAGGCACAGGCATACGGATGGAGTTCATTTCCATAATGTGCAACTTGAGAGATGCTTTAGAGGAATAATTGCAATGAGCAATCAAGTATTTTTTCTCTTGTGGCCATGGAGAAATTTGCATCACTTGGGTGTCTGCCTCTTCCAAGATTTGAGGAATAAGCCGACTCTCGTTTCCACTTGTAAGTTCTTAAATTTTGCCATTGGCTGAAGCATCAAGAGAGTTTAAAAACAAGCAAGTTTACAAAAGGTTGACATCCTTAAAAAAAAAGAGAGAAAAGAAATTAAACGATTACTCAAAGAAGTGACTCTTAACTGAGATGATGACTCAGGTTTATGTTGATGTGTCTACTATAAAATAAAATATTTAAAAGAAAGTTTTGTGCGAAGAAAGCATGACATGTCATTCAGATCATGGCTTTGTCTTCATGGCTATAGTTTACAGCTGCATTTATGACCAAATAAAGCAGATGGTGCCTGAGTTTATTACAAGACAATCAACAGAGTAAGTTAAAAATATATTATGTAAATGTTAATGAAAAAGCATCCCCACTTAATAGATAAAGAATGGCCCAGAGAAGGAAGGCAGTGTTTACATGGTCACTGAAGTTAGGAACAAGCTTGTTGGACTTTAATCCAATGAACTTTCCAGATATCACTCTGAATCCATGAACATCAATTTTGATCTGAGCAGAACACACTTATTTGAGTTTTGCATTAGAGTTCATGTTCCACTAGGCTAAGCTAACATACAATGTTTCAATGTTAGCATACGTGGCTCACATCGTGAGGAATTTTACTCAGTCTTGACAAGCACAGGCTAAGTGGCAGTTAACAAATAATTTAGTAGTAATTTTCCACTGTCCCTTCAGAAAATAAAAATATCTCATCTCCTTCCCTGTGAAATCTTTATCAATCTGGACATAACCTGGAGATATGAAACCATTAATAAGACCTTGGGTGAATGTTTAGAAAATTTGCATTGAAGATTTCAGGTTTAAATAATGCTTTCAATATTTTCTTTAAGTATCATTAGTATTTTTTCTTTTAGGTTTATAAAATCTGCATCTATAGCATGCTTCTGAAATAACACATTATGGGCATATGTGCCATCCTAATATATGTTAAATTACTCATCCTAAGTGGCAGTGTTTGTCAACCTGAAATATGGATTTTATTTCTGCCTTAAAAAAATAAATTAGTGTAAGAATATCAGAACATTATGGGAACCACTTTCTGGGAAGCAACCAACATAAACGGATGAAGCCAATCTGATTTTCATATTTGTCTTTGGGGCTTTCGCTAAAATGTGATTTGCCAAAGAGCTCTGTGGATGGGTGATATAAACTTACTTATTTTACTTAACATGTAAAATAAAAACCAGTAACACAAATGATAGGAAGAAGATGGCTAAAAAACCAACTCCTTACTGTTAACAGTATTTTAATTTTTAAGCCTCAAAATGAGAATATAAAGGGATACATAAAACCTACCAAACCTGAGTCATTTCAAATAAATGCCGTGTTGAATTGAATCCATAATTATCCAATAAATGTGCAAGAGGGGAATAATCAATTGACGATGTTTTATTATCTTAATCAGTGAAAAATGTACACCACTTAGTGCTTTGTTTTGTAAGTTAAAAAATGATCAAAATCAGCAAGGAAACTCTTTAAAGGAAAATGCTAGAAATATTCCTTAAAAACGTAGGGTAAAAGCTGACAAATCAGATTCAAAAGAAAGTTACATTTGGCAAGAACCTTACTCTCCTGATGTGTTAGTTATGTTTAACTCTGGTATTTTTTTTTTTAACAAATGACTAAATCTGGACCCTGCATTTCTTGGGCCAAGACATCATCTTTTATGACACATTTCTACACAAACATACTCCCACCAAGGTCATCACTCACCTTCTTAAACACCAGGGGAGCACAAGCCAGCATTTGAATTTACAGAGCAAATTTATACATGCGACTAAAAGATACGGCGCTCCTATTGAGGGCTGCCACTGAACTATAGAAACATATGGAGCAGCTCAAGGCGGTTGGGAAAGTCTTTTATATTTTGCCCGTGCATTTAAACTCGCATTCTTACTCCCTCTTAACCTCTTTTCTCTCTGTAATGGTTGTAACCAGTGCCGGCAAGCGTCTCGTGCTTGAAAAGGCACGAGGAATTGTGGTTCAAAAGGAAAGTGCTGGAATGGTGGGTCCTTGCTGTATATGAAGCAAAAAGCGAAAAAGATGCATAAAGCACATGAACAAATGAATTGGTTTTAATTAGTTTACTCTACCAAGAGTCTACTCTGGGCCACATCCAGATGCATGACTCTGAAATTAGGAAGAAGACAACATTTACTGCTATTAGTTTTTAAGGTTCACAACTTAAGAATATTGCTGGGAGTAACTTTATGCTATGCATAGTTTTTCACTTCTAATGTTCATCTGGAAGTTTCTTTCACCTGAAATATCTTTGATCCATTTTCCTATTTGTCTGATTTCTTTTTTTTTTTAACCTCTAACCACGACATTTAAGGGCTGTTAGTAAGAAAAGAAAGGCCAAAGTGAGAAATAACCAAAACATGTCATGGAGAAAAACAGGGGAGGAAACAGAGAATGAAAGGTTTGCGGAGGAATGAAGAAACAGAGCCGTGTTAGAAAAAAATAATTCACAAGCTGTGACCAATTGTCTTTTCTCATTCCCTTTCCTCTTCTATCAATCTTTCTGTCCAAAATAAATTTGGCATATTTGTGGCCGAATAATTCAAAACTATGTCAGAAGCTCCCCACATGACATAAGTTCTTCCGCCTTCAGCAATTTCTGTTTCGTAGAGATAGTGAAAATATTTGAATGTTTGCTTCGGTAGAGTAAGGAAATTTTTCTAAAGAATGCTTGAGACTGGTGTGTGCATGTGTGTGCGTGTTCATGCATCCACACACATTCACGTGTGGTCTTTATTCTCAAGCGTCTCGTTCCCTGGCTCTGCACTAGTGTCCCTAACACAGACAATCCTCCTTCTTCTTGCTCTGAATTTCTCTTTATCTATTCCTTCATAAAATATTTATTAAATAAATGGATAAACAACCTTTTTAAAATTTTTGCGTAATGATTTCAATAGATTCACCAGCATTTTGAAGTGTTTTGTCACTTCTTCCCCCTTCCTTTTCACAATTTTGATTCCACATAGGATGAAGAAGAGAAATAGTGATGCATTTTCTTTAAACAGAATAAATGACTCGTATTCATCCATTCATTATTCAACACGTATTCACTGAGTTTCACCAATTCTAGCCACTGGCCTGTGAAAGCTACTTTTCTAAGTGTCTCTATTGAAATACTCTTCTTTGGCTTCTAGGTTCCTCTTGATAGTGTGATATTTGTGTTAGCTTGTTCTTAGCTTTTAAGTGCTTCCTCATTGTGTCTTTTTTACAAAAAGAATTTTCTAAACCATGGTCTGTTGAACACCAGTAGCTTGTGAGATGCTGATGGGTAAAATAAAAAAAAAAATCCTATAGTAAAATACATTTTGGCATGGTTACATACTCTATAACCTCCTGAGAGATATATGGCAATATTGAGATAGTCAAAGTTCTGAGAAGTTATGCAGCAAAGCAACCCACTTAATTTTGTCTAATCGAGTATTTCTCAAACATTTTCTATCTCAGAACTGATTTTATGGATAGAGAACATCTATTAATATCTTGCTGGACACCCAGTATCTGAAATGCCACTTCTCATGGTTATCAAGTGCCAGTGGGTTCACACAAGCATAACACAAAGGATAACAATGACGATAAGAAGATGTAGTTAGATAGACAGTAAGTAGGTAAATAAATAGATGACGTGCACTAGCTTGAGTGTGGCACAGCTGTCATTCCTACCATTAGTTTCAGTACATTTCAGCCTTAGAAATTTTGAAAAGCCATATTTAGAAATGAACAAAAGCATGTGAAAGGCAAAATATTTTAAAATTATTATTTTTTATTGTGGTAAAATTAGTATACAACATTATATATATTTCAGGTATACAACACTATAATTCAATCTTTGTATGCATTGCATAGTGATCATCATTGTAAGTCTGGTTACCGCCCATCACCGTACAATTGACCTTCTTCACCCTCCCCCAACCTCCTTCCTCTCTGGTAATCACCAATCTGTTCTCCATGGGTTTGTTTTTGTTTTGTTTATTTTATTTATTTTTTTTAGATTCCGCATGTAAGTGAAATCATACGGTATTTTCTTTCTCTGTTCGACTTATCTCGCTTAGCATAATACCCTCTCGGTCCATCCATGTTGTCAAAAATGGCAAAATTTCCTTCTTTTTTATGGCTGAGTAATATTCCATTGTGTATCTATCTATCTGCATAGATAGATAGATAGATAGATACCACATCTTCTTTATCCATCCATTCATTGATGAGCACTTAGGTTGTTTCCATATCTTGGCTATAGTAAATAATGCTGCAATGAACATAGGGTTGCATCTATCTTTTTGAATTAGTGTTTTCATATTCTTTGGATAAATACCTGAAAGTGGAACAGCTGGATCATATGGTAGTTCTAGTCTTAATTTTTTGAGGAATCTCCGTATTGTTTCCCATAGTGGCTGCACCAGTTTACATTCCCACCAACGGTGTACGAGTGTTGCCTTTTCTCCATGTCCTTTCTATCACTTGTTATTTCTTGTCTTTTTGATAATAGACATTCTAACAGGTGTAAGGTGATATCTCATTGTGGTTTTGATTTGCATTTCCCTGATAATTAGTGATGTTGAACATTTTTCAGGTGCCTGTTCGCCATCTGTATGTCTTCTTTGGAAAAATGTCGGTTCAGATCCTCTGCCCACTTTCTAATTGGGTTGTTTTTTCTTTGTTGTTGAGTTGTATGAGTTCTTTATGTATTTTGGAGGTTAAACCCTTATTGGATAATATCAATTATTATTGGCAAATATCTTCTCACTCAGTAAGTTGTCTTTTTGTTCTGTTGATGGTTTCCTTCACTCTGCAGAAGCCTTTTAGTTTGATGCAGTCCCATTTGTTTATTTTTGTTTTTGTTTAAAATTATTTTTTGAGCCAATGCTAAGCCTAGTTGGCAAGGAACTTATTTTCTTTTATCTTGTTTTCTCATTTTTTAAAACAGGGAGAATCTAACCCAATTTATAGTATTCTTTGGAAGAATAAATAAATGAGAAAATTTATTTTAAAAACATTTAGTACAATGCTTAGTTCACTGGAACTATTCAGTAAAAGATCATTTTATTTCTTCCTTCCTTCTGGCCTGATTTCCTGCATTCCTGTAGGAAACACAGACGCCTATGGTACAGTCTTTTCCCCTAAGGAAAACTTGGTGAGAAAAGAAATCAAAATATGAAAATTTAAATTAAAACAAAAGATTAATTTTATTTAACAAATATTTACATTGTTCTTATTATGGGCCAGACAATGTCCTAAGCACTGAGAAAAAATTAGCTCATTTAACTCTTGTAACAACGCTATGAATAAGATACTATTATTATTCCCATTTTACAGATGAGGAAGTGGATGTATATCATTTGCATGGGCCCACACAAGAGATGCTGCCAGGAAATTGTTATTTTAGGAAACACACAGCATAGCTTAAAAAAGCAAGCAAGCGTCAAGTGAGGTAATACATAAATACTGGTTAAAATTTGAATATGAGTATCAAACTATAAAGAAGCTTGGACTTTAAATATGTCTACAGAGAGGAGGAATTGAGGAGACCAAGTGGCATACTGAGTATTTGTGTGTGTGTGTGTGTGTGTGTGTGTGTGTGTGTGTGTGTGTACGTGTCAAATCCTTCAATAGGTAAAGCACTTAGCACGTGGTAAGTACTTCATACATAATATTCAATATTATTTCATTACTGTGTGTCCTGGTTTGCCAAGACATGTTACTCGGGGAATTTTGGGAAGAGATGTAAATGTGAGGGCTGTCTTTTTTTCTCTTTGTTTGAATCTTTCTTATTTCTTTCCCCAGAATTTCCTCCAACTCCCAAAAGATTAGTCCTCCATTGATTAAGATCATTTAGTGGTTGAGTGAATTGTCTATACTCACCCATCTACAAAGGGGCAGAGCCTGGATTTTGTACCCAGATACATACGATTAGAAAGCAAACCAAGCAAGTCACTCTCCTCCATTACACTTGATATCTTGCTTTTGGGCCTTTTATCCCCCAGGTACTTATGCTCACATGCCTCGCTATAATTGGAAACCATAGGACTACAGAATGGTGGTGAGCTTTCAACTGGAGAGGTGTTAGAGATACAGTGTCTGTCCTCCTCAGTTATGGAGAAGGACACAGAAACAGGGAGAGGTAAAATCTCACAAGGATCAGAAGCCATTTCTCCTTTCCAGGTTCAGGGCAATTAATACTGTGAGCGTTTGATTAATTTACATTAAAGTAAATAGTAAAATTACATAATATAAACCTCATAGAATGTTTACTACATAAATTTGTGTATATTTTTAAAAGCCAGAAAAGGCACTAAGTAACTTAAAATTCTGGCCTCCAATTTTTATAATTTGTCTCTGGGGTTCCGACCATGTATTTTTATATCTTGCAGAATTCAGAATGCTCTGATGGCTCAATAAATGGGACTGTTTTGATCTATCTTGACAATAAGCTGTGGGACCAGTTTGAACCATGTTCAAAGTAAACAGATAGCACGATGATTACCATAATATGAATAATAAAAGTTCTATAACTAGGTCATCTCTTAATAGGCCATCATGCACTTGGCCTGTCAACTGTTTCCACTCATATGGCATGACAGATTTCCTTTCTGCCTTTTCTCTCTTTCTCAATTTAAACATCATCTAAATTGAAAGAATGTCTTCTGTGTTTGAAATTTACTAAAACGCCGAGGAAACTTAGATGAACAAGTTAACTCTATTCAGTTGAATGCTTTATAGTACAATGTGTTTTCACCAGGAGAATTTTATAGGTAAAATAGACATCGAAGCTTTGACTTAGTAATTTGTAGATATGTCGAATGTAGTAGTTATTCACTCAAGTCTCTGTGGAAAGGATGAGTAACATTGTAGATATATATGACTAAGGACTCCTTGTTTCTGATAGTCTATAATTCTATTCTGTGTTTCTGTAAGAGTTGCTTGGCTGGGACTTTACTATCATAGATAATTTCTCTCCTCAGTATGGTATTAATTGTTTCAAAGATATTTGAGAATAAATGCAAGTATACTTATCAGATATTTTCTTTTGAATAGTCATCATTATGTATTAGAGTTTATTCCTTTGGTTATGACAGTTTTGCGTAGATTCAATATTCCAAGTGGAAAGACCAGTAACTTAAAGAAAACTCTGGATTTAAATCCTAGCTCTGGTAATTGTGAGCTGTGTTGCCTTGATCAGTTACTTACCCTCTCTGAGTCTCAGTACTCTCATTGATTAAAAAAAAGGAGTTAAGTGAGACCTACCTGATGCAACTGTGAGGATGGAGTGAGCAATATGTGATTTGGCACAGGACTGCTCTGAGTTGGTCTTCCACAGATATCAATTTCTCATCTTTAAGGAGAGAAAAGTGAAATAACTTAAGCAAAACTGAACCATGCAAAGATTTGAACAGGTACTTCACAAAGGAGGGTATCCAAATGGACAATGTCCACGTGGAGAGCTATTCAACCTCATTACTCATCAGAAAAACCACATGGTATGCCCCTATATACCAATTAAAACAGCTAAAATGGAAAAGACAACTTCAAATATTAGCAAAGACGTGGAGCTACCAGAGCTCTCATAAACTATTGGTGGAGCGTCATTTGGCAGGACCACTCTGAAACTGTTCTGCATTATGTACTGAAGTGGAAGATGTGCATTCCTACAACACAGAAATTCCACTTCTAGGTATACCTGCCACAGAAATGCATAAAAATGTGCACCAAGAGACAAGCATGATTATATTTAGAACAGCATTATTTGTATTAGTACAAAACTGGAAATGCCTCAAATGTCCATCAGCAATGGAGTGGATAAATATGTTGTAGTATATTCACACAATTGAACACTGTATAACAATGAAAAAGAACGAGGATCTGCAACATGCCACAACCTATACAAATCTCACAAACATAACTTGAGCAAAGGAAGACAGACATAAAAGAATATATACTGCATGTTTCCATTTATATAAGCTTCCAAAACAGACAGTTTATGGTGTTCAAAGAGGATGGGGTAACGACTTAGAGCAGCCACGAAGGGATCTTCTAAGACGCAGGTAATGATCTATTTCTCGATTTGAGTGTGATAACTTGGGAGTATTTACTTTGTAAAAATTCATTGAGCTGCACACTTACAATTTGTGCACTTTATGTATGTATGTTATACTTCCATAAAAGAGTTTAATTTCAAAAAAAAAACACCTAAATCATACTAACCTAAACCATATGACCTTCAAATTCTGCCAGGCAGAGTTACTAATGATGACTCAATGCACAGAGGTCAGTAGAATATCAACATTGATTTCATGCCCCCATTGTTTAGGTTCTCAATAAAAGAGTACTTTTTCTCTTGCTTTTTTAACCCTCCTCCCCGTTTTTGTGTGTGTAATGCTATTAACTCCATCTATGATAAATTCCTTGAGGTAATATTCCCAAGATCTCTAATTTTTTTCTTCTTTCAGTAATTACCTTTTGTAAGATTAGCCAATCCTTATCAAGAGTAATTCAGTGACTCTTCTGTGGTAGATATTATGGGTACCCAGGAAGAGTTTAGATGTTTTAGAAGCAAAACTTGCTGTACTGTGTGATTTACAGACTCCGTTTTTGGAAAGCAGTTTGTTTTATTCTTTATATCATTCTATTATTTATATATGGCTTCAGAACAAGTGAAACATATAGTCTGGTTATTGTCAGGATGTGGAGGAAGCCAAAACAGTGTGGAAATGTAACTTTGTAAATTCTTTCATGTGACAGTTGTAAGCATGATTTTTCAGAGTGTGTATACAGTGTGCTTGGATATCCTGTCTCGGGGAAGAGATGCTGTCACCTTCCAAAAGGAAGAAGAAATAAAATCAGCTCTGGAATTATGCCAAATTATGTTAGGGCCACCTCTTGGTAGTACCAGTTTATTCAGTTTACAATCTCCAGTGATTCTTAAGACAAGATATCAGGAAAGTTGACCCTGATGTCCTGAAAGACAATTCTGCTTACAGAAAAAGCTTGACTTTTTTCCTCTTTGATTATTGGTTGCTTCTTCATGACACAGTAGAAAATATGGGGTTTACTAGGTTGATTTGCCAATGTGGCAGACAATCAATTGCAAAATACTACAAGTTCAAAAATATCTTTGAAGATTGGCATTCTTAATTGACTCATTTCACAAATTAAATTTAAATTGTGATTCATCAAATTTGTGCTTTGTGAACAATTTATAGGTAGCTAATAATATTTAATTTTATAAATACTCCTTGTCATATTCTAAACAACTGTATTCCCCAAAACAGTTTTTTATCAAAACCGTCTTCCATGATACAAATCTACAGAAATTTAAAATCAGCTAGGAAAATTAGCTTGCACATTGATTTAGACTTAAAATCTTACTCAAGCATAAAAAGACTCAGATTGTGAGAGCACAGAATTTGAAAACAAAACTACCTCCAAACAGCCTGGCGAGTGCAACGTTCTGTTGTACGCTTTTGCCAGATGGGCAACAACTATGGGCTTAATGTAAACATTCAGTTTCCTTAAAAAATCATTTCATCGTCAATGTTCCCAGTAGATGCAATGCGTTTCCATTTCTTTGTGAATTCTAAATAATGAGCACAGGTAAACCTTTGAGGTTCAGCGTGGCTTGAACCAAGATCCACATGATTAAATGCTTATTCAAAACTCTTTCATCTGGAAGTCTTACAAGAAGGCTTGTTTTTGTTTTACTGCCTTTCTTAAAGTGTTTCAGTATTTCCAGTGTGAATTCCATCTCATACCAGAAGGTGAAAAGACATTGGAAATGATTTCTCTTTCAGTGAATTTCAAAAGAAGTTCTGGGTTTGATTTTGAGTAAATATTTGGCTTTGTTTTCAATTTTCTGACCCGGATGTCTCAGCCGTTTGAGGTCTCTTTGTAGTAGATATAATTTTATCATTCTGATGGTGACTACATTTGCAAAATAAATTGGAGAATTGAGCCAATTATCCACATAGTTCAAGCTAGAGTGTCATTTTGTTTTAATTATGTAGATATTTCATGGAACTGAGCATTTTGGGAGGAGCTTTCTTTTGATAATTGCTTTAACTCTTCACTTTGCATGGACACAATTTGTGCTGCTGATCAAATTATTTAATACAGTTTTAATTACATTTTCTCATATATAGACTAAAAATATAATATATAAAAAGCTTGGAAAACCTTGAGTAATTAACCATTCTTCTACTTCAATATACTCCCCCTCACCTATCATTTAAAATGTTGGAAAGTCTCACCTTTAATTTTGAGAAGGTAAGCAACCTTTAATTTGTTTCTTTCTTTTAGGTGGAATGATTTCACATAGCTTCTTTTACATAAGGTAAGAACATTCTAAAGAATCATCTATATGCTACTTTGAATATAATGATGTAGCAAATATCGTGTCCCAGATGATCAAATGCGCAGCAATATATGAGAATGAATTAGCTGATTTCTTACAGGAAGTTTCAGAAAGCTCTCACATGCAAGAAATTTCAGCATTTATTATTCATTTGGAATTATTAATTATTAAGGAATCATTCCTAACTCTTGGAAAAGGTAACACATTAAAATATAGACTTTTATGTTTATTACGACATAAAATATTTAAACTAGACATTACCTTAATTACTTTATTAGCCAATAACGTTAATCATGACTGCAACTGTTAGATCTTTTCCCAGGTGGTTGTGAGCAGCCTGCAGTAGTAAGATTCACAGGGGTATATGTTGATGGAGGGAGCTCTCCTCTGGGAAGGCAGGCTTGGAGCAGAGGAGGGTAGTGTGCAGCAAAGTGGCAGGCAGCAATATGGGGGCTCCACACACCAGGGAAGTATAACCTAAAATAAGGAGGGGAGCGATTAGGGGAAGTGGTGGGTACCAGGTTTTCCAACTTCTTGGCTTGCTCTGCCACAAAGGGTGGAAACTCAGCCTTACTTTAACAAGTTCAACCACACAAAATAAAGTTGTCTCAGTGAGTGAAAATGCCCCTTAATACATCTTTTATATGATTAAATGTTGCTATAATATGTATATTGGTTATACTACCTGGATAATTTATGAGTGGAATATAACCTTTATCAATACCTTTAATCAATACTCTCCTTTAAAAGACATGAAATATGATTAATTTTGTGTTTAATTTCTTCAAATCAGTTCTAACATACTCTTAATTTGGAAAGACTTCCTATTCTGGTTATTTCATTGGGTTTCTTTTAAACATATTTCTTTTGGTCAATTATTTTCCTGCCCTAGTGTATTTAAAGTTTTTGAGTTTCAAGACCTCTAAGTAATCCTTTGTTAACATTTCAGTCATCCATAATTTCCCCCATTCAATATTCAAGACTCTGATAGTCCAATATTTCAGGATAAATGCCTTCAACTTTGTGCAACTTTGGCAATGAAAATATACAAAATGATAGAACTTTTATGTCTAAAAAATGAAAGTTATGAGATGCTAATAAAAGATTATTGCAAGGACAAACAACTAAGAGAAATGTTTGGTTAAGAATCTGAAGAAAAGATAATGAATAAATGTTTGCATCACATAACATGTAAAGTAACATTCTTACTTCAGTCTTGAGAAGTTCTAAGATGTCCAGTCATAAAATGCTTGTATGTGTTTCTTCAGTGTTGAAACTGAGATATTTCACTCTGATGGAAAAATTCCACTGATGATGTGAATTCTTGAACTTAAGGATAAACCGTTAGCTATAAAACTTCTAGAGATGATGAACCAGTTGGGCGTTTAGACTAAATAAAGACTTTGATGATGGTTTGTGGAATGCAGCAATCAAAGAGTTTCCACTGCTTCACTTGGAGGTTGGGTGTCCTTTCAGGAATTCTGAAGACAGCTGCTCACAACCATCATATAAATCAACCTGAAAAGTAAATTCCTCCTCTCTCCCAATTACGGCTGTTAATAGTTATCTGTGGTTTTGGAGTCATAATCATTTTGTTCAGGAAGGCAAGGAGAACCGTACTTGAAATCCTTTTATGGTGTTATGCCAATAGTGACAGTGGAATAATATCACCTATAATTAATCATAATATTTATTGTGTAGCCTTTATGCTATGTCCTCACAGATCTGAATGCCATTTATGATAAAGTGATAATGATATTTAATATTTATTGAGCATTTACTATATATCAAATACTATGCTAAGCACTTTATGTATATTTCCTCATTTAATTCTAACAGCAATCTTACGGGTAGGTACTATTATATATCAGAGAATTTAAGTAACATCTCAATGGTACACCATTAGACAGTGTACCAGCAGAACCAGGATTTGAACTCAGGCAGTGTGTGTGATTCTAGCACCCATGCTTTCAATCACCGGGTTATACTACCTCATGACTGTGCCATTTTTGGCTACTTGAGGACTCAAGAATTAAGCAGGAAGGGTTAGGAACTTTATCAGGAGGACTGAAGTCTTGGGGAGAAGGAAGGGAGAGACCACAGAAGAGAAAATGAGAAGTAGTTTCCAGATCTCTGGAACTATGTTGGAGACTTCTGTTCATCCAATGCTGAGCTGTCCTAGAATGGTCTTGATGCAGGAGTCCTTTTGGACTTTCCCTAAACCACTTATGAAATGTGTCAGCACTTGAAATATGACAGAGGCAGAAGTTTCCTCCTGCCTTGGAAGGTGTGAAGGTAGTATAGCTGTGATTAAATGTTTCCATTCCTGGTTCTCTCTATGCTTAGGACATGTGGTTGGGAGGAGGCTACGGTTCTAGGCTATATTTACTCTCGGAGGGAGGCTCAATGGCACTCCCTTTACTGGCAATTGGCACTCTTTCTAATGTAAATAGAAGAAAAGAGGTGCTCATCCATCTGAGGTCTTTATTTTTGTCTAGTCTATGGGTTTTCATTTCTTTTTCTCTCAGTTTTTCATTTATAAAACTTCTCTCAACAATGGAAAACAATAGAAATTAAATGGAACTGTCTGATAAACCTTCAAAGCCTTCAATACTGCCTGCAGGACATAAATTACAATTGAAAAAATTAATTTAGTTGAGAAGGCTTTTGTTAACCTAAGATTCTGTAAAGTCATAAAACAACATCTCTGGTATATGTCTTAAGAAAGAAAATTCCAACCCACATTTATTTTTTTCCTTTCTACATTTCTAATAAAAATGTAAAAGATTTTAAAAGATGTTACTAGCAAGAGATGCTAGAATTATAGGACCAAAAGAAACATTTATTGATTTCCAACTAGTACTGTAGCAAAGTAATTTAGGAAAAATCTCTGTTGTTCCATTCAGTAATTAGCAGAATGGAGGTAATGACTCGTAATGGATTATCCACAAACATAAACTACTCAAAAATCAATAAAACTATTATATAACATGAACATTCTTTAATTATATAATCATTTATACTGTTAATGATGTTGTTTTGAACCAAATTTAACTAAGGACTTTGCATTAGTTGATTATAATTCAGTGTAGCAGAAATTACTTAATGTAAATTGTATCTACTTAAAATATATAATTTTGAAGTGGCAATCGTTGATTGACTTTAAATATTGCAGCTTAATATTCTTTTGTATAAAACCAGAGAGATCGACTGGGGGTTAAATTTAGGGCCCTGAATTATTATCTTAAAAAAAAAATCTCTTCTTTAATTAGGTAATAAAATGTCTTTGTAGTTATTCTTGACTTATCAGGACCACTGGGGGATAAGGAGGATTAGAATTGCCAATGTCATGCATCAAAACAAAGGTAAAAGATGTAAGGCATGTGGATCTACATTTTAGAGAAGAAAAAAAACAGGTATGACTATATGTGTCAGATGGTTCATACCAAATAATAAGACAATCACACTGGTGTGGTATCTGTCCACACCACACAAAATGATGTCGTGAGTTGAGACTTCATATTTTTCAGCCTGAAATATTTGGTGATTTATTTTAAAAAGTTTTATTTGGGTCTATTTTGTTTGGTTGTCTAAATTATCTGGATAATTGATAAAACTATTAGCTCAGCTTTTATGGGAAGACGGAATCCATAAGCTGAGACAGAAATGCTAATTTGGGACACTAAATTAGAAATAAAAGTTCCAAGTTAAAAAATATTCAAGCACATGCAACATTAAGAAGTTTATACTTTGGCAGAGGGACCTGGCTGTAATCTGTTTTAAAACAAATAGATTGTGTACAGCTGTCCCTATATTCCTGGCAAAATGATGATTTAATGTTAAGAGAGAAAGCCTTTGAAGTGAGTGAGGCAGCAGCCCCTAGTATGTCTTTACTGATCATTATCAGTCTTCCCTGAAGGATGCCTTGGTGCCAAAAGCTCTTTTCTCCAAACTGGTTAAGGTGGATTCAGGAGCGAAGGCTTTGTACCTCTGAAAAGGCCTTCTCATTCACAGGCCTCTGGTGTCTTATTCCTTTAGGATCGTGAATGTCTGAGAATAAGCAGATGCGGCCTTTTTCACAAGAAGGGCAAGGTCCGCAGCTCCACGGCATCATGGCATTATTTATTCATCATGAGAACAGCGAGTGAACGTGTACCCTGCAGAAAAATCAAATCAGTGCTCGTTTGCCGAGCAGCTGCATTTGGCAGAGAAGAAGCATTTGGATCTAACTTTGGTAACTGAACAATTACAGGCATTATTAGATTGGAGATGCAAATGAGTAACCATATTTTCGTCTAAGTTAGTTGTATTTCCCTTGTAGTGCTTAAATTAAAACCAGCTCAAGACTTGTAAAAGCTGATTCCTGACAGCTTAGAAAAGTTGTGTGCTTGCCGGTATATCAGTAGTTTCATTAAAAATATTTACATATCAGTTAACCTTAAAGGACCAAATCTGCATTTCTTCATGTTTACAGGTTAAATGGCTTTAGTGCCAAAGTCACCATGTCCTTGGTGCCTAACATTGAAGATTTGCTCACAAGTGGAGATTCTGACAATATAAAACATGCAAGCTTTTATGTGTTAATAAAATAAATGTCTGTATTGTTAAGAATATCTATAGATAATTAAAAGGCTCTGTAATTTATATATGGATTATCTGATTTGTGAAATAGATCAAGATTACATCATATTCTGAGAACTTTTCATAAATCACCTAGTTTTTAATCCCAGTTCCTCCACTTATAAGCTCTGGGACCTTGGGCAGACTTGACCTCAGTCTCCTCACTACAAAATGGGGACAAGCATAGTAGCTACTTCTTAAGTTGTCAAGAGGATTAAATAAATTTATATACATAAATTGCTTAGAGTAATGCTGGACACTTAGTAATTGTTGGTGTGTGTGTGTGAGTGTGTGTGTATAAATTGAACATAGTTTTATCAGAAGGTAAATTGGCATATAACAATGACTTCTCTCTCTCTTTCATTTTCTCTCTGTCTTTTTCTCTATATTTCAGCTCAGTAAAATTGGTTTTAAGGAAATGGTGTTCAAATTGTAGTTCAGGATGTTGATACATGAAACTGTGCATTTTGATCTACATATTGTAGCTTTAAACTATTAAACAGTGTCTGTCCTGATCTGGTGAGTCCAAAAATCATAGCTAGAGAATTTTTTTTTCAGTATTTTATCCATACGTTTTTACCATTTGAAGTCCACTACAATGCATGAAAAAGTAAAAAATAAATTATTGAACAATGGTGAATTACAGCAAAGTAAGACTACCAAGCTAGACTGCGGGAGGGCAGCCCCAGGCTCTCTGTCTTCCCATGGGCATCCATCGACACGCTGACTTCACCAAGTTCCAGTAATAAACCCACACTAAATTCTGAACTTTAGATGCCTTTCCTTCAGGCTCTGATCTGGTGCATAGATCTCTCCTGTAGATTTGAAGTATTTTCAATGACTTGCTTTTCCCATGGTTTATTTCTTATTCTTATTATTTTTTTCCATTTGCAGCCTTTTTGGTTTCATCTCTGAATTTGGCATAACAATATTTTACTTTCTCTTTGAGATTAAGCTTGAAGCTGTCGGCATGTAAAATTCCTGTTAAAATACCCCCAAAAGTGTATATTCTAGAGCTGACTATAAGACATGCTTAAATCGTGGAATGCAAAACATTTGCTTACGCAGAAATGGAAACATTTTAGAATTGTACACAATTAAGATATTAGAGCATCTTCAGTCCCTTTGTGGACCAGGGAAAAAGACTGCAGCATAAATATGTGCACCAGCGTTGGTGAATGTTTGTGATGTTCTAGTTACGAACATCTCTTAAAATTGCTGTCTGTAATATGAACACTGTATGATTCTTGGATTTCTCAGTGATTTCTCTTAGTGATAGGACATACTTTTGTGTTTTCATATGAGACCCATGAAATTTGATTTCATTTTACTTCTTAGTTTTAATTTGAATTTTAGAAATTAATTTATAATGGAAGCTATTTCATGATTATCAACCCCCCTTACATTTTTATATGTTCTGAGGAAAATCCAAGTCATTATTTTAAAAATCCACACGTGATCTGGAATCAAGGCTCATTACCTCAGTGAATACACTTTGTTTAAGAGATGCATGTCAGAAGATGATTCAGATTTTTTTAAAACTAGATATAAAGGATAAAATGATTTTTTAATTGTCCAGTGATTTAAAAAAAAGTTCAGCAATACACATTCCACATCTGCTTCAACTGCAGACATATAAAACCAGTGTGACAAAAAAGGATCATTAAACAATCTGATTTTCTTGTTGGAAGGGTTTAATGCTGTTGGGTATAGTATTAAAATGTAGAATTTGATAGCATGTCTTAAACTTTTAATGATGTGTCCATGAATATAAAACATGCTTCTCCCAGTAACTTTATGACTTCTTCTCTGCATAATTAGTGGTATCTGTTTTATGAGCTTACTGTTGTTTCCTTGATCCCATGAAAATGTGAAACCACTGTAATGATTTACACCATTCCAGAGCTTTAAAGATACGAGCTGTTTCTTAAACTAAATAATAAAAAAAAAAAATCCAAAAGTATAATACTAGAATTAAAGTCATAGTGGAATCTTTGAATGTTAAGAAACAAACCAACACACAAAGGATTTGGAAATAAATACATTTTTTACATTCTCTTTAGTGATATTTGATTTTTCATAAACACTAATACAGAATATATTCATCCTTTATTGTATACATAAAGCTCTCCTCTTATTATACATATATTTTTCTTCCTCATGCATGGTTGAAACATTTGGAGAAAATCTCATTTAAAAATTTTTTAAAAATAATTATTTAGATCATTTGCAATCTTGAGAGTTATTAACTGAAGTATGAAGAAACACTTTTTACCAGGCATTAGAGATCCACAAAATTCCATGAAAATTGTATTATTCTTTCTTTTTCAATTGTCATTAGTAGGTGCACAAAAGGGTGTCTCTGTACCTTTGATTTTTGGATTTCATCTGGTTATTTTACTTTTAATATAGTGCACATTACTTAACCAAATAAAGCTTTGTCATGTTGCCTCAATAACTGAAATTGACTTTTTTTGATTATTTTTATTATTTGGTATCCTGAAATGTAATTTCTCTCAAAGAGTCTTAATTATTTTATGCTTTTTCTCAGTTTTATTACTGGTAGGGAAATTCTATATGTAAATAAATAAATAAAATGTTAGAATATTCATGTGAGTGTTTTATCCAAAAGAGGAAAATAACAAATAATTGGCATAATTTGCACATACGTTTGAAGTATTATTAAGCTTCTTCTGTTGTTGAAATAGAGCTGTGTCTATATGACTTGGGAATGTGTAAGTAACAAGTTTTTCCCACTGTAAAATAATTGGTTTGGGTTATCTTCTTCAATTGGATTGAGTTTTTAGAAATGATCGATTATTTGATGCTTCATGTACTTATTTAATAATAAAAATGTTTTTGTAGCTATTGTAAGTAGTTATCCTTAAGATATCGCTTAGTTGGTAAGCTTATATGTACAAAATAGACATCAAGTAGTTGCATTACATCCACCCAATAAATACAGCATTCTAATTCTTAATTTTATTTATTTATTATTTTTTTTATAATTTTATTTATTTATTTTTTCCCCCAAAGCCCCAGCAGATAGTTGTATGTCATAGCCACACATGCTTCGTCATAGCTGCACATGCTTCTAGCTGCTGTACGTGGGACACGGCCCCAGCATGGCCGGAGAAGCGGTGCGTCACTGTGCACCCAGGATCCGAACCCGGGCCGCCAGCAGCAGAGCGCGCGCACCTAACCGCCAAGCCACGGGGCCGGCCCACTAATTCTTAATTTTAAAAATTGAGATCTTCCAACACTAGGGAGTCATATATTTGGAGGACTTGCATTACTTTCTGTCACATTTTAATAAATAACTTAATTGTTTTAGAGTTATCTCGAAAACTGATCGAAGTAATCACAGTTGTAAGAAACAGAGTAACCCGTGCTTCAAACAATACAAGTATTTTAGCAAAAATGATTGTAAAGTAAATATTGGAAATGTGAATCCGTTTTCTATTTGGTTTCCAGTAAGGATATTTCCATTGCAAAAACAATATTCAATAGATTGAGTTAAAAACTTTTTGATGTAGAAGTCTTGAAGATGGAAATATTGCCCACACATTCTAGCTGTCATATTCTTGGAAGTATTTTAAAACATTTTTTGGATCATTTCTTTGGTTTTTGCGATGTATCAACCAAAGGCAATGTTCCAGTACCTGAGGCCACAGTGATCTCTTGTCTCACACTAACCGCTCAGTTCCCACCCATCATGTATTTGGAATTTTACTACAATAGCACATTTACTAATAGCCCATCTAAAAACTTCCCCGTTGAAATTTAAAGAGATTAGTACCCTACATTCATTTAAAGGAGACATACTCCAAATTTAGTGACGTTAAGATCAAGCAGATTTGTGTGAGCTTTTATTTTTGGCTCCAACCTGCAGGAATTTATTTCACGTTTTACATGAACATTTAATGGCCATTGTTCATGTTCACTATAACACTCCTTCAATCCATCCAGTTCCTGACTCTAGGTCCTGAAGTAACAGTTTTTAACTATGATTTGAGAAACAATAGGAAGAAAGGAAAATTCTGATGACTGTGATGCTGCTTTTAAACGCACTGCAAGCGCAACTTAGGTTCAGTTGAAGTGGCTGAAGTCTATAATAAAGGAATTATCCACATATTACCCACATCCTGGCTTCAAAATGCAAATTTAAACGATAGAAATGACTTACTTTTAATTTAACACCTTACAAGGTTTTAACTTTAGCCAATTTTTTCATGGGAAGCTACCATAATCTACACATTTGATTTTGTCAAAATAGACTTAGGAAATTATATATATATATATAAAATCTAATCTTTGTTTTCATTCACTATAAATGTCCCTCATTTTCAAATACTAATTACCTCTCATACAAATTTCATATGTATTAAAAACATACTTTACCATTAAACACATTATTTTTGACTTTTCTAATTCAACAATTATTTTTGGGGCACCTCTTATATTCAATTTTCTAGGTACCGAAAACGATGTGGCAAGAGATACAAAAGTAACACTCTTGTCAATACCGAAATGAAGCCATAATACTTAACTTGGAGCCCCTGTCCCCCAAGCAGCAGCCTAATGAACAAGGCACCCGAATTTCCCAAGAGTAGGTAAGAGGACTGGGACCATGTCTTATTCATCCTCTTTTGTAGCATCTGGCACATGGTACACCTTTAACACATGTCTGCCTCATTAATATGTGAATGGCTTAATTGGTTCATCTTTGTATCTCCTGAGATGAGCTTAATGCACATAAGAGATCATAATAAATAATCAATATACCCTACCTGTGAGACCCACAGAACTATCTGCAGTTCTCTTGGAACACTAGGGTCTTCCACCTTTGTGCTCTTTATTCCCCTTACTGGAAGAAAGCATTTTCCCATGCCACCTGAACTTCTAAACACCATCCTACTCATTCCTTCCAGAATAACCTCAAAATTCACATTTTTTGTGAAGACATCTTTTATTTGAAGAGAAATTAGAAAATTAAGCTTATTAATTGAGAAAATCTTCCTAGGCTGAGAATCACAAGAAAGCAGAACAATTCATACAAATGGCCATTTGAGCTGGTGGATCATGACACTGCTAGCCCATCAGAGGATGGCTGCAGTTGGCCCATCCATTCAGATATACTCTCCTCTTCACCACTACCAGCTGTGCATAGAATGAAGGTCTCTCCTACATCCCTCAAAACTCATCATGCTATAGACTGAATGTTTGTGTTCCATCAAAGCTCATATGTTGAAACCATCCCTAATGTGATGGTATTTGGAGGTGAGGCCTTTGAAAGGTGATTAGGTAATGAGGGTGGTGCCTTCATGAATGGAATTAGTGCCCTTATAATACAGACTCCAGTGAGCTCTTTAGCCTCTTCCACCATGTGAAGACACAGCAAAAAGAGGTTATCTATAAACTAGGAAGCAGGCCCCCATCTGACACCAAATTGCTGGTACCTTGATCTTGGACTTCCCAGGCAAGAACTGTGGGAAATAAATTTCTGTTGTTTATAAGCCACCCAGTCTATGGTATTCTGTTATAGCAGACGGAGCAGAGTAAAATGATGGAAACCAGAAGTAGATGGTAGACTTCTAAGAGCACCTAATATTTGATCAATGGGAAGAGTATACGTCAGAAAAGAAGTCATAGTAGCTGGAAATGGCCCATACTCACCTGGATTTGCCATCTAGGGAACCCAAGAAGCTCTATGTTGGAATCACCATTAGAACCTCATCTTTTCTGCATGTTTCCTCACTGATTTGTCTTTTGCTCTTTGTAGTTGTATGACTCGTCTTACATGAGTATTTCCTGATTGCTGCTTCAGCATCTTTGGTTAATGACCTGTTGGACCATGGCACATCGCATGGACTATGAGATTTGAGTTAGGAAGCGAAATTATGAGGATATTTCATTCATTGAGGCAAGAGATTATGAAAGCCCATTATGGGAATGGAGAGGAGTGGACAGATTTGAGAGCATCTACATTTAGGAAGTGGTATCTCCCTGACATGGAACATTTTAGACCCTATTACACTGGTATTAACCAACACTTGAGAAAGCCATTATTTCTTTAATGAAATTTTTATTTTGAAATACTTCAAATGAAGACAAAAGTAGAGACAAGAATAATGAATCATACATAACGCATTTCTCAGATTCAACAATTATCAAGATTTTGCTACATTTGTTTCATCTATTTTTTTTACTGAAGTATTGTTTTAATCTCAACCATTATCTCATTTTACCCCTGCATATGGGCATAAGTACAACCACACTTAATACAATTAACAGTAATCTCTGTGTCATCTGATATGCAGTCCATAATCAAATTTCCCTGTATGAACAATGATGAAATACAATTCATACAAGAAAGTCAGCTTAAATGCTCAATTTTTTTCTTTTTACAGTAAGGGGTTCGTGCCCTAGTTACTTCCAAAGGTGTCTACGTGTTGTTTGGATTTGTTTGGCTTTTTCTTTTTTTGTAGTAGTGCAACAAACTTGTTTTTAAAAATATATATTCAATTCATTTTATTTATTTTTTTGTTGCTCAAATTGCCCTAACTTTTGCCAATGGAAACAATATTTCTTAATTCATGCTTATTGCATGAGTATTTCTCCCAATACAGATAGATTGAGCAAATATAAAATACATAGTCTTGCTTACGACTATCACAAAACTCAGAGAAGAAATAATAACTTCTAAAAGGCCTGATCCACAATATTGTGTAATCGTCATTTGAGCTTCAAAAGTTTGTTAAAATTTTGATAAAAAATTAAACAATTTGAGCCAATAAAATAACCAATTTAGATTACTCTTGGTTATCGTTACATTTGGGAATTCCAAGCTTTGTTAAATAAAACAGTATTTGATGTTCAGCTAATTTTTCCCAAGAAAATAGTCAGTCATCACGTCTAAGTTAACGTCAGAAGTCCTACAATGGCCCCTTCTTTTAGTCAAAGATGTTAGTCTAGATATTCATTTTAGATAATCACTGTTCGATAAATATGTGAGTAGAACAATGTAAAGCAAAATTAAGCACAAAGCCTTTGTGACTGGGGCCTCACATCTCACAACTCTAAAGGTACAATTCACTTATTCTGATCCATCCTCATCACACAAATATGTGAGGCCTCCACTTTGCAGGAGGAAATTCTAACAGGAAATTCAGACATCCAGTCAGATTCCATCCCGGCTTCCAAATCTTCTATCACTCGCTGAGAGTTCAGTCTTACTTTAATTGCTGATGGTAGCGGAGGGCATTGAGACAGGTAAGTTTCAAGTACGAAAGCTGTGTGTGGCTCCCAACTTACAACATTGCCAGAGATCTGCTGCTCCCTGAAAAAACTAACCTTCAGGATCTGAAGATTTGACCTTAATATTCTTAAGGTGATGTTCCGTAAAAGGGATCCCAGGCTAGAAGACTGGGGCCCTTTGAAGGAAAGCTTTTTGAATTCCCTCTTACCTCACAGGCAGGGATTTTGATGGGGCAGGCCAGTGACACTGGGCGCCAAAACCCCTCTTTCTTGGTTCAAAGCAGCCCAGAAACACCTCAGCAGTTGGGATCTCCAGGGTGAAAGACTAAGGCTACTCAGAAGTCAGAGGCAGCTGAGTCTCTGTAGCAGAAGATGTGGGCTACGGGAAGGCAGAAGGAACACTGCCGGCAGGGTGGTGCTTCTCTGAATATTGGGTGTGGAACTATGGAGGCTGGGCGTGCGAGTGGGCTGTGTGGGGTCCTTTGGTCTATCTGCTCCCACTGGAACCGGAAAAGACCTGTGCAGAGGCTCTTCTAATAACGTTATTTCCTTAATATCGACTTCAGGTGTGAGGTCAGCACTTTCTATGAGGCATGAATCCAAAGTGTTACAACTTCTGGTGATGAATTTAAATTCACAACCACATTCCAGGTCACAAATTGGCCTCACGTGTGCCATGAATCCATAAGATGGGATAATGGAATCAGTTGTCCGCCCTTTCCTTTCCTTAGCACACTTTCTATAACCACCCCCAACCCCAAACCAAATAAGTAAAGTAACTCTGAACATAATCTAGTCTTGGTCTTCACTCATTTGTTCATTTCTAGTCATTTATTCAGCACATATTTTCTGAGAATCATCTATGTGCCTAACACTTTGTTAGGTGCGGAGTGTACACATTTGAAGAATACAGTAGAGGGCCGGCCCCGTGGCTTAGTGGTTAAGTGCACACGCTCCCCTGCTGGCGGCCCGGGTTCGGATCCCTGGCGCACACTGACACACTGCTTCTCCAGCTATGCTGATGCCGCGTCCCACATACAGCAACTAGAAAGAAGTGCAGCTATGACATACAACTATCTACTGGGGCTTTGGGGGAAAAAATAAATAAAATTATAAAACAAAGAAAACCTTAAAAAAAAAAGAATATAGTAGAGTACAAAAACAGCTGTTGTAGGGGAAGTACTGAGTACAGGGAATGCATGAAAAGGACAATTATCTTGGACTTAGTGGAGAGGACTCTCAAGAAGGCTTCTTAGAGGAAGTAGTAGTTAAGTTTAAAGATGAAGTGAAGTTCTCAAGGTGAAAAGTGGTTCTGGGAAGGAACAGCTGTCCCTGATGGAACACATAAAGACGCCCAGAGGGGAGAGGGAGCATGAGGTCTTCCAAAAACTAGACAGTTGGAGTTTAGAGTTCTAGGAGGGAGTGACTAGAAATGAGGCTGGAGATATAGATAAAAGTGAGATCACAAAGGGTCTTAAGCCACATTACAGAGTTTAGTATTTATCCTGAGAACAAAGGCAAAACATGAAAATGTTTAGTCAAGTCACTAAAGATTGATTCTTTTTCCAGAAAAAAATCACTCTAGAGGCAGCATGGAGAATAGATTGAAAGAGTGCAAGCTTGGAGGCAAGAAGACCATCTAAGGTGCTGAACATTAACATATGTGAAAGAAGTTGGGGGGTGGGGTTGAACCAGGGAAGTAGCAGAAGGATGGTGTTTAGTGGAAAGATAGGAAGTATTTAGGAGATGGAGTAAACAGGACTTGAGTGGTTTGATGTTTAGGCGGGGATGGGAGGAGCAAAGAGAAGAGTTAGAAATGACACCATATCCCTGGCTTGATCAACTTTGTGAATGACAGCGACATTTAAACATTGGAGGAAGGGCAGATTCTGGGGAGGAAGATAAAATTTTGTTTTAGAGATGTTAATTTTTAGGTGTCTATTGGGGATACTGGGGTGGGGGGAGAATGAGAGAGAGAAGAGAAGGTTGTTAGTTCTGGTCTGGAGACATAAAGTTAGAGTTTAATAGCATCTTAAGATGGTATAGGGCCGGCCCCATGGCTTAGCGGTTAAGTGCGTGCGCTCCGCTGCTGGTGGCCCGGGTGTGCACTGACGCACCGCTTCTCTGGCCATGCTGAGGCCGTGTCCCACATACAGCAACTAGAAGGATGTGCAGCTATGACATACAACTATCTATTGGGGCTTTGGCGGAAAAAATAAATAAAATAAAATTATATATATAAAAAAAAGATGGTATATAAGGCATTAAGCATCAATGGAATCACATAAGGAGAGTACATAGAGAGAATAGAAAAGAGAGCAGAGGACCTGAAAACTAAGGAACACTAACATGAAAGAGATAAGTACAGACGGAGAAGCCTGGAATGGAGCTGAGAAGGAGGGACTAGAGAAAAAGAAGGAAAAAATAAATCAGATTTGTGAGGTGTCCACCATAATGAAGCGGACTTGAAAATGTTTCTCAAGCTTCTGACTCGGAAGACGGCACGTTGGTTCCTTCAAACAAAATGAAGAATACAGGAAGGAGGCAGAGGGCATTTGACTGGGACATGGAAAATGAACACTTTGTTTTGGCCCAATTGAGTTTGAGGTTAGCGAGACACCCAGGTTGAGCTATGTAGTGAATCATCGAATATTTGGATCTTCAGAGAAAAAAACTCTTGGTCCTTAAGTGAAAAATATGGCAAAATATATCCTTGGCTTTAAAATATTTTGGCAAGACCTTGCTATAACATTCTTTACATTCTCTGGAATAAAGAGAACGTAACTCTCTCTATTAGCCCATTTCTTAAACTGTCTTGAGTAAAACTATAACCCCTCTCGCACAAACAAACATGCAAACAAACAAACAAGCAAAACACCCCCCCAGTGAAGCACAAGAGGCACTTTCCGGTGTCAGAGCTGAAATCAGGAACTCAGGGTCTGACAGATCTGGGTTTGAGAACCGGCTCCACCGCTTGCTTGCAGCGTGACCTTGGGCAAGTCAACCGCTTCAGTCTTAGATTTTTTTCATCTGAAAAACTGGGCTAGTAATATCCAATATTGTAAGATGTTTGGGAGAATGAAATTAGATGATATATGAAGATAATCTAGTACGGTAATTTACACCTAATCAAAGCTCACTAAATAGTGGCAATCATAATTATTTAAAATCATCAGGCACAAAAAAAATTAATTCCTCACACTTGTCTTAATTATTTCCACATTTTTCATGACATCTACTTTTTCTCCCATCTAGAAGTACTCTTTAAACTCCTTCTAGTGTTAGCATCATTCCATGCACAATAAACTCAAGATTTTGTCACACACAGAATTTGTTTTGAGGAGAAATTACTACTTGCAGGTGACAGTGGGAAGGCTGAGATGGAGGAGATAGGAGGAAACAGGAAATAACACAATTGCTTCAAGGTGTGAACAATCGACTTGAGGAGTCAAAAAGTGCTCTTACTACTAAACAACTAAGTTTTTGCAAAGCAATGCACTGATGAGAGAAAACTAATACCAGACAAACTAGGTACTAGTTGGATAGAAAAAAATGAGGTGGCTTCCTCACCACCTCTCGCTTTGATATAAACTTGTCTATATCTTAATAAGCACGCACTGGATTACTGTTTCTTCATTCATGTCTAGAAACCCAGGAACGTTGTGACTGTAGCTACTCCATTACCTCCTCCAATGTCTGGGAGGATGTGGGTATAGACCAGTACCATGAAGATGATTTTACTGGAAAATAATCTTAATGTTAGCCTATTATAAAGATACATGATATCTGGAGGATGCTGCCCAGTGTTTCTGCATCACGGCACCTTTTAGTTCAGACAGAGTTCCCTCCAAATAGAAGTCTAGGGGTCATCCTTCCCATTTTATCTACTCATCTGCCCTTATCCCATCCCTTGCTCCAAGGTCCCGGTTTCCGTTTAGTAGTGTGTCCAGATCAAAGCCCCTGAGACTTTCATTCTTAGCTCCATTTATGCAAATTGATAGATCCTTTCTAGAAACAAGCTTAGGTTGTTCTTTGAGATTTTTCCAAAGTGAACTATTTGCACAGCAAAACATCAACAACAATAAAACAATATTTTTCTCAGGCTAAATTTTACTATTTCTAATGATTTAACTGCGATGTGTTATTATGCTCAAAGACCTTCTTATTATGAGTGAGGAGAGGAAGGAATGAAGTATCTGAAGGGAAATTAAAATTTTTTCCTACCCCATGATATTCTGAAAGTGAAGGGAAGAACTTCCTCTGATTCTTGCCTCCGACCTCATGGAAGGAGACTTCCAAGTTGTTCCCAGCTATCAAAACTGTTTAATAACATAGAGAACTTTGCTGTCTAAACTCTGAAAAGAGCACCAAGGAAAGCAGGATTTTCTAGTCATTCCGAATGGAATAAGAGAGTACCTCATTTATGAAACTCCACTCTTGAGAACACACACCCCCTTAGCAATGAAAAGCAGAGAGTTAGATAGAATCATCTGGTCCTGGGATTAATAACACATTCTGTTTAAATTAACACAGTCTACTCAATTCAATAAAGATTTTTTAAGTGCCTATTACATGCCAGTCATAGTAGTAGGTCTTATGTTTAACAAAGATAAGGTCCCTGCCTCCTATAATTAACCATCTAGTGAGATAGACAGACAAGTAAACATATAATATAAGGAGCTGAAGGCTTAAATAGAGGTATTATAAAGTGCTAGGGGGAAAAGCTTGGATGCATTTGTATGCATGTCTGTGGAGGAGGTGGGAGGCTTGAAGGATGTCTGAGAAAGATAAAGAAAGGAGCTGAGCAAACAAATAAATAAATACAGTGATAAGCATGTTCGATAAAATTATTTCTATCTTATATTATGAGTTTGCATCAGGGGAATGTCAGCAATATTCACCACGAATCTAATTGCTAGTCCCTCCATGTGCTTACCGAGGGCCGATGTATATTCTATCCCCTTCCTAGGCTTGTCCCGTTTATTTTCTATTCTTCAGTTGGGAGAAGGAAATACTGATTTTCCTTCTTGCATAATTTCTTCTGTGACACACCGTTTTGTCAATAGCAATGACACAATAGGCTGGAGTATAATCTCAAGACTGGTTTCTTAGAGCAAATATACTTGTCCTTGCATTAACGACTTATGCTCTTTAGAAAGCTGTTTACACTTCCCGTTCTCGGTTGGGGCTGGGGTGAGGGACAAGGCTTTGGTGCAGAGAAAGTGAGATCTCCAGTGAAAAGGCTTTCTGCAGATAACGCTGACACTTTTTAAAAAGTTGCCTTGGAGAAATGTTGCTGGCTTTCCATCACATTTGGAATAATTAAAATATTATATTTTAAGAAATTTTTCTTTGTTTTGGAATTTAAAACAATCTTCACATTCTTGTTTCTTAGTTGCAAGAATAGACTGCTTATTAGGAGATTAAATACTCCAAATGGCTCAGATTAACTTCTGGCTTTTAATGCCTTTCCTAATTCTGATTAACTGGGTCAATCTTGGATATATATGATTAGTGAGAGTAGGGGAAATTATACTTTACAATATCTGAGAAATATTCTTTGGAATCCAAAACTCCACTTCTTTTCTTCTTTGAGGAATAGTTTTTCTGATTTCAAAGGCAAAAGGGGAATATGTGGACATTTATGTAAGGTAGAAAAATATATTACAAATATGCAACACCGAGGTTCACAGAAGTTCAGAATTGTAATCTAGGGGCTGTTCGAAGTAGGTATGCAATAACACGAAGCAGCAGTAAGGAAGCCTTGGAATGAAGAGTGGAGTCTGTAAAACGTGACTGGAGTGACTGAGGGTGTGGAAAGCGTGTTATGTAACCAAGTATTTGGTTAGTAAAGATGGCGGCTTGACTTTGTTACAAGAGTCTGCGTTAGATAAGGGTACCCTTATTATGTGGCCTATTGCTTACTTTGAAACATGGAATTTAAGAGCATGATAGCAGCTTAGAGTTCATCTATCTGCCCCTTTATGGAAGAAACTGATCTCCAAGATGGTTAAACGACCTGGTTAGGAAGAGAAATGGGAGTTAGCCTGACTCTGACTCCAGGGCTCTTTAAATTGCATATTTCTTAATTCTTTGGTGGGTGAAAAATTAAAACACACCCATGACATTTAAATTTAAACTACTGTGTAATTTGCCAAAGCATAATTCCGCTATGCTAATGAATTCATTTGATTTTCTTATGGAAAGGCACAGTTGCTTTGTACAATTGAAAGGAATCAGCTTATATTCTACCACTAGGTGGCATGGTCTGTTTTTTTTTTCCTGAGACTTTCCTTTGAAATGGAATCTATCCCTCTCCCTACACACACACACACACACACACACACACACACGCACACACGCACACTCTCTCTTCATCCATTCTTTGCGGACTTCTGTCATTTTTATTAGTATAAAATTTGACTTGGGGTATCTATTTGTAAAATACTTACCATCAAAATTAAACCCATTACCTCCCACTTTTTCCATTACATAAATAGCTCTGCTGCCCTGATACATGTCTGTTTTGTCTAGGAGGAGAAACTAGGTTTGGTTTGGTTCTTGTCTATGCTCAGTTTAATAAATGATGGTACCAAAGTCCTTTCTCTTTTTGCCTTTTGGAGAGAAGAAAAGAGACAAAGTTCTAGTTGATTCTTAAGTGGCACTTATTCATTCATTCAATATCTATTAGGAGCTATTTATTTAACAGGTAATTATCTATTAATAATGCTTTAACTAATTACCTAGCTCACAATATTCTTTTTTACCATCCTGGAGAACATTGAAAAGTTGAGGTCGGAGTCATGAGGAAAGACTGTCTGTTTAAGAGAAAGGAACCGACAATCCACGGAGCATGGTCTGACAGGGACCAGAAAGATGGAGGATTCAGCAGGAAGAAGGGATTGAAGTGAAACTTCAACTGCTTCACAGAGTCAGCCTTGCCATCTTCTGGGTTTTCTGAGTCATCAGAAGCTTCAGTATGTGAGGTAAAGAGACTGCAAGAGCAGGACTTACAGAATATATCTTTTAAAGTTTATCTTCGACCCCGTGTATTACTTAATAGATTTTTTCCTTCATCTCTTTTTTATTCCTCCCCTCACCCTCTGCCTCAATTTTTAACTCCATATTATTAAAAGTCATAGTTTTCAAATTTTCTTTACAGTGTTTTACTATTTTAAATAGAAAGATCTTTTAGAAATAAACAAACAAGCATTTTTGTGGAAGGTTCAGACACTGAAAGTTTGTTCTCAACCCCATCAATACATTAAAATCATTAGGGGGAGAAGGTTTTTAAAAAACACTAATGACAGAATTCACTTCTGGTCAATTGAGTCATAATCTCTGGGGCTGAAGGTGGGGCATTTGTATCTTTTGAAATGCTTCAGAATATCTTGATACACAGTGAGGATTGAGACTCTGAAATGTAACAATATGTCACATATCGTCTTTCCCTTAAACCAGCACCCTGGTCTTGCACCCTTTTCCTAGTGACTCATACTCAAAACTCAGTTATCCTTGACTCTTCCCTCTGCTGGACCTGTGTGTAATTAGTCTCTAAATTCTGCATCTTTCATCTCACCATTGTCTTATATCGTTCCACTTTGTCTTATCATCAATACCATCATCCCAGTCTAAAGCTTCCCATGATTCTCTCCTTCCAACTCTGATGTATTTAGTTTTTTTTGCTGATGTTTGATTTCACGATTTTTGTAGCACTCTTGAATGGCAAAATAATAAAAGGAAAAAATCAGGATAGGAGAAAGTAATATTCTCAGGGGTAATAAAAAACTCTTGTTAAATGTGTAACATAAAAGAAAATCACCTCCAAATCTCATTCTTCAGGAGGAAGGAAAATCAGCATCCAAGAGCATTGCAAAGATAAGTTCCTTTTTTCCCTAGCAATATTATTGAATTACGACCTCCTGGTTTTATATAAGGGTAAGGGCTATGTATCTCTTGTTCATCATCGCATCCCTGGGGGGAAGCAAAATGTCTTGTTTTATTAATTAAAGTTATATTGGTTGCAAGTACAGGAACTATCCTGAGATAGCTTATACAAAACAGATAAGGTATAAGGCTACAGAGCACAGTGGTAGAATTCAGCCTGGCTTTAGGAAAGAATTGCAAACAGGCTTTGGAGAACTTTCAGGATTGGGTGCTTCTTTCTGGGTGCTTATTTGTTTTTCTTTGCTCCATAGACTAGCTTTTTGGATTTCTCAAGCCAATGTGGCATTATATAACAGCTCTCTATTCCCAAGTATATATGATACAATTCTAGTCATGATAAAGGATTAACTGGCTATTTCCTACCAACCTTCTTGGGGACAGAATCTGGTGGCCCAGCTTGAGTGACATAATAAACTCTGGTCAGGTCAGCTTATGTGGTGAGACTATGGCTGGAGGTCCACCCCTTATGGATGGGGGTTCTCAAAAAAGGAGAATCTACATTAGCTGGGCAGATATCCCAAAGCTGTCTACTGCACTAACATGTGGTAGGGATGCAATAGATATTTAGAATAGGTAAATGAGTAAAAGAATGAATGAGTGAACCGAAAGACCGTTAATTTGGGGTAGTCTAATAAACTCAGATTGATGGGTACAGGGCAACTTATTAAGGACCTACTTTGTACCAGAGATTGTGCTTAGCCCCGCAAGGAACAGAAGCTGAAAAAGAAAGGAGTTCCTGACCTTAAGGAGAAAGGCAAGAATAGTTATCATTAATACATAAGGAGAATATAGACAGTGACAAGAATAATACAAAGTATCATGGATATTCAGTAAATGGAGAGATCATAATTTTGGTTATGCTAAGATAACATTAGCTGCCAAGAAACCCAGAAATCGCAGTGGATAAATACTATAGAAGTTTATTTCTTGCTATGAAAAGTTCAATTGGCAGCCGAGGGTGGGAGATGGGAAGGACTGCAGGCTCTAGTGCAGTCTTCAGGAAGCCCACCTCTGCCACCTCCAGCAAGTGGCTTCTGCCATAATCATAATACTGTGAATCAAATCCGGCCAGCATAAGGAGAAGAGAGCAGCAGCTCACACAGAAGGATATTATGACTTCTGCTGATAGCCCATTGGCCAGTCTACCATCACATGGCCATACCTCACTGAAAAGGAGGCTGGGAAATGTAATCTTGCTGTGTTCAGAAGAAAAGACAAATACATTTTGGGAACTGCTAGCCAGTGACTACTATAACAGAGGTATTGTGTTCATGGCAGTGGGAGAGAGGAATAATCAGAAAAAAATGTATGAAAGGAACACTATGTGAGATCATCCTTTAGACATAGTTCTTAACTGTTGGAAAGAGAAAAGCTTTTCTTGGAAGAAAAAAGTAATATGGGCAAAGATCAGGAGCTGGGGAAAATAAGTGTGGGGAGTGTTGGATATGGAGTAGTTGGGTTAAAATGCAAAAAAAGCTGAAAAAGTAGATGCCTTTATTTGGCTCTTTCTTTTGAAAACATCTTTCTATAGACCTAAGAACATCCATTTATTTTTCCAGACAATGGATTTGGTTAGAAATTATGCTGATAATTAAATAGTGAGGAGGGACTAAAGTTTGAAGGAAAAGTAATGAGCAAAACTTGATTATAAATATCTACTTGATTATATCTTGTGTTCCCATTCTGACTTTCTGCATTCTAAAGTGAAACAGCTACTCTCATTTTCTTTTTAAAAATATCAAGTTGGCATGATGATTGTATGTAAAAAGCAGTACAAATTTATTTATCAAGATGGGGGTTTAAAACAATCAAGATTAATATTAATGTATTTTTATTTTTATTCCCTGCATCTTACTTAAGTAAAATATATCCATTCAACTGTATTTATATATAAATGTTATTTTTCTTTGGATGGCATTAATCTCAACCAAATATCTTAAGAGAATAATGGAAAGGTTTTTCCTTTTTGTTCAGAATTTCTTTTAAATCAGACATCTGGTATTTGGCACTCAACTTTTATTAGACTTATTGAGCACTTTTAAAGGGGGATAAATCATATGAATTTCATTCTAATTTTTACTGTAATGGCTTAATGTAGCCAATATATGCTGAGTAATAGCATTAAAATAAAGTCAGTAAGTGAAGGATTAAAATCTGTGTTCAATTTTGCAAAGACACTAACTAGAGAAAGTGTTGTCTGATCAGAATTAGATAAGCCAGCAATTTTTAAAAATTGTAATACTATAATGAGAAATGCTTGAATTTGAGCATGCTGTTATTGAGACAGAAAATTACTAGGGAGATTAACACTTTCACTCTAATTCTAGGCTGTGGGGAGAGTAGACTAGGGGAACACTTTTGCATGACCCTCTCCCCACTGCCAGAAAGCATTTAGACAAAAAATTTAAACCATTTCACAGTTATCTATTTTAATTAGAGGTATTAACTTGAAATCTGGAATGATTTGAGCTAGCCTAAGGATGATGGAGATTTCTCCACATCTTAAAGAGCATTCATTTTAATTTTCTCATTTCACTAACTTGGATATGAGAAAGCCTTTCTAGCCTACTCCTTAATTTTTGGCAGCCCGCCAGCTATTTTCTATGGTTCTACTTATTGAGGTACAGAACAGTGTTTGGAATTAAGTTAGAATTTTATTTATAGCTTTGGAATGTCTTGCTAAATGTCCCTAAATATGGCACTTCTCTGTAAACTGGAATGAAACCTCAATCATTTCTACACAGAAATTGAGCAAAGAGAATATTGAGGCAATATTTATTAGTTCTTTAAATTCCTTCAGTTATAGGTAGCATAAATAAGAAAACTAAATGGATTACTGTTACCACAGAGATCCTAATTATAAATATTTTGGGTTCATACACATGACTAGTAATTCAAAGGAGATTTTGACAAGCAACCTAAAACATGGCAAATCATACTGTAAGAGATTTTATGACTTGTAAGATAATTTGGAAAGGTGCTGTTCTGATTAAAAGAATAAAAGGCTTTCTGTTCAGTGAGGTGTAAAATCATTTTACCTATACCTGTTTCAATATCATGAATAGGACAAACACATGTTATGTTCATTTAGTGTTTTTCAATGAATAAGAAACATGATTGGTTGTGCTTTGCTATTTTTAGGCATTCACTATAGTTATAAATTCTTTTTTTTCTAAATTATTTAAGCTTCTTTATTCACAAAATTGAAGTAATGTGAAATGTTGCTTCCAAATTGATTTTTCCAATGTTATTATATATTATTCATGTCAATTACATAGGGTGAACTCAAAATCCCTACACATCTACTATTCTAAGTCATTTTCCAGACTGGGGCAAAGAAACTCTAGGTTTTATAGAGTAGATCCGAAAGGTGGCATTAGGTAAAAAACAATGGGACTTAACACTTAATCTTCATTTTCAGAAAATAAGTGTTGATGTTGGTGAAGTGACAGTCATTCTTAAAAAACCTGGGCAAACTCCTGAGGACCAGGCCCTCAGAACAGAAGGTTATCTACAAAAAAGTCTACGTTATGACATACTAAACATGGCTTCCAATTCGAGGCCAAAGTTTCATTTTAGAAACTCATAGACTTTAAGTTTCCTATTCCATTACTCCTACCACATGTCAATGTGATGATTAGAAGACTCTGACAGAGAGAAAAGGGCTGGCTTAAAACAGCTCTTAAAATCGCTGTCCAGCCCTTAATTTCCTTAGCCCTGAAAATTTAGCAAGCTCACTTTTTGGAATATTTGATAAGGTGTTTTAAATAAAAAAGTATAAAAAGCACATGAGTGAGGGCAGATGTAGCACTATATTCAAACAAGTCGTAATTTCTTTACATTACAGCAATCCAGAAGGGGATAAAGCAAATCACTGGTTCAATATGCTAAGTTAGCGTATTCAGGATTTGAAGAACTTATGGGAAATGGCTTTCAAAAATGCAAGTATGTCATTGCCCTCCTTTATTCCCTCAAATTAGTCTCCCATTTTTTCCAAGTATCGTAAATTTCGGAGTTATTTTTACTTTCATTTTTTGTTCTCTCTTTTTCTAGACAATCCCAAGCAACGATGGTTAACACAGGGAGAAATTTCAAGGAGTACCACAAAGAACGCTCCTGTAAAGACTCCTCTTTTGTTTGCCAATTTGATCTCTTTTCTTCTTATTTGGACAGTAATTTCCATTACTAGATTCATTAGAAATTAGACAGTAGAGCCAGAGAATGATTTTAAAAGATATAAATATATGCAGTGAGAAAGAAGGTATTGAGTCTGGTGTGTTTCTTCAGTCTTTCTACTTTTATATTATTTTTCATTTGTTTGTTGCTCTTAGTGAAACAAAAATACTATAATATGCATTATTTGCATCCTCAAGGAGCTTATCATGAAGCAATACACCTGAAACAATCTATGAACAATTCAAGAAAACTAATAACAAAAAGTGAGAAATTAAATATAATTATTTCAAATATGTGTGATACAGATAGAAGCTAGGACAAGGGGGCTCTTACGAGTGGGAGTTCGTGAGTCTAGTTTACGTGTGGACGTGACTTGAGCTGGGCCTTGGATTATCATATAAAGGAAGAATGAGAGCCCAGAGATTTTCATTGAATAGATATAAAAAGAGGAAAAATTCCAAGTATGGTAACCACTAATATGGCAGAGATAAACTTGGGGGAAGCCAGAGTATCATCTTGAATGTGCCAAATCATGAAAGAAATTTCTAAATTTTCTTAGTATCCATCAGAGACTCCCATGAGGAGGATTTGGGAAGGTGTGTGAACATAACCAAAGAAAGAATCAAAAGATCAACATTATCTGCTTTAAAATTTTGGCTTATTCTAGTGTTGTTCAAAGCATATTTATCCTTCTTCCTTTCTACTCTCCAATTTTCAGACACTGTGTCTGGTGAAAGAGAATAAAACTAGATGTTTTTCAAAATCTTCCTATGCATTGTACTGCATTAATTAAACCTCAGTAGAGATGCCCGTAAGCAGAGAGGCTGGAGCTGTAACATCTTTCATGTGCCCAGGTAGTTCTTCCTCACTGATCTGCAGCTTCCTGTGTTCCTTTACACCTGTCAGTCTCACACCTGCCAGAGGTTTGGAGCACGTGACAGTTTTGTTAAATGACTCCAACTTTCTTACGAAAATGCAACCTCTAGTAGTCTCCCAATAAAAACTTTTCTCAAATGTGAGTACATATTTTGTTTGAATTATTGTTAACTATTTTTTCTCCCCAGACACATGTTTTTATTAGATATCATTTAGTCTCAACATATTTGGATAGGTATTTTTCTGTCCAATATTTATTATCTTTTTTAGTCTCCTTACACTTATTTTTCTCTTAATTAAAATTTTTTTAATTTCAGAGAAATTTTGAGGATAGATGCAAACAATTGGAGGCATTGGACATGATGAAGCCATTGGAATTCCCAGTGATGGGGAACCATGATGTCATAAGGGAATCAGAGAAGCTTAGCTGAGAACAGTTTCAATGAAATATATTCATTTCATACTGCATTCAGTTAACCCTTGTACTGCATCTTTTTATCAGTCTGAAAAGCTTTAGTTTTTCCAGTTAGATATAAATGAGACACAATGCAAAAGAAAGTTTAAAGAATAGGAAATGTCCTTTTAATGCACATTTTCTCCTATATTAGTTTCCAAATTTTCTATCCTAGTTGTCACCAGTTAACTCAGTGTTCACATTTGTGTCAAATTGAGGAAAAGTGAAATTCTGATTAGTGAGAGTAATTACTCAGACAGTGATAAAAAGATTGGTTCTCCTCTGGACAATGTTCTAGGTTAATGAATCTAGCATAGAATAAGATGTGATTTTGTATTCGGTAACAGGCCTTATCTGATTTGTCTTCTTTGGTACAATGATGAGGATTAAGCATTGTGAAATGTAATTTTCGTTACTCACTGTGCTTACATATTCAATTTAGCTTGAAAAAATACCATTGATTTTACCACATAGTCCAGGCTACTATTTCCCTCTCTAAGGCTAAAAGAACGTGACTGAGCATTTGCTAGGAGCAATTGCAATTAGAATTTGCTTCATAGACTTTCCTGAAAACCCAATAAAAAGAAATAGAAAGGTGAGGCGGAGCCTATTACATTTATTGCAGGCCCACTGCCTGGTTTCTATTAAGTTTGACAGTATTTAGTTTGGAAGCTAGAATAACGTACTAAACTGTGGTTGTAAATATTTTTTTTCCCCAAATATCAAATATCTAATACGCGAAAACTAAATAACAATGAAAAGGGTAGAAAGTGACAAAACTGAAGTTCTTCTTCCCATTGCTAAGCCTCAGAAATTCCACTGAGGGGACAGACTCTGATACTTCCTGTCTCACTCTCAAGTCTTTTGGTGCTTAAATTTAAGTTTCCATTTTTAGTCTGTGGTGGCATATCAATTGTATTTAATTAATATGTTGGTGTTCCAACAAAATTGTGCCATCAGTTATAAAATTGGGGCATATATTATGAAATGATGACTATTTTAAGAAAATTCTAGAAATTTAAAAGTTTTTTTCCCTCAAAATCTAATGTTTTGACATTTTCAGCGTGATAGTAAACCTTTCTTAAAAAGTTGTCACTTATAGAACTGTTTTCCCATGATATACGCAAATTCTAGGTCGTGTCTCAAACTTAACATTTCTGTCTTACAACATTTTCTCTTTTGATAGCTGGTCATGTGAAAAAAAAATATGTTTCTCTAAGTAGAATGATTTTTGCAGTGAATAAAATCTTAGTCCAGTGTTCCCAGTATGAGCCCGAACATGTAAGCTTCTTGGTACGTTATAGAACTTCAAGTTCTCTTATGGGCAGAATTTCCTCACAAATGTAGCAAAATTATTGCTCTTACTTTTCAGTTTTCCTTTCTTTTTTAAAAGGTGGACTTGAAACTATCAAATCTGTTTTTCTTTCTTATGGACTGTATTTGTTATAACACATATTTTAAAACTTTAAGCTTTGTAGTTATTAAACTGGCTATTACTTTTGATATTACCTTTCAGGCAAATGGTATTTATTTAAATTTGGGCTCTATGAATTTTTGATTTTATAAGAACCCTTTGGCTCTAGAAGGAGAATGAGAACATCTCTGGATTCTTTCACTCCTCTTTAACGGTGGGGCTCGATACCCTTTCCACTGAAGGAGTGAGCATTGTCAAGTAGTTAACATAAGCTATTGGAAAACTCCCTGAACTTTGTATGGGCAGAATAATTGCACACAAATGCATCCAGCAATCCTATGGAAAATATAGTGCTGTTAACTGGCATAGTTACAGCACAATTTAGCAAGTATGTTAGAACAAATTACCCACTTTAACCGTAAGCCATTCTGTTTCACGCTTTTTAATGAAGGCCTGTGCCACACACTAGAATACTTCTCACCTCATTACTACTCATAAAAAGCAATGATCCATTCAAAGCCTCCTCATATCTCCCATATGAGTGGTAAAGAGCTTCGCCTCTCATTCCGGCACAGAAGAGAAGGAAGCTTCTTCCCCGCCTGCCTTTGAAGTTGATCATTAGAATGTTTACTAGATAAAAGAACTCAGAAATTTATCTGTGTAAGCTCACTGTTGTCAAGTGTTAATGTTCTACTCTTCCTTCAAAAACAAAACAAAACAAAACAAACAAAACAAAATAAAACCTGATGACATCTCTTTCTTGGTTAGAGAATACAGGAGGTTTGCAAGGCTGTTAGCGCAATTTTTCTCCTTCAGAATTCACAAGCTATTTTCGAAGAAACTTTAAAATGCAGGAAGAATTTAACGGGCCACTGAAGTACAAAGTATGGATTCAATAAAAAGGCAGGCAGAGAAGCGAGCTGATAGGCCAGTTTAGAAGAAACAGTTCAATTTTGGAATTAAATACTTTTTTCTCTCTCCAGAGTATCATAAAAAAAAAAGTTGATTATCCTTGGAAATACACTATCTTTATATCGTGATGAACAGATTTCACCTAGAATACAATATGCCTCACTACCTCGTTAATTTCAGGGACAATATGTAACACTATTTAAGATACTTTGTGTATGTTCAATAAAATCTGAGGGTGAATCCTTGCTTTTTGGATGGGGGTGGTGAGTGGGGAAGGATGCATTTTTTTATAATTTTTTTTTTTGGCAAAGTTATTACAGGGCTAATCCAACTACAAAATTTTGTGCATTTTTTTTAAAGCTCTGTGTAATAGGAATGAAAAAGCCTATATAGAAGAGAAAGAAAATACCCCCAAATGTAGTTTTAACAACATTACAGTATTTCAATCAGCAGGAGAAATAGTTGTTCATCTCTTACATAAAAATTTCCAGCTTGGCCACTAACTTCATAGTATGCAACAGAATAACAACATTTGCAGTTCAAGAAAAAGCCCCTACCAGGTACTAAAATAATTTGAAAACAGAGAAGTAGCATCTAAATTCTGTAATGTAACAAAACACTGGAATCTGGCACATGTTATAAATTTAAATGATGTTTAAAATAATTCCTTTGTAGGAAAAATACATTTAATGTAAACTTTTTGGTGACATTTCCAACTTTCTTTGTGATATCTCTGAAAATATATCTGATCACCTGATGCAATGCTGTCAAACTCTACCAAACACTTAAGCTGAGCAGTTTCCAAATTAAATTGGTATTCTCCAGGCGCTTTCTGAGAAACACAAGCTCAGGTCGGATCACACTCACAAAGCTACGAGAGGGAAACGTCGGTACTGTACTTTAATAGGCTCGAGGAAGCACGTGCTTGCAAAGTCTAGTCGACCCCTGCAATAAGAACTGCACAGCTTTGTTTCATTTGAAAACATAAATCTGTACACACATACTTAGTTAGACATATATCCATGTATATAGAAAAAAGTTCAGCTAATAATAAAAGAAAGGATGAACATTGGCACTGTAGATGTTGACAGCATTATGCAAACTTTTCAATATTCCCTTGCATGCTCAACTTTAACTTTTGTTTATAAAGTCCACTTAGACATAATTTACAACTTCTGTTAACCTAAGCTGGGTTCTGTAAAATCTGTCTAAAAAAATCAGTGCAGAGTGCTTTGAGATGTTACAAATATATCTGGATATCAAACATTGAGCGGTGCAAATTGTATCCATTTTGGAAACTCTTGGTTTGTATTTATGTACGTAATATATTTTAGCTCTGATGTTTTAAAATGATGAAGCAAGCCTTGCTTTTTTTTTTTTTTTTTCCCTGCCTTTTCCAACTCTTGCTGTAGTATCTATGAAAGAGACTTAGGAGCCCAAGAAAAATAAAATGAGAGATGCTGGAGGTTGTCACTATTTAACACATTATTGGAGTTCACACTTTGTAAGGTGATTTGGGGAGAAAGAATATAAAGATCAAGCAAAACTTCCTGCAAATTACTTGAAGTTTGTAATTTCATTCTAGTCGAGTTTAAAGACTTCAATATTAAAAATGTTATAAAACTGTACCTGTTATTTCATCCATGTGTAGCTATTGCAGAAATCTGACCTCCTCATCCTCCTTTAGGACTAGTTAGAAACGTCAGTCAATCGAGATTAAGAGAAAAGGGTAAATCCCACCTCTTTATTTACTCTTCCAATTTAAATTGCTTTGGAGATCGAAGGCAGAAATTGAAGCTCCTCTTGGTGTCCACATTTTAAAATAGCAGAAAAGCAAAACACTCAGCTTTGTATTTTCTTTCCTTGCTGTCATTGAGAGATGAGCCTGCACTTTTCCCCTCGAAGTAGTTGTGAAGGTTTGGGGTGCCCTGAGTGATGCCCCTTTAAAAATATGGCTAAAATAGTCAGCAGCACAAATTTATAATAGGCTTGGGTCAAGGCGAAATATTTCTAACTCAGGATGGGAACTGATGAGATTAAATGAAAGATAAAATAATGGAGAATAAAATAATAGAGAATAAAATAATATTTTAGTGAAATCGTAGTTTTTGACTATAAAAATATGGATGTAAATCAAGCATTAACATAAAAAGAGGGACCAATTCCATATCTAAATACAATTGGGTAGACACATGGAGACTTTCTTACCAGGAACATCAGATTCATAGTTAACTTTGGCCATTAAGAGGTGCTAGGGAGAGACTGGAGAGTTGGAGAAGAGAGAAAAGACCTGCTCCTTTTTATTTTTTCGCAATTATGCACCAATAGCTCTTCATCCTTGAAGCCATGGGTTCCAGCCTCTAGCATTTTCCCCATCCTCCCAGAACCAGTCTCCTTATGTCCTCTCAGGTATAATCTGGATCTGCTGGCCAGAGTCCCTTCCTCCAACGTCTGGATTCCAGCTCTGGCCCCCCCTCAAAGCTTCTAGGTTCTGTTACTGTATGCTCTTTCCTTTGTTCTGCCAGCCATAGGGGTCCCTGGTTTTTGCTGTTATTATCTCTTGTTGTCTAATGCTTTTGAAGCAATTCCCAATTCTCTTTGTTAGAATAACCAGGATGGTTTCTGTTTCCTTCTGGGCCTTGGCTGATACACTCTCATTGCTCCAGACAGATTGGATTTCATAAGTTGCTCAGACTACTTGTGGTTCTATTCCTGACTTTTCACCTTCAGTTCTCTCTGCTAGGAATTTTTCCTGTCCTGTTCTCCCTCCCTCCCACATCCCTCACCCCTTACCTTCCAGCTTTTGCTGAGGTAACTCCTCCTTGTAACATCACTTCCTCAGGGAAACTTCCCTGACCTTCTGGACCAGATGGAATCTCCACTCATCTCCACTCGTCCCTCTTTCCTGAGACCAGTCACACCACTTTCTTCCCCAATGTCCATCTTCCCTCCTGCTGTCATGCAATGAGAGGGCAGGGAACATATCTTATTCCCACCCAGTGCCAAGCACATTGTAGGCAATCAATAAATATTGATTGATAGTTCATTCAATCAGCTTCTTGCAATTAAAAAATATTGGGTAAAGTTTTTCAGCTAAGTGTATAATTTTAGATTTTTATTCTCTTCTCATTTTAGTGATTGCAGGTATACGGGCAGGGAAATGTGGGATTCCTTTTGTTTTGTTTTGTTTTGTAGGGGATTTAGCTTCCTCACAATCTCTATCAGGTCTCCATCCAACTCCTGGTACTAAGTTGTCCTAAATAAATATATTCTTTAAGTAAAAACCATGTGCCTGCTAAGCAAGTACTGTGTTGAGGAAAATCCTCTAGTTTCCCTTCCAGCCTCAGGGCTACCTCTGAGCCTTTCTTATGTAGACATTCTGGAGCTGCCACTGCTTTGCTTTTGGACTTCCGCTTTCCATCTGGCTACTGTTTCCTTTATCTGCTATTTCAGGGATTCTGGTTCATACATTTTTTTTGTTGTTGTCAAGTGATCCTTTATTGAAGTATTTTCCTGGGCGGTTCTTAACTAGTTGGGCATTCCATTCTGTTGATGTCACCTATTTTTTTCTAGAGACATGCAGTATGAAGAAGAGATACTTTTAACTCAATGGAAGCGCTTCTTCCTGGTAGCTAGCTACCTCAGAAGATGGCTTTCTGCCCTAAAAAAAAGAGCCCAAGTAAAATATTTACAAAGTTGTTGATATTTCTATATTAATGAGACTAGCCAAGAAAATATTCTTTGTGGCTCAAGACAACTAGTGATTTTATGACTGTGGCCAGTACTACTTTCACACAAAACTGCAAAATAAAATAATTTTGTTTATGCTGCTCCCTTTTTTCTTTCCCCACACCACTAGCTAGTGGCTGCGGTATGCCCAAAAGCATTGCTGCCTCTGGCTGGTGTGACTGCTCTCCCAGGTCGTAACTATCCAGGTAATAGTAGTGCTACCCCCGCAGCCCACCCCCCCCGCACCAAATAAGTTACCTGTTCCTTGTCCCATTTTGTCTCAGGAAAACTAAATTAAAAACTAATGCATTTTAATGAATTAGTGGGTTCTGAGGGCTAAGAAAATCAATGTTAGGTAAAATAGGCATTTGAACTAGAATTTTCTAATATCGCCATTCCTAAATTGTGCCTTTTGAATGTAATGTAACTCCTTCAGTAGCAAATAGCAGATATTTAACATCTGTGTTTTCTTTACTAGAGTATTGTGTTGTAACAGACTGCAGAGGACTTGTAGTACTTCTGAAGATCTTGTACTTGATGGTGATCAAATATAGCTTCAGAGTCTCAGATTCAGTTTGCGTTGCCTTAACCCAAAGGAGAAGTCCAATCATGCTTTTTAGATATTTGGGGCCTGAGGTAGCCTCTGGAGCTGATGAAAATCTCTGATTACTTTGCTTTGAATAAAGTGCGCCCAGAAAAAGAAACTTGAGTGCCTTATGAATGTTTATTCTCAAATGGGTTCCCACCTTAGTCTCTACTAGTCTGGTTAGGCAGAAAGGGATATGTTTCCATAATACCATCACTTACTGATTTGCTACTATGTGCCAGGTCATGTACACATATTCTCTTATGTAAAGCTAATAGCATTGTAAGCTAAGTCTTGTAATCTCCAAGTTTTTCTTGAGGAAACTGAGGATTAGATTGGTTAAGTAATTTCCCAAAGTTAGATGGTTAGTTAAGTGGTTTGATAGGAATTTAGACCCAAACCCTCTTTGACCCCAACTCTTTGACCTCCTTGCTCCTTCTCTACAATATCACACTGTCTCTTTATTTTTCAGGTGTACAGTTTGATTCACAGCTAAATATATGATTTATTTGTAAGTAACTTTTAATTTGGCTTTCTGACAGGGTTCAGGATCACTTAATGGAATTTTGGCCAAACTCTGATGTGCAAATCCAAGTATCTTGCTTACATTCTTGAAGATGGGGCTTTGGTAATTTTATAGGCCCTGGTGTTTTATACTATTAGTAAATTTTGCTCTGAATGGTTTCAATGAGAATAAGCAGACTATTTGCCTGCTGCTTCTATTCTGATCACTGTAATCTGTTATGGAAACAAAGAAACAGAAAACCTTAAAACCTATATAAAATGTAAACCCATGCAAACCCTCTATTGTTCTTCTGTGGTGTGTAAATACACATTGGTATAAGATGTTTATAACATTAACAAATTGGCTTTCAAAAGCATTTGACAAATTTAAGACTTATTTACTAAGTAGTATATTCTTAGATAAAGTTAAAAGAAGTTCTCTTCTGGTAATTCCAGTAATCTTTAACCTAGGTAAGAACTTAGATTCATGAAGCTATGACAAAATGCCAAGTATTCAAGCCCCTCGTGGATTTTGAACAGGAGCAGTGGTATGCTGTAGCTGGTTCACCCTGGCTCACAAGTGCAGACCGTTAAATATTGAGGAATTTTTTGAGCTGATTGTTAAACACAGCCATCATTAAAAATTGGGTTATATAACCTTACAATTAAATAAACTATGTTAAAAACAAAGGTAATAAATTCTCAAAACTCATTACTTCCTAACTAATTTACTACATTGTGCTATCGTCTATGCTCTTGAGATACTTTATGTCTATTGTATCTATATGGTGGAAATATCATATAATGGTGTGCTATTGCGTATTTCTTCCCAACCCGCCCTTCAGGGATGCATGTTAATAGTTTGAATTCCATCACAGTGTAAGTACTTAAACTACGGAAATTGGCAGATGCTAAGAATCAAGACTTTATTTGTTAGGTTTTTTTTGATGGTCTAGACTTAAAAAAAAGATGTTAATAATGTTAATAATGCAGATAAAATTTAAAAGTGCGTTTTATCTGTAGTTGTTACATTGTGAACTTTCTGGCTGCACAAAATTTAATGACATGTCCTAGTATTTGCAAACCATTATGAGATTCAGCAACGGAAACATTCATGTCATTGATAATGAGTGAAGTTCCAAGACATTTCTTCAATATTTTTACTTTCATCTTGTTTGCTAAGATAAATGAAAATATTAATCAATGTTCACATTGGAACTATATTCATTCACCAATGATAACCAGAGATCAATTATGGATTTAAGAGTTTGGCAAAAATCAACAAAGGCCTCCTGCGAGAATAAATTGACTATATGAAATTTGAAAAAAATAGTTTTAGATATTTTATTACTATTTGTAATTTGTATGCTACACATTCTTTATATCAGTAAAATTTGTAATAAACAATTAACATACACACACACTTTTTTTTATTCTAGAAAGCCTATTGGTAAAAATGTACCAACACATCACTGACAGATGTCACATGCAAGCCTTATTTAGAGTCCAGTTTACTCTTTGTGAATTGTAAAGTTACAATCTGCCTTTACCTGGCTGAGGATTGTCCTATGACTGCCAATTAAAGTATTAGTGTAGTTAGTTGAAGAAAAGCAAGTCCTACAAAGGCTACTGATAGACTCTATCATGGCATATTTAAGTCTTCTAAATGTCGATGGATGATTTGCCCAGAATGGACAAACATCTCATCCTGCAAATTTTTGGAAAACTTTCTCCTGGAACACACATAATATGTGAGGTGTCTATGACATCCAAGAGAGCTTTAAAATTCCTCTTGCATTTTGTTTCCTTCTGTGTATAGTTAGTGAATTAAAGAGTATGTGAAGTTTTTCAAAATACTGACTCAAACCTTAGAAGCTTTTATTGCTACTCTCAATGTTGAAAATCTTGAGTGATAGAGTCTAGAAGGGATGTTTTATTGTTGTTTTAAAAATGTTAAATTCTTACCTTTTTTCTTTCTTTCATTTCTTCTCTTTTCTCTTTTAGCTTCTCTCTTTTCTTGTATTTAAATTTTTTCATTCATTGAAGAATTTAAATGAGAACAGAGGTATTGATGATTCAGAGATATATAAGAATTCATGAAAAATTACCAAAAAAACCAGAGAGAAAGCAAACCATAATTTTAAAAATTATTATTTTAGATATTTACTATGAACAGGAATTGTAAAATGACATCTGAGTCATTATTTTTGAAATATTTCCAACTTGCTTATGTACTCAGGATTCTATTACCTTAAACACTGCAGGTAACGCATGAAAAAGTTGGAGTTGTTTCTGACATAAGAATGATGAATAGTTTAAAGAGGCCCATCCTGGTCAAGATTTCAGCTCCTACATACTCCTACGATAACTTGCCCACGGGTTAATCAGGTATTTTCTGCAGAAACTGTTGGACCATGTTTTTCCTCATTTCCAAGACAGGCTGTGGGTGTGTGCGTGTATATGTGTGTGAATGTGTGTGCACAAGCATCCACAACGACTATTTTGCAAATCCTCACGAGAGTCTGATTTCCTTTCTGGCTATTTGTGAACTGTTTTGTTACATCATACTATGAGAGGAAATTTAATACGACAGTCCATATTTGTTTAAAGCAAAAGAAGCTTGGTGCTCATCATGTGCTTAGTAAGGCAAAACTCACTTTTGTTTATTTGGTTTTATGAATCTTAATTCTTATGATTGTCCTAAGACCTGAGTAGTTAAACAACAGTCTTCATTTTCCTAACAGCAGAATCATTCTCTCGAGAATAAAATCTAAGATATTCAACAGTTCTAAAGAGATAATCTAAAGTAATATTCAAAAGAATGAAAAGTACTGTAGTTATACAATTGAACCACCTCGACTAGTAAGATGTTTGGTGTGTGAGATCCAACAGCAAAATAAATTTAAAGAAAAATTGTTATCACTACTATAATATTCAGGAGATATTCTAATGTGGTTCTAGAAAAATTTCCTGCTATGAGAATATTTCTGAGAATGAAATCTTTCTCTTTTAAAAAAGTTTTAGAATCTTAAATTCTAAAAGCAGTATTAATTTTTGCTAGAAAATATATTTTATTTTATTTTGAACCATTCTTCAGTATATATTTTCTTCCTGCTTTCTTTGGAAGGAATCTTTTATGTGAAGCTTGGCAGGTTTTAATTTGAGGCTTGAAACTGAGATTCATTTCTCCCAGGAGTATTTGCATCTCTCATTTCATTGATTTGGTGATAAGAAAGATATGACAAATTTCTCACCTTTCCATTAATCTAAGTTACATGTTTGCTTATTTTTCAATTATTCTACCTTTAAACTTGGCTGGTTTTGAAATCTGTGATGTATGAACTTAACTCATCCTTTTATCTTCTAAACAGAATATGAAACTTGCCCGTTTGTGTTCTCTTATAACAATTGTGGTAGTTCCAAGATAAGCTGGAATGCCAGTTCTTGAAGGAAATGGTGCTTATAGGTCTTCCTACTGGATTTATCTGGAAGAGGTTTTCAGTATTATATAATTATTTGTATTTCTCAATTTGGATCTCACTTTTCAAAGATTCAAAGAATTCCAGGGGCCGGTCCGATGGAGTAGTGGTTAAGTGCGCACGCTCCGCTGCTGGCGGTCCGGGTTCGGATCTAGGGTGCGCACTGAAGCACTGCTTGTCAGGCCATGCTGTGGCGGTATCCCACATAAAGTGAAGGAAGATGGGCACAGATGTTACCCAGTCTTGCTCAGCAAAAAAAAAAAGGAGGATTGGCGTGGATGTTAGCTCAGAGCTGATCTTCCTCACAAAATAAAAAAAAAGAATTCCATTTATTGTCAGACACCTGAAAGACCAACAACCCCACACATTTCATTATTTAATAAATGAGGTTGGATCTAAAAGTCTTACATGATTGGCCAACATCACATAATTCAGGAGAGAGCAGAGAATAGAATACAGATTTTCAAGCTTCTATTTCTGTGCTATTTCTACTACTTCATGTGACGTCTTCTGAGACCAAAATCATCTTATTTGTGGTTAATCCTTAGAAATTAATTTTTTATTATTCACTTGATTGTCTTAGTTATTGGATTGTTAGAACCTGTTCCACAACCAATAAGTACAGTGTGTATTAGATTATAACTGTGGCAATGACTATTGACTTTCTGAGCCCAAAATAATCTCTTGTGGGAAGAATAGAAGTAATTGTAATTTTTCCTGGGTAGAATTAATTGAACATCACAAATTCCAAAGGTAACGAGGCATTTTGGTTCAGTTTGGTTTCTCTCTGTCTCCCTTCCTGCCTCTTTTCATTCCAATTGAGGTTCTCCCACTAAGAACTTTAGTCCTTGAATGATAAGCCCTTTTGAGTTGACGGCCTCATAAAGACTCTCAGAACATTAGAAATGGAAAGTACTTTGGAGATAATCTAGTCCACATCTTTCACTTTACTGACAAGATCCAGAGAGATGACGGGCTTATGAAGACCACAGATACTGGTGGAGCCAGAGCTAGAAGCTGGGGTTTCTACTTCATAATCCACTTCTCTTTCCAGCACTCCATGATACAATGAGATAGTTAATATGTACTTCTTTTGTGCTAGATAAGAAGTAGAAATAAAGAAAATAAATGCTGAGCTGGACATACTGTAGACATTCACATGTGAATTTATTTAGAAACATGAATGCAGATATTTCTGTGTATCTGAGCTCATTTATACATATGGATGCAAATCTGGAAAGGTTTTGATTTTCATTTCACTCATTGAATCATTTTTAGAGCATTTTTTGATTATCTCACTAAAAGTTTAATGAGCTACTTCCATAATTATAACAGGTACTATGGAAAGTTTTCAGCATAGAAAATATCTCTGTTGTTAGGATGGTTATGATTTAATGACAAGAAATGTGTAATCAATTAATTTATACCTCACTTTGCTCCAGAACATTTGAGGCAACTAAAATACATGTAAACACAAAGGAAAATAATTAGGTACGTGTTCTCATGGTCACTGTGGCAGAGACAACTGTATGTGCCTACTTGTTTCCTTTTCTTCCTGAGCACACAGCCTAAGTACATCTTCCAGTCTCCCCTGCCTTTAGATGGGGCCGCGATACTGAGTTCTGGCCAGTAGAATGCAGGCAGAATCAATGTACAATTTCAGACCTGGTACCTAAAACTGGTGTTGTGATCCCCAACTCTCCCTCTCTGCTTGTCTTCCAGCTAGATGCAGAGGATGCAGTGGAGTAACATAAGGCCCTATAAAAGGTGGTAAAACAGCAGAAATCAAAGACACAGAATCTTTGACTGACAGCATAGAGAAGAATCATCCCTATTCCCGCCTCAAACTGCAAATGACTATGACAAGCATAAGAAACAAACTTCCATTGTATTAAGATAGTAGGTTGTTAGTTTGCATAACCTGATTAATTCAACCCATTTAACTTCAGAGTAATTATTTGCTTTGGAAGTTTTTGGATTGAGAAATAATTGCTTAAGTCTGAAATAATTCTCATTAGAAATTTTGTACTTGATTAAACTTGTCTTCTAAGAAAAATCATTTGGTCTGAAATGCTTTTCAAATGAGTAAATTAACAAATTCATGAATTTATGGTATTGAAAGCTAAATCTGGAGGTGATATACATATTTGGATTGGAAAGAGAACAGAGGCTTTATAGGAGACAGTGGTAAGTGTATGTTTAACTTTATAAGAAAATGTCAAACAATTTTCCAAAGGGGTTGAACTGTTTTGCATTCATTCACACTAGAAACAAAGGAAATTTTCAGTTGATTCATATTCTTGCCAACACTGGTTATCATCAACATTTTTAATTTTAGCCATTTGAGTGGGTGTTTAGTAGTATCTCATTGTGATTTTCACCTGCATTTCCTTGATAAATAATAATGTTGAACATCTTTTCATGTACTGATTAGTCAGTCATATATTTTCTCTGGTGAAGTGTCAGTTTAAGTCTTATTTGTCTTTATATTTTATTATAAGACCGTATATATTCTGGATACAAGTTCTTTATCAGATATGTGTTGTGCAAATATTTTCTCCTAATTTGTAGCTTGTCTTTTCATTTCCTTATAGTGTCTTTCAAAGATCAGATGTTTTTTATTTTGATTATGTCCATTTTATCAATTTATTCTTTTATGTTTTTTGCATTTTTGTGTCCTCTCTAAGAAATTTTCACGTAACCTAAATTCATAAAGATTTTATCCTATGCTTTCTTTTGGAAGTTTCATAGATTTATCTTTTACCTTTAGGTCAATGATCCATCTTGAGTCAATTTTTGTATGTGGTATGAAGCAAAGGTTGAAGTTCATTTCTTTGTATATAAATATCTACATTTTCCAGCACCATTTGTTGAAAAGACTATCCATTCCCCATTAAATTACCTTAGGTTTATTATGTCTCTATCCTTCACTAATTCCACATTGTAGCTCTGGAATAATTCTTGAAACTAGGTAGTGCAAGTCATCCAATTTTGTTGTCCTTTAGAAAATTATCATTAAAAACCTCTTGTTTCTATGTATGTCTATATATATTTTTAAGTCAGCTTGTCAATTTCTACACAAAAACCTGTTGATATTTTGATTGAAATCATGTTGCATCTATAGATTAATTTGCATAGAATTGATTTCTTCATAATATCAAATTTTCCAATTTGTCAAAATAGTATATTTCTCCACTCATTTAATTTCTCTCAACAACCATTTGAAATTTCAATGTATGGAGTTTGCACTTATCCCATAAAATATTTATCCTTAAATATTTTATGGTTTTGATGCTGTATGTGATTTTTTAAAATTGAAATTAATTTCCAATTGTTAGATGCTAGTATAAAAAAATCAATATGGTAGTTTATTCTTAATTTTTTGAGGAATCTCCATACTGTTTTCCATAGTGTCTGCACCAGTTTACATTCTCACCAACAGTGTATGAGGGTTCCCTTTTCTCTACATCATCTCCAAGACTCCTTATTTCTTTTCTTGTTAATTATAGCCATTCTGACAGGTGTGAGGTGATATCTCATTGTAGTTTTGATTTGCATTTCCCTAATAATTAGCAATATTGAACATCTTTTCATGTGCCTCTTGGCCATCTGTATATCTTATTTGGAAAAATGTCTTTCAGATCCTTTGCCCATTTTTTAATGGGGTTGTTTATTTTTTCGTTGTTGAGTTGTATGTGTTCTTTATATTTTTTGGATATTAACCCCTCATCTGATATATGATTTGCAAATATCTTCTTCCAATTGTTAGGTTGTCTTTTCATTTTGTTAATGGTTTCCTTCACTCTGCAGAAGCTTTTTAGTTTGATGTAGTCCTATTTGGCTATTATGCTAAGAGAAATAGGTCAGATAGAGAAAGCCAAATACTGTATGATTTCACTCAAATGTGGAAGATAAAAATAACAACAACAACAAACAAACACATAGATACAGAGATTAGATTGGTGGTTACCAGACAGGAGGGGGGGAAGGGGGACGGTGAAAAGAGTAAAAGGGCACATGTGTATAGTGATGGATGGTAATTAGTCTTTGGGTGGTGAACATGATGTAGTCTACACAGATATCAAAATGTAATGATATTCACCTGAAATTTATATAATGTTATAACCAATGTTATCTCAATAAAAAAAGAAATCAATAGATTTTTGTATATTAACCTTATATGTCATGACTTGCTGAAAGTCACTTATTGTTTCTAGTCTTGTTTTTGTAGATTCCTTAGGATTTTCTACCTCAATGATCATATCATCTGCAAGTAAGGATGCAATTATTTCTTCCTTTCTGATTTGTATGCCTTTTATTTTCTTTTTCTTACCTTATTGTACTGGCTAATATCCTCAGTACAATATTGAATAGAAGTTCTGAGATTAGACATTCTTGTCTTCATCCCAAGATTCAGGGGGAAAGCATTTGTTCTTTTACCATTAAATATGGTATTAGCTGTAGGATTTTTGTTGATGCCATTTATCAAGTTGAAGAATTTTCCCTTTATTTATACTTTCCTGGAAGTTTCTATGATGCACTAATGACTTTGAATTTTGTCAAATGATTTTTCTACACTTACTAAGATGATAAAATTGTTTTTCTTTTGTAGTCTAATATAACAAATTACATTTATAATTTTGAAATGTTGAAACAAACCTCACATTTCTGGGATCAACCCTACTTTGTCATGATGTATTATTCTTTTTTATATATTTCTTGAATTGATTTGCTAAAATGTTATATAGGATTTTGCATCTATATTAATGAGAGATACTGGTGTTTGCTTTTATTTTTTGTAAGGTCTTTATCTGGTTTTAATATCAGTATAATGGTGGAATCTTTGATTTCTGGAAGAGTTTGTGTATAATTAGTGTCATTTCTTCCTTAAATGTTTGTTTAGAGTTACTAGTGAAGCAATCTTCTTCTTCTTATTATTTTTGTTTTTAAATAATCATAGCACTATTAAGGTTATATTTTCTTGAATGAACTTTGGTAGTTTGTGTCTTTCATGAAAACCATATGTCATTTTAATTGCATATTTATTTGTTTATCTTCTCCATTAGACAGTGATAGACTCCTTGAGGGACACTGCCTTTTATTTTTAAGGATCGAGATCTTAGTATAGTGTCAGGCATATGGTAAGTATTCAATAAATATTTCTTAAATAAAAGAAACAGAAATGAATTTTTAGTGGGACCATGAGAAGTTTCATAGAAGAAAACCAGAGGTGGATCAAGAGGGATTAAGATGAAAGAGGAAGAAGAAGCCCACAAAGAAAGGACAGCACAAACATAGCCAAGAGGAGACAAGGGTGGGGCACGATTAGGGAATGGCAAAGTGTGCATCTTGAGGTATTGAAGTAGAAATTAAGCTGGATTATGATAAGCCAGAACTAAGCCAAGGGGTTTACTGTGCTGAGGAGCTTGGGTATTGGTCTGTGTACATTGAGAGGCTGTTGAGGGGTTTTGAGAAGGGGAATTCTAAGAACTGTTCTGTGTTTAAAAGGATGTTTCTGGTGGCACAATGTGGGACTGATTAGAGAGGATGGAGACAAGAAGCAACGAAGGCAGTTAGGAGGCTGCTGCAACACTGTAGTGAGTAATAGTGGGGACTCAAATTAGTCATGCTATGGGCCTAAGGAAAAAAAGATTTTTTTCAAAAGTAGGATTCTTAAATTTTTTTTTACCTGAATGGGTGGTGAATAAAGAGATAAAAGATAATCCTGAGTGTGGGTGGAGAGTAATGCCATGAACTAAGATGCAATTACAAGTGAAAGGGCAGGTTTGCTGTAGAGGGGAGCTTCACCACAGCCCAATAGAGGGTTCTGGGACTCAAGAAAATTGGTGAAGACTTTGTAGCTACATGCATAGTAGTAAATGTCAAAGCCACTGAAATAAATGAGAACAGCGGATGGAAAGAAGTCCTGGGAGTGGGGGAAATCCTCCATGTATGTAGAGAAAAAAATAGAAAGCTGATAAAGTTCTGGCAGAGGGAAAGAGGAGAGCCAAGAAAGCACAGAGATGTGATTGTCTTTCAAGAGTTTCAAGAAAGTGCTGATGGTGGGAGGTGGTGTAGTAGAGTGAGGAAGAGTCTAGAGCCAAGAGTCAGAAAAATTTCCTATTGAATCTCTGCTTTAACATTTGTAGACTGCATGACTCTGAGTAAGTTATATAACCTCCATCTGTAGAGTGAAGGCAATCTGATAACCTATCTCATAAGGCTGTTGTAAAGAATAAATGAGAAATAATACCCTTAAAGTGCTTCTCACATTCTGTGGCATGTAGTAAGCAATCAATGTTATCTAGTATTATCAACAGTAGTAAAAGATGCTTCAGGGAGGGTGAAAAGACTGAGGAAGAAGTGGATGTAAGCTTTGCTTCTCTGGAAGGCAAGGCAAAGATTACAAACCTATAGGAACTACTCTTACTCAGATGTGGGATTTTCAGGTCTTTTTGCAATACAGGCATCTTTATAATTCTTACCTGTAGAATGTTTGGAGTGTGTGTGTGTGTGTGTGTGTGTGTCTGAATAAAAATAGTTAATTCTAAATAGGCCTGATAATTTATATGAAAAGAGGTTCTAAGGAAAATATGAAGAAGGCTACTGTTTCTTCTGGAAAGATTTATGAAGAAATGCCTCAGAGAAATCAACCAAAGGCAGATATATGCTAATTTGGTTTCATTTCTTTGCTTAAAATTACTTAGCGTTATTTCATCACAGTGTATTATGCTTGTTTTTATTCCTTTAAAACAAATAAATAATTTAGATTTTGATCATGACCTGAACTTAGGCCACTTGGCTCATGAAACAACCTATTAAATCAGCAAAGGGCAGAGTCTCTGAATTTTAATGTTCAAATAGAATCTATAGAATTAAGGATCATTTAGTGTTTTGATTTATCATTTGATGGTCTAATCAAATTAACATTTAAAAAATTTTCTATGGAGTTTAGAATGGAGATTGTGAAATATCAGATACAATCTCAAAAGTTTGAGCATGCTTTTGGAAAATGTCATGGAATGTTAGGAAATTTGTTTTGGTCAGAATAGAACAGCAAGCATAATCAGCTACCTCACACAGTGCTCACACAATTTACACCCATGTGTATGGGTACAGATTCCCTTTTAGGGTAAATGCCCATACAGCATCCCTACCTAGTAGAAAGCTTTAAGCTTTTCCTCCTATTTTGTGATTTCTGCAAAGTAAACACAACTGCTTTCTTATCTTTCATTTTGTTTGGATCCACATTTATTTCAGCAGAACTAAAGGACTGACTTTCCTCCAAGGCACCAACATAATGCCTCTGAACCGAAATCCCTAGTTTCATTCTTCTGGATAAAGAAGATATAAACAAAAGCTATTTTTAACTTGCTTCTTTGCTAACCTATCAAGGCACAATAGCAGACCCTACCTTTGATTACTGATGCGAGTGTAGTGTGGTCATCGAATATTATACAATAAACTGTTTACATAGCAGCCCTTTTTACAGGTTTTAAATCTTCCCAAGCTGCCAGTTTCTGAAGCTGAGTCTGCCAGCTGGCAGACAGAGAGGTGCTTGTGTTCTAGTTGATTGAGGTAATTAAGAGCCCAAACTGTCAGAAGGTGACAGCAGGCACAAAGTTCTTGCCCTGGGGTCACAGCTGGACTCCAACAACTTGCTCCTGATTTACCAGTAAAACTAATAATGTAAGTAATATTGGTATTAAATTATAAAATCAAGGGTCAAACTGAAATTCTGGTTTGTACCACACATTCACTGGCAGCAAATTAGCGATAATGTCTTGCAGTTACTCTGCCCTCTTCAATGACCCCTGGAAAAATCAGCACGTGCCTATTTTGGCAACAATATGTGGATTTTGGTGCACTTAAAGAAGCAAAGGGGTGTCTTTCGCTTTGATTTCTTTCCATAAGTGTAGCTATTAATAGGATATAGTTTTTTTTAATGTTTAAGAAAGTCAAACCCTCAGACATTAACAGATCATGCTTAGAGCAGGTTATTTATTTATTTATTTATAATATAGAATTTAGTTTTTGTTGTAGTGTGTGTAGCTGGGTGCAGATATTAGATGATCAGCATCAGAGTGTACTTAATTTTGCTTTGCAATTCTGATTGAGCAACGCTTTTATTCACAGTTTTATATTTTCCTGTAGTAAACCTAGGTGAGAGGTCAGGGAGAGAGAGAGAGAAAGATTGGATGGATGAACAGATAGATAGATAGATACATTCAGAAATACTTCCTAAGCATATCTTTTTAAATGATATTGATTTTTAAGGTATGATCACTATCAGAAACTTCAAAATTTTAAGAGAAAAATGCAGTGGGCTTGCTAACTTGAATTGAATCTTAGCTTAACAAATTTTATTATGCCTTTCTAGCAAATGTCACGTCTGAAATTACAAGGGAAATAAGCAATTACCACTTATTGTAGAAATTTTCTTCCACATACTCACAAATTCCTAGAGGTTGTGTACCATCATGAACTTGACTCATCTAAAAAGTAATCGTTAGATTTATTTATTTATAAAATGAATAAAAATAACTTTTTAGACTTATCAGAGAAATTACGTAAGTATGAAAATTTAACTTTTCTGAAAATGAGTCATGCAATGTGCTGCTCAGTGGTCGCACAGAGATTTTTAAATGCATTTACAAACAAATGGGCTCCTGTGAGCTACAGTTCTAACTCTAGTCCCAGACATGTGGAAGACTGAGTGTGGGAATCCAGAATAAGAAACCTAACAGGTTATCTTGTTTAGTCTCCTTATCTTTTGGCACCTGAATAAAGTAAATTGCTAAACTGAATCAAGTGAGGAAGTCTTTTGTTAATCCAATTTTTTACTACGTATTATAACACTGTGCTAAGAACCCTGAGGGAGAAAAACAACTTTAAGATGTGGTTTCTACTGTCCAAGAATTTTAGTGTCAAGGTGGGGATAGAAAGAATAAAATCATAAAAAGATGTGCCGCGAGGCTTTTTGGGTAAAGAGTCAGGTGAGCAGAGGCCCAGAGGTAGGTAAGGTTGGAATGTTTTGTGGATAGAAGTAGACTAACTTGAAAGATGCAAACGTGACAGGTAAATGTGTCAGGTAATTTGAAATTCTGAGGAGCTTGCAATTTATTCTATGAGAATGATACACTATTGAAGGTGTATGAGCAGGGAGAAATTTGATTACAGGGATTTTTTGGAAAGGTCATTTTGGGGAAAATTTTGGGGAAAACCGATTGGACCCATGATTCTCAAAATGAAGTTTTTTTCTGAACTTGAAGAATTGTCTCACTCTGATCAGTTAACAGTGGTTCATGGTAGATGCTTGTCTTGGGGGGTGGGCGAGCTCCTTGCTGACTGTTGAAATTATTTGTGTATAGGAAGAAGAAGTTTCCATTAGTAGTTAAATATTCCAGTTTAGAAAGGAAGTGATTAGAACCTTAACTAGGGAATGGGGACAATGGAAAAGTTGGGATAAAATGCAAGAGACAGATATGAATCACTTGAAAGGAGAATCTGAAGGAATAACTCTGAACTCTGAAAATAGCATTAAGATGAAATGAAAACCTGAAATTTATAGTGATGAGTAGAAAAATTGTTATACATGTTCAATGACTGATAATCTGGTTCTTTTGATACACTGAATGCTTTCACACATTTTGTGCCACTTAAAGAACCATTTAGTAGCCTGCAATGATGTATTCATTGAATTGTTCTCCAACAATTATATTTCTAACATGAAATTCTATAGCTTCAGTTCTAAGAATCTAGGTATTGTTGAGCACCCACTCCTTATCATAATGCTGGCTCAAGGGATACATAGAGGAAATCTAAAAAATCTAGAGAGGGACATAAGACATTTACTTTTACAAATGTCAAATATTATATAACAAGCACCAAACCACCAGTTCAGAAGAGACTGCACTTAAACTAGAGGTTAGTAGTGAGAATGACATAGGCGAGGGAGAAGACGTTTGAGGGAGGTTTATAGGCACAGAGGTGGGACCATAAGCATCCCAATTTGCCTGGAGTGAACAGCAGTGAATTCCTGAGTGTGAATTTTAATCTATAGATATTGATGAACTATTAAAAGGTTTTCAAAAAGAGAATACAGTGATAAAGTTCTTAGAAATTAATTTTGCAATCAAGTGCAGAGCAGACTTTATTGGGAAGCAGTAGGAGGTAGAGAAATGGTCAGAAAGCTTTAGTCGCTGTTATGGAGAAAGGAGAGGAAAAGATAAAGATATGTACATAATTATACATTTGTATTTATAGTATATCTACACAAAATGTAGGATCATTTGTTAATTGTTTTATATTACTTGTTGGCAAGTTATCTTTCTTTTATTATAGGTTTTAAATAAACCTCTAATCTTTCAAAGACATTTTATTTTTTTATTTTTTGTGTGTGTGTGAGGAAGATCGGCCCTGAGCTAACATCCATGCCAATCCTCCTCTTTTTTTTTGCTGAGGAAGACTGGCCCTGGGCTAACATCTGTGCCTATCTTCCTCCATTTTATATGGGACACCGCCACAGCATGGCCTGACAAGTGACGCCTCAGTGCATGTCCAGGATCCGAACCCTGGCCACCAGCAGCGGAGCACGTGCGCTTAACTGCTATGCCATGGGGCCAGCCCCTCGAAGACATTTTAATGCTGTTTTAGCAAAAGATAAGACAACAATTTGAATGCCAGCCCAAAAGATTTGAAACCCACCACTGACTCCCAATCTTGGAAACAACATTGACTCCAAGGCAGCTCAAAGGTATGGTCCTGGGCCTGCGAGGGTCTACTAAGGTTTTGGCTTAGATGACTGCCAGAAGCCCAGCCTGATATGAGTGAAATGGTTGGGAATCATTCTGAGATCTTCTATCATAGGCTGAGACTTAGGAAGCTCAGCCCCTAATTCAGGTGATACCCTCCCAGACCAACTGACCCTTCATGAGACAAAACATGATAGATAAATTCCTTAGCTTTTTACAGAACCTAGTAATTTCAATCCAAAGTGAAGATGAGAGTGTTGATACTGTTCTAAGAAATTATAATACTGATAAACATATGTTGAAGTCAAATTAGCCCTAACTTGCAAGTGATTGAATTTTTTTTCTTCCAATGCACATCAAAAAACTTTTTTATTATGGAAATTTTTACAACGAAAGTAGAGACAACAGTAGAATGAATCTCCATGTACCCATTACATAGCTTCAATAGCTATGATTTTGTCAGTCATTTCATTTATCCCCAACTTTTTGTGGGAAGAGAAACCTCAATTTTTAAAAAATCAAATCTCAAACATTGTGTCCTTTCATCTGAAAATCCTCTAGACAAGAAAAATGCTCTATTCTTTCATTTTAATTATCAATTTTTAAAACTGGTATCTTAGGAATAATAAATCTTTGCCTGTGATATAAGTAGGATTTTTAAAAATATATTATGTTTTTGATTTTGCTTATATTTTTAGCATGCAAAAATCTGTGTGTACGTATTCAAAATTATCATTCTTTTTCCTTTGTTGCTTCTCAGGCTATAAAGGAGTTTACCCATGTTTTCTTCTATTAGTTGTATGGTTTCATATTCTACATTTGGATCTGATTAGTTTGGAGTTTATTCTGTCAGAAAAAGATCCAGTCTTAAGTATTTGCCTACGATGATCCACCTGACAACTGAGATCCTTTTGATGATTCCTTTTCCCCAGATTCATCTAACTTTACAGATCCTGTATTCCCACCCCTTATCCTTCACTATCTTCAGTCCGTCACTGTGACATAAAGCTTCATTATACAGGTTCTGTATTAAGCAACTGGAATGCAGAGATGTATAGTTATAGTTCTTATAATCCATGTGGGGATACAGACAACTAGACAAGCAATTGTGACCTAGCACATCAGGTCCTGCAGTATGAACTCTGTGTGAGCTAATTTGTGAATACACAGACAGACTCCACCCAGACCGGGGTGGGTGAGGAAAAGCTTCCAGGAGAAGGTTCAATCTCCCTGATTTGTTAAGGGTAAAAGTGGGAGTCAATTAGGGAAAGTGGTGTTGAGGTTGTAGAGAGAAGACTCTGGATTCCGGTGAGAGGAAGCAGCATGGTTAAAGACAGACACCAGACACAGAAGAACACCTTCTGAGAACTAACTGCCAGCAGTTTCTTCTAACTATGGAGAACACAGGACTAGAGACATAACAGCAGCTCATTTTTATGGAGTGTTTACTGTGTACTAGCCACTGGGCTAAGGGCTTTATAATCATCGTTTCTTTTAATCCCTATGACCATACTAATGTGACAGTACTATTACATTCATTATTTTACAGAGGGGAAATAAAAAACTAGAGACATGAAGTAAGTTCCTAGAATCACACAGCTAGGAGGTGGGAGAGCCAGGATTTGAACCCACGTTGTCTGGCTCTAGAGCCCAAGTTCTTGATGGTTCCATTGTACTGCCTTGTTATGAGTGGCCTTGAAGAATCTGGTGGGTCACCAAATGGTTTTCAGCAGAAGAATGATGTATTTACACTTTTAGAAAATAGCTCTGGACGCAACGAGGAGAATGTATTATAGAGACATCAATAATTGTGTGGAGATCATTTAGGAGCTTAATGGAACCTGGAAGGGAAATAATAATTCCACCGTTGACATAAGTGGTTGCAATGGGGAGACACATGGATGGAGATATTAGATAGGTAGAACTTACTCCCCCACTGGATGTGGAGGAGAAGACTGGAAAAAAGGATTTTGGCTTGGACAGCTGACTGGATTGTGGTGCATTAATTACTGAATAAGCCAACTGATGATAATTTATAGAAAAAACCAGAACATAAAATTTTTGGCATCTTGATAAAATGTATGGTCTATAATATCATTTGGGAAGCAATGTTAGCCAATGTAGCTTAATTATAACATGATAACATTTAGTATATAACTCTATCAGGAATAAGTTTATTTTGGCCTGAGATGTTTTATCCAGCAGCGTTACTTAATAATACAACATATGGGCAATGACTAAACACGGATGTCCACTAGAATTCCAGAGCCTGATGAACTGTTTTTCACAGCTCTAATCTCCTAAAGCTTTTTTAGTTTATAATCTCCAATAATACCTTTCCCTTGAGGATATCTATGAAAGTTTGTTGGGGATTATTTTTGCAGAATTAGAATTGCCCAATGTTTCATTAATTTACTGTTGGACAAACATGTCAAAATAAATATCGACTTTTACTATTAGGCTAAAGAGGCAGTTTTCTATTTAGAAAACGTTTAAATAGGCTTTTCAGTCACCCCTCACTGGCACTTATTAAATATGGTATTTTTTTTTTTTTTATATTAGCATTGTTTGAGCATAAAATAATTGAAAGCTTTTTATTTTTTATTTTTTTACAGGTCTGGTGTGGTTTTTTTTGTTTTTTTAAAATTTTTTGTTTATTGCAGTAACATTGGTTTATAACATTGTATAAATTTCAGGTGTACATCATATTTCGCCCTCCTCCCTCCCCCCTTCCCCTCTGGTGACCACCAATCCAATCTCTGTCTCTATGTGTTTGTTTATTGTTGTTATTATCTACTACTTAATGAAGGAAATCATATGGTATTTGATCTGAATTCTCCCTCTGACTTATTTCACTTTGCATAATACCCTCAATGTCCATCCATGTTGTCACAAATGGCTGGATTTCATCGTTTCTTATGGCTGAGTAGTATTCCATTGTGTATATATACCACATCTTCTTTATCCATTCGTCCCTTGATGGGCACTTAGGTTGCTTCCAAGTCTTGGCTATTGTGAATAATGCTGCAATGAACACAGGGGTGCATGTATCTTTATGCATTGGTGTTTTCAAGTTCTTTGGATAAATACCCAGCAGTGGAATAGCTGGATCGTACTGTAGTTCTATCCTTGATTTTTTGAGGGATCTCCATACTGTTTTCCATAGTGGCTGCACCAGTTTGCACTCCCACCAGCAGTGTATGAGAGTTCCCTTCTCTCCACATCCTCTCCAACACATGTTGTTTCCTGTCTTGTTAATTATAGCCATTCTGACCGGTGTGAGGTCATATTTCATTGTAGTTTTGATTTGCATTTCCCTGATAGTTAGTGATTTTGAACATCTTTTCATGTGTCTGCTGGCCATCTGTATATCTTCTTTGGAGAAATGTCTGTTCAGGTCTTTTGCCCAGTTTTTAATTGGGTTGTTAGTTTTTTTCTTGTTGAGATGCATGAGTTCTTTATGTATTTTGGAGATTAAGCCCTTATCCGATGAATGGTTTGCAAATATCTTCTCCGAATTGTTAGTTTGTCTTTTCGTTTTGTTGATGGTTTCCTTTGCTGTGCAGAAGCTTTTTAGTTTGATGTAGTCCCATTTGTTTATTTTTTCTATTGTTTCTCTTGCCCGGTCAGACATGGTGCTTGAAAATATGTTGCTAAGACCGATGTCGAAGAGCATACTGCCTATGTTTTCTTCTAGAATTTTCATAGTTTCAGGTCTTACATTCAAGTCTTTAATCCATTTGGAGTTAATTTTTGTGTATGGTGTAAGGTAAGGGTCTACTTTCATTTTTTTGCATGTGGCTATCCAGTTTTCCCAACACCATTTGTTGAAGAGACTTTCTTTTCTCCATTATATGTTCTTGGCTCCTTTGTCAAAGATTAGCTGTCCATAGATGTGTGGGTTTATTTCTGGGCTTTCGATTCTATTCCATTGATCTGTGTGTCTGTTTTTGTGCCAGTACCATGCTGTTTTTGTTACTATAGCTTTGTAGTGTATTTTGAAATCAGGGAGTGTGATATCTCCAGCTTTGTTCTTTTTTCTCAGGATTCCCCCTAGTTATTTGGGGTCTTTTGTTGTTCCATATAAATTTAAGGATTCTTTGCTCTATTTCTGTGAAAAATGTTATTGGAACTTTGATAGGGATTGCATTGAATCTATAGATGGCTTTAGGAAGTATGGACATCTTAACTGTGTTAATTCTTCCACTCCAAGAGCATGGAATATCTTTCCATTTCTTTGTGTCTTCTTCAATTTCTTTCAGCAATGTTTTATAGTTTTCTGTGTACAGCTCTTTCACCTCTTTGGTTAGGTTTATTCCTAGGTATTTTATTCTTTTTGTTGCATGGGATGGTATTCTTAATTTCTCTTTCTGCTACTTCGTTGTTAGTGTATAGATATACAACTGATTTTTGTATGTTGATTTTGTATCCTGCAGCTTTACCATATTCGTTTATTACTTCTAAAAGTTTTCTGGTGAATTCTTTAGGGTTTTCTATATATAAAATCATGTCATCTGCAATAGTGACAATTTCACTTCTTCCTTTCCAATTTGGATCACTTTTATTTCTTTCTCTTGCCTGATTGCTCTGGCTAGGACTTCCAGTACTATGTTAAACAGGAGTGGTGACGGTGGGAATCCTTGTCTGGTTCCTGTTCTTAGAGGGATAGCTTTCAGTTTTTCACCATGGAGGATGATATTAGCTGTGGGTTTCTCGTATATGGTCTTTATTATGTTGAGGTACTTTCCTTCTATACCCATTTTATTCAGAGTTTTTATCATAAATGGATGCTGTATCTTGTCAAATGCTTTCTTTGCATCTATTGAGATGATCATATGATTTTTATTCTTCATTTTATTAATGTGGTGTATCATGTTGATTGATTTGCGAATGTCAAACCATCCCTGCATACCTGGAATAAATCCCACTGGATCATGGTGTATAATCTTTTTAACGTATAGTTGTATGCGATTTGCTAGTATTTTGTTGAGGATTTTTGCATCAACGTTCATCAGTGATATTGGCCTGTAATTTTCTTTTTTTGTGTTGTCCTTGTCTGGTTTTGGTATCAGGGTAATGTTGGCTTTGTAGAATGAGTTAGGGAGCTTCCCTCCCTCCTCAATTTTTTGAAAGAGTTTGAGAAGGATAGGTATTAAGTCTTCTTTGAATGTTTGGTATAATTCAGCAGGGAAGTTGTCTGGTCCTGGACTTTTATTTTTGGGGAGGTTTTTGATTACTGTTTCGATCTCCTTACTGGTGATTGGTCTATTGAAATTCTCTACTTCTTCTTGATCCAGTTTTGGAAGGTTGTATGATTCTAAGAATTTATCCATTTCTTCCAGATTGTCGAATTCATTGGCATATAGCTTTTCATAGTATTCGCTTATAATCTTTTGTATTTCTGAGGTGTCTGTTGTAATTTCTCCTCTTTCATTTCTGATTTTACTTATTTGAGCCTTCTCTCTTTTTTTCTTGGTGAGTCTAGCTAAAGGTTTGTCAATTTTGTTTATCTTTTCAAAGAACCAGCTCTTGGTCTTATTAGTTTTTTTCTATTGTTTTCTTAGTCTCTATTTCATTTATTTCTGCTCTGATTTTTATTATTTCCCTTCTTCTACTGATTTTGGGCTTTGTTTCTTCTTCTTTTTCCAGTTCCTTTAGGTGCATTGTTAGAGTGTTTATTTGAGATTTTTCTTGTTTGTTGAGATAGGCCTGTATTGCTATAAACTTCCCTCTTAGAATCACTTTTGCTGTATCCCATAAATTCTGGGATTTTCATTTTCATTTGTCTCCAGATGTTTTTTGATTTCTTCTTTGATTTCTTCATTGACCCAGTCATTGTTCAGTAGCATTTTGTTTAATCTCCATGTATTTGTGGCTCTTCTGATTTTCTTCCTATAGTTGATTTCTAGTTTCATACCGTTGTGGTCAGAAAAGATGCTTGGTATTATTTCAATCTTCTTAAATTTATGTAGACTTCTTTTGTGGCCTAATATATGGTCAATCCTGGAGAATGTTCCATGTTCATTTGAAAAGAATGTGTATTCTTCGGTTTTTGGATGGAATGCTTTGTATATATCTACTAGGTCCATCTGTTCTAGTGTATCATTTAAGGCCAATGTTTCCTTATTGATCTTCTGTTTGGATGATCTATCCGTTGGTGTAAGTGGAGTGTTAAAGTCCCCTACTATTATTGTGTTACTGTCTATTTCTGTTTTTATGTCTGTTAATAATTGCCTTATATATTTAGGTGCACCTATATTGGGTGCGTAGATATTTACAAGTGTTATATCCTCTTGTTGGATTGTTCCCTTGATCATTATGTAATGCCCTTCTTTGTCTCTTTTTACAGTTTTTGTTTTAAAGTCTATTTTGTCTGGTATGAGTACTGCTACCCAAGCTTTCTTTTCATTGCCATTTGCGTGGAGTATCTTTTTTCCATCCCTTCACTTTCAGTTTGTGAGTGTCTTTAGGTCCAAAGTGTGTCTCTTGTATGCAGCATATATATGGGTCTTGTTCTTTTTATCCAATCAGCCACCCTATGCCTTTTACTTGGAGCATTTAGTCCATTGACGTTTAAAGTAGCTATTGATAAGTATGTACTTACTGCCATTTTTTAACTTTTTTTTTCTCATTGTTTTAGTAGTCCTTCTCTGTTGCTTTCTTCTTCTATACAGAATTGATCGTCTCTTTAGTTTGACCTTTGTCTGAAAGCTCTACTCTTTAACTCCCCTCCTCCCTCCTTTTATGTTTTTGATATCATATCTAACCTCTTTTTTGTGCATTTGTATCCATTACGTTCTAATCATGGAAATAGATAATTTTTCCTATTTGTGGTCTTCTCTTTTCCCCTTAAATCAGTCCCTTTAGCATTTCTTGTAGCACTGGTTTCTTGGTGACAAACTCCTTTAATTTTTGCTTGTCTGGGAAATTTTTGATCTCTCCTTCCATTTTGAATGATAACCTTGCTGGGTAGAGTATTGTTGGCTGTAAGTTTTTTCCTTTTAGCACTTTAAATATATCCTGCCATTCTCTTCTAGCCTGTAAGGTTTCTGCTGAGAAGTCAGCTGATAGCCTTATGCGATTTCCTTTGTATGTAACTTGACTTTTTCATGCGGCTTTTAGGATTCTCTCTTATCTTTAATTCTGGACGTTTTCATTATGGTGTGTCTTGGTGTGGGCCTCTTTGGGTTTATCTTGTTTGGTGCTCTCTGTGCTTCCTGTACCTGGATGTCTGTTTCTTTCCTTAGGTTAGGGAAGTTTTCATCTATTATTTCTTCAAATAGATTCTCTGCCCCTTTTTCTCACTCTTCTCCTTCCGGGACACCTATAACACGGATGTTAGTGCGCTTGATGTTGTCCCAGAGATCCCTTAGATTGTCCTCACTCTTTTTAATTCTTTTCTCTTTTACCTGTTCAGCTTGGGTAATTTCTTCTAGTCTTTTGTCCAGCTTGCAGATCCATTCTTCTGTATCTTCTACTCTGCTTTTGAGTCCCTCTAGTGAATTCTTCATTTCCAGTATTGTATTCTCCATTTCTGATTGGTTCTTTTTTATATCTTCCATTTCTTTGTTGACATTCTCACTGAGTTCATCTATTCTTCTCCCCAGATCAGTGAGCATCCTTAACACTCTTAGTTTGAACTCTCTGTCAGGTAGGTTGCTCATTTCTGTTTCACTTAGTTCCTTTTCTGGGGTTTTGTTCTGTTCCCTTACTTGGAATGTATTCCTTTGCTTCCTCTTTTGCCTCTTTCCCTGTGCTTGTGTCTACGTATTAGGTAGGTCAGCTATGTCTCCTGCTCTTGGATAGGTGACCTTATGTAAGTGATGGCTTAGGAGGCCTGCAGTGTGCTTCCTTCAGTTCTCAATGTTCCAGGGGTGACCCCTACGTGGGCTACGTGTGTCCTTCTGTTGTGGCCTGTTTGCTCTACCTGTAGGTGCCCAGGGAGGCCGAGTTATGCTCCTGGCCAGCTGTTGTAATGCTCAGCTGCTTGTAGTTGTTGTGGGCCCTTCAGTCTCTTTATCAGGTGTGGGGAGCCCCAGCACAGTTGGCTGCAAGTTCTAATACAACATTTGTGTTGCAGTCTTTCTTTTAAGTGAGTAGGCCCCCAGCGTGGCAGGTTGTTAGGCTCAGGGCCTTACAATTGCTGTAAGCCTCCAGCCTTTAGGTCTCTTGTCAGCTCTCTGAGGATTGCAGCTGGGTGGGGCTGGCCTCAGGCACGGGAGCACCCAATTGTTTCAGGCTTTGGAAGGTGGGGCAAACCCCCTATGTTGGTCTTTGAGAAGCACAAGTCTTCTGCAGCTGACAAGCCCTGCTGCCCACAGGTCCACACACACAGTCAACACAGTCCCACCCAGTGTGCGTGCCCCGACCTACCGAAGCGGACCCAGTCTTTCCATGGCGGGAGCCCCACACACTCCACCACCGCCCCACACTCTCCACACGCTCCTTGTGCACGCCCTGCCCCACTGAAGTCGGCTCAGTTGCCAGGCTGCAGAGAATCCAGTCACCAATCTATGCAGGCCCACACGTTGCCTGAGGGCTTGTTGTTGGGTGGGGCCAGTCTCTAGGGTGGGCTGCCTGCCCTGGCTGAGCTGGATTAAATCGGTGCTCTAGCGTGTGGGGCAGACCCTGGGCTAGCAGGCCCCAGGGAGAACTCCAATGGCGTCTGTGTCAGCATGACCACACCAGGCCACAACAATGGCCGGCGCCAATGTCCCAGTCCCTGGAGAGGTCTCACCTCTCACCGAGATGCACTCAGGGCCTATTAGGTGAGTCTCTTTTCACCAAAGCACTGTGCACCTTTCTTTCTGGTGATTTTAGGATGCTTTCTGAAAGGGGTGAGTTTGTGCGTGGGCCCTGTAAGATCCGGTTTTAGTTTCTTTGTGAACTGGGTTTTCTGGGGCTGCTCCCCAATGTTTTAGTAGCAGGCAAAGTCAGATATTCTGCCACTCGTCTGGATTGTGCTGGGTTCACAAAATGCCCACAGCGGGGGCGCTCACCGCTCAGGGCCCTGCGCCTCCAGGGAGGCTGCGTACCTGTGAGCTGCTCCCGGCGGCCGTGAGGCTGGCGGCTTGTGAAGGCGGCGTTTTTCTCTCCAGAAGAGAGTTTCTGCCTCTTCTACCTCAGTTAGGATTGTCCGTTGTTGCCGGAGTTCCTCTTATCCAGTTTTCAGTTCTGTCTCAGGGGTAATTTTTCCACGAGTAGTTGTAAATTGGCTGTGTCCGCGGGAGGAGGTGAGTTCAGAGTCTACCTACACCGCCATCTTATCTCTCTCAATATGGTATTTGTTTACAATACACTTTCTTGTAAACATTCATGTCTTTATGACTCAGTCTAAACTGTTGTAGTTTGTTCTTTATTAGGCTTCTGGAGAAAATGTAGTAGGTAAAGAAGATAATTGTCTAGCTCTTTAATGTGCTTTCATATAGAGCAGTGATTCTAAACAGTTTTATAAAAAGATTTCTTTATATTACTTTTTGTATTCTCTCGGCACTTCAGATTTTAAGAAACTTTTACCAAACTTCATTATAAAGTTACAACATTTTTAAATTTCATAACAGAGGTTCCGATCAATGTAAAAAATATTAATAATGATTCATGAGTTTTTGTCAGTTAGGATTCAATTTGGTTGAATTTAACAAGGACCCAAATGACAGTGGGTTAAAATAGATTTATTTCTCTTTAACCTAATATCCCAAAGTAAAAATTCTATGGCTGGCATGACATCTCTTCTCCACGGAGTTCTAAGGGAACTATACTCACTACAGCATCGTCGCTAGGTGTAGTAGACTGATAATGGCCCCAAAAGATATCACTTCCTTATACCTGGAACCTTAACTATTACCTTATTTGGGAAAAGAGTTTGAAGATGTGATTAAAGATCTTGAGATGGGGAGATTATTTTGGATTATTTAGATGGATTCTAAATGTCATCACATATATCCTTATAAATGGAGACAGAGAGAGATTTGACACACAGATAGAGGAGAAGGTAATATGAAGACAGAGCAAAGAGAGATTTAAAGATGCTGGCCTTGGATATTGGAGTAATGTGGCCATAAACCTAGGAATTCCAGTCTAAATTTTGAATTAAGGAATGGATTATCCTCTAGAGCCTTTAAAAGGAGTGTAGCTCCAGACACTTTGATTTGAGTCCAATGATACTGTTTTTGGTCTTCTGGCCTCCAGAACTGTGAGAAAATAAATTCTTGTTGTTTTAAGTCACCAAGTTTGTAGTAATTTGTTACATCAGACACAGGACACTAATATCCTGGGATATGGTATATATCCTTATAGTTCAAAATAGACAAACATCTCATTCATCTTCTACAAGACTGTTTAGAAGAATCTACACACTCATACATCTACAAGAATGCGTGGAAAGAGGAAGGTGTAATTCATTCATTCATTTATTCATTCAACAAATATGTATGGAGAGTCAGGCATTGTTCCAGATGTTTGGAATACACCAATGAAAAACACAAAGACTCCTTTCTTCTTGGAACATGTATTCCAGCAGGTAAATACAAATAAAGATAAACCATAAAATAAGAAAGTTATAAATTATGTTAGAAGGTGAAAAATTCAATAACAGAAAGGAAAAAGTATAGCAGAGTAACAAGGATTGAGAGAGCCATTCAGAAGCTGAGCAAGTTGTAGTTTTAAATAGATTGGTCATGGTAGGCCTCACCTCATTGAAAAAGTGGGATTTGAGCAATGACTTGAGAGGGTGAAAGTTAACCAATGGAATATATGAGGAAGAGTTCTCCAGGAAGAAGAAATAGCTACAGAAGGGACTTGAGATGTGAGAACTTATATGTTTTGGGAACAGCAAAGGGGCCAGTGTGATGGAGTACAGTGAAAATGGCAGATGAGATCAGAGAGGCAAGGAGGGGACAATCAAGTAGGATCATGCAAGTTATAGTAAGGTCTATGATTATTCAAATTGGCAACCATTTCAAGGTAAGAGCTGAGAAGTGACATAATCTGATTTAACTATTAAAAGGATCATCCTAGCTGCATAGTTGAGGATAGAACCCCAGCTGTGTGCTACTTATAAGAGATATACCTTAAATATAAGGAGAAAAAGGTGTTCAAAGTAAAGGGATGGGAAATCACACATAATGCAAACTAACCAAAGGAAAGATGGTATATCTAAACTAATACTCAAATTGATTTTAGGCAAGAAACATTGCTAGAGATAAAGAATGACATATTGTAATGATAAAATGCTCCATCCAGCAGAATAAGTAAAGAATTCTAAATTTGTATGTACTTCTTACATAGTTTGAAAAAACACAAAGCAAAAATTGACATAACTAAAAGGACAAATAGAATATCCACAATCATATTTGGAAATTTTAACACACGTCTCTTAGTAATTGATAGAACATGCAGGAAAAAAATCAATAAGGATATAAACACAATTAACTTACTTGATATAATTAAATATATAGAACACTGTGCACAAGAACTGCAGAATATATATTCTTTTCAAGTGTATTTGTAACATTTACCAAAATTGCCCATAAAAATAAATAAATACAGATTAACTAGAAAACCTTCAATACAATCCCCAATATAATTCTAAAAAATACACGAGTCAAAAAACTAATGGAAATTAGAAAATATTTTAAAAGTCAGTAGCAATGAAGATATGAAATATAAATACCTTGTGGGAAAATGAGACAGAAATGTCTAGTTTTCAATTTATACGTTAGGCAAAAAAGACATAATAAATTATCTCAAGTATCTATCTCAAGAAGTTGTGAAGAGAACAATAAATTAAAACCAAGGAAAGCTGAAAGTAAGAAATAATAAAAAGAACAATAATCCATGAAATAATTTCTGTTTGAAAAGAATACTAAAATTAATAAATGCCTGAATAGAGTGATAAAGGAAAAAAAGAGGGGCCAGTCCAATGGCGCAGTGGTTAAATGTGTGCACTCTGCTTCGGCGGCCTGGGGTTCGGATCCAATGTACCGCTTGTCAAGCCATGCTGTGACAGGGTCCCATATAAAGTAGAGGAAGATGGGCATGGACGTTAGCCTAGGGTCAGTCTTCCTCAGCAAAAAAGAGGAGATTGGCACTGGATGTTAGTTCAGGGCAAGTCTTCCTCACAAAAAAAAAAAAAAAGAAAAAGAAAAAAAAGAGAGAAGACATATTACTAATGTCAGAGTGGAAAAAGAATGATCACTACATATTCTACAGACATTATAATGATCCTAAGAGGACATTACAAACATTTCTATTACAATAAACTTTAAAATTTGGATGAAATGGGCTGCTTACTAGAAGAATAAAATTTATCAAAACTAAAACAAGAAATTTTAAAATCCGAATAGTCCTATATCAGTTATAGAAATTGAGTCCATAAATAAAAACTTCTTTACAAAAAATAAACAGGACTAGTTATTTTACTGGTGAGTTCTACCAAGCATTTAAGAAAAACGTAACACCAATATCAACACATTCTTCAAAAAAAAAAAAAGGGAAATTATTTTCCAACCTTTCACAAAGCCAGCCTAATTTTGTTACCAACATCCTAACAAGACATCACAAAAAAACCCCAGAAAATTACAAGCCAATCTCTTATGAACACAGTTGCAAAATTTCTTAACAAAATATTATCAATCTACATCCAACAAAATATAAAAAGGATAATACATCACAACTAAATTGAGTTTACTCCAGGAATATGTTTGTTTTAACATTCTAAAAGTAATGCAGTATAAATTAGCACATTAACAGAATAAAGAAAAAAGTATGTGTCTTCATCATAGTAGATACAGAAAAGCACTTGATAGAATTCAACATCCATTCATAAGAAGAGATCTTAGAAAACTAGGAATGAGATGGAAACTTCATTAATCTCATAAAGGATAGTTACAAAAATATACAGTAAATATTATACTAAATGATGAAGATTGGACACTTACTGAAATTAGAAACAAGAAAAAGATGCCTTTTATCACTTCTACTCAGAAGCATACTAGAGTTTTTAGTCAGTACAATAAGACAAAAAAAAAAAAACCAACAAAACGAATGAATCAAGAATGAAAAAAATAAAACTGTTATTAATAACAGAAGACATTATGTGTGTAGAAAATTAGAAAACATCCACAAGTAAATCATTAAAATTAATAATGAATTTAACAAGGTTGCTGGATACAAAAGTAATAGACAAAATCAAATTTATTTTTATATACTGTTAGCCAAAACATTAGAAAATGAAATTTAAAAAGAAACTATTTATAATAGCAACTCAAACCTTCAAATACCCAGGAATAAATCTAAAATATATGCAAGATATAGAAAACTATAAAACATTATTAAGAGAAATTAAATAAAGAGAGATGTAACATGTTCATGAATTGGAAACCTCAATATAATAAAGATGTCAGTTCCCCAAATCTATCTGTATTTTTGATGCAGCCCTAATAAAAATATCAGGTAGTTAATTTTTTTCTGTGGAACTTGACAAGCTGATTCTAAAATTTCCATGGAAAGTCAAAGATACATGAATAGCGAAGATGATCTTGAAAAAATAGACTACAGTTTGAGGATTTATTTCTCTTATATAACTTATTTTAAAGTTAATATAATTAAGACAGTGTAGAATTAGGCAGACATATACAAATATGCCAACAGCACAGAATACAGAGTTAAGAAGTGCACACACATAAGATAAAGACAATTAATTTATGAGAAATTGACACTGCAGGGCTGTGGAGGAAGACTGTGCTTTCAGTAAACTGTACTAGATCAATTGACCACCAATACAGAAAACAAAATTATCATTCAATCCTTATCTCACACCATTCACAAAAATTAATTGTAGGTAGATAATAGATTTTTAAATGAAAGAGGTAAAATAATAAAGATAACAAAGGTGAAATATTAATAAACTTATGTAAACAAAAATTTCATAAACAGAACATCAAAAGTACTAACCATATAGGCAAAGGTTGATGAACTGGACTACACTAAAATCAGGACATTCTCTTTCACAAATGATACTATTAAGTACATAAAAGTTCAAGCCACAGAATGGGAGAAGATATTTGTAATTCATAAAAACTGGCAAAGGACTCATATCCATGATGTATAAAGAACTTCTACAATAAGAAATAAGTAGGCATTAAAAATAGAATAGAAAAAAAAAAGAGTAAAGCAGTTTAACCAATACTCTACAAAATAAAATATCCAAATGGGCAATAAACACAAAAAAGGTGCTCGGTTACCTTATCATTAGGGAAATGCTAAATGCAATACCACTAGAATGCCATAAATAAAAAGACTAATAATACCAAGTGTTGGTGAGGACGTGGAGCAGTGTGAGTACAAATGGGTAAAACTATTTTGAAAACTGGTACTATAATACTTAATGAAAATTAAGCTTAGTCATTTTTAATGACCCAGCAATTCTCTTCTTAGATATATATCCAACAGAAAAGCATTCATAAATACACCGAAAGACAGGTTAAAAAGAAAAAGGGTTTTGTGAACATAAAAATGGTATTTAAAGGCATGGTACTTGATGAGATCACCAAGGTAATCTAAGCAGAGGAGAAGAGGACTAAGATCTGAGTCCCAGAGTACTTCAACATTAAGACATCATGGAAAAGAGGAAAGAACAAAAATTGAAAAGGAACTCTATAGGAGGTGGAAAGAAAATCAAGTGAACAAGCAAAAAAAGAGCATCCTAGATGAGGGAGAGAGGAACTGAGTCAAATACTACTGACTGGTCTAGAGGAGGACAGAAAATTAACAACCAGATTGAGCGACATGGAAATCAGTGGTGTGGTTGAGAAGAGTAGTTTTGATAGAATGCAGAAGCATTGAAAACAGTGAGTTTTGTCTTGTTTTCTGAGAATTTTTCTGTAATGGGGAGAAAAAAAATTAGATGGTAGCTGGCAAGGTAAGTGGGCCCAAGAGAAGATTCTCTTACAAGATAGATGAAATACCATCCTGTTTGTATGCTGATGAATTGATCTAGTAGAAAGGAAAGGTATCAATGACTTAGGAGAGACGGGGGGAGAATTATTGGGATGAAGTCCTGGAGAAGGCAAGAGGGGTGGGATCAAGCGCATAAGTGGAGGAATTGGCAAGAATGACAGATATCAAGGAAGGTCCTGAGAGTTACCTACAACACTTCCTTTCACACGCCATTGACCAGAACTCTAGCGTCTGACCACATCTACTGACCTTAGAGAGAATGAGAGATTTAGTCCTCATTCTCACTGGCTATATGCCCAGCTTTTTATTATTATTATTTTTTAATTACTGAGGAGGAAGCAGATAGAAATTGAAGTGGTAGAGGATGGGGGAGCACTAGAATTCTCTGATACACTGACATTTTCTCAACTATTATAATTTTAAGCCTTAGAGAGTATGCGGGCATATATTTAGCTTTCTGGTGTCAATTGGTAATTCATCTAAACTGAGATGGTTTTAATAATTTAAGATAAAATAGAGATGAAGGGAATTAGCATTTACTGAGTGACTGATGTATGTCAATCCTTTGACAAATTATCTCATTAAACTTTTAATTATCCCACCAGGCAGGCATTATTATGCTTATTTCATTGTTGGGTAGGATAAAGCTCAGATTGGTTAAAAATTACCTGAATTTTCATAGCTAATAAAACCAGACATAAAGTTAGGTTCATGTAGCAATAAGTCTGAACACACTACTTTCACAGCCTTTCGGTGCCTTGGAAATATATTTTTTAAATTCTGAAATAAGCCCTGTCCCCGACAATGTGAATTAACCACCCTTTTTTGCTCTCCTAGCGTTTCATATACGTCTGTGTCATAGCACTCATCACACTGGATTTTCAATGTTTATTTACTTGTCTGTGCTAAGTGTCTTTTCCACACCTCTGCACCCTCCCCTAATTGTGTGAGGAGTTCTTTAGGAACTGTGACTTATCTTGTATCTGTGATTCATTTTTGTATCCTATTTTTGACCCAGAGGGACACTGAAGTAGTGTTATTGACTAAATGAATGAATGCCTAAGTAAGAAAAAGGTTTTAATAGGATACAAAATGCACTAACCATTTAGGAAAAGAGTGACGAATCAGACTACTTTAAAATTAAGGAGTTTCATTCATCTAAAGACACAATTTAGAGAGTACTACAAAAACTCCCAGGTAACAAAATGTTTTAGCTGTTTCAATACTTGATAGAAATTCACATAACTTTCAGAATATTTGTGCAGCAATTGTCTTAACCCAGCCAAAATATTTAGTTGCAAAATAATAGATTTCGTTACAAGCATGGCATTTCTTTTCCCAGGGATTCTGCATGAAATTGTTCCTGCAGTCTAAAAAGAATATATTTGTTCCTACTGGGACATCATTACCATTTTAATTTAAGTTAATATGCTTTTAACTTTATTAATACTTCCGTTGTCATGATCTCTTCTTTCATTTCAGAAAAAAAATTTAGGTTTTAATATAAGAAACATGTTTTAGTTATTTCCTTTGTGATAGAAATTTCAAATCTTTATTAGAATTATTAGCTATTATGTGACTATTTAGTAATTTATGACTATTCCCATTATAAGGTTTAAACTTTGCTGTCTTGAATAAGTTTGTGAGTGGAAGAGTAGCTTCAAGATTTCTGGCATCTATTTTCTAAATTTCAATGCATGGACCTTATTTGGCTTTAATAAAACTGGTTAATTAAAAGTAGTTTCAATTTTTAGGTGTCTTGGGAAAAGAGGAACAGAAAGACTATTTATTGAGTTATGCCAAGATCTTTCCCATTTGCTGGTTTGTTAATCATCTGACAAGTCTGGCTATAGGCACTAGAACCGAATTGCCATCAAAAATTTGAGGTTCAGAAGATTGAAATTTCTTGCCCAAAGTCATAAGCTATTACATGGTGGAGCCTGATTTTAAATCCATACATGTGTTACCTCAAAGCTCGTGAATCTGCTTTTGTCAAGGTCATCACTAACCTCTATTTTGCCATCATCTTTCTCCACCAATCAGGAGCATTTGGCAAAATTGATCACTCCTTCCTACTCCTCTGGCCTAAAAGTCAGTTCCCTTTATTAAATGTTGATTTTCACAGACCAGAAATACAAAATAAAAGTGGAAATAGGCCCCAGTTAGAAGCTGTAGCCCTGACCTCACATGACCCCTGCTGCAACAACTTGAACAGGACAAAAAGCAGCCATATGAAGATTGGGAAAGTAGGATTTGGATCCTACATTGTCCTGTCTCTCATTTAATCTCCCCCTAAGTTATAAAGAGTCATCCATGTGAAGCAGCAGAGGAGGACACCTTTCCTGCTGCCCCAGTGAAATGCATATCACAAGGAGAGCTTGGTTGAATGGCACAGAATCCAAGGAGTACATTTCACATGGGGAGAAACTGGTACCAAAACATGGATGGGGAGACTGGGGATGTGACGGGGCAAGTGCAAGGAGAGAAAATTTTCCGCCTCTCTACTCCTTGTATCCTGACACCCAGTCCTCTGAGTCGGGGTAGTCCTGACTAGTTCCTCTTCCTCAGAGTCCTTGCTCTGCCTTCTCTTCTTTTGCTTTTGGTCTTTCCTAAAATGTGACATAAACTGTCCTCTTGAAGCTCTCACTTAGCTGCCTTGAGAATGACTTGGATAATAAGCCCCTAGAGGGTGTTGATTTCTGTTCCATCTTTAGCTTTATTTTTTTTCTTTGACTTTTCCCTCTTAGAAGATTCACTCTGGCCCACTTTGTATTCTTTCATGGTTTTTTCATATTCCCTTCTGGTATCCTCAGCCTTGCAATCCCACTCCTGTTTCTTCTCTTTGGACATTCCCTTCCAGATCTTGTCTGCCTTCTTGGAAATATCTGTGATACTGATGCCAAGATGAGCTGACTTGATCTTCTCTCAGTTAGTATTGAGCCACAGCACGTATGCAGACATGTGCCTCTTGGGGGCATTGAGGTCTTTGCCCTTCTCCACCTCTACAGGCTTCTTGAGACCCTTGTGGTCCTTGGCCATCTCAGCCTTTTTGAGCTATTTCCTTTTCTTCTCATACCAATCACTCTCACCCTCATTATAGAATAGCCCACAGAGGCGTTACTGTTAAACTTCTCTGCAATTTCTTCCTTCTCTTCACCTGAGTTGAAGGACCTCAGTTTCCTCTCTTGAGTCATTGCTGTTTTTAGTGGCATTCTCTAAGTAGGCATCTTTTATCAACTCCAAGTAGACATCATGCTCATCTCATCAGAGATAGAGACCTATTCGTTGTAGTTTTGGTTCATCCTCTCTTTCAATACTCAGATTTGATGTTGAGCTTTTTTGCATTGACAAAATCAAACAGTTTCTCATACTCCTCTCTCATGCTGCTGCAGGTTACTGAGTGCCCTGCTTGGTCTCAAAGTCAAAGGAGCAAGTGGTGGTGGTGCCATAGGCAAAGTTGATGAAGGAGATCTCGTCAAAGAAGATCTGCATGGGTGGCTTGTGAACCTAGATGAAGCCCCACTCCAGCAGGTACAGCAGTCTGAGCTCGCCTTGTAGGAGCAAGTGATGCACTGGGCCCCTAAGTGCCCTTGGAAGTTGCCTGGGATTGTGATCTTGTGGTTCACCAGTGCTTTCATGACTTGGCTAACCATCTCTTGGAGGGGTCCCAACATGTTCTTGATGAGCTGCCTGTCAAAGTGCTTCTCCATCTCTTCCTTGTTTTTATTGGGAGGCAAGGAAATGTCCTTGTCCTTGGAGAAAAGGAGGATCAGGAAGTGGTACAAGGTTTGGTCCTGCTTGATGGGGGGATCCAGGATGATCACAAAGAATATCTGGTGCTGGTCCTTGGGAGGCTGCGAAAAGAGAATAGGTACTGGGGTGTAGGGGATCTTATAGTCAAAGGTCTTGCCGTGCAGGTGCAGAAAGGTGGTATAGATCCAAATATTCTAACAACCATGAGAAATCAGACATTGCAGCTCCCAGAAGATGTTTCTCCAGTGCCTGGATTATGACCGTCTTAGACCGCATGTAATGGGCAAAGGCCTCAACTTGGTCCACAACATCTGCTAGGGCGGGAGGTACATAGAAGTGGACATCAACATTCTGGTGGAATTCCAGTGTCACCTCATTTTTGCCTGTAGTGCACTGGGACATATTTCTGAGGGGTATCTCAAAGGCCGGCTGGTCTTCAGTGTCAAAGGAAAACAGCAGTCCATCAAACTTCACTGTCCCCCAGTTCCAGCACTTCACAGATATGATGTTCTCCATTAGCTTAATATAATAGTGAGTTTTGAAGAAATAAGAGAGTTTCTCAAATTCAGATTCTTATAAGACATCATGTTGTAGACAAGATATTCTTCGTAAGAAGTTTTAGTCTATGGCCCAGAGCTACACTGCTCCAAATGCCTTCCATTATCTCTCCAGGCTGGATGTTGTCCTCTTTGCCCATCTTGCTCTTCTTGAAGATGATGCCCAGGTGGCTGAACCTCAGCCAACCATCATTCACAGAGACTTTCACCCCTTGATGGACATCTTGAACTCCAGTGTCTCTGCCATGAGAACAAAAATTTGTCTTACTTGTTCACCACTGTTTTCTCAACACTTAACACAGTACCAATTTTGCACTCAGTAAATTTTTGTGGAATAAATGAAAGAATTAATGAGTGCATGCCTTTCATGGTACAGGTTGGTATGGACCATGTATAGGTTTATGTCACAGCTGTGCCTATATAAAATTCAATAATACTTCACTAATAATAAATATTGTTTCTATAAATGACACCAATGTTTACCCAATCACCCGCATAAAAAAACTAGGAACTTCCTATTTCTGGATCCACATGTAAAGAGCTTGGAAGGAGCCATTCTATCTTAATATAACAAATAAAAAGCTAAACAGACTGAAAATCAATGACTCCTTTAGGATCCAAAGGAGAGATGAGGACATAGGGCAACCAAAACCAGGACAGACAGGCAAAAACAGGGAGTCACAGCTTACTGAAGCAGATAGTCATGTGTGGCAATCACCATGGGAAAAAGGTATTATCAGAGCCTAGCTGACTTAGGGGAAGGGAAAACTGAATTTCAGTCAGCTCGAGCCTTCCACATGGGAGAAGGAAATATTCAACTCCAACCCACTCTAGCCATCCTTTCCCACCAGAGAGGGGATAAAAAAACTGAGAAACACTTGTGACATTCATAGTCCAGAGGCATAGGCTTACTAAATGACTGAGACCTACTCCTAGAACTATAGAACACCTCCTCTCCCCCTACACCCCACCACCACATTACTTAAGGCCTATTTACAGCAATTTATATTACCCAGTACATAATATCTGGCTATCAAGAAAAAATTACAAGGCATACCAAAAGGCAAAATCTCCCACAATTTGAAAAGATAGAGCAAGCAAGCATCAGAACCAGACATGGCAGGGGTGTTCGAATAATCAGACCAGGAATTTAAAAGAACTATAATTAATATGTTAAGGGCTCTAACGGATAAAGTAGACAGCATGTAAGAATAGATGGGCAACGTAAGCAGAGAGACGGAAATCCTAAGAAAGAACCAAAGAGAAAAGCTAGAGATAAAAAAAAAGAAACTAATGTAACAGAAATGAAAAATGCCTTTGATGGGCTTATTGTTAGACTGGACATTGCTGAGGAAAGGATTTCTGAGCTTGAGGATATCTCCATAGAAACCTCCAAAACTAAAAAGCAACAAGAACAAAGACTGAAAGAAACAAAACAGAATATCCAAGGACTGTGGGAAAACTACAAAAGGTGTAGCATATGTGTAATGGAAATACCAAAAGGAGAAAAAAGAGAGAAAGGAACAAAAAATATTTAAAACAATAATGACTGAGAATTTCCCCAAGTTAATGCCAGACACCAAACCACAGATCCAGGAAGCTCAGAGAACAGTAAGCATGATAAATACCAAAAAAACAAGACAAAAACAAAAACAAAAGTACACAAGGCATATAATTTTCAAACCACAGAAAATCAAAGATAAAGAAAAAATCCTGAAAGAAGACAGAGGAAAAGAAACACCCTATCTATAGAGGAACAAAGATAAGAATTACATCTGACTTCTCCTCAGAAACCATGCAAGTAAGAGGCGAGTGGAGTAAAATATTTAGTGTTGAGAGTAAAATAACCACCAACCTGAATTTTGTACCCTGCAAAATTATCCTTCAAAAGGGAGGGAGAACTAAAGCCTCTCTCACACAAACAAAAATTGAAGGAATTTGTTGCCAGGAGACTTGCCTTGCAAGAAATGTTAAACGAAGTTCTTTACAGAGGAGAGAAATTATATAGATTAGAAACTCAGACCTATATAAAGAAAGGAAGAGCGATGAAGAAGAAATAAGTGAAGATAAAATTAAAAACTTATTTTTCTTGTTCTTAATTGCTTTATTAGATGACAGTTTGTTCAAAATAATAATAGCAACAATGTATTTGGTTTTTTTCCAGTTTTATTGAGAAATATTTGACATACATCACTATATAAGTTTAAGGTGAACAACATGAAGGTTTGATTTACATTTATTATGAAATTATTCCTACAATAGGTTTAGTTAACATCCATCATCTCATATAGATACAATAAAAAGAAAAGAAAAATATTTTTCTTTGTGATGAGAGCTCTTAGGATCTCCTCTCTTAACAACTTTTCTGTGTATCGTACAGCTGGGTTAGCTACAGTCATCATGTTGTACATTACATCCCTAGTACCTTTATCTTATAACTAGAAGTTTATACCTTGTGACCACCTTCTTTCAATTCCACTTCTTCCCACATACCTCCCACCTCTGGTAACCACAAATCTGATCTCTTTTTCTATGAGTTTGAGTTTTTTTGCTTTGGTTTGGTTTTTAGATTCTACATACAAGTGAGATTATACAGTATTTGTCTTTTTCTGACTTATTTCACTTAGCATAATACCTTCAAGGTCCATCCATTGTCGCAAATGGTAGGATTTTCTCATTTTTTATGGCTAATATTCCATTGTATATGTATACCACAACTTCTTTATTCATTAATCCTTCAGTGGACACTTAGGTTATTTCCATGTCTTGGCTATTGTAAATAATGCTGCTATGAACATAGGGGATGTAAATATTTTTTCAAGTTAGTGTTTTTGTTTCTTTTGGCTATATTCCCAGAAGTGGAATTGCTGGATCATATGATAGTTCTCTTTTTGAGGAAACTTCATACTTTTTTCCATAGTATCTGTACCAATTTACAATCCCATCAACAGTGAACAAGGGTTCCCTTTTCTCCACATCCATTTGTTATCTCTTGTCTTTTCGATGATGGTCATACTAACAGGTGCGAGGTGATATCTCATTGCGTTTTTAATTTGCATTTCCCCAATGACTAGTGATATTGAGTATCTTTTCACGGCCATTTGTCTCTCTTCTTCAGAAAAATGTCTATTCAGGTCCTTTGCCCATTTTTATATTGGATTATTATTTTTTTTTCTATTGAGTTGTATGAGTTCTTTATATATTTTAGATATTAACCCCTTATCATATATATGTTTGGCAAATATTTTTTCCATTTCATAGGTTGTCTTTTCACTTTGTTGATGGTTTCTTTTGCTGTGCAGAAGCTTTTTAGTTTGATGTAATCCCACTTGTTTATTTTTGATTTTGTTGCTTGTGCTTTAGGTGTCAAATCCAAAAAATCATTACCAAGACCCAGGTCAAGGAGATTTTTTCCTATGTTTTCTTTTAGGAGTTTCATGGCTTCATGTCTTACATTTATGTCTTTAATCCAATTTGAGTTAATTTTTGTGAGTAATGTAAGATGGGGGTCAAGTTTTATTCTTTTACATATGAGTATCCAAGTTTCCCAGCTCCATTTATTGAAGAGACTATCTTTTCTCCATTGAGTATTCTTGGCTCCCTTATCAAATATTAATTGACTGTATTTGCTTGGGTTTATTTCTAAGCTCTCAATTCTGTTCGTTGGTTTATTTGATTGTTTATATCTAGTACCATGCTGTTTAATTACTATAGCTTCATAGTATAGCTTGAAATCAGGAAGTGTGATGTCTCCTGATTTGTTCTTTCTCAAGATTTTTTTGACTGTTTGGGATCTTTTGTAGTTCCATATAAATTTTAGGAGTGTTTTTTCTATTGCTTTTAAAAAAAAAGCCATTGATAGAGATTTCATTGAATCTACAGACGGCTTTTGGTAGTATTGAGATTTTAACAATATTAATTCTTCCAATCCATGAACACAGGATATTTTTCCATTTATTTGTGTATTCTTCTATTTCTTTCATCAATGTCTTGTAATTTTCAGAGTAGAGATCTTTCACCTCTTTGATTAAATTTACTCCCAAGTATTTTATTGTTTTTGATGTTATTGTAAATGGAATCAATTTCTTTTTCAGAAAATTTGTTGTTAGTATATAGAAACACTACTTATTTTTGTATGTTAATTTTGTATCTTGCGACTTTATTGAATTCATTGATTAGTTATAACAGATTTTTGGTTGAGTCTTTAGAATTTTCTACATATAAAATCATGTCATCTGCAGATAGACACAATTTTACTTCTTCCTTTCTAATTCTGATATCTTTTATTTCTTTTTCTCACCTGAGACCTCTAGCTAGGACTTCCAGTACTATGTTGAATAAGAGTGGTGAGAGTGAGCACCCTTTTCTTATTCCTGATCTTAGAGGAAAAGCTTTCAACCTTTTTCCGTTGAGTATGATGTTAGCTGTGGGCTTGTCATGTGTGGTCTTTATTATGTTGAGATATATTTCTTCTATGACTAATTTGTTAAGTGTTTTTATCATCAGGATGTTGAACTTTTTCAAATGCTTTTTCTGTGTCCATTGAAATGGTCATATGATTCTTTTCTTTCAGCAGCAATGTATTTGATTATGTATGCTTAGGTATATATCATATATATATGCTTATGTTTGTGTATAAGTGAAATGAATGACAGCAATGATTCAAGGGATGGGAGCAAGGAATTAAGATTACTTTGTTATAAGTTACTCACACTACCCATGAAGTGGTATAGCGTTATTAGAAAGTGGATTTGGATTGGATCAGTGGTAAATGTATATTATAAACTCTAAGACAACCACTAAAATGTTTTAGAAAGTATAACTGATATAGTAAGAAAGGAAAGAAAATGAAATCATGTAAAATGCTCAATTAAAACCACAAAAGGCAAAAAAAAAGAGTGGAAGACAAAAAAGCAATAAAGAACAAAGGCAACAAATGGAAAACAGTTGATATTAACCCAACTATCAATAATCACCTTAAACATCAATGGTCTAAATTCTCCAATTTAGACAGAGATTGTCAGAGTGGATCAAAAACAGGACCCAAATATATGTTGTCTACAAGAAGCTCACTTTAAATATAAGGACACATATAGATGAAAAGTAAATTGATGAAGAAAAATATACCATGATAACTCTAAGAAAAGAATATATATTAATTTCATACAGAGCAAAATTTCAAAGCAAAGAAAATTATCAGTGATAAAAAAGGACATTACACAATGATAAAGGGGTTAATTTTTCAAGAAGACATAATAATTCTTAATATGTGTGTACCTAACAACAGAGCATCCAACTACGTGAGGCAAAAACTGATAGAACTGCAAAGAGACATAGATGAATCCACATCATAAATGGAGACTTCAACACCCTTCTATCAGAAATGGACAGATCTAGTAGGCAGACAATCTATAAGGACATAGTTGAACTCAAACAACACCATCAATCAACTGGCTATGACGGACAGCTACAGTCTACTTCATCCAAAAGCAGCAGAATAGACATTCTTCTCAAGCTCACATGGAACATTCACCAAGACAAACCACATTTTGGGCCATAAAACACACTTTAACAAATTTGAAAGCATAGAAATCATACAATGTCTGCTTTCAGATGACAATGGAATTAAACTGATGATAAATAACAGAAAGATAAGTAGAAAATCCCCAAATATGTGGAGATTAAACAACACACTTCTACATAAAATATAGGTCAAAGAAGAAATGTCAAGAGAAATTTAAAGCTATTTTGAACTAAATGAAAATGAAAACACAACTTATCAAAATTTGTGGGATGTAGCAAAAACAGTCCTTAGAAGGAAATTTATAGCATTGAATACACATATTAGAAAAGAAGAAAGATCTAAAATTAATAATCTAAGTTTGTACCTTAGAAAATTAGAAAAAGAAGAGCAAATTAAGCTTAGAGTATGCAGAAGAAAAGAAATAATAAGCAGAAATCAATGAAATTGAAAATAGGAAATCAATAGAGGAAAATTAACAAAACCAAACACTGGTTCTTTGAAAAGATCAATAAAATTGATAAGCCTCTAGCCAGGCTAACTAAGAAAAAGAGAGAGGATACAAATTACTAATATGAGAAATTAAAGTAGGGACAGACACCTTGGACATTAAACAGATAATCAAGGAATGCTATGAACAACTCTGTGCCCACAAACTGATAACTGATAACCTAGATGAAACAGACCTTGAAAGACACAAAATGCTGAAACTCACACACGAAAAAAATAGAAAATCTGAATAGGCCTATACCTATTAAAGAATTTGAATCAATAACTAATAACCTCCCAAAATGGAGACCACTGGGCCAGATGGATTCGCTTTTGAATTCTACCAAACATTTTAGGAATAAATTATACCAGTTCTTCTCCACAATTTCTTTCAGAGGATAGAAGTAGAGAGAATACTTCCTAACTCATTTTATGATGCCAACATTACCCTAATACCAAAACCAGGTAAAGACATTACAAGAAAAGAAAATTACAGATCAATTTCTCTAATGAGCATATATGCTATATCCTCAACAAAATATTAGCAAATAGAATCCAACAATGTATAAAAAGTATTATACACCATGACAAAGACACCTTGGGATTTAGCCCAGGTATACAAAGATGGTTCAACATTCAAAAATCAATTAATGTGGGAGTGACGTCAGCATCATGGCGGAGTGAGCTTTCCTGTGAATTCTTCCCCCACAAGATACAACAAAAGCAACAGCCACAGACCAACAACGGAATCCCAAACAGTGAAAACCTAGAGCGGAGGGATCCACACTGCCGCACATCTGAGAGCCGAACGTGCTGGGCCCCTGGAGGAAGTGGGGAGAGGTAAGGAGAACTCCGCTCCCTCCCCATCAGATCAGTGATCCCGGTCCGCGCGGATCCCAGAGAGGGGGGAGGGGCGGCCCTCGGCGGGAAAACTGTAGCTCTTCGGGCTCTCTCAGCCAGTGGGAAACTCCCGCACAGAGGACTCAGAGGAGCCACAGGGCTACCATCAACCTCTGAGCACCCCAGAGAGCGGATAAAGAGGGGCAAACGAGAAGCCTCCCACGTCAGGGACACAGAGGGCAAAAGAGAGAGCTCCCCCCTCCCCGCAACCCGGAGTCTGCAGCTCGACCAGACCTAGCGACCCGAGGCAGACCTGAACAAACTGGACTGGACCCGTGGATCGCAGCGGGGGGGAAAAAAGAAACAACAAAACTGCGGATCGCAGCAGAAAAACTGGGGCAGAGCGCAGGGGGCTTAGACTACACAGCCCTTTACCACCAGACAGTGGCGGCAGGTGGAAATTGCAACCAGAGACTTCCAGGATGAGGAAAATCAAAACCAACACAGGAACCACAATGCAAAAATATATGAAATCACCAGACCAGAAACAAAATGACAAGCACCCAGAAATCAACCCCAAAGACACAGAAATCCATAAACTAAATGACAGAGATTTCAAAATAGCTATCATAAAAACACTCAACGAAATACGAGACAACACAGACAAACAATTCAATGAGATTAGGAGTTTCTTCACAAAAGAGATTGAAATCATAAAGAAAAACCAATCAGTGCTGATGGAGATGAAGAACACAATGGAGGAGATAAAGGAGAATCTGGAATCTTTAAAGAACAGAGCTGACAATATGGAGGAAAGAATTAGTACTTTAGAGGATAGGAATACAGATATACTCCAGATGGAAGAAGAGAGAGAACTAAGACTAAAAAGAAATGAAGAAAGACTCTGAGAAATATCGGACTCTATTAGAAAATGTAACATAAGAATTATAGGTATTCCTGAGCGAGAGGAGAGGGAAAGAGGAACAGAGAGCCTATTCAAGGAAATAATAGCTGAAAATTTCCCAAATCTGGGGAAGGAGCAGGAAATACCAGTAAGCGAAGCCAACAGGACATCCATATATATTAACAGACAAAGACCTTCACCACGACACCTAGTGGTAAGGCTAGCCAGAGTCAACGACAAAGAAACAATATTAAGGGCAGCTAGACAAAAACAAAAAATAACGTACAAAGGAACTCCCATCAGGCTCTCAGCGGATTTCTCAACAGAAACTTTTCAGGCTAGAAGAGACTGGAATGATATATTCAAAATACTAAAAGACAAAAACTTTCAGCCAAGAATACTCTATCCAGCAAAAATATCCTTCAAATATGATGGAGAAATAGTAACTCTCCCAGATAAACAAAAGCTAAGGGAGTTCATGGCCACGAGACCCCCACTACAAGAAATACTCAAGAAGGCCCTCAGGCCTGAAAAAAAGAAGAGAAAGGGAACACAAAGCTTGGAGGAAGGAGAAAAGTAGGTAGACAAAATCAGAGAAATAGTAGATCTTTACCGGAATAGGTTAGCAACCACTTAAATACTAAACTCAAAGATCAAAGGAAGAAATTCACCAAAAATAAATTTAACCTCATCACTGTAAACACACAGCCACAACACAAGATAGAATAAAGTATAACAAGAGCAACTTAGAAGGGGAAGAGGAAAGTGACTGAATTGACTTAGTATAAGGAAATAGGAGGCTATCAGATAATGGACTATCTCATACAGAAGATTTTCTGCCCAAACCTCAAGGTAACCACTAAACAAATAATCAAAGCAAAACCACATATGATAAACAAAGAGAAAACTAGAAGAGTCATAAGACAGAACAACCAAACTGAATTGGCAGTCCAAAACAAATGGGACAAGAAACAAAGGAAATGCAAAAGAACCAGAAAATAAGTGACAAAACAGCAACATTCAGCCCTCATATTTCAATAATTACCCTAAATGTGAATGGATTGAACTCTCCAATCAAAAGATACAGAGTGGCAGGATGGATTAAAAAGCAAGACCCAACAATATGCTGCCTTCAGGAAACACATCTTAGCACTAAAGACAAGCACAGGCTCAGAGTGAAAGGATGGGAGACAATACTCCAAGCTAATGGCAAACAAAAGAAAGCAGGTGTTGCCATACTCATATCAGACAAAGTAGACTTCAAGATAAAACAGGTTAAGAAAGACAAAGAAGGGAAGTATATAATGATAAAAGGACACTCCATCAAGAAGACATATCACTTATAAATATATATGCACCCAACATAGGAGCACCAATGTACATAAAACAACTATTAACAAACCTAAAAGGAGAAATCAACAACAACACAATAATAGTAGGGGATCTTAACACCCCACTTACAGCAATGGATAGATCATCCAGACAAAAAGTTAATAAAGAAATATTAGACTTAAATGAAAAACTGGACGAGATGGACCTAGTAGACATATACAGAGCACTCCGCCCAAAAACAGCTGACTACACATTCTTCTCAAGCGCGCATGGAACATTCTCTAGGATAGACCATATGTTGGGAAACAAAGCAAGCCTCAATAAATTTAAGAAGATTGAAATCATAACAAGCATCTTTTCAGACCATAAGGCTATGAAACTGGAAATGAACCAGGAAAAAAAAACTGGGAAAGTGACAAAAATGTGGAGATTAAACAACATGCTACTGAACAACCAATGGATCATTGATGAAATTAAAGGAGAAATCAAAAACTATCTGGAAACAAACGAAAATGATAACATGCCATATCAAACCATATGGGATGCAGCAAAAGCGGTCCTGAGAGGGAAACTCATAGAGATACAAGCCCACCTTAACAAACAAGAAAAAGCCCTAATAGGCAACCTTAAATTACACCTAACAGAACTAGAAAAAGAAGAACAAACAAAGCCCAAAGCCAGCAGAAGGAGAGAAATAATAAAAATCAGAGCAGAAATAAATGATATTGAGACCAAAAAAACAGTAGAAAGGATTAATGAAACAAAGAGTTGGTTCTTCGAGAAGATAAACAAAATAGACAAACCCTTAGCCAGGCTTACTAAGAAAAAAAGAGAAAAGGCTCAAGTAAATAAAATCAGAAATGAAAGAGGAGAAATTACAACGGATACCATGGAAATACAGAGGATTATAAGAGAATACTATGAGAAATTATATGCCAACAAATTGGACAATCTAGAAGAAATGGATAAATTCTTAGACTTATACAACCTCCCAAAATTGAACCAAGAAGAAATGGAGAATCTGAATAGACCAATAACAAGTAAAGAGATTGAAATAGTAATGAAAAACCTCCCAAAAAATAAAAGTCCAGGACCAGATGGCTTCTCCAGTGAATTTTACCAAACATTCAAAGAAGATTTAATACCCATCCTCCTCAAACTATTCCAAAAAATAGAGGAAGATGGAACACTTCCTGAATCATTCTATGAGGCCAACATCACCCTGATACCAAAACCAGACAAAGACAATACAAAGAAAGAAAATTACAGGCCAATATCGCTGATGAACATTGATGCAAAAATCCTCAACAAAATATTGGCAAACCGAATACAACAATATATTAAAAAGATCATACACCATGATCAAGTGGGATTTATACCAGGGACGCAGGGATGGTTCAACATCTGCAAATCAATCAACGTGATACATCACATCAACAAAACAAAGAATAAAAACCACATGATCGTCTCAATAGACGCAGAGAAGGCATTTGACAAGGTACAACATCCATTTATGATAAAAACTCTCAATAAAATGGGAATAGAAGGAAAGTACCTCAACATAATAAAGGCCATATATGACAAACCCACAGCTAACATCATACTCAACGGGGAAAGACTGAAAGCCATTCCTCTGAGAACAGAAACGAGGCAGGGCTGCCCACTCTCACCACTCCTGTTCAATATAGTACTGGAGGTTTTGGCCAGAGCAATTAGGCAAGAAAAAGGAATAAAAGGAATCCAAATAGGTAACGAAGAAGTGAAACTCTCACTATTTGCAGATGACATGATTGTATATATAGAAAACCCTAAAGAATCTGTTGGAAAACTGTTAGAAACAATCAACAACTACAGCAAAGTTGCAGGGTACAAAATCAATCTACAAAAATCAGTTGCATTTCTATATGCTAATAATGAACTAACAGAAAGAGAGCTCAAAAAGATAATACCATTTACAATTGCATCAAAAAGAATAAAATACCTAGGAATAAATCTTACCAAGGAGGTGAAGGACCTATACAATGAGAACTACAAGACATTATTGAGGGAAATCCACGATAACATAAAGAAATGGAAAGATATCCCATGCATGTGGATTGGAAGAATAAACATAGTTAAAATGTCTATATTACCTAAAGCAATCTACAGATTCAATGCAATCCCAATCAGAATCCCAATGACATTCTTCACAGAAATAGAAAAAAGAATACTAAAATTTATATGGGGCAACAAAAGACCCCGAATAGCTAAAGAAATCCTAAAGAAAAAGAACAAAGCAGGAGGCATCACAATTCGTGACTTCAAAACATACTACAAAGCAATAGTAATCAAAACAGCATGGTACTGGTACAAAAACAGACACACAGATCAATGGAACAGAATTGAAAGCCCAGAAATAAAACCACACATATACGGACAGCTAATTTTCGACAAAGGTGCTAATAACATGCAATGGAGAAAGGAAAGTCTCTTCCATGAATGGTGTTGGGAAAACTGGACAGCCACATGCAAAAGAATGAAAGTGGACCATGTGCTATCGCCATTCACAAAAATTAACTCAAAATGGATCAAAGACCTGAAGGTGAGACCTGAAACTATAAAACTCATAGAAGAAAATATAGGCAACACACTATTTGACATTGGTTTTAAAGGAATCTTTTCGGATGACATGCCTACCCAGACTAGGGAAACTAAAGAAAAAATAAACAAGTGGGACTTTATCAGATTAAAGAGCTTTTATAAGACAAATGAAACCAGAATCAAGATGAACAAACAACCAACCAGCTGGGAGAGAATATTTGCAAAACATACATCTGACAAGGGGTTGATCTCCATAATATATAAAGAACTCACACAATTGAACAACAAAAAAACAAACAACCTGATCAAAAAATGGGCAGAGGAAATGAACAGACACTTCTCCAAGGAAGATATACAGATGGCCAATAGGCACATGAAAAGATGCTCAACATCACTAATCATCAGGGAAATGCAAATCAAAACAACACTAAGATACCACCTCACGCCCGTTAGAATGGCTATAATCACCAAGACAAAAAACAACAAATGTTGGAGAGGATGTGGAGAAACAGGAACCCTCATACACAGCTGGTGGGAAGGCTAATTGGTGCAGCCTCTATGGAAAACGGTATGGAGATTCCTCAAAGAATTAAAAATAGAGATGCCCTATGATCCAGCCATCCCACTACTGGGAATCTATCCAACGCACCTGAAATCAACAATCCAAAGAGGCTTATGCACCCCTATGTTCATTGCAGCATTATTCACCATAGCCAAGAAGTGGAAGCAACCTAAGTGTCCCTCGACTGACGATTGGATTAAGAAAATGTGGTATATATATACAATGGAATACTACTCAGCCATAAAAAAAAGACAAAATCGTCCCATTTGCAACAACATGGATGGGCCTGGAGCGTATTATGTTAAGTGAAATAAGCCAGAAAGAGAAAGACAAACACTGTATGATCTCACTCATATGTGGAATATAAACCAACACATGGACAGAGAAAACTGGACTGTGGTTACCAGGGCAGTGGGGGTGGGGGGTGGGGGGTGGGCACAAGGGGTGAAGGGAGTCATATATGTGGTGATGGACAAACAAAAATGTACAACCCAAAATTTCACAATGTTAGAAACCATTAAAACATCAATAAAAAAAAATCAATTAATGTAATCTATCACATCAACAAGTTAAAAAAGAAAAATCACATGATCATATCAATAGTTGAAGAAAAAGCATTTGACAAAATCCAACATCCATTCATGATAAAAAAAAAAAAAAACTCTCAGTAAGCTAGGAATAGAGGGGAACTTCCTCAACTTGATACAGAAAATGTACAAAAACCCTACAGCTAACATACCTAATGGTAAGAAACTCAAAGCTTTCCCACTAAGATCAGGAACAAGGCAAGGATAGGATGTTCCCTCTCACCATTTCTCTTCAACATTGTGTTGGAAGTTCTAGCTAATGCAATAAGACAAGAAAAGGAAATAAAATGTATACAGATAGGGAAGTAAGAGATAAAACCATCTTTGTTTGCAGATGACATGATCATCTGTGTAGAAAATCTGACTTTCCCAGATTCGAATCCAGTCATGATATTCCCTCTATTATCTTCAGATGAAGAAATATCAGGTTCTTCCAGACTCTTTAAGACTTTGTCTCAGCTTTCTTCTCTAGTCTTATCTTCCCCACTCCATACTCTAGCACCCTATTCCAGCTATTCCACCCTTTTCAGCTATTCCAAACTTCTTTCAGAACCCCAAACATGCAGTGTTTTAGCATGCTTGTCTTGTGCCTTGAAAGACTGTGCACAGTCTTTCACTTGGATACTACCTATTTATCCCTCAAGACTTAGCTTGGGCATCCCCTTGAAGACACTCTCCTTGAATGTCAGCTTTGATTAGGAAACTCTCATGGGTGGTCCTCTAATTCCACAGAACTCTCTGCTCAGGCCTCACCACATTACCCTCTATTGTAGTTACCTGTTTATGTGTCTGCTTCTCCATTTTAATCAGTAACTATAAGCTTCTTGAGTGCAGGGATTTTCCTTAATCATCTTTATATCCTTGGCAGCAGAAGAGTTCCTGGATATAATAAGGTTATAATGAAGGTTAATCACATGAATAAATGATTGAGTGAATAAATAAAAATCTTTTAAAATTTATTTAAAAAATATTTCTCATGTGTGTCCTTCCTCTCTTTTTCTACTGGCATTTTTCTTTTCAAGTTTTAACCATTACAAATAGAACCTTGTAATGATGCCTAAGGAACTTCTTTGAATATGAGATCCCTCCTTTCTCTCCCTTCCTTTTCCCTATAAAAACTTACACACACACACAGACACATCTTACTTCTGCTTCTATTCAAACATGATTAGACTAGGCTTTCTTAAACTCTGCTGTCCCTATTCACTCCTTGACCAACACTTTTCTGCCATTTTTTTTTTTTATCGGTTAAGCTCTTCTTTCCCTCTTCCATTGATTCAATTATACTCATTTACTTCATCTATGAAATGTTCCCTGACTACTCTAGCTTTGAGATTTGAAATCTTTCAGGTGGATTTCTTCAGCATTTGTGTGTACCCCAAATTTTATGATGAATGAATGTACAACATGGATTATAACTCCAACTGTATAATGAATCTCTTGAGAGTAGAGAGTGCATTTTAGATCCTGAATTGAGAACATCCTAGGTGCTCAGCAGCTACTCAGTGATTGGTAGCATGGTATTTGTTTGGAATTGCTTATTGGCATTTTCATGAAACTGTTCTTAGACACAAATACAATTGGATGCTCACACAGTAAGGGATTCCATCCTATTTCAGTGAGACCTTGCGGATTTCTACATTTTGCTTTAAGATATACTATTATGTTCATCTTTTTGTATGTTTCATTAGAATCTTAATATGTTAAAATCTTAAGAGGTAAGGTTGTAGAACAAAAAGCTTAAGCACTTGGATTATGGGCACCCGGTTTAGGATGATCCCTGGGTCTCACTCCAGTTGCATAACCTCAGGCAAGTTACTGAATTTCAAAGCCTCAGTTTCCTCATCTGTCAAGTAGAGATAATGAGTTCCTATTTCACAGACTATTGGGAGGATTAAAAGACATAGAGCATCTGTCAACTTGAAAGGAAAGAACTGTTGACAGAGAATTATGTATCCACTGAAACTATCCTTTAGGAAGAAGAGGAAATCTAGACATCCTCATATAAATGGAAACTAAAAGAATTTGTCGCTAGCAGACCTACACTTTAAGAATGGCTAAAGGAAGTTCTTCAAATGAAAAGGAAATGATAAACGAAAGAATCATGGAACATCAGAAAGAAAGAACAGTGGAAGGAGAGAAATATGGGCAAATACAATAGACTATCCTTCTCCTCGTGTGTTTTACAAGTATATAATGTCCCTCTTTTGTCCACTATGATGTTTTTATCTCAAATTTAATTTTATTAATAGCAAAAAAAAAAAAAGACATGGAGCATCTAAAATATTTAGTGTAGCTCCTTACACAGAGCAAAAGTGCTTGATATATACTACTTTTTATTATAAAAAAGAGTTAAAGATCAAATCCAAACTTCCTATTTTACCTACAAGGGAAATGAGATCTTGAGAGGTCAAATGACTTGCTCAAGACCGCTATTTAATGAGAGAAATGGCCTGAAAAAAAATCCAGATCTCCTGACACTCAATCTAACATGTCTTCTAACTCTCATAGTGCTCTACAGTCTGACTAGATTCTGAGGATTCCCCAGGGCCTTGGAAGTATGTTCTACTTTACCTTATTATAGTATGCAGTGCTCTGGGAGAGTTTGATACATGAAATTTCAAAATTAAGAGTAAAAACAAAAATATTTATTTAGTCATATGCAGTTCCTTTGTTTTTCAGAAGGACCTATAAAATATTCCTTTGCATGGCCAGTGATACAAATTTCATTTGAATTTACCCTGAATTGAGTTATGTTCATCTTTTCAGCAGTGTTAACATTATTTTGAGTGAAGTACAGTGGTGTTTTTATCTTATAGGAGTTCATTGTTTTATTTCAGAAGTTTTTTAAAAATTCTTTTTGAATTTAAGAATAGTTTTCCTCTTCCTAATAGATCCTACATGCAATTTTAAAGAATGCTTTCTTACAATGTGAAAAGAATGACTAACCCCATTTTATGTTTGTGGTTGAATGATGGAAAACAGGGAAATTCTCTATAGACTAGAGTTTGCAAGAGGGGTCTACAATAACCTTTTAACAGTGCTTTGAAAATGAAACTCCACTATTTATCAGGAAGGATAATTTTCCATATTTTTATGAATATTCAACTGTAACAATAATGATTTGTTTGGCTCATTTAGAATCATACATCACAGAGGAAGAAAAATTCTCCTAGAGGGAGAGCTAAATCAACTCTTGTGCAGATGTAAGAAATGAATCCAAATTCTTTCTTGCTTCTGTTTCTTTTTTTTTTTTCCAAAAAAAAATTGTATAAATGAGGAAGTAGTGCCAAGGACCTATTAGTAATAGTTATTTCCTAATTGCAGCGGGAAGCATCCTGCATGTTTAGATAAATATTGTTAACTCTGACCTCTCGCATTGCCAGGACTGATAAGGCAATTGTTTGACCTATATGAAGCACATACAGTATACACAGAGTGGAGTGCAGCAGGAAAACAGGAAACAATAAATCAGAAATTAGAGCACTGATTGTTGTAGCTAATTACATCAGGCTTCTGCTTAATTTCTCACTCTGTCATTCTAACCTGATTTTCTTGCCAACAGACTTTGCAAATTGCTGGTGTCACGTACATTCAGCAAATAATAATCCTTAGTTACTGTGACTGACAAATGAATGAGCAGGAGAAGATAGTTTATTATGCAAGGATGAACTGAGACATTCACCAGATACCTGCCTGGATGCTTTTTTAATTCACTTACCTACATGTGCTGGATGATGCATTTCTCCAGGAGCAGTGATTTTGGCATCAAGACAGCTTAATTGGATTTGTGGCTTGGTTTGATAATATTGAGCAAGAAGAAAAGATGGTACTGTAAAAGGAAGGGAGGGAAGAGATTGGCTTGGACAAAGAAAGAGATAAAGTGGTAACTTAGCTATTTAAATCAAATCTGAAAATAATATGTTTAGGGTGAGTGAGATTAGTCAGCACGTTATTGAATGCTAATCTTGTCTACACATACGTTTGGTGAGCTAACTTGGTATTTCCAACCCATTATGGTTTGATTACTGAATTTCTAAACCACATGTGTTAAGAAAGAATGATAAAAATAAGATGCTATTATTCAAAATTAATTGTTTGATTATTCCCAGATTCTATTTCTGCATGTAGATAATGCATGTCACTTCAGTTTTCCATGATCTCAGTCCCGGTGTTGTTTATATAGTGTGAAATCAGTTTTCCTTTCCTTTATGACTTTACAAAATTTATGTGGTTTCCATACTTTAAAGAATTTTGCCACAACCTCTGAAGATGGAATATGAAAGATCTAATCAAAGAGAATTTTCACTACGTTGTTATTTAACAAATTTCATATTCTGGGTATATTTCCTACCTTTGTAGTAGTGTTTGCTAAGTAGATCATCCAACTGCTGAGCAGATCCAGAGCTAGCTACAATTTCACCCATGCTCCCTGTTTCTTTGGTGCTTAACAAAAATCATGTTATTTTGTTTAACTGAAGGTACTGTGTATGCTAGTTATTTATAATGAAAACTGTTTCTCAGTTTAAAATCAAATTTACTCCATCCTGGGTCGGCCCCGTGGCTTAGCGGTTAAGTGCGTGCACTCCGCTGTCGGCGGCCCGGGTTCAGATCCCAGGCACACGCTGACGTACAGCTTCTCCGGCCACGCTGAGGCTGCGTCCCACATACAGCAACTAGAAGGATGTGCAGCTATGACATACAACTATCTACTGGGGCTTTGGGGGAAAAAATAAATAAATAAAATTAAAAAGAAAAGAACAAACTTTAAAAAAAAAAATTTACTCCATCCTTCCATTTCCCATGGGTTTTGATTTTACCACTGTCTTGCTTTAATGTCATTTTCAGGGGAAGAGAAAGTGAACTCAACACAGAGATGTGAGGAGATCACAACAGAACCTTCCCCAAGTCACGAAGATATGGCAGAGCTATGGGGACCCATTTTTGGAAACCACTGTTCCCCTTGGTAAAGCCAGAGGTCAAAGTTAACTGTTTATTTAAATGTGTAGGTGATGTCTTACATTCCAATGATGAAGTTGGAATGGAGGCCAATTAAGCAGCCCCGAAACTGTGGTAGACGGGCCAAAAAATAGAGGAGAACGTGCCAGCATTGCTGCTGGCCCAAAGCTCAGAGGGAGCAGAATATTTCATTCCTAGTGTCTTTAAATTAATTCTTGTGTATAAAGTGTTTAAACCACTCCAAATCCCTAGCTGACTTTCCAAGAATCTTTCTTAATATACTTTTTTTTTCTTTTATCTATGTTTTCAGACAAATTTTATAAGTATATATTAAACATCCATCATGTGCCTGTTGTGCCATTGTGTGCCTCTGCAGGGGAGAAAGCTTAATATAGGAGAAATGTATCACAAAGTCATTGCTCTCAAGAGCAGTTTAAGTAGCCAAACTTGAATTTATATAACAAGCATTAAATAACACAAACCAGACATAATCTTCTAGATACCTAAATGTGTGGTATTGACAGTTAGGGCTATGGAATTTAAAGGGACCAAATTTCTCAGAGAAGACTTAATGGAGATAATTTGACATAAACTTGGAAGGATCAGTAGCGTTTGGATAGCTGGAGAGGAGGGAGGAGACATTTTAAGCAAAGAAAATTGATTAGAAGAAGTGGTAAAAATACATGGCAAAGCTGCCAATACGGAGATGTATGGTAAGAAAGGGGAAGTGGGAATATGGTGGGTAGAGAAGATGGCCAGATACTGAGCGTTACAGGAAGAGTTTAGACTTAGCATTACAGGTAATAAGACATCTCAAGGATCCCAGAGCTGGAGTCTGATGTGTGGATCATAGATGAGGGAGAGGAAAGGCTGGAACCAGCACATCAAATTAGGAAACTACTAAAATAATCCAAGTTTGATGTGATCAGGTCTAGCCTAGGTGGTGATAGTGAGAATGAAAAGAATAACATAAATTCAAAAGCTATTCACAAGCAGAGATTGGCCGACATGATGAGATTCCATGTAGAAGATAAAGGGGAGGGTTGAGTAAAAAATAACAGATTTGGCACCTGGAAGAAATATCTTTGCTTTGGCAAGAATAGAAAATTTGGAAGAACAAGTGTTTAGATGGAAAGATGAAAGGGCACCAATTTCCAAGGAGAGAAGGAGAAGGGACAGAGTTCTTTTCTGGTCTTAGCTGCCGTAAGTCTTCCAGGTGCCTCATTCCTTATCACTTACAGACATATGTATTAGCACAGCTTGGTTTGTCTGAAGCACATAGACTTGTCTGAAGACAGCGGGTATGACAACTATGTGAAATGTGTCAAAATTAGAAAGGTGTGTGTGTGGGAAGATGACAACCTGATGAAATATTATCAAATGCCACCCCTTGCCTACCAGAGGCAGCATGATGTTTGGGGGCAGGGGAGGGAATATACCTTCATAAGAAGTCACCACAAAGAAGAACTGTGCCCTTCCAAATGGAGTTGTGTTTCTTAGTTTCCTTTCCTCCTTATCAACTGTAGTCAGCTCTAATCTTAAATGTGCTCCAGGACCGTGATTGCTGCACCTGCCGTGCTTGGGTTTGGTGAATTCTGCCTGTTGACTGTTATGTGTCTAGCCTCTCTCTTACTCTGCTTTTGCTGTAAGTAGCAGGCTTTGGGATCCAATGTCTGATCTCACCCCACTTCATGGTGACTGACTTTATAATTCCTGAGTCATCAGCCTCCATTGAAAGGTACTAAACAGTCTAGAATGGTATATGTATAATCTTCCATTTTCTCCCACTTTTTCACACCCAAAACACTACATTAGACATAAAAGACTGATACTTTTGCTCGTCACTACGCTTTTACTTCCTTCATCCTCACTACCAGATGGCGTAGGGCTAAAAATCAAAGGTAGAAGCATATTTGCACTTTTTGCACGTATTGGCCTCTATGGCAATTTCAAAGTTTTGTGCAAGAGAAAAGGGTATGACTGTGAATTGCATGTCTTCATTACTCCAGGTGAGTAAGAGTTAGTCATAAGGAACTCAATCATATGTCCTTACCCAAGACACTTCATATGAACCCAGATATTGTCTGTAGTTGCAGGGAGATTCTGAAGATTCAGATCACTCCCCAAAGGAAAGTCATTCATAACCACCTTTGATCATAATAGGAGTAATCCTTCCAAATGAAACCAAGATACAACTTGAGGTTGACTTTTGTCGATGAGGCAATTAGAGTTTTAAGGAGCCCGAAGCTTGGTTTGCAGTGTCCAGTGAAGCTAAGACTCGAGGTAAGTCATTAACTTCATTTCATTTTTTACCCTATTTAAAAGTCAGTGTTAACAGAACTTATATAAAGATCAGTGTATTGGGCCAAACTTTGAATCTAGAATGGAGGTCGGTCAAGGTTGGCCCAGATGGACATTACAGGAAAACTTGTTTTATTTATCCCCTTTTCCCATAGACTTTAAAACATTCTTTCTCCGTGTAATTTTCACTGGTGCATGATTTGTTATTAATGGGGTGCACTGTCATATTTCAAAGTTACGATTTTAATCGTAATTCCAAAACACTTAATTTTGAAAAGAGCCTCAGCATCTTCCCTTGTTCTTTTTATGACTTAAATGTGTAATATTCCTGCTGTCTTGGACCCTGATGACACCATAAATGAGAATATAACTAAAAGTGTATGCTGCTTATTAGTGCAGCTCGAACACACCTGTGCTGTACCATGTCTATAAAAGACTGGGCTTACTGCCTTAGGAAGCGCCATATAAAAGAGGTTGCTTCAGGCAAGATCCCTCTTGGGAGGAATATTGTTTTCTCTTTAAAAAATATTAGTTCTAATAGTTTCCTGTAAGGCCACGAGAAGAGAAAGAAAGAGGCTAAAAGAAGAAAAGCACAATTCTGCTAAAATCTAGTTAATCTCCCTCATGAAAAAACATTATTAACAAGAGTTGTGATTTTGTACTACACTGATTTACTTCATGAGCAAAGAAAACATTGTGTTAAGTGTTTGTGTCTGGAGATGTTAAAAGCATAAGTATTAGAATCCATAGTCTCTAGGGGACTTCAGAATTCTCCTTTCGTCAGCTCCATCAACCACTTCCCTACCCCCATATCCATACCCCAAATATTTAAATAAGAGTAGTGTACTTGTTATGCACATAGGCTTAAATAAAATTACTTAAAGAAATTAATTTCCGGTCAGATTGTCACCTCCAAATCATTTCTAGATAGGAATTCTGAAGCCGTCACACTAGAAAAGCAAACCTAGACACAAAATGGAGGTCCTCGTGGAATGCGTAAAACAACAGTCTCTGCAACAGTCCTTGCTGGTTCCCAGCTCAATTCTATTCATTGTCCCCATCTTTATCCTAAGAGGAGTACACTTTTGTTCAATGGGGCATGCCCAGCTACAAGACCACCTTCCCTGGCCTCCCATGCTGTTACAGGTGTGATGGGACACAGTCCCAGCCAATAGGAAGTAAACAGAAATTTTGAGTAGGGCTTTTTAGAAAATTATTTCAAAAGGAGCAGCTGACTTTGCTTTTTCCCATTTTCATACCTGGACAAAAAATATAATGACTAGAGGTGGAGTAGTCATCTTGTGATGGGAAGTGAGGAGAGAAAAATCACATGCGAATGATGGCTGGACAGAAAGACAGAAGGGGTTCAGGTCTCTAGAGTCGACACACCGTTCCACAAAAACATAAAACTCTTTGTACAGCCAAACCTATTCTGCACCTCAGAAGTGATTTTTTCAGTAATATTACCAGACATGACAAAAAGCAATTATACATGTGTTTATATTAAAGTAATAAATCTGTTCGTGGGATAAGATAATTAACATTATTATTAGCACCTGTTCTTATGCCACTTCATTTAATCCTCATAGCTACATCAGCAGGCAAATGTTATTATCTGTCATTTTACAAAAGAAGAATCCAGTGTTCAGAGAGGTTAAAAAAATTTCTCGAGTACACACAGCTTGTGCATCAGATCCCAAAGTCCATTCTCTTTCCACTAGACAATATTGCACATATCTGCTATTACTGTGTTTCTTGATTGAATTTCATTTTAAATATCCTTATGATGAAATACCTCAAAAATAAAGAAAATTATAGAGGATAATATAGTTAATATCATAAATTCATTCTCGAACAATAAAATTGTACAGCATATTGTTAAATTTGCTTCAAAAACGTTTAAGGAAAATGAAATATCATAGAGCTGTTAACATCTTTCTCTGTACTTCTCCAGATACAGTCCCTTCCCTCTTTCCCTACCACCACCTAGCACTAAACATTATCTTGAGGTTGCTGGGTATTATTCCCTGCTAGAGTCTATAGTTTTTTCACATACATTTACAAACAATTTAAGGTAGGATTTTGTGTATTTTTATGAATGGTATATTGAATTCGTCATTTCCCCTCAACATTATGTTTTTTTGATTTAGTTATATTGATACTTGAAGTTCAAGTTTTATCTACTGTATGATTTTTCTTCTGTAAATATACCAAAATTTATTTACCCATATGCCTATATTGATGGACATTTACGAAGCTTCTAAAAGCTGCCATCATAAACAGTTCTGCAATAAACACCTTGGATATGTTTCATTATACATATATATGTGTGTTTCTCTGGAATATATACATATCTAGAAGTAGAACTACTAGACTGTAGGACATACTACTAATAACTCTGCTAGATATCACTAAATACCTCTCCAAATGAGAGTAGTTTTCTCCATATTCTCATCAATGCTTGGTGTGGTTAGACTTTTCAAGGTTTTGCAAATCTGATGGAGTGTGAAATATTACGCCCTTGTGGTTGTAATTTGTTTTTCTCTCATTACAACAGAAGTTTAATATGTGTTAATATTAACCATTTGGGCTTAGACTTCTATTGTTCTATTGTTCATACCATTTCCATATTTTTCTACTGGAATCTTTGTCTTTTTATCCTGGGAGTTCTTTTTATGTTTTAGTTACTAACTCCTTCTTTGTTATTCACCGTTATGCATATGCATTACATTATGGATTGCCATTTTACGTTCTTCGTAGGGTATTTTTTTTGAAAAAAGAGTTTTAACTTTCAATGGAGACAGATATATCCATGTTTCCTCTTTGTTTGTGTATGAGGGTATCTGTCTTGTTTAGAAATTCTCCCTAAAAGGAAAAAAACTGTTTTTCTCTACTCACACACCACTTCTGACACGAAATGTGTGTGTGTGTGGGAAGTTCCTACACCAACAAATTCTCCAATTCTCCAAACACTGACTGGGTATTCTACAGTTCAGTTTTGACAGTAACTGTCTGGTATTAGCACAGACCCCATAGGTTGGGAGGTCAGTCCCAGAAGACTGCCCCCCACTTCTGACAACAATTAAAAGTCTGGGCCTCTGGGGGGGTATTTCTGACTGACAGGCTATAAATAAGCGGTTCCCATGACCCCTTCCTTGGGTCTGATAATATGCTAGAATGGTTCGTAGAATTCAGGAAAGTGATTTACTTACCATTACTGATTTATTATAAAGGATACAATTCAGGAACAGCTGAATGGAAGAGATACATAGGGCAAGGTACATGGGAATGGGTGTAGAGTTTTCACATCCTCTCCGGGTTCACCACACTCTCAGCATCTCAGTGTGTTTACCAACATGATCTCTCTCTGAATTCCTTTGGTTAGGGTTATGGAGACTTCATTACATAGGCATGGTGATTACATCATTCATTGGCCATTGGTAATTCCATCCTCCTCCAGCCCCTCTCCCCCAGAGGTTGGGGGTGGGGCTGAAAGTTCCAACTCTAATCATATGGTTGGTTCCCCTAAAAACCAGCCCCTCATCCTTAGGGGCTTTCCGAAATTCACCTCATTAACATAAATTCAGGTGTAGTTGAAAGGGGCTTGTTTTTAATAACAGACGACACTCCCTCACATTTATCATTAGAGCTATTTGAGGAACTGGTAACAAAAACCATATACTATAACAAAAGATGCTCCTATAGCTCTTATCATTTTGGAAATTACAAGGGTTTTAGGAGCTCTGGCCAGGAGCTGGGGACAGAGACCAAAATATCTATTTCTTATATCACAATATCACACTCCCTATTCCAAAACCGTAGATATAATCCTATATTTTTATTACTAGTGTCTGTTTTTTAAAAAGGACTTTTATAATTGAATTTAGTCAAATTTGTCAGTCTTTTTCCTCATGATTTTTTAAGAAATTCTTACCCCATCATGAAGATGATATCCAATAATTTTCTTCTCAAAGTATTATTGCTTTGCTCTCCATATTTAGGTCTTTAATCCATTTGGGAATGATTTTTATGTAAGGTATGAGGTAAGGATCTAATTTTGTTTTATTTTACCATACAGAAAAGAAATTATCTAACAGTTTCCCTTCTAGTCTCTTCCAGAATGCTTTGTGATATTACCATTTTTATGTGGCATTTTTCTGCATATGAGCTCTCTATTCTGTAACACTTGCCTATCCACCATTGCACAAATTCTATGTTATCTTAATTACAATAGCTTTACTATAAAACTTGAAATCTGGTTGATCAATACTGCCAATCTTTTTGTTCCTTCGGAATTGTCTTATGTATCCTATTTTTTTCATATTTAAAGTTTTTATTTTTAGAACAGTTTTAGGTTCACAGCAAATTTGAAAGGAAAGTACAGAGTTCCCATATACTCCCTGCCCCCAAACATGCACAACACCCCCATTATCAACATCCGCCACCAGAGTACTACATTTGTTACAATTGATAAACCCACATTGACACATCATAATCACCCAAAGTCCGTAGTTTACCTTGTTAACCTAAATATACAGAGGCAAAATGAGAGTCAGAGAAGCATTTATTTTGAGATCAAAGAATTGTAATTCAGGGAAAATAGATTCAGGTAGACACTCAAATAGTGTCCTGATTATAGGAGAGGGGCTCAGGGTTTTTGTGGGAAAAAGGGAGGAAGATGAGGTAAGTTGTATTAAAAAAGAGTTCATTGGTGCTAGATGAGGTAAGGCTAGGTTTGTACTTCGTAGATTGGCTTGAGATTTGATCATCAGGCAAAAGGCTAGACTTGTTCTTCATTGGTTGGTTAGTGATTTGGGCATAAGCAAAGTCCAATTTCATCCGTCCTTACAAACAGGATATTCTTGTCCTTACTGACTTCTTGGAATGTTGGTGGTTTGGTCCATTTTGGTGGATAAAGAAACAAGACGTGCAAGGCAATTTCTTTGAAATGGCTGTTTCAGCTCTATTTTAATATGGCTCCCCTCATGTCATCTTTAACAGCTTTAGGGTTCACTCTTGGTGTTGTACATTCAATGGGTTTGGAAAAATGTTTAATGACATGTATCCATCATTATAGTATCATACAAAGTATTTTCACTGCCTTAAGAATTCTCTGTGCTCTGCCTATTCATCCTCCCACACTCCAACTCACAACTCCTGGAAACCTCTGAATTTTTTTTACAGTCTCCATAGTTTTTGCCTTTTCCAGAATGTCATATAGTTGGAATCATACAGGCTTTTCAGACTGGCTTATTTCACTTAGTAATATACATATAAAGTTCTTCCTTGTCTTTTCTTGGCTTGATAGCTCATTTCTTCTTAGCACTGAATAATATTTCAGTTTATTTATCTATTCACCTACTGAAGGGCATCTTGGTTGGGTCCAAGTTTTGGCAATTATAAATAAGTCTGCTATAAACATCTGTGTGCAGGTTTTTGTATGGATATAACTTTTCAGCTCCTTTGGACAAATTCAGGCATACCTCAGAGATATTATGGGTTCAGTTCCAGAACACCGAAATAAAGTGAATACTGCAATAAAGTGAGTCACGTGAATTTTTTGATATCCCAGTGCATATAAAAGTTATGTTTACACTATCCTGAAGTCTGTTAATTGTGCAATAGCATTATGTCTAAAAAAACAATGTACATACCTTAATTAAAAAATTCTTTATTGCTAAAAATGCTGACCATCGCCTGAGCCTTTAGTGAGTGATAATATTTTTGCTGGTGGAGAGTCTTGCCTCAGTGTTGATGCCTGCTGACTGATCAGGGTGGTGGTTGCTAAAAGTTGGGATGACTATGGCAATTTGTTAAAAAAGACGACAATGGGGGCTGGCCCCCGAGGCGTAGTGGTTAAGTGTGAACACTGGCGGCACGGGTTCAGATCCCGGGCGCGCGTCAACGCACCACTTGTCAGGCCATGCTGTGGTGGTGTCCCATATAAAGTGGAGGAAGATGGGCATGGATGTTAGCCCAGGGCCAATCTTCCTCAGCAAAAAGAGGAGGATTGGCATGGATGTTAGCTCAGGGCTGATCTTCCTCACACACACACACACAAAAGACAACAATGAAGAATCTTCCTTTCACAAACAATTTCTCTGTACCACGTGATGGTGTTTGATAGCATTTTACCCACAGCAGAACTTCTTTCAGTATTGGAGTCAATCCTTTCAAAACTTGCCATTGCTTTATCAACTAAGTTTATGTAGTATTCTAAATTCTTTGTTGTCCTTTCAACAATCTTCAACAGAAGTAGATTCCATCTCAAGAAACCACTTTCTTTGCTCATCCAAAAGAGCAACTCCTCATCCCTTAAAGTGTTTTTTTTGAATATAATATAGTCTTTTTTTTTTTTTTTTTTGTGAGGAAGGTCGGCCCTGAGCTAACATCTGCCAATCCTCCTCTTTTTGCTGAGGAAGACTGGCCCTGGGATAACATCCATGCCCATCTTCCTTTACTTTATATGGGACGCCACCACAGCATGGCTTGACAAGCGGTGCGTCGGTGTGTGTCCCGGATCCGAACCCGCAAACCCCAGGCCACCACAGTGGAGCGCACGCATTTAACGGCTTGCGCCACGGGGCCAGCCCGCATCCCTTAAAGTTTTATCATGAAATTGCAGCAATTCAGTCACATCTTCAGGCTCCACTTCTAATTCCAGTTCTCTTGCTATTTCCACCACATCTTCTGCTACTTCTTCCACTGAAGTCTTGAACCCCTCAAAGTCATCCGTGAGGGTTGGAATAAACTTCTTCCAAACCCCTGTTAATGTTGATACTTTGACCTCTTCCCATGAATCACGAATGTTCTTAATGACATCTAGAATGGTGAATCCTTCCCAGAAAGTTTTCAATTGGCTTTGCCTAGATCTGTTAGAGGAATCACTATCTATGGCAGCTATAGCCTTACAAAATGTATTTCTTTTTTTTCGTTTTGACAACATATTTCTTTATTGACAGATTTATTTTTGTAGTACTATGAGTCATATAAACCAATATCCTTATTCCTGGATTAATCACCTCCCCCACCTCAATTCTTTTGCAGATAGATCAATGGTTTTGTAAAAGGAGAAAGAAATACAATAAAGAAATGAAAAAGCGGAAATATAAGAAAAGACTTAAGAGGTAAGAATGTTTCTTTTTCTTTTTTTCTTGTGAAATTTTTGTTGTACATTATTGTTTATCAGTCACGATAACAGTGCATCCTTCCACCCCTTGTGCCCAGCCCCCACCCCCTTAGCCCCTGGTAACCACTAAACAGTTCTATCTGTGCGTGTGTTGGTTTATCTTCCACATATGAGTGAAATCAGGCACTGTTTGTCTTTCTCTTTCTGGCTTATTTCACTTAACATATACCTTCCAGGTCCATCCATGTTGTTGCAAATGGGACGATTTTGTCTTTCTTTATGGCTGAGTAGTATTCCATGATATATATATATATATACCACATCTTCTTGATCCAATCATCAGTCAAGGGACTCTTGGGTTGCTTCCATGTCTTGGCTATAGTGAATAATGCTGCAATGAGCGCAGGGGTTCATAAGCCTCTTTGGATTGTTGATTTCAGGTTCGTTGGGTAGATACCCAGTAGTGGGATAGCTGGATCATAAGGTATTTCTATTTTTAATTTTTTGAGGAATCTGCATACTGTTTTCCATAAAGGCTGCACCAGTTTGCATTCCCACCAGCAGTGGATTAGGGTTTCCATTTATCTCCGCAGCCTCTCCAACATTTGCTGCTTTTTGTCTTGGTGATTATAGCCATTCTAATGGGTGTAAGGTGATATCTTAATGTGGTTTTGATTTGCATTTCCGTGATGACTAGTGATGGTGAGCATCTTTTCATGTGCCTATTGGCCATCTGTATATCTTCTTTGGAGAAGCGTCTGTTCATTTCCTCTGCCCATTTTTTGACTGGGTTGTTTGTTTTTTTTGTTATTCAGTTATGTGAGTTCTTTATATATGACGGAGATTAATCCCTTGTCAGATACATGGTTTGCAAATATTTTTTCCCAGCTGATGGGTTCCCTATTTGTTTAGATCCTAGTTTCATTTGCCTTGTAGAAGACCTTTAATCTGATGAAATCCCACTTGTTTATTTTTTCTTTTGTTTCCCTTGTCTGAGTAGACATGGAATTCAAGAAGATCCCTTTATGGCTGATGGTGAGTAGCGTACTATGTATATTTTCCTACAGCAGTTTTGTAGTTTCAGGTCTCACCTTCAGATCTTTGATCTGTTTTGAGTTAATTTTTGTGTATGGCAAAAGAAGGTAGTCTACTTTCATTCTTTTGCAAGTGACTGTCCAGTTTTCCCAGCACCATTTATTGAAGAGACTTTCCTTTCTCCACTGTATGTCCTTAGCTCCTTTGTCAAAGATTAGCTGCCCATAGATATGAGGTTTTATTTCGGGACTTTCAATTCTGTTCCATTGATCTGTGTGTTTGTTCTTGTACCAGTATCATGCTGTTTTAATTACTATCACTTTGTAGTATGTTGTGAAGTCAGGGATTGCGATGCCTCCAGCCTTGTCTTTTTTTTTTTTTTTTTTGTGAGAAAGATCAGCCCTGAGCTAACATCCATGCCAATCCTCCTCTTTTTGCTGAAGAAGACTGGCCCTGGGCTAACATCAATGCTCATCTTCCTCCACTTTCTATGGGACGCCACCACAGCACGGCCTGACAAGCGGTGCATCGCTGCACGCCCGGGATCTGAACCTGGGCCGCCAGCAGCAGAGTGCGTGCGCTTAACTGCTACGCCACAGGGATGGCCCCTTGTTCCTTTTTTTCAGGATCGCTTTAGCTATACGGGGTCTTTTGTTGCCCCATATGAATGCTAGTCTTCTTTGTTCTATTTCTGTGAAGAATGTGCTTAGAATTCTGATTGGGATTGCATTGAATCTGTAGATTGCTTTAGGTAGTATGGACATTTTAACTATGTTTATTCTTCCAATCCAAGTGCATGGAATATTTTTCCATTTCTTTATGTCATCATTGATTTCGCTCAATAATGTCTTATAGTTTTCATTGTATGGGTCTTTCACTTCCTTGGTTAAATTAACTCCTAGATATTTTATTCTTTTTGTTGCAATTGTAAATGGGATTGTCTTCTTGAGTTCTCTTTCTGTTAGTTCGTTGTTGGTATATAGAAATGCAACTGATTTTTGTAAGTTGATTTTGTATCCTGCCACTTGGCTGTAGTGATTATTTCTAATAGTTTTCCAATGGATTCTTTAGGGTTTTCTATATATAAGATCATGTCATCTGCAAACAGTGAGAGTTTCACTTCTTCATTGCCTATTTGGATTCCTTTTATTCCTTTTTCTTGCCTAATTGCTCGGCAAGAACCTCCAATACTGTGTTGAATAAGAGTGGCGAGAGTGGGCACCCTTGTCTTGTCCCTGTTTTCAGAGGGATCCCTTTCAGTTTTTCTCCATTGAGTATGATGTTGGCTGTGGGTTTGTCATATATGGCCTTTATTATGTTAAGGTACTTTCCTTCTATACCCATTTTGTTGAGAGTTTTTATCATAAATGGATGTTGGATCTTGTCAAAAGCCTTCTCTGCATCTATTGAGATGATCATATGGTTTTTATTCCTTGCTTTTTAATGTGGTGTATCACATTGATTGATTTGCTGATGTTGAATCATCCCTGTGTCCCTGGTATAAATCCCACTTGATCATGGTGTATGATCTTTTTAATGTATTGCTGTATTTGGTTTGCCAATATTTTGTTGAGGATTTTTGCATCTATGTTCATCAGGGATATTGGTCTGTAGTTTTCCTTCTTAGTATTGTCTTTGCCTGGCTTTGGTATCAGGGTGATGTTGGCCTTGTAGAATGTGTTGGGAAGTGTTCCATCTTCCTCTATTTTTTGGAATAGTTTGAGAAGGATAGGTATTAAGTCTTCTTTGAATGTTTGGCAAAATTCTCCAGAGAAGCCATCTGGTCCTGGACTTTTATTTTTGGGGAGGTTTTTGATTACTGTTTCAAGCTTTACTTGTGATTGGTCTATTCAGGTTCTCCATTTCTTCTTGATTCAGTTTTGGGAGGTTGTATAAGTCTAGGAATTTATCCATTTCTTGTAGATTGTCCAATTTGTTGGCATATAGTTTTTCATAGTATTCTCTTATAATCTTTAGTATTTCTGTGGTATCTGTTGTAATTTCTCCTTTTTCATTTCTAATTTTATTTATTTGAGCCTTCTCTCTTTTTTTCTTGGTGAGTCTGGCTAAGGGTTTGTCAATTTTGTTTATCTTCTCAAAGAACCAGCTCTTTGTTTCATTGATCCTTTCTACTATTTTTTAAATTTCAATTTCGTTTATTTCTGCTCTGATTTTTATTATTTCCCTCCTTCTGCTGACTTTAGGCTTTGTTTGTTCCTCTTTTTCTAATTCTGTTAGGTGTAGTTTCAGGTTGCTTATTTGGGCTTTTTCTTGTTTGTTAAGCTGGACCTGTATTGCTATGAGTTTCCCTCTCAGGACCATTTTGCTGCATCCCCTATGAGCTGGTACAATGTATTTTCATTTTCATTTGTCTCCAGATATGCTTTGATTTCTCCTTTAATTTCATCAATGATCCATTGGTGGTTTAGTAGCATGTTGTTAAGTTTCCACAGCTTTGTCACTTTCCCGGTCTTTTCCTTGTAGTTGATTTCTAACTTCATGGCATTATGGTCTGAAAAGATGCTTGTTATGATTTTAATCTTCTTAAATTTATATAAGCATGCCTTGTTTCCCACCATATGGTCTATTCTTGAGAATGTTCCATGCGTGCTTGAGAAGAATGTGTAATCTGCTGTGTTTGGATGGAGTGCTCTGTATATGTCTATTAAGTCCATCTCATCTCATTTTTCGTTTAGGTCCATTATTTCCTTATTTATTTTCTGTCTGGATGATCTGTCCATTGATGAGAGTGAGGTGTTAAGATCCCCTACTATTATCGTGTCATTGTTAATATCTCCTTTTAGGTTTGTTAATAGTTGTTTTATGTACCTTGGTGCTCCTGTACTGTGTGCATATATATTTAAAAGTAATATGTCTTCTTGGTGGAATGTCCCTTTTATCATTATATATTGCCCCTCTTTGTCTCTCACTACCTGTTTTATCTTGAAGTCAACTTCGTCTGATATGAGTATGGCAACACCTGCTTTCTTTTGTTTGCCATTAGCTTGGAGTATTGTCTTCCATCCTTTCACTCTGAGCCTGTGCTTGTCTTTAGAGCTTAGATGTGTTTCCTGGAGGCAGATTATTGTTGGGTCTTGTTTTTTAATCTATCCCACCACTCTGATTAGAGAGTTCAGTCCATTTACATTTAGGGTAATTATTGACATATGGGGGATTATTGTTGTTATTTTATCACTCTTTTTCTGGTTCTTTTGCATTTCTTTTGTTTCTCGTCCCATGTGTTTTGGACTACCAATGCAGTTTGGTAGTTCTGTATGGGGGTTCTCTTAGTTTTCTCTTTATTTATTGTGTGTGATTCTGTTCTGATTATTTGGTTAGTGGTTACCATGAGGTTTGTATAAAAAATCTCGTTGATGTGGTAGTCCCTTTTTTGATGGCCTCTTCGTCCCTTAGACTATGTCAATTCAATCCCTTTCCTCTTCCCCTTCTATGTTATTGTTGTCACATCCTATTCCTTCTTGTGTTGTGAGTTTGTGTTTAACATGATGAGGTTATATTTATGCTTGGTGCTTACTTTGCCTTGATCTTTGGTTTTATAATTAAGTGTTTGTTAATCTCAAAATGTATTTCTTAAATAATAAGACTTGAAAGTCGAAATTAATCCTTGATCCATGTGCTGCAGAATGGATGTTGTGTTAGCAGGCAAGAAAACAACATTAATCTTGCTATACATCTCCTTCAGAGCTCTTGAGTGACCAGGCACACTGTTAGTGAGCAGCTATATTTTGAAAGGGATCTTTTTTTCTTGAGCAGTAGGTCTCAACAGTGGGCTTAAAATATCCGGTAAACCATCTTGTAAACATATGTTTACATATGTCATCCAGGTTTTGTTGTTCCATTTCCAGATCATAGGCAGAGTAGATTTAGCATAATTCTTAAGGGCCCTAGGATTTTCTGAATGGTAAATGGCTTCAACTTAAAGTCATCAGCTGCATTAGCCCCTAACAAGAGAGTCAGGCTGTTCTTTGAAGCTTTGGAACTTCTCTTCTCCAGCTATGAAAGTCCTAGATGGCATCTTCTTCCAATATAAGGCTGTTTCATCTACATTTAAAATCTGTCGTCTAGCATAGTCACCTTCATTAACTATCTTAGCTAGATCTTCTGGATAACTTCCTGCAGCTTCTACATCAACACTTGCTGCTTCATCTTGCAGTTTTATGTGATGGAGCTGACTTCTTTCCTTAAACCTCATGAGCCAACCTCTGCTAGCTTCAAACTTTTCTTCTGCAGCTTCCTCACCTCTCTCAGCCTTCATAGAATTGAAGAGAGTTAGGGCCTTGCTCTGGATTGGGCTTTGGCTTAAGGGAATGTTGTGGCTGGTTTGATCTTCTATGTAGACCACTAAAACTTTCTTCATATTGGCAGTAAGGCTGTTTTGCTTTCTTATCATTTGTGTGTTCACTGGAGTAGCACGTTTAATGTCCTTCAAGAACTTTCCCTTTGCATTAACAACTTGACTAATTATTTGGTGCAAGAGGCTTAGCTTTCAGCCTATCTTGGCTTTCAACATGGCTTACTCACTAAGCTTAAGCATTTCTAGCTTTTGATTTAAAGCAAGAGACACGCGACTCTTCCTTTTATTTGAACTCTTAGAGGCCATTGTAGGGTTATTAATTAGCCTAATTTCAATATTGCTGTTTCTCAGGGAATAAGGAGGCCTGAGGAGAGGGAGAGAGATGGGGGAATGGCTGGTCAGCGGAGCAGTCAGAACACACAACATTTATTGATTAAGTTCACTGTCTTATATGGACATGGTTCATGGTGCCCCAAAACAATTACAATAGTAACGTTAAAGATCACTGATCACAGATCACCATAACAAATATAATAATAATGAAAAACTTTCTAATGTTATGAGAATTACCGAATGTGACACACAGACACAAAATGAGCAAATGCTGTTGGAAAAATTGTGCCAATAGAATTGCTCAATGCAGGGTTGCCACAAACTTTCAATTTGTGAAAAATACAGTATCTGCAAACAATAAAGTGAGATATGCCTGTGCTAAGGAGTGCAATTACTGAATCGTATAAAAAGAGTATAATAAGAGTATGTTTAGTTTTGTAAGAAGCAACCAAATTACTTTTCAAAATGATTAGCATTCCACCAGCAACAAATGATAGCTCCTGTCACTCCACATCCTCACCAGAATTTGGTGTTGTCAGGGTTCCAGATTTGGCCATTCTAACAGGTGTGTAGTGGTATCTTGTTTTAGTTTGCATTTCCCTGATGACATAGGGTGTAGAGCATGGTTTTATATGCTTATTTGCCATACGTATGTCTTCTTTGGTGAAGTGTCTGTTAGTCTTTGGCCCATTTTTCAATTGAGTTCTTTGTTTTCTTATTGTTGAGTTTTAAGAACTTTTTTGCCTATTTTGGATAACAGTTCTTTATTGGTTATGTTTTTTGCAAATATTTTCCCCAGTCTGTGGCTTGGCTTCTCATTCTCTTGACGTTGTCTTTCACAGAGCAGAAGTTTTTAATTTTAATGAAGTCCAGCTTGTCAGATTTTTCTTACATGGATTGTGTCTTTGGTGTTGTATCTAAAAAGTCATTGCCATATCCAAGCTCATCGAGATTTTCTCCTATGTTATCTTCTAATTTTATAGTTTTGTGTTTTACACTTAGGTCTGTGATCCATTTTTGGTTAATTTTTGTGAAAGGCCTAAGGTCTGTGTCTAGCTTCATTTTTTTTCCTGTGAATGTCCAGTTGTTCCAGCACCATTTCTGAAGAAGACGACCTTATTCCATTGTACTGTCTTTGCTCCTTTGTCAAAGATAGTTGACTCTATTTATGCGGGTCTATTCTGTTCCATTGATCTATTTGTCTATTCTTTAACCAGTACCATACTGTCTTGATTAATGTACCTTGAAGTCAGATAGTGTCAGTACTCCAACTTTGTTCTTCTCCTTCAATGTTGTGTTGGCTATTCTGGGTCTTGCCTTTCCATACAAACTTTAGAATCAGTTTTTTGATACCCACAAAATAACTTGCTGGGGTTTTGATGAGGTTTTGCATTGAACCACTAGGCCACAGGGCCGGCTCTCCTTTAACTTTTAAAACATGTCTCTAATGCTTCTTTGACATCTTTGTCTGAAATCTGGGCTCTCTCAAAGACAATTTCTCTTGCATGTTTTTTTCCCTATGTATGGGCCACACTTGCCTGTTCCTTTGCACATCTCATAATATTTTATTGAAAACTGGACATTTTAGATGATATGTCATAGCAACTGTAGATACTGATTCCCTTCTCTCATTCTGAGGCTTGTTATTTTTGTTGTTTTCTTGTTTATTCGTCTTGTGACTTGGGTGGGCTATTTTAGTGAAATCTATTTCCCCTTGTCTGGGCAACCTCTGATGACACTCTTCAGAGGGTACAGCCTTGACAGGTGTACAATTATCCTTGGATTACAATGGTTTTTAGCAGGGCTCTCTTTGCCTCTATCCCTGATTTCTGTTAGCTGACTACTGCTGTCAATATCACAAGTTGTTGTTAGCCTCCACTCATTGATGGCTGATTCCTCTACTGTTTTTATAATACCCTGAGGCATAAATTGCTCCATAGTCTGATCCAATAAATTTGGTCCTCTCTACAGGGTTGTCTTTAAGGTTTGTTCGAACTCCAGGAATTCTCTTCTTAGCTCTATCTTTCTCTGGTTCTTTCTGTTAAACTTCTAGTTCATCTACATTTTAGTTTGTTTCTCTCATGGAGCTACCAGCCACCTCTTAACTGCTTTCCATGAAGATCTCCATTGTTTTCCACAATACCCTTATGCATGGACTTCCCCTACTCTGTTCCAAATACAGTCAGTCTCCTTAAGCAGAGTTGTGGTGTTCTTTGTTCTCTTAATCTGTCTGTCCTTCTAGGCACAACTTTTGTGCCACTACACTGGAATTGCAGCTAAGACAGTGGCACACTTTTCCCAGAGTGATACCTCTGGTCTATAAGCAGAACTCTGGGGGGGACAGTAGACATTGATCTTCTCAATTTGCTCCTCTTGGTATGGAATTTTCACACTATAAGTGAGCTTGGGAAGAAGCATTTAAGGCTCAGTATTCTCAGTCCACTGCCCCTGGTGTAGAACTTCTTCTCTATGAGTGGGAGTTGAGTTGAGGAAAGGAGACAGGTTCTCTTGTTTGTGCCTGCCTGGAATAGCACTTCTGCAATAATGGAACTGAGGGCTGGAGATGAGAAGTGCTGTGGCCTGCCCTCTGGCAGGGTGAAACCATATTCCTAGATGGGGAACGAGGTGGAAAAGGAGCCCTGCCTTCTTGGCTGCACATGCCTGGAATACAATTTCCTTCACACTGAGTTGGGAAGAGGGGATATGAGTGGGTTGTTGCTTAAATGCAACAGATTCTCACTGTTCTTACTGAGACTCAGTAGATTTTCTTGAACAGATGTTTCTTCATTTACTATATGTCCTTAGGCAAATTTCCAGAGACTTTAAATGTGTTTTATAATCTTCAGCAGGTAAATGGTTTTTGCTTGGGTGAGTGGTTATCACATTTCTTATGCTATCATCTTGGAAATACATTCTGATGTAGTTTTTAGATAGATTGACTTTGTCATATTAGGGAACTGCTCCTCTATTCTGGTTTAGAACTTTAAAAAAAATCATTAATGAATGTTGAATTTTACAAAATTACTTTGTCTGTATATATTGAAGTAGATAGATAGATAGATGGTAGGTAGACAGATAGATATGTAGATTTTATGATGTAGAAAAGAAGTTACAATTTCTGGAATAAACTCTCTTTAGTTATCATGCATTTTACTATGCCATTGAACTTTATGTACTAAAATTTATTCATTTTTGCATCTATGTTTATAAATGAAATTGATCTGCAATGTTGTTTCTTGTGCTCCCCTCTGGTTTGGGATCCATGTTACATTAGCTTCATAAAAAGACTGGTTGATTCTCCTTTCTATTTTTCTTTTTCTTTTCCTGAAATAGATTATATGAGATGAGATTTTTCTATCCCATAAAATTTTGGTAAAATTGACATAGTGTTTGTCACTGGCAGCGGTCAGATCAGTGCAGTGAGGTCACAGGTTTTTGGTCCACAGACAGAAAAGAATTTGACAGCGGACACACAGCAGAAGTTTTGACAGAGGAGGATTTATTAGCAAAGCGAAAGTACACCCTCAATGAAGGGGAAGGCAAGTTCGAGGTGAGCAGCTGCCCTGAAGTTGTCGTGGTCGGTGGCTTTGGAAAGTGAGGTCCTGGGGGCGGGTGAGGGTCTTGGAATGTGGACCAGTCGGGGCATTGTCTCCACCCCCACCTCAGGAGGGGGAGATTTTTCCCTTACATAGGCATCTCCAGAACTTTCATGGCAGTGATCCCCCACAAGAGGGGTCAAAACTGCAATGCAAATTAGGGTATGAGGAGGCTCGGGGCTACTCTTGGTCAGGGTCAGGGGGGAGTGTTGCACATCCGAAGAGCCGCGTAGTTAGGACGTTGCACCTGGTGCAGTGACCTTGCTCCCAGCTGGTTTCTAGCTTCCTGCCTATCTCAGTGTTTATGCCTCGTGTCATTTGGGTGAATTACATATTTGACTACCCATTGGAATTTATTGATGGTTATTGGTTTACTAGTAATAAACTTTTTATCACTTTTTGTTCTAGTTTTCTGTGTTGTTTTTCTCCCTAATTTATTAAGTTGAATATTTTATTCATTTATTTAAATCAAATTTTTGCTTTTATCAAATGCATTTAAAGCTATACATTCACCTATAATATTGCTTTAGTTATATTCCAGAAATTTTGCTGTGTAAATTTTTTTTGTTATAAAGTTCTAAACAAATTAAAATTTTATTACAATTTCCTCTTCAACTAATGAATTATTTATGATTACTTTTTAGTTTCCAACCGTATGGCTTAATTTTAAACTAGTGCTTTATAGTTAATTTCTAATTTAATTACTTTTTGGGCTAAAAATATATTATGCACGATATTAATTCTTTGAAATTTGTTGAATCTTTCTTTTCAAAAAAGGTATGTGACTCTTTTTTGTAAGTGTTTCAAATTGCTGAAAATAAATATCCTTTTTCTATCTATTGGTTTCAAGAGTCTTTTTAAAATTTCATTGTTTAAACCTTTTCTGTCTTGTTTTCTCTGTTTACTGTATAAGTGTGCTAAAACCTTTCACTATAACTGTGAATTTGTCAACTTCTCCTCACAATTGTGTCCAGTTTTCCTTGGGTAGAAATATATTTTTGATGATTATATCTTTTTGATGAATTTTTTCCTTTTGTAATCATGGAGTGCCATTATTTATTCATAGGAATGATTTTTTTCATTTTATGCCTATTTTGTCTGATATTAATATTGTATTAAATTCATTTAGCTAATATTTGCATGGTATATTTTTTCATCACCAAATTTTCAAATTTTCTATGTAGTTTTGTTTTAGATATAGATGTGTATGTGCCTGTATGTGTGTGTGTTTTGTAAACATCATATATTGGATTTAAAAAATCTATCTGATAATCTCCGTTAGTAGGTCAGGTTAATTTACATGAATTACTTATATATTTAGATTTCTTTATATCAACATTATTGCCAACTTCTTATATTAATTTCATTATATCAACTTATTTTATCAACTTATATCAAATTATCAACTTGATTTATATTTATCAATGATTTCATTTGCCTCTTTTCCTCCCTCCTTTCCTGCTGTATCAGCTCACTAGGAATGCCATAACAAGAATACCAGACTAGGTGGTTTAAACAACAAAATTAATTTTCTCACAGTTCTGGAGGCTAGAAATTCAAGATCAAGTAGTTTGCTGGTTTGGTTTCTTCTGAGGCCTCTCTCCTTGACTTACAGGAGGCTGCAGTCTCCCTCTGTCCTCATGTGGTCTTTTCTCTGTGCATGCAACATCCCTAGTGTCTGTCTTTTGTGTTGAAATTTCCTGTTCTTATAAGGACACCAGTTAGATTGGATTAGGGCCCACCCTAATGGCTTCATTTTAACTTTATCACTTCTTTGAAGACTCTGTCTCCAAATACAATAACATTTTGAAGTACTAGGGGTTAGAACTTCAACATATGAATATTGGAGGAACAAAATTTAGTCCACAGCACCTGCCTTATGCTTGACTGATAGAGTTAAACAATTATTTTTTCCTGGTTTAGAAGATATTGATTGTATTTTTATTGTTACATTCTGAAATGCATGCAAAACAATAAACTTTTTAAAGAAGTTAAACAATTCAAAGCATTTCTTATTTATTCCTTCCTTCGATGTTTTACTTTTTTATTTTGCTGTTTGCTGCATTTAAGGAAGAGTTTTGTGGAGGATAAATTCCCTTATCCTATTTCTGAAAATATTTTTATGTTGTCTTTTTATTTATTTTATTTTTATGTTTGTCATTCAAGGACAGATCACCAGGATAATCATTTTTAGTTTAAGAACTATTTTTTCCTCTGCACTTTAAAAATATTACTCTGTTGCCTTCTGGCATCTATTGATGCTGACATACTTTTTGTTTTTCGTTTTCCCTCTAACATAATGTTTTTGCTCTGTGATAGCTTTTTAGGATTTTTGTCTTTATCCTTTTGGTTCTATATTTTCACTATTATATGTCTTAGTATAATTATTATTTTTATTTATCATGCTCAGAGTTTAAGTACATTTTCAATCAGACAATTCATTATTTCTTCTATGTATCCAATTTGGAAAATTTTCAGACGCCATCACTTAAAATATTGCTTATCTACCACTTAGTCCATTCTACTCTTAGAACTTCTAATAAGCGGCGATTGGAGCTCTCAATCTATTCTCCATATCACTTAACTTTTCTATTAAACGTGTATTTATGCATTTTTACATTTTCTATATCTCTGTACCAATTTCTATGAAAATACTTAAGTCCTATCTAATTCTTTTACTGTGTCCAGTCTAGCATGTATCTATTCCTTTGAGTCATTTCAATTACTATTTTTTTATTTTTATGATTTTGATTTTCAAATCTATTTGACCTTTTTAATTCCTTCTTTTTTCTTCTCTTTTTTTCTTTCCTTCTTCTTTTTCTCTGCCTGTTTTTCTTTCACAAATTTTCATGTGTGTTATACTTTCACGTATCTATTTGGGAAGCTTAAGTATTCTTAAAACATCTTTACAGGATATTATATTATTTTAATTTCATGTGATGTGAATTCGTATTCTGTTTGTCAGCTGTCTTTCCAATCATAAGACTTCTTCATGTGTTTTGGAATTTTGAAAATGAAGGCAAATTTTCAATGCTTTCTCTCTCTCTCTTTCCCTGCCCTTCTCTCCTTTTCTAATAGATATGTGGCTGCCTTTATAGAGTATACGCTCCTGCCTTATATTGTGAGTTTAGTGCCCTCAACTGTTAGTGATATTAGGGGTATAATATCCCTAAACTTCCAAGGTGGTGGGAGGGAGGCCTTGGTTCCAGTCCTAGTCACCCGCAGCATCAGCATTATCAAGGCCCCCCTGGTTCCACATCTTCCCGTCAGTCTTGGCCCCTGAGTGGCTTATTTGAGCTTCCACTCAAGGGCAGGAAAGCTACACCTGAACCCCGCTTTCAAGCACCTTTCAGACCGTGTGCTCTCCCACCTTCTCCTGCTTTGCTGCTGGGCCATGCCTCAGCCTGACTCATAGCTTTGTGCTTTGGCGCTGTTTTTAATCCGCTGTGGATGATCATTGTGCTTCTGAGTCCTACTTTATCCTTTTAAGTTTTAATTTCTATATTTTCTGTTATTGGTGTGTATCCCACGAGCAGGAGATGCTTCAGAGTGTGAACCCACCTTGCAATCTTGACGGGCAGCCTTTCCTCATCTTCTTACTAAGAAAATAACTCTCGGCTCTCAAACTAGTAAAATCACTCCAAATTTATTAGGAGTTTGCAAGGCTTATTTTATCCAGTTATGTAAGTGTATGTATAGCTGCTATCACTATCGTTTTCACAAATTTGAACCAGGCCATGTTGGTTTTCATTTTATATTTAGAGCAAAACATTATTCAATTAAACTTACTGAATATTGCTTAATGATTTGCCATGGGCAAGAGTGGTACTAGGGAGTTATATTTCTGGGTTCATTTATTATAATTCCACTGATTATAAATTTTGGGAAAATTTGGACATATATCTGGCTGCTGGGAGACAGATAAAGACACTGTTGTGAATGAAGTTTTAGGGCTAACGTTAGAGTTGGGTGACAACACTATATTGTAGGACTTTCTATTTGGATTGGCAGAGAGGACCAGATCAGAGAACATTCACATTTACATTTATTCAATACTGAGAACACATAGGAAAATTCCTATATCCGTGTGCATAGATTTTCTCTAGACAAATGCTCACTATACTACCTGAATGATTAAAAATATGAAATTTCTTGGTAGGATAGATGCAGTATATTTAAAATTGTAACTTTAATACCTAACCACACTAAATATTTTATATTACAACTTATTTGAAGCTGGTAGTATGTTCTTTTTCAATCTGCTCTCCACACCCCCTCCCCCTATAGTCAGCATGTTGAAAGTTACATAATGAACTCAATCTAATTTTAAATAAACAAGTTACATTTTATTGAGCCCTTTCTATGCACCAGACTATATTAAATTCTTTAAGTATGTTTTCTTATTAAAATCTCACACCCATCTTAAGAGGTAGGTACTATGATTATTTCAGTGTAATCAATGAGGAGCTGAGGCACAGAAATGTTAAGTTACTTGAGTGCATAGAGCTGATAACCATGGTTTCGACTGGAATATAATCCAAGACAGTCTGGCTCTGGCAACTGCCTTTTGAAATCCTATATTTTACTGACCTCCACTATAGCACACTGAGTTTTTTTTTTCTAGTAGAAAAAGGTACATTAATTTTAAGTATCTCTGTTTTTTTAAAAAATATATGTATGTTGAATAGCCAAAAGATAATTAAGGGCATGGCGCAGAATTGGCATTACCTATTTGAGATTGAATAGGTACCAATCTATAAAGACGGTGTTCTTTGAGAAAAGGCAAGACAGATGTGAGAATAACAAGAAGAATTTGCCAAATGAGAATTTAAAAAGCTAAAGTATGAAAACAGTAGTAATACACAACTGGTAAATGGAGAGATTTGGGGCATGTAGTGTTAATAAGGAAAGACTTCTTGATGGAATGAGAAGAGTTTAAGATTAAAGGAAGAAAATTACAATGTGTAGAACGGAATGGAAGAGGCTATTACATGTGTAAGTGGAAATCTAGGGAATGTTCAGAGGGAATTCTGCCAAATCCCCAGAGACCAACAAACTGGGCCATGACAGGAGAAGGAGGCACACCCTGAATCGTTTCAGGGTATACATAAATGTGGTGTTTGAGGAATGAATGGAATGGTTTATATAGCCCATTTGTGAGAGCTATAATCTTGAGAGCCATTGAAAGGTTTTTCGGAATGGCAGTGATGCTGTCTGATGAACACTAGGCAATCATGTTGGTGGTGATCTGGGGAATCCCACAGAGAGATGGAGCTATTACTGGGCTTCTAAGAGAGTAGGAAATGTGAGCAAAGTAACATTTTATGAGTAGAAATGTGTTACTTTTCTGTAAAAGATATCTAAAAAAGGAGTTGGTCCAAAGACTCAAGAGAGTCGTCCCTGGCATTGATGGAGAAGTGAGGCAGTGTAATACAGAATTGAGTTGTCAAATTGGACTTCTGGAGCCATGAAACATATATAGATGGAAATTTATGTGCACAATAGCAGATCCTACAATAACCTAAGGGGCTGAGGTACAGGTTAAGAAAAACCTGGACGCAACCTGCATGTAAACGGAAATAGGTCAGTTGTCAGTTATAGGGATCCAGGGAGGAGCAGGGGAAGAAAAAAGCTAATTAAGGGGTGTCCACAAGACAATGTAGGAGGGAGAAAGAATTGGGGAAAGCTAGGGAAGTATAATTCCTCCTAATTTGCTCTCCTTTCCTTATTGGGTCTTATGTTATATGGATTGGATTAAAAGAAATATTTTAATTTTGGCTGATCTTCGCTAGAAACTTTGATAAAAGATGCATTCTTTTCTGGTTTTGCACTACCTGCAACAATGAATCTTAAATTTTCAATTGAGAACGTAAAGTAAAATAAATAAATGAATGTACCTCAACAAAAGTTTTAATCTAATATTTTATTTCTTAAAGTACAATTTGCTTTAGGTTTCCAATGGCCATGTTAAAATATATTAAAGTAATGGGGAAATGATTTTACAAAGATTGAATGAATTAATACATTCATTATACTCAATACATTAATACATTATGGAAAATTAGGAAATTTATTTCTTTACAGTTCTTCCCTTTTCTTCTGCTCCCAGAAGTGTTTATATGTTAGGCAGAAGCATCACATCTAGGGATAATTAGTTTGGTCTATGGGAACATTTCCCGGATAATAACATGGTGCCCTAGAGACCTGAGAAAAGAACAGTGTGTACGAAACTCTGAGTTCTAATTGAGGCCTAACCACTGACTCACATTCAGATTCCTTGAGCAAATTACTTAACCCATCTTTGGTTCTCTCCACAGCACCAGGAGAATAATGCCTACTTTAAGACAGTGTGGGATGTATTAGCAATTTAACGATGGTAAAATGCCTCGAAAACACAAAACTACACTATATAAATAAAGGTTAAGTAAGAATGGAGAAGACAAAGAAAGAAACAAGCTTGGGAACATGTTAGGAATAATTCCTGGAAAAGCCCCTAAAGAGGCCAGGGCATGGGCTTGTTTCACACAGCAGCTAAGTCAACAGACCACCCTTCGTAGGTAAGAAAGGCTGAGGGACCCTGTGAACTTCACACTGGATAAGCACAAATTAATTTGGTACAGGTGTTTCTTTTCTTCGCTGGGGGAGAACATTCACAGTGTCCTGTGGTCTTCCTACTCCTGAGGTGGTCTGCACTGAGGAAACACTAGGCTGTCAGCTAAAATCTGTCAGAATACCAGCTGGATGTATGTGGTTGGAGCCCTGTATGCTGACTTATGTTTGGTATCTCAAAAACAAAGGGAAGATGTGTAAAATACTCAAGAAAGTTGTCAGAAGGAAGAGAAGTTATACAGGTCCATGTTTTCTTACCCCCAAATCTCAAGGCCTCATGTGTTTCAGAATTTTGATTTTTCTTTTTTTTTGGATGTAGCTATCTATCTATCTATCCGTCCATCTACCATCTATCTATCTATTAACACAACCAGTGGAGACCGAGGCATCACTCTCTAATCCAACACGTTATTATCTTTGCCACAAAACATATGAGTGGTACGAATTAACATAAATCATAAATAACCTATCAGTTCAGGTCAAATTTTGCCGGTAATTGATTTATTAAATTAATTTTTTCAGCTTTAAGAATTTGGCTTTTGCATGTCAGAATTGCAGACAGGAGATTATGGATCTGCAAAAAAAAAAAAAAATATATAACCCTGAGGTTGAAACTGGAAACTTAGCCTTGTGTAGGGCAGAGTACCTTATGGTCTGGACTATATAATTTTTAGGGGAAAAACTGCCTACTTAGGTGGGGATTATAATTATGATTTAATTACCACAATTCATTTAGCTCACTGTTAAATAATTTTGGTGATTTTTCCTAACCCTAAATCCATGAGACCATATATAAGCTCTTGGGGGAACATGAACCCAATTAATTCCTGAAATAGTGTGCACATTTCTTTGAATATGTGCGTTTTTCCAGGGAGATGGTCCATAGCTTTTTTTTCCCCCTGAAATCTCCAAGCATTCTAAGAGTCAGAAAAGTTCACAAACTTCTGCTTTAGGTCACTAAAACAGATGTTAATGACAATAGTTTAAAAGGTAGGTTTACATGAAGGCCACACATGGTCCAGTCCCCCCTTCTCTGCACTCGTCTTGCTTCCCCTCCCCCGTTCACTGGGCTCCAATTGGCGTTCTTTATGTTTCTTGTCCTCAGAAAACTTGTTCCTGCCTCAAAGTTTTTGTACTAGCTGTTTGCTCTATCTGGTGCCCTTGCCCAAGATCTTCCCAAGGCTGGATGCTTTTGTCATTTAAATCGCAGCTCAAATGCTACCTCCTCCAAGAAGCCCCCTCTGACTACTTAATCTAAAATCACTCCCCAGTCACTTTCCACTGCATCATTCTGCTTTATTTTCTTAAACAATACTCAGTCACAACTTGGTATGCCTTTACACAGTGGCCCTCATAGCACTTATCTTCTAACTGTAATAATCTTGTTTATTTACATATTTACTTATTTATTTCCGGATCCCCCACCCTAGAATAAATTCACTGCCGTCCTGTCCTCTATGCCTAGTGATTGCCATTTAGTAGGCCATCAATGAATATTTGCAGAACGAATGAATAAATGAATTGATTGCACTCAATAGTCACTCATCAATGGTGACTACTGTAGACAACAGAAACTGGTAAGTCATGGTCAGTTACTGTGTTAACTAGGGCAAGTTACTTAACCTCTCTAAACTTGTTTTCTTCATCAGTAAAATAGATACAACAGTAGCCACCTTGCAAGTTTATTGTGAAATTTAAATGAGTTACTGCATTTAAAACACTTGGCACACTAGAATACATTTGTTAAATATTATTGTCATTATTAATGCCATCTTACAAAAACTGGAAAATTATGTAAATGAGACAAAAGGCATATGCAACAAAATAAAAATAGTTATCCTCTAAAATACTTTAGTTAAGATTCCAGATAAAATTATTTAAAGGTATAGATAACACAAAGTCATCTTAATATAAATTTTAATTACTGCGTGTGTATTGAAAGGAAAACCCTAAGAATTTTGGATTTGAATGTAGAACATAAAAGAGTTTTACTAATTTAAGCACTGTTTTGGATTACAAAGAGTCAATAACATTTTGAAACTAAATACATGGTTTACTCTTTTATTTTATACTGACACAATAAGTAAATAGAATACCGAGTAGTTAGTCTTCATTGTCTCTAAAACTCTCCAGAATTCAACACTCTGCATTAGTAATTCTCTAGAGAACTTGTTTATCTTGAGCATTCGTTTGTTTTTATAAAAGAAACACTCTAAATATGCTGGCTAACTAGATAAATAGAGAATGTGATCTGAGGGATGTGCTCTCAGAAACTAATTTTATTTTGGAGAATTTTGTGATTACCCTGCACTAGTAGAGTTAAGAAGTGATTTTTCCATCTACTTAGTTCTAAAAATTGTTTCCACTTCAAATAGTATTTTCTCATCAAAGTTTTTGTCGATTAGTTCTCTATTTCATTATGCTGAAAACTGTCCTAATTTAGTTCATTAAATATCACACCCTAAATACTTCTATTCTTTTGTTTTCTTTCAAGCAATGCATGCACCAAGCTTATCACAACTTGGAAGGAACTATTTTATAGCTTTATAATATTTTAGAACTGAAATAGTCCTTAGAGATCATATAGTCCAATTCTCACCATTTAAAAATGAGGAAACTGAAGTCCAGAAAGGAAGATGTGCCCAAGATCATCAGAGAATAGAACTCATATCTGACTCTCTTTCTTCAGATCTCTGACTACTAATTATTCCCAAGCGGCAGTCAGCCCCTAATGAGCTCAGCCCAGGCTGTGGGTGGGAGTGACTTCTTAGTTAAAACGTCAGAATCACAATTGCTCTTAGGTTGTCAGCTTTCTTTTTGAACAATCAGAGAGATACTGCCCTAGAAAAGGGAGAGAGCAATGAAGGGAAAAATGTTTTCGATTGGAGATCAATTCTCCAGTGTCACTCTCTTCCCTCCTTGTTCTCGCGATAATTCTTTGCTGTATGACTTCTGAGTTAAACCAATGCTGGCGAGGCGGTGTCCTTTCCTTAACATTTTTTGTTCTCCCTACTCCTTCCATGAAACATTTTGTTATCTTTGGATGGAATCTAGCAAGTAAGTGAAAAGGCTTCACAAATCCTTCCGGTTAAGCAGACTGCCTTTACATAGATTTAATTTAAAAAAATTGAGTCAATTATTTGGATAAGAAGTGTAAAGAAAATGCCAAAAGCTGTTCTCCTAAAATAGCCAGATAATTAAAATAAGAATTGCATTTTTACATGGATTGTGCATTAATCAATTCTGTAATTCATTTATCCACCCAGACATATGTTATTGTTTGCCTCCTTTCTATTTTTTCTCTTTTTTAAATGGTCCTATCAATTTGTATCTGTAGAAGTACTCATAAAATGCCGCAGAGGAAGAGTACTGAAATACATACACCATTGACATTGTGTAAATCTTAGGTGTTTGTTACCAGAATTTATGCCATCTTTTAAACCAGGGATTGTAATCTTAGTTTGCTCACTCCGAAGGCAAGATAAGATTCCAAGCATTTCTAAAATAGTTGGTATAATTTATTGTCACTGCAGTGCAGTCAGATTTAAACCCTTTTGGACCCTGATGCCACAAAACAGCTATTCAGAGTTCAAAGGGGTAGGCCTACACATGCGATTAAGTTATCGCTAATGGAACTACTCTAACCCTTGCTGCACCCTGGCTGCTCCTGGTGTTCCAAAGATTATGTGACACCCCAAAGCCTTCAAATACCTATTATGCATATTTTATTACATAAATCACAGGTGTCAAAGTAAAGCACATTCAATGAATTGCTTCCTGCCTACTAACACAAAAATTATTTTCAAAACCAAAAATCATGTTTCCTCATGAATACAAACTTCTCCTGACAAACCTCCAGTGCCAAATGTGGTTTCCATTTGCTGTTTTTGGATTTATTTGACTGTGCCAAAGTTCAGGTGTGCCAGCTCTTTGTAATAAGCCATTTGGATGAAAGCTTGGCTAGCTCAAAGGATCCTGATGTATTTTATTGCTGCCTTTTAAGATTATTGTTCAGAAATACCAAGTCTAATTTTGAAATCAATTAGCCATTCGGTCTGATGAGGTGTTGGCCCAGCTCAGGTTCACACCCGCTGTCCACAGATTATTGTTCACTTGAGTCAGGTCTTTAGGACCGTGCTGTTCCCAGCATCTGGTAGACATATGTTTGATGTTCTCGCAGAATGAGCTGATGGTTTAAATAGCAAACCCTAACGAAGAAAGCTTTGTACGTTTGCTGCCGTTAGCCAGAAAACCAAACTTTTTATAATACTCTGTAAAACAGAAAAAAGAGAGAGAAAGAAGAAGAAGAAGAAAACAAGAAACTCCACTGCTTTCATATTTTATTATTTTTCTATGATCTGTGTCTAGGGAACTTAAGTCTTCAAAATAAGTGGTAGATTGAACAGATGTAATGAGAAAAGAATCAAATTAGTATCTGCTACCTACTGTTACCAAATAGTCCTCTTTCCTTGGGTCCTCCCCACAACCAGACTGGAGATGTAATATCCTTCCCAGAAACCTGCTTCCAAGCGGGACCTGTATCTTTCTATCACAGGCAATCAGCACTTGTGAAGGTGCAAATTCTGCTTGGCAGGGGCAGTGCTTCTGGGAACAGTGCCAGAGGCCCCAAGCACCACCCAGGTTGTTCAAAAGAAGTGGCAGATAGTAAAATATAAAGCTCAACTACTCCTTCCTCAGGTTTCCCACTCGCTGGCCGCCTAACGTTTAGGTAGAGCGGGAAAATCTGATTTGTTCTTGCACAGGACACTGCCAATACCTCCAATGGGCTCATTACAGAGGTCTCAAGTGCAGCCAAACAATAACGGGGTAAATATTGGGCATTTCCCATGACCTCTTTTATAGACAAGAATATTTTCTTATTCTTTTCCCAGCTCTGCAATAAAGTAACAAAGCCATTTATAAATGCAAAATGAAATTAATTTAGTATATTATTTGTACCAACGATAATAGGGATTTAGTGGACAGCAGAGATTAAGTGGTATGGAGGACTGTGTTCTGCTTGGAGCTCCATTCCTCTCTACGGAGCTGTTAGTGTGTCAGTAAGGCCAGGGGGGCTGGCTGTACCTTCATCACATTCGTCATTCACTATCTCTTAAAGGAGGTTCATTAGTTTTTATTCATTCAATCAGCACATATTTATCGAAAGCCTACTGTGTGTTAGGCAGTGGGAAAGCAATGAGGAGCAGAACAGAGCGGGTCCCTAACCTCATGAAGTTTACAGTCTAGAGGCAAAGAGAGATGTTAAAGCAGTGAGTAAGAAAGAAATAATGAGTTTCAGCCTACCGATAAGAAAAATGCAGAAATGAAGTAACAATTATATATTTTAATTATTATTTAGATCTTGAACATTCAGATACCTTTGCTTAAAAATCACCTCATGCTTTGAGTATTTTTGATAGGAAGGTTACACATCTTCAATGGACAGGAAGTATAGACTGTTAAATAATTTCTAGTGTATTTTAAGGAAGTATTTAAAAAACCCACTCCCACTTATTGCATATATGTTACGTATGCATCACTCTATCATACTTTATCACATTTAACCCCTGCCCCCAAAACATAGCTATTTACTGATGAAGACACTGAGGATCAGAGTGGTTAAGTAATGTGCATCTTGTCACAGAGCCTGTAAATTAGAGCTGAGATTAAATGAAGGTACTACTTGGCTCCAAGGTCCGTATTCTTTCCAACATTACTGATTGTCTCTCAACAGTCAATCTCAATAATCACAAGTAATAAAAAGTCCTTTCACTATCATTGAATATCATTATCATCACATTGATTAACTGCTCACCAAATTTTCTCTGAACTTGCCACTGCAATACCAAGTCCCCTCAGGTGTCCAAATACAAGTGGTGGACACACCTAGAAGCCTCTACCACCCTTACATGTAAGAAAAGACATAGGTATCTGTAGCACAAATATGCTTACACTCTTAAAAGAAGGCTGAGTACAAGAGTAACAAAATTTTATACATACTGTATGTAACTCTGTGCAAATATATTGTGTTGAATTTAAGTCTCCAACCTGTGGATGAGAGAAGCAGCCTATGGTAACCCTGAGAGGAGAATTCGTTTTCCTTCACTAAAATGGAGGGAGAAGGCGGCTGAGAGGAGAGCTTCTGAATAGGAGGAGTTCCACCAACTTTCTGTTGCTTTTCTTGAAAATACATTGGTACTCTGATCACATTGGTCACTCCTGGTGGGAGCTTTTTCTCAACTTCTAGAAGAAACATAAAGAAATATAGTGATTTAAAGGGGAGAAGGTTATTCTATGGAACAACAGAACGTGACATTTTTTTCCTGTTTTTTCAAATATGTTCATCAAAGAAGTACACTTTGAGGTTGATGTTATAATAATAAAGCAAGGCTTGCTTAATCTTTCTGAAAACAAAGATGACCAGCTTGTACTAGAGCACCAAAGTAGGGTTAAGGTTATAACTACCACTGTGAGTTACTGTCATTAGAAATTACTGCTGTTCTAAGTTACTGGCTGAATAACAGACTATCACAAAGATGATAAAAGTGAAATGGCTTATTCTTTCATTTAACATGCAAAACATTTCACCAATTTTTATTAAAGATAGAATATGACTCTATATTCAACAAAGGTGAGTTTCTAACATTTCTAAATCCTCTGTGAAATCTAAGCTTGGTGAATCTTCAAAACTTCAGAAACCTAGTTTCTATAATTTCCTACCTAAAAATGTAAATATCAGAAATTTCTATGCTTTCAATTTTTTCTACCCAATAGTAAACCCTCTGACCTCAAACGTGAGAGGATTCTTGGTAGATTACAAATGACCACTGAGATTAATATTTTTCCTTAAATATTAAAAAACTTGAAATATTAAATATTTTTCCTTAAATATTAAAAACTTCGCTTAAATATTAAATTTAAAAAAGCTAGAACAGTATAATGAAGAGATACGTTTTATAATTTTCAGCATACGAGTCCTTATTGTCAAGGTGACTGAAATTCAGTAGCATAAAAAATGTTGTTTGCTGTTATTGTTGTAACGTTATTGTTCTTCCAGTTAAATGCAACTGTGGATCTTCTGAAGCACAACAATCCCACCTTCCTCTTTCTATTTCCATATATCACATTTATCCCACACATCCGTCACCTGTCTCTCCCTTTTCTTATCACCAACACAATAATTTAACCTTCACTTGGCTAGAAATTGGCAAAGAGCAATGAGAGATTACAAAATTCAAAAGCGATCTCAACCATCCTTATTAGACATTAGTATACCCTGATTCCTGACTGAGAAACAGAATCAATCATGATCCAGTGTTTCAGAAATGATGCGTCAGTGCGAGCAATGAAGAAATCTATTTGAACTTTTCCTTAGTAGAGGTACTCATATTTCATATTAACACAAATATCTAGAACCCTGTAGAAAGATTTCTTTTTCATACCGACACTCATTTTCTTTCAGCTTGGTTGAGTTTACTAATTGGTGGAGGATGTCAACATTTTGCCATCAGCATCCATAATGTGGAACTAGAGTTACATAAACCTTCCACAACGATTCTATTGACTATCTAGCCCAAACCATTTTTGAACTTTTGACCCTAATTTTCAGAAAGGAATCAGAAATTAATAACAAATGCCCTCTTATTTTATAAAACAACAAAAGCAACTTTAAATATGTGTAATCCTTTTATTACTTTTTTCTAAACTGTTAAACACATTGTATATCTACCTCTGAAAAGTATAGCTAGGATGTAGTCTCTTCATAAATGAAGACATTAAAAGTAGGTAAAGTGACCTAACTGCGTTCACATAGCTGGTGAAGCTATGGTGTCAAACATTGGATTTAATAAAATTATTGTCTTCAAGTTAGAAAAGCAATATGCATTCATTGTAGATATTTTGGAAAATACAGAAACAGGTAAAGAAGAAAATTTAAGTCAACTAAATCCAAGATTGATACTTAACCCGTGTTAACATTCTGATACAGTTCAGTATAGTATTTTTCTGTGTTTGTTTATGTTTGTGTGTTTCTGTGTATAACAACAAAATTTGAATCAGTGTATATGCATTTTGTGTGCTGATTTTCTTACGGGTATTTTGCATGTCACTAAATATTCTTTGAACATATGATTTATAATGGTTGTAGGATATTGCATTTAATGTATGTATTGTAATTTATTCAGCTCATCTTATATATTGAGTTTTTATTTTTCCTATTATAAATAAAGCTGTTATGACTGTCCTTATACATAAATCTTAGTGTGTATCTCTAAATTAATTCCATATGATTAATCCTCAGACATGGAATTGCTGAACTTAGGTGCACAGACATTTTTAAGGATCTTGATTCATATTGGCAACTTATCTTTTCAAAATGCTTTAATTTATACTCCGGCATGAAGCATGACAATGTCTGCTTTACCCAAACAACACCGAGTATTATCATTTATTTTTTAGATTTTCCTAAGAGAAAGTGAGAAATGTTATTTCACTTTAATGTATATTTATTAGATTAAAAATGGAATTGAACCTTGTTTGATGTGTTGAATGACTATTTATATTTCTTTTTTTTTTTAAAGTTGTCTGCTCCTGTCTTTTGTGTATAATCTTGTTGGTGTGTTTGTCTGTTTATGTATTTGTAGTTCTTTATTAGTTAGGACTGTGTCCACTAGTCTACCACATGTGTTGTAATGCTTTTCTAATTTCTCATTTCCTATTAATGTTCTTTTTGGTTTTTTTTTTCTGATTCAGAGGTTTCTACTTTTTATGTTGTTAAAATATTCTGCTTTTGCCTTTATGGTATCTTCCTTAGCTTTTATGCTTAAGTGATTCCACACCTCGAGATCAGATAAATACTCATCTATATTTTCTTCTTGATCTTTATGTTTTTTTTTCTTCTTTAAATATTAAGATTGTTAACCCATCTATATGGGTTAGACTGTTAAACCATGTTGTTGCTTGGTAGAAGTACAGGAATAACTTCATTTTTTCTCCAAAAGCTAAGTACATTATTTAATGGCTAAATCGTCCTTTTTCAATAGCTTTTAAGCGCCATCCTTGTTGTATACAGTACTTTTATTTTCTGTAGTGTTTTCAGTTTCTTGGAACTCTAGTTTGTTTTTGTGTCAATACTGCTACACTTTATTAAATATAGTAGCTTTATAACACGTGTTTATATCTTACTGCAAGTGTCCTCTCATAAATCTTTTGTACTTGTCCTGAACTTTCGCACTATAGGCTTAAGAAAAATTTAGTTAGTTAAAAAAAATACTTTTGAGATTTTGATTCAAATCCAAGACTTTTGATTTCTTCATCCAGTGTTGTATCTTAGATTGTAGTTGCAGGAGGGTTGTTTTTTTGGCTTTATACAGTATTTTCAAAAATTTTAATTGTCACACTTCTCCCACCCCATCAGTTCGGTAAATAAGAATAAAAGGGAAACTAAAATCACAGAATCGGTGTGAGATACAGATCTGAGCAAGTACGTGGCTTTTTTCCCCCAATGCATTTATGTCATTCAATATAGAGTGCCTAGGTGTTTTTCCCCTGTATTAGGGCAAAATTCATTTGATCCAAGTTGTCTAGATACAGAAAAAATGCAAGTAAGCAGATATATAAAAATTTCAAGTGGACAAGGGGATTTATTTTCACAGTTTATTTATATCTATAAGTCTCTTTGCAAGTTTCAGAGGCTGTATAAAGCTATAATACAGCCACCTTTCTGAACAAACTTGTGTGTAAATACAGTTTATTTCACTTGAAGCCTGCCCGCATGACTGATGGAAATTGTAGTAAAACTTCCACCTGGGTTGTCAACTACGGGAAACTTTCTTATTTATTTTTATTTGTCACAGCAGGTTAAGCTCACAAAGTCCAGGTGTTACATGGCTTTAAATCTGGACACAGGCACAGGAATAGTCTGTTGAAGGTAGTTTATTTAGGATCCCTAAACATGAAGGGACATAACAAAATGGATTTTATCCAGCTCTGTGGGTCAAGGTGTAAATTCAATGTACAATAATCAGAAATAGAGGAACACAAAAGTAGTACCAATACAACAAAGTTCTGGTGCATGTGCTATGATAATTCTATATTTTTTCTGAAGATGGTAGGAAAGGAACAAGGAAGGTAGAGAAGCGGCAGGTTTTCCCACTAATTTACCTAATTGTTTACAACTTAGCTAATGGTGGCCATCCCTCTTAGCAAGTTTTCTGATTTTACGTGAACTAACACAATTACCGTTACCAGCAGATAAGAAGGGGTTTTTCCTGCCTTGTTTAAACATAAAATTTTACAGATCTTAACCATTCATTATTTTATATGTATTTCACTTTATTTTTTAAATCTTCATTCCCAAGGCTCTGATTTACGTATTTATTTAGAAAATACACTGTCTTCATGATTTTTTTAAGTTTTTGTTTTGTTTTCTAATGACTTTGCCCAAAATAATATGGTAATTCTTTCATTAACATGATAATTCACTGTACAGTAATGGAAAATATCTAATTTATTTAATTAGCCTGTCATATTTGCTATATTTTCTCTGTTTCCTTCCTAAAGCAGCTGAAAATAAAATTATCTTTCCGCCTTTGCCTACCCATCTAGCAGATGTCTACATCATCCATGCAAATGCTTCTACTTGTGAGTATACAACTAATTTGGTTCCAATTAATGCACAAGTAATTAAAGTTGATTTTTGTATGTTATTCTAATTTTCATCACACTGTGCTTGTATTTCAATACTTTGGTATTTCATAAGCTGTCAGCTTGTGATACACTCCAGTTATAAGAGACTTTAGTTGACTCTTGTAGGATGTATATAAGTGCATGTATCAAATTGATCCATCTGGATAGCACAAAATTCCCAGACAAGCCTGTTTGAACCAAGCCACTTTCGTGGCCTGCTGTAATAGTTTCTTCTGTCCTGTTTTACATTTATACTTGACATTTGCTTTCTACTTCCTGGACATCAATACAAGAATTCAGGAATCGTTCTCCAAATTACATCCTAGGCTAAGTCTACACTTGTCAATCCATACTACATCCACCCAAAATTTGAATGTTAAGAAAAAGAGTTAAAATTCCAACTTGATTCCACCATTATCAATTCACCATAATGCAGTTATTAATTTTTTAAAAAGTATTGTGGCCCAGTAGTACATTGCTATATTTCAAATAAACCACTTGATATCGAAGTAAGAATTGGTAGAAAATTCCCCTATAATGAAACTTTGAAATTCAAAATGGAATTTTGTTTCGGAGTTCTCATCCCAGATATCTTCAGAAAAATTAAAAAGGGGATAAGCAAGGAAGAATTCAACATCTCTATAAATGATATGGGGGCAAAAGTCATGAGGAAATATCAATTTCATCTAACTAGGTGCCACTCTAAAAATTCTATATTTGCCCACCTGTTGCTTTTAAAACCATATTTTATTTTTCATCTTCTTCACTAGTTCATAATAAAGGGTGGGACAGAGGAAAATATGAAATCACTTTTAAATGAAAGAACGAATGAATGTTATCTTGGATTCTACAAAATATTGAATCTATTTTTTATATCTCCTTTTCTTCACTTCCATTTTAATAATTAGTGAATTATAGTGGAAAGTTCGAATAATTATGGATATCCGTTTTCTTCTATTTATTAGCTGTGTGACCTTGAGTATATTGTTAAATCTTTCCATTCTTTAGTGTTTTTTTCTCTGATAAATTGGAACATTAATATCTACCTTTCATATCTCACATGACTAGGTAATAATATAGATATGATGAAAGCAATTTACACTCAGAAACCACAATATGGCTATAAGATAAATGTCATTTACATCTTGAATTCATTTTTTTGTTCTTGTTCTTGTTGATATCCTACGTTTTTTTCTTTCCAATAATGTAAACTGTAAAGTAGTTTCAATTATTTTCTGATTGTCACATATCTAATTTTATATTTCATAGCCCTTAGGGATTTGTAACTTCCTAAAAGTGCTTTGTAGTATGTATAATTAAAACATAATTGAATTGAAAGCACTTAACTTTGAAAATGTTGGGGTCGTTTTATGATATTTCCTTAGGGGGGGAAATGTAACTACCTGAGTGTTTCATAAAAACCGTGATTTAGAATTAATACTCCAGACTTTTTCTATCCTCTCCCAACTCCTGCCTCTTTCCCATCCCCAACACTTCTGTGGATGGAACAGAAAGTCACATTGGCCACTCAGTTTGTTAAATCATCTATCACTTCCCTGGCAAGTTAAATTGGCCAATGTATACTATGAATTGGAGCTAAGGCAGTTGCTTCTCTTTGAAGCCTCAGGCATTTGTTTCCAAATAAACTGACTGAATTAGTGAGTCCCCATGTTATTTATGATTTTTCATTTACTTGACTTATTTCCATGATGATTGGAGATTAGTCCATTTTAAAGAAGACAAGAGAAATTGGTTTAAGAAACATTAAAACTAGACCAAAAAAGCATACCAAGATCAGGTAGTTCAAAGTTATGGTGACAGATTATCCTTAACTCATGCCCACTAGAGAAAAAGAAAAACACTTTTTTTTTTTTTGCTAAAATATGTGCTTGAAGAATTTTTGTTTTTATTTTATGGTTATAGGAATGAAAACCTGAGTTTTATATACATTTAAAATCACAACCATACTCTTGGTTATATGGAGTTTACAGTTTAAAATGTGAAAAACTCCCAGTGTTTATAGTTGGAGTTTTGCCTGCTTGAGGATTAAGTTTTGAAGGCCATAGTGATGTCACTGGATTAGAGTTAGGAAGATACATTTTGGTAAGACTGAAACCAATGCCAAATTCATGACTCCCAAATTTATGATAGAACTCTAGACTGCCTACAATTTCATGACTCCCAAATTTATGATTGAACTCATGACTTTCCAGCTTACAGATTTAAGTGCATGCACTAATAAATAAAGATTCTTAAACCTCAAAGTAAGTTCAGTGGACATCAATGAGCAGTTACCATTTAAAATACTGAGCCAGGAATAGCCAATGCAATGACATCGTGTCTTGGGTGTGTGTGGGTGAGGGTACTACTATACCACTTCAGAGACCATTTAAAATATTAATGTTCATAAAATCATATAAATTAGAATTGGAATAGACCCATTTTGTGTTATAGGCCATCTGATTTTTTGACATTTTGTTAGAGTTTATTTTCTTAACCTTGGTCTCTTTTTAAGTCTCAAGGGAGAGTAGTAAGACTTCTCCCCCTGGAAAAAAAATTCAAAATCAAATTCAGGTATTCCTTCACCCTTACCAAAGATTATATTCTCTTGATTTTTTTTTTATCTTAAAATTTTGAGTCAAATGCTGGGATAAGGCCAAATATCTGGATAAAAATATCAGTTATCCAGATGTTTTATCTGTGTAATAACAAATAGCTCTAAACCGGCCTTCAAGGCCCTTCATCACCTTGATCCAGCTTATGTTTTTCTTTATGCTTCCATTTTCCCCAAATAATAATCTTTAGTTCAGCAAATCTGGAAAATTTACTTTCCTGCCACCACCAGTCTTTAGTTTTATTTTCTTTGCCCCAGATTACCTTCACTTATTTTTGCCCATCAGTGCAAATGACTTCCTCCCTTGTTCTCTGATGCATTGTATACCATTAATGAGGTATTTGTCACATACGTCCTCCCATGACGACTGTGTGTTTATTATAGACCTCCTGAAGAACATGGGCCACCATGCTTTCTATAATCTTATATTCCACCCTACATCTAGCGTATAGAAAATGTTCAATGGATATTTATAATTGTCCATTTAACAAATGATCAACAAAATATTGGTTGATCAATCTATTGTTTTACCTATTTATTTTGTCTGTTGGTAAACAATTTCAGATCTTATAGATTCCTTCTTTAGTGCGTCTTAATGTGAACAAATGTTACATCTGGCAAATTTGAAAATTGGGGAGTCAACAGAAAAAGAATTCAAAGGTTTTAATTTAATAAAGTTGCAGATAAAATTATTATTTGTTTTACATTTTTTTTGGTGAGGAAGATTAGCCCTGAGCTAACATCTGTTGCCAATCCTCCTCTTTTTGCTGAGGAAGATTGGCCCTGGGCTAACATCCGTTCCCATCTCCCTCTATTTTGTATGTGGGACGCCTGCCACAGCATGGCTTGATAAGGAGTGCATAGGTCTGAGAGAATTATTATTTTTTTATCACTATAATTTGATAAGATGAGTTAGGGAGCAATTTCCAAACTTTAAAATGAGAAAGAAATGATTGGGGCAGGCCCCATGGCTTAGCAGTTAAGTGCTCGTGCTCCGCTACTGGCAGCCCGGGTTCAGATCCCGGGCGCACACCGACGCACCGCTTGTCTGGCCATGCTGAGGCCGCGTCCCACATACAGCAACCAGAAGGATGTGCAACTATGACATGCAACTATCTGCTGGGGCTTTGGGGAGAAAAAAGGAGGAGGATTGGCAATAGATGTTAGCTCAGAGCTGGTCTTCCTCAGCAAAAGGAGGAGGATTAGCACGGATGTTAGCTCAGGGCTGATCTTCTTCACAAAAAAAAAATAACTAAATAAAAAAGAAATAATTGTTATACCCTTTAGTAATTTCTAAAGTTATCAGAGCTAAAAAATTTGGAGACAATTGAGGCTTGTGTGTGCCACAACCGCATAAAGGTAGAGTAGAGAGGTATTATTTTAGGGTGGGCTTCTTGCCTTTAAAAATCCTATTTCTAATAAGAAATGTTAGAGTATTTTTTAACTTTCATTTTTCCAACGGACCCAGATTTGTTTTAATTAAAGTATATAATATTGTGCCACAAAATGATCGTCTATCTTCCCCAAATTTATTTTCCATTTTCAATACTATTTCTCTCTCTGCTGCACCTACTGGCCAGAAGCAAGTAAGTTTGAACCCTACATATCTGATGAGAAGTGACATTACAACAACCTCCCACAAAACTAGGAGCCTCCCACTTATTCTGTATGTCGCATACCTCTGCTCCAGGCCAGCACTCTTCACCTTCTGAGGGTCTTCACTCCTTAATGATTTTCCCAAGCCAAGCATCTAAGCTCACTCTCATTTGATAAAGAGACCATGTGTGTCCTATCTTTCTAGTCATGCAGGCAAATCACCGGTTAGTTGTTTTGCTTGGGAGTGGAGAAGCATTATGTGTTTAAAAGTTGGTTCTCCCTCTTATTTCTAACTGCGTACCCTTGGGCAAATTATTTAATCTCTTGGTAGCTCATTTTTCTCAGCTTTCATTTGTCAAGTGTGCCTAATAATAGTATCAATCTCATACAAGTATTATGAGAATTAAATAAATTAATACATGTTAGGTGCTTAGAATTCTTCTGAGTGTTTGGTAAGTGCTAATTAGTGTTAGCAATTCTTAAGAGTGACTAGCCTGCTCGAAGACATCTCAGGGAGATTTAGCACATTGTTGTAATTATCCTCACAGGTCTAATGAGAAGAATCCAGGGGCACACTTGAGAAGTAAACAGAGAACAAGCAAAAAGCATCGACAGCTGGCTAATATGTACACCCCTTCTTCATTTTTGATTCAGTTAGTCTGCTAAGTCTTACACTTTCAATTTTGGAATGAAAGTGGAAGATCATTTCATAATTTAAAATTTTAATTTAAAATCATGTTTTCATAGTTATTTTTCCAGAGTTGTTTTTTGTAAAGGGAGAAGGATAAACTAAGTCTAGTGAGGGCTGTTTCATTATACTCTTCTATCAAGTAATAAACCATAAACCATGGAAACTTTTAAAGGCACATTTTATTAAAATTTTCTTATTTCTGTATTATTTGTGTAATAGTAGTTTAAATGTTGCATTCAGTGTAATTAATTCATCTCTCTAATTTGCAGAATGAGTCTCAATACATTCAACCACAGTATGTTTGTTATAGACAAAGCTCAGGTTTACGGGACTATTCCCCTTGGACCACTTATTTTAGTCTTCCTTGTATCTATTTATTTTTTCTAGTGACTCTCATAAACCTGCTATTTTGAGGGAACATTAGAGGCAATGTGTACTTTGCAATGTCTGCTTTTGATATCTATTTACTTTTGAATGATTTGGTTCAAGAAGCTCTTACATAGTATACTTTTGCCTATTGTTTTACTCCCTTCGGGCTATATCCATTTTAATTTTTAGGATAGCCAGTGCTGATCTTATCCTCTTTATTTTCAGATTCTTACTCCTTGATAACTGGGTGGCAGGTTATCTCTCAAGTCCCTGGGAGAGAGATAACTAATTCTTTGATGTATAATTACTGGTACTACCTCCCCCTCTCTCCCTCCTTCTACTTAATCTCCTCTCCCTCCTCCTCATCCTTCTCTTTCTCTTCCTTTTCCTTCATCTATTTCTCCTTCTACACCCCCTTTCCTTAGTCGTGTGTTTGTGTTTTGTGGGGTGTTTTTTTTTTTTTATTTGTTTAAACATATATGTGCCTGATATAGTGCAGGGTGTTTAATTTTATTTTCTTATTCAATTCTTATATTTTAGTCCCACTTTTTGACCATGCTATCTTTTCAGGTCCCACTTGTAAGAAGTCTCATCATAAATCCTTAATGTCATATGGAGCTCTATTTTTGACACTGTCTTTTATTTATAGATTTAAAATTCTTTCATCATATTTGAAGCAAATATGATCTCTGATAAATCATTACTTACTAGTGTGCTCAGTTTATAACTATCTTGGATTTTATTTTCATCTTATTATTGCAGATGGCACTTTGGGATCATAAACTTTTGTAGCATATTATTTTGCATAGGACTTCAGGGAGAGCCATAAGTTTTCCAAATGGCATTTCTTCTAGATTCTTAGTTAGATTTTAGGTTCCATTTCAAGGGCTACAATGTATCCCAAGGAAATTGATCAGGTTCGATGGATTCTTCTTTTATTCCTACTGAGATATAAATTATTAAATATGTAAGATCTTAATTGGAGAAAGAATCTAGACTTTTCCATGCAAGGTTCATGTTTTGCTGTACGTTATTGGGGATTACCACATCATTTGAAGATACTCAGGTTGTCAGCATTAACTCTTTTACCCTGAGTTAGTGTTTCTCAATTGTGGAGGTACCACTCTTAGGAAACTTTCGTCAAAATTACTGGGGAGCTTGATTGACATTTAATGGGCAAGAATGTAGAATGCTAAAAGTTCTGTGATTTTTGAGCCAATAGGGCAAATGATGAATTATTCTGAACAAAATTTGTCGGTAAGGACTTCATTAACCACTGAGGAGTCTTTTTCCAGTTTTGCTGGAATGTAGACATATAAAAGAGCTGAAAGAAGGGGTGTATATTTGTTACTGATTTATTGAACAAATTGGACTTGGGAGGGATAACCAGAAACCAACTTTATTTTCTCCCATTGCTCTTTCAAATCAGTTTCACAACTTATTTTTCCCCACAACTTACATGAGTCTTACACTTGATTCCTTAACTTCTGAACACTCTTTGAAAATAGACTGGTCCAGTCCAGGGCAATATCAAAATTCTGTACTCTTACTCAATTTAAATTTCTCCTTTCCAGCAGCTCAGGTCTGACTCAAGCTGGGAAGATTGCAATGGGGAAAAAGGATGGGTGATTTGTCTTTCTCACTCACTTCCTTCTCCATTTGCTAACTGCTCTTGGTACACATGTGATCAGGCATAAGTGCTCCCTGCTGCTAGAGAATATCTAGAACTGACTCTCTTAGAGTATCCTCACTGGGAATCTTTTACTGCAGCCCTCCTTATGAGTAGAGTCTCCTCTCTGGCTAACTATTTATGAGACTCTGTTCTGCCTCTTGGTGTCGTGTGGCCCACCCATTTATTAGATTACATTGGTCCTCCAAAGTGGTCTTCTTGAGTGGAATAATTTTTATTTATTTTTTATTTTATTTTATTTTTTTATTGTGGTAACATTGGTTTATACAGTGTATAAATTTCAGGTGTAAGTCATTATACTTCTATTTCTGCATAGAGTACATCACATTCACCACCCAAATACTAATTGCATTCCATCACCACACACATGTGCCTAATCATACCCTTCGACCTCCTTCCTTCCCCTTTCCACTTTGGTAACCACCAATCCAATCTCTGTCTCTATGTATTGTTTGTTGTTGTTTTTATCTTCTATTTATGAGTGAGATTATACGGTATTTGACCTTCTCCCTCTGACTTATTTCACTTAGCATAATACCCTCAACGTCCATCCATGTTGTCACAAATGGCTGGATTTCCTCGTTTCTTATGGCTGAGTAGTATTCCATTGTGTATATACACCACATCTTCTTTATCCATTCATCCCTTGATGGGCACTTAGGTTGCTTCCAAGTCTTGGCTATTGTGAATAAAGCTGCAATGACCACAGGGGTGCATTTATCCTTATGCATTTGTGTTTTCATGATCTTTGGATGAATACCCAGCAGTGGAATAGCTGGATCGTACTGTAGTTCTATTCTTAATTTTTTGAGGAATCTCCATACCGTTTTCCATAGTGGCTACACAACTCTGCGCTCCCACCAGCAGTGTATGAGTGTTCCCTTCTCTCCATATCCTCTCTAACACTTGTTGTTTTCTGTGTTGTTAATTATAGCCATTCTGTCGAGCACGAGGTGATATCTCATTGTAGTTTTGATTTGCATTTCCCTGATAGTTAGTGATTTTGAACATCTTTTCATGTGTCTGTTGGCCATCTGTATATCTTCTTTGGAGAAATGTCTGTTCAAGTCTTTTGCCCATTTTTCAATTGGGTTGTTAGTTCTTTCGTTCTTGAGATGCATGAGTTCTTTATATATTTTGGAGATTAACCCCTTATCAGATATATAGTTTGCAAATATCTTCTCCCAGTTGTTAGGTTGTCTTTTCACTTTGTTGATGGTTTCCTTTGCTGTGCAGAAGCTTTTTAGTTTGGTATAGTCCCATTTGTTTATTTTTTCTATTGTTTCTTTTGCCCGGTCAGAAATGGTACTTGAAAATATGCTGCTAAGACCGATGTTGAAGAGTGTACTGCCTGTGTTTTCTTCTAGAAGTTTCATGGTTTCAGGTCTTACATTCAAGTCTTTAATCCATTTGGAGTTAATTTTTGTGTATGGTGTAAGATAATGGTCTACTTTCATTTTTTTGCATGTGGCTGTCCAGTTTTCCCAACACCATTTGTTCAAGAGACTTTCCTTTCTCCATTGTATGTTCTTGGTTCCCTTGTCGAAAATTAGCTGTCCATAGATGTGTGGGTTTGTTTCTGGGCTCTCGATTCTATTCCATTGATCTGTGTGTCTGTTTTTGTGCCAGTACCATGCTGTTTTTGTTACTATAGCTTTGTAGTATATTTTGAAATCAGGGAGTGTGATATCTCCAGCTTTGTTCTTTTTTCTCAGGATTCCTTTGGCTATTCGGAGTCTTTTGCTGTTCCATATAAATTTTAGAATTCTTTGTTCTATTTCTGTGAAAAAATGTTATTGGAACTTTGATAGGGATTGCATTGAATCTATAGATGGCTTTAGGAAGTATGGACATCTTAACTATGTTAATTCTTCCACTCCAAGAGCATGGAATATCTTTCCATTTCTTTGTGTCTTCTTCAATTTCTTTCAACAATGTTTTATAGTTTTTAGTGTACAGATCTTTCACCTCTTTGGTTAAGTTTATTCCTAGGTATTTTATTCTTTTTGTTGCAAATGTAAATGGGATTATATTCTTAATTTCTCTTTCTGCTACTTTGTTGTTAGTATATAGAAATGCAACTGATTTTTGTATGTTGATTTTGTATCCTGCAACTTAACCATATTCATTTATTATTTCTAAAAGTTTTTTGGTGGATTCTTTAGGGTTTTCTATACATAAAATCATGTCATTTACAAATAGTGACAGTTTCACTTCTTCCTTTTCAATTTGGATCCCTTTTATTTCTTTTTCTTGCCTGATTGCTCTGGCTGGGACTTGCAATACTACCTTAAATAGGAGTGGTGAGAGTGGGCATCCTTGTCTGGTTCCTGTTCTTAGAGGGATATCTTTCAGTTTTTCACGATTGAAGATGATATTAGCTATGGGTTTGTCATATATGGCCTTTATTATGTTGAGGTACTTTCTATACCCATTTTATTCAAAGTTTTATCATAAATGGATCCTGTATCTTGTCAAATGCTTTCTCTGCATCTATTGAGATGATCATGTGATTTTTATTCTTCATTTTATTAATATGGTGTATCACGTTGATTGATTTGCTGATGTTGAACCATCCCTGCATCCCTGGAATAAATCCCACATGGTATATGATCTTTTAAATATAATGTTTCATGCAATTTGCTAGTATTTTGTTGAGTATTTTTGCATCTATGTTCCTCAGTGATATTGGCCGGTAATTTTCTTTTTTTGTGTTGTCCCTGTCTGGTTTTGGTATCAGGGTAATGTTGACTTCGTAGAATGAGTTAGGAAGCTTCCTCTCCTCTTCAATTTTTTGGAAGAGTTTGAGAAGGATACGTATTGTCTTCTTTGAATGTTTGGTAGAATTCACCAGGGAAGCCATCTGGTCCTGGACTTTTATTTTTGGGGAGGTTTTTGATTACTGTTTCGATCTCCTTACTGGTGATTGGTCTATTCAAATTCTCTATTTCTTCTTGATTCAGTTCTGTAACGTTGTATGATTGTAAGAATTTATCCATTTCTTCTAGATGATCCAATTTCTTGGCATATAGATTTTCACAGTATTCTGTTGTAATCTTTTGTATTTCTGAGGTGTCCTTTGTCATTTCTCCTCTTTCATTTCTGATTTTATTTATTTGAGCCTTCTCTCTTTTTTTCTTGGTTAGTCTAGCTAAAGGTTTGTCAATTTTGTTTACCTTTTCAAAGAACTAGCTCTTGGTTTCATTAATTTTTTCTATTTTTTTCTTTTTAGTCCCTATTTCATTTATTTCTGCTCTGATTCTTATTATTTCCCTCCTTCTACTGATTTTGGGCTTTATTTGTTCTTCTTTTTCCAGTTCCTTTAGGTGCACTGTTAGATTGTTTATTTGAGATTTTTCTTGTTTGTTGAGATAGGCCTGTATTGCTATAAACTTCTGTCTTAGAATTGCTTTTGCTGTATCCCTTAAATTCTGGCATGTTGTATTTTCATTTTCATTTGTCTCCAGGTATATTTTGATTTCTCCTTTGATTTCTTCGTTGACCCTATCGTTGTTCAGTAGCATTTTGTTTAACTTCCACGTATTTGTGGCTTTTCTGATTTTCTTCCTATAGTTGATTTCTAGTTTCCTACCATTGTGTTCAGAAAAGATGCTTGGTATTATTTCAATCTTCTTAAATTTATGGAGACTTGTTTTGTGGCCTAGTATGTGATCAGTCCTGGAGAATGTTCCATGTGCATTTGAAAAGAATGTATATTCTTCAGTTTTTGGATGGAATGTTCTGTATATCTACTAGGTCCATCTGTTCTAGTGTGTCATTTAAGGCCAATGTTTCCTCATTGATCTTCTGTTTGGATGATCTATCCATTGGTGTAAGTAAAGTAGAGTGTTAAAGTCCGCTACTATTATTGTGTGACTGTCTATCTCACCTTTTATGTCTATTAATAGCTGCTTTATATATTTAGGTGCTCCTGCGTTGGGTGCATAGATATTTATGAGTGTTATATCCTCTTGTTGGATTGTTCCCTTGATCACTATGTAGTGCCCTTCTTTGTCTCTTGTTACGGTTCTTGTTTAAAAGTCTTGATATGAGTATTGTTGTCTTAGCTTTCTTTTCATTGCCATTTGCATCGAGTATCTTTTTCCATCCCTCCGTTTTCAGTTTGTGAGTGTCTTTAGGTCTGAAATGTGTCTCTTTTATGCAGCATTTATATGGGTCTTGTTTTTTTATCCAATCAGCCACCCTATGTCTTTTAATTGGAGCATTTAGTCCATTGACATTTAAAGTAGCTATTGATAAGTATGTACTTAGTGCCATTTTTTTTACTTTTTTATCAGTGTTTTAGTAGTTCTTCTCTGTTCCTTTCTTCTTCTCTTGCTCTCTCCTCTGTGGTTTGATGGCTTCCTTTAGAATTATGTTTGGGTTCCTTTCTCTTAGTTTTTTTGTATTTATTATAGGTTTCTGGTTTGTGATTACAGTGAGATTCATATATAGTAACCAACATATATAGCAATCTATATTAAGTTGATGGTCTCTTTAGTTTGACCTCTACCTCAAAGCTCTACTCTTTTACTCCTCTCCTCCCACATTTTATGTTTTTGACATCATATCTAACGTTTTTTTTGTGTGTTTGTATCTGTTACCTTCTTATCATGGAAATAGATCATTTTTCCTATTTGTGGTCTTCTCTTTCCCCCTTAAATAAGTCCTTTTAGCAGAGTGGAATAATTTTTAAATGCATCCCAAGGATAGTTTATTGCTGCAGGATCCACGTCTGGTGCACAAATATCTTTGTTCCACTGCAGTTTGAAGGCAGTTACTTTCCAATGCAGTTCTTTCTCTGGTGCTCCTAACTTCAGCCAGGCTCTCATTTTCACATTTCTTCTGGTGAGAGTCCTACACCAATCAAGACCAAAATGATTGTCTTAAAGCCTTCTTCCCTCCTGGGAAGCTTAGAATATTGACATGCTTCTCAAAACACTTCACACTATCAGAATTTTCAACCTCAAAATTTTATACTCTGAAGTTAAATAATGGGCAAAGGCTGGAAGAACTAGTATAGTTCTTTGCAAGTGTAGCTTATATGGCCTTGCACCTTGCTTTAGGATATGGGTGTATTTGGCCCCTATTATTCTCAGATTTTGGGATTTCAGCCAAAACTGAGATAGAAACAGTCTCATTTAACAGCCTTTATGCTAAATAGGCAAAACTTATGCAGCTTATCACCAAGGCTGTGCAAGAAACTTGATGATCAACAGCTACATGAGGAATAGCATGTTGGTAATAGGTAATGATATTTATTCACAAGATAGAGCATGTCTGATCTGGCTTCAGGAATGCTAGCCAAAGTCAAAAGGGCAAAAGATATACAAGAAAGAAACAAGTGCTTCCTATTAGAGACTATTCTTTCTTTTTATAAGTCAGCCAGATTGCTAAGTGTTGGAGGCCTGGGTATAAGTCAATAGAGCTCCTTCCCAAGGTCTGGTTTTTGTCTTGTTAGGCTAGCAGAATTGGACTCAAGACCCTCAACTGAGTTAAACCCCAAGAGCTGGATTTCAGAGACCAATGTACATGTCAGCACAAGCCATGAGATGTAAGATAGTCCCTTCAATAATGGAAACAGGAGGAGCTCTACTGAACAAAGTAGAACACCAGCAGCATGGACAGAGACTCGGGTAAATAGGCAGTAGGTAATATGGATGTCCAATATTCATTAAATGTTGGAGAGTATCTTAGCCCAGTTTCTCTAGAAAATAGAGCCTGATTTAAGCATTGTATTAGTCTGCTCAAACTGACATAACAAAATACCATATATTGAGTGGCTTAAACAATACAACCTTATTTTCTTATAATTCTAAAAGCTGGATGTCCAAGATCAGAGTGCTAGCATGGTCAGGTTCTGGCAGTGGAGCCCCTTGAGCTCACTTGGAGTTGGTCAGACACTCCTGGCAAGCCAAGAGAATCTGAGAAAATAGAAAAGATGTGCCTGAAGCAGATGCCTTGGTAGGTTGGTAACACATGACATCAGAGGAGTCTGTGACAGGTGAGACACAAGGGGTTATAGGCGGGCAGATTTGAGAGAAGAAAACAGGAATCCAGGGAAAGGAAATGAAGTTTCAGGGCAGGACTCCCATGTTCAGAAAGACTGGCATGAAAAAGGTAGATTCCAAGGAAAAAGTAACGGGATTAGAGTTCAAATGAGGCATCCATGCAAAAGAAATAAGTGGCGTAAAAGCAAATTGCAACAACCCCATTACAAACTCAGAGCAGGATCAGCAGCAACAAGGCAGCCCTAGTCCCACCATACCAACTTCTGGGATTCTTAAATTCCCTAAGTTAGGAATGAAATAGATTTGAGCCTAAAATTAATTAATTCATTTTTTCATGTCTTCATTCCCTCAAGAGTACTGATTATATACCATGATCTAGGCATCAAAGATTTGGTGGAGATAGATCAAAATTACAGATAACCACACCAGGGAGGACACCAGGCAGATCATTAATTGGAGACTCATAACAATAAGAGAAAGATAGGTAGAGTTGTCCTGTTTTACTTTTACTCGAAACCTTCAGATGAATTGAATTGATCTAGAAATGTACCCTTTGTGTGTAATTCTTAATCTACCTTCCATGATCATCTATCTTGAACATGAATTATATTTTCCTTTTGTAGAGAAGCAACAGAATATTCAAGGTCTGGTACCAAGCATGGTGCTTGTTACAGATAAAACCATCAATAAATACTTGAACAAATTAATATCAATTTGTAATTATATTTTTGAAAAACTCTCTGTTACTTTTTTCCTTTTGGTGAATTTAACAGTGTAGTCCTGAAACTGTCAGTGTATGCATAATTCTTTCAGATTGCCTCTTATTGAGTTGGTTTTCCCTAAGTAGCTGATTAGGATTCTTATAAATCTGGTGAATGATCTCTGGGTCTCCATATTTTCCAGTCTTTAAGATTTTTGTTTCTTTTTTAGATTTACAATTTTTAAAAATAAAAAGTGACATATACTCTTTATAGAAAGAGAGAGAATATTTTTCAAATATTTTAGAAGTGAAGGGATCCTCAACCTCATTCCATACTCCATAGTGTTTGTTATGTAACCTTATAGACCTTTCTATGTGTAGATACAGACACACACAAATAAATGTAATTGTTACAAACATGGAGTCATACTATGCCTATTATATGGTAATAATTTAGTATTATATAATAAACTTCTTACCATGTTAGTATATACATGGCTATTGAATTAAAGTATGAACATTAATTAAATTTTTAAAATAGTGTATAGTCTATATAAGTCCATATAAAAGAAAAAGTATAAGTTTTTTCATTCTTCACCACTTCTTTACCCAAGTCCTAACTTGAGAGGTCACAACTAATAACAGTTTCTGATTTTAATTATTCTAGATATTTTTATAGCTGTCAAAATTCTTATTATATTTCTGATTCCTGATTATTTATAGTTAATATTTATTTACTCTCCTCTATAAAAAAAAGTGGAATTAGCGCACATCAAATACCATCTCCTCTTTCTATTGACTTTTAAATTTTGTTATATGTTTTTCATTCTTAAAATTTTTTTCTTTATGTTATTAAAATCTACACTACATCTTCTACTTTATCACCTTTAGTCAGTATCTCACCATTTCAAAAGATATTAAAAAGCACATTCACTCTCTCTTTCCCTGTTCTTTCACCCTCTACTTTCCAGTTTTTGTTGTTACATTATAATTTTTATATTGTTAAGGTTATAATATTCATTTATATTCTGTAACCCTAATCAGGTTTTTGTACCTTTGTAAGTTAAATCAGAAAATTGAAAACCTCCAAAAGATATTGAACTTATACACAAGGCAATGTACCTAAGCTTTGTGATTCAATGGAGAATTTTCTAAGGTCAAGGCTAATGAGTCCTCTTTCTATTTCTAAATATCTTCCTTCTTGTCTTCTCGATCATTCTCAGTTGCCACTGTATCTTGAAATTTATGTCATCCTTTCTTTAAATATATATACAAGTTAATTTTTTAAATTAATGGACTTTATTTTTTTTGCAGCACTTTTAAGTTTATAGAAAATTGAGCAGATAGGGCAGAGAGGGCCTATTTACCCTCTGGTTTAATATTATCAAACTGTTTATATAGATTATATGGTTATCTACCTGGATTCAGAGAAGGCATTTGACAAAATAAACATTAATTTTTGTTAAAAACACTCAACAATTTAGGAATCATTTCATATTTTCCTTCTTAATTTGATTATCTATCTATACGTAGCCATATAGATACGTATCTGAAAGCCAGCGTCATACTTAATGGGGAGATACTGTAGGCATTCTCACTAAAGTCAATGACAAGAACGAATGCCCATTATCACGAAAACAATTTAACATTGTCTGAAGGAGATTAACCTGTAGATTAGACAAGAGAAGAAAATTAGAGTTATAAAATATTGGAAAGGAGAAGGTAAAACTATTACTATTTGCAGTTGACGTAATGTTACATGTGGAAAACCTAAGACACTAAGTAAGAAAACAAAGCACTACAGTTATAAGATAATACAGTAACATGGTGGAATATGAAATTAATATACATAAATAAACAGAATTGATCAAAACATAAAACAACCAGTTCAAAGATACGATGGAAGACTCCATTTCTAATAGCAACATAAAAAATAAAACCATAGGCCTAAACTTAGCAAGAAATGTGCAAACTTTGTATGAAAAAAACTTTAAACCTCTCCTGAAGTACATAAAGGGAAACTTAAATTAATAGAAAAACATATCATCTCAGATAGGAAGATTCATTATCAATGGTGTCTATTTTCTCTAAATTCTCTTACTTGTTTGTTTTAATGTAATATGATCTGAAATTTGATACCAACTGAAATTAGATAAAATGATTCTGAAGTTCACATGAAAATATAAGCAAGTATAGCCAGATAAACTGAAAAAGAACAATGAGGGGAACTAGCCCTAATAGGTATGAAGTATACTTCCAACCTCAAAAGGTCAAACAATGTGGCACTTGTGCATGAGCACACACATAAAACAGATGAGTAAGATCATAAATAAACAAAAATACATACAGGAATTTAATATATGATAAAAGTGTTATCAGAAAACAATGAGTGAAGATGAAGTTTTCTATTTTTATGTGCTCCAAAGTATCAGTCTCAACTTTTCATGGCTATTGGATCTTGTATTATGGTTAGAAAACTCTTCCCCAATCTGAAGTTATAAAAAAAAATTAACCCATGGTTTCTGTTCAATAAAAAAGATGAGCTTTTCCGCTTTGGTGGCCCTGGTTGGTGGGTTTGGATCCCAGGCGCAGACCTAACAGTGACCCACATACAAAATAGAGGAAGATTGGCACAGATGTTAGCTCAGGGCTAATATTCCCCAAGCAAAAAAAGAGGAAGATTGGCAATAGATGTTACCTCAGGATGAATCTTCCTCAGCAAAAAAAAAAAAAAAAAAAGAAAAAGAAAAAGTCATTAAAAAATATGAGCTTTCAATCAATGATGTTAGAACAGTTAGCTAGTCATCTGGAGTAAGTTAATGTTGCACATATTAAACCAGGACAAATTCCAAATGGATCAAAGATTGAAATTTTGAAAATAAAACCATACAAATGCTACAAGAAAACATCATTGACTTCTTTTATATCCTTGGAATGGGAAAGGCCTTTCTTAATATTATGCAGAATCCAGAAGTCATTAAAGACGAGAATGATAATTTTGACTAGATAAAAATCAAGAATTTCTGCATGGAATGAAAAATACATCATACACAAACTCAAAAGATAAATGAAAAAATGGTGCTGGTTGGTGGAGGGGCGATTGTAACTTATCAACAAAGGCTAATTCACTAATATATAAATACATCTTAGAAATTGAGATAAAACAAACTAAAAAACCCAAAGAAACATAGTAAGAGTGTTCACAGATAAATACATAATTGCTCCTCAAATATAAGAAAAAAAGCAATACTTCAACAGTAATATGAGAAATGCAAGTTTAATCTACATTGAGATATCATTTTTTTATATATTCTATTGGCAAAAATCCAAAAAAGTGACATATTCTTCTAGGAAAACTGTGGGAAAACCAGTACTCTCATACATTGTTTTTAGGATTCTAAAATGAAGGAAATCTGATATTATTTACCTAAAAGCATTTAACATTTTCTAGGAATCCTACTACTGGGAAGTAATCCTACAGATACACATAGACAGTTAAGAAATAACATATGTACAGTATTACTAATTGCAGAGTTGTTTACACACTCCAAGATTGGAAACTGCTTAAGTATTCAATGGTAGGAGACGGGTCACATGAACTCTGGTGTATCCACACAACATAGTCCTAGGAAGCTATAAAAAAGAGTGACAAAGACTTTGGTAACGAAATGGTGATGTCTACGACATTTTTTGTTAAATGATTAAAAAACAAAGTAATAGAACAATATTTATAGTAAGCTATCTTTTGTGTAAGAAAGGGGGGAAAATAAAAACATATGTTCATATTTTTTATATATTTGTAAAGGAATATTAAAAGAATACACAGAAAACGAATAAAATTGACATCTGTAGGGGAGACGATGGGGACAGAGGTAGAGTCTTCTCTTTGTAGATTACATGTTTTTATATTGTTTTGATTTTGAACCATGTGAATATACCTCTTCAAAAATAAAATTACATATATATGCATATGTATACATGTGCTATGTCTATACATAGTTTGTATATATAAGTTCAAAATTTTGGATTCAAAATGTTTCCCCTGGAAATCTGAATCAATATCTGAATAAGTTGTACTATTGTCTTCTAGCATCTGATTCATAAAAATCTAACACAGTCTGACTCTTGTTTCTTTGGAGGTTCTCTCTCTTTTTCAGGAGGCTTGTAGGATTTTTCTCTTTATTTTTGCAATTACAAAATTTCATCAAGATGGATGTGCTCAGCATGTATGCTGTCTCAATCTGAATACGAGTGAATATTTTTAAAGATTGGTATGTTTTTACCCCTATTTATTTGATGATTTTTCCTCTTTACATTCTGGAAGATTCCCATGTCTTTATCACCTATTTCACCAAAATACGATTCTGATGTGTAAACACAGCTTAAATATGTGAACGATTCCCAAATGGGCTATACTTTGCTGGGAGAAAAATTAAGAGATCTAAACAAAGAGGATTGTATCCATATTATGGAATTTATAGCCAAGATATATGTTCTTTTAAACTTCACACTCCCTACTATTTATCATGTCCTCCTCAAAAACCAAGGATCTCTTTCATTAAAAGGCAATAAAAATGTAGGAAAACCTCCTAAAAATAGCTCTGTCGTCTTTCTTTTGACTGGCTTTCCCAAAGATGTATAAACTAAGAATAGTATAAGACAAATGCTTTCGCCTGAAACTTTGCACACAAAAATTCAGTACATATATCAAAAATAGGGGAAGATCTCTAAATCAGAATGTATATAAGCAAAGACAGTTACAAATTATCTATGATGTAGCAGCTCTTTTCCTAGCATTTTGGAGGCGATACAGGAAACATTTTATCTAGTATCTCACACAGTTACAACAAAATTCTTCAAAGTTTTAGAAAAGTTAACATTGTTTATTTTATATTTGAGGCCAGAATAAAAGTGGGCAAATGGGGCCTGGCTCTGGGACTGAGTGGTTCAAGTTCCGTGCGCTCTGCTTCGGTCGCCCTGGTTCACGGGTTCAGATCCTGGGCATGGACCTACTCCACTCATCGGCCATGCTGTGGCAGTGTCCCACATACAAAATAGAGGAAGATTGGGACAGGTGTTAGCTCAGGGCGAATCTTCTTCAGGAAAAAAAAAAAAACAAGAACGTGGGTAAATTGCATTCTAACACGGAACTGGCTTTGAGCTAGTTTTTGTAAAGTCGATTAAACTTTTTAAGCTAGTTTTCTGTTACTAGATCACTGTTAATTTTCTTTTAATAGATTTATTAAAAAATTTTGAATTTTTACTAGTATCATTCTTTTAATTGTATGATTATATGAGGCTCTTTCAGGCTGACGTAATACTCTGTAAATGAGCAAACCACTGAATAGTTGATCAATTTATCTTGTGTATAAAGTGAATTAATGCACTATACAATGCAATACAGTGTACAATGTACAGTACAAGGTACTGTAATTAATAATTACAGTATTAATTATAAACTGTACTCTCTCCCTTCCTGGCTTATGAAGAAGCTCACAGTCATGCATTTTCACGTGATGTGATCTGACTCCAGATTCGTTTTCTCCATTTGGTTGAATGGAAGCTTGTTCAGCATGCAGTAGCATTCATCTGTATTAATTAACGGTTTTCTTCATCAGTGTATATGAGGGAGAATCTATTTATTCTACTCAGTGATTTTATTGTATCTTTGACGCTTTTTCATATTCACAATTAAAATATATATATATTTTGTACCTTGTAAAGTGAAGAAGTTTGTTGAATCAAAATCATACTTTTTGTACCCTAGAGTTAATCATCATACTGTAGCTTAACTTCTCTCTATCTCACTGTATTCTCTACCCACCCCACCCCCTAACCCTGTCCTATCCAGATTGCTCCACTGATTATCCATCCAACTTACTGTGTGTGAGCTGATGCTGTGCATATTCTTTCACTATATCCTCTGCCTAGAACACGTCTCTCTTCTCTCCATTCATCTATCCTACCCCTCCTGCAAAGCCTAGCTCAATCTCCTCTGGGCCTTCAAGTCCTCTCAATCTCCTGTCTGTCTTTCCTTCCAATAATAATAATATTGCCATTTATTAAGAGCTTATACCATCAGATCTTATAAAACTTTTCCACCAAGATCTCCTTTTTATCAGAGAAGAATGAATACTATTCCAAGGGTGAGTGAGAGTGGGCGTTGTCTTATGTGTTTCTTAAAAATTGCATGTTTGTTTTAAATTTATTCCCATCAGAAGTGAATGAAGGAGTGGGTCACCTGGGCAACTCTCTGAGAAATGCAGCTATAAGGTAAGGAATCAGAAATAGGTTACTTGATAACTTAAGTTTCTTAACACATAGCTCTTTTTATAATGAGTGAGATGTAAATTAGCACGACTTCCCCTGACGTTGAAAGAGGTCTTGATTTGAAAAAATGATAGAAATAAAAAGCAAAAAGGAAAGGAAGGTAGGAAGGAAGGATCAGAGGGAGGAAGGAAGAAAGGAAAGAAGTACAGAAGGAAGGAAGGAAATTTTACGTGCAATTTTCATGTAATCTTTGTGACCCTTCTTTAAATGAAGTAGACTTAAAACCCTTCAATAGGTTCTAGTCATTCTTAGGTTAAAGTGTGAAATCTTTATTGTGGCTCACCAGTCCTCTGTAATCCACTGTCAAAGGCCTCGGCCGCCTCTTTGGCCCCACCCTGGCCCTGTCTCTGCTCCAGCCATCAGGCTTCTGTCGCTCCATTGGTGACACTGACCCTCCCTCACCACAGGCCTTCCAACTCTTTTTACCCACCTCAGCTGGACTACAGGCAAAGCAGCACTCTGGTCTCCTTTAAAAGACCAATTGCTCAGAAAGGTTTTTTTTTTAGGTTTAGTTTTGTTTGTTGGATTCTCATATTTCCCTTTCAGAATAGTTACCACAATTTTGACTCCTCGCTTATTGTTTAATGAGGGCTGAGACCGTAACCATCTTAAACACCGTTGTAACCCTAGAACCTGGCATGTGGTAGACATTCAAATATTACTGAACAAATTAGGTAATATTCTGATACCTATTTTAAGGATGAGGTACTTGGAGCTTATACGGTTTAAGTAGGTTACCCAAGGTCGCACAGTTAATAAGTAGCAGAGGCAGGATCCAGCTCTTTCTGACTTCATAGACAGAGGATTTATTACCATACTATTTAGATTTAGAATTGCTAAACCCTTATTGCCTGCTCAGCTATGGCCCATCTCATTTTGCTGGCTTATAATAATTTCCACACCATTTCTGTCACACTATCCTAAGTATTTTTCTATGCCCTGTTTCCTCAACCATAATGTTGCTTCCTCTCTTCAAGGAGACAGGCCACATTTGTTGTTATTGTTTTAAAATATTTGTTTCTATTTTGCATATTTACATATTGCTGAAATGGGTTCCTTGGACATTTTAGTCACTGCAAAGATTTTACTAAATAATATATAGGAAGAAACTACACACTGTGCAGGGAGGCGAAAAAATGAAGTTAGAAGATGTGAAAATAATTCTTTTAATTAGTGATAAACATATACTAGTCATTGGTATATGTTAGGATTATGAAAGAAGGGTAAACTGTTTGCTTTTCTGTGTGAATAAAAGGTTGAGCTGTAATAGCAATGAGGGACATTTAATTTATTTAGTTTAACAAAAAGGCCAATGGTGCCTTCCTTGGGTGAGGAAGGCACCATTATTCACTGCAGGCACTTTGAGAAATAGGGAGGAACAAGATTATTTTTGGTATCCTTTCACTTTCCTTTTCAACATCCTTTTTCATTCTTCTCATTTACCCTCTAGAAATGCTTATTCTGTATCCATTTCCACAGAGCTCGGCAGTAAAAGGTGTTAACTGGTAGTAGTTTAAGAAAGTAAAACATATCTTAGGGTTGTTTGAATTTTAAAGGGACACTTGCAAATTTGGAAGGAATATTGCCTTGTAATTAGCAAGATACACTTAACTAGGGGACCAAAATTGTGTATCATTCTTGATTTCTCCCACAGAACATAGCAGAAGGCCTTGCACAAAGGAAATGAGAATCACACACTCTGAACTCTAGAGGGGATTCTGTGCTCACTTGCCTCTTCCTCTCACTTCCATCTCTGCCGCTTCTAGAAGAAAGAGGTGTGATTGGAGTCAAGGACAGATGGACTCCTCAGGGATGTTCAGATGGGCACTGCATTATTTGCTTTAAGTGGAAATAGAGATGAGAATAATGCTCGATGAGGATATTTTCTCACTGTCGTTACTTTCTTCTCTCTTATTTAGTCCCATGCTGTGACTGAGGAATGATGGGCCTGGCTGCCCCTCCATTAGGAAGGCCAAGAGGGAGCCAGGGGCAAACCCAAAGAAAAGGCTGTGCTAGACAGAGAGTGAGGTGCTAGGGTCGCACACTACTCCAGGCCGCGATGCCAGGGTGAGGGGCCCGCAACAGATGTGGGTCAAACCTTCACTAGTCATAAAGGGTGAGCACTGTTCTGGGCAGTTGTGTGCACATGCATGTACACACACACACACACACACACACACACACACGCAACAACAACAACAAAGTAACCCTGGAACCCAATAGTGGTGGCTGTTGTATCAGTCCACACCAGATAAGGATTGGTAAATCCTGGTTCCGGCTATATCTTTTGAAATATGAGTAACAGTAAGATAAATCTGTGCTCATGTTTCCTTCTATTTTTATTTTATATTTATGAAATTCATACACATATAGTTAAAAAATAAATTTCAGGGGGCCAGCCCCGTGGCCTAGTGGTTAAGTTCAGCATGCTCTGCTTTGGTGGCCCGGCTTCACGGGTTGGGATCCTGGGCGTGGACCTACACCACTGGTCAGCCATGTTGTGGTGGTGACCCACATGCAAAATAGAGGAAGACTGGCATGGATGTTAGCTCGGAGTGAATCTTCCTCAGCAAAATAAATAACTAAATAAATACATTCATATTGAAAAATGGCAGTGTTCTGCTCCACCTTCTTCCTCACCCACAGTTCCATTCCTCAAAGGTAATCATTTAAAAAGAATGCTTTCAGCTATTTCTTTTGTACTTCTCTTTACATTTCTAAATAACATGCTTCTGTTTTTAAAAAAATATTTTATTTATTTATTTTTTTTTGTGAGGAGATCAGCCCTGTGCTAACATCTGCCAATCCTCCTCTTTTTTTTTTTTTTTTTTTTGCTGAGGAAGACTGGCCCTGGACTAACATCCGTGCCCATCTTCCTCTGTTTTGCATGTGGGTCACCACCACAACATGGTTTGCCAAGCAGTGCATCGGTGCACGCCCGGGATCCGAACTGGTGAACCCTGGGCCGCCGCAGCGGGGCACGCACACTTAACCACTTGCACCCCCAGGCCGGCCCTAAAAAAATATTTTAGATATTAGTATTTGACATTGTGTTATGGTAGATGAACATTTATCTCTTTTCCACTGCCTATTTCCTTGTCTCCTTCATTATCCCAACATTATAAGTCACTTTTTTCTTTAAAGCAATAACCAGCATTTTCACTAGTTTGATGGCTAAATATTGCTCCTTGGACAGGCAGAGTGTGTATTATGACTATATCTCCTTTTTTTGGTACAATTTTTCATTTTTTTCCTTGAATCAATAAACATTTCATTTTCATTTGTATTGTTTCTTATGTCCTTTTCCTTAGTTTCCCCTCTCAAATGCTCCAGTAATTCTCCACATACCTAAAAGTAGTTTTCATTTCCCTCAAAGCTCTATCACCATCAGTGAATCTACTGCTTCCCTCCTTTTCCTGGAAACTGTCCTCCTGGGGCCACCATCTCCTGCTGTGCTCTAGGCTGCTGAACTGCTGTCATCCTGCCTCTTCTCTTTGCTGCCCTCCCAAACTGAATCTCCCATTTTTTGGATATCAAGTCTTCCTCTTTCTTAACTACTCCATCATTTGGTTCGAGTCTAACCAAGTAGCAGGTAACATTTTTGGTCTTCCTTATTGATTGAGAGTTTGGTTGATACAACTTTGAAAATACATTTTCCTCAGAATTATTGAAGGCATTTCTCAACTGCCTTCTGGTAAATAGTATTGCTGGTAACAGGTCTAATGTTAATCTACTTCTCATCCTTTACATATTCCTGATTTTTCTCTCTGAAAGTTGTTATATTCCTCCCTTTATTTTGATATTCTTAAATTTTACAGTGAGGTGTCTTTGTCTGAGTCTTTCTTTCTTTATTGTACAAAACAATAGGTAAGATCTTTCAACCTGGAGACTGGTTTCCTTTAATTCTGGAAAAAGTTCTCGTGTTTGATTTTCCGTTTTATTTTTCTGGAACTTCTATTTGTTGTATGTCAAAATGCTAGTTTGATCCTTTAAATCTCTCATCTTCTATCTTCTGTTTTCCTCTGTTTGATTTTTGTTTACTTTTGAGGAGATTTGCTTTCCTTTATCTTTTTTTTTTTGTGAGGAAGTTTGTCCCTGAGCTAACATCTGTGCCAGTCTTCCTCTATTTTGTATGTGGGACGCCACCACAGCATGGCTTGATGAGCAGTACGTAGGTCTGCGCCTAGGATCCAAACTGGTGAACCCTGGGCCACCGAAGTGGAGTGCGCAGACTTAACCACTATGACACCAGGCTGGCCCCTACTTTGTCTTTTAACTTCCATTGACTTTTTAATTTCAATTTTTGTGGTTTTGGTTTTTGTTTTTTTTTGGTGAGGAAGATTTGCCTGAACTAACATCCGTTGGCATTCTTTCTCTTTTTTTTTTTTTGCTTGCAGAGTATTAGTCCTGAGCTAACACCTGAGCCAATCTTCCTCTGTTTCACATGTGGGATGCCTCCACAGCATGGCTGATGAATGGTGTGGGTCCGCCCCTGAGATCCAAACCCACGGACCTGGGCCGCCAAAGTGGAGTGTGTGGAACTTTAACCACTCAGCCATGGGGCCGGCCCCTCAACTTTTGTGTTTTTAATACCAAAAATTTAGTTCTTGTTTCCTGGAGAATTATATATATTATTTATATAAATTGTTATTTTATATATATATATATATATATATATATATATCATCTTTAAATTGGGGGTAATATAAAGCTTATAGGATTTTTGTCAGAATTAAATGAGTTATTGTAGGTCACCTGCTCAAAACAGTGCCTGATACATTTTTAGCATGCAGTAAATGTTAAGAAAACAAGCATTAGCAATTTATAATAGTTTTATTGATTAGCTTCTGCTGCATAACCAGCTCCCAAATTAGTTTATGATTGTAAGAAGTTGGCGATATGAGCTGGGCTCATCTGGGCCAATGAAGCTGAATTTGTTTGGGCTCACTCCTGGCTCTGCAATCAGGTGGTAGGTTGAGTGGGTCAGGCTGAGTGGCTTGTGAATGGCCTCCACTAGGGATAGCTGTGATGACTGAACCTCTCTCCATGCAACCTCTCATCCTGCAGCGGATGAGCTCAGTCTTATTCACAAGGTAGAGTGTCCCAAACAAGTCTCAAATCTCTTTAATTTCTCATTTGCAATTGCCCCACTGGCCAAACAAGTCACATGGCCATGCCCAGAGTCGATGTGGGAGCAACTACCCAAGGACATGCATACAAAAGGAGGGAAGAAATTTGAGGCCTTTACTGCAGTACTCTACAGTGACATAAAGTAGTAGTAGTATGTTAAATTGAAGAAACAAATCTTCTAGTTAAAGATGGTGGCTTAACTAAACGGGTCCATCTTCCTCTTCTCCTGAAACTGTTACCAAGCCAGGTTCCTTTTTGCCGGTCGCCCAGAGAGCCAATCACCAAGACAATGAGATTGCAGCAGAGAGAGGGTTTTAATCACAAGACAACCAAATGGGAAAGTGGAAAAACGAGTCTCAAATCCGCCTCCTTGAAAATGGGGACTCAGGGATATTTATGTGGTGGGGAAAAGTTGGTCTGAAGTGTGGAGATAGATGATTGGAGGTGAGGAAAAGTGAGGTAATTGATGATCTACACAAGCATAGTCAGACTTCATGCCTCTTCACAGGACACATGTTCACAAAATGGTGGCATTAGCATGATCTGAAGGTGGAGTTTTTAGCCTCTTGACGTCAAAAGGTCACTCATTGGGCATCTGCGTGGGCCCAGTCGACGGGTTGGTGGTCTCAACTGGCCTGAACTGGACCAGGGGGTCCTAATTCCTGAAAAAGAGCTCAAACATCCATTACTGTGGTGACCCAGGCACTAGGAAGATGTTATCTATAGGAACCTAGTGGGAGTCAGAGAACCTATTCCCTGAGCAACACAGTTAACACTGGGCGGATGAACAACTAAAAGGTATAATCAGTAATTGCAAAAAAAAACTTTAGTTACTAGCTACCTAATCATCAATGGCTAACTGTTTACTGGTTTCAAAACCTCATTAAAATGATATTAAAAATAAGTAAATAAACCTACAAAGGCAAAGAGACAGAGAAGAGAAAATACCCGAGGAAAGATTTCAACAGTATTTTTGTTAACTGATTTAGCAAAGAGAGGAAATTGCTCACCAAATACCTATCAATGAGAAGTAATATAATTAACCACTCAACACTGTACTCCCCCCCCACCCCCCGGAGGCCCTTGACTCGGAGGTTTCAAGGACCAGGAAGGGTGAGGGGTGACAGGAGAAGCTGAACACAGGGACAGTGGTTTGAAAACCTACATAGAAAGCAGTCAGACCTCAGTCCCCCTCCTCCTTCACACGCAGACAGGAACTACTTCCTCTCAGACAGGAAACGGGAAATCTTTTGTCTGGAAAAAGTAAGAGAAAGATGTTTAGGATTTGGAAACAACAGGTAGCATGGGTTGGAGGTAAATGCTGGGATTAGATGAAAGTCTGCTTATTGAAAAGTGACACTCCCCAATCCCAATCCAGAATAGAGACAACCAAACATTCCTCACCCAGGAAGGAGATAGGCAGGTTCTTCTTTGAAGAGACTGCTTAGTCCCAGAAGAAGGACACATCGACATGTAAGGGGGCAGGAGTTCTCTATTCTTCAGTTAAGCACACAGAATTCCCAAACAGTTCTTGACCAATGAATTTCAAGCACTCAGAACAGTGCCTGGCACACAGTAGAGATTAAATAAATATTTATTGAATATTGAGTAAATGAGTTTTAAGTACTTCATTTTAGAGATAGGCAGCCCAGGACTATCAGATATTTGAGGGAAGTCTCGAACAGGGAAAAGAGACCTAATGAAGTAAGCAAAAAGCAGCAAACAGATGAAAGAAACTTAGAGGAAACAGATATAATGGAGGGGAGAAAAGAAAGTATTATAAAAAGTGTTCCTAACTAAAATCCTCAGAGAGAGAAGAGGAGATCTAGAACCCATAAAATTACACCCAAATTTTGATTATCTATAAATACATGCATTATATATATATTATTATTTTTCTCATTTTACAGGTGAGAAAATTTAGATAAAGCCAGTGTAGGTAATAGAGGGACAGGTTTTGAGTTGACCCCAGGAAATCTGACTCCAGAGTCCTCCGTCTTATCACTATGCAGTACTGACTCTCACTCAAAATTTATACGTTTATATGAGCCATACCCGTCTCTCAAGTCTCTGCCATTCTTTCTACCAATCCAAATCCTGCTCATTTCCCAAGGTCTGCTCCCCTCATAAACCTGTCTCTGAACATAGCTGATCACACTGATTTCTTTATTCTTCAAACACTTATAATCTGTAGCATATATTTTATTACTGGGTCATATGATTGTTTTGTTCTCTGGTTAGTTTTTTAAAATATATAACTCTGTCCTCCCCCAAAAGAGTAAATCCTCAGGGATATAAACTCCTCAGGAGTCCTTATCAAAATGCTAAGTACATAAGAGTCACTTTATAAAAATCTGCTGACTTGAGTCTAACTAGAGCATTTACTGGATTAATATCATGGCTCGAATTTGGAACATTCCAAACTCATAAGATCTACTTGACAGAAACGTCTTGTTACTTCAGGCCCTGGTGTAATTGATTTGTCATTATCATGCACTATTCATAGTCTTGGAGTAGTGGAGAAGAGTTATTCCTGCATACTGTGTTTGAAATAAAACAAGGATGACCCGGATAAACAGGTACCATTTTATAACCTAAGTATCTCCTGGGAAAAGAGAAGGTAGTTCATCATTTGAATTTGTTCAGGCTATAGATAGTTGGGTGGTTCTTGCTGGTCTTATGTCGACTTTTAACCTTTTATCAAGCTCTTTCTGGACCAGTGTTCTGTGTGCTGTAAGCATGTATCTCTATCATTAGTGGTAACTGAACACCTCCGAGTCAAACATAATTCTATTTTGGAATATATTTGAAACATTTTTCAGCCAACCATTCAATGTAAACATTTATTAAATATCCACTTTGGATTTAGCAATACCCTAAAATCTGAGGTAAAATTATACAAGGAACAAAAGGCATAATCCCTCCCCTCAAAGAGCATACAGTTGAATTTAGCTGTATTTTATATGTTTAAAATGTATGATTGTGAGTTAAAATATTTTTTTAGAGAAGTTAATACAAAACATCTTTGTTTCTTAAAACAGCAATGATTTTTTTGGCAAGATATAAAAACTGGCCTCTGTACAAAGTCTATATCTAGTTTTATCTTTTGAAAACTCATGTATATGTGTATGTTTAGATATATGTGTGTGTGCATGTATGTATGTGTACATAAAGATAGAGAATTAGCTAACATATGAGGATAATGCACATGGATTTTCGTAGGGCAGTTATACATATTTATGCCTTTTGAAATATTGCCTGACACATGTATCTGAAAACCAGAGAAGATTTGAGCAGTCATCTTGGTTCCTCTGGTAAACATTTTATGAGTTACAGTTTTCCATTTGTGGAAGGATTCGGGTTGGGAAACTATATGACAATCACATGATTACCTGGGAATGTCAGTGAAGAATCAAATAAGCTACTTCCAACTGGATAATTCAATGTAAGAGTGCTGAAGGGACAGCTTGCTTCTTAGGCCTCCCTAAATCTCTACATAATAAATCTTATATTTTAAATGTATTGTAGGGCGTAAAGTATTTTCCCATCTATGATCTCATTTTGATTTTAGTCCAAACATATATAAATAAATTTGTATTGTGTGTGTATGTATTAGAGATATATATTCATGTCAACTCAAGATAAAACAGAATATACTCATATATCAATATTCTTATTTGATGATATATAACAAACAGCATATTATTTTTTGTTTGTTTATTTATCTGTTTTGTTTTTCCCCTGGCATTGGGGGTTTGAGGTATGATCAATTAGAGATTATCTTTCTAATGTTTGACCCTCAAGGATTTGTGGGTCTCCTTTATTCCTTAGCTTAAAAGAATTACAATTTTTGGAGATACCTGGTTTTCTCTATGATCTAAACCGGGCAGCCCCTCCTCTCTTATCTAGAATGACACTGCCAGAACTAAATGCTACTTCAACATTTGGGTTCGCTGATCACAAGGGGGAACAGCAAACAAAGGTGGATCCACACTTAGCCATAACCACACCTGGAAAACCCCTTCCAGTGCCCACCCTACGGTGGAGAGCGTGATCATCTTCAAATCTACAATTGTAGTTAGAAATAATCAGGATCGGGTGAGTTTTCAGAAACCTAATGATAAAAAGTGAAGACATCTAAGCTAAGTTCACAAAATTACAGCTCTTTAACATTGAACATTAGAGGAATAAACAGCAGTGATAAAAACTAAAAGAAAAGATTTCCCAGGTGGAATAGAGGCATATGCAAGCTGAGATTTTAAAGCCAATCATAATCTCTACCAACTGTTTAAAAAGAAATGGGACATATAAACAGCTTATAATTCTGAGTCTGTCATATTGGTGAAAGAGACTTGGTATTTTATGCATTATTGAAATGTTTTTAGCTTAGTAGTTAATACGGGTCTACAAAGCAAGACTTTTACCAACACTGTTTCTTTATAGCCTCTTGATATGCCATGATACAAATGTCCAAGGAAAGTATAAATGGAAACAAATTCACTACAGTTACAAATTTATTTTTGGATGTTACATGTTTGATTAGGCTGTATTCTCTGCATTCATTAATGTAGCACACAAATCTTTACGAAGGTGTTCTTTTCCTTCAGGAGTATATGCTTATGAACTACAGTGAACGTTCATATTGAGGTGAAGAAAATATCAGGGAGTTGAAAGTTGAAGTTTGTTTCCTCTTGTCTGTTGGGCCCTTTTCGGTCATTATTTAAGGGAGTGAAAGAACATTAGAGAGAGCTAATAGCCTTTAGAACCCTCAGATTATACTGATATTACTGATGGGAGAGTTAAGCCAAATTGCATTCTCAAAATGGTTCTGGGAACATACCACTTCCAGTAATGGTGCTATCAACCAGACCTAAAAGCAGAGAGGGCAGGGATGCACTTAAAGGCAATTATCCATCAACATTGGAAACTATGGTTACTGGATTAAGAGAGTTGAGTATATGCAATATATCTTGATTGCAGCAAAGCAGTTGATACAGCATTATTCAATTTACCAGCTAGATTAATTTAAATTGGTTTAGGCAGAAGTATAGTCAAATGAACTACCAGCTATCCAGAGGGCCATAAATAATAGATAACAATAAACACATTTGTTTTACATGCTCCTAATTTAGTTATTTCCCCCAGAACTCTCCTTTAGTTCAGAATATGACAGTTACATAATATATGCCACCCTCCAGTGATCTTTTCTTAAGATCTTTTCGGCATCCCATCTGTTCCATGAAGTTGCAAGGACCAATTATACTACCGTCAACAACTCCCCATTATTCAGGGCTGACTTTATTTATCCATATTCAGTTTTCAGCTTCCCTTTATATTTCTGTTTGAAATATAAAGGACTTTCTCTTAATGTGAAATGTCAAGAGCAGAAGTAGAGGGTGATGGAAATCGCCTTGGCTTCCATGCACAAAAAGCCACTGACTGGATACTCTGGGTGCTTTGGTGGAGGTGACAATGACAGGAATATCCATTGAGGGCAACACTTTCCTTTTCTCCTTGCAATATCCACTGTAACCAGGGGCACCCATGGGGCTGGGAAACACTGCTATAGGCACTGCCTGCACTGGTGGTGAAGCACGAAGATGCAGATCTCTGTGATATTTCCCTTTTTATGCTTATACCACACAACTGGTTTCCTTGGGAAAGTAATAGGATTACATTCTTACATATGTTTTTGAGTGTTAGAATATTCATATTACAAGTTTAGATAACAAATGTACTGTGTCTGCTTCCCCAAATGATTTGAAATGGCATATAATAAAAGAGAGAGGGAGGTATGTGCCTCTTCTCTACTCGAGAGGGGAAGAGATAAAATAATTGTGGCCAAAACCTTGAGAGAGAGGAACTATTGCGGTTGCGTTTGAGATGTAGCCGAGAGGGTGGTGGCCATAGGAGCTGGGAGCAGAACCCCAGTAACATCGAGCCAGGAAACGGGGACCTCAGTCATCCAATCCAGGAGCCTGAACCCCGCCACCAGCTCTGTGTGAGCTTGGAGGAGGACCTCAAGCTCTAGTTGCAAATACAGCCTTGTGAAACGCTGAACAGAGACCCCCTCACCCCACCAGCATGCCTGGACTTTTTACCTACAGAACTGTGAGCACATAAAAGGGTGTTGTTTTAAGCCACTGGGTAGTAATTTTTTATACAGCAATAGAAAACTAATACACAGGCTTAACTGTGCAACAGATAAGCACAAAACATTTTCTCCGCGAGAATGAATTTATGAACTATCACGTACAGTAGTTGCATGAAATAAAATCTTTCCTAATCAAAAAAAAAAAAAAAAGTAACTGAGAGGGAGTGGTACAGCACAGTTGAAAAATTTTATTTCCTCACTAACTATTGGTGTGGTTTTAGGCAAATTGCTTGATTATGAGCAGTTTCCTCATCTGTAATATATCTTTTAATTGATGTTTCACTCTGAATATCAGCTGGCTAACTGGGCTGTGTTTGCATGTGTTTCTTATTTTCTAAATACTTTTCTCCCTTTTGATTATAAAAATAAGGCATGCTTATTATTTCAAAAATGTGAAGAAATATAAAATGTACAAATAAAAATAATGAAACTAATTCTACTACTGTTCATAGATAGGTTACTTTTTTGTGCGTATTATTGCCTTGATTTATGCTGATTTTATTTTTATTATTGCATTCTAATTTTATCATATATTTCTAACATTTGAACTTCTTTGCTTGGTTTCATTTTCTAAAATAAATTATTTTGCTTGGAATCTTACTTACTTGATTAGGATTTCATATTTTTACTCAGATTTCTAGCCCCTAATTCTTGTTCTTAATCTATAATCCCACTAAGATGACACTTTTTTAGTTTTTATTTAATGAGCTTTAATGTTTTAAATGTATCCGTATTTTCTCCCACTACCTTCATGTTTTTATTTTTATTATCATTTTCTAGCCTTAAATTCCTTTTCCTTCAGGTTGGTTTTTCTCTGTTTGCCTCTCTGGATTCATTCCCTGCTCTTCTCTGCCCTGTTTTGTGTCCTGAGAGGTTCGGGAGGAAGATTGGAGGGTGGGAGGAAGGAGGCCCCCCTCATTACCTGGCCATGCTGTTCCTTTACCTGAGGTGGACCCTCTGCTTGGTAGTGTGGCCCTCCCTGGTTCTGGCAACACCGTTTTGAAGACACCCTTCCCCTTTCAAATGTAGAAGTGGTAATGGTTTCCCTCTTTTCACCCGTCCTCTTTGGTTCTCTTAACTCTCCCCACTTTGTCAATTGACCCTTCTTTGAACTTCTTTCTGTTAAACCCTTTGACAATGCCATTCATTTCAAGCTGAGGTAGTGATGGAAACAATCTTTAGCCCATTAATCTTTTTAAGAATGTTTTGTGTTGTAGTTAAATTCTCTTACGTTTAATATCAACTTCTTTAAACAATGTTAAATCATGTAATATTACCCTATTTTATTCTTATGACACTTTTCATTAACTCTCCATGAATAAATTTTCATTTTTGCTTCTCTCATGTTGTGATTTATGTTTGGGTTTCATAGTGACCTACAGAAAGCATAGCTACAGAAGATGACAGCAGTAGAGAGCCTACACCACCATCAGGATGTTGGAGGACCTTTTCTTTAGTAGTTCTCCCTGTAGCCTTCTATCCAGTTTCCTCAATTGACTTCTAATTCCTTTTAAAATTATTTCTCTAAAAATATGCACCCTGAGATACTCAGGGACTTACAGATTAGTGCTCTGCAGGGCAATTTATTCTCTTTATGGAAGTTCTATACTTTTCTAGCACTATATATTTTCCATACTATGCAATCTTTATATCTTTATATTTGGAACTGCCTGTTTTAATATCTGTGGTCTCTGACACATGGAATCAGTGATTTTGGCAAAGTGTATCCTTGTGTTACAAACAAGCACAGCCTGACATGAACCTTTATCCTCCAGGACTAGAGGGAGGATAAAGAATTGCCAGCAGTGCACTGGAACAGGAGGCAGCCTGAACAGGGAGTGGCACTTGACATTCCAAGATATGAAATCAGTTGCAGGAACAAGCTGAGCCTGGAAGGGCTGAAAGTGGCTCATGTAGGGATTATGGTTCTTCATTTGCTGATTCTGGCAAGAGAAGATGTAAGGCTGCTTTAGAGTAACCAGAAATGAACTCGACCACTCACAGTAAGATGTCCAGGAGATTCCTACACCCGCCAGCAGAGTCACGTGGAGAAAGGGCTATAACCCTTCAGATAGCTGACTAAGGGATACGTACATTGAACAGCGCTGAAGTAAAAAGAATCAAAGAGAATCCACCCACAACTGGATGGGCGTGTCCTTCATGAAGAATGCATTACTACAAAAGAAAAAAAGACACCTCCATGGAGATCATTAATAGAAAGATGGAGCGTTTAGTGCTTGAGGAATAGCACACGTGTAGAAGAGATTGACTAAAGGAAACAGAATTGGATATTTAAAGAATCTACTTTGTATTCTCAATAGAGTAAGTGAAAAATAATTACTATAAATATAAAATAAGATATGCAAGAAAAGACAAGGTGTTGAGTAAGGACTCTTGGTTCCAAGTAGCCAGAAGTTAATAGAGAGATGCCAGGACAGCTCATTGACACAAGGCTGGGATGTAACTGAGCAGCAAAAATGGCCTGGGTGAACTCTGCAGAGGCTTCTTTTCTCTCTTAATTCTGCTCCCCTCCGTGCATTTGTTTCACTCTATTCTCTCAATACAGAGTAGGCCACGTGACATTAAAGCCCACCAGAAGCATCAGGCTTTACATTTTAAAGGTCCACATATCCAGAGAGAGCCTGACTGAGATTTCTTTCTCTATCTTTCTCTCAAGGGAAAAGAGACTGATTTTTCTCACCTCGGGTCTAGTGCAATCCAGCCAACTCCTAAGGCAACCTCATGAAGGAGTAGGCAATCCATGGAAAAGAAAGCTGAACCCATGGTGCAATAACATTCACTACAGATGATGAGAAAGGACGCTGAGATGGGAGGCAGGCATACATGAACAGATAGCTGAATGAGACCGGGAGAGAACATCAAGACATTCCATCACTAAAATCAATTTTAGAAATAGTTCAGAGCAGAATCAACACTGAGAAAAAATGCAGTTATGATACAAACTTGAGTTCACTCAGAATGAATTAGAATAGAAAAAAGAAATAAAAAGTAAGAGCAAAAAGCTTTAATATTCTTTTATCTATTTTAAGATAATAGTTTTATTTTGTTTTCAGAAGTCCTTCCTTGTTGGTTTTCATTAGTTTTTACATATCAGATCTTCTTGAGTTGAATAACTAGTTTATTTATTTTCATTCTTTCTTGTTTAATTTTCAAAATATTTTAGGCTAATTTGCTTGCATTTATAGATTTGGCCTCATCCCACAAATTTTGAAAAAAAAATCCTCATTTGTTATTTTCCTGATATTATGTAATTTCAGATGAAGATACATTTCAAATTCCAAGATTTTTCTATTTAGAAATACTTATTAATTCCTTGATATATTAAATTCTAGACAAAGACAGCGACCCATACAAGATTCAGCTTTTCAGATTTAATTTTTATTGGGGTCTTACTATATAAGTTATATTTATTAATTACAAGCATATGCCAGGTTTATATGAGAAAAGTATAAATATACGTGTATACCACCTTATCTTATTATGCAAATTCTTGAAGCTTTGGTTTGTTTTGTTTAGTTTTGCAGTGAGTGCTGGCTTTTTTCCCCCTAAACTCGTCAAAAGCTGAAAGAGTTCTTTAAAAGACATATATAACAATTGTAATTCGATTTTTCTTTATAGAGTCTGATGCAGTTATTTGCCTCATAAAGATCCATGACTGTTATTTTTCATGATGAATATTATCTCCTAGAGTTATTATGAAGATTAAATAAGACAATGCTTACAAAGCACTTATTCAGTAATTGGTATATGGCAAATGCTCTGTAAATGTTAACTATTACTATTGTTTCCTAAATCAGTAATTTCTGCTTTTATTTTTATTAATTTCCAGCTCCTGTATTTTTCCTCTTTCTTAAATTGAATGGCTAGTCCATTTGTTTTAAATCTTTCATACTTCATAGTGAAATCTTTTAGAGCTGTGGGCTTTCCTTTAGCTGCATCCTGTAGGTTTTGATGTGGCATATTCTTATTTTTATTAATCTCTAAATAACCAGAAATTTTAATTTTTAGTTTTATTTTAGTTCAAGATGTGGCCATATAATATGCATTGCTGGAACATATTAAGATTTTCTCTATGACCAAGTACATATCAATTTTTAAAAATACTTCATGGGCATAAGAAAAAATGACTATTTTCAGTTTTTACTCTGTACAGCTCCTACATCAATTTATATTCTTAAAATTCTTTATATGCTTATGTATTTTTGTCCACGTAATTACTCAGTTTCTGTGAGATAAGCTTTAAATTCTCTCCCTCACCCCTGAGTTATATCTGCCTGTAGGATCCTTGAATTCTTGCTTTAGAAAAGTACAAATATTGTTTTGCTCTGTTACAGCTTCCTGAGTTGCAGAGGGCAAATCTCTCCTTATTCTGATTCATTAATGGTAAACTCTTCTCTTTTTGGAAGCTTGTTAAGATTTGCTCTTTATCCTTGGAGGTCAGAAATTTTTCCAGAATGTCTTTTGTTGTTGCTAATCTGGCCTGACAATCAAGAGCCTTGATCTGAAAACTCAACGCAGAGAAATATTCTCTTATTATTTCTTTGATTGTTTCTCTTTCTCCGTCTGTTTCTGAAACTCTTGTTATTGTGATATTCGATCTCCTGGATCTATCTTCCATTAAGCTTACCTTTTTTCTCCTAATTACCACTTTTTGTCTCTTTACTCCCTATTTTAGGATAATTTCCAGTTCATTTATCATATTATTAGTAAGGTTTTCTTCAGCATCCATTCTATTTTCACTGCCTCTATTGAATTTTTAAATTAAAAACATAATTTTTACAAGCAAACATTTTTTATTATTCTAAAATTTCTCCTGTTTTGTAGAATTTTCCCCTCAGATCTCATTGAATTATTTTTAGTTGTTTCCTGTTTCCTTCATTACAAATAGGAAAATAGAAATTTCTCCCTATTTCAGTGGGATCTATCTGTTCTAATTATTTCAACTTCATTTCTATCCTTAAGACTCGATTGCTCTTAAATGTCCAGCAATTTTTCATTGTCTTGTTATCATTGGTACTCACCAGACCTATGAACATTGTAGTTATTTATTTCTTCTGAACCTATTTAATTTTTTCTGGAGGAAGGCCTGGTAGTGGAGGGTGAGTGAGCTTATAAAGGAATGTAAGTTACAAATCTGTTTCTTACTAGGAGTGCAGCATATAGAGAGAAATTCTTGGGAAATTTCGATCTTAAAGGTAATTGTCTTCCTGGTGTTATGAGTGCAACAGTCCAGTTCAATATGGAAGAGTTATTCAAAAGAAGGCAGCATCAGAAAGTCTCTCTTTTGACTCTATACAAATGAGCAGGACACCAGGAGTAATATTTGTTAAGAATTGCTCAAAATAGCTAGACCTCCTCAGAAATCTATTGGGTTACTTATCTTCAACCCGGCTTTACCAAAGAGGCAGACCACTACCTTTCTACGGACCACTCTACGAACTATGGTGCGCAGCAGGTGGACCTGAAGCACTCCTATCTGTTCTACATCACAGGAACCAAAAGTCTCCAGACCTCAGCATTAGGTCAGACTTCTTCCCTCAACCATTAGCCAACAGACATATTAATTACCTCAGTGGAGGGTTAAGGGGAGAAGGGATCAAAAATAAACACTGTATTCATTCCAATTTCCTCTCATCCCACTATAGTGTACTGAAAAATATAAGGATGAGATCGTTACGTTATAATAAACTAGGACTTGCCTCAAGAGATAACTGGCCCTGCTAACAAATTTCTCTATGAAAGAAAATGTCTGGATCAACTCTTTCAAAACCAGAGTTATAATTTTTCTTTACTGTGGTTAGGAAGTGCTCCCCAACATTTAACTGGCCTATTACTAGCATCTCTAAGAAGGGATTTAGCAGAAAGTCTTTGTGGTTTTGGCACATTAACCATACCATTTGGTCATGTTCACTAGTGAATCCCACAGACTTCGCTCCATTCCTGTTAATCGGCCTGAGAGGCTCTCATCCTTCCTTTTCCAGAAAGGGATATGTCTGTCAGTGTTCTATCCTCATTGCACAAACTGTCAAGAACTGTGAAGGACATGAGATTTTACCCTACTCACAAGCTATTAAGTTAGCCTGCCACAGTTTCATGGATGCTGGAAAAATACGCAATTCTCCTGAGTCAGAGGCAAAGGACTTTATTACTCCCAGCAATAGCAGTAGCCAGAAAATGAATGTTTGCTCTGGTTTCCTGAGCCCCAAATCCCACAAAGAGGATCCCACAAAGAGATTCAAAGAGGGCCAGATGATACATGCACTGGTGTTAGAGGGGAGGAATCCATACTCAGGGAATATGACCCTCTCCATCATCCAAGGCTATTCTCCATCTGAACATCCTTAGAAGATAGTCTGCAGCAAAGGTAGTGAGTACTTCTGCTTGAAAGATATACATAAAGGCAAGACAGTCATGGAAAATTTTCTCCCGAAAAAGAACTGATCAAGAAGGGCTGTTGTGGCAAACACTTTGTGATACTTTGAAAATGTGAATCAGGTCATGTCACTTCCCTGCTCCAATGACTACTGATCCTGCTTAGTATAAAATCCTAAATTCTCACTGTGGCCCACAAGGCCTGACATTACCTGGCCCTGGCTGTATCTCAGACATCAGCTTTCTAAATTTCAGCATATTGGCCTCCTCGCATTTTTTGGACACCAAAGACTCTCCATGTTGACAGCTGCTCTTGCTGGATTTGTACATGCTTCCCTCTTTCACTTCATTTAGGTCACTGTTCCAATGTGACCTCCTTAGAAAGGACTTTCTTGACTTCTAAAAGTTACTTCCCAATTTCTTTAATCCATCCTCTCATTATTTTTTTTCAACGCACTTATCGCTACCTTCCAAATCCATGTCTGCTAGCATATTTCTTTATTGTCATCTCCCCCTCCAGACTATAACCTCTCTGAAGCTAGAGACTTGGCTAATATTTCCCCAGCCTTAGATCAGAGCCTGCCTGTCAGTTGGCAGTCCTTCAATTAGTATTTAAGTGAAATATGATGTCAGCTGTTTCTTTCTTCATTAAAAGGACTCTTCATTTGCTTACTATTCATACGCAAACGTATAGTGAACCAGGTCCTAACACACCCAGAAATGTAGACACTTAGAAAGATTGATTTCTTGTGAAAAATGATACTTTCAATTCCCCAGAGTGTGTGTTTATTTCTGCAGATAGCCAGTAGACAATGAAGCTTAGAGGACATGTCTGGACTACTGTAATGATGCCCTAACCAGTCTCTCAACTTTCATTCTTGCAACTCTACAGTATATTCTCCCTAGAGTAATAACAGTAATCTTATTGCCATAAAATTCACAGAACACCACATCCCTCTTTCAAAATCTCCAATGCATCCCATCACATTTTGAACAATATCTAGTGTCTTATAATGACCTTCCAGGCCGTATCCTAGCACCTACCTGGCAAAAAGACAGAGTTCAGGGTTGACAAAGCAGCTTTGTCAAGATTTCAGGAAAGAAATCCTTAGAAATAAGAAAGTTGCAGAAGGGGTGGCTCACAGAATCTAAACATAAACTCTCTCCAAATCCCTTCATGTGTGGGGATTACTGCAGGGGTCTTGGGAAATAGCAGACAGAAATGAGAGAGGAATGTCTCTTGGAAAGACAAGCTACCCTGGGTGAATCTGTGAGTTTGCTGCTCTTTCGGACTCCAAGACAAGGAGATTACTAGTCACAAAATGAGACATTTCATGATTAAATTGTCAATGTATTACTAAGATATTATAATTATATAATGGATCTTCAAACTACGTGAAGCAGAAACTCACAGAAATAAAGGGAGAAACAGTCAAATCCATAATTATAATTGAAGATTATAACACCCTTCTCTTAGAAGTTGATAGAACGACTATATCAAAAATTAGTAAGAATATAGATGATCTAAATTACCCTATCAACCACCTTAACCAAATTGACAGTGATTGTACATTACACATAACTAAAGAATACTTAGTTTTTTCAAGTGAACATGGAACATTCACCAAGTTAAATCATATTCTGGGCAACAAATAATTCTCAAATTGATTTTAAAAGATGGAAATTTGCAGAGAATGTTCTCTGACCAGAGAGGAATTAGAGAGCAATAACAATACAATACCTAGACAGACCCAAAATATTTATAAATTAAGTGGCACACTTCTAAATAATTCATGGGTCAAGGAAGATATCACGAAGGAAATAAAAAATATTTTGAACAAAATGATAATGAAAATGTAACATATCAAAGTTGTGGGATGTGGCTAAAGCAGTGCTTAAATGATTATATAATTATAAATTCTTACATAATTATAAATTCTAATATTAGAAATGTTCAGTGGTCCCCATCTCCCACAGTTTAGCATAAAGTTCAAAATCTGTGGCGTGATATGTAAGACCCTCATAACTTGGGTCTGACCCCGTGTTCTGACCCCATCCTCTGCCCCTCTCAACAGAGTCCTTATGGCTCCTTCTCAAATCCACACCTTTGTGGCATGCCTCGTGGCAATCCATTACATAGAAAGCCTGCTTGACTCTCTCATTTCTTAAACTTTTCTTGTACAACTCAGCTCAGGCAACATCTCATCCATGACCCCTCAGACTGAGGGCAATGTCCTCTATTCCTTTATTTTTTGCTTCAAATATAGCGACAGAAAATGTTTTGTTTTCTTTAGCATTTTTTGGGGGGGAGGGTGGGTGAGCTTATATTACAATTTTTTGAGGTCATAAATTATTACATATTGTAATCCTATCCTATTTGTACCTCCCTTTTTATACTTCATCTGCTAGAGTTGCATTCATGGGGCCTTCATAGCTTCTCAAATATTTTAGACTTTCTTCCAGAAGTTCATGTTTTGGGGTCAAATTTATTTTTTCTCTGAATTTTTTTGAACTCTGCCCTTCTAAAACTTTGGGTACAAAGTCTAACTGTCTTCATACTTTCACAATACTGGCTATCAGGGCCTCTAAGATGCCCTGATTGCTTTTTTTTTAAGGATTTTATTATTGGTAAGAATTAGTGCAGAAGTTTGTTTCTATTGGTTTTACCATCTAATTTCCAGGAGATACAAATGATATCAAGAGAAACTTAGCTTACCTTGCAAGTTCACTAATATCTGGGGCTACACTGAGACGTGGACTCCAGACAGAAAACACTCCTCATTTTTTGGAGTGTTTTCTTACTTTCTGGAATTACGTGGTTTTCCATCTTTATCATTTACCAACTCTGCCTCAGTTCTAGAATCAGACAGTTCTCAGGGAAGCTCTGGTTACTTTTAGAGGGTAATAGCATTAGAGACCAAGATCTGGGCACTAGGTATACTGATGCTTTTGGGTGTCTTTGCTTTTAGGAAAACTAAAAAATGTTATGCATTTGTATATGCATATACATACACATATATGCAACATACATACATAGATCCACACACACGAGCATATATATGTATGTATTTATGTAAGTGTGTGAATGTATACATATATGTGTGCGTATATCCACAGACATTCCTATATGTACACACGTCTATACACGCACATATATAAATATTATAAATCATGAGTCCCTACAGGGTTGCCATCACCTATTGCTTGTTGGTGTGTCCCTTCTACCATTTGAGGTATCTGGCTCCCAACAACATACTAAATACATTTGTTTATTTTCTCAATCTTATAACATACCTGATGGAGTTTCAGAACAGTTTCTTTTATATCACTGTAAACAAACCAACCTACTAAAAGGAGTTCAGAATTTGTTTTCAGTTCTCTCTCTCACCTCCACTCTGCCTAAGACAGAGGACATAGACAAATACCATGTTCATTAATAACTTAGATTATTTCTCTACCTTCCTTCAGCGCCACTATGCTATTCATTTGAAATACTTCCTAGTTCATTTATTTCTGTTTATTTTAATATTAGGAATGCCCTGCTTTTCCTTGCTGATTTAATTTTGTTTTTTGATTACTAACAACATTAACATGCTTTCAGAAAGCCAAAATTTACAAAAACCCAGAGAAATATCACTCCTTTGTGTAGCCCCCATCTCATTTTCCCCCACACCATGTAGGTAATCAACTTTGTTTGCTAGTTTACCCTTCCTGTGTATGCACAGTTTTTTTGTAATGTAAAGTAATATATGTGTTTTCTTGCTTTCTGTTTTTCTTGCACAAAAAAGTAACATACTATATATACTATTTTGCATTTTTCATTTTTTCACTTCACACTCCTAGAAATCACTATATACAAATTCACAAAGATCTTCATTTTTTTTTTTTACAACTGTGTAGTACTCCTTTGAGTGTTTGTAATATGGGTAATTAAACTACCTACTATGCTTACACATTTAGATAATTTCCATTATTTTGTAATTACAATTGCTGTGATGAATAATTTTATGTATATATATATGTACACATATATATTTTTCTTCATATGCTTAGGAGTATGTCTTTATGGTAAATTCCTAGAATGTTAAATGAATAAGCAGTTTTGTTAGATACTGGCAAATTCCATCCTATCAGAATTGTGCCATTTTGCATTCCCACCAGCAATGTATGACAATGTCAGTTTCTCAACACCATCATCAGAAGAGTACATTGTCAAGCTTTGACTTTTTTGCCAATTTAACAAGTGGGAAATAGTATTTCTGTGTAATTTGATTTGAATTTCTCTAACTTGAATGAAGGTGGGCATCTTTTCATATGTTTAAGAGTTATTTTTATATCACTTTTTGTGACTTGTTTGTTTGTATCATTTGATTTTTTCTATAGAGTTTTTGTTCTTTCCTTCAATTTTTATTTTTATTTTTTTTTGTGAGGAAGATCAGGCCTGAGCTAACATCCGATGCCAATCCTCCCCTTTTTTGCTGAGGAAGACTGGCCCTGAGCTAACATCCGTGCCCATCTTCCTCTACTTTATATGGGACGCCGCCAGAGCATGACTTAACAAGTGATGCGTTGGTGTGCACCCAGGATCCGAACCAGCGAACCTCGGGCCGCTGCAGCTGAGCGCGCGCACTTAACCGCTTGCGCCACTGGGCTGGCCCCTCTTTCCTTCAATTTTTATAACTTCTTTGCATATGAGGGAAATTGACCCTCTGTAGTATTTTTGCAAATAGTTTTTCCTAGTTTATCATTTGTCTTTTGAGTCTTGTTTATGATATTTGGAATTTGTTTTGTTTTTTGGGGCTGTTTTGCTTTACAATTTTTTATTTTATGTAATCCAACTTACCATTCTTTTTTATTACATCTGCACTCGTATTCATAGTTAGAAGTATCTTTCACTTAGGTTAGAGAAAATTTACCCACATTCTCTTCTTTACTTCCAGATCTTTGATGAATTTGGATTTTATCCTTTTATATGATGCAAAAAATGAATCTAATTTTATCTTTTCCCAAATGGCTATCCAGTTGTTCCAATGTATCCATTAAAAACAAAACAAAACAAAAACCTTTGTCCCAGTAATTAGAGAATCAGAATCACGTTTACCATACACAGGATTTCTGTATATAGTATGATCATTTCTGAATTTTCTATCATATTCCATTGGTTATCTGTCTATTCATGCACCAATATCAGACTGTGTTACTTGCAGATGCTTTGTAGTGTGTTCTCTTATCTTGTAGGCCTAATTCCCCCTCTTCCTTGTTTCTTTAGCTAGTCTTCCATGTTTGTTGTTTCACATGAATTTAGGTACAAATCCATCTAAGTTAAAAAAAAAAGTCATTGGTATTTTTATTGGATCACTTTAAGTTTATCAATTAACTAATAGAGAGCTGTCATCTTAATATTGAGACAGCCAATCCTAGAACAAGGAATGTCTTTCATATCTCCAGGAATATTTTGCTTTCAATAGTATTTTATAGTTTTCTTTATGTAGGATTAGAATATTTCTTGTTAGATTTATTTCTAAGCATTTTTTTTGTTGTTGCTATTGCTTTTGTAAATGGGGTCTGCTTATCCATTAAAAAGATCACATTTGAAGAGTCTGTAAATTGTCTTTTATTTAAGTTTCTCCATCACTCACTACAGGAAGCTATAGCTTGCATTGATATAATTACAAAGTTTAGTTACAAACAATGTAAATGTTTTCTCCTGGCTTTCATGTCTGTAAAATCTTCTCATTTATCTGCATTTTTCATTCTTCATTTTGAATTTTCAATGTTTTGGGATAGACAATTTCTCAGGAAGTATATTAAAGAATTTAAAATTTAAATAATTGTTTCAACAATATAATAAATCACATTTCCAGTAAAGCCTTGATTACTTGTTTGTGAATTGTAGCTAACTTCCCCTGGCACTCTCTGCCAACTCATGAGTCAGAGCCAAAATAAAATACTCAGAGATAGGTAGGTGTGGGCGAGGAATATTTTTATTTTCACCAAGAGCAAGACCAAGTTATAGTTTATTGCTTATGTACAAAGTGTTCTGCAGAAGCCCTGGTTTCCTGGCATCATGTTTCTGACTTATTGCAGTGACTATACAGCTCAGTGCCTGCATAGATTGCCTAATTCGCCTATTTTTTAATCTGGCTCTTCCTATAATCCTATTTGGATACAATTTAACCATAGAATGATGTTTTTATTTCTATTTCTCCATTTATTTACTAAATGACTTTTAACAGATAGCTTAAAAATTGTCAAGTATGGGAGGTTGAGGTGGAAAGGGCAAACTGACGCATTCAGCAGACCTGGATCTATGTGAACTCCCATGATAACCAGTTAAGTCAACTTAAAAAATTTATTTCATCTCTTTGATTCTGTTTCTGAATCAGTAAAATGAAGGGATTGACTTAAAAATTACCAAGTTCCAGTTGTAAAGTTATATGCTTCTAATTGGGTTGAAATAGTATGTTTATCATTAACAAAATTCTCCCTTTTGTTTTCGTGACAAAAAGAACATAAAGTTATAGCTCTTAATAAACTGGTCAAATCGTTCCAATGAGAATGGGTTAATTGGCCATGTTTTGTAATCTATTAAGACTTATAGGGCAGATTCAACAAATGTATTACTTTAGTGTACAAGAGTGAATAACCATCTTGGCTGCCCACCAACATTCCCCCACCTCTTACACACACGCACACACACACACACACACACACACACAGAGCTTACTTTCTTTGATCAACAGAACAACATCAAATGCACCTATTTCAGTTCACATGCAGGAAATATATTTTTCTCATGAAGTATGACTTTCAATGCTATATAATATGCTATTCAATAAAGGAAATCTAATTTTTTAAAAATTTTTTGTGAGGAAGATTAGCCCTGAGCTAACATCCGATGCCAATCCTCCTCTTTTTCCTGAGGAAGATTGGCCCTGGGCTAACATCCGTGCCCATCTTCCTCTACTTTACATGGGACGCCGCCACAGCATGGCTTGACAAACGGTGTGTTTGTCTGCGCCCGGGATCCGAACCTGAGAACCCCGGGGCCGCCGAAGCGGAGCGTGGGAACGTAACCACTACGCCACCGGGCCAGCCCTGAAATCTAGTTTTTATTATTAAACAAGTTTGTCAATGTTGTTAAAAGAATGATATATAAAACAACTCTTTATCCATATATTAACTTCCTCTGAAATGTGTAATATGCATATTTTTTGAAAACAGATTTTTTAAATAATTAGTATCATTCATAATTAATAACTATTGTGAACCTCAAAGGTGTGAGAGAACCTAGCTGTAGCATTCAATCAAATTTTAGCATATAAGCCAGTTCACATTTTGTGCGGGCAAATCTAAAAGCATAATCAGCCTTTCCCAAAACACAGTGCCCTGTGACAGGAAAGAATCATCTCCCATCACTGTCTGATCTTATTTCAGAGCACCAGGCATTGCAGATTACCGGAGAGATAGTTTATTTTTTTCCCATAAGTCCCATTGCCAGAATTTAAAACCCAAATTGGATTATTAGAACATCACAGCAAAATCTTGTTGCTGTATATTTTGAAAGGAAAAACAATAAAAATTTTAAAAAGCAACCAGAGGCAGCACTCTTAACCCTCCTTACATACATTAAATATTGATTTGCTTAGATTCCCACTTTGAAATATAAAATAATGTTAGGATACAATTATAGCCCTGAAAATTAGCTGTAAAAATTTAAGAGTGCTTTTACTTTTGCATTCTTGGGCCGTGAGAAAACACATTCAATAGTGTCTAAATGCAGGGGAGGTTGGGTCACTAACATGAAAAGCAGCACTTTGCCACTGGTATTTAGAGTTTTGATGCAGGTTATGGGGTTATGATACTGTCTCATTCCAGCAGGAATGGCTATGGGCCACCAAATGTTCAAGTACATGCTACAAATCAGGCTATCTGCATGTATCTGGAGATATGGCATAATGTCAACAAAATATGTAAATATATTAATGAGTGATTTAGTCTTTATCCAGATATTTGGTGGTGTTTATCATAGCCCATTGTAGCATAAGAAGCTCCCAAAAAATTCTGTCTGAGATTTAAATTTTCCTGGGTTCAGCTAAGGATGGAGTGGGATTTCCATTTGGGTTCCATTTTAATGACATTTTTGTGTTTCAAAAGTACTAAAACAGGAAACTTTTCTGGAGAGGAAAGTATTTGACTGGAAGAATTTGTCTTTTGCTGTCACAATCTTCAGCTACCATTCAGCTAAATGTTGTTTGGAATAATATGGCCTTAATGCCCCTATCTCCTGCTGAATTGCTCAGACGGGGAGGAGATTAGAGTGGAGAGAGGTGCCGGTATTATCTGTGCGAGTGCTCCCTGGGGTCACGCTACACTAACAAGGCCGCCCCAGTCAGGGTGACAGAACCCAGCTGCTGACTCGCAGAGCCTCTGTAGCCTCTGTCGTCAGAAGGTTCCACTTACCGCAGGGCTGTGTCTCCAGAGATCGTGTGTTCTAACTCGTTTTTTTCTACCTCTAAAAAAGTGGCTAGCTCATCATTTTTGTCCTCATTTTTAGGAAGGACCTACATGTGAAACCACTTACCTGTTTAACCCTCTGAACTTAAAGAAAACATGTAATGCCACTTAAAATACCTAAACTCAGGTTCTGCCTTCACTGACTTCTAGTAGAGGTGCCCTAATGAGCCATTTATCAAGAAGGTAAATATTGGATATTTTTTTAATGTTCACACATTCTCAGCCATGAGATTTGATGTGTCTATTTTACCGATTGCTTAGTCCTTTATTTATCCTGGGAAAAGTCACACTCTGTGCACGCAGAGCACTGTCAATCTTCAAGAATCATCTTGGTAGTTTAAAAAAAATTTTTTAAGGAAAATACTTCCTTTTCTTCCATTGAGGGCTCTTTATTCATGGTAGTTACTTATTATTATTTTTTTAAGATGGAAAAAAAATTCCCAGGCTTGTTTGGCACAGGGCTGCCTCTGGAAGCCCAGCACATGGCCCGAGTAGCTCTCTTTGGTTTCCTTCCTTGTTTCTGGGGGGAGTGGGGGAGTGTCCATCTTTGGGTCAACAGAACTCCGAAACTGGGAGGATAATTTAGCCAGTAGAGGGAGATAGAGCTATCTCACAGCTTTACCAGGCACAACCTAAGGACAGACTTATTTCTTGTATGAAGCTGATTCTTAATGCTCCACCAATAATAAAATTTTTCCCATTATTTTTCTTATAAAAGTGAAGAAGTAAACAAAACCATCCCTACCCTTTGAGGAGCACATGAGTCAGGAGAAACTTATTGGTTTTCAAAGTAGCTTTGGAAGAGTGAATCATTTTTGAAAGACAATTTTTAGAATGATGCTCATTAGTCTACTATGATTTTAAAAATATTATTAAAACAAACTTACATTTATACAAGGCCAAGAGTGGGGGCGGAAGCATTCATCCTGGGACTTAGTTCAAAGGAGACCTCAAAGTTGAATACTTGTTACATGTTTGGTGTTTAAATGGTCTTGCCATGTTAATGCATGGCATAGATTTCTTCTCATCAGTGAATGCACTTGCACTGGGAAAAAAAGACTATGAAAGCATTTTTTGTCCCCTATTTTTTCATTTATCAGCATTTGTAATTATAGTTAAGTGCTTCCAAAACAGAGTCTCGATCTAAGAAAGGTCCTGCATTTATATGATGCTTTTAACTTTTCAAAGTATTTTTATATGTACTATCTCATTTTAAAGTAGGTTTGACACAGCCCCAATCTATTAAGGAAGTGACCCTTTAAACCCAAGAACACTCTGGAATTTTTTCAGCTATACTTATCTTAGCTACCATTATAAAATGTAATGAAAGTAATGGTGATACTAAAACTTCCATAATCAATATAAAATTTATCTAAGTAGAAGATTTGCAAAAAGCTATTAAATTTTTTTTAACATCCAGAAGGCTTTTACATTTTTATTTCAATGAATTTAAAGTTATCTGTTGTTTGTGTTAAGAGTAATACTGTCAAGAATTTTATTATGGCCACCACTGTTGAGAATTTTGTAGAAATAACAAGTTTTGTGAGTGTGTCCAGACTTGTCCATAAAATAATTGAAGGTTTGAGATGTCACTTTTTAAAGATATTTTTTATAATACAATAAATTCTATTCCCTGAAGACTAGAATCATGTTCTTTTTGAAATTCGTGCTCTCTCCATGGTGTCTTAAGAAACAGTAAATAATCCAACACTGTTTTTGAATGTCTAAATTGCTGTTGCTAGGAAACCGGGGATGTCGATTCTGGTTCTTGTCCATCTTCTGGAGTAACAAGCGCATTTTGTGAAAGGCCAGCAGAGATACAAACTCCATCAAAGTTGTTGATTCAATTCTTAGTAACCATCTGAATGCGTGTGACTGAGCGATCATGCATCGAGCAGTGAAAATTGAGAAATGAGGATACTGGATACAGTCAGTAAAAATCAGTTGCTTCAGCTAGGCTAAAATTTCCTGAGGAAATATTTTTTCCCTAAGCTTGAGCCAAGTTTGAGTTTAAAAAGCATTATTATCATCTTCTGAAACTAAATTAGCAGGAATCTGGGTTGTTTCCTTGATAATTCCGAACTCTGCTGTTTTGTTCATGATTTGCCTCTTTTTCTAAGTTTGTCACTCTTGTGAGTTATATACAAAATGTATTTCTGGGGCTATGTGTAGTGAATACGTAGAAAAATTTATGTTCTTTTATTCTTTCTCATTTAAGAAACAAAACTGGAGCAATTAGTTCTGAATTAGTGACCTTTGGCCATGCGTTGCATCTCCATCGTAGTGTAAAAGAGGAAATTATTTTGAAGGCTGTGCTTTTTATATGTTATATGTTAAATCTATTTGGACATTCTTTGTTGGTTGAACTTGAGGAAATAACAGATCGTGGAAGAAAAATGAAGGAGTATCCCATGTAAGTAAGTACCCATCTCAGAAAAATATACTTATTTTATATTTACACCATTTTTAATTGTTCTTCAGTGTCAAAATTTAAGTATTTTAAAATTATCAAGCCAAACTTATTTGATTATTATTTTAATTGTTAAAGTCAGCTATAATCATATCCTACATGTCTCTATAAGTACCCACCTCATCGGGCTTTTATAAGGATTTAATATGACAAGGAAAAATATTCAAGTTACATACAGAAGTTGTCAATTACTATTGCTCAGACTATTTTATTAAACATATTCAAGGCATCTTTGGGGTTCACTACAACCTTAGGGATAGAGACTGAAACATAAAATAGAAAGGGACTGTTCTGTACAAACTACCCAGATTTACTGTTGGAAATCAGTGAATTCTTTGGTACTCTTACTTTAATAAAGGTTGTAAACTGAAAGATAAATTATATGCAAATACTTTTGAGACATTGCATTGCCTTTTTCACATATTTAGGTTTCCAAATACCTATAAACCTGAAGTAATTATTTATGCTTTCCCGAGCTGAGAAAGCTGAGGCAAATAGAGAGGAAATTAGTTGTATACTCTCATGAATAGGTTAGTTTCGGAATGGCAATAAATGTATAATCTCCCAAATTCAAGTCTCCGTTTCCTTCCATAGCTCATTCAGTATTCAGTTCCTCGTCTTAGAGTTCACAGCATTAATTATTATTACAAGATTGGTTCCTTATATCCTGTGAAGTATTTACAACAAGGTGATGCTTGAAATGGGAAGTCAGATGCCTGCATTTATTTTCCCTGTAATTCACTCTAGAGTATTTATTGAGCATTCACTATGGGCCTGGAGCTATGTGAGGTACAGAGAGAAAAACAGACAGAAACACCTACTGTCTTGGAGCTTTCCTTCTGGGGCTGGGGAGGAAAAGGAGGAGAAGGGCAAGAATAAACAAGATTAAGTAAAATAGTATGTTAGAAGGTGCTGAGAAGAAAAATAAAGCAGGAAAGAAGGATAAGGAGCATCAAGATGGTAGAAGAGCTGCAATTTGAAATAGGGTGGCCAGGCAAGGCGTCACCAGGAGGAGGCCATTTGAATCAAGATGAAGGTGAGGGGTGAGCCTTGGGGAGAGCTGGAGGGAGAGAGTACCAGGGAGAAGGGACACAAGTTCCCCGAAGTGGGAGCATGCAGGCCATGTTTAGAGCCAAGTGGTCCACCGTATGAGCAGGAGCTGAGCTCAAGAAACAGCAGGGCCAGCCTAGGGTGCTTTTACGCAGAGTGAGATGGGAAGTTATGGAAGGGTTAAGAGCAGAGAAATGCCACGATCTCATGTGAATTTTAACACCATCATTGACTAAGATGTTGCAAACAGATTTAGAGAGGCAAGAGCGGAAGCAGTAACATCAGATACAAATGATAGGCGATGGTGTCTTCTAGTAGTACAGTAGTAGTGTGGATAGTGCAGTAGAGGTGGAGATAATAAGTAATTGGAGATTGAATACATTTTGAGTATATTTGAATAAACTTGTGGCAGAGATCACTGGCTGCCTTCCCACATCTGTTCTCTCCTTCTTCCTGGGCATATGGACGCCTCGCTAGAAACTACATTGCCAAGCTTTCTTTGCAGCAAAGAGTGTCCATATGACTGGGTTCTCACCAATGAGATGTTAAGTGGAAGTGCGGTGTGTCAACTCCTAGTATCCTCCTAAAGATGATTGTCTTGCATGCGCTTTCCCCTCTTTCCTTCCTTCTTTCTGGAAATGGTGATGACCGGAGCACCTTGGAATGAGTTGAGGAGGGCAGATCTGTCACTGCCTTGGACTCCTGAATAATTACTATCTTTCTTGAACTCTTACATGACAAAGAACTAACTTTCAAGGTCTTTCAGCTTTTATTTTGTGTTCTTGTTAGAGCAGCTTAGCTCTACCCTAACTAATGGAAGCTCATAGGATTTGCTGATAGATCAGATGTGGATGTGAGAGAAAGAGAGGGATCAAAGATGACTCCAAAGATTTGGGCTTGACCTCAGGCAGAAAGAAATTGCCATTTACTGAGATGTAGAAAACTATGGGAGAAACAGATTTGTCAAGAAGACCAAGAATATAATTTTGGGCATGGTTTATGTTGGAGATATCTGTTAGACATACCTTTTAAAAGTAATTTTTAATTAGCCTACTACTTTTTAAAACCTAAAGTCTCTAAGTGCACTAAGTATTGTACAAAACTAAGAGAAGATATTCTTTTCTCTCCAGGGGTTCACAGTTTAATGGAAGTCATTTAATGGGCAGAGTGTAAGATCAAAATTACACCCCACATTAGGAATTTCTAGAGAGAAACTCATTCAAGTTTTAATGGCAATGGCTTTGTTACTTAACCTGCTTCACATGAATCATTCTGCTAGAATCCCTTCATGATTGTAATGATCTCAAAAAACAAGTATTTATCAAATGTATTTATAAAACTTTCTTTATGCACAAACCAATTTTAGACGACCGCATGATCTTACTTTTACATAACAGAGTGCGAAGGGATTTTTTCTTAAATCAAAAATTGTTTTGAATAGTTTCAGTCTAACACAAAGAAGTGATATTGCTGTTTGCTACATTTCCCATCTTTGTCTTCTCTGTAATTGACCTCACTCAATAACATAGTCAAGAGTGGATGTTAAGAGGCAACACAGGGACAACTAAGGAAAATGTTTCTGACTACGTGAGAATCACCTCCATTCTATGTCTATCAATCTTCTTCGAGTATATTCTTTGCATTCTGTCACTAAACAGGATTCTCTCAAAGTCCAAGACCACCACCCAGGTCTGCTCCCTCATCCAGTGGACCTTGTTTTGAGCCTGTCCCTGGGGCTTGTGGGTGCCAACTCTTTTTTCCATCTCTTTCTCATGGACACTTGGGTCACATACTTCTTCCCCTCAGTACCGTGTTTCTTGTTTCTTCTGATGTGAAAATCATACAATTCGATAAACTAATCTCCTAACAGGAGAAGGCTAGAAGGCCAGCCCTATTCTCTTCCACTATTTAGCATAAACATTTTGTCAATGATATTCTAGAAACATCACAATATTGATGACTAAGAGTACATGTAGGAATTTCAGAGAAGGAATTAATAACAAATAATTTAGAAATCAATTGCTTCTTTAGCACAAAAAAGATGGCAACATAGCATATTGGTTAAGCATGTGCTTCCTAGATTAAAAAAAAAACTAAATTTTAACACTTCCACTTACTACAGTGTGACCTTAGCACACATTTCACTTAACTTCTTTAAGTCTCAGTTTCCCCATCTGTTGGATGGGAAGAATAAAGGTATTTATTATGCACCATATATAAAATTCATAAGGTGATCTTGAGTATGAGTGACATAATACCATCAAAGCACTTAGCACAGAGCCTAGTACATAGTAAATGAATCTCAGTGAGCTCCAAATTAAGGTACAGGTTTAAAAACAGAAATCATTTTTAAATACATTATCTCATTTTTTAATCTCTCATCACAATTTTTATGACTGAGGGAAGATATTAGCTCCATTTTGCTGCTGAGTAAATAGACATAAGAGAATGTTAAGTGATTTGCTTCAAGACAAATGCTGTTAAGTGGAGGTTTAAGCTAAATGGAGTTCAGGTTCTTCCCTTTCACCAACACCAACTGGTAGAGGGACGTTACTCTACGATGTCCCCCAAAACACAGTGGGCCAGCAGCAGCCAGCTTGCCCCACCCTTCAGGCAATTTTCTATCACGTACATTTTTTTCATGCCATATATCTTCTTGGTGGGACTGAAAACTCCTTAAGACAGGGATCATGTCCGCCAAATTTACATTATTTTATAATCCTTAAGCCAGAGTTAGACATAGCCAACACTCAGTAAATACTTGTTGGTTGGATGTTTGTTGGATGACTATTAAATTTGTGAATACTTTTCCTGAGCTGATCAACATTTTATGGGGAAATTTCTCAAGATGGGCTAAAGCGAAAAAAAAAAGTAACTTTTTTACAAAGTCAGTCGATATACAAAGTAACATAATTTTTCCTATATACACAGCATTTAGAATAAAACCTAAAATAACTGCTCAAATACAATTAGATGAGCTCGAGACTATTGTTTATTCGGTTGTTAATGTCATTACTCCAAGGATGATTCTGATTACTAACGGAAACTGAGAGCTATACTGTATATTCCAGCAACACTTCAGTGCACCTTTTGAACTATTTCAATGTTCCAACTTTCCATAGACATCTTCCTTTGCTGGGAGATTTTTGCAGAATGTGATACCCATTGCATCTGGGTCATTTTTCCTGTTCCTTGATTCAGAAGTATTTTTAATTGTGTTATGGAACGAGAATAAAATTGTTTTGAATGAGAAATCTGTATGGTCTGGAAGCATGGTGTGATTAAACTTGAGTCCTTTTTGCCAGGAAGAATTTAATAGCCTCAGCACACTGGTTCTCAACGGAAGGAACACAACGCCAGAATTCAACTCTGTTCTTCTCTTCTCCCATTCATCTGCCTCATAGGATTTTTATTGTTGATGTTGTTGTTCTTATTGTTTTTAACCCAAGAAGGAGATAAAGTTATTATCTCCCACAGGGTGCTCTTGGTTAAAGTTTCTCTATCCCGCTCCAGTCCAGCTAGCTGAACTCAGTGATATTGTCAGGAACATTTTTTTTTTTTTTTGTGAGGAAGATCAGCACTGAGCTAACATCTGATGCCAATCCTCCTCTTTTTGCTGAGGAAGATTGGCCCTGAGCTAACATCCATGCCCATCTTCCTCTACTTTATACAGGATGCCGCCACAGCATGGTTCTACAAGCAGTGCTTCGGTGCCCACCTGGGATCCGACCCAGCGAACTCTAGGCCGCTGCAGCGGAGAACGCGCACGCACTTAACCGCTTGCACCACCCGGCTGGCCCCTGTCAGGAACATTTTATATCCTTTTATATCCATTTATCTAATGACCTTAAAGATATGAAATGTTGCCGTTTTCCGTTAACTGACATTGGCCTTTGGCCATACATATTTATGAATGAAAATATCTTTCATACTTATATTTTCCTGGAAATATTGCTTTCTTGTTTTATTATTACTTATACAAGTTTACTCACTTTAGAAGAACTAGTATATTCTGAGAAAATTTAAAAAATTTAACAAATATTAAAATGGAAGAAAATAAACTTGGAGTAAAATGAGAGATGCAAAAACTGTCATAGTAAAACGAAAAAAACAGAATTCAAAAGTTAGGTCTACAGACTGCTAAGTAGGGGAGAAGCCTGAATAATCCATGATAGTGGCCATTTGTCCCCTTTTCTCAATTCTTGTGTCCCCCCGCCCCTCCTCCCTTTCTGTTTGTTGTCCTCTCTCCAGTCATTGTGTTCCCCACGTCTCCCGCCTCTGAGAAGTATTGTGCTAAATGTCGGGAATTAGTCTCATTCTCCCTGACCATTAACATTTCCAGGAGTCTGGTTGAAATAGTCCTAATGCTTAACAAGTATAAATTACAGTAAATCGTTTATATCCAGAATTGTTTTGGGAGAGGGGACAGTATTATAATTGAAATGTTCAGCAGCAGCACGCTTGTGAAGAATATTTTGTTAGTGTTTTCCAAAGCGTTCTACCAATAAGTCACTCACCATCACCATGGACAAAACACAAGACTAGGCTGATGTGGGGAAATGTATAAATGTGTGTATATGTATGATCAGAGTATACATATATAGATTTGTATGTGTGTATGTCTATGTATATATGTTTTTTAACTATAAGAAAAAATTCTCACGATGGCCTTAAATCATACTGTACTCAAAATAAAAATGTGGACAAATCACTAAGAATGCATTAAAAAATGGAAGCATATGTCAACAAATATTGTAGGAATTATAAATGTTCTCTGAGTAAATGAAATGATTGGAGCTGGATGGGAATACTTGGGGGATGTTTTGAATTTTGCAAATGGAAGTTAATTTGGAAGAGTCAGTTCCATGCGAATGAGCCCCAAATAGAAAATAATTAGGAAGGCTAAAGATATAGTTACACAAAATTTTATAATTTTCCTATACTTTGATAGTGTGGATTAGTGTTTCCAAACTTGATTGTGCTTCAAAATTATCAAGAGAGATTTTTTTTTAATATGCATTCCCAATTTCTACCCCCCAGAAATTCTTATTCAGTGGGTTCAGGAAAGCACTAATCCAGATTTTTATCAACATCTTCCTGGGTGTCTCTTATGTATGGCTGGCTTGGGAATCACTGAACTGGGGATATTTTCAGGAAATTGTGTCTTTTTTGTTGTTCCCTAGCACCTTATTCTTCTCTTTTAAAATTTTCACAAGGTACCTTATGGAGTAATTCTTTTTCTATAGCTTATCTCCCCACCGCTTGTATGTTCTCTGAGGATGGAGGTGGATATAACACTAATTATTATATCCCGTACAGTACCTAGCACAGTTTTTAGCATATGGTAGGTATGTAAAAAATAAGTTGAATTGAATTCCTACCATCATTCGTTTTGGTGCATCTTGGTATTTCCTGCTCACTTATCACTTGACCCCATCCCTGAATTTAGAACAATACTCAGTTGTTTTCAGAGACACCAAACTAGGATAAAGTTAGGGATAAAGTGAGTTGTCAGACCACTCCTTGGAGAATTGCTACAGAAGAAACCACAAAGCTTCACTTGAAGACGCTTTAATATTATGGTAATTGATTTATTTTTCTCGACAAAAATAATAAGTTTGGGCAAATCTGAGTATACTTACGGAAGCAGAGTATTGAAAGTGAGAGTCTTAGAAAGTGAAGGATGTGTGGTCACTAAGCTCAAGGCACGTGCAGGTGAATTCATCTTCTATCATACGCACACACACATGCAGAGAGAAAGTCTAAATCTAAAAGATGTTTTTAAATATAATTAATACAACCTTCCTTAAACAACAACAACAAATCTGTTGTTGTTCTACAAAACACATTCTATAGCCTAAGCATTTCAAAAAATTTTATCATCTGTATAACTCTCATCTAAAAAGTAGTAAAGTAATATTAGAATACCAAAATTACTGACAAAATATTTTCACTTCAGAACCCACTGAAGTATAATTCTATCAATTTTTATGAGTTTTTTTAAATCTCCTAATTAAAAAACAAGAAAAATTACATAGAGAGATATTTCACTTTCAACATGTAAACTATATTACCCATTACATGTTTAAAAGTCTTCAAATAAAACCAAATTCTATTAACATCCTTGGGGAAATGTAAAATGTAGTGGAATTCCAGCTCCAAATTTGTTTGAATAATTGTGCAATTTTGGCAAAATAGAAAAATACTATAAAAAAATTAATCGTGCCCAAATCAAATAGTATTTTCAAGGTTTAAATACCTGAAATTGTATGCAATATTACTATGGTTTACCTTAGTTTTACAAAACATAGAGGTAGACTAATCATGAGAATGATTCAAAGAAACATTTCTATATATTTTTTCAATTTAAAACACAATATAAAAGTTATGGGGGAAGGGAAGAAAGTGGTAATTTTAAACATGCTTACCTCAACTGAGGTCTGGTTTAGGAAATGCAGCATTTCTTTGATTTTTAATTGTTCCTGCATTACTTGTGAATGTGACCACATGACTATAGTTTATGCTATTATGTTGTCAGGCTTCTGATAATGGGAAGGAATGTTTGTTTAGACTGTGTAGCTCTTCACTTTAATTCACTCTGGCTCCAGTGTGACATGTTAAAACTCCTATCAATGGAAAATCCAAATTTCCCAGAAAGACTTAAAACAACAGCAACCCCTGTGAACCAAAATTATCTCCTATTGAGGCTAATTACCTTAGTACACTTAGGAAAGGACTGCTATAGGAAATCTGTTGCCTTGGCGTCTCTCCTTTTCTGTAAAGTGCTTTTAGTTGATATGAAGTCATATATTTGCTGATTACTCTATTGCATTTTTAGTTCTGGTATAGGTGTGGGGAGAAACTCAAAAAACTGAAATGATATATTGTGCCATACAGACATATTACATAAGGTATGCAACTTTCTCATAGTTATAAAAGCTATGCTTAGAGAATTGACCCCATTAGAGTGTGTTTTAAAGGGAAAAAAGTTGGAAGGATTAGAAAAAAATTAGAATTATTAAATTGAAATATTTACTAATTCTGAACACTTACATATAGCAACTTATATAACATAAGATTTAACAAATAGACAAGTTGTGTTTTCTCGTCTTTTCCAACTGTTTTGAGCATACTATTACTCAGTCCTTTAAAAAAGCCAGTTCTCTGGGCACATTATTTAATGTATAAAATGATAGTTATTCTGTTTGTCACTTACAAAAACAATCATAAAATGAAAGGTAGTGACCCAGAATTAGTTTTAATTTTAACAAGGTAGTTCTTGATAGCTCTGTAAAACTATATTGTTTACTTGAAGTTAAGGTGAAATTGAGTGTTATTGAAATCAACATTAAACGGATATCTAAACCAATTATTTCTAGATCCTAGACAGAAACATTTTCACTCTTCATTTATCACACTTACTGCCAGTGAATTGTTGCAAATTAGGAAAACAGGATCTGCCTAATATGTCCATTCATAGCTCGTGTATGGTACCTAATGCCACAATAATGTTTTTTGTTTGTTTGTTTGTTAGGGTTTGACTTGTCAATTTTGCAGTCTACTCTATACTTATAATTATTAAATAATTAATAATTATATAATTATTCAATCCTCACCCTATTTCTCTACATTCAAAGTACTGTTAATTTTTTGTTCATCCAGTACATTGTGACATTATTTGGCCTTCACTTAGTGCGAATGGGATTGTAAACATATGGCAAAACATGAGAACTGAACTTGAGCGGCCGTCCTCAGACAACGCGGTCATCTACATGATCCAGTGTGTGCATATATTAATTTTTTAGATTATCATTGAAACAGAAACACAAAATTAAATTATCTTTCAGAGAATTCAATGATGTTAGTTTGAGGAAAGAAGTCTAACATGGGGCTCACTGAATGGTGGCTATTAAAAGCCTTTGGTTTACAATACTCCACTTGAAATTTTTATGATGTGAATTTTATTGCTTTTATTCTATCCTAATGACATATGTTAACTTCTAATCTGCTTTTGGCATTAAAGTTATGTAATTTAAGTAAAAACTAATTAAAATAAGTATCTGTTACAGTAAGAGGAAGTCAAATTGTGACAATGTTTCTCAAGCATTTCTAACAGTAAATTAAAATGTTTTGAATGAATTAATGGAAATAATATGTCTGTAGCAGACACTTTGGGTAGAAATATGAAATACCAATAACCAAATACACAAGCAGAAGTAATCACCCTCCATCAAAAATAGAGACAGCTTATGAAGCCAAGTTCCTAAATTGTCCACCATACTTCTTCCACATTCTTTCCTGAAATATGGAAAAGTAAAACCCACAGAAATTCTATTGTAAAGCCTATCTTTATCTAAGTATAGGATATGTCCAAAGTCATCTTAGCCTCATGAGTCTAATTTATGTTCTACAACCAGTCACTGATGTTTGGGAAGCTGGTCTCATGTTTCCATATGTGGTTTCATTTAGAATGGTACTTGCCAAACTTCTCTCCCAAGGCCTTTATGAAAGAAGGGCTGATTTATCTCAGAAGTGTGAGTAGTAAGACTCTGATGTCCGTTTGCCCATATGTTTTGACTAAGTGGAGTGAATAAGTTCAAAAATCATGTAAATGTGTGTCTTGTTTCTTTACATCTGTGAATAAAGGATCAATTGTATAAAAAACAACTCTCTACACTTACTGATGCATAAAAATTACCCCAAAACTTAGCATTTTAAAACAATAAACATTTATGCTATCACACAGTTTCTATGGGGTCAGAATTCCAAGGACAGATTAACTAGGTATCTGGCTCATGTCCTGTTTCAGGGTTTCTCATGAGATTGCAGTCAAGGTGTCAGATAGGGCTGCAGTCATCTGGAGGCTTGATTGGGTCTGGAGAATCTGTCTCCTAGGAAGTTTACCCATGCCTGGCAAGTTAGTACTGGTTCTTGGTGGAGGCC